>NC_071288.1:65675470-67080470 GCF_943734705.1 Anopheles coustani | reverse complement strand
TCTATCACTTACTGTAATTATCGAATTATTATTATAAGAGTAAGCTCATAAATTGAAAGAAGGTCAATGTAATATATTTGAGTTTTCCTAACATGAATGCAATAACATTCGATTTTGGTGAACATTTATTTTACTTTTAAATTCCTTTAAGTAGAAATCAAGAACGTTTTGATAAAGCAATTAATTTCTCCTAAAATCAATATCAAATCAGAGTTTTTCGTCGCTGGCAGAACAACTGAAAAGTATAACAGTTTAAAATTTTAAATAAATTATATGACACATAGGTGGCGCTACAGTACAGTAGTACAGTTTATTTCAATTTAAAATATTAAAATTTGCTTAAAAAGGAAAATAAAAGTTCTTTGAATTCGTTTCTAACATAAAACTAAGATACATAAATGCAACAACTCATGTAAAAATATAAAAAATAAACTGATTTAGCTAAGCTCAGAACCTTTTCGTTTTCGCGAAAGCTAAGGTACTTTGTGCTAAGATCTGCTGTTCAAGATGTCTAAGGTAACTGAAGAATTGTTTCGTTTTAAAAATTCATACAAAACTGATGTTTCCGGTGGATTTTGAAACAGTTTCAACAAAATGTGTACACTCATCTTTTACGTATTTGGTATCACATCCTGCTCGACGCTGTAAATTAGCCTAAGAAAGGTTTTGCAATCTAATCGTTCCTTACTCTGTGCAATCCTTCTGTTATTTTTACAACTTGAACAAACTACCGTTATTCATGAATGCTTCGTCCTGGACAGCAACAAGTGCTACCATAAACATTAATACAAACAAAACTGCAACCGAGCGTCATAAAGCAATGGACTGGCAGCAGTAGCATCCCGTTGCAATTCCACCTTATTACATTCCGTATCCTTTAGCTCCAAAGAACCGTTGTGTTATTGCTGACCATGTTCGTTCGGCGCACTTCCTCAATTTAGGCGTTATCTCCTACTGTCGGGTCGTAATGTCCGCAGCCCTTTCTCTCTCTCGTTATTCCGTTCTGTTTATTTTGCACTTTGCGTTTCCTTCGGAACGGTACTTCGGAGCGGAAGGGCTGGTCAGAGACAGTACCGAAAAAGGGGTTCTCGGAACGTCCCTTGCATTACTTGCTTAACTTACTTGCACACACCAGCCGAAAGTGGGTAAAAGTGGCCGGAGACATGCAAGGGGTTGATAATTATTTTATTTGAGGGTGGCCGTCCTTTTTCATGTTGCGTGAAACATTCAATCAGACTGGGCCCTCCACGATGGAAACGGGCCGTGGGCCTTGTTTTGCGTTGTCCTTTTGCGTACTCCGGGGAAGCAGGAAGCAACCAGTGACGAACCGTTTGGTTCGGTTTGCCGCCAAAAACCCAAAGGGGACTCTTTTTGACTGGAACCGGTCGTTTGTGGGACGGATAAATATTGTTATTCCTGCACGCTATTCCTTGTTTGGGAAAAACGTCCCATAGCCATATCGGGTTCTCGGGTTGAAAGTGAGTGTGCTTAGTCATGTTGAATTTGGTCAAATTCTGTAGCACATGCTGTTCCTACCACGTGTGATGAGGCTTACGTAAATCACGTTGACAGAAGTACAAACTTCTAAACTTAATTCCAATTTAAACCAGATGTACAGAGGTTAGTTTAGGCTTACCTTTTCTTGTAAGTAACTTTTTCGGGATGGATCATATGCGGTATTAAATCAAATGACATTGACTCATTCCTGACTTCTTTCTTCTTTGGTTATGTCGTCCTTGAATCAGTTTATGAATCCTGGTCCTTGACAAGAATAGTTTTTCACTAAAAAATCTCGTTGTATTTTCTTACAACGTATTACTCTTGATATTATTCCTGCCTTATGCAGAAATCGAGAGTTTTAAAAATCTCCTTAAACGGAGGCCAGTTTTATAAACTATTTATGTGTAAAAAGAGTTGAAAGATTATTGGTAAAAACTTTCATTCAATGGCAATAACATTTCACCGTGCCACAGTTTGTACAGCCTTTTTTTCTTATGCAGCTCAATTGAAAATGGGTGCAGAAAAACTTTTGCATTCAAAAATTTATCCACTTTGTTTGTTTTATAATGTTAAATTATTAAATTTAAATTCAAGTAAGGTTCTGTTAAGTAGGTTCTGTTTTGCTTTAGCTCCCGTTTACGATTGAAATCAAGTTTATTACACTTACGGTGGCTTGTAGCACTTAAATCATTAAATTGGTTATGAAATGACATGCTAATTGACTGTGTCTTATTAAATTTCGTCTCTAATTCTGCATCGTCGTGAGAAAGGATATATTATTTTGCTGGTTAGGGACTTTAGGTTCATGTAAAATCCCGGCAGGGCCATAGATTTTGTATGCCTTTCTACTCCGTTTAACTCTAAAGATCAAACGATTCCAATCTGCGTACCAGTTTTTCGATGATGGTCACAATGATTTGTTCACCTGAACAGCTGACTCTGGTGAGGGAACCACCTTTGTATGGCACACACAAAACCGGACCGTGCACCTGGCCAGGAGAGCCATGTAACCGAGGGGGAAAAGTCAGTCAGTCAGTCGGTCGGTAGCCCCACGTCAGGAAGCCACGATGGACCTTTTCACTGTCCCTTTTTATTTTTTTCCCCCGCCGCCAACCTTGGCTAGATCGGGGAGACCGGCACGCCGCGATCGGATCGGAAAACTGGTTTGGATTTATTTTTCCTTCCTTCCTCTCGCCGCGATACTTCCTGGGCAGAAAGTGAGATTTCCAAGATCTCCACATGGTGTTCGATGGACCCGAGCCCATAAAGAAAGGGAAACGCAGCGGGAGGGAATCGAAACCTGCCCTTAGATGGGGAACCGGCTGCTCCGGGAGACGGAACCGTTTCCGTTCGTGACGGTTCCAAAGTTAAACTGCCACCTGCACCGTCGGTGTGGGCCCTTCGTTCACGTTCCCTACGAACAAGGTCATTGGGAACCGCAACAATCACCTCCCGAAGGGGGCGAGAGGTTTAATTCGCCATTTTTCCATTTTTGTTTCCACACTTTTCCAACCACCTTGATGAGAAGAAATAAAAAAACAAGCCGGGAACCGATCGCAGGAAGCCAAGAGACACACCGGATGAAAAATGCAACCAATGGCAACCACTGCCTACTAGAGTTGCGATGGGAAAACGGTCTGCAACATGGAGGTGGGAGGAAAATGAAACAAAATTTTCAAACCGGGTTGATCTTGAACTTGGACTGGCCGCTTTATGTTGTGTGTTTACTTTTCTTCCGTTTGTTAGCTCGAAGTACTTGTTTTTTTTTTTTTTTACTTCCTTTCTGCAAGTCTGGTTTGTGTGGTACACACGTACACACGACACCGGGTCGCCTTCACTTTCTTCCGCCGAAGCTGAAGGTGCAGTTGCACCGCGAACGAACGAACGAACGTGCGTGGTAGCGAAATGAAAGCAAACGTCTCAAAAGACCGCTCTTCTGCTAACCCTTTTCCAACGCGCAATGTCGTCGCCTTGGGATGCATTCGGAAAGTGAGTTTGTTTTTCCGCGTGATTAAAATCGTCAGAACAGGCATGAGAATATCATAAACAATGGAGTGCGTTGGAAAAGCGATTTCTTAGGGAAAGTGACGCATAGAAAAGAAAAAGGCGGCGGAAAGTTATTTGATACAAAAATTAAACAACTGCAATAATTTAACATTTTTAATGAAAAATCAGTGCTCAACCTAAACACAGGAGATAAACTTAAGCACTTGTCATGGAAATTAAATGGTTTGTTTATCGTCAACACTCAATTTTAATCGTTATTTTTTCATTTTGCTGAATTAAAAGCTGAATCTTTTTTCGGTTTTCGGAAAAAAGATGATTATTATATTTATTTTTTAACTGAGAATTATGTTGTTTTTCAACTTTCTAGTTCTCAAATATTAGAATCGATGAGCTCAACCTTTTCAACAAATGAATTGTAGCTCACTTTAATACTCGAAGCCATACTCCAATAGTTAAAAAGTGCAAAAATCTCATAATATCAAAAACAGATTCATTTTTTATCACGGTCACATTTACTTTTACTTCTACTTGTTTTTTATCAACTTTTATGTTCAACCAAATACAGTGATGATAAGCATAAGAATTAAGAAAGGATTAAACTTTATTGGCCGGGTTTGTTGTTTTTAAGAATGATTGTGTTCACAAAGTTTTTTATCAATAAATTGTCTTTAAGCCATTCTATACTTTTGACATGTTTTTTTATGTTCTCTTCATGTTTGAAACCAGCAAAACCACTTATTTATATGTTTTTCCGACTACCGGTATTTCTTTTACTAGAAGAAATTGCTGGTTGTCGTTCCGATAGCCTTTGATATAAAATTATCATCTTTGTTTTGTTTAGCAATAAATAACATCACCCTAGAGTGATGTTTGATTATTTCTGTCTTCTTTAACGCAAACTGAAGAATAATAATGTTTTTACTACCACCGTAATAACCCTTACCAGTAATGCCGTCGCATTTGTTTGACGCCGTAAATTGCTTGCAGCAAACGATGGAAAAATCACACCCTTCGAAACGGGTGCGATCGTTAGCGCCCTAGAACCCTCCAACAAATGGCGTTACTTTCCCCCTCTTGAGCTAAAGTTTAAATGGATTTATCATCATCGCTGGTGCGACTGTGACACACTCCGCGGTGTTGTAATAAATAATAACACACAAAAACAAGGCGTCAAATTTGTGGTTTGTGATTTTCCCTCGATGTTTCGATGTTGCATCCCTTTATCATTTGTTTTTTAACGCCCTTTGAGGGTTAAAACAGGGACGGACGGTCACAGAGACGCCACTCTGCCGGTGACACGAAGTGATTCGTCCAACCGTGACCGATCTCGAGATCACACATCATCACACGGACTGTAGTTCGGCGTGGCGGGCCGTTACAAAGCGAATACCAGCCCGGCGGCCGCATATCGCGAGGGATCAGCGATTAATTAAATTATTGAATATGCGGCCACCGTGCCCTGGGTGTCGGGGGTGTTTCAATCATAATTAAATGTGTTTTAAACTCCTCGTCCCCAGCGTTCCAACGTTGTGTGTGTGTGTCTGTGGGTATGTCAGTTATAAATTACTGGAAGGGTATTTCCGCGTTTTTTCCGTCACTTCGATATCCTAGTCCAAAACTCCAACAGCTTCTTTTTACTCTATTAGTTGGTTTGTATCAAACCTTGCAGTAGTTTATCTTCCCCGTTCAAAAGGAAATGAACGTGTTGAAGTGCACTTTTTTCGGTTTCGCTCGCAAAACTCTGTAGTGGCAGGGCGTTTGCTTGGAAAATATTTTTCAATTAACCAGAATGAGGTCAGCCCATCTTGACCAGAACTTCTCGGCTGCCCGGTTGGAGAGTGCACAATCGTACGAATTGTGAACCGATCGCTCGAAAAGGCGCCTCCTCGTGTTGGACGATTCAAGCGAAACTAGATTTCGATCTGCAAAAGTCAACCTACGTCGGATTCTGATGGTCATACCGGCGGGTGAACATTACCGGGGAGTGTGCACAGGGGGAGGGGGATGTTCTAACACTTCCAGCCTCCGTTCATGATCGGCATGGAATGTTTATGGATGTGCTTTTGCATGTGTTCGGATGATCTAATGGGGCGGCTAGCAAAGGTTAATGTGCATTGCGCATGTTGGAACAGAACTTGAACTAAATTATGTAAACTTGAAACCGCAGTAAAAGTGAGCCACACTCTTAAAATATGTTAAATATATCGTTTATTGGGAAATACACAAACAATGCTAGTTTTGTTTTAAAAATGAAAAAGGAAATTATGGAACATCCACATTTTCTTAGATAAAATCAAAGAATTCCAATCCAAATTCCTCGATATCTTTAAATTACCCACGCAAACATCAATTGCTTTTAAATGTTATGCTTATTTGAAAAAAATAATTCAATTTAACACGGGAGAAACAAAGAGAAGGAAACAACATTTACATTCCCTTTTTGATAACTTTAACGAATAAACAACTACAAGTTTACATAAACTACACAAATAAAGTCAATATACAGCTGGCTAACACAGAAATAAAGTAAAATTGAGGTATTGTTCTTTGCACTGTCCTCTTCATGTTGATACACATTTGGATACGATATTAATTTTGGTTACCGAGATATACTCAAAATTATACCATCGCGGACTTTACACGTACCAAAAAAGTGAGTTTCATCATGTATTCTATTGTATTTTGGGTTAACTTGGTTTTTTGGTGGTTTGACGGTGGAAAAACCGAGAGCCGTCTAGGAAATTTAGCAAGAACCGGTTTTCTAACAGCCATATCAAACTGAATCGGTTCTTGGAGTTCATCTGCTCGAATTATACAATGCGTATAATGTTTAAATTCACTAAAAAAACTAAAAACGATGGAAAAATGTTAACTTGAGCAAAGTTGTTGATCCGAAAGAGACATTCATTTAAGGGGTCAATTGTGCAAATCGGTTAAGCGACCATAAAGATATTAACATTTTTGCTATTTCAGCTTAAAATATCCACCAACCGATTTCATATAATAAAAAACGTGCATTTATCGGCCGGTCAGACAGGGCCTGTTCTGAAACACTCGCTGCTAACTCAAAGCGTACAGCAATCGAACAATACTGCAGCCCTTGTTCAACACCGTATTTGATGTTCCTACAGAATACTATTGCCTCCAACGTGGAAATAGAACTATATACGGATTCGGTCTATATGAAATCGGTATGTTATTTGGTGTGGTGTGTGGTGAAAGCAGCATTCGAAAGCAAACATGCCCTTTAGAACAACTAAACGGAGCGTAATCGCTAGTGCTTTCTTTCTGTTAGGTGTTGATGCGTTATTAACATTTATTCGCTTCTTTTGCAAGTGACTGGCCAGCAGGTTCTGTCCACCTGATACAATCACTTGTCTGGGAAGAAAAATCTCCCACGAGGGTCAGTGAATCGGTTCACGTAGTTCATCTGCTCGAAAAACGAAATTTACAGTAACCCTACAAACAAACTAGGGAGCAATCAGGCCTCTCCCCATGTCAGAGCAGGACGCCGCTACTGACTTATCCTCTATCAAAATATTCAACACACTCGCGTACGAAACTTGCATGACGAATGAGGTACAGCGACGGATGGAATTCTTAAAATATGTCATGCAATTAAAATAACCCAAATGTTTAAACTTTGGATGCCGTTGCTACCAACGGTAGAATATTCTCCAATGTGTACAACATTGACACTTTGAAATCTGTTATCGATGATCTATAAACACAAGAAATAAAACTGTAAAAGCTCCTTAATAGCTATTCGTAACGCATCCTTGAGACAAAAGATAGTTTTACAAAATACTTATGCAATGTTGGTTACATCATCTCAATCACCTCAGAAGTTAAGGTGTTTCCAACGATCCAAAATTGATACACTCGATAGAATGAAGAATATTTGGACAGAGTTGATGTATACTGAAAAAATAGGAAAAGCAGAAAAGTACCAGCAGTTAAGCAGCAGTCACTGTTCACGCCGCCTATGTTCGTTGGGTCGAATGAATGAATGAATGAAAATGAATTTTACAGCAAGATGAACTCGAACGCTGCGGAAACTGAAACAGGTGAAACCACTTCGGGCCGAAGCGGGTCGCCTCAGTCGTCTTCGAACCGCGCAAGTAGACGTTTGCTTTTCTCTCGCGTACCTCCCGCGTTTCTTTACGCCGGAGATAGGAAACTCGTCAGCTCTAGGAAAACAAAACAACACGGCCTGGTACGATTTGTTCCCGTGCAATTGTGTCTAGCGTCCCGGTTTGTGTGCGTTTATGTGTTGCAAGAAACAAAAGAAAACTGAAGGATTTCCCACTCGCGGCGTAAGCGGAAGAACCACCGAGTACGTGTGTCTCCCAGCGCTCCCGCGTCCGCTGCCGGTCCATCCATTTTGTCCGCATCTGAAGTGACCGGCCAAAAGATTATCTCCGGTCCGGCAAAGTGTTTGTGTGCACTTTTGCGGAAAGATTGTTGCCGGCACTTCTAGAAAAGGGATAGTGGTAAAATCGAAAAAATACTCAGTTTTCATCAAGTGTATTTTTTCGAGATAGTGCAACTTAGCAAAGGTCACTGGTTGCACAAAAAAAAGGCCGACCAGTGTGGTGTGTAATACGTGTGCGTGAGTGTTTGCATGTTGAAGCAGCGAAGTGTCAATAAAAATAATATGATCAATTGAAATCGAGTGCAAAGTGTCAAAATAGGAGGAAGTCCTGTTTGTAATACCCGCGATCTTATTTGATCAACAATCCCTGTGCATAACCGTGACGCAAATGTTGCAAAACCTACTAAGATCTGGTAGAAAGATAAATGTTTGAAAAAGCATCCAAGGAATCGAAAAAAAAACATCCAAGGAACAATTGGAAAACTAGTGACGACACTTTCGGATCGAAAGTCGAGCAGAAGTGCGTGTTTCGTTTTGAATAACTAATCTTCTGGAAGATCCTATCCCCGTGTGCATGCGTGTGTGTGTGTAAAGTGTGACCTACTTTCGTGCATTCGCAGATTATCCTTAATCTTCCCGCAAGCGATCGATTTGACTGATCGACGAACGTGTTTTGGTGGTTAAAAAAGTAATAACAGCTCGATTTATCGTGCCAGCAGGTGTGTGCAGCACGTTGATTGGCTGGTGGGAATATTGCACAGAATTCCCGAAAATGCGCCATGCTATATGAAAATTGCCCAAAACACCGTGGCGAAAGAAACAAAGGGCAATTAAGTTTGGTCGGTGAAGCAATGGCCTAGGGGGAGAAAAAATTTAAGCAAGTGACAAAGTGCAACAAAAGCCGAATCGATCGACGATCATCGAACGAGAGGTGCAACAGGTAACAGGCGGCGGCGGATAGAAACATAACCAACTTAAAAACCGCTTCGGAGCGAACACTGAAAAGAAAAGAAAGCAATATCAACCGAACCGCAACAGAGACAAAACAAAAGGGAGCATCCAAATCACGGAGGAAGAAATCGGCGTAACAAAAACGAAAGAAGTCCACGCCAGCTTTTGGTGAAGCTTAAACGGACAGAGTTAAAAGAGGAGGAAAAAAACGGCAAAACCTTTTCTTGACCAGAAACGAAACAAAAAAACAACAAAAACGAGAGCATTCAAGGGTAGCTGACCGAAAATACGGCAAGAAGACTCGCCTCAGTCGGTGGCTGCAGGAACGATATAAACATAAAAACCGCAAACTCTACGGGAAAGGTAAGACATTAATATTAAACAAAAAGGAAACAGAAAACTGTACCAATCGAAAGAAAGGTTGAAGAAAGTTACGCCGGGTGGGCCGCTTTTCTTCCGCAGGGCCGTATTTTTGTGTTTTGCGCTTGCCCCCGTGGGCCAAGGGTTTTGGGACAATTTCTTCTGCATAAAGTTCACCACGCCACCAGCCCAAGAAAAGATGGATGGCACTCTGTCCTCTGGATGACAAATTTTTGTTCCATGACGAATCTCCCTCTTATCGGCGACGAAAGGTCGAGAAGAGAATGTTTTTATTTATTTTGCCTTATTTCTTGGGCGTCCTCGCGGATGAATATTTACTTTCCACTCGAGATTACTTGCGAAACTGGCCACAAAAAGAGTTTTGGGAAAAGGGTTTTAAATGTGGTGCTGGAAAATGTGCTTCCCAAGCGGAAAGCGGTGCCGGTTTTGTTGCGGAATGTTTTGATGATCTCTTCTTATCAGTGGGTTCCGTTTTGCTTCGACCCAAGTGTATACATTTTCTCCCCGTCCCGTTCCACATATTTTTTTGCTCTTGTACTTTTCTACATCCCGTCGAGAATGTAAGAAAGTAGCAAGCATCCGACGGTCCATCGGGCAAAGACAAAGCTGGTCTACGGCTCCGCAGGACACCACGTGGGTTTGTGGTTAGCCTGTAGGGCGGATAATCGGCTTAGAAATCGTTGGCTCATCTTGAGGCCGTCGGTGGTTTTTGAAGCCCAAAAGGGAGTCGGCAGACCAAACAACCCAACACGTGCACATTTTTGAGTGTTTTCAATTTAAACAAATTGCTAAAAAAGATTGTCCAGGATGAGGCATTTTCGAAAGCCTTTGTACCTAATCAACAGTTGGAAAGAAAACATCTTAAAACTCGTTAAGCTTAGGAATCTTTCATGGTAAGCACAGGTTTTTAAGCGATCTTCACCGATTGTATGCAAATTCTATCTTATTTTTACTACTCGATAATTTTTTGCTTTGCTGAAAAGTATACTTTGATTTGAAATTCAAAGTAATGAATAAAGTAAAGAATTAATAATTGTGTCCAAGCGGATCTGGAAGGTTTTTAATCCAAAATTTGAAATTCATAAATATGAGAAATTCCACGACTTCTCGTGAAGATTGGAAAAGCGTTGTATATTGAACTCTTGCCTATTTCATGTGAGGATAATATTTTTTAAGGCGTTTGTAAAATACATAAACAATTTCAACAAACTGATCGGAAAGAAAAGTTACCGAGACAATTGGATCATGAAAGTTGACCACGTTTTGAGACACTTTTAAAATATCTTTAAATATTGCGTCTAACTGGAAGAACTATCCAAGATTCATCAACCTGATATAAAACCCCAATGAGACACTTCGATGTTGAATGGTCTAAATAATATCGTTAATGTTTGTTTGTTTGAGCTAAAATAGTTTGCAAAAGAAGCAAAACTATATTGCAAATGTTAACCTATTTCTGTGAAGTTGTTAAAAGCTCTCAAACAGTTCGTTTAAGTCAGGAAGAGACAGAGTAAGTTGTGCACCGATGGAAAATACATTTTCATGATGTCTCTCATCGCAAACTAGCGCTTGGCGTTCGCTTGGCATGCGGCATTTGCATCAACACTACCCTCGGGCGCGCAGAACATTGCGTCGTGTCGAAGACCCCGTCCAGCGGTCGTCCCAATTGACGTTCCCGCTCGCGCTCTCGTCATTTAGCGGAGGTTAAATTTTATGATCTGCGAAGAATGTTTTCCCTTCGTTCGGGTAAAACCGCAAAAACCACTGTAAACACCAACAGCACAAGCAGCTTCGTCTCGGCGACGTGTGAAAGTGATAAAACACACACCCAGTCCCTGGTCAGTGGCAGTTCCAACAGGGCTTGCTGGACCATGTTTTGTCCCAGAATCGAAATGGTTGGCGACACAGGGTTTGACGCTAGAGGGGGGAACGGTCCGGCGGTCATCGTTTAATGAACGGCAGAAAGGCAAGATATTTTAACTTGAGGTCATCGATTTTTTTTTCGCCTGGCCCTGCACTAATTGGCAGAGTCTGGTGTGGTTAGGATTAATTACAAAATCGGCGCAGCTCAGGATACTGCAAAACCGAAACCACTGCAGACGTAAACGTTGCGTCAAAATATTTTGAAGCAGATACACGCCTATCTGGTTTATGGTATGTTTTCTTCCACCAAAAAATGCAAAAAGAACTTCTGTTTTTCCCGTCGAATTGCGCTTCCAAACGCAAGCTCATAAAACGGTGGTCCATTTCATGTTTTTTGGCGAAATGGTCCAGTTCGGACATTGGATATTTACATTACAATCATTACTTCCACTTGTTGTAAACAAAATTTGTTTTCTTTCTGTCTAAAAGAATAATCTTTTCTTTTTTATTTATTGTATTACGGTCTTCCTCCTGCTAATCCTTCCTCGTGATTAAAATTTACAACTTCTTTTTCATTTTTCAATATTTTGAAGTTTGGTTGTAATATTGCTATTTATTTTAATTATATTGATCATAATTTATCAAATTTTCAATTCTATTTTTCATAAACAGAACATACTAAGCTTACTTTCTTAAATTGTCACTTTCAAGGTTTTCATAAACTAGGTTTTTAGAAGGAAGACTTTCTTTATTTTCTTTAAGAGACGAACTGTCGATAAGGTTCGTTATCCTTTTATAAATGTTTCGAGGTTAGGTTCTTCCGGTTTAAATGATACTATTCTAATGTCCAAGTATTTTTACACTTCTTTATTTGTATATTCCTTGTCATGACACAAAGCGTACAAAGTATTCACACTCTATTTTAGGTACTTTAATTGCGTAGAATATATGCACACCTCGAAAGGGGGTTGCGTTTCGTTGACCGAACGAAGGGGATCTGTGGCTACATCTCTTAGGGGAGGGGGGTTGGGACTCGTTCGGAACACGAATGCACTTGACCGTGGGCTCTCCGCACGGTCCGGTGGACTTCAAGGTTTTTTCCCCCTTGTTTTATTTCAATTCCCTAAGCCCTCTCCCTCGGTGGTTTCAGCCAGAGTCGCCGCCCTGCAAACCCAAAGTAGTCAATCACCGACACCGTTGCCTTGCCGCTTCTCACCTGTATTTTCCCTAAACAGCCATTCCACCCATGCCCTTCCCCTACCTACCATCCCCCCCGGGAGAGTGTCTTGGGACTCCTCGGTTGGAAGGCGGGACTGGACTCTCAACTCACACTGCGTGTGTGATGAACGGCCTCTTCGATTATGAGGTCAGTCGAGCCCTCGAGGGCGGTGGCACAGGAAGAAGAAGAAGGAAAAACGAGAAGGTAAAACAACACGGGACTGGATGGAGGCAGGCTTGCGTTCATCCATCCCGCGCGCGACGACTGAAAACGATTAAATCTCGCACGAAAGCGAGAATTTTACGTGTTTGAAAGTGAAAGAAGACGCGTCCGGTCCTCGCGGGGACCCTCGGAACAACGTGGTCTGACCGGGACCTTTTGCAGGCTCGACGCGCTTTCTCCCCGGCGGACGGGGAACGACCGAGCTTGGTGTGGGAATGACGGAACGGCAAACCCGGGTCCGCCGTCCAGGAAGGGAAAGTGAGTTCCAATCTGGATCTGGGAGGGTTCGTCATTGTTTTTATTTCCTGCCCCCCCTGCTTTAGTGGCCAGTTCACGCGAATCGCACGAATCGTGGCCATGTTGCGATTTACTCCTGGGAGTTCTCCGTCATCCCTGAGGCGGCTGGCTGTGGATGCTGGCTCCAGGAGGTCTGGCCAATACGTACCGACATTGTCGAAAAGCATCGTGGCGAATTAGTGGTGGTCCGGCTTCTGCCCTTTTTAGCCTCACCCAAATGGACCTGCGGGATGGATCCGGTTTTTGATGGAAAGGCACGAACTCCGCATCCGAAAGGAATCCGCTGCACTTTGTTGTGGATGTGGGTTCCTCCCGATGGTTGCATTTGGTTTGAGGATTGTGTACTAATTTTAGCAGATTTGGTTAGATCTGAGCACGTTTTGTTTGCCTTAGGATCGGCTACAATCGATAGTTTTCGTTCCGTTGACTCATGCCACGTAGGGAACATAACCTACAAAGCATCGAAAGCAGGATGGGCTTCTTGTTCATCTGGCGAAAATCTTTTCCGATCAACCTCTGAATCATTCGTTGAAAGTCATAGCACAGAAAACGATTGCGCAGTGCTGAATTCTCCTTTGGATCAGATCCTTCGAGAAGGATGGACCAAAGTATTTAGTCCTATACTGGCGAGATGACTAATTCTAAAATGTTTCCCTCAAAAAAAATGATGTCTGATTTTAAATTGCCTTTTTAATGGATCAATTTTTGTATAGCTTATTGACTCACTAACCACTCAGTCAGAACTCATTAAACCACGAGTGAAAGATATTTGCTTCCCGGGGAAATCATAAAAAATGTACTTCCGTGATTAACTGCACTTTAATTCACTGTTTATGGTTGTAATATTTCACAGATTAACCTAGTTCAGTTTATTGCTGGAAACAAAATTCCATACTTCCAACACCGACTGTAGAACCCAAACCTCACGGAAAAGCAGATCAAACGGAGTTTTATTGGCCTTAATAAACCTATGTCTTGCTTTCGATTATTAACTGTTAAACAGATAAGCTTTCAACTATTAGCCTGTCGCGGTGAGTGAAGTGTCTGTCTGGGTGGGTGCGTGTGTTGTTGTAGCCGAGTTCCGACGATATATATCCCATCGGCTTATCGTTCCACATGCAAATTATTGGTTACTTGGTTGGTGGGGAAAATTAGGCTTTAACCTATTTTCTTTTTCCGTGTGGCTGGTGGAAGGCCGCTGCGTTCCAGCTCAATGAAATCACGCCGCTAAGAGATTCGGCCGTGCGACTGAATGGAAGGGAACAAGCGGAGATCACAATCCATCCATACAGCTCTCCCGGATTCGGTTCCCGGTGTTTCCTCGCTGTAGATATAATTATAGGTACCGGTTACGATTCATAATGATTCCGGGCGGTTCCCTCCCCCAGGGCCCTCATCCTCGCCCAACCAATTTGTGCCCGGGCCTGGACAAGCCTCCTCCTCGGGCAAAATATCCCCTTTCTAGAGCTTCAGCATCCGTGTTGCCGGATCGATGCCAGCGGCTGACTCATTTGTTATGAAACTTCGCACCTTCTCTTCGGCTTCGCCGAGGCTCGGCCTAGCCTCGGTTTGTCTTCTTCTGCGCGAGTTCGAGGCCGTTTCGGTGGAGAATTTCCGGCGTAACCGGATTATCAAATGACTGCCGGAGTGAACGCGGGTGAAATGGCGATCGTGCGAGGGTGAGTTCAAAATGGGCGATGATCATCCTTCGATCTCCTAGAGTTTGCAGACTTACTATTATCGTGCCGTTTTCCTACGAGTTAAGAAAGGTCTCGATCAACTGAATCCTATGCTCAAGAGGTTCAAGGGCTTCGTCAAACGGCAACAAGGGTCCAGGTGCCAGTTCAGGTTGCTTTGACAGCACCAGCCCAATGATGGTGAGGTGAAATGGAAACTGGCTAACCATTATCCAAATGAACCACATTTGTCTGCTACACGAACGCGAGCAATCAGTGACCGGGTGCGGGGTGAAGTAGGTGATGATTGCTAATAAATTTACAAGAAAATTATAGATTATTATCGACCCACCGCAACCGGCACCACCGCCATGAGCGACCTCGCCGTATAGTCTTCAACGTCCCTGAACCTGAGTGATTGATTGTGCACGAGCGGAGTGAAAACTAGTGAAATCTATTCGCTTGATTTGTGAGTGCATTTTGCGATAGTGGCTTGAACTTGAAGCCAGGAAATTTTAGATTAAAGGGTCCGGATTTTAAGAAAATTGGTACTTGAACATATTTTCTGTTATGATCCTTACTAGTTATAATCGAAATAAGAACAGTCTTATTTTAAAAACGTTTATATACAAATTGACGTAAACTGTGTTCAGAATATACTAAAACTCAATTAAGTTGTATTACTTCAAATAATTTTGGTCGCAAATATCGTGAAGACTTGGGCGCTCACTTAAATAAGAATTCTTTGATATTTGTTGTGGGAATTTATTGTCTCTTTAGATCCTCAGTAACGTTCTCCAATATCGTTAGATATCGGAACTCTCCTCCGTCACAGTGCGTACCAAATTTTGTGCTATGACAATTCAGCCAAATGATTACGTATTTCTACAATAAACAGCCGGCCGCCGGTTGACGCACACCTCAACGTGATAATTTCCCATAAGCGGTTTTCTAGCCGAAGCTTGATCAAAAGAAACCTTTGTTTCTTGCGTTGGTGAAATAAAACCGTCTAGGAGTAGGTGTTTTGCGTATTAAACTTACGTCCATAATTTTTCCGCTAGTGTCACCGGTGGACAAATATCTTCTTTGTTAGAATACACTCCTATCAATGCGCCCTATCATTTATCTACTTGCCAAACAAGTTTGGGCAATACATTTGTAACTTTGGAGAAGAATGAATGATATGGTAGAACTAAATATCCCATTTGTCTGGAATGTTCTGACGGCGAGATCCGCTTCCGACTCAGCCCAACCGCCTGTTTTATTGGTTGACTGCAAAGTTTCACTTTTGCGGGTGCAAAGCTAAATCGAGTCCATCGCGATAAGTTTTCCAGGACATGACCCGAGCGATCAACGCCTAGAGGCCGTGAGTTGTGCCGGCACTGATGCCGTTCGGAAAGGTCTACACGTTAGGTGTCTCTTTGTGTGCCACTCGCTGTTGTCGTTGTCAGCCAACGTTGTGTGTTGTATGCAACGACCGGGACAGGTGGCGAGGATGAGATAAAGCGCACCAAATGCATGATTAATTAGTCATCCCAGCCAAACATTCCGCCGTTGTTGTGCCGCACTTATCGTACCGTATGACTCGTCCACTCGCCCATCCATCCGTCAGAGGCTGCGAACGTCGGATTTCCCCTAGATCCTCCCGGGGACTGCCTTTGACAGATGCGTGATGAGTGAACGAACCCATCAGGCATCGGGATATGGGATTCTGGGTGCTTTGCGCGTGTCGTCGGCCGGGAGCCATAAAAGCTCACAGGTACCCATACCGTCGCCGTCAGTCGTGTGTCCGCGGTCGATGGTCTGATGAGACGCTTTATTAAACCGTCTACCGCTTCGGTCTTCGTCGGCTGTCTACCTTCACCAGACCACTGTGGCTGGATAATCTTCCGGCTGCGTTTGCAAATGCGAAAGCTACTACCAGAGGCGCAGTGAATGCCAGAGGTAACATATGTAAATTGATAATTACGCCGAGGTATTAACCGATAGGGTTAAGGGATTCTACACCGACCACGACAAACGGTGAGGTACAACACGGACGGAGAGCTGTCGTTGTTGACGTTTGTGGCTTACTGTTTATGGTAGGAACCGTTTGAAAAACATTCTCCTGGAAGGGGTCTTTGAAGTCATTAATAAAATTATGCCACTGCGGCTGTAATTGAGTGCTGGGATGTGACATTTTAATGAAGTGTGTGTGATGATTGATGTATGGTTGTGGCATTTCATATGCGACTTTGGACTTCTTGTCTGGAATAAAAATAAATATTAAAAGGCGTAGTGTTTCGTAATAATTTAAATTTAATAGCTCCCTTTTATTGATTCTCTGAAAAAGCTTTGACTTTTTTTTTCGTCAAAATACTACCTGCCCTCCTCCTACATTGCATATATCTTATGTCGGGTTGCTTTGTTTGAAGCGTTTTTTATCTGTTTTGCAGGTAATCCTCTTAATCCCGTTGTCGTATTAGCGCGAACACATGTCGGACAGCTTTTGCTTTTTTTGTTCATCTCTGCAAATCTAAATTACCTGCAGAATAAGATTTTAAATTCTCTACACACACACACCCCCTCGTCGTCTCGCCAGCGCGGTCGTTCAATCTCGACTGCTTTATGATGATGTGCGCTTGGGAGCAGCCGAAAGAAAATGGCAAATGTCAATTTCGCACTTATTTATTTGCATAGAGCCCAAAAAGCTGCCGGAAGAGGCGTTAAGGATGGGGAGGTGAACACCGAACCCGAAGAAACAATAAAACTGTTCCGCCGGTATTTAGTTTTCGGCATAAATTTGCTCATTTTCTCACAGAATCTTTTGGTCCTCAATCTGTGAACGAATCTTTCCTGTTTCCTCGCCACCCCGGGGAGGTGAGGCCGTGGGAAGGACATGCATGTATAATTACACATTCCGGTAAATCCATCCTCGGGGTTGTATAGAGTCTCTCGGGGCAGTTTTCAGTTCTTCAGGTCGCTCGCGGTGCTGCCAGACATATACAGAAGGGATCTCAGGAGTTGAGCTATTCATTTGAAGCTTGCACACTCCGGCCATAAGCTACTGTTGTCTGTGCGGCATAATTACGGAATCTAATTAGTCACATTTAAGGAGACGAAAAGGAAGCGAAACAAAAAACTTCGTCAAAGACGCGACCCAACCCAACACGATTAGCTTAATCGAGTGGCATCATTTCTGGTTGCTGCATTCGGTTCAAGCGTCCGTCGTTTGTGTTTTGTATTTTAGTGTCTATTTCTCTGTCTCTTCATCTCCTAACCTCATCCATTCCTCATTCCGTGGGACGCGAATGTTTGGAATATTTTCCCGTGATTTATAACATTATATATATACATCTTCAAGTCGTGGCCTGCGGTCAACAAACGCTTTAGCTCCAGCGAGAATTCCACCGCGCGAGAGCTGCTTCCTCGTTTGGGTTTTACAAACTCCATTGCTTCGTTTGACGATGTTTGCGTCCGGGAGTTTGGACTTTATTTTTGGCATTGCGGTACCCGACCAGGCAGAGGCGACCTTGAAGTTGAAGAAGCCTAAGAAGCGCACCAGCAGCCCGCTAATCTGCGACAGCCTGCTCTAATGGGCATGGTCCGTGGCGAATCGAACACGGAAGGATTGTGGAGCACGATGATTCGGTGGCCGGTTAATGAAAAACGAGCATCATTGAGTTGATAGTAGACCGGAGTTTGTGTGTGTGTGTGACCCTATGATGGGATGGGCCCAACAAAGCGCGATTGGGTATGGCGTAAATCGTTAGGCCGACCAGAAAGGTCAAACATATCAAGCTTCATCAATCTAAAGCCGACCGCGGCTTTTCGGTTTTCGGGCGTTCGTTCTCTCTGGTGTGACGATGCCGTTCACACGAGGTTTCTTCTTTTCCTGTCCACTTCATGAAAACACATAATGCCGTCGAGAACAACGCGCGCGCCTGCATTTTCATCAATCTTGTCCCTTTCGCCGTGCACGCCACGCAAAGTCCACCGTTTCCCTCGAGCGATGCATTGTCTTAAGGCAGGTCCTCCAGAGGAGAGGCCCTCTTGTCCGGCGTGATGTAACGTTGAGTAATCCATTCGGACGGGGCCAGTTCTTGCGCCTAATGAAAGTAAAGATCATTATCCGCTCGAGCACTCTCATCCGCGTTCAGGTGAGTCCCAAGACCCTTTCGGGCAGGTGAGACTCTTGCCGAACGGTGAAGAAAAGTTTGGGGAAGGCCTAGGAAAATGAAAATTGAAATTTTATCAAATCCATTTCCCCTTCCCCCAGGCCACGAAGAACAAGAAGCCAGTCGAAGTCAGGTGGGCGGTTACGAAAGTAAAAGCTTTGCACAACATACATATAGCGCCTCTGATGGCTTGATGGTCGCCGTGCAACATAGGACAGAAACTAGGGGAGGAAGAGCGATAGGAGGTAATGAACTCCCTGGTTCGATTTTCTAAGGAAAGCTCTTTTCCTGTACCGTCTTCAGGCGTGGAAGATGGGGATTAAAGTTAAACGAATTTTCGTTTAATTAAAGACTCTCCTCTAGAGCTCGAAATTAATCAGCTGGTAAGTGCCGCTTTTTCTATTAACTGGATCGAGGAAAATTCATTTACCCATCGTAAATGAAATGGAAACCTTCCAGAAAATGAAACATCTGTTATATTTTTGTTTCATTTTTCAATTGAATTAATTTATTTTTTCGTTCTCCAAAATGTTATGATTGGGGTTGTGCCTTATGAATTATTTTGCGGGATTCATTCACATGAATCTTTCACTTAAGATTGATTCAGATGGATTCTTGAATCTTTTGGCATTCGAACCTGGAAATGTTTATGAATCTTTCGAAACCTTAATGATTGTTCATGAATCTTTCATGGATCTTTGACGAATCTCCATGCTTCTTTCATTGGCGTGAATCATGCGACTAAATAAAAGTCCCTATACCCATTTTTTGCTCATAAATTTTCGTCATTTGATAAAGCTTTGGGATTCATGAATCACTCATCAAAAGATTCATGAATCTCTAAAACGCAAAGAATCATTCAGATTCATGTATCTGAATCTGAATTACAAAACTCTAGTGATGATCCTTCATACGTTTTTATATTTTTATTTCGTACTGACTTTCAAGTTTGTAAGCATGTGGAGTGCTGTTGATTTCGTTTTGTAACTGAACTAAAGCTGAAATGTTCGTTGACATAGTATTAGAGTACACAATTTTTGAACACATTCGACATGTTTTTTTCTCTTTTTTCAAATTGAATATCACTTCTAGCGATGCATACTTTGTTTCTACTTTACAATGCTACTTATTTATTTACTACTTATTTATTTAGTACTTTCTTTTTATTTTCAAGTGCTACTACTACCTTTTTTACGTTTTCGATGTGTTTGCTTCTTTTTTTTTCTTTGATGGTTTTGAAGAGCTAAAGCTACATAGTATTAGAGTTCGCAATTATTGAACACATCCGGCATTATTTTCTTCGTTTTTTTAAATTGAATTTAACTTGTAGCAATGCATACTTTGTTTCTATTTTAAAATGCTACTTATTTAGTTACTACTTATTAATTTAGTACTTAGTTTCTATTTTCAAATGCTACTGCTTTTTTATGTTTTTGCTAGCTAACTTTTTTTATGTTTTCCATGTATTTGCATCTTTTCTTCTTTGTTGATGGTTTTGAAGAGCTACAGTTATGATCTGTTTGACGTGGTTTTCACTACATGAATTATTAAACATTCATAGTTTTTTTCTAGCAGTTTAAAGTAGGCTGTTTATAAATAAATCCCAATCTTAAAACTTGCAAAGTTGGAG
The DNA here is from genome assembly GCF_943734705.1 of Anopheles coustani. Lineage (NCBI taxonomy): Eukaryota > Metazoa > Arthropoda > Insecta > Diptera > Culicidae > Anopheles > Anopheles coustani. The sequence goes on along the minus strand of NC_071288.1, from coordinate 67,060,192 downwards.
AGCAGAATTGAATCGTCCATGATTTCGGTAGAGAATTAACATTTCAAAAGCGTCATTGGTGAAACGTTCCGCCGAAAATCACTACCGGCGAATGACAATGATGGCGATCGTTTCGAGAGAGCCTGCACTTAATATTCAAATCTTCATATCGAATGCTCAGCCAACTTAACTTGTTCAAGGCCCTCCGGGGACGGAGCGAAACTTAATCGAAAAAAACTACTCCACGTTAATCGGTCCACAACCCTGTCCTCGGATTACCACCCCAAAGTGGTCACTCTACGGTTTGTGGTCGCCAGGACGGACCGGGCATCATCGGGCGGTCACCGCGATAACTTCATTTTCACCCAACCCCCCCTCCCATTCCAACTCGCCCTGGTGTTGGGCCGCAAACTTGACCGTATTTCCAACCGGAGCCCTATCCATCGTACATGTATGCGTGTGTGTGCGTCCCTGGCACACGTGCCATACGGAGAGTGGCCAACGGAACGGAAGTGGAGAAGTCGGCCACAGAAACGCGTTTTTCTGGTGTAAATATAACGCCAAGCACCGTGGTCGTCGCGGTTCCCCCTCCGCCTTCCCTTCCTCCCACACACACACACACATCACATCACATTATGCGCGCAGTTTTCACTTTCAGTTCTCACTTTCAGCCGAAACCGGTTTGGCGAATGATTGGTGCTCCCCTTTTCGCAGGCTTCCCTGGAGGGAGGGGGGAGTGTTGGAGGGATGCGTTCATGTACCTCCGGTGATATTTACGGGACCAATCGACCAAGACGATGAATATTAAGATACAGATAGTGAGAGTGAGAAGAATCTCGGTTCCCGTGTAGGGAAATGATGGAGCATAAAAATGTGTTTTCATTTTATGACATACACTCTGGATTCAACATAATGTGCTCCTGCTTTCGATGTTTATGATGTATGCCGTTTGTCGAGAGCTAGGGATGCCTTTTTCCCTGTATCCCATTCAACCGTTTGTCCCTCGGTTTGCTTCCAGTGGGACCAAAGTGCATTAAACGATCGCTCGCTTTTCCAAACTGTTATGACCGTAAGTATTTGCATGTAAATTTGTCCCCGGAGGTCGCGGGGTGCAGCAATCAAGAGGTCAAAGGTTCCAGTTGGTCCCGGTCTGTGAGAAACACACACACACTTCTTCTCCCCGCGTGACACTTTCACTCCACCAACGAAAGGCAAGTGTCACTAGGTCGCCATCTCCTCGAGGGGGAAGAGGTGTGGGTTGTGTTGGTGAGAGTGTTACAACCCACACCCGGGGCGTATCTGTGGTTGCAAATTCCGTTCCCCCACCCCACCCACTACCACCACCACTCCACTCGCCTGGCGATGCAATTCCCGACTGTTGTGTGTTGACGCTGTTTCATAATAGTATTTTCGTTGCCGGTGGTGCTTTCCCGGCCCAAATGGTGCGTATAAACGCCATTCAGGTTGGCCGCGGGGCCACTACGCAATCGCTCCGCGTTGCCGGAACTGTGCCTCCTGGGGATGGTGGGGGACGGTTACGACGTTGCGGTTTCTGCGGGCGCTAAGTGCTGGCCGGGGATGGCCTTGTTGCTTGGCAAAGGGGAGGAGGTGGATAAAATGGAACTATGATTAGTGGGGGGTGGTGGTAGGGTTACCTGCACTGTTTGTGACGACAACGTTTTGGCCGGATCTGGTGCATCACACCACCACCCTCCCCCGGTACGACACAACAACATGGAAGCAGTAATTGCATCAATTGTCTCGTCCAGTGCATCAACCATTTGTCTCCCACCGTCCCCCCACCCACCCAGGGCGCGTGCATAATGATAATCAGAAGCCGATGCTGCCGATGTCGTCGGTTGGTTCGGACCGACGTTTCGGAAGTGAGTTTCAATGAGTGCGGAAATGTATTTCTGGTCGCACGGAATGACGAATTGCTGGCCTTTGCAAAAGTGAGAGTAAATAAACGTACGTAGCCATTAACGGGAGATGGGAGTTGGGGGAGGGGTGGGAACAGACCTGTGACGAAAGTTTCGTCATCGTTGGCTCCGAGTCGGTTTTACGGTGGATTTTATGAGGGAGCAGGTCCGTTTCACTTCCGCATGTGGGAATTTTTATCGATCTTCTGCAACCAACATGTCTTTCGTCACATGATTAAATGATTGTCTTTAGATAATGGAAGGAAATCCCACTGATATTAATATTAAGTGCAAATTAGTGATGTGTCTTATGAATCTTTAGGCGAGAATCAGTCATATGAATCTCTCACCTAAAAATCATTCAGATTGATTCATGAACCTTTTCGAATAAGGATTTTTAAGGATTCGAATCTTCAAACGTTGATGAATCTTCCGAAACCTTAATGAATCTTTCCTTTCACCAATCTACTTGATTTTTTCATTGGTGTGGATCATGCGACCAAAAAAAAATGATCTCTATATCCATTTTTTTATCTCTTATTTTCTGTTCTTTCAACATTCATGAACCTTTGGGATTTATGAATCTCTCGTTTTAGGATTCATGAATTTTTAAAACATTGTAAAGATTCAGGAAACTTAATCGAAATTACACAACTCTAGTGGCAAATGATTTAAATGGTTGTTCGCTAAACCAATACGATCATCAAACTGAGGATGAGCATAAATATTGTTGTTGTGGTAAAAAACACAGAGTAATGAACCATTAGGACTCTTTGAGGCAATCTTTAGAACATTGTTTTAACTACATTACCAAAATGGAATATTGTTCCTGAAAAACGAAGCAGTCAATTTTTTGAATACCTTTTGACAATAATATGACACACTTTCGGTCGAAAACCTTTCAGCAAAGACTTTTTCATCGATCGCATGAAAATTTTCAACAAAATTAACTACTTGCAAATTTGCTTCTGTTGATAAAAATATATCTTGTAAGATTTGGTTTGTCACTTATCCATAATACAAAGTAAAACATTTGGTACTGACATTTTTTTGTAACAGGAACCAGTTCTTCAACTGTACCAACATTTCAAGGCAGAAAGTAAGCTGCTTTCTTCTCTTTTTTTATTATTTTCATATACAAGTTATTGCATGACATCTACCATATTTCGCTGCTTAGTAAGATTTAAAACTATTTTAGAAAAAAGGTTTTATTAATTCGAAACGTGTTTGTCCTTCGTTTGAAAAGTTGATCGAATTAGAACGGCATACGAAAGTTAAAGCTTAGGAATTAAGTTGGTCGATGACATTTTTATTTTCACTCGAGGCAACCGGATAACAACCTGAGGGAAAATTTGAAATTTAATCAGTCTTGCGTTAAATTTATAATACATTAGAGGATTACCATTCGCCTCTTTGGGTACCTGAGAAAGACACGACCTTATACACAAATGCCAATGTACTTTTGCTCTACCGTTAGCATACTCTGCAATAAAATTTTCTCGGAAGGTCATAAAGCACCGCTCCAAGGTATCCCGCGTCGATAATAATTATAAATCAAACCTCAACCTCTCGTCCGCGACCCAGGGAAAAGTAATGTTCCATTGGCTGTTTTTTTCTTCTACGTGCCGAAATGGTGGACGAAAGTTTTGGCCTTAAATAAAGCGTGGATAGCGGGGCCCGGGATCGGCACTTTCCCGCGAGTTTTTCTCACCTCACTACGGTTGGGAGCATTTGGGTCGGAATGTTTGTCCTATTGAAGATTATCTCCCATTATGTGTTGATCCGAGGGTGCAAAAGTTTCATCTTTAGAGTGAGTTTAATTTATGTTTCGTATTATCGTCGTTCTTTACCACTGAGGTGCAAATTGAAATTGATAATTTAGTGGTCAAGCTAAGCAAGGACATTGAAATTACAAAAGTTTTTTGTTTTGGTTGGTGTTAAAAGTTGAAATTTAAAAGTTTGGAATGGATCGGTTTAAAAAAACAATGAGAGAAAATATTTATATTTGGCTCAAAGCAATCTCAAGACGCTAGAAAAGATGGTGAAGGAAACGTAAAACAAAGAACCAGGGTAAGATCAAAGTACAAACCCAAAACAGATTTTCGAATAGCGCTTGGGGAACCTTTCAGTGTATTTTCTTTTTGTTTTCTATCACACTAACACGCTTCGAATTTGTTTCCAAAGCCGAACTGTAACGGATGAAGGGAGCCAACAGATGAGTTAGTGGTACATTAATCAAACACGAATCAACCGACTGTCACGCGACGTTTAATGTATTCCATCTGCGACCAACTGCAGTCTCTTTTCCCACTTTTCCCTGCGTTTGCACTGAGGATGTTCCGTGATTCAGTCGATCAGTTCTTTGAACGTTTCCAACGACGAGCTGCACTCTGTTGCGCTCCAGGTTCAATCATTGAACCATGCGCACATTACAAACGTGCATCATACCTCCTTAGCCGATTAGATGCAGCTGAAGTTCGACATCAAAGTCTAGTCAAGGGGTTTCTCGTTCCGTTGTTAGATCTCCTACACCGTGTTGGACAAAACCGGCGTACAGATTGTATAATGTACGTTCACTTACAAGCTCCTCCCGTCCGATACATTGCACCGATCGCTGGATCACTCTCTCGTGTCGAAAAAAACATGAAATTACCCTGTCTCTTCTTCCCTGCTCATCTTCTCCTCGGGTGGTTTGTTTCGGTTTTCCATTTACGCTACGGTTGATTTATTCCATTATCGAACGACCTAACTGTAACTATGACGAGCTGTCTGTCTGTGTCGAACGGAAGATTATGTCTTATGCTCCTACTTCTAACCAACCTCTGTGGGTTGCCTGAGCGCCTTGACTGACTGATGGACCCGCCTTCGAACATAAATCTTACCATTTTGTCATCCTACTGATCTTTTTTTTCTCTTCTCTGTTGTTTGTTTCCATTCTTTTCAGAACATTAATCGGTGATTCGTCCACATTGTTGCGGCCTATCGAAGCTACCGAGACGTTCTGACAGATAAGCGCACACCCTGGAAAAGTCCATCTCGTTGTCACCCGAAAATAGATGAAAATACCTCCCAAAAAACAATACCGAATACGATCTGATTGACCACTATCGCTCGAAAGCGAAAGGAACACACGAACGCACACTCGGAAACTGACAGGTTGCGATCGAGTTTCACCCAGTTTGTCAGCGTGACACGCGGTCTCGAGTGTCAGCAGCAAGGAAAAAAAACGGGAAAAACAAAACACTTGCCGTGACAGGAGTGTGACAACGAAGTGACACAACGAAGTGTGTACCAGCAGAGACACCTCGGGGACGTCGGAGGACCCAGGACACCAGAAGACCAGACACTGACCTTCTCGAGCCCTGCATTTTCCCTCCTTTCTGGAGCCGTGGGATGATGATGATATTCTGTGACCTCCAGCACAACAACGGGAGCAGCAGTGTTGTAAGCGGCAGCTGTAAAAGCGCGACCAGTAACGCACAACGACGTCCACGACCGGACACCCTGTGGCTTTGCGGGGAGTGAGTCGTGTACAAAAAATAAAAAAAGGCCTGCGAAAGAGAAAGCAACAAATAAAGCCGGTGGAATGAAATATTAAGGAACGGGAAAAAACTACAACGAATAAACCCAACAAAAAACCGCTAAACCGCGAACGACGCGAGAGATCGGTTGAGAAAAAGGTGGGAAATCCAAGTCGAGACAAAAAAACAAATTCCACAGAGAGAGAGAGAGAAAAGAGAAACGAACGCTGACGATAAACGACATCATCGAAGACTAGAAAAAGGTGGGAATAAACATTCCTGTAAAGGTTCTTCCACAATACGCGAAGAAACCGCGATAGAACAGAGCAGTGGATAATCGAAGAAGGATAAAACCGAGCGCGAGTGTATGCTGTGGAGTGATTATTAAGCAATCATCATTGCTTCGCACGCCGAAAGGTGTACAAGCGCGAGACGGTGAAGCTAAAAATATTTCCTTCTACTCGCGGAAGTTCCGGATATCCGGACCGGGGTGCTGTTTGGTAAACCGATACCCGTCCGTTAGAGAAGTGTGTGTTTGCTCGGTGTGAGCACGTCATTTTTGTGGCAAAAGGCATTTTAAGTAGCGTTGACGGTGCAGTGTTGTTTTACTGTGGTGTAAATCGTTTTTTTTATCTGCGTGATTTGAGAAGTATTGTGTTAGTGATCGTTTACACGCGCGAATTCAATTATCTCTGCAAAGCTCGTTGCAGTTTCGTGTCGAAACCCAAGACGTAAGTTTAAATGTTTTTCTTTTGTTCTTCTTTATTTATCATCTACTTATTCCATTAAACAACGCATAAAGTAGATTGTTAACATTATCAGATCTTTTAGGCACTACAGAAAGGAGTCTGGAAAAAATGTTTCCTTTAGCAGCTTCATCAATTAATTTGGATGTTATTCATTTGTCTGCTTTGGGCCAAACTTTTTCTGTTTTTCATTTACATTCGTTAAATCAATTCGTTTCTCAAACACTTCAAAGGAGTAATTAAATTTCATCAGTGTTTCTTTCTTTCTTTTGTTGTGTTTACCAATCTTTCTTTTAATTTGTTCAGTTTTTATTTTAAACAAAGTATAGCTTCTCTTATTTTAATTCTAGATAACTTAAGCTTTTTTGCTTTGTGCAAAGTGAACAGTCCATCTTTATTTTAATAACGAATTTGATACAGCTTATATCTCTTTGTCCAATTGAGAGTTCTACTGAAATATTCAAATGTAACAAGAGATCTACTAAAATCTTCAATGTATTTTTGCGCAAAAGAAATGGTCCCGTTGTATGCTCTGGCAAGTGTAATTTCTGACTAACCTTACACGCACTGATAATCGCACGACCTCCTCGCACACTAACCTCACTGCGCTAAGGACGTCTGAGGGATGTGACTCAGCGAGCATCGAACTTCCTGCGGGGGAATTTGTTACCTGCGAAACCGCCACGCAAACAACAACTATCCCATGTCCGTTCATTAACTCCTCCTGAACCTGTGTGCCCGAAAGAAGCAACTCCGTTTTTTAAGTTCCCTTACATTTGTTTTCCTGTCGCCATTTTTGTTGCCTCCTTTCGGGCTGGGCCGCCCCGGATGGAGCTCGGATCGAATCGAGGGTCATCGCGATAAGTTCGACTGATTCATCACCTGCGACCTCCAACCGCGGGGCCGTCCAGGGTGTGTGTGCGTGTGTGTGTCTGTCGTGTGTCGATCCGCGTGCAAAAATCGGTTCCGAACAACCTTCAGGATCACTCCTTCCCTTACCTCTTTCACCCCCCTTCATACGAATGAACGAACTCGATAGTAGTCAATAGCGGTCTTTCGAGTCGGTTCGATGCGTCACATGATGTGACTCTCCGTCGCGCGTTGTATGTTAATGCCTTGCACGGACGGCCCCTTTAGCTAAGCGCCTCTTGCCCCGGCGGGAGACAAAATGGATCCCCATTCTTTTCTGGGCACGAAGTGTTCTATCGATGCCTAACGATACCGCGAGGGGGTGTATGTCACACACCCGGTCGATCGGCAAGGACTTCTCTCGGTGCGTTGCGGAATGTTTTTTTTGAATTCATATCAGACGCGCGACTGTGAAGAGTTGAAGGGTTTTGCTCGGTTTACCGATTTCTCAGTCGGTTAGTGCCAGTTGAACTGGAAACATTTCAGTGTAATACGTTGGGAAGCAGTTGTGATTTTGTGAGGGAAAAGTGTAAATTGTGTGAAATAATTCGTATCAAGTGGCACGTAAAGAAGTTTTAGTTTTAATTGCAAAAGTACTTGTTTATTATGAAATAGTATTTGTATTTTCCCTGTATAACAACCTCCTTCAAAAAACTGTTCAATGTTTATGAACAAAAATGTTTTTTCTAATTCATTCTAATTTTTCACCACTTTAAAAAATTTTTTTTTTTTGTTTTAACATCCACTCTATGATCGTAGCTTTGTTTGGAGGTGATCAAAAATGCTTTTCTGAAGCATGATTTCCATTCACTTTTGCGTATTTGATCACTTTTAACTTGAAGCTGGATTTATACGAAATTCATTTTTGTTGGAAGCATGTTGCTTAAATTGTGCGATTTTGAAGCCGAATGAAGCCCAAAATGAAAAAAAAAAATTAATCTATTGTCAAATCTGTCATACACAAAGTTGTCAAAAAAAGTGTCGAAACGTACAAATTTAAATGAACCGGTTATCCATACAGCTTAATCAGCTTAACGATGCTCTTAATCCGACTTTGACCATTTTTTATTAATTCACTTAATTAATTTTCACTTCTATACTAACTTGTGGGTGTTTTTGTTTTAAATTTCAGTGAACTTTTCCATGTGCGCACATGAGTTTAAATTGATGGAAGCTAAAGGTGAATATTGAACCCCATTGAACCTCCTTCCATTCAATAACCCAGTGAAATCACGTGAATTCGAGTGGAAAATCGTCCCTTACGTCCGGGTCTCGTGCATTGAAGTCTAGACAAACCCCTGCAACTTCGCGCCGTCCCATTTTCCACCCATCATCATCCCGCTCGGCACTAAAAGTCATCATCTTTCGTTCGTTCGGCGTGTTAACCGGTAAAAATTCACGCCTCAGCTCACGACGCCATCGCGTTTGATAGCGGTTCTAATGAACTCCTCACGCAAAACCGGGAATCGGGAGGGATCGGGTTGGCACCACCACCCGGTCCCGGGCACATTATGCACGTGTCAGTTGATTGATATATGCATTTTAATCTAATTTAAAGTTAATAGATAACTGTACCGCGAGCTCCCGGGGCTTGTTGGCGCCCGGGTTAGTGAACCTTCGCTTTTCAGGAAGCAAATGTCGGATGGTTGCATTTTTCATCGCTGCCTGTCCCGGGAGGATTTTCTCCCGGGAAGGAACGGAGGTTCGCAAGCGGTCTTGAGGCTGTAAAAACTGGTAACACCGTCAGCACAAGGCTCGGGCTCCGGTGGAGAGAATAATTTCATCCCATTGGTTCGATTAATATGCATGGCGTGATCAGTAAATAAGATATTCAAACCAAAAAGAGCAGCAAAAGGAGTCACCGCTGGTGGTGTTGCGCGGAAGTTGTGAGGGTTCATTTTATGCACCGCTTGGTAGGAGACGACCATGGGGAAATTCCTGTAGTTGGGAATCGATAAAAAAACCATCGACTTCTCGACCAGGAGTCAACCGAACCTAACCGGCCAAAGCGAGCCGAGTTTTCTGGAAGGTCAGCATTGTAGGACGCGTGCACCATTCGGTTGCATGATGGCGCTCCAACACCACCACCAATGGCATGCAGCAGGTCGGCACGTCGATGCACGCCGATACTAAAAGGATGCATAAAATTGCCTCACATTATAACACCGCACCCCAAACCAGCGGCACCGGCATGTATCGCATGGTAGTTAAATATAGATCAATGCAATTGCAACTCGCCTCTTCTCCCCGCTATGCACACACATGCTCTGTTGGTTGGTAGGGTAGCATGGTAAGACCGGATCCGGTGCCGACTGAAGCCCGCTTAATCCTTATTGGAACGATCGTGTTTGTTTTTTCTTTCGATTCGCGCGCCGTTTCCTTCGCGCATGCATTTGTTTTTTTTTTGCCATGGGTCGCGTTACCATCTCCGTTTTAAGAGGTTTCGTACCCGGATCGGAATGGGTTAGAGGCGAGCATAAACAAAAATAGGAACAACCCGGTGTCCGTGTAGCAAACAGGAAACGCCGAAGAGCGTACCAGGTGGGTTCCAATATGGTGCGTGAACTTACTGAATGTATTTACGCACTCTTTCCGGTTTGTTTGGGATGTTGGGATGTAAAAGTCATTTTATTTTTTTAACAGTTTGGTAGTTCTACCCTGTGTTCAGTTTTGGTTTGAATAAAAATGTTTAATTTAAATATTGTTTTCACTTGGCAAGTATTTTTGCTACGACAGTTAGAGTTGTTAGTTAGTTAGAGTTGATCAAGTATACATAGAAATAAGTAGAGTGTAATGGTCACTATGCATTTTTTATTTTTTATAATTAAATTTCAAACAATTGAAAACAACATTTCTAGGCCCAATATAATCAAAATTGGGCAATATAATCAATTGGAATTTGAAAAATAAGGACAACTATTTAAATTCGTACATAACATGGTTCTATAATCATTTTAAAATTTGTTTTTGAAGCTGATGTCGTGTAAAATTATAACAAAATATTCTCATCATCTTATCATATTTTAACACGATGCCTGCCAAGCGTTTTTAGCACACTTTTTTAGTACAATCTTTTTGAATAAAATGAGTTTATATCATTTATTAAACCGACGGGTTTTGAAGGCTATGCAAAGATTAAGCTTTTCAAAGAATTGATATTAAATATTACTATAATTTTTCATTTATTTATGGGACAAAAACTGTTTATAACTGATGTTAGCCATGGCAGTCAACGTGTTTTAAAATCATAATATTTAATGTAATTTTTAAATGTAATTTTTATCTTTAGAAACGTGTAAATTTTATGTCTTGTACAAAATCTTGTAGCATTTCTATTAAATTTACGTATATTTTATGTAAATTAAGCGAAATTACTCCTTGTTAAAAAGAGAACTGTATGCAAACAACGTTTTCCATGTTCAACAATCTATTGTCGAAAGTTCTCGTTGACTTTTTTGCCTTGGTAATTTTTTGCAACCAACGTAATATTCATAGTGTGGAGTTACTTTTTTATCGTTTTTTTAACTAATCTATTCGGTGCGTCGTGCAATTTTTATGACTCCCTCGCAAGCCAACTCTCGGTGGGCGTAACGATCATAGTTTGATCGCTCGTTAAAAAGTTCGCTGCCAACTGTGCCTCTCTCCCACGTTGTGTTCTGTCCTCAAAGTTTGAAGCCGCAAGCGATACGATGTGTTTGTCCGGGTGATAGCTTTATGTGGACCAGTTGGCAGGTTGTTTGAGTTTACGGATGTTAAACTCAGTAACAAAAAACCCCATCTTAGCTTTGCCTGGTTTGAGGTTGGAATGTGGTTGAAGTTGTGGTGGTAGTGGTCTACATTTTACACGTGGTTTGGTCGGGTGCAACGAGGGAATCCCGAAGTCCTTAAGCCTCAAAGCCGATGTGGATGCATCGATTGCAACCATTCCCCAGCGAGGGCGGCGCATTACTCTGCATTATTGAAAGTTAGAGTTTTCCGGCACTCGATGGATGCACCGGATTATCGAACCGCATCTATCAGATCAGGGCCGCAGGGATGGCATAATTTGATTGTAAATATTTGATAAGGTTGAAAGTTGCTCGAGGAAGCTTATCCCCGGGTGGTTGAGAAGAGGAACTCAGAAGTGCCGCTTTGGTGGAGTTTGGACGATAACTATCTGGGAGCTCGTAGATGAGACTTTCAAGTGCTCCGTTAACGCTTCCGTAGTTCATTATATCATCATCGATGGATGCCGTCACAGAATCGATCGGTGGCCAAGTTGTCGTCTCCCTCTGCTTCGGACGAACCGGGCATCAAATATTGATGGACAACCGAAACTGCTACAACTCGGGATGTTAATTCATGGCGTCTCTGGGTGAAAATGTCTCAAAGGTAGTTCCAAATTCCAGAAAGCAGATGGTTGAATTCTGATGCAATTAGTTTACAAAATTCCCCGTGGGGCAATAGAAACTGGTCTGCGAATAGTTTTGGACTTTGCGGCCTCTGGTGTCAATATAGTATCGGCGGCTACGATTCCACCAACTTTCGAACTCTCGCTGTGTGTGAACTCCTGAGTGGAGGACTTGACTCGCCTGGAACCTGGTAACACGCTGGATTATGGATGGACTTCTCCTTTGCGGCGGTGCAGTGTTGCAGTGCAACCTTCTTTACTCGCCCAGATTCGCTCGGAAACGAATCGCAAGCCATCGCAAGAACAATGAGCAAATTTATCATCCATCCCGTCCGCTTCTTGTGGACCAACGCACAAACAAACATATCATAAATAACCGATCTTCTGCACCCTGGTGATTCCATCTATCTCTATCTCCGTCGTCCGTTCGGGGGACCATGGGACCACGGGACGATGCCGGGCCTCTGCAAAATCCGGCTCGGAACGGCTTCCCCCCGGGTGGAAAGGGGCTGGAAGAAGGAGAAAGGGGGCACGGGAAGGAAGGAAGAAGTCCCGGCCGGTTGAGCGAAGACAAACAGCGACAATTCCGGGGCGCTTATCGTCTTCCTTATTTCATTAATCATACTTTTCTCATGCACTGTTTGTTTTCTGTGTTACTACACTTGTTATTTTTGCCATTATGTTTTCGATTCGTTTCACTGCTTTGCCGCGAACTGTGTGAACCATTGATTCGTGGGTTTGTTTTGCGGGATTTTTATTTCTTATTTTCTGCATTTTTTTCCTTTCATGCATTTTTATTTTATTTTTCCTCTTTGGCCTGAGCAGTATTTTATTCCACTTTTGTAGTATTTGTTTTTCATATTTGTTATCTTCTACCCACGGATGACGGGTGTTTTACTAGGTTGGTTTATTATTTGTCTGTTTATTTTCTATCCAATTCTTCTGGTTCGATCACGTCGCCAATCAAGTTCTACCACTTTCTGGTTCGGATACGGATCTGGAAACAAATTATTCAACGATATCGCCATTCGGGTTTGCGTGGTGGCGGGGGGGAGGCGATCATAGTCGTCAGACAACAAGGGACCACGCCGGACGATTGTTCCAATCAGAAAACTTGTTCCATCCTTACCCATACCGGGCGATGGATGTTGATATCTTGCACTTTTCGCAACCATTTTCCGTCCGGTCTCCGGCCGGGCCCGGTGCCATATTCGTCGTCATTCTGGACCGAGCCCTCTATCTGTGTCGCCAGCTTGACAGGGACCGTGAAGCGCCCGGAGCTTCAATTATCATTTCCCATTTATGCGCTTTTCATGTTCGCCCATCCGTCTACGGGATATATTGTGGTGGTCGAGGTCGGAAGACATCGACAATCCTTTGACTTAACGGAGGACCAGAAGTCTATAAGTTTCGTTTTCCCTCGCAGCTTGTCACCGATGGTTCGCTGTTCTGGCATGTGCATAATTTTGCATTTCCTACACTACAACAATTCACGATATGATGCTGCACTTACGCGGGTTGGTTTCTAACGTGTAGCCAATTGTTGCACACCGGAGGGCGCCATCTTTGGAAATGTGGTTCCATTTGATCCGAAGCTATCGAACAGGCTGTTTATAATACTTACATCCTCCTAGAGGAAAGTAGTGTCAAAATCAATAAAAGAAGAGAATGTCCGCGCTGTTGGTGATGCGTAATCTTCTGATCATGATCAGAGGTTCTCAAATTTTAATGTTCCACCAAGGTTGATACATTCATTTTTAGTTATAATTTAAAATTACACAAATAATTAAATATGCATATTATTATTATTAAGATTTATTGAAAAATGTAGACGAAATCAGTCATCTTATTTGAAGGTTTATTCTTATATTGTTGTTGTTTCAAAGAAGTGTAAGAATCAGGTTTTGTTTTGTTATTTTCGAAACGTATCAGAAAACAAAATGGCAATAAAACATTTGTCAATTCTATATAACAGCAAAAATAAATGTTTCAGAACTTCATATGTCAACCATTAAGCGAGATTTTTAGTTTCATTCTCTTATTTGGATTTTCTTGTATTCGAAAACGATCAAAAACGAAAGGATAGCAAATTGCAGAGAAAGGATTCGCAAGTGATGTCCTACTTTACCGAACCCCAATCAACTATGGCGCAGGTTTTCCTACCGGTTTAACTACATAATTTGTGGAGAAGCTATCAGACGAGTCAACCCAACGCAAATCCCTCACCCTAAAAGGTCCTCTTTGTTGTATCAACCTGTTTCGGGATGATATTCCATCTTCATCAACAGCGCACAACGTTCCCCGTTCCCGCATTGGACCGTTCTCGATTGAGAACGATAAACGGAGCAAACGGCTCGACAATAATCATTACCTCAGGAGACATACGTATTCTACCGCGCTATAATAGCCGGGACATCGGCTTTCCGAAGCCACCCTCCGTTGGTGTTCGGCGGGGTCGCGGTTGCTGTACAAATAAGACATTGAAGTGAAGTAAAGTGGTTGATGGTCGGGGTTTGCGTTCTACTACGTGCGGCTTGTTTGCCCGGCACGCCTAGAACGTACACGCGCATGGATCATCATTCCGTCGGGAGGTTCGGAATCAGAATCTCCGTCGATCCAGTCGGCCATCCCAAAGACGGACGCACGCTGAATGTTGCTTGTTGTTGGTGCATTGACATTTTGATTGATTTATGGGCTTCCGATGTGCGTTCACCTTCACCTTGCTGCTTGGACTGAGGCAGAACCTGAAGCGTACAGCGCCACAATGAGGACCCCCTCTTTTTTTAGTTTGGTCGCTCGCTCGCCTCACAAAACTAGGTGAGCGATTCCTCTTGAGGCTCCGGGCTGATTGATTGACATATCTCTGTTGCGTGAACTGGTGAGGAACGTGTGTCGTAAGAAAACAAGGATTAATGCTAGATTGTTGTGTCCCCTACCGCTGGAGGAGAACTACGTTTTCCGATCATTAGCAACCACATCGGGGCAGGGATATGATGGCGTAAGGTAAGGTGTCCAGAAATGGCCGGTGGCGTAAGATATCGTTCCTCTCTTCAGGGATTGCCGGTTGGGAAAAGATAACGATGCCGCATTATACCACCGAAAGGGAAGGGGCTCTTATCGAACAGTGACAGAAGAGCTGGAAGCTCCCGGACCTACGCCAATCGACAAGACAATCAAGAGTTTCCCTACATTCGTTTGAATTTATTGGCGCCCCCAACGGATATGGTGCAATATGGTAATCGAAGCCTACACTCTGGGTCATCTGAAGATCCATTGGCTATCTCTGTCGAGTGGTGTGCATCTGCACTCGATTGCCCAAACAGTGCCATCCAACCAACAATCGATTCGTGATTTATCGTTCTCGCTGTGCATCTTTTGCCGCGTGACAATTGTCATCGATTTCATAATTTGAGCATCAGAAACCGTTCGAGCCCGAGTTCCGACTCAAGTACCAGCGAGAGCGAAGATACTGTCTCCGGGTTTCCGGCCGTAACTGGAACGTGGCCTCATTTCGTGTCGCGATTGTTACAAAATACGGTCGAAAACATCATACACCCCGCTGGTGTCCATGGTGTGTGCTCTATGCTGTTGTGTTTTAGTCATGTTGCACCAATTAACGAACGAACGACGATGCAGTCACACCGCTCTAGCATAACATTCAGTTGGTTGAGTTTTGATTTTTGTTGCTCGAGAAATGCATATTGGTGTTTCGTATCTGTCAAACATCGGTGCAATTGAATCATCAACTAAGTTCTTCCGGATTTTTTGTTTAACAATTGTTGTGCATATTCTATTTTTCTCTCCTTAGATTTATATTTCACGTATCAAGTTTCGACACTTATTTTTGTTTAACTTTCTTTTATTTTTATGCCAGGAAATTGGAAGTGCGTTCAAGAAATCTTTTGAATATTTTTATTGCATAAAAGAAATGTAAAAAGCATATGTAACAGTTGAACAAAATAGTTCGGGTACCACAGCTAAGGCACCTCTGATCTAAGGAATTAAAATAGCAGAGAAATAATAATGTTTATTTGTCTTTGTATAAAATGGAAAACAACTTTTAAGTTTAAAATGTCAGACGAAGAAGTAACATTTTTAAGGCTCGTTCAAGAATAGCGTGTTAGCGTTCCCTCATTACTAAAAGAAATACTCCTTTGTACTTGATTTCGTCAGGACAACTCATCGTGAACGAAAAGACAAATTTAACACCAACTTTATTGCCTAAATTCACTTTAGTTCAACGATATTTGTTACAGAAAAGTAAATATTACTGGGATCATGTATTGAAAAAGCTGTATTCCACGCTAAACCATACAGAATACTCTTTTATTTTCAAATTTGTCGTAGAACAGATTGGTTTTATCTATTCTCTGTTTTATTCGGACTTACCGAACCTATTTTCTAGGGTTTGTTTCGTAGACAAATAGCTTCAGGCGGGTAAACTACCTCTAGAAAAGACTTTTCGATTGTACACCTTCCCTCTTAAGCCTGCTAGCGTTTTATGGTCTCGTTTATAGCCGGCTGGATTACGCTTTTTTTCGGTCCGAAATCCTCCGGTGAACCAAAACCAAAAAAACAACCATAGAACACCTTTGGCACCGGCTTTGATTTCGATAAAATCTGTTCTGTCACCCGGCTGGTGTCGTTCCTCCGAACCTCCACGGTCTCACGACCGTCTCGATTTTTATGTGTTCGTTCGTTCGAGAGGTAGCTTTTCGACACCATCCGAGCACAGCATATCGCCATCGGGTGGATAATCGGACGTTTCCCTTTCACTTTGGGGGAGGGGATTTTCTTGTCGTCGCTCCGGAACTTTGGTCCATTCCTAGACACTTAGGTGATGGTGAGTAACCGCACGTTCATCCCGCCGCACGGAATCTTCCTCTCCGAGGCCGGAGTCCGTCCTGTTACATTTATTTTGTCACACCATATCGCCCAGATCCAATCGGATCCGATCCGGGGCTAATGGAGTGGAGTGGAGTGTGTGTGTGTGGTGGTGGCTTGACAAATATCATCTCCCCGTAAGTTTTTTTCACCCCGAAACGGAAAATGGTCGTTGTACATTTGTTTTTCGTCGCATGGTCGTACTGACATCAGAACGTCGGGTAAGAGGTTGGTGGATACCGAGATTTGGAAAACAAAGCAAAGAAGCTGTTTACGAACAAAAAGGGAACTAAAAACCGGAGAAGACTAACACCTTACGACTCAGTGCGTGAAAAAGGCAACTTAACGATGTCGCGATGGGATAAATGCCTTGAAAGTACTGTCAGTCGAGATGAAGTGCTAAGGGTTCATAGGTCTTTGGGAGAGTAAAAACGAAAGGAATCGGCCAAAGACATTGATGATGGGGTGAGTTCTAGTATAGTTGTTCGGGTTTTCGAAGTACTCGGTTTATTACATTAAATACAGAATTGAATGATTTTTGCTGAAGCGAGTACGTCAAAGATTCTAAAAAGATCTTCGACCTCAAAAGTATGACGACGCCAGCAAATATTTCTTACTCGATGCAATTGAAATTTGTAATGCTACCCGATGAAACGGGTGGATTAACCTCACTCCATACCTGTCCCTCATCAAATACTCCACTTACACGCCCTCCTCCAAACGGCCGAGTGTAATGACTCCTAGGGCCGCTTCATTTCTTGCCAGTCTTTGGCGACCTAATGGAATCAAGATTGACTCACATTGAACCTCTTCCACCGTAGGTTAATAACTTCCAAAAGAGGCGTCGTTAAACTCTCCCTCCCAGACGAGGGCGACACGAGACAACACGGGGGTTGAAGCGGGGTCCTGGGGCATGTGCGTTAGATCTTCGCGATCTCTTTTCGCCTGTCAGCATTGCACTTTGGTCGCGGAGCGAAGAGGGGTTTGTTTTTTTTCAATCCGGCACCAACTTCTATTACATACATTTCCGACGCCCCGTTACGCCGATCAACGGTAGCTCCTGCCCGGGTCCGGGGCCCGCGGTATGCCATTTGTGAGATTTCGTTACGATCGTTAAGTGCTTTATTTTCTCACTTCACCGGATCGGAACGCGAACGCGTGAATGGAGGACGACCGATGTGTGCGCCTTAGAACCTTTTACCGTTAGGACGCGAGCGATGACATTTTCTCGGATCGCGCGGTTAGGTCAGATACTTTGCATGCCATTCGGGCTCCCGGTGTGCTGTGTTGTGTTGAGTGTGCTGTAGTGGGAGCTTGGCATGCTATCAGATGGCTTTTAGAGAGATCTTGGCGACAACACAGCGTGTGTGCCCCCGGAGTTAATTCCCCTTGGCATCGGTTCTCGAGGTAGTAAGCTCCTTTCTTTGTATACAATCTCCGAGATAAACCAGAACAAGACACTCGACATTCCCTGCAGCGATTGCCTACGTAGTGGTCTGCTCCCTAGCACACTTATCCTATAGGACCTTAAGACCTTCTTTCCAACCACCCTTCCATCTCTTTACCCTAAGTTTGCAACACCCACCCAGAGCATGGATTGGGAAAAATGGCACACGTTACCGGTGTGCCGTACTGTATATTGACCACGACACCACGGTTTCTCGGTCAATGTTTCTCACGCTTGCAGTTTTGAACGTAAACTCACGTTCTCAGCGCAAAATCTGGCACGGAATGAAAGCCGGAAGGGGTGGCACACGACGTCGGGGTACGCCTTTGGGCGAGGCCATTGTTTTTGTTTTGCATCGAGTTTCGCCAACTTCAACACATTCTGCTCCACCACCTATGGTCGCCTGTGTTCCGCCATCAGAGGGAAACCCGATGAGCAGAAGGCTCTCGCCAGCGTTGGAAATCGTGAAGGAAGAAAAGTGAGGCTTTGTGGATAGTAAGCTAAACTCTCCTTTGCTGAATGGAGCCTCACTTCTTGCGATTGTTACCGACAGCTGAAATCGCGAAGGTATGTGAAGGTGGTGGAAGAAGTAATTTGATCCACGCTTTGACATTAAACCGTCGTATATGGATGTGTTTGAACCAGCAGGCAGTAACCCGATTGAAATAGAAGCTCATCGACGACAAATAAAGAAGCTACTCGGGATGTTGACATGAGATTGATCCTGGGATCTTCGATGTATCCAATCGCTGACATCTTTTTCTTTGTTGCAGCTTTGGTGTCACTGGTTCGGTGTGTTGTTGTTTCTCCGACACCCTCAAGAGTTTGTTTGGGATACGGCTGATTTTTATGTTTATTTAGCACCTTTAATCAACACGCGCATCCCCGGATCTTGGAATTCCAATCCTACTCCGATTGTTCCGTAGTATTAGAGTATGATCTCGATTTTCCCTAAAACAACATGCCTATCAAGGTACGATCAATGTACCTTACAATTGTTGGAACGAAGCCTTCAAATTGCACTACTGGTTAGCTGCACGATTAATTCCTCATGAAGTTCCAAAACGAAGAAACAGTCACCCGACGACACTTGTTCGGGAGAGTCTCTGGGATTATTAGGGCGGATGTTTTGGCGAACTTCGTGGCCGAGGGTTTTTGTTTGTTTGCTTCGTTGTTATTGATGTGGACGCGGAAACGAAAGTACCCATCTGGATGTCCCTTTTCTCGCCGCTGCTGCATGCGTTTGTTTTCTTGCCAGGGAAACTCTGATTTCAACAACAGTATCCTATGTCATGATATTCCTTCGTTGAGCGGGGCAAGAAAATGAAAAGAAATCTACTATTTATAGACCTTTCGTTACAGTTTCGACGAACGATTGGATGGCGAGAATGGGATTGCAGCAGGCAAACAGCAGATGTAAACGCCACTTTTAATTATTCAAATAATTTTCGATAAAACATAAAATTACTTTTGACTATCCACGTTTGATCGTAATCCGTGTAAAACATGTTTTTATGTTTGGTAAATTAGTCTAACAACTTTAAAGTTCGACTTTATCTTGAGTACATACTTTCTTTTGAAGAATGGTATATTTGTTTAAAATTGAAATCAACTTTCTACGTTTGTACTTGTACGCATAAAGATTGATGTTTTGAATTTTACCTCTATCCTAATTACTTGTTATACGTACATATGTCTTTCTATTGTAGTATTCCTCAATGTCAAACATATCTTTCTAATTTAATCTTTCGGGTAATTGATGTTTTAATGTTAATGCCTGTTAGAGGAAATATGATTGATGATGGCATAAAGGTAAATTTTGATCACACATTTTCATAAGTGTGTAAATCATCTCCAATTAAAAGTTCTTCAAAGTCCCAATGTCATTATCTGCTTTCTTGTTGATTTACTCATTGATAATTTTGTTTTTGTTTCAAACAATTTCTCAGTAATTAACTCTCTTCCCAATGAAATCAAAACACGAACACCGTCACTCCTCCTCCAAATGTCCGTACTTGGTTGGGAAAACTTGAAATTGCAAAATGTGAAAGCATTTGATCCGAACGAATGCAGACCACACAACATCCGCTTGTCAAAGAGCTGGCCGGGGCGCGGGAGTAATTAATTGGAAATTACACTCCAACTCCAACATTTCACCATTGTCAACCATCGGCTAATGCATCGGTCTCCTATCGTCGGCAACAACAAGCAGAAGAGAGAAATCGGTTGTTTTTCTCGAACACAGGGTGGGACATTTTCATGGTCTTAACAAGCTGCCAATGAGGCATTAGCCAATCACCACAAATGTGAGTTGGTGTATGCAACAGTAGCAATTATGCACTTAGCGAATTGGTAATTTCTGGATCGTTCGTGCAGTAAGTACATGTTACGTATAGCTTGGTATTACCATGATGGATGCGTTCAGGAATCTTGAACCATCCTTCAATCTAGGAGCTGTCAAAATAGAGGTAAATAACACACGCTTCCTAGCGCTTTATCAACTGCACCAGTGGGCATCTCAACATGGAGTTGATTGCTCATTGCATCTCAAGGAGGAGTCTTTAACCGTAGAGCACCAGCTTGGTGGAAGTGTGCCTTTCAACTAATTTCCACTAATCGATGGGAAGGTCCACTAATTACTCCGTTGATCCTACGGAAGATCTTAAAAATTTCGCTTGCGAAACGACCCGCCCTCAGTTCGGCGTTCCCATCGTGAGTCAATATGGCGCAACATTATGAGCCGCACTTCGGTGACTCCGTAACGTCCCAACCGCCTTCACGGCTGCTGCGATCAATTGGTAACGATTATTAATAACAATTAAGTCAAGAGCGTTCAAGATTGTGCTTGTGGTTGCTGTTGTTGTTGATGGCGAATGGTTTGCGGTTGCTGCTTCGTTTCGGGATCGCAGGCAGGGAATCGCCATTGCGTAGCCACCAACAACGCCAGTGCGTGGAGTTCGATGGGTTTCCGACGTGGAGGGTTCACGTGCTACAGCACTCCGTATAGTTGCGCAGGTCTTTGATTTCCGATGAGTCGCCACTTTCGCCATTCGCGGCCTAAAGGTCATCGTCGTGCACTGGACGCGCTGCGTATGTTTGCGCATGGTTTTGAGGTTATCTTTTGTGTGACCCTTTTGCTGGGCGGATCCTTTCGAGATTGGCCGCGGTGGTGGAGCTGTATAGTTCATGAACCACCGTGTGCCGTGTGTGCGTGTGTGTGTATAATTTATCGTCTTCGATCGTGGCCCAAAGTGAGAGCAATTGATTTTGCGATGGAGATACGATCTTGATATGTTTCAAGCGCGGAGGAATCGCGTGTTTTTTGGGACGGGAGATGAGCTTCTTTGTGCGGTCAAGCAAGTTCACGTGTGGGGAAGCGAACATCGAACTCAACTTACACTTTTTTTTCTGCCTCGTTGGTGTACAGCACGTTGCTCTCTATCCGCTTCCAAGAGGGCATAGAAGCCAAGGTTGTGTGTGTGTGTGCCATTGAACCTTCTCTTGCGCCTTCCATTACCATATGATCATAGTACATCGGCCCCAAAGACTGTTCCATTCCCATTCATAATCGTGTCTTGCGTCAAAACGATCTACTCCAAAACACGCCCGTTTTGCGCCGGGGAATGTCTAATGTAGCTAAAGCCTGGAGTAACGGACTGGTGGTGAATGTCTTCAAACATTAGACAGCGGCAACAACAAACCTCCAACTCGTCGTCGGTCCAATCGCAGGAGCACTCCGCCGCCGCCGATCTTGATAAGGTCGCGCGCGCGGCACCTGGGCAGCTCTTGTTTTTTTTAAGGCCATGTTTTTCTTACAGGTGTTACAAGCGATCGTACCGACCGACCCGGAGGAGGCTCTTGAAACAGTTTCTCTAACGGAGAGTTCCGGTTCGAGCTGTGGAAGGTTGCTACCGCCCGGCCTAAGAACCAACAACGAGACGGAGCAGACTCTTCCACCTCGTACTACAGTCGTACTGTTCATTTCGGTACAGTTATGGCTTCCCTATCGCCGGCTGGTTGTCGCCGTCGACGGACTACGGTGTAATGGATCCAGATAAGTTAATGTGTGAGAGCTACCGGAACCGTCAACCACCGTCAAAAACCCCACCGCGCGCGGCCAATTCTTCCGGGTTAGCTTTGATGGTTGGATTAGTTTCTGTTCTGGGAGGGAGAAAGATTTAGATGAGCTGGTGGATAAATCTTTGCAGATAAATATAAGAGGGAGGTGCATGAACATTGAAAATGGAAACATATGCGGGCCACCGTATGGTGGATGCCGGAGGAAGGGAGTAGTGGGTCTTGTATTTCCGCGCCAGTGAAAACTGGAACAGAATGTGCATGGTGCGCAAAATCTACCCAGGAAGCGAATTCAAGAATCGTTGCGAGACGATCTCGATGGAAACAGATCAAGACCTGGTTGGTTGGAGTGCTCGCTATGGTTATGCTACATGAAGTCACTTAAATGGAGGTAACTGTTGAATGTAATTTAGCAAACTGTGGTGTTACGGGATTTGCACAGAGATTAAATAACGTAACTGTTTTCTAGCGACTTTGTAGGTCGTATGACGAAAACTGTCTTCGTTAAAGACACAGAACTTGAGAAGTTCTGCCAGATTTATTTAGGTTCTTTATTTAGTCAGAAGCAACTCAGGGATTATTCAGATAATATGTTCAAAGCTCCACCATTAAATTATGTGTAATTAGTGTTTCAGTTATCCACTTCTTTCAAAAGTTACATTTTAGTGTTAAGTTTGCAAGATCATAAAATGACCAGAGTTATTTCATAGTTTCGTTAAATAATTGCCTTAATAAGGGATTTCAACTCAATTACGATGTCGTGAAGTAAGCTATCGAAAAACAAATTTAGAGCAGACCGCACTCCAGGGAAGTATTGAGTTGCATTCATTAGCTCTCTCTCTAACATGGCAGAGTGTTTTTATTGCTTTATTTGCTTCGAAAGAACCCCCAATGCTAACGTATAAATGACGACTACGATGAGCATTCTGTCCCCGAGAGCACATGCCGAAATTCCGGTCGTAAAGAAGTTTCGATTGACCGTGGAATATTTACGCACCCGGCCAGAGCCAGCCGGTCGGTCGCGTCGTTCCCGGAAGACGGATGTGCTTTACGATGCACTCCAGAGAGAACGGTGCGGTATCCAATTTCCTCAAGGTTCATTCGCCGCGTTTCGCGTTGGAGAATTCCAAGAACTCGGCAGCAATTTCTGTCGCACGCACTCTCGATGTGGTGGGGGGAAGAAAAATGTTCCCAAAGAACAATTTTTCTTCGCCGATGCAAATTGGTCCGGCGCCCTCGAATGGAATAGAAAGTTCACAAAGTGTTCACCAGGATTTGGTTGTTTTT
Source organism: Anopheles coustani (assembly GCF_943734705.1). Classification (NCBI taxonomy): domain Eukaryota; kingdom Metazoa; phylum Arthropoda; class Insecta; order Diptera; family Culicidae; genus Anopheles; species Anopheles coustani. The sequence goes on along the minus strand of NC_071288.1, from coordinate 67,037,033 downwards.
TTTTGCTTTGAAAGTCGTTTTATTTACGATAACGACCTCCGTGGGTCATACGCAAGTGATGGTGATGGATGGTTTTTAATGGGAGTCTCATGATTTCATGGATAAAACCGCCAAATGAGAGTGTACTTCGGATTGGGGATGTTTTCCCAGTTACCTGATAGGTATGGAGAGGAAACATAAACGTATAAATATTTAATGACACCCAAAGATATATGCAAAGAGCGAATTGTTTCGACCCTCGCGTTTATTGTACTAAATTGAGTTTTAATTATTAAGATCAAGCTTGAAAATGGATGAGCTTAATCAAAGAAATGGGAAGCGTTTTAAAAATAATGGTTCTGTCATTTATTTTCGATTGAAGAGACGCGAGCCTAATTCTATTTATTTTTTTCTGTTTCAGATTCAGGACGCTGCAGAGAGAGAACGCACTGACCAGAATTTTAGACGAGGACTATGTTTTAACGTATAAATGACTCCAATGGGAAGAAGGTACGTAAAGTGCGTTAGTTGCAAGATGTGTTTATTTATGTATGTTTTTTTTGCAAATTGATCGATTGATAGTAGTATAATATGTCTAAGGTTCAAAAGACTTTTGCTGATTCCGCCTAGACTTGTTTTGCTTTGCGTTTTTGGCGCTATCAACGCTTCTGTTTTAGGGTAAACATTATAAAAAAGGTAAATCCAAACATACCATTTAACAAAACTATCGAGTTTGGCACCAAATGAAAACATGAACTGTAGGCAAGTTTAATAAAAATGTTGTCAAGTCCACAGAGCGGATTTTTTTCGATACAAAATTGCTCCAAATAGTGCGTCTTTTGACAGACGAACAAAAAATGACGTGTATCCAAAATAAAACAAACTCACAAACTCGCAGAGTGACGATTTGTAATTGGTGCCAAACGACCAATGTCCACCAATTTCATTCATCGCTTGCGTGTCGCTTTTTTAATTTATTGTTGGTCAGCTCGATGTTTGTGAGCGATGGTCTTTCCAGTTTACATTTTCGGTTTCCAACTCTGGACTGGTGGACGTTTTGGTGAAAGAATTCCGGGTTGACGCCACGACTATCGGGTTTCAGGGTGGCGCGATTCAAATCAAATATGTTCCTTTTTTTGCCATCCTCCTGCTGTCGAGACGACGACGACGCACATTGAAACGCATGACATACGCATATAATTTGCGTTCGGACAGCGGTCTATATTTTTCGGTTGGTGAGATTGTGATAAAAAAGTACACATAAATGCACCCGTTGGTAAATTACATCATCAACGATAAGCTGACGGTGAACGAGGAAGTGGTAATGATAGTGAGTTAAATGTTGCTGCACATTTGTACAAATTCGTCCAATTTTGGGACGTTTTCGTTGACCAGTGAGATGGAAATATAAAAGGTTTAGTAAATGATCAGTGAGTCATTTTTCATCAAAGCGATGGTATGTTCTAGAATATTTTTTTCCGATTAACGCCAACACTATAAAACAGCCCTTGGTTCTGCTCTTCGAAATCAAGGTTCATCGGAACCAAAAATACCACATCGTCATTATGACAGCATCTGCTCCGCCCATTACGAAACCGCTATTTGGACAAATAAATGTCCAACCGAATGACAGGCGAAAAGTGCACCTCTTTCGAGGGTTTTATAATTCATAAACCGATGCTAATTCAAGCGCTACCGGGCTATTCCGAGAGGCTGGCCGGTCGGGTAAAGACGACACTCCGATGATCGGGTCGCGCTATCTCGTGAGTCAAACGAACCGACCCAGTTCTCACTCACTCTCGAAAATCGGGTCACGGTGCATCAATCAAGTGAAAAGCGAGTGGAAAGCGCCACCACCCCGTGGTGTGTGTGTGTGTGTCTGGCAGGGCGCCCAATGTTGGGCTTGTGGTCCAAATTGTGGTGTGGTGCTGGGTTCAATCATCCAGGTATGTTGTCCAGGTTGGAGGTTTTTCGTTGGTTTACATTTCTTCCTCTTCCTTTTCGATGCTTTCACCTTGGCCCAGTCCGTGGGGGATGGTTTTCCCTTCTGATGGTTACATATTTTTCATTCCAATTGGTGTAGTGAAGGAAAGCGTTTGTTTCTTGCTGTGTTGTGGTAATCTCACACCTTAAGCAAGATAATGTCGACAACGAAGCCTACTGTCTATCTGGTGATTGGGACTCTGGAATTGAACTCGAGGAGCTTCCAAAGGTTCAATCCCAAAGGTTGGGCGGAAAGAATGGGCAAGATCTGGTGTTCATTAGTGTCGAACACTCGCCGAGGTGTGTAGTTCATTATCATTTTTCCACGCTTATCGGTGCGTCGTTGCTTTGCCACAATAACAAGGCGCCACGAGAAGCCTCAGACCTAACAAATCCCAACCCGACTTAAAGTTGAAAAAAGTTGTTGTGAGAAAAGTGTCTTCCTGTGGAACTCTTTTCCCTGCACCTCACCATATCTCTCCCTCTCCTTCACTACGTTGATTTCCCTCCCTAATCGCGATAATAGTTCCACCCGGGACGGGACCAACGCTGGCGCCAACGACGGATCGCTCTTAGATCACGCTTCACGGCACTTTGGGGACGATGTAAAAATACCAACTTTCCTTTCCCTCCGGTTACCCCCGCTGGCGAAGGGCATTCCGGTGACAATACGATGTAAGCTGACACGAACCCCTCGGCATCCCGGGAGATGGCAACGACGCCGCATTTCGGACCAAATGACCCTTAAACGGTCCGATGCTAAAACCGTTCGTGCGTGCGCACGTGTGTTGTGTGGCGGTGGTGAGTGATTTCTTGAGTGAAGTTGGTCTTGGATCACACTCCCCGAAAAACGAGACCTCTCTGTCGCATCGGATCGTGGTCGAACTTCTGTCGATCGAGGTGAACGGCCATCACTCCCGAGTTCGCAGAACGGTGGCTGACTTTAGAGCACCCGGTCCCGCTCCAAGGAGTTGGTTGTAAATCAATCCCGAACGGGTCTAGAGTTTCTTTCCGGCCGCCTAATACCTTTCGGATCACCGATGTTGGCCTTTCGCGCGGTGTTCGTGATCTCGTATCTCGTAAAGACCCCACGAGACATTGCGACCCGGCAGCTTTGGCGTCCGCATAATGGGGTGTGCCAGGCATTAAAAATAATTATTTATGATCCAGTTGCCACTGAGCGTGTGTTTCTGCCGCCTTGCCCCGTTTGATGAGACTTCTCGGTGGGTGAATTGTGGATTTACATATCCTCTCCTTGCACGCATCGATGCAACAGGTCCTGCATATGCTGCAAGTAACATAAGCATCGCCGGTCCTCGTTCTCAATGAACGCTCTCGAAGGTGACAGAATGAATTATGGTCCGGTTTGGCTCAGTTCAAGTGTACACCGTTCAAGTGCCGCTTGTTAAGGTTAATGCCGTCGGACATACTCTTTTCGTTGAAGAAGAAAGTGTCAGATTTTTTAAATATATTACCCTTGTACGCGGCACAAATTAAGCAAACGCGCAAATTTTGGCGTCACTAATTTGCTAACATAATTTTAAATGCTTTTTCGAGACATGTTTTTTGCGTAGCGTTTGTAATGAGGATCCTACTTTTGATTCTGACGATGATGGATGTAGTTGTAAAGGTCTCTGAACCAAATTAAGTATGTTTAGGTTTAACGGAAATGTGCGGAAAGGTTTTGCGTTGTGGTTATTTTTAAGTTTTTATAAATTAAGAGGTTAAGCGTTGAGTACCTTTACTGATAATTTAATTCATCTGTTAAAAAGAATGTTTAAATCATAAAAAAAAAGTGACAGTTAGGCGTCGTAAGTGTGGAATACTCTTATACAGTATTAAAAATACTAAATCATTAAAGTTTGTCTTATGAAAAGAGCCACACACTGTAAGAAGAATCATCCAATATTTGTATATTGAAACAAATGTTGCTAAAGTCGTTTTACGGTTAATTGTTTTGAGTGTTTTTCGTACTTTTATTACTTTTACTTTTATTAGAATTCAATGAACTGACCACGTTTATAAAATCTTTGGCGTAGTTTCAAGGGGATATATTTCGCGCCTAGAAGGGAAATGAAGAAATGCACCTCACACGCCGTACTGTTGACATATCGCGTCCACGCAAAGGCGCACGGCAAGCGACTTGAACTACATTCAATGGCGTTGCACTTGCACTTGTGCACTCCACGAGCTTTGTGTGTATGTTTGCATTGGGTGGGTTTCGTACGTGCGACATACTTACGACGAGTGCGCTTGGTTTCATAGTACATTCGAATGCCAACAGCACCACTCGTTGATGGACGAGAGCGTACTCTGTGTCCGTCTCTTATTCGCAACTGCCCTGTTCAATCCCGTGCCGTGACCAGCGATGCTGGTCGTGCATTGTCAAGTGTAAATTGTAATTTTTGCGAACGCGTACGCACCGATCATTAACGCACCAATAAACACCAGCGATCGCGATCATAAGACTCGGCGAAGATTAGCTCGAGAGACGATGGTGCTCGGTGTTTATCGCGCGAAACAAAACTGGTTCCGAAACGTGAGGCGCCAGTTTGTTTTTCGTCCCCACGTCGCAGGAAGGGCAGGAGGGTAGCAAGAAATAAAGAGGAACAGAGAAATACATCGATCCGCTTCAAACTTGTTTCAAAACAGGTTAACATTTAGCGCCAACGAAAATAAATCTCATTGAGCCGCCTTGCCAAATGTGAGCACAACGGCGGCCTCAACGTAAACCACGCGAGCAGGGAATCTCAATCTTAAAAGAATTGTTTGAATAATTAAATGGCACAGTGAGGTACGATTTTTTTTTATTCTAAATGTACTAAAAAGTATACTTTATAAGTTTGTTCAAATTGCCCATGTTCCCTCGGGGAGGGAAAATATTAATCCCACTCAGATTTTTGTTTTTGGATCGTACAATAGGATACATTCAGTATGGCTACAAACATATCAGAATGTGTGATTTTGCGCGAAAATGGTTACTTAGAAGTCGTCTAGGGTATATGCAATTTATTTGTTACAGTTCGAACATATGTTGTAACATCGATTTCAAATTATCATAAACTTTTTCATATTTGGTGGTTCAGTTTGCTTGCACATGAATCTATAATATCCCAAAGTATTTGTCTCTCACGTATGATGCACTGGTCAAGGAGCTTAAACTAGTTTCAGAGGTTTGGTGTTTACTTTCGATTGCAAGTATTCGTTTATCATGCAAAATAATAATTTTCTTCAAAATCTACATTTTCAACGATTCAAGTTACAATATTTCCTCACAATTTTTAACGTGTGTTATGGTTCCTCGGTTTGCTTCTTGTGAAACAGAGCTATATAGAAGTAAACATTATTGTTTTGTTTTTTTATAATTTATAATGTTGGATTACAAATTGTTGTCCACGATTCTAAAACCATAATTTCAACTAGACTCTCAACTCCAACTTGCATGTTTTAATTTAATATTTCACTCCAGCTGATTTGTTTCATGTTAGATATCTATGTTACTGGTATTTTTGGCTTCATTTTGGTTTCATAAGCGGTTGGGCTTTTTATGGAACAGAGGTTATGGTTCTTGCGCCAAGAGATCTACATTTGTTAAGTTCATTTACAAACTTCCTTGAACACACATCGGTTGGGAATCACTGATCTATAGGCTACAGGATGGTCCCAAACTTAGTAACGTGTGCGTGAGTGGGTGCTCCTCACGAAAGTCAGATGAGACGAGACAAGTGCAGATTGAAAGCTTGCCGGGGGTAATGGAGACGCCGAAACAGGTGGCTTACGGTGGTTGCGCATCGTCTTACACAAGCCAGCGCGTCGTTTACACATGCAGAAATAGTTCGTAGCCGGCCGCCACCGACGGGGCTCGAGAAAATGACTGACAATCACAAAAACTTTCGTTTCCTGGCAGAAGTTTACGAAGTTTCACTTGTGCCGCCGCGATGCTCTACCCGGTTTATCTTCTCGTGGTTGGTAAGTGGCTCGTTGAGCTTGAAGATGATCGGGCGAGCTGCTGCGAGACCGGATTGTGATTATGTGCTACTGAGGATTTCCACCCCATCCCTCACCATTCCATCGTTAGCGGTTTCATGGTCCTTACTCCGCGTTCGAATCCGATGGTGTATTTGTTACAGCTGGGAATCCAATATTCCTAGTGAACGTGTGGTTTGAACGACCGCTAGTGTGCTGCCTGCACTCACTCTGTCATCTAACAATGGATTTGTGTGCCGGCACGATGCATTTGTCGATGTGTGTACCGGCAGAGATAACCGGAGATGTGCATTGGTGCATACAATACTACGCTGCCTCTATCTCTGGAGGACTACTCTACTCCAACGACATGGCAAGAGCAAACCGAAGGCGCGAGGGTCGGTAGGTAGGCACTGTTTACATTTTCGTTTCATTTTATAGGCAAACAAAGCGCACCCGACAGAAGAAAAGCACTTGTGGAAGCCAATTCCCTTCACCCGTCAGTTGTACGATGGCGTTGTCAAGAAGTCATTGGCAAAAGGAAGCACGTGAGGAAATGGGGCTTGTTGGACGACAATTTAACATTACTTTTACTTGTCGGTTGGTGTGGAACAACGTGCGACGGGTTGGTGGATGTGATGCGCCAGGAACCAGTGATAAGCATCTGTTTGCAATTGACACAATTTTTGCATGTAAAATCTAAACATGAATATTGTTGTGGAATATCATGTAAAACACAGAATAACAACATATGACATGCAGAAAATAGGATAGACATGGATGATTAAAAGAAAGCATAAATTTACTGTACATTATACTAAATGTGCTTTTTAAATAAGCAAATGGCAAACTGTTGAAGAAACCTTTGGAGAGGCACGCTGTAATTGTAATAAGACCATATTTAACCCGGAACTATGTTATAGACGGGATGGATATGCCATTTGTTTGAACGAATAAACGATGTTAAATGTTCAGTCAAACAATATTTGATCTATTATAATTCAGACAACTTGGTTTTTCTGCTCTTATGGTATTCGTTGCGATGGCACACACTTTTAGATGGTATGAGTGGAATATTTTTGCACCTAAACACAATCTTGTAGTCGTCAATAGTCAATCGGGCTGCTCAATGCGGTCAACTAATTGATTAGCTCTACGATCGGTTGAACATCCACCAGTCAGTCAGTCGGCAGCAACCCAGTGGAAGTCAGCTGATCATCTTCCCTTTCCCGTAGAGGTTTGAGTGGTGAAGCTCTCAGTGGTTGTTCTTCTTCTTCTTCTCTTCTTCTTCTTTAAATGCCGTGTTGTGTTGTGTGTAAGAGCTTCAGTCCAAAGATCATCCATCCCGCGGTGAGTTTCGTTCGATATGCCTTGTGATTAAATGTCAATAAAACTGGCTTTCCTGAACCTGCCGCGACTGTTTGGTGACGGTCCGCTGGGACGCGTTTCAAAAAGGTCGTCTTTTTAGTGTGTTGTCTACAAGTGTGCTTGGTTAGTAATACAAAGTTACAAGAATGAATAAAACATACTATTTGTACGCTGGTTCTGATCAATATGATCTCTTAACTGATCATAAGCATAAGTAACTTTGATACTTTTATTATTTTAAGTTGGAATAAACTCTAGCCATATGACAATTGTGCTATTTGCTAACATAAACAGTTGTGTTCACGTGACCAACGCGCTTATCGGTCGGCATATCAATAAATAATGCATCAATCCGCCATCATATCAAATCCAATGTGACACTGCGGAACATCGGGATATACAGTACGTTAACAGGTCCACTCTTCTGTGTAGTTCTTGTCGTATGCCGGAGCCGAGCCAACATCCATTACCTTAACCTAGGTCATCGGAAGGTCCCCTGATTCAATTTTTTGGTACACACGAACATATACACGCCTGTCATACTAAACACAGCAGCGATGATCATGTGGCTTTAGCTGGGGTTCGGTTATCAGACTGGGTAAACAAGCGTGTTGCCCTACGTCGGAACACTATCGTTGGTGAAGGATTTGTGTAGTTTCAATGCGTGATCTTGACATTGGCGTGATAAGCAGCTGAGAAACTATACTCACTTACTTTGGGTATATTTTAAGCTCATAATCACATGACATAAATCTCTGATTAGAGAAAATTTTGTGTTAAAGCCCGTAAAAGTACGTGTGAAATGTGAATGTTCTTGTTTGAATCTTACGATGTAGTTTTATCTTATATTAAAAATTCCCAAAATGGAGCTCATCAAGAGCCTACGCAAAGTTGCTCGAAACTTAGGAGCTTCTTCATGATGTTGTACAAAAATGCCTGCGGAACTGAGGCAGTAACAAGCAGCATCAACCAGCTCATCAATTTCATCTCCTACGAAATAGTTGTTAAATCATTCCATCATTCAATTTGCCGACCAGTTTAGGCGCACTCGGAAAAGGTGCACGTCGGCAGAAGAAACCCTTCGTACTCACCATCAGCGAAGCGCCTTCCAATGAGGCGCTGGAATGAGGAAGTAATGCCTCGATCGGAATCGCGACGTCTTCTTCGTCGACGGCTGCTTGAGGCTTCCCCCGGGATTGCAGATGGTTTTGCAGAAATTCTCGGCAAAAACTGGAACTATTTTACCAAGATTCGAGCAGCTGTTGTGGTGTGGCGTTGTCTCGGAATGTTGGCAATATTGTTAGCAGCGTTCCAGTGGGGTTCCATGCCGTTGCCATCTCCTCCACACCGGTATTTGCTCTGCCTGCCTCCCGGAGCAGCAACGGTTGGGAAAGATTCATCAATGTGGAGAATGAAATTCCCCCGTCGAGGGGAGCGCGCACTCGTGGCGGAACAAACTTTAGAGAAACATGAAAAGTGCATTTGCGCTTCTTTGTGCACATGGGGCCAGGCCTCCGGATATGGGGCTGGTTCTCCGGGAGGTGGGCATACAAAGCATACAACCCCAGCGAGTACGCCCCTTCTAGAGTCCGTGGCAAGCATGCGGTTCCGGAAAGGATAGGATCATTGCCTACAGACAGAGAGACGGGGGACCATTTCTCTATCCTCCTGCCGGAGATAAATGCCCTGACAATGGGAATCATTTTGTCCCACAAAACTACCCCTAGAAAGAGCAATCGCGTTGTCGCTATCTGTACCTTCCGGGGAAATGCGAGAAACGGTAGCAAATAGCGCCAGCCCAGGCCGGTTGGTGTAGGACAAATTGTGATCCTCCGGCGAACGCTTCACGCAACTGTTGCAGAATGCGACGGCAAGTAACGATGTTATTTGTGGATACTTTTAACGTTATTTACACCTTTTTATAACGCTCTGAATTTTCGCTGAACCGCGAGTTTCACCTGCGTCCTGAACATAAACCGAGCCCGCGTGCTCTAGACCACAAAAACACAAAACTTAAAAGGTTCTTATCATCGCAGCCGCTTTTTTCTCGCAGGCAGCTCTCCGGGCTAAAATGGATCCTTCTCAGTCTGTATCATGATGATGATGGTGTAATGATGAAGCCTAACGGAGCGAGCAACTTCGCGGCCAGAAGTCTCTAGCTATCGATAGAGAAACGGTAGCGCTTCCCCCTTCGGGCTGTCGGTGGATTTTGTTTTGTGTTTTTATTTGTTTTGCCGAGTGTCGGGAGCAGGAAGTAAAGTAGCCTGGACACTTTGGATGAATTATTTACGCGGCACCGAAACGTAATGAAGATATAAGTGTCTCCCTGCCTGTTCGAGTTTTATCTGGTTGTGTTTTGCTTCTCTAACGGTTGGTTTCGAGCCTGGGGAGGATGAACGAAGTTATAAAATGTTGTACGGTTTATGTACAAAAGGATGGAATGATTATTTAGCAATGATTTTAGGCAGTAGAAATAATTTTAGATAAGTTTAATAGGTTACTTAAATGTTTATGAAAGTGCACTAAAAACCCAAGATGGACATACTTCTCTTCTGTTCTGTCTTACTCTTTCTCCTAATTAGACCTTATGGATTTTTTCTTGTCTCCTGTAATTCTGTTATAAAATTAGTCTGTTTAAAAAATTGTTGAACATTTGTGATTTTGAATCGATAGCTAGGTATCTAAATTAAGCCACAACGTAAGCAGCCTATGTTTGGCGGTTTAACAAAGATAATAAAATGCCTACAGTGTCGAACACGAAAGTGATACTCTCCGGTCGGGTGCCAAAATCAACCGACAACCACCATAAGTCCAAACGAAAGGTACTAAAAAGTCCCATTCATTTAGGCAGGGGGAAAATGGCAAATCTTTTACCAAAGGCAACTTTAGAGACTCCTACATCCCGAGGGTGGGTGAGTAACGGAATGTGCAGATGATATTGAAAAAGCAAAACAAATAAGAAGGAGCGAAAGAGCTATATAGCTGTAGGACTTAAGAACATTTCACTCTTAGATGTAATAAAGTGTAATTGTGTGGTACTCACTTTTCCCATCGAGCAGTAGTACATAAGCTGCGGCGTTTCCTGGGGATATTTTGTGGTGTTATCTCCAAGTATACAGTCCCAGATTTGAAGAGATATATCCATGGTCTATAAAATATGCGAAGAGGGGTGTGAAAGATGTCGAGGAATGTAATGTTGGGACAAAGAAACCGGGCATGGTGGGATAGTGATGATACAAAATGTGTACAGATGAGTGGCAAAGTTCTCGAGTGATTGGCGCCTCTTCCGGTTTTTTGGATTGTGTAGTATCTCTTCAAGAACTAGAGATACTTAACATTATAGTGATGTTGGATGACTTAAAGCCAAGGGAGCTAACTACTTCAGTATTTGGCGGTTGTCCCGTGTATCTAATTGTGTCTTCTTAACACTCCAGAGTGTCACAGGAGTATTAAACGAATCTTGACTTTCTTCCAAGAAAAAATCCGACAAAAAATAAGAGCTAGGATTCTCCACAAAATATTGCTCTATTCTTGAGCAGTGCTCGTTCACCCTTCAAATGTCTGCACGGAACGGTCGATTAGGTAGGAACCTCTCTCTTCGCCATTAAAAGAAATTTCTAGAGGACCCCACTACCTCTGCCACATGGTTTTCGAGCTCTGGGAGTCATCAAAGGCAGATTCTGGAAGAAAGTAAAAACCGCCGTTGAGGTTACGTTTGCACAGTTTCTTATCTGTCTTAAGATTCGCTGGTAAACAAAGGGGGGCAAAGAAAGAGTTACCGTCTACGGGTAGACGCACTGTGGCAAAGAAGGAATGAAAACGACATAAAACGATAAGCACGAGGCGATGCTGTGTGTTTGCAAATACCGAGCCAAGCCGAAAGATATCAACATGCTGCGACGAAAAGGCGTTAGCGTGGTGGAAAACAGAGCTAAATGGCGATAAACACTCTTTCCCGCCAGTTTCACGCTCGTGCGAACAGATGCCGACGTCATCGGACCGGATGGAACCTACTTAGGCGGAGGTATGATGTCGCCTGGAACCAGTGTTACTGGCTTGGATAGCTAGAACTACGGTTTGCCACCAGATGCGTGAGATTCGACCAACACCTGGTGGTCGCGTTCTTGGCTCCATTGGCGCCACAAAGAATCGAGCGCCATAAACCGTTCGAAGCTCTTTGGCCCTTCGGCCCGGATCGGTGGCGAACTTCAAAACAAATGGATTGTGTTCGAGCCGGACGGCTGGAGTTGATCTTGTGTGCAGTGGGAAACAAAAAAAAAACAAAAGTAACCCAGAACGACGGCTGCTACTACCCTAGCTGTTCTGGTTATTATCTTCCTAACCTCACTATCAACCCAACTCCGGCGGCGTACGTTCTCTTATTTGCATAAATTTACACATTTTAAAACGGCTGCCACCATAGTTCGGTCCCCGAAGAGGTTGATGCTGGTTGTGGCCGGAGAATAAGCGGGGAGGTAATGTTGCCGTTGGTCTGCCAAACTCGCACCACCATAAAGTGTCTGCCCGGGGCTGGCGAACAAGCCACGCGAGAAGGTTCATTCCAGTGTTCTCGATTCCAAAAGCCCCCGAAAGCCTTTACGACAAGCATGTGTCACAAGTGCACCAGATCCGAACGCACGAACGCACTGACGCACGCACGCAACACCAACCACTTTGGGGGATTCTGTTCAGACCGTTCTACAGAACACTTTTTGAGGAGCTTCGGGCTAGAAAGTACCGACCGAGGTGCCCAGCGGTTGACCTTGCAAATATCTTCAAGGATTACACTCTTTACAACAGCTTCCAAACATGCTGGTTTTGTTGTTTAATTCCTTGTTCGAGTTTCTGACAAGTTAATAGAACTCGTTTAACTTTTCTTGTCATATTATAAACAGCTTCTATTACGCTTTTTGTTCCTATCGGAGTTAGGCTATGAGTTGGAGGTTATTTTATTCAAGGTATCACTTGACGTGGTTGTCTTATTTGTTTGTTTTAGTTTGCTTGTCGAAGCACGGACAAGTTTGATCTTGCCTGTCCATCATGCTGAATAAACATGAATAGTGTGTAAAACGCTGCTCTTTTTTTTGTTTTGGTAACAAAGATCAACTTTACATTCCCTTCTATTCGTTATCTCCACGCCGGTTGGCCGTTTTTATTCTCCCATCAGTTTTTTGCATCCTTTCATAATTACCATCACTCGCCACACAGCATAAATGAAATTTTGCCCAACCGGTCCTGATTGCAGACAAGTTTACGTGCAATTTACATATCCTGGTTCGCACATCCGCGCAACAATGAGCGCCCGCTAGCCCGAAGCGAAGAGTCCATCGTCCGATGGGCGATTCTGAGAATGCAAACACATGGCTACCACCACCGGCTTATCACGCCGTTTCCCCGCCGCTGCTGGCGCAGGATGAAAAACCAAACTCACCAGCCGGGGACCCAACCCGGAGCAGGGATTATACTGACGGATGGCTGCCGGCAGACATTATGGCTACAAAGTGCAAACAAACTCCAACGGCGGCGAGATGGCGAGAAAAATTATGAAATTGTTCATTGTCCATTTAAATTTTTAATTAAGGACGGGCTTTTTTGTTTTCGCCTCTTTGCCTGTTAATTAAAGGCGTCCGCAGGTCGGGTTGCGGGAACAGTTGTGCCAACAAGTTTGCTTCTCACATGGTTTCATCGGGGCGTGATCAGATGGATTAGATTCAAAAAGCAAAAAAAAAAAGGCTGGACCAAATTTAGAACGCTCATCGAGGATGTTGGGAGTTATAAACTCAAACCGCCATTTTAAACAAGATGAAACGTCATTGCATAATTATAGATTTAATTCTATTCCACCCAGTACGAGTTCGAAAATAAACCCTTATCTAATTAAAATGTACTTAGTCCTAGTCTCCTTAAAAAGAAAATATGAGATCTTCAATTCATGATGCGTTCTGCCATCAGATATTTGTATTCTTCTGTCATTTTCAAGTATTTGTGTTCCCGATGTCTGCTGGAACCTTCCAATATTGACGACAGAAGTTCACTAGAGTTACTCCAAGATGAGTTTAAATTAAATGGGCATGTTACATGGTTCGCTCTCCTGTACACACATCCGCCCTTAACTAGGACATTATCAGACGCCCATGTACGAAGGGGATGTCCAACAATTAAAAATCGTATCAACTAGTTCCATCCGCAAGTGTCGACAGTCCTGGCCACTGCAGACTTGGATTGCAGCGGCCAACGTGTAGTCCCTGGGGAATCGGAATCAGGAGTTCGGTCCGGAGTTTCGTAAATTGTCTCCTTCTTCGACCGATTCGAACGCCGTAGGATTGCCATAAATTGAATTGTAATTAAATATCCTACTTCCCGTCGCTACAACTCTGGTCTTCTGTGAACTGAGGATCCTACATTGCACCGAACCGGTGGAGTCGACCCTTTCGTGGTGCTATCTTCTGGTTGACCGAGTCGATTGCCCTCCGGAGAACGTTCGATGTTCGACCGGTATCGAAACGACGTCCGGAACGACGATATGTGTGTGTGTGTGTGTGTTGAAATACGGAGCGCACATCCTGGCGAAGCGGGGAACTCATGTTGCCAACAAGACATCAACACGAGCCTTGTTCTCCGCGTCTATTTAACGACAGGATCTGTGCAATACAAACAGGATAAATTACCCATTATCGGACGTCGTTGATATGATGGCGATGATGTTTACCATTGGCCATTGGAAGTTTGCATGTTTATTTCGGGACAAAGTCTGCAATTTACGCCACTTGGTTATTGTAGGTATTTTTCTTTAATAAATTCACATATCTCCTATTTTTTACATGTAGGCTGGCTTTTTATATAGCCAAGATATTGATATTACAAAGGATTATTTTACAGAAATAAAACCACCATAGTACTGATTATCGTTTTTTGTTCTACTGTACATTAAATGTGTGTATTCGCAGTGACAAGCAACACCCCTCGGTGGACACCCATTTGCACTTGTAAAAGATGTCGATAATCGATGCATTATCATGAAAACGTCTGTCTGCGACAGTGTAATCCGAAGATTTAATGAAATGCGGCGCCGCCGAGGGTATTTGCTATATACAAGATACACTTTCGTTGGCGTTTGTGGTGGTGTTACATTCTGCATTCCTTCGTCAACCGGTTGTTTCGAGGGTCGGGAGCAGCAGCTCGTTAGAGACGACCTTTTTCAACCCCGTTCGATGAGGATAAGTGATTTTGCGTTCATTTCTTGCCTCACTTAGCGAACGTGCTAACGAATCGGATGGTGTGTGTCCTTCAACGTCTTCGGGCGGTCAGTGTCGAATCCTGTTTCGTTGACCTCCGACCAGGAGACACGGTAGAAAAGTGCAGTGTGAACGTTCGATCCCGATCAGGGGCAAATTGTCAACTCCACCTATCGTATCAGAAGAGCAGACACTGACAGAAATACAAGCAGGGTTTATTAACCGTTAATTTCATGTAAGGTTGCAGTTTTTTTATTGTATAATTGGAGTAATTAACATGACCAATTTAAAAGCAGTTTACATCATGGTATTTTTTTTTTTACAGTACGCTTAAGCGATTCTTTTTCTAAAGTTGCATTTGGTTGATGACAGTTTGTATATAGATTATCTAATTGTGCAATGAATAGCTTCATATTTCAATCCAATTGATCCTATCCTGATACAAGCTCTGCTTCTTTGTCGATCCGCTGATTTTATTGAAAATTTTAAATTTTCTATGGCTACTTAAGCTATAAGAATAATTGTTTCATCAATAAAACTGCTCATTCAAGTAACTACAGTTTTCGTGAAATTTGTTAAATTTATTTTGAATATAATGAATAAATGAATTTTAGTTATTACAAATATTATGTTTAGCTAGTTAACATGAGATTTTACATGATGTTCGATTAGAGATGAAGACATCAGAAAAATAAACTAAATCAAAACACATTTATGTATAGTAACAGTTCAAGTCCATCATTTATAGATAAATCTGCAATGGAAAACACATCTTTAAACAAACGTTTATTTATCGTGTTTGCTCGCGTTCACCTGAATACATTAATATTATGCATCAAACATAGATGTGCTTTGTATTACACCTGCAATAAAAGGTTTCCGAAATGTATATGCCAAAACCGAAGCTTCTTTTGAATTGCAAATTTCGTTTGATTTATGTATGCATGCACGAGAATCAAGTTGTGCCAAAATTGTGCCAAAAAACACACCTGCCAACGCGCTTTGTTCGAGTGAATAACATCTTCTCATCCTACAGCCCGATACGCTTTACAGCACGTTCGGTGATATCCAATTCTCTACTGCTAAGTGATTTTCATTCATTCAAATAAACACCTTCCCGCATGGGAGCTTCTTCATTGACTCGCAGCATAATTCCTTCGTAGTGTTTTCAGAAGAAGAGAAGGACAGCTGAAGTGATGCTATGCAAATACACGGGAGTTCAGAACGTCTTAACCAACCAATCCAGTGGCTCGGCGTCGGAATATGCCGAGAAATATCGAAATATCACGCTCGTTTGAAAAACAAACATCCACCATTGCGCGTCTTGATTGCAAAATAAATCTTCCCTTCCGGTCCCGGTGCCATGGGAATGGATCCGAACCACATCAAAGCGTCGCAGGCAGCAGTGTCAAACCTTGGGACACCCGGGAGGGAAGGAAAAAAACTGACTCAACTCGTGCGACTGCCAGTGCGGTGCTCAATCATCACCACCGGTCACAGTTGTGGCGCGTTTTTTCTTGTGGTTGGGAAAATTCTATTTATCCTAGTCATCCGCCAGCGGGTCTCGTGGAAAATGTTCCCAACTTCGGTTGGTTTTCGTTTTTCAGTTCACGCTCGACCGCCCAACAACCTGTCGGAAAGGGTTTGACGGTAGACTTCCTCGGCCGGTTGAGCAATGGTTTTGGGAACCAAAGGAAATAGAAGGAATACAGCTTTACATCATCATATCTCTTTCGGCCGGTGGAGGTGTTTTTATGTGGTAGTTCACCGGGGGAACACCAACGTTGCTCCGTAAAGGCCGAGTAAAACCTTTAAGACGCCGTTAGGTCAAGCAGGAAACCACCATCGTATCGTGTTCGTGGCCAGTTGGCGATGATGTGCAGAAATTACAACATTCACTCGTTGGTCACCTGCCCGAGCGTAGGTTTTTCGCCGGACGCTGTTTTGCTTCCAAATTCGCCTCGCATGAGGAGGAAGACAAGCCTGTCGCTTGGTTGGCACGGTTCCTTATGAATGAATTTGCGCCGCTGCCACTTTTGACAACGGATGCCACTTGCTTGGCACAAGCATTCGCAAAGGATGCCAAAGTTTACAGATGGGATTTCATTCATAAAAATGGATGACGTAAAGGCCTAACCCTTTGAAGAGGATTTTCTTGGACACTATACTATTTAAGCTGGGAAAAAGGATGGCTTCAACACTGCAATTAATTAGAAAACTAACTACGCAGACGTAGAATCGGAAACAACTTAATAAGAATTATTTTGGTTATTGTGCAACAGAAAAAATAATTAGTTTTATTGCGATTGCTTTGGTTTAGCTTATAATGAAAGCAATAGATTAAATCTCTTTACTTCAGTATGTTATTATCAGTGGCTTTTTACTGTGATATGAAAATGTGTACTTAATGATAAAGTTTTATTTGTTTTCATTTCTGTTTGCTTGTTTTTGTTTTCGAAATTAAACATATCTCACCATTAATGAAAAACGAACGGTGTCGTACTCAAACAGAGCACATTTATATTTATTCTTGTTAGTAAACTTGCCGTTCGAAAGAACCATAAATATGAACATAGAACAAAGCGGGAGCAATGGTGTCGTGTGAAAATCTAACGTTAGTCTGTTGGACAATTCCACCCGGATGCACGTGCACCAAACGTTAAAGGAAATCTCTTTCACGAATTTCAAACAACCCGGCACCTCTTCGTCGCCCCAGTTTGTCTTTTGAACTGTCGCACACTGCAAGGAAGGGTTTTAGGAGGATTGATTTATGCACCACACTTCCCCACCGAGCGAGGCGTGCATCGTGGCGACACACGGAATAGGTTTGGCATCGTTTCCTCGTCAGCTGACGCACGTACGTACGCTGCTGTTCAGCAGAAGATCGACCGCGTCAAAGGACACCGCGAAGGTCAAGCAGGGCCGCCACGATCGAGAGACCGTTCTAGAGACCGACAAGAGTGCAGACGGAGAAAAACCCCATTCGGATGTCAGTTCGGTTGCGTTTGACCCACTGAAGGCCATCGCGGTGCGACAAATGGTTGATGGTAATTATTGGCCGATGCGTCCGTCCCATCATGTGTGATGTATGGGTTCATCGAGAGACGCTTCGAAGAATTGATAGAATATGTCCCATCTCATGCAGCGAGGATGATATATGAGTGTACCTAAACGGGTTAGCGATGACCTGGAACCCTAAGTCATAAGTGATGTTCAATTGAAATGATCTATTTTGGGATTGACAAATGATGTTTTTAGTACTTTACTGATTTAGTCACCTACAATTAAGGAAACAACAAGATAATTATCTATTACATATTTTAGCTTTTTTTATACATGGAGTTTTCTCCATACTCCATGCAAAAACTCTACCAATACAGAACCGTCGATTCTGAAACATTCCGCATACTAGGATAAGCACTGCAGATGTTCTTGAAGATTTGTTTGATCACTATTTTTGGATAACATAATTTCAACAACATCGAAATTTTACAATTGAAACTCCGTTTTACTAGCACAAACAAAACAATCATGTACGCATATGTTAAGGTGTATCCATCAAAATTATACAACAGCGACAACAAAGAACACATAACCTAAAACACGTTAATCTTAACTATAACTTTCACGTAAGTTCTTCACCGAGCATCGTCCAGGCGTCAAGCTAGTTATTAACTAAAAAGAAATTATTCGATTTGTGAAAAATTTACACAAAGTGTTCAAAAAACGTTGTTATCATGACAAAACACCGTTTTATCACCTTTAAACTACATCGATAAGTGTAGTAAGAGATGGAACATGGCTCAAAATTTATGTTTGAATGCATTCGACATACATTCGGTTGCAAAATATATGACTTATTAAATATATCTTTTATAAAATCTATTAAAATAAAATTTCATGTCAAACTATAAACTATAAACAAGAACATAATCAAAATATGATATTTCCAACAAATCATAACAATTTTGTTTCATTTTGCATAGTATGTACCAGTATCATAAAATGTCATATTAAACGATAAACTATAAACAAGAACATAATCAAAATTGGATATTTCCAACAAATCATAACAATTTGGCTTCATCTTGCATAGTAAGTATCAGTATCATAAAACAGTATACAGATAACAAAAATCGTTTCTTCTTCTTAAACAAATCCCTATCATTACTTTATCTTTCTTACACATAATCTTTATCGTTTTCATTGGACTGTGCCCAAATTCTCATTATACTCTGTAAACATATCTTAAATTGAAAACCATTGCCAAAATGTTGGTGTAACAAAGGTCACACTCGAACGATTTCCATCCGTCGGGATTGATTTTCCGCTCTGATTACGGCCGAAAGGAAACGTTTGGCGTTGACCCAAACTGACCGATTTCGGTTGTTTTATGAGCTTTGCTAAAGGCAGAATATTTTAAAATCATCCTACAGTTACTCAACGAAACGCACTGTTTGTTATTTGCAAGCATAATTTTTACGAATACTGGTGTAAAGCTCGTGCTCGTAATGAAACCGTTACTACCGATCACTTTATCATTCTCCTTTTGTGCCCTGGAGAGGCGTGTGCGTTAAGTGTGTGCATAATAAAATACATTGAATTACATTAAATACTTCATCAATCTGCATTTACATCGAAGGCAATCTGCGCACACACGTATCGCCATCAATAAATATAAATCCGACGGTCCTCGGACGCGGGTGCGGCGTTAAGCAATCAGCTCTCCACAAAGAGGACGCATCCCGCTTTATGTCTTCGTCTGCGAGCGGAGGAAATGTGATCCTATGCACCCTGCAATAGTAGCACGGCTCTGAAGACTGACCTTTCAACTTCACGTGAAGGACATCATACCATCCCACCGCCGAATGGACCGAGTCGACGTGCGTGCGGCTTTGTCGTGGAGGAGGAAGTGAGCTGAAATTCAATCACGATCACGGAAAAGGGAGATAAAAGAGAGCGTCTGGTACGATTGTGCGTTAATTACACCGGAGGGGGCTCATCCGGAAGAGGGTCGGACGATGCAATCCGGAACCTGAAGAGCCGTTGGTTGCGTGCAATTCCGCGTGCACTAAAGTTTTTCGTTTCGACTCGCCGGTTGTGGGTGTAGCCGCGCTGATGCTTGGTTGGCACCGGCACGTCATATCCTTATAAAGGCCGAGTGGCAATAAACATAAACATCGCACGCAGGTTCTCGCCAACGGTGTGGTCTCCATTGTGGCGCTTTTGTTCGCCGCACCCGTTGACAGACGGATAACGTTATGACAAGTGAACAACTCCCTCCTATATACGGTACCAGCTGTCGGTGGATGTGGTCAGTTATGAGATACGTGAGATGAGAGCGTTTGTGATCTCTATCCGACTTGCCATGTCAAAAAGGGTTTGGCGGGACTGAGGTCCGCGGAAGGCAGAGAAAATCGCCCATTTCCCGGAACACCCATCTTCGAAGTTGTGACATTTCATGTGCCGGAATTTAATAAGCCCTTTCAATCTTTCCGCCCTCTGTCGCACCAAAAGGCTAGCTTTCGCTTTGTGATCTTCACTTCTTAGCTTTCTCAACAATCGTTTCCGGCTGGAAGATGGCCGTAAGAACTAAGACCGCGGAAGGCGGATACCGCCCGCCGTGCAGGTTGGTTACTTTTGCAGCTGATTTATTTGTGCACAATTCACCCTTGCATATCGCAAAATGAACCTCCTTGTAGGTGTGAGGGGGCTTAGAGATGGGTAATTATTTATGCTTACCGGATTCGGATTCGATGGCGATCAAAACGACGACCGATCCAGCACGCGCGCAGGAAGAAGGAAGGAATTAAAAAGAGTCTTCCGTCGCAGCTGGCGGTGGTTCGCACCTAGCAAGGGGAAAGTGTAGTGTCCGGCCGGGTAGGCAGCCGCAGACAAATAAATTAATCAAACAATCATGCACATCCCATGGGGAGCAAATTAATGGCAAGATTTTGCGACGCCGGTGTTCCGGTTGTTTCGTTCCACGGTTTTTTTCCGATCCGTCATTTCCTTCACTTCTTTCCTTATATCTCCTATAGTTCACACGATACGATAAAGAAAACAAACAATACACGCACAGAAGGTGCGAAAACGTTGGCCGCGAAGCATGGTCGCATAATTTGTCGTGCGGAAAACAAGATTATGGTGAAAATGTCGGGTCCCTCGGAATGATAATCTTTCGGATGGCCTGTGATTGTACATACCATGAAAGCAATCCGCTTGGGGAAAAGGGAAACTTCACATCCAGTTGCGATGTTCAACAAAACCGATTTCGGTTGCTTTAAGCTGCTTTTTCTTTCTTAGAGAGCTTCATTCAGTCATATTTAAATGATTCGTGACAGATTCATGAAAGATTCATGAAGATTCATTAAGATTTCGAAAGATTCATCAACGTTTAACGATTCGAATCTCAAAAGATTCATGAAACAATCTGAACGAATCTTAGTGAAGGATTCATATGAATCTCACCTAAGAAATCATATGAATGAATTTCGCCAAAATCTCGTCTAAAGATTCATTAGGCACAACACTATATTGACACTTAAATTATTTATATTATTCACCGTCTTTTAGCCTACAAGTAAATATTTATGTTGAACGTTTTCTTTTTCTGTATTTTCAGATTTACACGTGGCAGTATATTTACTGGTAAGATGCTGTTCAACCAACTGGATGTTGAGGAAAAAATTGCACGTAAATAAGATCTTTTTTATTTCAAATTGGAGTTACTCGTCTGTTCGAACGTCTGAGGAATGAATTGATGTCTCTTTTACCACTTTTTGTACTAATTGAAAATCATCGGAAGCATTAAAATATTGCATCCTGTGTAAAGTGTAGTGTGAACGTAAAACACACACCAACTTGTAAAAATAAATCCCAACACAACCAACAGATCGCCAAGGGAAAACTGACCGTTGATTATGTTGTCAGGTTGTTTGTTCCGGTTTTTCTTGGAGGTTTCCTATATTTTTTTTTCGTAGGTTAAAAACATGTTTTTGGAACATATTTTCACAACATGACAAAATGACCTCGAAAACCTTTTTTCCCCCTTTTAAATTCCCACGTGTGTGATATGTCGCTCATGTTGGAAAGGTTGGGCGGGAAGGAGGCATAGTTTTGGTGGTGGTTTAGGTGGTTACAGAACATGGCTTGGCGCTTCTGAGCCGCTTTTAGCTGTGTTTCTAAAGCGGAATTGGCCCTGATGGAGAAACAGGAAAGAGCGGAAAGGAGAAAAAGCGAGTGAACATAATCGCTTACAAACATAAAATAAACCACATCGGGGCATGTTCTCGTAGGGAGAGCGGGTGGCTAAGGCTAATGTTTTACGCATCCCCCAATGGTGGTGTGATGTGTTTTTTTTGTTGGTTCGTACATCGACGTACATTATGTTTTCCATTTATCATAGGTCGCGGTAATGGTCTGCGACTTGGCGCTCCACATGTCATTCGGCTCGGAATGCTGTCGTTCTTGTTGTTCTCGTCAACATTGTTGACTTCTGGAAACTCACCGTGAACGTTGTTAAAAAAAAAACGATACTACAACCATTTTCTCATGAATGTTGAGTTTTTGTTAGTCGCACAAAGCTTGGGTCGTTAAAACGCCCTAGAAATAATGAACCTTCAAGTACCTGTTTGGCGAACGTAAGAAACTTCTCATGCAACTTTGGGCGGTGTCTTTCGGGTGAGGCGAGAAAATTCCTATCATTATGTAATTCGTTCCATTTGTTGTTCTCCGCACAACTCCAATGTGAAGAATTATCACAAGTCGTGGAGAGATGAGGAGTGCTGAAGAGTCCTTCGGGGAATTGACTTGTTTTTTCGACTGACTCTGCCTTGTTAAACACATTCTCTGTGTGTATAGTGAAGCTGCATTCCACTCGATTAGGTTCCCATATCTCAGCTCGAGCATGACCACCACTTTGATTAAACGTTTACCGAAACAAAAAAAGTAATAATTCCATGGTTTCCACAGCTGCAAAAGAAAAGACTTTCATTATAAGGTACCATTAACTTGATGTTTCTTTCGTCTTGTTGTAAATAAGTGGTTGTAATGTCGGGAAAGCCCGCGCGAGGCACAGATCATGTAGATTAAAAACGAAATTTCCATTATCTGATCGATTTTGACCGTGGCATTTTTCATCGATCTTCGGTAGGGTTGCAATTGTTGATGTAGGTTTTGGGTCGGTGTGGAGAATATTGCTTCCGAACTTCTGAGTGAAGAGTGAAGAGATCGTATAGACGCTGCCTTGCCGTAAGGAAAAGAGGTTTCACTTAAAACACTTGAGTTTATGTTCTTCTTCAGTGTTTCAGCTCAACGAGATAATGAGTTACATACTTTTTGCCAATTTAATTTAATTCAAGAATAAGGTATTAAAAGTAAAAAAGTAATAAGTTTGATATGACTCATTCATAATTTAAACTTTCCTTGGATGAGGATATTTTGGATTGTTGTTTCTAAATAAAAATATTTTAACTAATTGTATAGATTATATATTGTCTTACGATCTTTGGTGTGATATTTCGGATGATTTATCTTATAAAAATTTAAATGATTTACATTACTCACCGTTCAAGAAACGCCTAGAAAAGTCCTTTTTATGTAGCTTTTCCGTTTCAGTACCGATGAAACTAGTGATGGGAAAACTCTCAAAATCGAAGAGTAGATCAGATCCTTTGCTCCTAGACAGGGTTCAGATTAGGATCAGAAGAGCCATCTTGATACAGAAGATCAGAAGATCAGATCAGATCTGATCAGAAGAAGCTATTCCTTTTTATCATCACTAGTTGAAACATCAATAAAATAAAATCCACTTGACTGAGGATGGGACTATCATATTCAAAGGATTTGATTTAATATTCCGCCATCGCGTTTGGCAATCGAATCTAAATTCTTACAAAGTTTTATTTCCACCCATCCCTCGTTGACACTTTGACTCATCCATTTTAACGTTGCTGTCGGGAAGTGTCACGTACGGAAGAGACACGGTCGGCTTCGACGACGACCTTAGACCACGCGTCCGGGGGCCTGTTGAAGGCTTCCATAACATCCACCAAGCGAGCCACGTACTCTACCGGTGGACCGGAGCTGTTGTGTTGTTTCTTGCCGTGCAGCCGAAGACGACCGCTGCTGCACAACCAACCGGAGCTGTTCAACACGAAGCCTTCGTAGCCTTGCGCTTGAACGTGCGCTTTCAATGGCAAGTTCAATGGGCAGCCATCAGCAACAAGAGCGCCTTGGTTGGGGTTTTCGTTATTTTTTTTCAAGCAGCGAGAATACCCCAATCTAGTCGCGTCAAGTCGCGTGGATGTACCGGGCTCTGATGTATGTTGTAAGGGTGTAGGGCTCGTTGATGGTATCTTCCGGAGCGGAGGTCGGTCGTTACCACCCGGTGCGGTGGATTTTGGTCTGTACGTGGATTCGGCAGCGAAAGCATAAACACAACACGCTGCTCCTCCGACCACAGAACACGGACATGCGTGGTTACCTTGTTCGGTGGTCAAAACACACACATTCCTTTGCCTCCGATCCCGTAACGCGAATGCAGCAAGCAACTGTTTCGGAAGTGTCCGGGTGCTAAACGGTGTGGTGAGTTTTCAAATTCCTTGCGAAAAGTCGTGTGTCAAGGATAAATAGAAAATCACACTCGGGAAACACGACACCATATTTTTATCTGTCCTTGTGGAGTGGTTTCTAAAAATGAAATTACAAAAAAAATTATTCGTCTCATATTTCCCACATGTTTTTCCATTAAATGGCTTTTTAGAGAACATTATCAATTTATGTTTTGCATGAAATGCACCCAGAGTTAATACACGTAAAACACTTCATCTGTCCAATTTATTCGATAGACCTCATTCGCTTTCTTCTCATCATTATTCCTTTTCAAGTAAGAATTGCTCAATTAAGAGTTTTCCGATCTCAGTCAGCTTCAATAATTTGGTATAATATATTTCCATGAATAAAATTATTCACCGGCACAAGAGCGTCTTCTTATCAAACTGACAGTGGCAAAATCGACCGTCAAATCAGGAAGATGCCCATCAATTTACCGGACGATTTAAATTCAAATGTGCTATAAGAGTTCAGCTACCATATTGTAAAGAATTCAGTCGAAAAGTTTAACGAGAATTGATTGCCGTTTATTAGCATTAATCAGCATAATGGCGAGGCGAATGTGTGAGAATGTTTGTGTGTTCATTTGAGATAAGATATATTGTATTTGTAAGCTTTATTATATCACGAATGATTTTCAAGGATGTATGAACAATTTTGTATCATTATATCTTTTGACAATAAAACTTAATGAGTTCATCAACCAGTTTAAATTACAATCAAAAACCAATTGTTACTTTAAAATCACACAACTTTGATATTTCCTTCTCTAAACTTGTTGTAGATCTCAAATTGTTTAGAGCGTTAAATAATGACCAATCTTAATTAAGAATTTTCATCTTTTATGGCATCATTTTCATGCGATGCAAAGCAGATATGCAACTTATTAACACCACATTATCGCTCCGGCGGATACCTTTCTGATAAAAAAACCGCACCTTTTGCGGGCGGTTAATTTGTAACGATTTTTCCACTCTTGCTTTTTCACCATCAGGTCAATTAATTTACAATTTTATAGCTTCATTTACGATTCGTCAAACCCTGAGCACATTGTTGCGCCGGTCGGGCATGTATTCTGTCCAGCTAATGCGTCTGCTGCCACAAACGCATCGGACCATCGATCGCTAATTAATAGCTCTCGGTAAAGCAGAGGAAGAACCTGCCCACCTAATGATAGACTGTGGAATCACTTCAATCGGCGGGTTTCCTTCATTCGCTAAATCACTCCGTTGCATCACCGTCTTGTCGTTGGATGCAATAGCGGAGAGGGGTTCCTTAAGGGGCGTAAGGTAGAGTAAGACTAGCGCTAGTTTCCTTCGTACGAAGGAAGATAGTTAATAAGTTTCCCCTCCTGGATGAGACATGATGAAGTTGTGAAAAGTCGCAAGCGGGTGAGTTCTCTTAGCAGATCATTAGCAGTTGGTGGCACTGCCTTGCCTAAGGTTCACGAGGAGGTTATAGAGAGGATAGTGGTGGTTCCGAAGACTTTCTCTCTCATTCTTGATCATTGTCTTGCTATGTAAACATCTTGAATGCAACATAGAGACTCCATTGAATTATTGTTTGCGATGAGAACCATCCACTTCCACCTACTGTTTTCTTTTGTGGCAAACCATTTTGTATCACAAATATCAATCCAGTTCCTCCGCGGAAAGCATACAAGATGTCTTGTAGGAACACACTCTCTTGGCAGCCGTTTTCCCAACACGAACCGGTTCCGTTGCTATGGCACGATCTGAGGCAAAAATTACGAAATCGCAAAGAATTTAAAGTGATCCTCGACCTAGAACGGGTTCCGATGTGTGCTCCCCAGACGACGTGATCTGTTCCGTGCGTAGCTGGCCGTAAATTGTGCTGCCTCACAATCTAAATCAATAAAAGCACAGAGCTGGCAGAGTGGAGAGACCAAAACACACCAAGCCGCCTGGTGGAAGTGGGTTATAGAACCACCCCGCACGTTTTCCGGGAGGGTTTTTAGTCGCTAGACTAAGTGCCACCACCGTTTGGCGATTTTCCCATCAAAACATACACACGCATTCGATCGCGCCAATGGCAACAATATGTGTGCCGATGCTCTCTGAGTGGTCAATGACGTACGCTGGAAAACTTTTTTCTTCTTCCCATTCTAGTTAGAAACGTCGACGTCGATTCGCCATTCCGCCCCGCGAGACGGAACAAGCCGATCGCTTTGTGATCAATTTTTTATTGGTCCATCTGCAGTCCATTAGCCTATTTTAGAACAAAACAACACAGAAGTGGTCGTGCCGGGGCTGTTGTGTTAGTGGGTGGTGAGGCGAGGAGCTGTGGTAGTAGCCAGGCCTCATTCAAAATTGTGCCCATAAACACATTAATTGCCGGGATCGACGGGATCGCGGAACCGGGGGAACGCTTGAGAATGTAAATGAGCATGATGCTGATGATTATGCAATGGCGAAACCGTTTTGTTTTCGTATGTTTTTACGTCTCAATCGCCTTCGACCCGCGGGGTCTGCTGCGGTTGGGGGGAAGTGAAGCATAAAATGGGAGGAGAAGCACTTTTACGTGCCCTTCCTACGAGCGGTATCGCGAGCGGAAACAACGCAACAAACGGAACACACACTCGGTACTGGTGCACCAATTTTATTCATTTCGTCTATTGTTCAACGAAAATAGATAGAAAAAAAAGTGTACACGGTGGGCAAGACAACATATACTGATCGTGAGAAGATTAGTCGATCGTGTCCGGAACAGGACAAATCGCGAGCTAAACGTGCCGGGTTTTGTTTTTTGTGCTAGCTCAAAGCAAGTGAGCTAATCGGAGTTTATACCAGCGATTAGTGACGTGATGTGTTCCGCCTTGTCCGGTCCGGGACGTGGCGGACAATTATTGTGTAGCTATAAATATTTTAATATCCATACAGTTTATGAGCCTACAACAGGAGACAACATTGAGCTTGAATTGAGCACAATAACGGTGCCAAACGTTAGAGACCATAAAACTTGAACAAACTAGATAATTGAGCACGTAACAATCTTTTCTGATTTCAAGATGATTCAATCAGATATTGATAAAAGATTTTTATATTTCATAAGAAATTTGCAAATTGAACAGAATGATGAAATTGAATCTAATAAACAGAACACATTAATACTACCGTTATGTCTAATAACAATTTTCTAAAAGCTTCGAAAAATACTATAAAATTGAATTCAAAAAGTGTATTTTATTTTCTTCAAAAATACAAAAAAAGAGTAATACTCGTCAAAACAGATAAATTTCAGTTGAGTCTTGTTTATAAATTGAAATACAAATTAGCTCCAAATTGATACAAACTTGAAAAATTATAAATAAAACCTTTGAATTTGGTCCGTTTTTTAAAAAATATTATCAAAGCTCTCAGAAAACACCTATAAAACCAAAAATTAACGTCCCTCACCTTTTTTCAGTTCAGTAACATAATTTTCAGAGACTAGAAATAAAAACAGAACCAAATCTATAAACTGTTCAGTTAACTTTTTTTAAATGAAGTATTAGATTTCTCCTCCGAAAAGAAACATAAATGTGATATAAAATATTTCAAAGTTTTACTTCTCATCGTAAATTTTTATACTTATTTTCGTTGCATTTAGTACTTTTTCAACATACAACAATGTTTGTTCTACTTTAAATAAGTTTCTTTTATTATATTTCAAATAAATCATTTTCTCAAATTATGTTATCGTATCAATGTTTCTCTGGCTTACTCTAAGTCATAAAATAACTCAGTTTCAAGAAGCTTATTGTTGCGTGAAGCAATTGCAATAGTTATTGTGGATGCAAAGTAAACATGGTATTTTGCCCCTTATAAAAGTATTTTGGTTAGTTGCCTACATAGCGTTCAATAATTTAAAAAAGTGTAATATTGTGAACAGATTCGATAAGAATTAAGATGGTTTTTGTTTGCATATTGGTCTAAAATTTTCTTACAGGCCGTATAAAATCAGATTTGGCCCGCGGGCAGGACTTTGCCGACTCCTTTTCTAGAGTGCAGTATATTTTGCCAAAGAAATGCGTAGGAGTTTCATATTTTGATTAACTGTTGATGGATATTGTTGTGCAGCACATCCTATTAACTGGCATCGACTGGCCCGAACCGAGTACAAGTAAATTAATTCTCGACGAAAGCAGATTTTACTGGTCCACACCGAATGCTGCGAAATTTCACCACGTTGCCTTCGGCGTAAACATAGTCGATGATATGCCGGACAGATTCATATACTCACACATGTGAGGGGTTTTCAGTCACTCATCATACACACCGAGGCGCAATAGTGCTTAAGGTTTAGTCGTCAAGTAAATTGTTTCGCATTCACAACAATCCCTCAACGTGGGGCTTCTCCGTACGTGTTCCGTAGAAGGCGAGCGTCGGTGCGGACATCTAATACGTTTAATGCGCTCAATCAAATCAAATCGTTATCAACGACGCTGTTCAGTTGGTCCATCCCGGTTCCCTCGCCGGTGACCCATGGTCCGTGGGCATGACCATGCGTAAAACATGCCTCAACCGCCTTGGATTGCCCGACCAGAGAAGGGAGGGACAGGGATGAGCGAAAGGAAGCAAAGGATTACGTATGTTTGCTTCAGTCGTCGTAGTGACGCTTTACCGCAGACGTGTCTGACCTTTTCGTGGAGTGCAGTCAGCAATCGAGACCTTCCCCGAACTCCCCCAGGCTTGGCTTTGGTGGAACGTCGGAAGGGCTTCGAGTGGTTTTGAGGTCGGCTAGCAAAACAATCGCTCGTGTACTCACACTCGCCGGATGATCCCTAATAAAATCCACCGCCAGACAAATCGGAGGACCGGAGGAGAAAACCCTTGTTATTGTAGCCCACCGGAGAGAGGCGCACATTCTTCGTGGCGTTGTGTTGTGGCATTCGTTATGATGATGCCTCTGTAGTGCCTCCTAAACGATGCGATTGGATTAAATATACCCTTCGGTATTAACAACTCCATCTGCTGTAAACCCGGAGAGGGAGGACGCGGGCTGGTGCAGGGGGGGATTTATTGGGGGTGAAAACAAATCTCGACATCCCAAAAACATGAGCTCCTCTTTCGATCGATCGTTCGGTAAAGACGAGGGAAAGAAGTGCAATCGAGTGTGCGTGCGTGATGATTTCGGATCGCTTCGATAGAGGTCGACTCTTTGGCAAGGCGATTTATTGGAGGAGGAGCAGAAGAAGGAGGGAAGACACTTCTACAATCGATCGTTGCCATCAGCCCTTCGCAAAACGTCATGCAACTGCATACACAATGTGCATGGAGCCACCTTCCCGGAGAGACTGGGGCGTGCGTGCATCGGATGCATACATGAATATGGGGTTTTCTGCCAGTAATATTCGTTTACGACATGCCAACTTATACCGCAGCACGCCCCACAGTTGAATCCGGCGGGCTTGTACAGCCAAAGAATGCATAAAGGCATGAGGTTGGGCAAACAGTCACGGACATGATGGTCGCAGGTGACATAAATCTAAATCGTGTGCCAAATAAATATCAATTTTGATGCCCTTCCTTTTATAGCACGTTTCCCATTTTTAACGACCGTTTGTTTTGCATTGTGTTTTGCGTTAATTGATATCGATTTTCCTTATTATTTTGAGAAAAAATGAACTCTTTTCGACATTTTTCGATCCATCGCACGCATTTAAATGCTGTTGAACATATTTTTTTTTGCAATCGGGTTCTGTTTGGGAATTTTGTTTATGTTTTGAAATACTTGCAATTAAAACAGACGAAACCACATATCGCTATTAAAATAAAGTAGCGAAGTAAAATTATCTTGAGGCCATGCAAATGTTTGAGCATTTATTTATTCATTCACACATCTTTCTTCCAAACACAAAAAACATGAAAAGAATAAAAGTTGATTAAGTAAATGCTGTTGAAAATAAACGCAACTTCTGAGCTGTATTAAATTAATCGATGTTCATTGCATTTCATTAATATTAGCTAGACATTCGGTGTAAAATGTTCCTATATGTGAAGAATAGCGTTCAGGATTACTGTTGTGCTACTTCTACTACTACTTCTTTTAACATAATTAATTAATAAATCTTTGAGAGACATGAAGCAAAGAGTCATTCGGATTCATGAATCTGAATTGGAATCACACAACTTTAATCAGGATGATGAATATAATTTTTTACCAACTTTAGAAGCTGAATTAGTATAAAGCAATTTGGGATGCTGAATATAAAGTTTTTTTAGAATGTTTTTCTAAATTTAACGCATACAATTATTGGCACAATTTCTGGCTCGCAGTGTGAGTGCATGCGCCATCATTTATGGAAAGGCCTAAATAAACCTACACCCTCTCGATGCTTCACGCTGCTGTGGAAAGCGGCTTTGAAAGTAACCGTAGACATGGGGCCACATTTGTATTACTTCTTGCGGCAAATCAAATCAAAACAGACCGCGCTGAGAGTTGCCAAACATAAACAACATAAAGCCGTCGTGCTGCATCCCATATGCTCTTCGTGTTCGGCTGCTCGAAGTTCGGCGCGGTATATTTTCCACTTCCACAATTTTGCCTGCACCACGCCAAGAATAATAGTGTGCAAAAATAGCCGTCGGAGCGTAAGCGTGGTAAACGTCGTACGCGCACCGCACGTTTATGGTGTATGTTTTAGCATGCGAATTAACATAAATGTGTGCATACGCTGGTACACCCCCGCCCCCGGGGTCCAGGGGTTAGAAGATTTCCGTCGCACGCTGGTTATCGTACCCCGAGTCCGAATGTGTCCTTTTTCGGTTTGTTTATGGGAACATTTTGGGTAATCCCTCGGGGCGGCACAACAACATTATGGTTCAAAAGACCCCGGTGAAGCTGCGTCCGCACCGTGTGCTACCGTGTTGTCGTGAGGCTGACCGGTCCGTAATCCTTGTTCCAGGTAACACTCACTGGGAGCACCGACTACCGATAACATAAGGGGTCAGCAGGAGAACGTTCGCTTGGCTTTCGCCCGGGTTTTATTCAAGTCTTTCACCATCGCCGAATGTAAGCCATCGGAACATGTTCACAGTAAAAACAATCAACTCCAGAAGCAATGCCAGAGGAGGAGAAATGGCACACATCAATAAAACAAACCCCGCAGCAAAAGGACACAACCCTACGAAGGCGAATTATTTAACGAAGGGTGGAGGAGCGGTCCGAGAATAGGTATTACGTGATTGGTGATTTTGCGCGCGCAAACAATCATCGCGTTCGAAACCTGAAGTCGCGAAACACACACATACCGGCCGGGCGAGTGGACTACTTATGCGCCCCCTCCAGAGGACGGGTTTTGGAACATGGAACAATTCAATTTCTCTCCGTCTTACGACATAGCGCGGGGGTCGACTTGCCCGACCGAGCCGGTTCGTTTAGAAGTCCGTTCAGGTAACGCGGTCGAACGGGCTGGAATGGGCAAAAATCTGACAAGAATGACACAATTTCTTGGTCGTGAACTAAGCGCTGGCTTGTTTTAGGGGCCACTTTCCTTCCGATTCCTCGAACTTGGCGTCTTTTGCGGAGGATTTGAAATGCGGAATGGAAAGTTTGATGTTTAATAACCGATCGATCATTGTTCGACGAGATTGAGTCATTTTAAGCAATGTGTGGATAGATATGTAGACTTCTGCTGGTGAGTTATACTAAGCTCTTTTTTTGGCATTTTATTAAATAATTAATGCTGTCCTTACGCCTAAAGATGAAGCTTGATGAACATGAACAACATTGATGAACATTTCATTTTATCACAAGGTTGACTTGTTGGTGTTGCAGAATTTTAATTTGAAATTAGAACAAAATTTGAGCGATTTGGCAATAAGGATTTCAATCTCTTATAACTTTCTACACGTTGTTTACAGTGAAATTTGGTTGATGCATTAACACAGAAGAGAATGTATAATGAGTTTATTGTCTCTAAAAGAAACTCCGCAACACGCGCATATGTTGTTCATCAGATAACAAGCAACATTTATTATCCATAAATATTGCATTTAAAGATAGACACCCTGCCTAAGCCGCTAACCTTCTGACCCAGTTTGAAACAGAATAATCCGTCTATAGAATCCCACCCTCTAGATCTTCTCGGTCGAACGCCAAGGTACGCATTCCTCCGTGAGGATCAACATTCCGATGGCAGTGACTCACCAACAACAGTGATGCTTCGTGTCGGAAAGTTCTTTTGCTCCAAGTGTTCAACCTACCGGCAATGTTTCAAACTGCATTCCGTTGGAGAACTGGACCATAGCGGGAGCAAGAAAAAACAACGTATCCATTTCGTCCATGAATTGGCCCCCGAAACTCGAACGAACTGCCATTTCTTCTTTTCTTCCTCCCCTCTAACCGGTCAACTTCCATGCCATAAAAAGGTAGGGATCCTTGACGTACGCCTCCACACTGAACAACCGGCTAGGCCTGTGGTGGCCTCGCATATTCCAACGTTTCGGTGAGCGAGCCGAGGAGGCGGAGGGCAATATTTACGCTTCCAAAATCGTTTTGCATCCGTGCGTTCCGATCATGGCGTAGAAATTCCTCTCCAAGTGGCGGGGAATGCATTTGCGGTTTGATGTTTCAAACATAACTTCTTTTAGTCAAACACATCCTTTATCTGAGCTAGCCCGGTTTTAAGTCAGAATATTCCTCCTCTAGGTTCTACTACATGCGGTCATCTTCCGGCCAATTCGATGGACATAAAAAAACACTTAAACCTGACAACCGTTACAGCTCCTGTAGAAGCTGGTCGTTATTATTGTCACATCAATTAGTGACTGGTGTTTCGTGTGCACCGTGTTCCAATTTTATGGCTTGTGGGTTTTCATCCCCTAAGGAGGCACGTTCTGCCGCGCGGTTATAATGTCTTTTGTTCTAATCTCTTGCACACACTCGCCGTCGTAAATGGTGTGTGACATAGCAGCCCGGGCCAGGACGCCCGTTATCCGTGCACCGCTCGCCATAAACAGGTACACCATCTGTCAGACACCGGGGACCGTCCGTTGAGCGTCCAGTCCTATATCTCGGCGTTAACAGTTTCCAACGCACCCGGTAGGCCTCTGCCAGGGGTGTTCTCTCCCGTGGACGAATATATATCTTAATCATCATTGTTAGAGGTCGAGAAATTTCGGTCCATTACGATGGGCTCGTTTCGTTCGGTAAATTATAGGAATGGAGAACCTCCACTGCAGACATCAATCGTAGGTTGAAGTTTAGCTCGTGTGTGAGGTCCAACCCGCGATGGAGTCCATTGAGGACTGAACTCCCGCGTTATCGCCCCAGTTAATGTGTGCTATGAAAACAGCTACAACCACACATACATTCACTCCATAATAGGCTAGATAGCGGCTCATTAGGTCTGAAGCCCCCTTGTCAGTAGAAGACCATTAAGACACGTCAACGCGTGGGGTTTAATATCTAAATGGGAAATCCCCCCCAGAATAAGTATTTGGACCGCTTCACCTTCCGCTAATGACTCCCCTAGCAAAGGTGATCGAACTTTTGGTTAAACGCAACAAAGTGAAAATGGTCAACATATGATTTCGTTGACCTTCACGAAGGTATTAAAATAGGTCTAGCTGAAGTAGAACCGCTTAATTGTGTCAGCTACGGTGCGCCAAAAGTACCTTCAACCTGGAAAATCGTCAACCTGCCATCTGACGGACTGATCATGTACAAAAATAAGAAGATCTCGGAAAACCACGGTACCTAACTCCGGCTGGTTGGTGCACACAAGTTAATGCCTCCGTTGCTCCATTGAGTCATAAAGCTGAGAGGTCTGTAGGCTTGCTGAGCATCTTCAAGCACTCCATGGACGATTACGAATCGTTGACTGCAAGAGTAGTGGCCTCATGCAAAGCCTCCCATGAATCTTGTCAGAGGAGCAACCAAACGGCCCAAGGTTGCCGCACCGCTAACGAAGGCAGGCGATTGCTTTGGCGCTGGTGTTTAATTGATTTACAGGTCGCTAGAATTTGTCGCACTCTTTGTGGGAATGAGTTAGCGTATATTAGCCGCGATGGCGAAACTGGTGGCATGAGCATGCTGCTATTGCGCGCACCCTTTTGCGGTACTTGAGGCTGAGGCATTTGCAAGATTTGATTGATGGTCAATTAGCCGAGGTGGTGTTGTCATCAGGAACGAGATCCGGAATGGTTCAACTGCGCAGGGACTGATGGAAAGTTGTAGCACAATGAGAGATGCAAAGTTGTCAGGGAAAAAAAAAATTCTTTTCTAATCTTTGCATTTTTGCCAGTATGTAGGCAATGAATTAAATATGACATTGATAGGTCCTAGATCTTTTTTAACATCATTAATAGAAGATTCCCAAAACAGATCATACTTAATTATGCAAATTCATTGAAATGTAATGAATGCATTTTGCATTTAAATTACTTGTTTGTAGTTTCTGTTACGTGTTCTCTTGTTCAATTTAGATCTAAGCTGTTTTTATTGAAAAACAACATTTAAACGTTTGCTTATTCCTTTACAAATATAGCTAAAAGTATTTTAATTTTCTTAATTATGTTCTGGTTCATTTTGTACATTTTTTATTTTTTTTATAATTATGATGTATTAATGAAGGTTACCTTGTGATGGAGTAATCATTTTGAAAGGTACGAACATTATGTGATTTGTGTGTAGTACTCTTTTTGCAATCATGTTATTTTAAACCTATTTCAAATACAATACTTAGAAATGCTTCAACATTCAGAAGCAACTAATTGTTTGCGCAGAATTTCTCTAATTTATTGTATAAACATGTGATTTTTTTCAAACGTCCACTTGCTCATTGAAGTTGTATTAACCCAAGGTACTTTTGATGTCTTTCCATTCCACATTCTTTTATTTTTGCAATTCTGTAATCCCTTACCTGTTTCCTCCGGTGTTTTTTCTTTGTTACCATTTCTAAACTTCTTGGTACTGACCATGTTTTTCTCTCTTGTTAAATGAGTTAACACAATATTTCAAAATTGATAAACATAACAGCTTAATCTCGCTCTCTCCTCTCTGGAACGTGAAAAGTCGACGAATAACGATGACAGAACCGTTTAACAACATTAGCTTCTCACAGCGTGTGCTAATCCCAAAAAGGGGTTTAGCTGGCAACGATGACTTTCTAAACCGAAACAAAAGCGAAGAGTAGGAGAAGGAGGAGTGAGAAAACACACCGAGGGACCTACTCGGCGGGTGAAAGGATTCCATCCGGTGGCAATTTGGGCCCTTAACGTTACGTACACATTTTTTATGGTGGCATTTCCTTTCGGTCGGCCAGCGTGATGAACCGTTTATCTAATTATTCTGCACCAGAGAGGTGTACGGTTTTGCTGCACGATAAGATCCCCTCGTGTATCCTGTGTCCTGGGTGGATGGTTTTGTGCAACGTGGTTTGTTTACCTTACTCCTCCGAATGCATGCATTTTTGTGCAGGAAACGGCTCAAAATAAGGACCTTCAAGAATGCAGAAAAAGGGTCAAATGTGGATTTCTAATGATAATTGTTCGGGGCACGTCCGGGGCAGGAGAAAGCTCTCCTGCGACAATAGAGACAATGCGACATGACGCAAGACATTTTTTTCCTTATTTTTCCAACGAAATATCCATGCCCTTTTGTTGGACAAGTAGAAAGTTTGGCAGCCCTTATTTCATAGTTTTAGAAATTTTCCATTTTTGTTTCGTATTACCTTCTTCCGTTGGCCAATACAACCCGTATTCTTGAGAGCCCTATCGAACGTTTGTTTCATTTGTATTTTTTCTTCCTTTTTTTTTTGTTTTTTCGCCAACCAAAGTTCGATGGTGTGGGTTTTCCTTTCC
Organism: Anopheles coustani; assembly: GCF_943734705.1. Lineage (NCBI taxonomy): Eukaryota > Metazoa > Arthropoda > Insecta > Diptera > Culicidae > Anopheles > Anopheles coustani. The sequence goes on along the minus strand of NC_071288.1, from coordinate 67,001,080 downwards.
ACCACCTAAGTGGGTCGGTCGAACATTCCGCCGTCCCCTCCGGCTCAGTGTCCGATGATGCGCAGAGAGGGTGTAACGGCATCATCGCCAACGTGTTCTGTCTTGCGCTGACGTCTCGGCATCGTCATCGTCCTGTGTATCCTGCTGGCGGATGGGACCAGGACCCAAAAGGGTTTCGTGATCCTGGTCCATCGCTCCGGGAATAAATAGACCCAAAACCTTGGCATCGACCATCAGTCGGTCGAGTGAGCTAACTCGATGCACATCTATTAACAAAAAAGTCTTAAGGGGAAAAAACAGTTTCGTGATTCCAATTGTGATTCCAATTTCGTGCAGTTCGTGTGTGATTTATTTGCAAAGTTTTCCGGTCCAAACTTTCGATACCTTTGACCCAAGCAGGTAATCTTTTTTGTTTCGTGAAGTTCATCCAAGGAGTATGTGTATATTCTAGTTAGTTAATCTAGTATCTTTTGCGTACGGTCCCTGGTGAACTAGTTTGTTCGTGTTATCAAAAGCGATGCTCCAGTGTAAATAACACCTTACGAAAGGCACGTTTATCACGTTCGAACGATTCCGGGCTTTACATCGAACGGATTACTTTGCCTGAGTATGGAAATTGGAAATTGGTCACGTAAGGGCAGTGTCTTTTGATTTATGAATGTGTGTATGTGCTGCATATTTGTATCTGTAACACCTTTTAGGCGATAGTTTGGGTTTGGGTGTACAGAGTTATGAACTTTGACAATAACTCTAAATAGTTCAGTTTCGTTCTTACCGATTAGCTTTCGGATAACGTTTTATCGGATCTAACGTTTCCAATCGATCTCAATCGATGCGATAACGAGTGAATCGTGTTTTACTTACCATTTATATTGTGACGTGACACATTGTGCTTCGACATTACGTTTGATTGATTGCATAATCTAAACTAAATCGATTTAAATTGTTTGGCTAGTATCATGTCAAATTTGACGTTGTCAAGTAATCCAAATTACTTATCTTTTCATTGCCTTTACCTTTGGTTTGTTTTTAATGTTCTTGTGTGATGGATCAATCGCTCAAACATCCCCGAGAGGTTTGTCGCATAACTTAAACCACAAACCACCGCCAGCAGAAAAAGAACTCCAAGGTCAAGTTTCTCGTAAACTTTCTCCTTCACGAAAAGCACAATTTAATTTTCTGCTAACAGACCACCCGGATGAACAAAATCGGAGTCTTTTCTTTTTGTTTTTATTTTATCATCTTTTATATACATCTTCTTCGGCATCCGTTAAGCCGGTTGTGTATGTGCAAAAAAGAAAATTTAAGGTTCATCTCAGATGTTCCTTTTCTTTTTTGCCAAAACCGTTGCCACTGAAAGTGACAGCGATGACGGCTCGCACTGGGACGGATAGCATCGGTGAAGTTTGCTAAAGTGAAGAACGCCCGCCGCTCACGAAATGCTGGTGGCTCGGGGAACAAATTTGTGGGCTTATTGTTTTTTTACCACACTTTCCAACCCTCCTGAAAGAAAAAAAAGCTCGGTTTCTTGAAGGATAAAACCAACAATCGTCGCTTAATAAATTAATACACATATTGTTGCACGCGTCGTTGGAGTGGATCAAAGGGAAAAGTTTCTTTGGCTAGCTGACAGACTTTCGGTTGAGATCCCACGAACCTTTGCCCAAAAGCCAAAGGCAGCTGTGTGAGAAAGTGGCATAATTATACAACTCCGATCGCTCGACTGCCGGTTGTGACCGTGGATTGGGAATTCGTGGCGCGTATCCGAAAACTTAAACGCCTGTCGCATGAGCCCGAAATGCACCCACTCCCCGTGAGTCGCGAAATGCAATTCGGTGGTGTGGAGCCCGTCACGCGAGAACCGTGTGTGTCGGGGGTGTATGATTACACTTGCACATCGCGTGACCGATCGGCAAAACATGCCGGCGGGGGGTCGTTCGTGTTTGTGGCTTGCCAACGTCACAGCGAGTGCAAACCGATGAGGTTTTTACGTACGTGCAGCAGGCATGGAGACGGCTGCGGAATACGTGAATGTGTGTTTGGAAAAGACGACTGCAGTATACTATTTCTTCTAAAAGTAAAAACTTTTGAAGCATATAAAACTATTATTTTCGAAATACTTAATTCGAAAGATAAACTTAAACATGTGGCAATGATAGTGATTTTTAAAATTATTGCTTCTATTAAATTGCACAACAAAAATTATGCACTGTAAATGTACACATTTGCCTATGACTCTTTTTGAGGATTCTTGATCAATTTAAAATATTCAATGAACTTAAAACAAAATTCAAGAAAACTATTCTGCCTCAGTTCCAATCTAAACTAAAAAATATCATAAACTAACAACAATTCTTTAAAAAAAGTTTAAAATTTTGGTAAATTACTACCATAGAACACAATTTAATAATATTCTAGTTCATTTAGAAGTTCATCTAGATGATGTGCAATAAGATTCTTTATTAGTGATCTTGTTCTGTTCAATTGTTCAATTTAGTATTTCAGTTTTTAGAAGATTTAAAAGAACAAATTAAAATTTTACATTAAACAGAAAACAATTCTAATGATATTTCTTATGGATCCTATTTATAAAAACTCTAAATATCATGATATAAAGCAGCATAAACGGACGTCCAAAAAATGGTACACTGTCAAACAAAGATCGATCAACGTAACCAATTTAAATCACAGGCGGTTCCATTTTCAAATTATTCCCTAAAGTATCTGTCCGACGTATTCGGATTTATTTTGAAAATACGCCAAAAATGCGAATGCACACACAGATGCCACCCCCATCCCCCCATCCCACCGCACCCACTGCGCTTAATGGAAATTGTATGTGTGACCTCGTTTATAATTTATTTTATTGAGTCAACTTTCCTACTCCCGGATCCATCTAGCAATGGCGTGCGGTCCACCAAACCGCAAGGCCCGAATCCATCTGATCGCGCATGAACATCGGATCGATTCCGTCGGAAAAGCCAAACAAAGCCGCTGGAAGCAATGAGGGTGTGGAGGAGAGGGGATTGGTGTGTTTTGTAAACTCGCTGGGAACTAAGATTTGCATCGATTCGAATCGCGTTTCCCGCTCCAGATTTCAAGTCCCGTCAAGTGTTTCTAGTGGACGTGACGGCCACGCCGATTGCCCTTTTCGCCACTTGGTGGTGTTCCGTTCAGGGAAAAGGTGATCGTGGCGATTCATCTTCTGCGCCCGCCGTCCCGTTCTGGATATTCTGCCATCGAAATGGAAACCAGATGGTCGGTTTAAAGTTGGCGTGTGCTACCCGCGATCGCTGTCCGAAGCAAATAGATCAAAGGAGTAATTTCTGACCGGAGGAATCTCTTACGAGATTTTATCGTCGTTGTTTTCAATTTGCGCTCGAAATTAAAATTGTGTTCAATAAAGTATAAAATAAACATTTAAATATATGGAAATTTCCCAGGATTCACTTAAAGATAAATTAAAACATAATATTCTTCAAAGTAGAATGTTGAAGATGGTCCACCATATTTATTTAAATTTAAATTTTTGTCAGCTCAACATGTTATTAGCTAATAAATAACTGAATGAAGTCTTATCAATATTGAAGCGCATAATTTATCTTACTACCTTCGACAAGCAGAGCCACTGCATTGGAGTAACATCCCCGTTGGCCAAACTCGTTGACTTTTTCGATGCTTTGGCTCGTAAATGTTGTCCTTGGTACAGGAGATCAAATTAACGGGCCTGTCTACATCTGTAAACATCGTTAGTAAATCGCGTAAAAAAATCCAGTGACTAACGGCAGGGCCCCATGTTTTACTACGCCGTTTTTAACCATGCACCATGTGCATGGAAAGAACGAGAAAGATTTGCTTTCCTTTAATAAAAAACAACTATCCTTAAAATGGCAACGCATTAATTTTACTACCATAGTAGAAACCGGCTGGGTCAATTGGCGCTACGAACCAATCGGCTAGAATTAAACCATCCACCAACAATAACATGGCAGTACTCGAACACTGGGCAAAGGTTAAAACCGATGGAGTGCTGGAAACCCGCTCGAAACGTATATGAAATATGATTAAACCGTCGTTAAAACGGCGATAGCGATACGGCCATAAAACCCCCGTCCTCCTGGCTATTAACGGATGCTACCGGAGCTGCACCACTCAGAGTTTATGTACGACCGTGGGGGTTAAATTTCGCATAACCTTTCCGCCAGTTTTAATCACTCTTAAGGCATGGAACGAAACAACACCCCCGAACCGCCATGAGCTGTTTTGTTTGGGAAGCTCCGGTCAGTTTCGACTTTGGTGATTATAAATTTTAAGCGATCTCCACCACTCGAGCTGCTCAAGATCAATGTTTTGCTTCGGCATCACAGTCGTGGCTGGAGGAGGATCGTTAAGGTTTTTCGCATGCATAAACAGGCCGGGCAAACTCGACGTTGACCTGCTTCAAGTGTGCGATCCTCGACGGTTGTCTTAACAACGTTTTTCTTGCAATCAATCTGAAGATAGTAACGTTCTCTTGAACGTCGTCCTATTTTATGTTTGCTGAACTCTAAATGGTAGAAAAACAATTCCACCTACCGTGTGCCATCTGGTTTTTTGGATTAAATTAACAACCAGAAAAAGGTTTCAAATAAAATAAACTGTCAAAAATCCCTTCTGTCTCCGGAGGAATTGGAAATCTTCTCTCGAAGAGCTCGGTACGCGTTGGTCCCGTTTTAAGCTTTCTACAGAACATGCGCAGCTCGACGAGGAAAGTTTATTGCGCCGGAAGAAAGCGAAACCGCCGGCAGGAAAGTGAGATGGTTGGATGATTTATTGCTAAACCTGTCCGAAAATTGCACACAGCACCATCCAGAGGCGATCGCGTCTTCACCCCACGTGAAGACGTTGTACTAGAGTTTGGTTTTTGCGCGCCTCTGCGTCCATCTCATCATTCAAACGAATGTCGGTTAGTGAGAAGCGATCCCCTCGGATCGCCGTTTGACGGTCATTAGAAGTCGGTGCCTTTTTCACAAAAAAGAAGCGATTCGTTTGCGTTGGCACGTCCTTTTACCGCGATTGCTCAAGGCGCTTCGCGATAAAGTGGAGGGAAAAAGCATCCACATGGTTGGCTATCCATCACCGCCGGCAACAGACGATCGGTGTCCGAGCATCCTTCAGCTTCTTCAGCCCGTCGGATGCGTTTGATCGTTAAAAAAGGGAAATGAAACCGAACGTGGAAACTTCGGCGGCATTCCCGACCTACTCCAGCGCGGTTACGGACTCTTGAGAGACGATGACGCGTGCCGGGATGATTAGTGAACGCCAGACAACTTACGCTTTTTGACCTAGAAAAAGGCTCATCACATTCGCGCACGTGATTTTTCTCTTTCTCTTTCTCTCTCTCTCTCTCTCTCTCGATCGATAAATTTCCCTTGGCCCCTGGCATTGAGCTTTCCTCGCATGGCTTTTGCGCGGACGGAAGAGTTCAACGATTTTGGAAGACCTGATTTAACATACCACATGTGGCATACCGGCTTTCTTCCATAGGAAACAGGTTATATTTCCCTCGTATAATCCAAAAAGGGGAAAAGAATTGACTAAGAAATTGACTAAGTACCAACAATTCAGAATCTTTGACATTACTTGTTTTTTTGTCAAAGTTTTCATATTTTCGGTCGTTATGACAAATGTTTTCTAATTCAATTAATGTTCGCCTCAAGTAGACGCTATTTTCTTAAATTATTATTAGTTTTATTATTAGAAGTTTCGTTTAAACTCGTCAACAATAATAATAACCCTCCAAAGATGCTTTCCTTTAAATTACGTCGAAAAAAGTTTTTACTAACACTCGTTGAACCTGTTTCAAATCTTGTTAAGAAGCAACATGTATTTTTCACTTGCTTATCGCGTTGGTCTCTGTCTTCCTAATCATTATGCATAAAACAATTGCCGGAGGGATAGTGATGAATGCATTTCTACTAAGACATCGCCTGAATAGACTACATTCATTACATTTTAAAACGAAATATCCGGTTCAACTCTACCTAACTAAAATAAAATTGTCATGCTGTTAAGGCAAATGAAAACATTCAAAACATGCATAGTGGTTCATTAACTTTGTCTCGTAAGTCTATACGATTTGTGAAAATGCCATTTTCTTCTAATATTAATGCAAACGCTCAGAAAACAAAGGCACACTTCCATAGCTCAGTAATTTGGAGAAACCTCGACAAACACGGCAATTCTTAAATTATATAATGCAGGCAGTAAAGGACCATCTAAATTGCAGCAACTCAATTGCCTACCAGCTTATGGTTGCGTTTGTCATACGATTTTTGTGTAGTCTTTTATCCAAATCACCAACAACTTTGACTTTGTTACGGTTGAATAAATTTTACGACGCACACAGAAGCGTGTATCGTTCAAACCATTATACCTTCCCTAGGTGAACAAACCCCGTTTTGTGCGCCGGGATCAAATAACTGGAGTTCCACATTCGAACTTGATGAAAGCTGTAACCAAGGGTGTGCACTACTGCCTTAGAGAGGAGGTTGGATCAAACAAAACATCAAAGCAATCGAGTGTTGTAATCGAAAAATTTCAAACATTCAAGAATACGATATCACCAAATCAGGATCGATATAAAAAGGTTTCTATGAAATGTAAGCAAATTACCACCATTCTAGAGAAGCTGTAACTAGAAGATTCCCTTACAGAAATCTTTCAACAAGCCGCGAAAAGACCTTTGAACGCCAAAACAACCCACACAGCGTGCTTTGAACTTGTTCATCCGGAAAATCCGCACAGCATGCCGTTTTTACGCTAGAATAGAACCCAATAGTCCCCTGAACCGATAAAATGGCCATCGCCGAGTTGTGGTTCGAGAGACGGGAGTGATATAAAAAAGTGCATTCCAAATAAATCCTTACATCCGGAGGCCATTTCCATTCCGACGATTCTGTACTATATGGTTTTCTCGTTTTCTTTTTTGTTTCCCCCTTTATTCCGCAGATTGCCCGATTGAACCATCATGCACTAACGGCCACGGTTCCGCTGGGAAACGCAAGTCAACAGTACTAACAGCGACGACATCGAGCAGAGTGACGAGTCGGACGATGCCCGGAACGACGATGGCGGTGCGCAAACAAACGGTTACGACCCGGACGGTGCTGTTGTGTTGCTGGTGTTTGCTACTCGCAACGACGGCCTGCAGCGGTCTACCCATCACCTCGAAGCCACTGGACAACAATCCGGACCATTTGACGTGGGAGGCGGCGTGGCTGTCGGAGGACAGCCGAGGGGCACCACCACAGCCACTCGGGGGGAAGTCGAAAAAAATCACCCCCAAGTCGATATTCATCACGCCGTACCTGAACAGCTACAACACCTCGGCCTGCCCGCCCGACTATAAGGTCGACTACAACGGCAAGTGCATCCAGGTCGTGAGCATCAACCCGGCGGACATTCTCGTGACGAAGCTGCAGAGTTTGTTCTCGCAGAACGGTGACACCGGCAGCCCTGGTGGGGCAGGGGAGGACGATTACGACTACGGTGACTACGATTCGACTGGGCCGTTCCAGGTGAATCTGCCACTCAGTATCGATTTGGCACCGGAACCACCACAACCACCGCAAGGCGGTCCAAAGCTCACCTACCAGGACATTCCCGGTCCGAGCTTCTACGACAGCGCCATGGTGGACGTAGCGACCGTGGAGCAAGACAACGGGAAGATTACGACCGTATCGGTGACCGGCAATGGTCCAGATAAGCCCTTTCCTGCGACCACCGTTGCCAATGGCAACGGGAAAGATACCACAACAAGCACCACCACCACCACCTCCAGTACCAGTTCCAGCTCCAGCTCCAACGCGGATCAAACCGTTGCCGAAAGTCACACTGACATATCCTTTCTTGCGTTCGAAACCCTCCCCAACGGAACGCTGGCCGGTCAGATCGAGCTGGACGGAAACAATCGCACGGTGGTTCAGAGCATTTTTGTTTCGTCCACAACCACAACGGAGCGTCCAACAACCACGACCGGAAGCAGCACGACGGAGTCTACTGCCACCAGTGTTGAGCTGGATGGTTACTCCGGTACGACAACTGATCGCAATGGTGCGACAGTTGATACTGATGCTGCTGTGGCCAGTAGTTCGTTGAGCAGTAGTACGCCAGCCCAGATGACAACAACCACCGTACAGGGTGAGAGTACAACCGTTACGGAGCGGCAGGATGAAACATACCCAACGGATATCGTCAATGCGGGGACAACCGGTGGCGTAACAACTACAACTACCATCACCACCTCCGCGACCGAACAGGACGATGAGCTGGATGATTTGAAACTAGAACTGGTGGACGAAATGCTGCTAATGGATAACAACCGTAGCACGATCGGAAGCAGTACTCTTCCCGACACCTCGACGACGGATGTGTCCGAGATGATGATGGACCTCGACACGCTTCCCACAGCCGAAACACAACCGTCCGATGAGCAGCCGACTTTAGCGAACTTCCAAAAGGAGTCTTCCACGACGGAGCGTCCAAACACGGTCGCTCCAACGAAGTCCCCGGTGGTTCAGATCGTGACACCGTTGCGGAATAGTTGGCTCGAGTATGGAAACCGTGGGGGAGAATCGCTGGCACCTGCGCCGCACTTAGTGCCGGCCAGTCACATCATCCAGCAGGATCGTACAACACGGGCGACTCCGGAAACAACCACGGTGCCGTACGAACGACCACCAACCATCAATGTCACGAATGTGGTGCAAACCCCTTCCACGGAGCCATCGGTTTCAACGCGGGACCGCGATGTTCTACAAGTACGTCCGCTTGTGACCACTCCCGCCAGCAACAACTATCTCGAGCAGCTGCGCAAGATCAACGAGATCGTCGCCGAGAAGCGACGCCAACAGCAGCAGCAGGAACAGCAACTGGCCGGCACGGGTCACGGTGGTGATGGTTCGCGGATACGATTCCCTTCCCGCGACGAAGAACAGCTTACGGGTGCCGCGAGTAACAACAACTATCAGCGCACGTCAAACGCATCACCAAACGTCTTAGGAGGAGGAGGAGGTGTACGGTTCCCCGGTTCGGCCACAAACCGTCTAACACCGAATCGCTTACCGGATATCTTCCCGAAGAAATCGCCCGACAGTACGACGCAGCGACCCGCCTTCTGGTGGCTACCGTCCGGCTGGGAGGTCGATCAAACCGGTAACAAACCGATGCTGCTGCGCTTCTGGTCCCGCATGCCGCTGGTACGTGACGCATCCCAGACGCACGACGGATCCGCCACGGCCAACGAGAACGACCTGTCTGCCGGCACGGGAACGACCAACAACAACAATCGGTGGCGTTCGTCGACCGGTTTCCAATCCGGAAACAGCTTGCCCGCGGCAGCAGCAGCAGCAACGACCGGTTCTGGGACATCACGAGCAGCCTCCTCCCACCCGGTTGCATCCGCGAGAGGCAACTCCAAGAGTCCGAGCGAAAATTTCTACAAAGAAGTATCCGCCCAGGAGGTGTACAAGGTGATGAACGCACGACAGCTCCACCACCATCAGAAGAGATAAGCGAGCGGACACCCGATCCGGCCCCAATCTGATGCCACCCTGACGTGCCGTGACGACGCCTTGGCAGAGCGAAGCAGTGAGACAACAACAAACCTAGGGGTTCCCGGTTCCGGTTGCTGTCTGCTGAAACGGCCCGAGCGTCACAACGAGCGCTAGGGGAGGACGCATCTAACCTTAACCAAAGTCCAACAGCAGGCTACACGCAGTCCAGCTTTAAGTATTACATAGTGTCCGTGTCTACCAGCGAAATCGAGAAAAAAACGAACCTATCCCGGGTCGGAAGCTAGAGCGCAGGAGGTCCTTCTTAGTTCGTTTCAGTGTCGCCTGGTGGTGACCCAGAGGGGTTCGGTTTTGGTCTGTACAGCCGGATGATAGCATAGCCAGTCTCGGAAGTTGTCGAGGACATTGGAGGGACAGTCGAAAACCCGAAGCTACTACTTAACCAACTCCCTTATCCGTAGAGGGAGGGAGTATTTGCCAAGTGTCAGGTCGCTTTACGACGCGGGTCCTTGCTTCCTTCCAACGCCCAACGCGCAGTGTTGTGTTGTAAGTTTATCTGTTTTAATTACTCCTAGCGTTAACACACTGACTCTTCGGCCCGCATCGTCTGATCTTTCCGAACCGCCGGGGCCAAGGAACCGAGGAGCTCACGAGCGAACGCACACACGAGCGAAGCGCGGCGATCTTTTGTACAATAGAGTTTGTTTTTAAGTTCTCTCCGTTACTACTTCCTCCCTGTTAGTCTGTACGCAAGTTTTTTAGTAAGCAACTTTTTAAACCTCTTCCCCATAATCTTTACTTCCCCACGCTTTTTTATCAACTACCATTAGGAACCAGCCAATCTGTGATATTGTGTTTCAAAGTTGCTTTCTTATCTGTCGTAAGAACATTGCACCTTTCACGCCACCCCCCAAACACATGCTTTGCTTTACGAAGCATTCCTTAGTTCCGAGTTCCCTCGTGTGCGTGTGTGTATAAACGCGACGCTCGAAAGAAGTATTTTTGCATCTCTGAAAAATACCAACCTTTCTACAGGCGTCGTAAATGTAAAAACACTGAATTTGTGCACGCATTCTCGCACCTTACGATGTTAGTTTCGTCTTTTATGTGTGCGTTCCTCTGAGCCAAACGAAATTCGCATTCGGTTTTTCCACCCGCGGGCCAATTTTAAAAGAAAGCCGTTTCGAAGGACAAGATCAGGTGATTGTTAGGTGTCTGTATATGTGTATGCATTTGTTTGATGTCCAACGTTACGCACGTACCAATCGTTGCAATCCCAAGAGAAGAGGGATGTTATATTAGTGGACATAGGAAAGTATTGCACAAAATAATATTCAACCAATTTATACTTAAAGGTTCAAGTAGTAGGAGGGGGTGGCCTTCGATTCGGAGGGTCGCCGCACGCATACACACAGACGAGTGCACATTTTTCTCCACCCCCCAGCTTGTGGTGAGGTTTCGATAGTTAAGACACCCCCCCTACGTTATGCAACTGCAACCTCTTTCTAGTACCTTCCCGATCTTGTTCTGTCCCCGACAAAAATTGTACATATAGCTTCGGTATAGCACTGTATACTGTATTATGAGCATCTACGCCGTAGAGTTTTTTAGCCTTAGAAATTATGTATTTAGACACAACTTTATATCTACATATACAGATACGATATGATGATAAAGTCTACAACGCACAAACTCGATATTTTTTACTCGCAGTCACATCAACTCACCAGTGGGATTATAAACATTTAAAACAGGGACACCGGCATGATGCCCCGGAAGGAAGTTACTTACACGTCGGTGAGGGGGAAAACACACATTTGTCCACACACAGGATAAGCTTTAGCTTTCAGCAGCAAGGATATTAGTTGTTCTCGAAACAAATTCGGTCTGTCGTTACTTAGTTGCACTTTGCAAAACAATGCTACATTTGAACCGGTTGGACACTGACTATCGATCACTCCTTCGCCAAACTACTATATTGATAGTAAACATCTACCCCATCCCCCCTCCCCGTACTGATCGGTTTATAGATTCGTTCTGTTAGTAATATATAGTAGTGAAAAAACATTTTTGTGTCGGATGAATGTGCCAAATATATAAATGTAACGAAAAAGCCACAAAAATTTTAACATATAGAAAACAATGAAATGGAAGATCGCTGGAAGACACTAGCAGTCGATACTTAGTATGCACCACGGATTGTTTCCAACTTCATCACGAGGTGTCCGAGTTTGTGTGATCGTCTCCGAACGATCGATTTTCGAACCCCCTTGTGTCCTGGTCCGCGTTATGCAACAATCTAGGGGAGAGTGTGGCAATGTGCATCCTTTTAATATCAGTTGAGAAAAACTCCCTACATTTTGATCATTAAAAACGTAAATATAAGGTCTTCCTGACAACCAAAAATATAATTCATTACCATTTGCACCTTAACACATATTTTTTCAACTTTTTAAAATTATCCATTTCGGAAGTTTGCATATTTGCCGGTTTAATTTGTGTTATTTAATAGAACACTACGCACAAACTTGTCCAGTCTTACTTTCTCGTTACTTGTTCACTCTTAATGTATTACTGTCAAATGCAATCCTTCAAACAATTCAGTTCTCATTACACTAAAATCCGTGTTTTTGGTATACTAATTTTGTTTTAATTTGGAGGATGCACATTGCCGCAATTTTCGCTTTCTTTACATCACAAATTGACCTCCTTCGCCTCTTCCATTGGACGAATCGATGGCGATCGTATTTCGAAGTTGTCGTCACGCTGATCGATTGTTTGTTAAAAAAGAAAACTGGAAACATGGACACGAAAAAAACTTAGAAATAGGCAAATCTTCCTTTGCAAAGAAAAAGAAGAAGAAAAGTTTCCCGTGTCTCACAGTATTGATGTCGAAGCAAACGTATTGTAAATATATCTGCTTTATTTCTTCCAAAAGGATTCCTACCACTGGATCCCCCCCCCATGTATATCACATCGTTATTCTAATCACTATGTTTCGTAAGATTATACTCGAGCACACCTTTTATCGATGTTGTCAAAAAACACAAAACAAGAAAAAACAAAATGGTATCCGCAAAGCGCAGCAGCAGAGGAGCGGAAAATCGGATAGAAAAACCGATCAACCTGCCTCCCTCCTGGCTCGCGTATTCGTAGTGATTTGTGTATATGGATGTTAAAAGTAGCGTTAGTAAATTTAACCGAACCCGTTGGTGGCACCACTTCTGTTAGGATCTGCTTTTAGTAAAACACACAAAACAAAACCGAGATAACACTAGCAGGAAAGGGCAACGGGCCAGATAGCCACACTAGAAGAAGAGGCCCAATATTTATCGACAAAAGAAAAACGCAAACGGCGATACCCCGTAAAGGAACCGATTATGAAAAGAAAATTTTCTTCTGAACCACCCTTCACCGGATGCCAAGTGAGTGTTTGTGTGTGCGTGTGTGCGTGTGTAATGTAGTTTAGTCAACCCCGAAGAGTACGGGGGAAGGTGGTCACAGTAGGCCTAGTATCTTCTCAATGAGGGTGTAGCATCGCATCGTAGACATGACATAAAGTATCCACTTATTCTATCCTACAGCGAGCTAGATTTTAAAACCAAGCAGAAACAAACAAAGAAGAAAACGATAGTAAACTTAACTAAATCGTATGGTTTTATTTGTTTGAAAAAAAAGTAGAAGAAAACACGGTGATTCAACACTGATGACATGTGAAATATGCTATGAAGTACTTAACGCCTACTGATCGGGTAGGTATTGGATGGTTTAATTCGATCTATGTGAAGTGTGGGGTTTGTATTTGACCTTACAGTATTTGTAAGGTTGTTTCGTGGTGATCCGCTACTCTCTTTGGTACTTTGTAAAGGCAAGGAACACCTGCTCCAGGCTGGTCTGACCGATTGAGTAGTCCTCGATGTTGAGCGTCTGCTTGGCCCGCTCCATCACACCGAAGATCTGCGACCATTTCATGCTGTTTGAGCGGATATAGTACGTCAGCAGGTCTTGATACTCTTCCCTAAGGAGACGGAAGGACGGATTAGCAGATGGACATGCGACCAACTAGCCCCGCAACTACATCGTACTTACTTGAGGTGAGAATCGGGAAACTGGATGACGATGTGATCCTTTATGTTCTGCAGATCGAGCCCATCGTTCGGGCTGGCCTCCTTCGCTTTGGCACCACCCTCCACCCGCTTCGCCTTGATCGTCAAGACGAAACCCTGCGAAAACTTGTTCTTCAGGTGCTGCGTCGAGCCGATGCACTTGAACTCCCCGTTCACCATGATGGCCAGCCGGGTGCACAGTGCCTCGCACTCCTCCATGCTGTGCGAGGTAAGTACGATCGTTTTACCACTGTCCCGCACCCGGCAAACCCCGTTCCACAGGTTACGCTTCGCGCCCGGATCCATCCCGGACGTCGGTTCGTCCAGGTACACCACCGACGGGTTGCCGAGCATCGCGAGGGCCGTGCTGAGCTTCCGCTTATTGCCCCCACTGAACGCCTTCACCTGCTTGTCCAGGTGCTTCTCGAAGCCGAACTCCCGAGCCAGGTGCGCTCCGACCAGCGGAATGTTCGCCCGGGGGACGCCGCGCAGCAGCGCGAACAGCTTCAGCGTTTCCCGCCCGGTCAGATCTTCGATCAGCGCATCGAACTGCGGACAGTAGCCGATGTGCTGGTGGACCTGCTTCAGCTCGCTCTTCAGACTGTGCCCCTTGATCCAGGCGTCCCCGAACGAGATGGTTTCGTCGCCGGAGAGCATCTTGAAAGTGGTCGTTTTGCCCGCTCCGTTCGCACCGAGCAATCCGAAGCATTCCGAGCTGAGGAAAAATATGGTAAACATAAATATAAGTGAATGTTTTTCTAGTGGATTTAATATATTTCTTTTCTTTTACAGGGACGTACTGTACAAGCATTATATCAAGGATGTTCTAAATACTTTGAATACCTGAACAAGTTGGTCCAGCTTTGCATGCATTGTACATTTCTCTTTGAGGCATCTTTGAAGTAATTTCCACATTTGAAACATTAATTATGAATGTTAGCCTTAGTCGTATTTAATGTTTGATGGAAAATGGTTATTAGAATACGATTCAGGTATTCTCGAGAGAAAATAAATTTTCTATGATCACTTAAGGTGATTTCGAAAAATAAAATAATCATGCTTACCTATTAATACCGACACTCAGTTGATTAACGGCCAAGAATCGATTGTAATACTTCGTCATCTCGTGCGCCACCAGATTCGTACGGCCCCGTTCCTCCACCGACATGGTCGTGATTCGCTCCTTCTCCTTGCGCACATCCGAATCCATCTCCGCAGCGGCGCCACCGGAGCCGGTGTCCAGCTTGAAGTGCTTCCGGTAGTGCCATTCGCGCACTTTTTGCACGATCAGCTTGAGCACTTTGAAGTCGAGCAGAAACAGGAGCGAAAAGTAGACGACCGTCATCACGAGACAGTAGGTCAGGTGTCGTCCAATGCCGGGACGGTCCCATTGGTAGTAGTACAGGCCATCGTCGCACAGTGGCAGCGGGGTAACGCCAGGCGGCCGATCCGCCGCACACGTATCGATCGTCACGGACATATGGCTCAGGTTGACGATGGCATCGCAGAGCGCAAAGTGCGGGAATATGAGAAACACGTTCGACAGGACGTCCGACAGTTCCTCCAGCTCGAACATGTCCGTCCCGAGCAGGTAGACGAAGATGAACAGTGCCGTCCCGGTGACGATGTACGCGACGCTGATGCGAATGAATGCGGCCGGGGCGACGTTGTAGTAGAGCGTCACGAGGTACGTCAGCGGTAGGGCCGGTACGCCCACGAACAGGAACACCGAGTAGAGTCGGAACACTTCGCCGGCGGTGCTGAAACCAGGCTCCTGGAAGATGGCAACCGTGATGATGATGAAGATGCACACGAAGGCGTACGTCAGGTAGTCCCAGATGAAGCCGGTCAACCAGTACGACACCCGGCTCACGCCGCTGACCAGCTGGAGCAGCTTCGCTTTGGTCACCCGCTCGCGGATGTAGAAGATGACGTAGAAGCCCACCACGAATGACATCGCGAACCCGGTGTAATAGGCCAGCTGGAAGCCTAAGTTGTTAAACCTGCGCATCAACTGGAGCTGAAGCGGACAGGGGGAGAACAAAAAGAAACACGAATGTGTGTTAACACATTGCTTTGGAATCTTGCCCGATCGCTTTTAGTGATCTTTTTGATTCCTCCAAAATCTTTAACAATGACGAAGTTATGACATTTGTAAAGGAGTAGTAAAGAACATGCGTGCCTAGTCAATTTGGTTCTCAGAACTGCTCGAATTTCGAATAGAAAATTCTAAAATATGTCTGCAATGACGAAGAAAATGGCCACTTATTTAGTTTCTAGTGACCCTTAGTGGGACCACTCGCTTACCCGTGTGTCATCGGTGTACGGTAGGGGATAGTTCGTGAGCCCAATGCTGAAGTTGGATGAGCCAGTAAACGTGGCCAGCAGTGCATTGTGCATCATGAGCAGAGCGACGGGCGGTGAGTGGAGCGCTTCGTTGTTGAACCACGCCGTCAGGTTATCCCGCGTGATGGTCGCCCCGACGATGAACCGCCTATTGACTAGCATCAGATTTTCTGCGGTAAAGCTCAAAAATGCATCCTCCATCCAACCAACGAATGCAAGCACTACGCCCGGAATGCTGCGGAACAAGCCGAAGTAACTGTTCAAGATCCTAGGTTTGGTTGGGGGGAGAAAAAATACTGCTTACAATCACCACTCAGTTTGAGGTTACAGGCAATTCAACTCACTGTTGCTCCATCGGTCCTGCGTCCTCAGCCTCATCCCTTTGGACGAGCGTGACGGACTCGTCGAAATAGCGCAACCCGATCGCACGCGACGGCATATCACCGGACCCGCCCCAGTTGCGTACGACCGCGATCGTGACGGCCACGAACAGCACCGGTATGAGGATCTGCACCACCAGCAGAAACCAGTTACGGTACGTTTGGTAGATCTTCTTCAGGAACAGGGCCCATATCTGATAGCGGAACAGCTTGAAGCCCTCCACCAGCTGGTAGTCCTCGATCGAAACCCTCGACTCCACGTCCGTCCCGGTGCTGCAGGACTGCATACTGTGCAGGCTTCTCGCCTCCTCAGCCTCGGCGCTCGTCGAATCCGAGCCCACCTTCATGAACACCTCCTCGAGCGAGGTAAGCGAAATGCCAAAGTCGCAGATCTTTAGCTCCTCGCCACGATTCTCCAGGTCTTCCAGCAGCGTCTGGAAGCCGGCCGAATGTTCCTCCTGCAGCAGGTAGGACAGTTCCGACCCAACGTTCGATTCCACCTGGATGGGAGGAATGTGCTTGCGGAGTACTTCCGTCACCCGATCGACGTCGCAGTTCGGCTGCTTTACGCAGATCAACCGGTAGCCGACGCCGAACTTTTTCTTCAGGAAAAACGACGACCCGACCGCCTTCAGCTTCCCGTCGGCCATGATGGCGATCCGGTCGCCGAGCATGTCCGCCTCATCCATGAAGTGCGTCGACAGGATCAACGTGCGGCGGGCCTTCTCCGCGATCAGCAAATCCCACAGGGCACGCCGGGCCGCCGGATCCATGCCGGACGTTGGCTCGTCGCACAGTACGACCCGCGAACCGGCACACAGTGCGATGCCGACGCAGAGCTTCCGCTTCATACCGCCGGACAGGCTGGACGACCGGACGTTCGCCTTATCGTCCAGTTCGAGTGCCTTGATGTACTTCTCGATCTCGAACACGACCTGCACCTTCGACAGACCCTTCAGCCGGCCGTAGAAGTACAGATGTTCGCGCACCGTCAGCTCATCGAACAGGATGTTGTGCTGCGGACAGTACCCGAGCGATGTCCGCACCCGCTTCATGTCAGTCCGGATGTCGTGCCCGCAAATGATGGCCGTACCGGCACTGGGGCGCTTCATGCCCGTCAGCATCGACATGGTGGTCGTCTTACCGGCCCCGTTGTGACCCAGGAGGGCCGTTATCTGCCCCTCGAACATGTTGAAAGTCAGTCCCTCGACCGCCACCTTCTTGTTGGAGTACACCTTTCGCAGGTCGCGTATTTGGATCCGTGGCAGACGTCCCTTCGGTTCGGCTTCGATGTTATCGTTCGGTTTACATTTGCCATCTGGTTCTGGAAATTTGAAAAATTGATTCAATTCAAAAGCTGCCGGGGGTTCCTTGGAACAAACATTATTTATGTTATTGGGAATGGCGTGCGCAACGAAGTGCGTGCTATCTTGAACAAACAAAATCGGATGTACAGCGTTAATCCGCGAGTTTGACCTCAAATTTCTCATTTCTGTAGTCAATGTCGGTTGTTTTCATATTTAGAATTGATCACTTTTACTTAATAAGTATTCACGTCATTTTACTCGTATGACGTGTTAGCGGAAGGCATATTTTTAAGGTGAACAACTTCATTCGTTTCATTATTTCCCTAGCCAACGCTGGAACTGATACGCTTTCCCAGAGAACCATTTGTTTTCAAAACAGTCGAATACTTATCGGGCACGCCACACACACCGCGGTTGCCGCAGCATCTCAAGCTCTACCGCTCCAGAGCTTTTTAAACCGCGTCAAGTATTCAACCCAGAAATGGTGGGTTTTTCGTTTTGTATGGGAATGACAACGCAGCGCGTTGTCAAAAAATTTGGATCGAGCACTTTTTTGAACGCCAGAAATGCCTTCAATTTCAAAAAAGGGACGTTACAATTTTTGATACGAAGTTAATTTTTCAATAAAGGATACCATGTTATTATTTATTGTTCGTGTTAAGATGGTATTCGTTATTCGCGATGTTTTTAGTAGTTTATTATTCCAAAACTTCATGTGAATAATAAATGTTTCTTATTTTGATTTTACTTTCCCGTGTTGACAATGGTGAAAAGGATGGAAGGAATACTTCTAGAACAATTTAACTCTCTCGATGTGTTTTCTGGTTTGGTGGTACTTTAACATCCGGCATCCGGCGCGGTTCCTCCCGCATTTCCCATTCCATGTCTCTCAACGCAGAGACCGCTTTCTCTCCTCAAGGCTTCTGTAAACTTTTCGCCACGCACTTTCCAAGCGTTTTCGTTGGCCAGGCTCAGTCGGCGGCCCCTGGCTCTACGGGCCTTGCTCATACCCCCCGTGACATCCTCACTTGCAACCTGCGGGAGATCAGCGAGGGTGTTTGGTGTGGTGCCTAATAACGGGCACTTGCTGTATGCTAACCATGTAAAATTATTCCTTCCCGTATCCTCTCCTTCCATCTTCTTACTCCTTCAAGAATCCCTCAATCGCTTTGCACATTCAATTGTTCTGTTATATCCTTCAGACGATCCGCTGGGGTGACCCACCACGACTACTGTATTGGTAGCGCAGCTTTGTCGCGGGTATCGGCTATCAAGGACCTTGGGGTGTGGCTGGACATCACCTTGTCCTTCTGCGTGCAGATTGATGATGTGGTATTCAAGGCCAACCGTACTCTGCGGCTTATTTATCCCCTAGCGTCGGAGGTACGGGACCCACGCTGCTTGCTGGCGCTTTACTGTTGCTGTTGTTGCGTATGCTTCCGTGGTATGGACCCCAACTGGTGTCATTGCCTTGAGACGGTTAGAGGGAGTGCAAAGACGCTTCACGCGTCTGGCCGTAAGGTGTCTTCTCGGCTACAATGCCTGCTCCCTTCTGGCTCACGAGTCGCGATGTCTATTGTTGGGGCTATCCACGAGTCAGACTCGCCACCGGTACACTCAAGCTACTTTCATCGCCCAACTTCTCCTGCACTCCACTGACGCTCCGGAACTCCTGTCCCATATTCCTCTCTATGTCCCTTCCTATATCCTTCAGGAAAGGTCATCTCTCTGTATTCCCACAATCCGTACACATTTCTCCCAGAATGATCCATTTTGTCTGCGCCATGTCTTCCTTCAATAGCTCTAGTCACCTGTTTGATTACAACGTCTCCTTCCCTTCCTTTCGCTCACGTCTTACCAATATAATAAATTCCATAATCAGAAAACGTTATAGAATGTCTTCATAGAATGGAAAATATAGCGTCGCATACATAAGTGTAAATTTATAACGACCTAATACAGTTTCCCTATCATTGAAACGAGAGTATTAGAACACTCGTTTAGTTGTCCGTTATAGTTAACGTTGATTATTTGAATTGTTTTGCAAAGACAAATCAGAGCCTTCGGTAGAACGGGACATCTTTGGGAAAGAGCGAGAGGCTTCGCGGCTACGCAAAACGCGCTAGGATCAAGCAAATCGAGTAGTTTCTGCGTTGTCAAATTTGACAACGCGCTGCGGAACGCGGTCTGTGTGGCAGCGGCGTATAAAATCGTAAATTACGTGTGTAGTTTGATTAAATTAAGCGTGACACAGTTTTTGAAATCTAGTTCATTGAACAAATCAACGCCTACTTGACCAGTTGGCAAATAGACTGACAGATTCTGAATTGGTGTAGAAAGACTTTTGTGACTTTCGAACGTGGTGTATTCTATTTAAGGACCCAAAACTTAAATAAAAATCTCATCCGGGACTTATTCGATAACTTTTATGATTCTCACAATATTTTTTTAGAATTTTTCAGCAGAAGAGTAAATTGGTCAAGTTATTAAGGGTCAAATAAATGCGGATAAAGTACAAATTTTCTACTCACCACCAGAAGCAGGTCGTTCGCCGCACCAGAAACGCTTCGTAAAGAGAAAGTACCAGGGTTGTGCCAGGCCAAAATCTCCCGGAAACACCTGCTCGATGTAAAGCGCAATCAGCATGTAGATCGCGGCGTCGCCGAGCAGCAACAGCAGCATCTGGCCAATGTTGATGTCGTCCAGGTCACTGTCGTGGAAGAGGGTGGACCACTGGACGCCCGTCGTCGCACCCTCGTACGCACCGACCAGCCGCATCGTGAACCCGATGGCCGAGTTGAGCAGCAGCGATGAGCCGAGCTTCTGCGACACGCTCAGATTCCGATAGTCCTGCACCATGATGATGTACGGGGCGAACGCCAGGAACCAGATGATCGCGGCCACCGCGCCACCCGAGTTGGCCTTCGAGAAGAGCGTGCTGAGCATGAAGGAAAACGTGATGATCGCGATACCGTAGACGAAGAAGATCAACCAGATGACGCCCCAGTCGGAGTACGTCAGGACGGACACGTTCGGCGTCGAGTACCAGGGCACCTTGAGAAACAGCACCACTAGTAGGATCGATATCTGCGTGAACACGAAACACTTCACGAACCACGAGCTCCAAAGGACCCAATTCTGGAGGCCCATAATTTTCATCGCCTCCTTGATCTGCTTTTCCTTCTCAAACAGGATGCTCTTCACGATGCTGATGCACGGGTAGATGAACGCCAGCATCACCGAGATCGGCAGGAAGGTGGTCAAGCTCGAAGGGAAGCTGTCCTCCCGGAACGGTGGGTAGGGGAACCGCTGTACGTACACATCCGGGACCGGATCCGGAATCACCTTGTTCAGCTCGGCGAACGATTTGAAGATGAAGTGCTGTATGGACAGGAACCCTTCCCGGAAGTACCCCGGCGAGGGCCCACCGTCGCTGTGCTCGGCAAATCGTGCCCCACCGTCCGCCCGCGAACCCCAGCGCCTGTCCGTCTGCCAGCTGTTGCCGACGGTGAACTGGGCCCGCTGCTCCCCTGGGAAGCGCAGGCGATAGTTGAGCTTCTGCGGCAGCGATCTCGTATTGTTGAGCCGTGGGTCAAACTCCACGCCGGCGAATGCGCTACTGGCCCGCAGGAAGTTCTGCAGCGTGGTTTCATTCGGCAGTGGCTGGACGTTCAGATCGGCCCATTCGCCCACCGGGCCCATTAGGGCTCGCAGTGCCGGACTATCCGGCGAGAAGGCGATGGTGTCGTGGAAGGGAATAGCCAGGTTTCTCCTACGAAAAGAAGGAAACCCCTGGTAGTACGAATGATTCTTATGTGCTATACGTAGGTTAGTACCTCACGTGACCACGCTAGGTTAAGTAGTATTAGTAACGTCGCCTTACTTTGATATTCTGGAGAAGAACCATGCATCAAATGCGTTAAGTTTAGCTTTTAATAAATTGTTCTTATAATTTGTATATCGTGTTGGGAAAACAAAGTCTTGAGGAGGGCAGCGCAAACAAAACAACGTTCCAATAATTTAAATTTTAAAACATAAAATTAAGATGAAGGCTTTCGGAAATAATGAAAAACAATTGTATGAAAAATGTGATTATGCATTTAAAACTAAAAATTGTAGATCTTTACGACAAGAAATTTTTAATACCGAAATGAAATGTTATTAAATGTGGTTAAATTATTGTTTACATGTTAAAAATTAACTTTCATGGTCTGAGATATGACTTCAAAATTACTAGATTTGCTTATTTTACACCAACAATTTATGACGAACTTGGAATGAATAAGGTATTAGCATTGTAAATTCAAGTAATTCGAATAAAACACGAGTATCATAACATTCAGCTACAAGTGTTTCCTATTAAAATATTTATCCAAACGAAACGAACGAAATGATGCTTTTAATATTTAAGTCCAAATTCTTTACCATGCCAGAGTATTTTATTTTTAAATAAATGTAGCCACAGTATGGTTTTTAATTTGCACTAATAGGTAAAACATATGGTTAGTGATACTACACATTTTTAGTTAATACAATTCACTAAATAAAATTGTACCACCAACTGCGGGTCCATTAATATGGCGTAACATTGTACGGTGTCTATTTTCCCATTGTGACTCATTTGTTGTGGGCGAAAATAATATCCACACGATACCGAATACAATAGAATCCCGATCCTGTGTGTTAATTAAGCTAGATGACGGTAGTGTTTTTTCTCCCCCTAGCTCCCCAATAAGGGTTTTACTCCGCGGTTTTCCCACCGCGAACTGAATTTTCGACCCGATAAAACGTTCGGGCTGATATCTTCCTCCACCGCACGCTAATCCGTGTCTCACCTGATAGCGGTAAAGTTGGCGATATCCAACGGCTGGTAGACCGATACGTGGGGAATGTATTCGATTTCCGTCAAACTGCGCAATCCCACCATGAGCAGCATGAACAGTGGAGGGATGCATACTTCGATCACGCTGGACAGCTTGCTTCTCCAGTGCAGCAGAAAGTTCTTGTACAGCAGCAGCGTAAACTTGCCCCAGCCGGAAGTACCGTACGGTTGGGTAAGCGTGGTTGTGGTGCTGCTTGCGGATTGTGCCGTTAAAACTGCCATCGTGACCAACGGGTGGGTGTTTTCGAAGTGGTGTTTTTTGGTGAGAAAATTACACTTCTTTTGTCTTTGTCAAATAAATTCGTTCGTTGATGGTGAGACTAAAGTTAAAGGCGGTAGTATAACACTGATACTGACACAACTTTCTTTCTTCTATCTCAAATTAGGTTTGCACGAGAACTTGAACACTTAACTCCGCGAGGACACTTGCTCGGTTCTACACTCGCGAAGAAAATCAATCAGATTCGCGGAACACGCACAGTGCACGGTTAAGGGTGAAGGGTAGCGTGGCCCTTAAAGCACCCAGTACCTTGTGCCCAACGGCGCAAAGAATCGGTGCTAGCACCGGACCCGGCGCAGGGCGCCGTTAATTCGTTCGATAGTCGGTGACAAACTGGCAGGTTCGGTGACCACACCTGCCTCAACTACCGGAAACTCACGCCGCTTCGTTTTGGGCGATCTGATAAGGAGAATAGTCGGCGATAAAATTTTGGCCTAAAATTCGGCAGCAAACCTAGCGGTACAAATCCGATGAGGATAAGGTGATAAAATTCTATCGCAACCTCTCCTGATAACGTACTGTGGGCGATGTCACTGCACTGTTCGGATCAATTTCGGATTCTTGCGGTAGTGTTCCTCCTTTGCTGCTTCAAGTGGAAGAGTGCTACTTTATTTCAGGGCACTTAGAAGATGCCTTCCGATGATGAATGTGAGAGAGTTTACGCCAAGCAATGAAAGAGGTTTCTCAGAACGATTAAATTCTACCGTAGATTCATCCCCGATCAGTTCTTCGAAAAACTATCAGTCACTATCAATAGCTTCACTAGAGTACGTAACTTATTTAAAAACACATCATGAACCAGCTCCGACATTGAACCACGACACAAACAAGCAACGTGTTTGTACAGCGTCAGGGTTTTCTCTCACGCCTCCGTACGGTGGATCGTATAGAGTAGTACAATTACAACTCACAATCATAATAAGAATCAAAATCAGGAGGCACCTTCTAAATGCCATTAAATGAAGTAGCTTTCTTTCACTTGAACCAGCAAAGGAGAAGGACTATCGCAAGAGGACGAAATCGTTCCGAACCGTGACCGCGTGACTACATTAGGCGTACCATACCAAAAAACTGGTACGGCCCAGGTGGTAAAAACCGTTTTTTCTCTCTTTCGATGGTGCGATAGAAAGAGAGAAAAATCGGTTTTTACCACCTGGGCCGCACCATTTTTTGGTATGGTACGCTTAATGTAGTCACGCGGTGAAGCGAAATCTCCCACAATGGACGTGATCTGAACACGCAACCTTCTGAACTGGAGTCAGATATTGCAGCGTGGAGTCTGGAGTCAGATATTACTCGAACATCGTAATGATAGCCACCGGTGAATTGTCCAAACGGACAGTGTTCTGTGATACAAGATCGATTCACGTGTAAGATAAAATCGACAGACACGATAATCTGTAATGTAGATATTCGTTTAAATCCACTAGATAACCGGATGTACGAAAAATAAAACTCGACAATGCAAGCAGAACAACACAACGTGAACTGTTGTTTGTAGCTAAAACGCAATGAAAGTAAACTACTGGACAAGTTTACAACCATTAAAAATAAAATGTGCTTGAAAATCCGTGAAGCTCGTTTGTGAAATGTTTGGAATTCCGTTGCACATTTCAAATTTAATGGCATTTTCCTACAAATTGTAAGCAGCTTTGCGCTCAAGTTCGATACAACTTGCAGCTAGACGAATAAAAATCAGGAAAGATGGAAAAATCATATCTTCGATGGGTTTTCTTTTATTCCAGGCCTTGCAATGGTTTACCAATCGGTTATTTGAAAAACTATAAAGATACAAAAAATTTAGCAATATGAGTCAAAATTTATTATCATTAAAACAATAAAAAAATTTCTTCAATAAACGATAACAGATGGAAACACATTTCCTCCAACAATTTTGTTTCGCTTTTGAAGAACTTTCATATGAGGTATTCCTCATTCTTCAGTAATAAAAGTTGGTGTAAGAAGTAAAAACCAACCAACTGGTTATTTTAGCCACTTTTAAAATTTTTGCCAAGGTGATTGAAACAGATGCCCATTTGACAATTTGTTGAATTTGACATGTTTTTGTTTGGGAAATAGTTTTCCGGAAACCTTCGGCATTTAACTCGCAAGACCTCGCGTTGTGAATTTAGATATTTTCGATTTCCAAGTGTAATAATATTATTGTTTCAATAAATAATAATATCAATTTAACTACTTAAAAAACTTCTGCTAGGACTACGTTACGGATTGTAACTGCGTAAGTATTCTCTCGTTCTTTCGAGTTGGTTTTTCATTTCTAACTTTACTGTTTCCAGCAGATTCCGAATCAAATTCTTTGGTTTTGTGATATCGGATTCACGATTTCGGCGGTTAAAGCTTTTGAATTGCGTCATCTTAACATAATTTCTCATATGATTCCCATTTTTTGTTTATCTTTTAGTCGCACTGAATAAATCCTCCCTGAAGAAGAGCGTCTTCCGTGTGCTCTGTCGAAAAACGTATCCTAGGGAAAGAAATTCTTAATGGCTCCACCGAAAGTAAAACTGCATAAATCTACTGGAAAACAGAAATATGTTCCACGACCAAACTCAAGTGGATCTTCGCTACAATCACCCACCGGGAACGTACCGAACGCTGCAGCATCCGATACTTCGCCGGCGACCGAAGCGGATCGTCAGTTCGAGCTAGAGCTCTACTGGTGTATCCAACAGCTGGAAACATCACTCAGCTTACCACACGTGCGGGAAAACAATAAGAAAAGTATGAACCCCCTCCTTTCGCATTGCTCCCTATTTAATGATACAAATCGTTTTGCAGTCGAAGATACCACAAAACTTATCACCACACTGAAGAGTGCCAACCAACCGATCATTAGAAAACGGCAGATCATGAGAACCACCTTCGGGGACTATCGAAGCAAAATGGCCGCGGAAGAGGAATCGTTAGCCGTCAATCCGGACAGCGTGCGCTTTCAGAGAGAAAAAGCCAAGTACCATTTCGTTAAAAAATCATCCATTCTGAACGGGAACAAAGATTTCCGCTTTAATTTCCCACTGGCCAACGGCAATGGAGGTGAATCGGCTGATGTTGCGAACCATACGGAAAAGCAAGAGAAGGAAACGGAAACCGCAAACCATCCGACACACAACTGTAAATATGTCCCTACGGACAATACGTTTCGTTTTAACTTTTCTCCTGCTATCGAATAGAATGTAATAAATGATTCATAAAACACACCCTGCACTAAACACGGAACGCTTTACAAATCAGTACATGAAGACGGAGGCCAATTTATTATATTTTACGTAGTTATACGTTTACAGGTTATCGATAGAACACTTTGTTTGAACAAAAATCAACCGAGTGATACGTTACCACTCTTCAACTTATCCACTAGTTTGTCTAGCTGAAATGGCCTAGGACAACATGCGTGGGATCTTAAACACCTGCCATTGCACACACATTCAACCCGAGATACCGTAGCAGTACGATAATCGAAGTCTTTTCAGCTGATCGGGAAGTAAACAAACCGATGTAGTAAATTTACAAAATTTTAAGCTCTACGAATCTGCTTTCATCTTTGCATCTTTATCTGTAAAAAAAGGTACGAATTAATGAAACGAAGCAAGAAACACAAATCCTTTCCCACAATTAATGAGTTGACTCCCTCCAGGACCTACCTTTCTTTTCAGCCTCACGCCTTGCGGCGGCCTCCGCCCGGTGCTGTTTGATGATTGCCAGACGCGCTAGATCCGCTTTAGCTTGTGCAGTTTTTCCCTCCGCGTGTCGCTTCTGATAGGCCGCAGCGGCACGCTGCTTTTCAAGCTCTTCCTTTTCACGGCGCGTCAGCTCAGGTGCCGCGTCCGGTTTTACCTCCTCGACCTTTCGGTGACTTTTCTTCGCCACTCGATTGGGATTTTCGATTTGTATGACCGCCTGTGCCGCCCCCTTGGGCTCATCGTCCGACTCGGAGGAATCATCCGAATTACCTTCTTCGTTCTCCTCCTCGTCGTCGTCGTCATCGTCGTCGCTCGATTCAGCTTCGCGGGTCTTGCGCCATTTCTTGTCCTCCTCGTCTTTCTTGCGCTGGGCCTCTAGCTCTTCAGGGCTCGTAAAGTTGCGATTGCGTCCCTTGTGGTTAACGTACTTGCCTACGACGAGGAAACGAAACAATTATACAAGAATTGCCATATCCTGCGCATAATAGCAGCCGAATGGGCATCCATCTGATCCGCCATCCGTATTGTTTTGCTTTCGAAAGCACACGATGTAATACCTCGAGGCATGATTCAATCGGCCACTGTATAGTTGCGGGGAGTTGATCGCACGCCGAGTATCACAGCAGTTCCAATGATGGTTGTTAATTATAGTTTTCTGCACCACACGATACGCGGGTATTTTTGCAAAACAATTCGCTTTGTTTCCGCGGACTTTCCACAATCCCAAACGTGTCTCACGGAAGCAAGACGAATCTGTCAGAATCGCAAAACGAAAGCTGAAGCAAGTAGCAAGGAAATGTCAAACGTAACCAAGGAAACGATATCAGAAAGGTCAGTGCGATTTAAACCAATGTA
This sequence comes from Anopheles coustani, assembly GCF_943734705.1. Classification (NCBI taxonomy): domain Eukaryota; kingdom Metazoa; phylum Arthropoda; class Insecta; order Diptera; family Culicidae; genus Anopheles; species Anopheles coustani. The sequence continues at coordinate 66,973,669 of NC_071288.1, read as the reverse complement.
AAATTATGTAAAATTGTGTAACGTTTCCAAAATCTACTCAAAACGCTGCATGTGAATAAAAACATAGCTCTCTCGAATAGAATTCCTTGTTGTTGTCCACACATGAATTCATGAAAGTTTTGTACCTCTGCTTTGTAACAATCTTGGGCTCTTTTGACTGCTCCATTTGTTGCATTGTCAAACAGTCGTAGAACAACGCACTCGAACAAGCAAGAACGTCCGGTGTGTTTGAAGAAGTATCATGTTATGGTGACAATATGGAGGACTTAAACATTATAACTATTACACATTTTGTGAATCCGCATCAGTTTTGGTTCCGGGATGGTACCACCGATCGGGGAAAACAGTTCCTTTCGGAGCTGAACAAGTACTGCATGGCAATGTACGCCACCTCCGGCCCTCAAGAATTCTACGAATACGAATACGATGCAGGAGAGGTAAGGAATCAAAACGTGTTACACAAAGTTTGCGACGTAGTGCAATCGATCCATTACTCTTTTCTAGATAGTAGCCGTTTACGATTCGGCTCTCAAAAACTGGACTCGCAACCTTGTGGTGGGTATGAAAGCGCTAGAACACCAAAAACGCACGTATCAACTATGGTCGCTCGACGAAGGTATGCCAAAAATGGCCGCGGCAAAGGACATGAGGTCGTTGCCTGCAAAATTTACTAAAGAGCCTAGCGTCGGTGTGAAGCGAGGAGTACTGCAAGATGTTCTTCCGGTAAACGAAGTAAGCTATGCCGTTAATCGTACGATATCTTCAATCAATCTAATATACCACTGTTAATTTTATTCGATACAGATTTTGCTTCCCACCGAATCACGTCGTTGCCAAATAGTGTCGGCATCCTGGGACAATAGCATCAATTCGGCGTTGCAGACGTTGATTGCGGGTGCAAAACAGACATGTTTCGAAAATGTTACCTGCCGTAAGACCAACGGCGAGGAGATTTATTATGGCGACTTACGGATAATCTCAGGACAGAATTCTGTGCTTGCAAAAGACTTTATAAAAAATCGCTGGCCCGGTTTGGTCGTTATAGTGGATCAGTGGCAAGCCCGTAAGTATTTCTACGAGCACCAACATTGAAATGTTCTTTTCTCTAATTATGTTTTTACATTGGTTTCCCAATTTAGAATTGCAAGACAATAACGCACCGAATAAGCCAATCGTCGTATCATCAAGTGAAGATGTAAGAAAAATGAATCCAAACATAGTTGAACAGCGCCAAGGCCGTAAGTATTTCTACTAGCACAAACTTAGGAATGGTGTTTTCTCTAATTATGTTTTCACGTTGGTTTTCCCATTTAGAATTGCAAGACAATGACGCACCGAATAAACCAAGTATCATCAAATCATCAAGAGAAGACGTGAGAAAACGGAATCCAAAAGTTCCTGTTAACATTGGATTGCAAGACGAAGGGGATCTCACGATAATGAACAATGCATCAATTATGGTGAATACCTCCTTCGATTACAAGCGTAATTCGGACAGTTCAAATACCGGCACGAGCTCCGCTAATGTAACAATCGATTCAATGACCAGCAGTAGTGACACTCCGTCTGCAACAGCGGAACAGCAAGAGATCTCCATTGTAGTGAACCCTTATGCAATCCTTAGCAAAACAATGGCGCCAGTCCCCGCCCCAATGCCCGATGTGTCCGCTATGAACGCATTGTTAAGCCAGAAACAATTAGTCGACACTGACAACGCTAAAAAAAAGAGCACGTTTCAAAAGAAACTTGAACGTAGGAATCGTCTCAAGAGTAAACTCGAAAATCAGCCAGACGTACAAAAGCCCGCAGCGATAGTAGTTCCTTCGGCTACGGAATCGAATGAATCTAAACTCCCGACAGTTGAAGAGATGCCTCACAGCAGCCCAGCAGATAAAGATGCATCGGAAGAGAAAGACACGGAATCTCCAGCCCTGACCACCGAACTGACTAGTGGGGACATAAAACGATTCGATAAAATGTTAAACAAAGAGACGTGGTAAGTGATTTATGTATGACGTAACGACCCTTTTTTTTTGTTACGATTTGAACTTTAAATCAGTATTGAATTACTGCTGCTTTTTTTTTGTATGTGCTATGCTCCTTCATTAATAATGAAGTCATACCTCACACTGAATAGGTATCCAAACTAAGTTCCTTCAACGACCGGTATTGCAAAAATGCACATTGAATTTATATAGAACAGAACATAATAATCTCCCAATAGCATAGATATGCTATAGATAAAGGGGAAACGGCTGAACTAAGATAAGAAATAAAATATTCAACTGTCACAGTTTTTAATTGTTTCCTTACTGTTTTATTTTGGAAAGCAATTATTAACCGACACATTCGAAACTAAAACATACAAAAATGTTAAAATAATCCAGAAGTTTCATTTTGCATCAAATAACTTACTGATACTAGAACAACATTGCGTTTAACCCGTTTACTAAACTAGTGTTGCAAGTACAGCTGTTTCGTACAACAGTCAGGTCCATGTTAATTTTTTAATTAACCCATGTGTATTACAGCGTGGTATCACAATTGCGGTATCAGCGCATCCTGGTCCATGGGTCAAACCTGCCGAATCCGGTCGATACCATCGCGAAGGTTCACTTTTCTGACGCCGTGTTCCACGCACTGCAGCAGCTTGGCATCCGAATGGTGTACCGGCTGCAGGCACACACCTGGCCCCACATCATCCGTGGCAATTCGGTTGTGTGTGTGAACTCTCCCGGTAGTGGAAAAACGTTCGGCATCTTGCCGGCCATTTGTACGAAGGTTATGGTAAGCGCGTTTGAGCAACAACGCCGAAAGGGCGTACGACGGTAAAGAATTGTGGTTATTTTTCCATCTCACCAGATAAACATGCAATGTGACTTCATACCGTTTGAATCCGGCCCGGTTGGTGTCATCATCTGCCATTCGTCGAAAGAGGTCGAGAGAGTTGGTAAACTGTGTCGAAAGATGCTCAATACGGTGGCAGATGCGAAAATGGTTGTGATCGAGTTCTACGGCATTCGTCGACTGCAGCAAGTTTGTGTAAGTTAGTTGATTTGATCGAATCCTGCAGTGCGAGTTTATCTGTCAACCAAAGGCAAATACTGGCATCATCCTAACACTTTTTTTTAACGTTTGGCAGAATAAATTGCTCAACTCTTGTGCCCTCTTGGTGACGACTGCCCCCGGCTTCCGGCGGATTCACGAATCTTCATTGGAATCGTTGTCGCGGAAGCGCATCCAGATCGTTGCGATCGACAACATCGAACGAATGCAGAAGCACTTCTCCAACGAACTGCAGCTACTGCGCAAATACTGCGACAAGCCTGACCTGCAAATGATCGTAACGGCCAGCTACTGGTACTCGGCGCTGTCCGCTTACACGCATCGGTACAAAAATTCGATCGTCTGTATCGGCGCGTACCTGGAGGCAGCATTCTACGCGAGGGTTCACTTTAAGCTGCTGGTGCGACGCAATGGGACCGACAAGCAGCACGCACTAGTCAGGCACATCCAAGAGCACGACTATCGGACCCAGCGCACGATCGTGTTCGCTAGCACTGCGGAAGATTTGGCTGCGATCGTCGAAACCCTCCAGGAGCACTGCATAAACCATGAGGTGTGCGGTGACGGTGCCGACATCAGCAAGAACGATGGATTCCGCTTCTGGGATCACCATGCGCACGGCAACATTTCCGTGCTCATCTGCCTCGACGAACTGATCGGCCTGCTGGACGTTTCGCACGTGCAGCACATTTTGCACTACTCGCTGCCGAGCTCGTGGACGTCCTTTACGCGGCGCTTCGCAACGTCGTTCAGCTATTACGAGACCCACACTCCGAAGACGGCGGACGACATAGCGGGCAAATCTGGAACAACCAAACCGTCGGCGAAACCCTCGACGCTGGTGCTGCTGGACGAAACCAACAACAGCCAGCTGCCAAAGTTCATCGACTTTTTGCAGCTGCACAACATAGCATTCTCGCAGGAGCTGGCAGATTTGGCGCAGGTCAGTCGCAAATAGAGTGTGTACGCTTGCATTATGTTACATGTTACATGTTTTTCTTCGTAGACCATTCGTAGCCGGAGCGAACACATGCAGGTCCTCAATGGGCGACCGATTGTAACGTTGTGCTCGAAACTGCTGACCCTAGCCGGTTGCCGGAACTCCCAGCTGTGCGTCTATCGGCACACACTGATGAAGGACGATCTCATAACGGGTGGGTTGCCAACGAGTGGCACGATTCGAATGAAGATACTGCACGTCATCTCACCGGCCCATTTTGCGGTCCGCCTCGAGGCACATCAAGTGGAATCGGCGAAAGGAGGTGGTGGTGGTGATGGTGGTTGGGTGCCACTGACCGATGCCTCGCAAAAGTTTCTCGCGCAGGACATGCTCATGCAGTTACACTTTTCAAACGCACAACTACACCAGCTGTACGGAAAGGCGATACAGCGGAGCGATCTCTGTGCACTGGCGTATGAAAACAATTACGTTCGCTGTCGGATTATTCATTTCGAACCGGAAGGGTATGTACTTGAGCGGGATGGAGTGTACTGGCTTTCGGCTAACAATACGGACTATTTTTGATTTGTTTTTCCTCAGCGACTCTACGACCGATGGCGAAGTAGAGCTGCGGCTCATCGATACCGGCCGGATTGTGCACACCAATACGTGCAACTTGCTAAGCCTGCCGGAACAGTTCCACGCGCTACCCGAGCAGGCAATCGACGTCCGTATTGCTGGCGTCGTGCCGCACGATTTCGAGGAAGAATGGGACGAATATTCGACCCAGTACGTACAACGGATGCTCGATGAGCACGTGAAAGACCAACCCACCAACCGGTACATCGAAGGGAAGGTGCTGCTGACGCTACGCGACATGATCTGGATCGAGGAGCTGATGTTGGTCGAAGCGCTCGATGCTGTAAAGAGCCAGGTGGTTTCCGCGAAGGTGAAATCGGCCATCGTGTCCAACCAGTTCGGTGTGAAGGACAGTTCGTTGTTCGAACGAATCGAGCAGCTCGTGGTGAAGGCGGTGGAAGATTCACGCTGCAGTGTGGCACGCTCTTCGGAAGACGATGACGCCGAGAGAGAAAGATCGGACAGCATTTCCTCAACCAGCTCGTTCGAAGTGCTGTCACCCACGAAGGACCCCGGGCGGTACGGTTTCGAAACGCTGCAAAAGGGCTTCCAGTACTACGTTACGATAGGAAGATACTTTGCCCCGGATTTTTTTTATGTTTACCAACTGGAAAAGTAAGTGAAAAGTGTGAAAAACCCCTAGGTGATGAGGAAAAACCCCTGTAGAACCCACCCCTTCGGTTACAAATTATTAATGAAAATGATGTTATTTTCTTGCTCATTGTAGAATGGCGATTATTGAGCAAAAAATTAATGCATACACGGCCAAAAATCGGAGGCTCAAACCACTGACACAGTATGCGGTCGGAGTGTACTGCTTCGTGCGCCACGAGGGCCGTTATCGTCGGTGTAAAATCATGCAAGTACCCGAAACGGCTCCGGTCATCGTTTTCTTGCTCGATTTCGGTGGTACGATCGATTGTGACCGGGAGTCATTGTTTATGATACCGTCCCATCTGGTGCGGGATCTTCCGTTTGCTGTAAGTAGAATGCTCTCTCTCTCTCTCTCGCGCTCGTTTCTTTACCTGTTGATAATCTTGTCCGTTATGAAACACCTTCCCGCAGGCCATCGAGGCGTCATTTGGCTACATTCTACCGCCTGAGGGTAGCAGCTGGACCGAAGATGCTGGATACGCCGTGTTTGACGATGTGCTGGAAAAGTACAATGAAAATCCGGCCGGCTTGATTGCGCACGTCTGGGGGAAGGCCGGGTCGAGTCGTGCCGAGCTTCCGGTCGATGGTTGCAATCGGTACGAGCTCCTGTTGGCCAATCCGGACGAGCCGGATCCACAGTCCATCGTAAGTGAGTTGATCCAGCTGAAGCTGGCCATGTTCGACGGCGGTAGGTATGAACGCGACCGTGAGTTAGAGAGTGACGACGAATCCATGGACGAGTCGTTCGTTCAGGTAAACTTTACCTACGACGAGGTGAAGGCAATTTTATCCAATCTAACCAGTGGTAAATCTGTTGCTCCCGGTAAATCATCCACCAGTTCCATCGTGGAGGTGCCGGTAAGCGACCAGCAGGGCAGCGGTAGGTCGCGGAGTCGGCCGGTTGCAATATCGACTGACACAAACAACACAAAAACCAACACCACCACCGCCACCGTGGAACCGAAGCCGAGCGAAATTGTCGGCCCACTAATAACACGTCAGCGGTCTCCGCACACCCGTTGGCGACAAGATGCCCGTTTGATCACGCTCTTTGTCTCCGCACCGGATGTGTCCAACTACGATCTGTTCGTGAACAACCACTCGGTTCGATTACAGTTTGAGCGAAACGGCCTTGCCTATCTGTTGTCTTTCCGCCTGTTCGGCCCGATCCTCCCGGAAGCCACCGAGCACGAAATACGTGGGCTGTCGATCATGATACGTTTGGCAAAGTTCCCTGGCGCGAACTGGTGGTGGCCCCATTTGACCAACCATACCGACAAGATGCCTTGGCTGAAGTTAGCATCGGCCTCCCACTCCGATGCTGAATCGTCCGATGAGACGAGTCCGGTTAACAATTGGGACAATTTGTTACCCTGCAGACTGGACGGGGACTACAATTCGAGCAGCACAGAGGCGGAAGATGACGATATGGGACTGCTTCAATATCCAACAGAGGAAGATATATTCTACCGTTCATAGTGATCCTTCAGCTTCCGCGATTGTTCGAAAACAACTTTCCATTAGGTGATGTATGAAATTGTGAAATCAATGTTAAGCTAGTTTGTAAGTGATAACGAGGTTTCATGCCAGAAATAAAACGAGCTATGTAACGATTTTTGTAAATGTTTGTTGTATAAAATATTCTTCACTCTACGTACTTAAAATTCGCACAGCCATATCCCTACAGATGGCTCAAGAAGAACACGACCAAATTAACAACTAGATTCCTCCTTCAACTGTAAGATCATGTATACGGCGTATTACGGGATTTAGTGCGAGGGAGGAACTCTCAAAGAACACACAATCCACGCGTTGCGGGCAGAATGTTCCACTAATAAAACCTACAAGTTTTTCATTATAATGAGATTTGGAATTATCCTTGAAGCAAACCCATTTGTTTTTTTTTAACATATGCACAACATTGGCTGTTCGTTTTGACAATTGGGCAAACAGTACAATTTGGCCGCCGGGTTATGTTTCCCGTGTGTGGATATGTGCGTCACACCGAGTGTGTGTGTCAAGAAGCTTGGAATCTGATGTTTCCCATGTGTGGTTTTGTGCCTAGCGTTGTGTTGTTTTGTTATTGTACGGAGGCGTGAAATCCGAAGACAGCACTTGATTCATTCTTGCTAGTTTGTTACCAGCAGTGCTTGTGCTTAGCGTATTCTCTTTTAAAATGAAACAAAACAGTTCACATTCTCTGTACACTATTTGGCTAAAATGTGTCACAAAAAAGCAAACCACAGCAGTGCCTCTGTCGGTCACGACTCGAGGCGTTGGCTTTGCCACTGCTATTACATTCGATCGGCTCGTCACCTCGTTTGAGGGAAAATCACCGGAAGTACCGTTGAGCATCCACCAAATGTTTCGCGTACATCTCTGGGCTGTACACTACAAGCTGTACTTGACTGGAATAGCGACAACGGAGGTTCCGAGTGTCCCCATGCCGTTTGTTCTTATTCCACCGTCAGCGGAGCAAGCCATGCAGCTCGTTAAGCTGCTACCAAGCGTAATGTCCATGATCTTGGACTGCGTTGGTCGTTTAGAGACACCATTAGGAACCTACTTTGGCTGTTATGGTCACCCACCCGCTGCAGCTGACGCTCTATTGGACTACAGGGCGACTACCATCAATCCCGACAACATCCGAGAGCTTCTCAATTTGGCGGCACGAGGAACAGAAGCCGAACGACGTCGTCTCCGCCAACTCTGGTCGATTCCAGGTGCTCGTTTCTCCGAGGATGGTGTTCTGGAAAACGGGGATGATATATATCCCCCGGTCTATGGAACCGATCAGCTTATGACAGACGTCCAGACATATATGGCTTTCGCCTTCCGCCTGAGGAGTTGGTTCCCCCCCCATCTCATCCAAGACATCGTTTGGAGTAGCCAGGCAACAGCAGGGATGCTGTGGAGCACACCGGTCTTGGAAGTCGCACTGCAATCACACTTCCTGATCACAGATGCTCCGGTAACCAACCGTCGCAAGAAGAGGTACGATGGCACCTATGGCGAAGCTGAGCGGCAGGAAGTACGTGGGGCACGTTATCTTCGTAGCACCGTTCCTCCGGGTAGGTTGAGCCGTTTCACATCCTTCCAGGACACGTCGAACCTTTTGACAGTTGTAGGATGTACCTCGCTCGTCGGTGAAGAGTCGGGTCTTCCGGGGACTCGAAACTGCATAGGACACTCATATTGCGTAAGCATGGCGCCACTCTCAACAATGAGTGCTATGCTCTATGCCCCTTAGCGGCGTTCCTTGCCCTGCCAGCAAATCGCTTCTAATTTCTATCTGGAGAAGAGCTTAACTATCCGGATTAGCGCCCGGTGACCAGTAGAATTAGAATCCCGTCGCCGGGATGCAGCACCAGCGGCGCTGCAGGGAGCTGAGACCAGGCTCAGGAAAGCTCGACGTGAGCGACACAATGCCCTCCAGCCGGCGTTTCGCGTAAAACAAATACAGTCAGGCCAAGCCCTGCGCGGGCGAGGCACGGGAGCCCGGTGGGGGCAGGTTTGAGAGATTACGGCACCATGACGGGCAAGATTCAGAAAGGCAAAACATAACCAGATGCTCGCCCTCACATAACTCTACCGTGTAGGTGCATGCTGTGTGGGGGCACCAAAATAGCCCGAGAAGGGAGTAGGCAAGTTATTTCCAACTGTTATATTAATTAAGTAATTAGTGTTTTAAGTGAAATAAATGCGATGAACCCTTACATAAAAAAAGATGCCTGTTTTATCACGCTTCTTGTCTCCGCACCGGATGTGTCCAACTACGACCTGTTCGTGAACAACCTTCAGCCCGATTCTCCCGGAAGCCACCGAGCACGAGGAACGCGGGCTGTCAATCATGATACGTTTGGCAAAGTTCCCGGGCGCGAACTGGTGGTGGCCCCATCTGACCAACCATACCGACAAGTTGCCTTGGCTGAAGATAGCATCGGCCTCCCACTCCGATGCTGAATCGTCCGATGAGACGAGTCCGGTTAACAATTGGGACAATTTGTTACCCTGCAGACTGGACGGGGACTACAATTCGAGCAGCACAGAGGCGGAAGATGACGATATGGGACTGCTTCAATATCCAACAGAGGAAGATATATTTTACCGTTCATAGTGATCCTTCTTCAGCTTCCGCGATTGTTCGAAAACAACTTTCCATTAGGTGATGTATGAAATTGTGACATCAATGTTAAGCTAGTTTGTAAATGATAACGAGGTTTCATGCCAGAAATAAAACGAGCTATGTAACGATTTTTGTAAATGTTTGTTGTACAAAATATTCTTCACTCTACATACTTAAAATTTGCACAGCCATATCCGTACAGATGGCTCAAGAAGAACACGACCAAATTAACAACTAGATTCTCGGCATACATATTTTCCTTCAACTGTAAGTTCATGTACGATCTGTGCATCGTCGGAAGGATTGGGATTTAGTACGACGGAGGAACTCTCAAAGAACACATAATCCACGCGTTGCGGGCAGAATGTTCAACTAATAAAACCAAAAAGTTTTTCATTAAAATGAGATTTGGAATTATTCTTGAAGCAAACAAATTTGTTTTTTTTTATGATGAAAAGCAAAGTAAAGCGCTACGGCTCATCCGGTTGTTGAAAAGTCAAATAGAGAAAAATTCGTGGAAACTATAGCGATACTCCTGTTTGTCGTCAAATTCAAAATTGTATCAACCGATTCTAACTATACGACGCAAATCGTATATTAAATTTAAACTGTGATAAAGATGGCAACATGTTGTAATACTAATGCAACGATCTGTCGTATCGTACTGCCGATCATTCTTTGTGAATATAATGAAGATTGAACGAGGAAATTGTCGTCGCGCAGGGAAAAACATAAAATATCATTCCATACCGAGAAGCTTTTTGTACTGCTCCAAAAGTTCTGTCTCCTCCGTCAGGGCCAGATCTAGATGTGCATCGGAAGACGTATCCATGTCCTTCGAGAAGCTTTTGAACAGGATGTCGAGCATTTCCTTCTTGCGCCGTTTTTCCTCCCTCTTGCACGACCCACTGTCCACGGGTGACTTTTTGCTGGATGATGCTTCCGCGGAATCACTGGTGGATGCTACTTCTGTGCTTGTTGTTTTTTGCCGTTTAGGGACACTCCGGTCAACCACCTCGAGCGATTGCCTCAGCAGCTCACTGTACTCTTTGTCGGTCGAGATGTTGGTCAGCAAAAATTCCATCGCCCGGTCATAGTTGTTGGCGGTCGTTTTGAGGGCCACTTTGGCAACCTCCTCCGGGAACCCAAGAGCAACCAGCTGCTGCTGCAACTGGTCGTCGGCAACGATCGATTGGAGCAGCGCTCGCTGTAGATCGGGCAGATTGTTTTGAAGTTCGTTCAGTGCCTCGTTGATATCGTTGTTGCTTCTTTTCAGCGCCACAGCGGCCAGCTCCTCCTGATAGCCCATCTCAATCAGCTGGTCCACGTGCTCCAGCTTGAGACGCTGCTGCTCGTCGGAACCAAAAACTTCGTGACCAATTCGCTCGTACAGTGCGCGCTCCCGGTCCGAACGCCTTTCATTTGCTTCGAGCGTCTGGCGGTGGTTTTGAATATACTCGATGGCGGCCTCGACATTGTTCGAGCAGGCACGCAGCGCAATCCGTGACTCCTTAAGCGAAAATCCGCACTCCATTAGGCGCGTTAGACACCCATCGTCGATGCGCAGTGTCAACAGTTCTGTATCGACCACGCGGAACATCGTTCGCGCATCGTCACGCTTGTTCTGGTGGAAGAACAGTATGGCTTTAAGCAGATGCAGCCGCACCAGCAACGTTTTCTCACTGGATTGGTCGCCCTTGATGGCAGTGACACGTTTCATGTTTTCGCCATAGCTTTGCCGGAACTTTTGCTCACACAGCTGCAATCTCTGCTCAGCATCGGGCAGTTGGTTGAGATTCTGGAAAGATTAATTAGGTTAAATAAACATAGTAGGCTCGATAAACGTGGAGGCTTGAGTTGTAAAGACACACATTCTTTACTTGCTGCAAAGGAGCACTTTTAATGGAAAATGAAAAGGTTAATCCCCACCTTTAAGCATAGATAACACCACACGATGTCCAAATTAAGTAACGCGTAGTTATCAACAACGCCCAGAAGCTGTGAATTGCATGTCCGGAAATCATGATCCGCTTCCAAGAAAAGCAACAACGCTTCTTCGAAGTTGCCTTCTTTCAGGGCCGCTTTGCCTTTTTCGTATAGCGTCAGTGCCATCAACAGTGCCTTCTTCTCGTTGGTTGGCAAGAAAATTGCATTTCCAGCCTGGTCTTCAAGCTGCAGAGAAAATTAAAGCAGGTACATATGTGTAGGAATGAGAAAACCAGGCCTACTCCAAAAACTCCTAAAACTTACACTCAAAAACTTTGCGCTGTCGTTCTCGTTGATGAGCATTTCAGCGTCCGCCCGAATTTTATGCACCCGGTCGAAGGTGGAAAACTCGCGCTTAGCTTCCTCTTCACACTGTGCCATCACCAATGCCATCACAATGGCACCGTTTGGTAACTTCTGATCCTTAAGTGTACGCCTGCTGTCGACTATCGTTCCCGAGCAGACGAGCTTGATCCTGTGTGAAAGAAATTCTTTCATCATATGAGTCATCCGAACATTAAAAATAGGGGATACTCACTTCCTCCAATCGACCGACAGTCGGTGGCCGATCTTTTCGCACAGGAAGCTACCCGTTTCGCTGACCGGCACCTTCAAGTCGAACGCACGATTCGCTCCCGTTTGCGTCGGTGCCCGTACCTTGAAGGTGGCCACGCCGGTCTTTTGGTATTCGTCCATCGCCTGTAGCTTATCGAGGGCGTGGTGCTGCAGCGATTGGAGCAATTTGACGCACCGGTCACACGGCAGATCCATTTGCGGCCCGAGTGTTTCGGCCAGCTTAGCAAGTTGTTCAACGTCCGCCTTGCGTTCGGCGGTAAGATACGGCGTCTCCCATAGTTTAATTTTTCTTTCGTTCAGCTTTGCCCTCAATTGAATGAGAAAGTTCTCGTCTTCCATGTCAGCATTCATTCTCTACGTAATGCAAGGGGTTAGTCATGGAATTCGCCGAACCAAATCTGCTCGGGAGAATACTTACGCAAAATCAATTGCCGAAGCAACACACACAGAAGCGTTTGAAGCAACCAAATGAAAAATTTCGTTCAATTGAAACGAGGCACACATAAATATGATCAAACAGAAATAGGTGCACAAGACAAACCGCAAATAAATGAATTCACAACGCAAAACAACTGCTTTGCTGGACGACACAGGGACAAGAATGAATAAACGGAAAACGGAAATTTCCCAAACAAAAACATGTCAAATTTGACCATTGTCAAACGAGGTACTTACAACATAGGTGGTACGTTTAGGAGCTCTGTTTCTTTCTGATTAAAAACTAGAAAATGGAAAAATCTTACTTAACTCAAAATCGTTTGTCTTTAAAAGACCTTTGAGTTGGGAGGATCTCATGTTCAAATCGATTTAGGAACTAAAATGGTGTTATTAAATTGCCTATTTCAGCACAACACTTCAATCAAGGTTACTTTAGCTGCTTCGGGCACAATTTGTTTTCTGAAAAACTAAAAAGTATGAAAAAGTCTTATTTGGAGCGTTTACTGACGAAAATACGGCTTATTTGGAAATCAAAATGCGTTAATTTTTGTTTGTGAATCGCAAAGACTTTGCGTGTTCATTGCAAATAAAGTTTCGTTTGATTTTACGACACCGTGGTGCATATTAGAACGAGCTCTCCTACTGGTCTTCAATATTTGAAACTCGAAGTAGCGTCGTTTTCATTGCAAGAAATTTATCTTATTAATCTAGTTTTAATGCAATAATTTGATATATTGTTGTCAGTGTAACTGCATCTTTATTTAAAAAAGTTACAATTCTTTCGTCATCGACAACAGCCGACGAAATAACGAAATTTCGTTCACTTAACACGCTAAGGATAACATAATAAAGTAAAGTAATAAATTATACAGTAACATTCATCGCTCTAAGATGTATGATCGTTTGCGTTTATTCAAACAGGACCCATATTTTTGAGCGCTTCCCGTGCGGCCACCGCTATGCCATGTTCCGGCGTTCCTTCCGGTTCGAGCGCCAAAATACGTTCACTTTCACGCAGCAGCCGCTGTACTTCCTTCAGCCTGCGCCTCAGTTCCGGCCGCTGGATGGTCCCACGCTGGAACAACTGGCCCGCTTCAACCATCAGCGGGACGTGCATTTCGTACATAATAGTGCCCCGCAGTCTGCTCAGTCCCGGCTCCAGCTGATCGATCACCTCCAGCAGCTCCTGGCAGAGAGTTTCCTTTCGCTTCAGCTGCTCACCGGAAAGCTGTGGCACGAGATATCCATCGATCTTGCCGTACAGCTCACAGAGCGAGTGTTTGGCCGACAGGATTAGATAGTGATTGTCGTGGAGGACGGTGGCTTGCATTCGTAGGAATCGCTCGTACCCTTCCACGTCGTTCCCGTCGATGCTCTCCAGCTCGCGAAACAGTTTCTCCAGCAGTAGAATGACCGCTTGGCAAGGCATCGTGTGCGAGCAGAGCTGGCATCGCCAGTCGGTTTGCTGTTCCAACGGGTCCACCGGAAGGATACGTCCACGTTGACACTTGGTGCAGCATAAGGCACTGCAGTAGGTACCGAGTTCCGATGGATCGGAACAGCGGGCACAGTTGCACCAGAAGAACTTCTCCTCCTTAAGGTGCTGACGTCGCTTCAGTGTCCCCTGCAGTATGTACGCGTAGGTAAGTGTAAGTGGTTGGCCAGCCTTCACCTCTCGCAGTGTTCGCACGGTCAGTCGATGTGTTCCGGGTGCGTCCGTGTGGCCCGTGTTCGGTGTACAATCGTGCATCAGGAGATACGCCTCCGGGAAGAGGGCACGTGCCTTCACCGGCTCCTGACCAACCTCGAACGCGTTTACCTCGATGATCCCGCAAATGGTGTGCAGTTCTTCTTCGCTAAACTCCTCGAAGCCCCACTCGTCCCGGATGCGGCCAACGATTTCCCTCTGGTTGCGATTCCACAGCTTCGGTATCTGCTGCCTCACGGAATTGAGTGGATCCATCTCTAGAAGGCGTGCGTACCGATCCGGGTCGATCGTTTTGAGCAACATACATCGAAGGGTTAGTACTGCTTCGTACATAAGTCGGACCTGGTCGTTGGTCGCCGTCTGTAGCAACTTTCCAACGCCTTTGTCCCGTAGTGGAATGCACTCTAGAAGCCGGTGAGATCCATCAGCAACGCTCAAGCTATGACAGTTCGGGGAACATAATCGCCAACTGCAGGTTTCACATCTGCAAACGGAGTCGGAAAAGAATGGTTTTAATCAAACGAAAACCACACTGCGGGGACGCCTGCAACCAACCTGTAAACAGGACAGCTAGCCTCGAACGTACTATGACATCCCAAGCAGACGGGCTCACTTTCTGCACACGGACCAACGATGAGCGGCAAGACTTCGGTAATGGTTTCACCAGCCTTCAGGTCCCTCGATGCCACGATGTATCTGCGGAGAAGCAGAATATCCGAAGCGGTTTGTATCGTGCACCACGTTCATATGGAGCTACTTTCAAACTACCTGCCAACCACATCCGAGCGCTTAACAAGGTAAGGTTTTCCATCCAGTCGTTCCTCCGATGGTTCATCTATGCTACTGTTTACAGCATTTGGCTCTTGTCCTTGGTCCTTGGATTGGTGGGTTGACGAAGGTTTACGGGATTTCTGCAAAAATTATGGTGAAAAGGTAAAGGTGATAATTTAATTGGTTTTATAGTATTATTAAAAGTAGCAGAAGTCGTGTATCCATGACTTGATTATTGAGAATATTTTAATAATCCGCAATGAATCTTTTTGAATAAATCTTGAAGTTTGTTAATTCTGTTTCTTGGTAATCCAAATTCTTCCGTGAAAATTAACCTTATTTTAGGGATTATTGTTCAACATTAAATTGCATTTCCCAAACAAAATGGTGCAAGTTAGGGGTTTAATCAGATATTTGATGAGATTTGATGGAGTTAGATTGCTATACGTCTTGGGTAGTCTTTCTTGTTCGATTTTGTTTGTTCTTCTCACAACACCTCTTCTGTTTCGAAAGATTTCGTTCCAGTATTCAGTGGATTAAAATATTACTATTTTACGCTTATTCCCAATTTCATTTCAGAGTAACGTAGATTCGTGCGAACGAAAAGAACTCTTGTTTCACTTATTGACAAACGTTCATCGAAAAACGATACCAATCAAGCGTTGAAAACATGGCCTAAAAGACATCGAACTGAAAATTTACGTGCACTTGGGTCGTGGGAGGAGGCATCTTTCCGACATGAAAACGTAACCGACAGCAATTGACTTTCCACGACGTCCACCGCCACGCTGACATCCGGTTGATGGAATTGTCAATAATTTAATTAGTTCCTTGTTTTCGTGCTGTTTTTGTTTTCTACCATACCATTCTACCAACCCCCTCCCAAAAACCACAACATCCCCATCCTGGTGCGCCCGAATGCAGGCAGAGCCCATTAATTGTGCGCTTGTTGCATGGCTTTCCCTCCAGGCCAGGTGTGGAATCTGTGCCGATGTGGATCAATGAGACCGCCGCGTCATTCCCATACCCGGGGCCGGCGTTTGTGCATTGATTATAAACGAAAATTGTGTTATTGCGATTGGTTGCCGTGCACACATGCATTAATGAAATCGGTGCGCTGTGCACCGCGTGTTTTCCCCCCGTTTTGCAGTCTGGCCGGGGGAAAAACGTTGGTGCTAGGGTTGGGGGAGGGGTAAGAATTTCCCAGTTTGTTGAGCCCCCCTGCAGTGCGCACTGCTCGCAAGCCGCCAGCTGAGTGTTCTTGAATGCAGGCCATATCCCGAGGGAGGCGCGGAAACGATAAACGGACTGCATAATGCTTTCATTATGGCGATTTTTATCGGCACGATTGGAGAACCTACTTTGGTCAATTTGAATGCTGCATGCTATTTTTTCAATTTAATGTTTAATTACCCCTCAAAGAAGGGGGAAGGCACGCTGAAATGGTGGAACATTGCAAAAAAAGAGGCTTGTTCACTCGCAGATTAATAGTTAATCTCCTGATTGCGCGCTGTTTGCGAATCTCGTGTAAGCGCCCTGCCAAATCGAGAGAAGTCTTCCATTTTGTCGGTGTTGATTGAGTGCTTGTTAAATGCAATTGGTCATTTTTAAATCATCTTCCGTCAAACGAACTGTTATTGAGGTTTGCTCTCGTAGGAATCGCTCGTACCCTTCCACGTCGTTCCGCTGTTCCGATCCAAAAGCACTGTTATTGAGGTTTGCTCTTTTACAAAACTCAATGGATGCTTTGTACTATTTTAAATAAATTAAATGCTTATTTACAACCTTTTATTTTGCGATCGTCATCGGTCATTTTATGAACTTTAGAAGAAACAAAACACAGAAAGACCAGACTCAACTTAGTATTTCACCGAACAATTGTTTCGATTTAACTGTTCATTACTATTCCTCATAACGTGATCAAATAATGTTAACTAATATGTTTTCAACATACACTTGCTGGCATTTTGTTCAGCAACTGAGTCGAGTTTGATAAGAGCGAAAGAGAAAAAAAAAGGACGGTAAGACTGCGCCATATTTCCTTCATCAAATTGCAGAAGAATGAACACATTGTGAGGACATTACAGAACGGAGCAAACGAAGCGAGCTTCAGACAGTGAAGTGAGAAAAACAGACTAAACAAGCGTACCGGTGCGGTGCCATCCGCGTGACATTGTGGTGAAAACCGCCGCCGGTTATTATCGGCAACCGTGAATATGCCACTAAATAGTTTGTACGTGCCAAAATGTTTGCGCCAGTTAATGGCTCTGTTAAAATGTGGTTCTCTCGCTGCACGCAGTGGTAAATTCCACGCTCAGACATTTTCCTCGCGCGTGCAAAGACAATGTGGACCCGAACTGTAAGAACCGGTGGGCTGGCGAGAAGGTAGCACCGGCACCGGGGGCATATTGTATAATTAACTAAATAATTGCAACCATGTGCGTCGGTGCGTGCGTGCGTGATTCTTGTCCCGGTGGCATTCTGTCACACACGCCGCCGAAGCTTGAAACAAGAGACTGCGGCGGTCTTTACAATCTCCTAAACCGAGCAAACGATTGAAGTGGCCCGAGGAGGGGGAATCTGGCCCGTCTGTGCTAATGTACCGCATCCGAGCGGCTTTGGTGTGGTGAAACGTCGAAGGCAAACCAGTGCTGACGGATCGTTGGCTGACGTTATGTGCATTCGTTACTTCGGCTGGTGGCATATGTTTGGCCGGTAGCCGTGTCTTTCAGTGCATCGCTTCGATGTTTGAGATGTACGAAACTTCACATGCGGTTTTGTGGCAGAACTGAGGCACGGTGATATGAAATAAATATTGTTTCAAGCAAATTTATTTTCCCCCTTTTATTTTAAGCTTGCATCATCGAATATTGTTGCCTTGATTCCGGTATAAAATTCGGGCGGTGTGTTCTAAATAACATTGTAATATTTATTTGAATATATTACGTAAACAATTGACCAGAAACAATTTTTGAAATGTGCAATAAAATTGCAGTTGAAATCGACAAAAATGTATGATACTTTGTTGATGTTCTTGTGCTTGTTGTAACCTACACACAATAAAAAGTAGTATGCCACCCTTTTTATGGTTAAATTTCATGTTTTCGAATGCCAAAACATTGTTCAAGCTTGTTCCTCAATCTCACATACACAGAGAACGGGGTTTAGTATGAAATCATTACAAATGACCAGGCGTCTCCATTAATGAAGATTAAACATGATTATTGGAATCCGCATTTTAAAATGAAACTGATTAAGAGCTAACGATCGTAACAAATTTAATTTGCAAATATACTATTTCTAAAACATCCTGAAGATTAACTTTCAAAATGGTAACATTCTAAAATGCCCATATTTGTAAACAACCATGCGTCTCCATTATCGGTGAACATTTTGACATTTAAGAAATGAGTTTAAAATTACTAACTGTTACTCAGTATTTACAACACAACACTCTAAAATCACCGTTTTGCTTTGTTATATTTGATGTTTAGTGTTGCCACAACAAATGCCTACAACAGTAGTTGGGTAGACAATGTTTTTTTAATCGAGGTATCACTTTTACAACGTTTACGTGAATTGAAAAATTGTATTTAAATTTCAATTTTAAAATCAACACAAAGCAGGTTTTAATTTTAAAATCACATAAATAAAAAGGTATTGCAGCAATTTAACACGTTGTTTGCCATGGCTACCATTTTTGATAGCCAGCTGTCATTAGATCTAAAAAGTTTTTGTCCCATAATTGAATTAAAATACTACATAAAATTATAGTATTATTTAATAACAATTCTTTTAGAAACTAAGTATTTGCTTAGCCTTCGAAAACCGTCGGTTAAATGAATGTTATAGACAAATTGTATGAAACAAAGTTGTACTAAAAAGTGTGCTAAAAGCGCTTAGCAGTCAACGTGTTAAAACGTGGTTTAAACATCTTAAATAACTTAATTGTTTATAGTTTTTTAAATGGCCACTTTTTTGTTCTGTGTTAAGAAGAGAATGAACATAATTGCTTACCTTTTTCTTGTGATTGGAAGGCATGGTTCTCTGTATCGCGGCTTCCACTGTCTTTCACTTAATTGATACTCCAACCGGGCGCGCACTGAACCGAAAAAACGTCCCCACTTCGATCGGATACAGTTTCACTATCGTAATTTGCTCGCCTTTCCGGCGCACCGAAGCCGTTCGGTCTGCGGGCGATCGAACCGTCGAGCACACTTTCACGACAAATTTCACTGCTCTGTCACCCAGGCGCGCAGTTCGCTGAGCCGGCGAAGCGACGTTGAACGGTTGTGCCGTATTTTTAGAACTAAATCACAAACACTGCTGCTCCCCCTCCCCCGCCCCCGCGCGGACAACCTTCGTCACGGTGGGATTTTCGTTTCGTTCCGAGCCCTCCTTCGGTCGTGGTTCACTTAATTTCTCGTGCGAACCGCCTTCACTCGGAAGCGGCAGGCATAACCGGTGGGAAAACAGAGGGGAAAATTTGGAAACTCGAACCCCGGGTTTGAAATGACCCTCCCGCCGGGTGGACTCTCCCCGCCCTGCTGGTCGTATTTATTTATTTATTATGGTGTAGCGGAATGCCCCTGGAGTGAAATGGAGCCACCTGGTCGGGGCGCGTCACGTCGACGTGAGGTGAACGCCAGCTGGTGCCGTCAGTTTCCTTCGGCCAATCGTGACAGATCGCGCGCGTGCGTTGGGTTGGTGTTGTGCGACCACCAAGTTGTTGCACTTTGCCGGCGAGGTGATGGTTTGCGATTGTGCTTCCGATTCGAAGCGACTCACGACCTGACACGTCGCCACAATGCGTGCACTAGATTCACGATGACAAATGACACTCGCCGTGACGTCACGAACACGGTGCTTGATCACGCTGGATCACCGCTTTTTTTCACCGCCTGCTAGTGGTTGTTTGATGTGAAGTGACTTATTTGGATGCTTTCGGGGTCGTACTCTTGCTTTTCTCTCACGTTTTCTTCCGCACGAAGACACCGAGGCTCACCTTTTATTTATTTTTTTCACCGGCCCAGCTTCGATCGTGGCTTCCGACGGCTGTCTGTCAAACAGTCAATTAATGTTGGCCCAGCGCGTTCGACGCACCGACCGTGTGGCATCTCCGCCGCCCGGAACCGAAGCACCAAACAACACCCATGTTAATGCTAATTTTACCCTCAATCAAAGCGGCGGGCGTGGGTCGGGTCGCGAGCTGATTTTGGGGGAAACAAATGCGTTCCAACCGGGGGCGCGGGAAAGCCGGCGTGACGGTTGGTGTCTTCCTGTCAACGACGTTGAAGGATTTGAAAACTATTTTTCCTTGGGGGCCGTTTAAAAAAGGGTTAGCGAACGTAATTGTCACGCACGTTTCGAACACCGTGTGCCGAACGGGATGCGGCCACTGATTCCGTGTTTGTGGAACGAATCTTTTAACGAGCACCGCTCTTTTCCCTCCGATGGACCGGATCACTTTGATTGGTTCGGTGTTTCTTCATCTCCTCGGTTGGGAGAGAAAAAATGGAACACTAGAGGAATGCATCACGACGACGCGTCGTGGCGGTTTTCCAAACACAGCGCTCGCCGTTACCAACGGCAACGAGCGATGAAGGCAACGTTGATACGCAAGCGACCGCCTTCGGTTAGTTCGCGATACCGACTGCGGCAACACAACACGTCCACTACCCGGCTTGGCCGAGTGGACATCGGTGGTTCGGCCGGCTGGTGTCGGTACGAATTTCAAACCAGAAACATACGAAAAGGAAACAAATAAAACTTTACATCAAGCCGGACCGAAAACTGGCCGTCGCCGAGAGCCGCGCCTTGGTGGCAATTGGCACGGGTCGCAATCGGTTACGTTGCAACAGGCAGACAGGCAAGCTGCAGGAACGGAAAAACTGAGCGATCGTTTTATGATTGCGGGTGGTACGGTGTCGTTAAAAATATTGGTAATCTCCTAATTGTAGATTTTGCTCTTTATTATTTTCACATATTGCGTGATGTTTCAATGATGCAATAATAAAACTTGTAAGAAGTTGTAAATAAATAAAAATTTTCCCCTCCTCAGATTCCGTGCGCGTTCGGTGCGCACAGTACTGTTGCGTGCAGCATTAAAACCTCGCACGGGAAAGAAAAACAAAAACTATCCTCTGCGGTCATATATTTCAACACCGGCCCCGCGGGCGGGAATGAAAATGAAACAAAATGAAATCATCGCACCGTGGACGGAAAATTTGACAAGGCAAGGCGAAACCGCAAATCGTCGCACAGGCAGCGGAAGAGTGTCGAGAAGGAGGCAACCAAATGGCGTGCGCCGCCGGCCAACAACACATTGACGCTGAAAGACGGGGTAAATAATTGCACCGCCTTCTACAAGCTTCATCTTTCATCTTTCTGCTGGCATTGCCGAATGCAAACCGTGCGTCCGGGCGGGAGAAAATCAAAAGTACAATTATAAAAGTGATGAATGGCGAAATGTGCATACGGGAATGCTGGCGGGGCCCCCCACCCCATATGGTTGATTGTGTTCAATCGTTCTTGCTTTTTACGAACGTTTTTCTCCCCATCTCTTGCTTATTTTCTTTGCATGAGGGTGGCCTTGTATAAACTAACGGCCAAGACGGGTTCGTGAAGCGTCAGCCTGCGTAACATTAGTCGTGTTCGAATCCACACGACAACTACAGATGAATACAGTGAAATTGAGAATTTTGTGCAACGAACGATCATACACTTTGTTGGGCAAGAGCTGTTCAACACTGATTATCTGGATGATTTCCCAACAGGAGTGGCTTTAACTGGTGAGCTGAAAAATTAATGTTTATGTTTACAAAACAGTATTGCCAATAATTTTATATTTTTGCTTTTCAATTTGTGTAAAGAAAGTTTTTTCTTATATTATACATTTTGATAATCAACTATTGTATATCTGATGTATCTGATAGTTGTTTAATGTTTTATTCTAGTTTTTCCGTTGTTTACCATTTATTTGTATATGTTTTTATAGCTGAGAAAATTTAGTCTTTAGTTTGTTTGCCGCACGTTTTGTTTCAATTTTCATAGCGCCGCATTCATTTCGAGTGCATTGCTTCGAAAACACTATCCTATGTGTTTGTACAGTTTATTCATTTAACCGACACTAATTGATGCAATTGAACCAAATTATGGCTTATTATTGGCAAATTTAATTAATGAAATCCTAATTTTTTTTTGCAAAACATAATTTTTTCTTCGGTTTTGGACCAAAAATGTAAAAAAACAGTGTGACAATTTTTTGAGCCATTTGCTTTACTTGGCAGGCCTGTGAAGGGGTTGATATTATGTCTGCTTTCCTATGGTTGATCAAGTCGAAAAGTGTTACACTTTCGGTATCTTGCATCATCTTCGGTGCATAATATGTTTAACTTTTTTATTGATTTGATTTCTCTATTTGATATACTATTAATAATATTCTTTTCACACCTTTCTTGTACGTCTTGTCGTAGCTTATTTTACGAAGATGTATTCTTATTCATAGTCTCGCTTTTGTCTTGATGTTAGTTTTATGAAGCTTCTCTTCATTTTTGCTTCCCTTTTTCCCAGCTTCACACTTATGGAGCAATTATTTTAATGATTCACTGCGCGTCCCTGGCACGCCAGGTCTTGCCGCATGTATAAACACCGTAGCGACACTAATTAGTCACACGAGATTACGATTTTTCATAAGCCCCATTCTAAGTCAATTTGGCGTCTATCTGTCAGTAGGTTCGCCCGGTCCATCCACTGATGGAACATGATTAATGAATGTTGTATGTTTTGCGCTCATCGCGACACCGCACCCAACGCAGCGTGCGCACCGGAATCGGGTTTTCGTCGGAATTCGAGTAACGGGTTGTAATTTTTCTAACTCCTTCCCCCCTGCTCCCCCATTTCCACCCGTTGCGACGCTCGGTGGGTTGAAAATGTGAACGATGGTCTTTCTACCGCAATCTTGGGATTTTTTTCTCCCCCCCCCCCTCTTTGCGTCCAACCGGCCGCACCGAAAAGGGTGACAGTTTCCATGTTCCGTCACCATCCGGTGCAAAACTTGATCGTTCGAATCGACTGCCCGCGGTCAGCGCCGTGTGCGGGGAATGTTATTTTCGGAGCACCCTGACATTACATGACATTACTAGCGGGACTAGTGCCGCTCGCGGGATTTGGCTACGGCGTTGGATTATGCGTTGTGTTGCAGTTTCGCAACGAATTAGCTCAGTGCCGACGGCGGTGGATTATTTAATGTTGATAACACTAAACACGCTCGAGCTTGGTGATGAGTTTAGCGTAAACATGTCCGCCTGAACCGTGATCGTTATTGGCAACACTTGTCGGTAACGTTGTGCTCTGTTACCACGAGGAATGAACCGATCAATGGAGGGGAAATTGTACGTGGAATTGCCTGTTTCACTACTTTTCCAATCCTCCCTTTGCGTTGCCTCAACTCAAAACGTATTTATTTACCCAGGCAACATCTGAAAAATGTGGAAAATGTTTAAATTTTTACGGCCAATCATAAATGTTACGGTTTGTAGACGGATGTCACAATTCGTTCCGACGCTTTTTTATAGCCATTTTTTTGTGGCTTAAATTGAAGCGAGGAATATGAGAGTTTAATTTTCTGACCAACGATAAGATCGTGGAGACGTATTGATGTGCTTTCGTTTTTGCTTACTCGTAGGTTTACTGCTAAAGTAACTGTAATTTATAAAATTTAAGGGGAAGTGTATGGAATTTTATTTGGATTTGGATTCAGCATATCTCTAAATAAAGATTAAGAAGATTTAAGACACTGGATTAAATAACCGCATGAAGCAAATGAAAGCAAACAGCCTATCTGTAAAGCGAGTAAATTGTGCAACAATGTCGGCATCATTTCTACCCGTTATATTTGCAGGCGTTGAAAGGTTTACTGCTCAACAGTGAGCATCAGATAAGACAGATTGATTAACGACCTTTATCAACATCTTCAGACACGATGAGGTCATGTTTGCATTTCCTTACCATATACTATATTTACTCGAATTAACGGGTACATAAAATAGGAATAACATACTGCTGTGTGTTAACCATTTGCTCTTAGATAACAACATCCATGCTAGGGAAGGTGTTTTGTGACACTGGGCACGCTGAAACATCTTCTACTGCTCCTGCTCAATTCGTTCCCGATGGACAATATTTGCCAATTTAAATGCAAACCATTCCATCAGTTGTACTGACGAGGCCATTTATTGACAGTAATGGAAATAAACATGGCCACTCTGGTAGGCTTCTGATTCTGTGTTGAATGCTTTATTTGCATAGTGCTGTAAGCGTCCACGTTTATGAGCTAGTCGTTCCGAACGGGCAAAAGTGAATGTTTCGAAGATCGTTTAAATCAGGTTCGTTCAGAATTGTTGAAAATGCAAATTTCATAAATATTTGTATCGTCAACTACGCAATCTTTTGTTGATATTGAGTCTTACAAATCAATAAAAATAAAGCCTCATGGAGGTACACAAAACTCAACTCAATTGCCCTCATTGAGCGTAAAGTCAAGCGATAGCCAATTGATTTAATTGAATATATTGTTAAAATTTACCCGTGAGCTTTTTATCTCTCTGTTGACGTCTGTTCGATTTTGTCTTCAACGGTTTTGCATATAATTGGTATTATTATTAATTTATGACCCATTTCGTTTACCAGCCATTGCATTTTTCTGTTCAATAAATTAGTTGCCAAGCGAAAAGGAAAAAAAAACACTAAAATTAATTGTAATTCACCCTCAATCAATCATCCTGTTACCAAGTTACGCCCATTGCTTTCGCCGAGCCTCTGCTTCAAGGTTCAGATCGTTCGAAGGTCGGCAATACTACCTGGTCGCAATAGTGGCAGCTTCAATATTTTAAATTTAATTACTGCCCGTACGCGTACCCGTTACCCACGGGTCAGGACCGTTTTATTACTTTCACATCCGGTTCCGCGAGGAAAATTTAAACGAACACTGTCGAAAGACGGAGGGCGAGTGCGGGGAATGTTGTAATTATGCTGTATCGAGGCAATGGAAGGCCACCTGAAACGAAGCCAAACCCACCTGTGGCAAACTGCTCGTAGTGGAACTGCATTGAAGAACTGCGGTCAACGTTGGTGTGTTAACAATGATGTCCAAAGCACTAGCGTTCCGTTCAATGTCTAACCGTTGCGCGGTGCAAGGGTAGTGGTAATGAAATGAAATCTCTTTTCCGCATCATTATGAAAGTCTAATTGGATTCGTCCATGTTTGTATTGCATCCACTGATATTCACCCATGAAATTACATTCATGTGAAGGTGAATAGCGGTTCGTCGGAAATTAATTTGTGTTGTTTCAAGCGTAACAATAAGAAATTGTCAAATAAACGTGTGATTAGTTATATGATTATATTAGTATTATATTTGACTTTTTTACGTCAAATCGTTTGTTTGTGTAAGCTTGTTCCCGTCAAGCATCTGAAAATTATGACTTTACCCACTGGATAAAGATAAAGTTATGTTTTCAGTTAAATTAAATATTTTTATTACCACCTCACCCAAAAGTGGGTGACAGCAGCAATTAGTTCTAAAACGTTTTCGATTCATAAAAAAATGAAAATGCAACATAACAACTATAGTAATATTAAAAGTCAAGTTCTTTGGAAAGATATGTCTTTGCTTGGCTTCCGGAAACCGTCGGTTTAACAAATGATATAAACAAATTTTGTTAAAAAAGATTGTACTAAAAAAGTGTGCTAACAACGCTTGACAATAAACGTGTTAAAAATGTTAAGGTACCTTGAAAAGGCTTGATCTGACTTATTCAACATAAAACAATTCTGTGAAATTCCAAAAAATGACCGTTACTCTTTGACAGAGAACCAGCACATTTTTGTAGAATTCGATTAAAAAACTGAAACTTTCCCTAACCTCTGAACCCTGAACAAAATGCCTGCATAAATCGATGGTCCGCAATACTCTATGTGGAAAGTAACTCAATTAGAGCACATGATTGAATTTCCCAATCCGATTCAAAACCAAGCCAAAAATACGTCTTGTTCGATATGCCAAGCAGCGCTGCGCGTATTCCCTTTCGAAGCGCAGAGCTTTTCCTGTGGACATGCCAACATAACAAAAACGAAAAAAAGGTTTTCCACCTATACACCCATCGATAGCATCCGTGAACCGTTGTCCAACTATTGGTGATTGGGCCGTTGCCGTCTGCCATAGCGGTACGGGTTTCCAATGCTGGGGTTCCGGTAGTTGAGTCCAGATCCAGATAATCGCTCCAGCGCAGGCAAGGTTTTCGCCTCGGTTTGGTCACAGGCCCGCCCGGCTAGTTTTCTGCATGTTGCGCTCCGTAATTCGGCTGGGGGAAGATTTATTGACCGAATTTCGGATGTCCGATTTTGGCAGCGTTGCACCGCGTATCGCATCGTCGCTTCATAACTATTTGCTATTCATATCAGCGGAAATTGGACGCACGCTAGGCACACGTACCGGAGCGAAGGGAAGCTGTCAGTTAGCCGGTGGAAAATGGCGGGGAAAACTTGAAACAAGCGTACCCAAGCCGAACCCCTACGGGAGGCGAGCCGGCAGTGAAACCACTCGCGACAAATCGAATCTCGCTGCGCTTTGGCCGATCGGCCGCCATGATTTACCCAACCGCTGGCATTCATTCTGATGGTAAGGGAAGATAATGAATGGTGTCCGGAACGCGTCTGTCCGGTCCGGGGACAGGGCCAACCGTCATACCGGGGACCGAAACCTAGAGGAAAGCAACAAGAATGCCTATTCTTTCGGGTCTATTTTGTGATTCCGCATGATCGACCGAATGTTCATCCATGTTCGGTGTATGTAAAATTGGAATGAATCGAACTCTATCGACATTTTACTTTACGGGACTAACGTGCTGAGGAGGCGTTGCAGTCATCGTTTGGAGTTTGATGTTTCGGGAACGCCAGTAGGGACAGAGCTTTGGCGAACGGGTCACATCAGGGTTCAATTTTCAACCATTATATCTTCGGTACTACAAATTTTTATCGATTACCGATAGGAAATATCAATTTAAATGACAATACAGAACTGCAAAACAAATGTTTAGCGGACAGATGTGTTTGTTTGCTGCAGCGTAGGATTAAATCAGTTTCCATGGTGCATTCCATTTTAATTGGATGACTATGGAACTGATGAGAATAAACAAAGGCTTACAAATTTGTTCTACTACATAATCTTTTGTGTTTGTTGTTAAGGGTACATACATAAATTAAATAAACAGATGTTTAAATACAATATTCTACAATTCAATTATGTGCATTCTAATATATTTGAATAAGAGAATAATAATATAAGAAGTTTGAAAAATATAAAATATTTTTCTTATGACTGTATCATCATTTTAAAGTAGACTAATGTTATTTAAAAGTGGCAAGCTGTGACAGAGAAAGGTATAAAGTTGTATTACAGTTTATAAAAGTTCAAAAGATTAAAGTTGTATAAAGTTGTATTGTATATTAACCAGAGTAGATGAAAAATATGTTCTTAGTGAAGAAATAATTAAATCATTAGCAAAAACGATTTATTCATCATGCTCAAGAAAGTATGTCGGTACAACTAGCCATTTTTTATTTTTGACGAGGAAGACTCTTGCCTTGGTAAATGTAAAATATACTACGAAGCCTAAAACTTACATCGATGATAGGTCCAGTTTTAGAGCAATGTCACTGGGTTCCAAAGTTTTTGCTATTGACAGCAACACGGAGGTATAAATACACAGCTTAATAAAGGTCATACCTCCATTGAATACAAAAACAGTGTAAATACATATTTTATTGGTTGCAATGGTTTATTGCTTGTGTAAGAACGTACTGCCAATAATTAATTGCCCCTATTGTGCGTGACTTTCAATTGTTTTCCTAGACCGCCCGGTTTTCGCTAGTAGTTGTACAACAAATGCGAAAAGAAAGGTACGGTTGTATGTAGCTACCATTCTTTTGTTTGCGAAAACAAAGGTGTGTAACTGTGAAAAAACTTCGAAAAGCAGTAGAAGCACCAAACGAAAGAGCACCATAATCACATCGTAAAGGGGGTGAAACATGTGCGAATGGCGCGAAAAGGGTTATCACAAATTTATTTAACCCTAAACTCCTGCACTTGCGAAGGTGACAAGCGTAAAGAGAGTAAAAAAAGAGTGCCAAAAATGAACTACAAACGGACGGATTTCCATTTCGCTAAGGCAAAACGGGGACCCAGCTCGAGGACATCCGAGCAGGGGGTCGTAGCATAAACTCGCAACTCACCCAGGAGAAAGCTTTCCCGAAAATTAGGAAACTACACCACGGGAGGCGCGTTTGTTAGTGCAATAGACCGAGCGTAAGCTGCGTCTCTGGTGGGCTCTGTGTGGCTTTGGGGTGCAGAAATGGCGCCGGTGTTGGCCAACTGAGCTGCTCCCGGGCACGTGCGTCATGTGTTTATGAAGGCATAAATTCTCAAAAATATAATTTATTGCGCTTGTCAAGGTGGGCAACAATAGAACGAACGAAACCCGCCACCAAACCGGCACGCGGACTGCAACAACCGCATCAAGGATCTGCCGGGCCTCCCGAGCATGGCAAGAGCCTACGCACACTAAGGTGGCTCGGGAATAGAATGAACATCTTTAGGCAAGTGCAAATAAGTCGCAGAGATGTAGTACAAAAGTGGAGCAAAACAAAAAGAAATGAAAGAACCAAAACATAGCATAAATCGTGCACAATGGAGTGTTTGCAACCTGGCTTAGTACATCCGGGTCTGCTAGAAGGTGTTGTCTTACCTTTTATTCGTACTAAGCCTTAAATATTCCCGTGGACAATGGAAGTTTTCACATATAACGCTCGATCGCTGTTCGATGAGTTCCATTGTTCCGAGTCGATCAGGTGCTGTACACGCTTCAATGGAGTTTTTGTTCGATAAAAGTATTATGTATGTGATTTGTTGTCGTTTGCTCGGGAAATCGTTTACAGATGTTGTAAAGAAAAGATAAACGCTGCCCGTTTCCTGTGGCAATGGAATCCTAAACGTAGCTTTTCGTTGCCCTTTTGATGCTTCTGTGAACATTTGTTTGATTTATTTTACGCAAATGAAAAATATGTACAAATTTTAAACAACAATCAAAACAAAAACTAATCAATGATATCAAACAAAAACTAGTCAATTTGGATCAATCAATCAAATCAATCAAAAAAACACAGCTGTTTGGACTATTTAACAGAATTTCTTTTGTGTATAGAGCGTTAAAAATGTAAACCAATTGTGTTGATTTTTGAAAAATGAATAACAAACAATGAACATAACAGTAACACTCCAAAATACGATCGAGCAACTAAGCTGTGGGTTTAATGAAATTAATAATCAAAAAGCAACAAACAATAAAGGAGTAAACACTGAGTAACATTCTACCCTCGCAAACATTGAACAAACCGACAACGCGAAACAAAATGAAAACACAAACAACACACCAAATGAACAGCTTGCAAAAGATGGCTTTCGGATATTTTGCGCCAACTCCTGGCGAGTAGAGATTAGCACAACTGTTTGATCGTTTGAGAAAATGAAATGCCACAAAGCTGGAGTTCGAGTTGTTTGCGCGAGATTTTCCTGGCGCAAAGGAGGAGGAGAACGGAAAAAACATAGCTACAGATAAAAGATGGTATTATTTCATAAACTCATTGTTCACGCAACGGCAACTCGCAAACTAGTTACGCGACCGTTTCCGAAGCGCCTGGTTGGCTGAATACTGTTGGTGGTTTGGAAAGTTGCCGCTCAGAAATTGTATGTCGTTTTTGTTTCGTTTGTTTAAGGCTAAAGTAGTAGCGGAAAAATTGGAACAACGAGTAAACGAAAAAAAAAAAAAGATAAAAGAGATTGTTTCGGTTGGTTTGCGCTCATTTGCCGAACGAACGCTAGTTTGTTGTCGGTGCCAAAGCATGGAACAATGTCTGTAGCCAAAACATTAAAGCAACTTTCGTCGAACTTGGCGCAAACGGTTAGCCTTCGGTTCTTGTTCGCTGGAGAAGTTTTCCGATTGGCTCGCAAACTGAAAGGAGGCTAGGAATGAAAGGGAACCTACTTCAAACCTCAATCGTTCGCCTCTGTTTGCTTTCTGCCTAGAGCACCCGCACTTGGCCAGTGCTTTATTGTATGTATTTATTTTGGTGAAAATTAATTTCTTTTCCGGACGGTCCGGATTTCTTATTTTCCTCGGTTTCTTTTTGTTTCTTTCGCCGGTCGATGTTCGTTTCGTTTTATCGAGAATTTTCGCGGGCTGATGCAACACACAATTCGGTGATGGAGGCGGTGGTTGCACGCTTGCCACCGCCACTTGTCTGTTGCTTTTGTTATCGACTGTGCGCAACAGTATCGAATGCTTCGTGTTCGTGCCGTGGTGCGATGGAGGCGCCTGGTGCTTCTTAGATGTTTTTTTTCTCTCTTTGATGCATTTTCACCGACCGGTTTTGAAGTAGAAAATAAATTTAAGCACCTTGAGGAATGCAACTGAGAAAGACGCAAAAGCAAAAGAGAAATAACCGAGAGCATCTGCAACGCCACTATTTCCGGCGGTGGTTGGTGCTATTTCTTCCTCCATCATTTCCTAAGAGTATTTTTGTTGTTATACTATTTTGTTTTTTTTTCGTACATTTTCAGTTTGGATGGCTGCTTATGAGGGGAGGGAGGATGTGCATTATTTGATAGGCAAGTTTTGTTGGTTTTTATTTTTTCCCCGTTCTACTGTAGCAAAACGTTTTGTTCCTTTAAGGCGAATAGAGTTTTTTCACAAATGCTTTGTTTTCTACGTGCTCGAAAGAACTCCACAACATATTACCCTAAGGCACAAATAAAACAGGGGATTGTGTAAGAATGTATGCTGAACGTGTTTTGAGAGTTCTATTTTGTTTGCATGTGATAATTTGGCTTATTAAAAACCTCTTTGACGCGTTTTGGTTGGATTGTTTGGTTGGATTGAACGATGTAAGAGCTGATATTCTTCCTAAATCAGTCAGTTTTATTTTGCTAGGTTTATTTTTAACCCCCTTTCTTTTAGATACTATGAGTATTTAATTTCCTTCAACTGTTCCTAAACATACAAAACTACACATGTTTTTTCAGTGTTATATAATTGATTTTACATAAAAAGACCCGACTTATCGCTGATTAACTTTACTAAGATATATTATAAGCTTTATATTATAATCATCATTTATTAAACTGCATAATACGAAAATTAAACATTTCAACAATATTTTTAATCTTCTTTCGTGGTAACTATTTCAATGAAATAACGATGTTTTTTCGAATCAACCATCATTTATTCTAATACAAAGAAAGCAAGGTTTTACAAACAACGACCGGTTCGAATGTACCACTTAACGCTACGCTTCTTTCAACTACTTATCTCAACGTAACTCAGAACCGAACGGGAATGGTGAAAAGGGGTCGGCAGCAGGCAAGCTCGCTCGTAATACCGATGTAATTCTTCCCCGGGGAATAGTTTGGAACACGGAATGCAAATGAAAAATTTCTCTATAAAAACCAGCGCAACACCCATGGGCGTCGTTCTAGAAGGGGGGAAATGGCTAGGAAACGGGGGGTCGTCGGGGCAGTTGCACAAATTCTCAACCGAGAGCACAACCGAATGACGCGCAAGCTTCAATGGCGATGAGCTATAACGAGTTTTTTCTTTTATTTTCTTGGTGTTTTGCTGCCAGCTCCGGATGGTGGCGGCTCCTGGCTTTTGTAGTTCGTTTATTTCATTCGCACTCGCGTTGGCTCAACCGCGCCCATGGTGACCCGGGCTCGGGGAAGCGTCTCCACGGACAACCCGTCACGAGATTGAAATGAAGCGAAGCGCCTGAAAGTATGCAGTACACAGCTGGTGCCGGATTCCGGAACCCACGGACCGGTGTTGCGGTGAGAGATCGGTTCGGGGCCGGTGTGACAGGTACCGGAAACCGCTCACCGCACCGGTCCGGGAAGTGGCTGTCTAGGAAAGCCGTGCGCCGGATTGTCACCGATGCATTACGAATGAACGAAGTGGGAAGGAAGAAAGTTGTCGAAAGGAGTCGGTCGGTCGGTCGGACGAACGGTTGTTCTCAAATTTAGCTGATAATCCCTCAGGTGCCATTGGGTTGCCATTTTCACCATAAAACCCATCACGATCATCATCATCATCATCCGGTGCTGTCAGTGCACGTCGAAGGAGCCGTTACGAACCTTTCAACCAAATCTTTGGCGGATCGGAAAAAAGTGCTTGCAAAGAAGGGGGAGTGATGCACTGGAGCTGTTCAGGAAGTGTGGGAAGAATGAGAAGGTGCAAGAAGTACAGGGAAAAGCCAAGGCAGGAAGAAGGTTTGACTGGGTTGGTTGATTGTTGATAGCGTGTCCTTTTTGATTGCTTTGAGAGTTCGGTTGCATTTAACCGCCATCCCCGGCCAATGCCAGACACCAATGGGAAATTGATCGTAGTTAAGTGATGTTTGGTGATGCTGTCGAAATTCTCATTACACCCGCAGTTTTACAGGCAAGAGCTTTGAGTGCAGTTTAAATTTAACTTTTTCTAAACTTTTCTGATTGTTTGCAGAATATTTAAAGAAATATTTGTTGGAGAAAATTTAAGAGAAACATTACAACGAAAATATGTTTGCAAAGATACTGGAAAAGAAAAATATCGTTTCTTCTCTATATTGTATAGACCAACCTCAAATTATGTCACGTTTGTACAGTTGTCTAGAATGTGACAAATCGTGCAATGTAATTTCCGATCCAACCACATGTGCAAGTTCCATTTCGTTTTAAATGAGCATTTTATTTTAAGCATTGGTAATAAAATCACAAGCAGGTGGCTTAAAAAAGGAATGGAAAAATTCTGAAGATACCAAACATTGGAAATACATTTGTTTGCAATACTGCTCTCTTAGAAAAAAATTTCTGGTAAATTTTCTACTAGCCAGAAAACTTAGATAAGTTTTCAATCTAACGTAGAAGAATTTAATTTTATGCAGATGAACATAGTTGTACATATATGCCAGCTGGCACTTGTTAACCGTATGCGAACGATCACTCCTTGATGCACCACGTCCCACGAAGCCAGGAAGTGGCCTTCCACGGTCGGTCTTTTTTTTTTATAAAACATACTATTTATTTATAAAATAGTTTACTTGCTTATAAATATGGTCTTTACAATAGTGTCAAAGAAACAATGTTCATTTAAGGACAGCTAGATAGATCGCAGTATCATTGTTTCCAATGATATGGATGATGTAGTTCTCACTCACACGCCGAAGGTCATCATATCAATGAGAGGATAAGTGAGGCAACATTCTATCAGATCGATGGAAATTGGCTAGGGAAGCCGATATTTCACAATCTACCTTGCATCAGTTGATCAAACATGACTTGAACTGTCAATCTAGAGTCAGAGTAAACCGTCATCCTGCACCAGATCTAATCAAACAACTGCGGTTGGAGATCTCGACGCATTGGGTGTCAACATTAAAATAAAAGAATACTGTCATCCGGGGGGTCCGCGACAGCCGAGCGGTAGCGCCGGATAGAAAATCGGCCCATGAGCGCCGGGGCTCACCACCTCGACGGCGTGGGTTCGAATCCCAACCGAGACCGGACCCTCCCCTGTACGAGAAGACTGACTATCCACGTACAACAGGGAAACAAGTCTCGTAAGCCCTTAACGGGCAGGCATGACCAAGAGGTCGTTACGCCAAGAAGAAGAAGAAGAAGATTACAACGAAAAAATCTTTGCAAAGATGCTATAAACGAAAAATACCGTTTTATTCTCTATATTGTATATACCAACCTTAAATTATGTCATGTTTGTACAGATTTCTAGAATGTGACAAACCTTGCAATGTAATTTCCGATTCAACCACATGTGCAAGTTCCGTTTCGTTTTTAATGAGCGTTTAATTTTAAGCATTGGAAATAGGAATGGATAAAATTGTGAAGGTACTAAACATTAAAAATATGTTTACAATACTACTTTCTTACATACATTTTTTCTGGTAAATTTTCAACTAGCTAGAAAACTTAGATAAGTAATTCAATAATATGTAGATGTACATAGTTGTACACGGTTCAATCTAATTAATTTATTAATTCGGTAATAGCTTGTTGCTGCGTACCAACTATTATCAAATTAATAAATTACGGCGGTGCATTAAAAAGTAGTACAAAACTATTCCTCAAACAACCATCAACAATTTGAAGTTGAGTAATAGTTGAGCAGGTAAGAGGTTCTGAAGGGAAATTTGTAGGATTGGATTTGAGGCCTTGCACTCTGATGATCGCTTCCAGACGGTCTGGATTCGATTCACTTTGTTTGTTTCTTACTACCAATAAGCTAACATGGGAATGCTCTGTAATGTCTTTTGAAGTCAAGAACATTCCGGATGAGAAGCACATTACGATGAGAAAGACAATGACACCGACGGCGATGCTGCTGTTGATCGAGCAATCTCTTATAGCCAAGGATACTGAATCCAAATTTATAAGAATCATATGGAAGCACTTTACTTCCGTACTTTGTATTGGTTTGTCCCTTAGAAGGGAAAATAAATAGAATTGACTTAAAATAATTCATAATTCAATAGATGTTGTTAAGCAATACGGCCAGGCCGTTCTTTCTGAGAAAAAAAAAAAAGATGTTGTTAAAATTAACGGAGTACGAAGACGAGTCGGATGAATCTTGATGAATTTTACCTTATTCGAAGGTTGGTTTAGGTGGAGGAATTACTTTACAGGTAAGGCCTGGGTAAATTAAAATTGAATGATGTCACACGTTCACTCTTGCCACCTAATCTAGTTCACATATCAAACTACTTTTTGTGATATTCAATGAGTAGCAGGATATGGAAGTTGATGCCAAGCCTAGAGCCGATCCTTTGCTAAATTTGAATTTGTGTCTCCCTTGACACTTCATATTCTATTGACCTTCCCGATGGTCACGCAAACTTTGGTGTATTATGCTACTCCATGGAACAGCAACGCGTTTCGAAATCCTCTCAGTCTTTACGCAGCATTTGGTTGGGAAACGTGGCAAACGTAAACCATCGTTCATCTCAAAGCGGAGGTATTGCGCGAGTTTTGTGCCAGCAGCTCCATCCATGGCATACGTTACTTCGACAGGATCGAGCGAACATCTTGCGAAAGGTGATTGGACAGTTTCATTCCTCTAGTTCATCGTTTTTTACTTACCAGCACACTGAAACTATGTAACCCTACTACGTATCTTCAAGGTTTTGGTGGATCGTTGTGTTCCTTTTGTCGTTGACCGGTTGTGGGTATCTAATTTTCCAAGCCTTCCATAAATGGGACCAAAACCCGATAATAATTTCGACCTCCGAAAAAACAACGCCAGTTTGGGAAGTGCCATTTCCAGCCGTCACCATCTGCCCCGGAGTGAAAGTATCGCCGATGAAGCTGAATATTACGAAAAGGATGGATGAATTGAGGGAGTGGAATATAGACAAGGATCCCGAGAAAAAAAATCTTACTGCCGAAGCGTAAGTATTCGTGTTTGAGGAACACCTTAAGTTAATAATTGTGTTTTTGAAACTTTTTTTTATCTTCTTAGAATTGCTGAGCTGAAAACAGTTGCTCATGTGTGTGATTATATAGGGGGGATGGGCGTAATAGAACGTTTGACAGACGGCGGGGAAAAGGACGTTGTAAAACGGCTCAAAAAATATTCCTTTGATCGGCAATCACTTCTCCGCCACTGCTTTTTCAAGTTTACCTTTGGTGAAGATTACCTCAAAGAAATAGTCACCGACGAGGGTCTGTGTTACTCGTTTAATTTGCTACCAGAGGACATCGTATTTCGCAAGGAAGCTCTACACGGCGACTACACGTACATGGAGAATTGGTCACATATACACTACAGCAATGATCATAAACCGATGCATGTATCTGCCGCCGGAAGGAGAGCAGGTCTCCAATTATTGCTTCTAACATTAAATTCATACATCGATCAGAATTGTAACGTAAGTTTTGATGATAGTATTTAAAACTTGATTTGGTGGAATTAACTTGTTAAATTCAGTGCTCATATTACAATTCTTTTGTAACACCAATGATTCGTGGACACTTTGAGTGGACGCTACTTTCACGAATTATTATTATACTATTAGATTCATAGTTTTGTCTTCACATTTCAGAATTTTCCATCGGGATTTCATCTCATATTTCACGAACCCAGCACGTATCCGCAGGTTTCCAAGCGGTACATCAACATACCGGAAGGCCACATAGTGTCGGTGGCAGTGAAGCCGCAGATAATCAACACATCCGATTCAGCCGCTTCTTACCATTGGAGCAAGCGACAATGTTTCTTCAATCACGAACGTCATCTTAAGTTTTTTAAGATCTACAACCAGGAAAATTGTGAGCTTGAGTGTCTGACCAATATCACAGTGACAATGTGTGGCTGTGCTTATTTTTGGATGCCACGAGCGCCTGAAACAGCTGTATGTTCTGTAGGCAAATATAATTGCTACGCTGATGCTCTAGGAGCAATGAGTGGCAATATGTATTACCAACCGCCAGTTGAAATTCAGGAAATCCTAAGAATGTATAATGGAAAGGAAACAGCATCAAAATGCAATTGTCTTCCATCGTGCAGCTCGGTACAATA
This sequence comes from Anopheles coustani, assembly GCF_943734705.1. NCBI lineage: Eukaryota > Metazoa > Arthropoda > Insecta > Diptera > Culicidae > Anopheles > Anopheles coustani. Next base: position 66,937,087 of record NC_071288.1, on the reverse strand, counting down.
TGATACTGAAATCTCAATACTCGCATTTAATACAAGTACGCAAGTTTTTATCAAACTGTGGGGGTCTTTTGGGTCTCTTCATGGGCTTTAGTGTTCTCAGTCTGCTCGAGATATGCTACTTCTTTACTATTCGCCCACTTTCGCTGCGAAAAAAGAGGAAGATATCAAAACAAAAAGCGAAAAAGGAAGCATCAATCAAGAGAGTGGCAACAATAAGTCCATAAGTTGTTATTCACGTGTAGCTAAGAAGAAGTTCACTCATCCAATTCCATTTAAAGCATATCGATGTATTCTGCTTTAAGCATACGAGGATCATTCGATCTCAACGTTAACTCGACTTGAATGAGAAGGCAACGGCTTCATCGCAGACAAATGCCTCGCCAAGTGTGTAGCACCAGCACCATCAACATTAAATTCGGATTCAACAGATTTATAATATATTCAGAGCACCATTGTTTCTAAATTTATCCCAATAAAAACCAACTGATATTCACTTTCATGAGCACATGACATATTATTCAGTGATTCATTTCAACATTATGATTTCATTTATTATTGGTGTGTTAAATTGAGTTGTTAAAAGTAATATTCCCATACAAAGACTAAAAAAATCGTTGATGATGGTTGATGGGGCGAGTTAGTTCAAGTTTGCGTAATTCAAGTTTTTATATTTGTGATGAACTTAATTTTAACTAATACACATACTAATGAAACCTATAAGTTGTTTGAGTAAAAGAAGATATATGCTATTGGTTGTGTGTAATTTTTTAAATGATTGCTTGCTTGGAGTTGGGTTTTTTTCAAAACTGTTTCAATTTAAACATTTATACAATTTTTTTGACCAAATTAAACACATATAGAGGGGATTATAAACAAATTGCGTTCACGCATGAAATATCACAAACTGTTCCACGGAGCCGGAAGATGTCTATAATGATTAACTCATGATTAGCAGTGGAAAAGGGGTTAAAACATAGAGATTAATTCCAAAAGAGACATAAAAGAAAGTTAATCGAGGCGTCGTGGGGTCCGCAACAGCCGAGCGGTAGCGTCGGTTAGTAGAAAATCGGGCCATAAGCGCCGGGGCTCACCACCTCGACGGACCTGGGTTCGAATCCCAACCGAGACCGGACCCTCTCCTGTACGAGAGGACTGACTATCCACGTACAACAGGGAAAAAAGTCTCGTAACCCCTTAAAGGGGGCAGGCAGGTCGTTACGCCAAATAGAAGAAGAATCGAGGCGTCGTACATAGGAAACCCAATTGTTTCATGGCGTGTAGCATAACTAGCTGAAGGCGTGCAGATGCTGTAAAGTGTTTATTTTTAACATCAACCGACGTGTCAAGCAGAAGTCGGCTTTTACCCAACCCTGAAAGACACAATAGATAAGGAGCAAAAGCCGTCCTCGTATCTTTTCGGCCCAGCTTGGGTGTTGGGGTTTTGGACCGGCAACAATCATGCCGTCAACATAAGCGAGACATCGAACCGATGGATAGTGAGGGGTGTCGTAGTCATAAATTAAAAATGGACCACGTTTATAACGAAGCGAAGTTTTGAAGGTACAACTAGGAGCGGTTTTGAGCTAGTTGTAACATTTTACAACCCAGTAAGTCCTGAGCTTCATCAGTTCCTGCAAGACTGCTTAATTATTGCGGACAACTGTGGTGCTGAATGTAATAAAAAATGAGATTCGGTTAAAAAGGGGTGTAGCAGTTGCAACTACGATAGCTTTTTATATTTATTAGAAAAAGGAACATATAAACGTAGAAAAAGGAACAATATAGCCAAACCGATTATATAAAGTAAATAGATTATTAAACGAACAAGTGAACGTTTCTATACGAGGTCTGTAAAGTACGCCCGACAGACATCAGATACTGCAGGAAGGAATACCAACTTGCCAATTAGTCATAATGTTTTAACTTTCCACAGATCAATCTTACTTTTCACTGCGAGACTTTTATCTATAAAGAAGAACCTGTGAACTGCATAATTATTTTCTTTTTTTGCACTAGTGAATATATGTAAATACAAAAGATAAATCGGATCCACTGTGCTTAGCTTATATAATAGTACAATCAAACCCTTCTACATGGTGCTTTCTTCAGCATCTCTATACACATCAACCTACAAATGTCTTTCAGATGATGCTACTTAGCCGGCAGTGAGTATGTATACACTGATAAAGGCGTTAGATTTATTTTTTGTTGGTATAATTAAAGGTTGAGGCTAATTTCTTAAGCTGATAAATGGACTTAAGCTGATAAATGGGAGTGTGAAACAAATAAAACTGGTACGTTCTCGTTGATCTCTAGCGCATGCTGATAATCGAGATGTCCGTGAACATTACTTTCAAATTAGTAAGCTTCTTTCTTGTTGATGTTGTTACCATCGTTATCGTGGGCCAGCAATGACTGACGGTGCACCTACATAACCTTTCGGCAGCGATGGTAAGCTGTACGGTGCTAGAGCAAATATGTGATTCATCATTAGTTAGTTTGGAAATTTGGAAAGAAATCCTCTGACTGACAACATGTAAGCTTATTTTGATTTTGATGTCAAAACATTTCTTCTTCACGTTAGGTATTAGGAGGCAAATCGTATACAGTTGAGAGGGAGAACACGAGCACTCGGTTAGAATATTCCAACATCGCTTAGTGTGTTACGACTTACGTTTTGTAATAGCGATAGTGATTACCAAACGATTTTCGGAAGCAGGAGAGAAACATGTCTAATGTTACACAAAACAAAACCGTCCTCCAAATAACTACCGGAGTCATACCCTGAAATGCAAATATATTATTTATCACATAACATGCCTAACACACAGATACGGATACAGATACACGTAATACACAATTAACGTAAGGGCTAGTAAAATAATTTTGCAAAATTATAAACTGTAACTCAACGCATCGTCATGAGCAAGGATTGGTTGGGAATTCCTAGATAGGACATGATAACGGCATCTGTATCTTTTGTGCTCCAAAAAACCAACTTTCGTGCATTTTGATTACTTGTTATTAATGCCAGTGGTCATAAGCTCGTCCTTGCAATTAAAAACAGATAAAAAATATTGCCGTTAAAACAGTTTAATTGCTGACTTTATCTGGTCATGACTAATTGATGGTAGTAAAAACAGACATCATCCAATCTGTCTTTGTGTGAAAATATCAAATAGATAGACGGCAATATATTCTTATCCCGACTCGTAAATATGGATGCCTCTTACTTCTAATCCAATCTTTCAATATTTTTTGTATTACCAAATAAAACTGCCAGTGAACGATCAAATCGGTATCAACCTTGATCTTGCCAATAAGTACCTATTGACTCAGTGTAAGTCGTTCGAAGTATCGTAAATCGTAACAACATCGTAATGAGTAAACCAACCATTTCGAAAGCTGTTCAAATTAAAGTGAACATCAAAATTTTGTTTTAAAGTCGGAACAAGTTATTGCCGTTGACTTAAACATAAAAAACTGCAAAATCTGAATACACTTTCTAAAGGAGCACTCTCATAATGCTTGAATCTATTTTCTTTGAAGTTTCAAAATGCATATTATTACAAAACGAATATGATTACGAATCATATATTACAAAAAAATGAAGCTATACCCACCCGTCTCTGAAAAAATGTCGATGGTCCAATAGTTATGAGACGCTCATTTAGCTTTATTTAGAAAAACTTTAAGGAGTCGTAAGTATCCTTTAAATTTGCCTTAAATACCCCAACGTTTTCTTCTATCCAACTGAGGCTGTGCGAGACCTCGGTGTAGAGTGCCCTCGACTTACCGACACCGCACCCGTAAGGTCTTATCGGTGTGATACCGACAACGTGGTACATACAATTTTTAGGTTGAGTGAGTGTCAGCAGCGAACTTCCAGGGTCTCCTAAGCATGCGTGACGACCTTCCATATTGCTACCGATGCACAGTTGACCATCGGTAACGCCGACACTGAAGCGGGATGTGAATTTGAACCTTTGAGCACAGTCATCTTGCGGGAACTCTTCCAACACCACCTTTATCAATTGCGTACAAGGAACCCCGTACATATCATTGTTGCAAAATCCGGTCGCTGTGTACTCAGTGGAGTTGCTGTTTTCCATATCCCAAAGGCATGCTGGACGTATGTTACTGGTAAAATACACTCGCTGTTCCAGCTTCACTAGTGCAATATCGTTGTAGGCTTTCGTGAAGCGGTGGTCGGGATGCCTCAAAAACCCTTCGATGGCAACCTCGAGACCATCATCCTTTGAAACTGCACATGTCGATCACTGATAAGCGTTCCACCGCATTTGAACTCATATCCGTCAGCAAAATCGTTGTTGAGGTAGCCCAGCAAGGCATGATGCGGGAACTCGCCGTAGCGTGCTGGTTCACCTCCTGCGATAAGCTGTACGGCGTTGGCACAAACGTTGGATGTAACATTGATCGGGTTAGCATGGATCGGGAGGGGCAGAACTAAATTCGGTTAAATTGGAACGTTACGGTATTTATTACACACTGGATGAGGGAGAAGAAGTAAAATATATTCCTCATATTTTGACTCTACATACCAACTGATCGTACTTACTTTCAACTGCGAGCCTTTCACCTGAAACCAGAGAGAGAGAGGAAGAAAATTAAATAAACTATGCAATTGATTTTTCCATTTTACTATTAAGCAGGATTTCGATGAAAATGTCGTTTCAACACTTTCTTACCAGCGTATGTGCTTGCAATGCTACTTATTAAACCCATTAGCAACATCAAACCCTTCCACATCGTATCGTATTTTCAGCAAATCTATAAAAAGGGAAAATAAACTTCACTTTATTCTGCTTAGGCTCCCATGCGATCCTCACCCGTCGATTGTTTGGTGAGCACTGATAATGGCGTCAGTTTGCTTGTTTCTATATATCATCCCTGAATCGGACGTAATATTGGGTTTCCCTTATACGATGAATGAGTTCATGTATTTCTATGCTTCTTGCAAAATCGGCTTCTCAACTGTATTCCAATTTTAACCCGAGAGTTTTTGAAATATTCTTTTTTATATTTTGATTTGGTAAGCTCACGTTAAACACGAAACAGTATTTCAAATGCGCGAATATTTGCTAGTTGCTGTACCATTCTTATCTTAAGTCTTGTTATACACGAAGCAACAATAAGATAACCTATTGTGTAGGTTCATCACTAACGTTTATAAAGTTGATTGACAATCGAGACACTCTTTCACTCTTCTAAATAGAATGATTGATGTAGGTTTAGCTCGGGTGCTCTTTTTCTGAGCTATAAACGGGTCGATGTTAAATAATTAGTTAAGGCATTTTATTTTTAGACATACTTACCGCTAACTCGGTGTAAAAGAAAAAAAAATGGCAATAAATAGTTATAATTTTCTTTCTGTTATTATTTTCCATGCTGTTTTTGTTTTCTAAAGAACTAATCTCTTAAAAGCTTAAACTACTTTCAAAAAGTGATCCGTGATTAAGACGTTTCTACGGCTTTTTCGATTACCTTTGTTATTTGCTTTCTTTAGTGCTTCATATTTCACCACGCAGGATGTATTAGTTGTTACAACGTGTTAGCCACTCGGACTAGTCTTATACATCAATTAGCTAAAAGAAAACCGAGAGCACACCCGGTTTAGGAATCGTACAATGGAAAAAGGCAAACTGGTGTCAGTGATGGTCACTGTTGGTACATTCTTAAACACAAACATTCTCGACTTTGGTGATTACATGGTTGCCAAAAATACGATAAGTGGAAGGGCGTTTTTGGGTTTTTTGGGGTTACTCCACATCAAATGCATATCATGCCAAGCATGAGTTCTAATTAGTATCTGTAAGGCTATATTTTTGTGGTTTGTTTTCGGAATTTAACATTTTTTTGCACTGCACAATAGGTATTATAGAAGACCATGATAATAAAGTTACATCTTTACAACATGAGATAATTGTGTTTTGTGAACATGTGACATTTGTATCTGAACAGATTTCTGTGAATTTAAATCTGTAAAAAATCGTAATAAAGGTCAACGAAATATTCTACACCTCATCATATCAGTTTAAGAGAAGCCTAAAATTGAGTCTTACTTGGAAAATATAAAAAAGATGCAAACTGATGCTACTATCAGTGCAAACAAGACGATCAAGCAGTGAGGATCGCTTACAGGGTTGATGAAAATAACGCACGATGTGGAAGAGGCTGATTGTGCTATTAAGCGTTAGCAGCTTTGCGAGCAATGTCGATGGTAAGGATCGATGTAAAGACTGAACCTATTTACGAGGGCCTATTTCCAGCACATAATTGGTTAATAGAAAGATTTTAAAATTCGTTTGATTGTTCCGTTTTCAGGTCAAAGACTTGCAGTGGAAAGTAAGTATCGTTTGTTTTGTAGCAGAAAATTAAGTATGATTTTGAACTTGGATTTTTTTTTCAAGTGTGCAATCAGTACCAGCAGGACTGCAGTAAACCAAGACTGCGACGGGTGGTTTCGGGAGGTGAACAAGCACGATATGGCGAGTTCCCGCATCATGCCTTGCTGGGCTACCTCAAGACCGATTTAGAACACGAATATGATTTTTTTTGTGGCGGAACGCTTATCAGTGATCGACACGTGCTGACCGCTGCTCATTGCTTCGCTACGGAATACCCATCAGTTGCTCGTCTTGAGGAGTACCACATAAAGATCAAGACGGAACATGTCAACGATATTCCTATTGAAGGGTACTTGAGGCATCCTGAGCACAAGTTTGGAAAAGTCTACCACGATATTGCACTAGTGAAGCTGGAACACCGGGTGTATTTTACTCCATCCATTCGTCCAGCATGTCTTTGGGACTCGGAGATCCGCAACAATGCCGTGTTCGTTGCCCTCGGATTTGGTTACACTGGCATGTATGGGGATCGCTCCGCAAAAATGATGAAGGTTGCGTTGCAAAAGTTTCCAAAAGAAGATTGCGCTAAAAGATTGGACATATTTGACCGTTTCGATCGTGGCATAACCAATGGTCTATTGTGCGTCGGTAGCAACTATAGCAAACGTGACACTTGCGAGGGAGACTCTGGCGGTCCTCTGCAGTTCCCGAATCCAAGAACCTGCATATTTCACGTTGTTGGTATCATTTCCACCGGACTGAAAGGATGTGGGATTGGGAAGTCGAGAGCAGTTTACACCAAGGTTTCACATTACCTCGATTGGATTGAAGACAACGTTTGGGGACCCAATGCGAATTCAACTGATACTTATGAAGCAGTTCCGAAACAGAAATTTCAAACGAAATGAATTTTAATTCGTAGATGGAAATAAATTACTCCCAAGTAATATAAAAGCGGCTCATAAGCCTATATCGGTGCATCGTTTATTTGAAGCTCGTTTTGGTAATACGTTAATTAAACTAAACTCTTTTTGGACAAATGGTAAAACCCCAGGGGATACTTCTTATTTGAAATCAATCGGTGCAACTGGTGAAACGAACTTGGAACCATTTTTTTTAGTGAAGGTTGAAGATAACCTATTGCTCAAGTTCACAATCGTAAATTACGGTGTTAATTATAAAACTCGACTCTAATTCGATACTATTAGAAGAGTTAATTTCTTAAAAGAATATATAACATTGTTTTCTGACTTTGCATAGTTTCGAACTCAAGTTTAATAGAAAAAATATCAGGAAATTTACCAATTGTATGTTTATGTATAGTTTACTACCGTTAACTAAACAATTAACTGTCAATAATTTAACCTTTTACTGTTACAGTTTGCCAAAAGAAGCAAATACTTTCCATTTCATTGTGGTTTGAAACTCAATGGTTTCATGTGAACAGCTTTCAAAGAAAATGTTCGACTGCTTCTTTTGTTCTTGTTCATCCTTTTAATCCCAGGACTTTACAATATAACTTCAGAAATAAGAAAAAATAGTGCAATGTTGAACAAATTGTAGTTAAAAGCATCCACATTAGAACATTTTTATAACAATTGCTTCGCATTCTATAGAAGGCTGTAACCTCACCATAATTGATAAAAAATGTACTTGCTAATAAAACCCTTAAGAGATTCAAATTCATGAATGTTATCAAATGGTTTTTCCATTGTTCATAGGAGTTCAACGCATACGTGTAGGTATACTGAACCGAAGAAAAACCCACAAATACATCTCGCTCGACAATCTTTAAAAAAAAAGATTGGCAAACTGATGTCGCATTCAGTATATAGCGAGCGATCAACAAGTGAGGATCGTATGGCAGCACATTCAGACTCGAATAAATTTGCTTTGGTTCTAAAACCAACTCTTGATTACGGCGTGTACAAGGTTGCTGATAATACCACAAGATGTGGAAGGGTTTGATTGTGCTATTAAATTTTAGTAGCTTTGCAATCATTGTCGATGGTAAGGAATGTTGAAAATGACTTACTTTTTTCGGTACATTGTTTCGATGCGTAATATTCAAATAAAAAATCACTTAAAAACCTCATTATATTGTCTCGTTTTCAGGTGAAAGGATAGCAGGGGAAAGAAAGTGTGCTTTTTAAATTTTTATATATCAGTGAATTTTGGTAAGATGGATTTCTTTACTTTTAGAGTGCAAAGAGTACCAGAAATTGACTGCATTGCATTCTTCCACTCCACCAATTGACGTAACGTAGCACCGTTGTAAGAAAGTCGTACAACTTATCGCTGGTGGTGAACCTGCTCAAAACGGCGAGTTCCCGCATCATGCCTTGCTGCGCTACAGTTTTTCTAAACTTTTCTAATTGTGTACAGAATTTTTAAAGAAACATGCGTTGCAGAAAATTTAAGAGAAACTTTACAACGAAAATATCTTTGCAAAGATGCTGGAAACGAAAAATATCGTTTTATTCTCTATATTGTATAGACCAACCTTAAATTATGTCACGTTTGTACAGTTTTCTAGAATGTGACAAATCTTACAACGTACTTTCCGATTCAACCACATGTGCAAGTTCCGTTTCGTTTTTAATGAGCGTTTAATTTTAAGCATTGGAAATAGGACTAGAAAAATTGTGAAGGTACTTAACATCTAAAATATGTTTGCAATACTACTCTCTTACATACATTTTTTCTGGTAAATTTTCTACTAGCTAGAAAACTTAGATTAGTAATTCAATTTTATGTAGATGTACATAGTTGTATATGGTTCAACCTAATTAATTTATTATTTCGATAATAGCTTGTTGCTGCGTACCAACTATTATCAAAATAAAAAATAACGACGGTGCATTTGAAAGTCATTCGAAACTATTCTTCCAACAGGACTATTAACCTTCAACAATTTGAAGTTGAGTAATAGTTGAGCAGGTAAGAGGTTCGGATCATGGGATTTGATTTGTTGTATTCTGACGATCGCGCTTCCAGACTGTCTAGATTCGATTCACTTTGATTTATTTACCGTTGTTTCTTACTTACAATCATATAACAAGGGCATATTCTGGAATGGCTTTCGAAGTCATGTATATAATCAATCACGCAATAGCAACTGGCATTTTATGCCCACGTAGTAGCGATCCCTAACATGCCGGCTGATTAGGATGAGAAAGACAATGACACCGACGGCGATGCTGCTGTTGATCGAGGTTCAGGAATCAATCTCTTATAGCCAAGGATGTTGAATCCAATATAATAAAAGTCAGAATCATATTTCTCTTTAATTCGAACGGAATAAAGGCCTGGGTAAATTAAAATTGAATGATGTCACACGTTCACTTTTGCCACCTAAACTAGTCTACATGCCAAACTACTCTCTTTTCCATTTGTGATATTCAATGAGAAGCAGAATGTGGAAGTTGATGCCAAGCCTACAGCCGATCCTTGGCCAAATTTGAATGTGTCTCCCTTGACACTTCATATTCTATTGACCTTCCCTGTCGACACGCAAACTTTGCCGTATTACGGGACTCCATGGTACAGCAGCGTTCCGAAATTCTCTCAGTCTTTACGCAGCATTTGGTTGGGAAACGTGTCAAACGTGGACCATCGTTCCAATGGCATCTTCATCCGAGTGTCCACCTGAATCCGTCAAAGCGGAGGTATTGCGCGAGTTTTGTGCCAGCAGCTCCATCCATGGTATACGTTACTTCGACAGGATCTAGACGACTGTCTAGACAGGATCGAGCGAACATCTTGCGAAAGGTGGTTGGGATAGATTTTTTCCCCTAGTTCATCGTTTTTTACTTACCAGCACACTGAATCTATGTAACCTTCCTTCGTATCTTCAAGGTTTTGGTGGATCGTTGTGTTCCTTTTGTCATTGGCCAGTTGCGGGACACTGATTTTTCAAGCCTACATAAAGTGGGACCAACATCCGATAATAATTTCGATTTCCGAGAAAACTACGCCAGTTCGGGAAGTGCCATTTCCAGCCGTCACCATCTGCCCCGGAGTGAAAGTATCGCCGATGAAGATGAATATTACGCAAAGGTTGAGTGAATTGAAGGAGTGGTACAGAGACAAGGATCCCGAGAAACAAAATCTTACTGCCGAAGCGTAAGTACTCGTGTTTGAGGAACATCTTAAGTTAATATGAGTGGTTTTTAATTTGTGTATTTTCCTAGAATTGCTGAGCTGAAAACAGCTGGTCATGTGTGTGAATTACTTCACTGGCGGCAAGGAATACAATTTTTGAAAGACGCCGAGGAAAAGCACATCGTAAAACGGCTAAAAAAATATTCCCATGATCGTTACGAACTTATCAACTATTGTTCTTTCAATTTTGATGATGCTACACTACACTTAAAAGAAACAGTCACCGACGACGGTCTGTGTTACTCTTTTAATTTGCGACCAGAGGACATCGTATTTCGTAAGGAAGCTCTACACGGCGACTACACGTACATGGAGGCTTGGGACAATACAACTTATGTGAATGATAATATACCTTTGTATGCATATGGCGCCGGAAGGCATGCAGGACTGCGGTAATGGCTTGATACATTAAATTCATACATCGATCAGAATTGTAACGTAAGTTTTGATTATAAGGGGTTATCATGAAATCGGGGGGTGCCCATGGCGCAGCGGTAGCGCGAGAAAACACCACACCACAGGTGTGGGATCGAATCTCGAGTCTGGCACCCTCCGGTATTACGAACGGCTGACCACCGATCTATAATATACCGTCTTTCGGTCACACAAACTCTCTTCGGAGAGAGGCCTTGTCCCACTAGGGGATGTCGTGCCACATAAAAAAAAAAAAAAAAAAAAAAAAAAAAATCATGAAATCGTCGTTTCGTTTTAGCGGTCGCTAAAGGCGCTCATTCGTCGCTAAGGGTGCTCATTTGTTCATTATAATGAACTTTTAGCGACTGAAATGAACAAATGAGCACCTTTAGCGACCGCTAAAACGAAACGACGATTTCATGATAACCCCTATAGAGTTTCAAATTTGATTTGGTGGTATTATCTTGTTAAATTCAATGCTTATTTTTCAGTTCTTTTGTAAGACCAAACATTTGTGAACACTTTGAAGTGGATGTTACTTTGACGATTTCACAATCGGGTTTCTATTTTTGTCTTTTATTTTTAGATGTTTCCATTGGTATTTTATCTCATACTTCACGAACCCAGCACATATCCCCTCATCTTCAAGCAGTACATCGAAATACCGACGGGCTACAGAGTGTCGGTGGCAGTGAAGCCGCAAATTATCACCACACCCGATTCAGCCGCTTCTTACCATTGGAGCAAGCGACAATGTTTCTTCAACCACGAGCGTCATCTTCAATTTTTCAAGACCTACAACCAGGAAAATTGTGAGCTTGAGTGTTTGACCAATATCACAGTGGCAATGTGTGGCTGTGCTTATTTTTGGATGCCACGAGCGCCTGAAACAGATGTGTGTTATCTAGAAAAATTTTTTTGCCCCCTACAAGCTTATTTCATCATGAGTGGCAAAACTAACTTTTCGGGATGGTTTACTGAAGCTCCGAACAAGCTCGATGGAGTAGAAACAGCATCAAAATGCAATTGTCTTCCCTCGTGCAGCTCGGTACAATATGACACTGAAATCTCAGTCGCAAGCAATCTAAATAAAACTGTTGGCAATTACGGTAACGACAGGTACTTTCATTAAATTCAAATAATTGCTTTTGTGTAACGTATTCAACTCATCTTAATCATATATTTTTCAGCACTTTCACATTTTTGACCGTTTACTTCAAGGAATCGCACTTCATCACATTACGACGATCAGAGTTGTATGGAATGGTTGACTTTCTATCAAACTGCGGGGGTCTTCTGGGCCTCTTCATGGGCTTTAGCATTCTGAGTCTCCTCGAGATATGCTACTTCTTTACTATTCGTCCATTTTCTCTGAGAAAAAAGAGAAAGATAGCGAAACGAAAAGCGAAAAAGGAGACTCCCATCAAGAGAGTGGCAAAAATAAGTTAATATGTAGTTTTTCACGTTTAGCTAAGAAGATATTCACTCATCTAATTCCATTTAAAGCTTATCGATGTATTCTGCTTAATGCATACGACGATCATTCGATTTCAACGTTAACTCGACTTGAATGAGAAGACGACGGCTTCATTGCAAACAAATGTCTTGACCAAATGTGTAGTAACAGCACCATCAACATTCAATTCGGATTCAACCGATTTTTAATATATTCAGAGCACCATTGTTTCTAAATTTATCTCAATTAAAGCCAACTGATACACTCTTTCATGAGCACATGTCATGTTATTCAGTGATTCATTTCAACATTATGATTTCATTTATTATTGGTGTGTTAAATTGAGTTGTTAAAAGTAATATTCCCATACAAAGACTAAAAAAATCGTTGATGATGGTTGATGGGGCGAGTTAGTTCAAGTTTGCGTAATTCAAGTTTTTATATTTGTGATGAACTTAATTCTAACTAATACACATACTAATGGAACCTATGAGTTGTTTTAGTAAAAGAAGATATATGCTATTGGTTGTGAAAAAAATATGTAGCAACTTTTTTAATGATTGCTTGCTTGGAGTTGAGTTTTTTTTTTCAAAACTGTTTCAATTTAAACATTGATACATATTTCTTTGACCAAATTAAACACACATAGAGGGGATTGTAAACAAATTGCGTTCACGTATGAAATATCACAAACTGCTTCCACGGAGCCGAAAGGTGTCTATAATGATTAAGTCATGATTAGCAGTGGAAAAGGGATTAAAACATAGAGATTAATTGCAGAAGAGACATAAAAGAAAGTTAATCGAGGCGTCGTGGGGTCCGCAACAGCCGAGCGGTAGCGCCGGTTAGTAGAAAATCGGGCCATGAGCGCCGGGGCTCACCACCTCGACGGCGTGGGTTCGAATCCCAACCGAGACCGGACCCTCCCCTGTACACGAGAGGACTGACTATCCACGTACAACAAGGAAACAAGTCTCGTAAGCCCTTAACGGGGGCAGGCATGACCAAGAGGTCGTTACGCCAAAAAGAAGAAGAATCGAGGCGTCGTACATAGGAAACCCAATTGTTTGACATAAATACCAAGAAAACAACAGATGCAACACACATGTCCTCCGTACATTCTTTATAATCTTGAGTTCGTAAGAGAATGTGTGGCACATCTCAAAGTTAAGTACGGCGTGTAGCATAACTAGCTGAAGGCGTGCAGATGCTGTAAAGTGTTCATTTTTAATATCAACCGACGTGTCGAGCAGAAGTCGGAGGAGCAAAAGCCGTCCTCGTATCTGTTTGGCCCAGCTTGGGTGTTGGGGCTTTGAACCGGCAACAATCATGCCGGCAACATGAGCGAGACATCGAACCGATGGACAGTGAGGGGTGTCGTGGTCATAAATTAAAAATGGACTACGTGCATAACGAAGCTAGTTGGGATGGTACAACTAGGAGCGGTTTTGAGCTAGTTGTAACATTTTACGCCCCAGTAAGTCCTGAATTTCTTCAGTTCCGTTTATCATACCGACAAAGGCTGCTTAATTATTGGGGACAACTGTGGTGTTGAATGTCATAAAAAAGTCAAATGGGATTCGGTTAAAAAGGGGTACAGCAGGTGCAACTACGACAGCTTTTCATATTTATTAGAAAAAGGAACGTAGAAACGTTGAAAAAGGAGGAATATAGCCAAACCGATTACATAAAGTAAATAGATTATTAAACGAACTAGTGAACGTTTCTATACGAGGTCAGAAAAGTACGTCCGACAGACATCAGATACTGCAGGAAGGAATACCAACTTGCCAATTAGTCATAATGTTTTAACTTTCCACAGATCAATCTTACTTTTCACTGCGAGACTTTTATCTATAAAGAAGAACCTGTGAACTGCATAATTATTTTCTTTTTTTGCACTAGTGAATATATGTAAATACAAAAGATAAATCGGATCCACTGTGCTTAGCTTATATAATAGTACAATCAAACCCTTCCACATGGTGCTTTCTTCAGCATCTCTATACACATCAACCTACAAATGTCTTTCAGATGATGCTACTTAGCCGGCAGTGAGTATGTATACACTGATAAAGGCGTTAGATTGAGTTGTTGTTGGTATAATTAAAGGTTGAGGCTAATTTCTTCAGCTGATGAATGGACTGAGGCTTATAAATGGGAGTGTGAAACAAATTAAACTGGCACGTTCTCGTTGATCTCTAGCGAATGCTGATAATCGAGATGTCCGTGAACATTACTTTCAAATTAGTAAGCTTCTTTCTTGTTGATGTTGTTACCATCGTTATCGTGGGCCAGCAATGACTGACGGTGCACCTACATAACCTTTCGGCAGCGATGGTAAGCTGTACGGTGCTAGAGCAAATATGTGATTCATCATTAGTTAGTTTGGAATTTTGGAAAGAAATCCCCTAAGTGACAGCATGTGAGCTAATTTTGATTTTTATGTCAAAACATTTCTTCTTCACGTTAGGTATTAGGAGGCAAATCGTATACAGTTGAGAGGGAGAACACGAGCACTCGGTTAGAATATTCCAACATCGCTTAGTGTATTACGACTTACGTTTTGTAATAGCGATAGTGATTACCAAACGATTTTCGGAAGCGGGAGAGAAACATGTCTAATGTTACACAAAAAAAAACCGTCCTCCAAATAACTACCGGAGTCATACCCTGAAATGCAAATATATTATTTATCACATAACATGCCTAACACACAGATACGGATACCGATACACATAATACACACTTAACGTAAGGGCTAGTATAATAATTTTGCAAAATTATAAACTGTAACCGTACGCACCGCCATGAGCAAGGATTGGTTGGGAATTCCTAGGTTGGGAATGATAACGGCATCTGTATCTTTTATGCTACAGAAAACCAACTTTCTTGCATTTTGATTGCTTATTATTAACGTCAGTGATCGTAAGCTCGTCCTTGCAATTAAAGACTGATAAAAAATATTGACAGTAAGACAGTTTAATTGCTGACTTTATCTGGCCATGACAAATTGATGGTAGTAAAAACAGACATCATCCAATCTGTCTTTGTGTGAAAATATCAAATAGATAGACGGCAATATATTCTTATCGCGGCTCGTAAATATGGATGCCTCTTACTTCTAATCCAATTTTTCAATATTTTTTGTATTATCAAATAAAACTGCCAGTGAACGATCAAATCGGTATCAACCTCGATCAACGGTATAAACTTGTTAATAAGTACCTATTGACTCAATGAGAGTCGTTCGAAGTATCGTAAATCGTAACAACATCGTAATGAGTAAACCAACCATTTCGAAAGCTGTTCAAATTAAAGTGAACATCAAAATTTTGTTTTAAAGTCGGAACAAGTTATTGCCTTTGACTTAAACATAAAAAACTGCAAAATCTGAATACACTTTCTAAAGGAGCACTCTCATAATGCTTGAATCTATTTTCTTTGAAGTTTCAACATGCATATTATTACAAAAAGCTATACCCACCAGTCTCTGAAAAATTTTCGATGGTCCAATAGGTATGAGACGCTCATTTAGCTTTATTTAGAAAAACTTCAAGGATTCGTAAGTATCCTTTAAGTCCTCGACTTACCAACACCGCACTCATAGGCTATATACTATTGATCAACCCAAATGTGTAGGTAAACTGCTTCTTGAACATCTCTTTAGGGAAATACCATACGAAGAAAATCCCACAGTTACGTCTCACTCGACAATCTTAAAAAACAGAATGGCAAACTGATGCCACATTCAGTATATAGCGAGCGATCAACAAGTGAGGATCGTATGGGAGCACATTCAGACGCGAATAAGTTTGCTTTGGTTCTAAAAACAACTCTTGATTACGGCGTTTACAAGGTTGCTGATAACACCACAAGATGTGGAAGGGTTTGATTGTGTTATTGAGTTTTAGCGGCTTTGAAATCATTGCCGATGGTAAGCAATGTTGAAAATGACTTACTTTTTTCGGTATATTGTTTCAGTACGTAATATTCAAATCGAAAATCACTTAAAAATCTCATCATATTGTCTCGTTTTTAGGTGAAAGGATCGCAGAGGAAAGTAAGTGTGCTCTTTGGGTTTTTGATATCAGTGAATGATGTATAGTTGGTAAGATGGATTTCTTTACTTTTAGAGTGCAAAGAGTACCAGCAATTAACTGCTTTGCGAAGTTATATTCTTCCACTACCAATGCATGCTCCACCAATTGATGTAACGTCTCACCGTTGTAAGAACGTCGTAGAACTTATCGCTGGTGGTAAACCTGCTCAAAACGGCGAGTTCCCGCATCATGCCTTGCTGGGCTACAGCAAGAACGGTGCTAAATATGAGTATAAGTGTGGTGGAACGCTTATCAGTGATCAACATGTGCTGACCGCTGCTCATTGCTTTGCTACGGAATACCCATCAGTTGTTAGACTTGGGGTATACGACATCTTAAAGGACGCCGGCCACGAGGTTGCCATTGAAGGGTTTTTGAGGCATCCCGACCACCGCTACACGAAAGTCTACCACGATATTGCACTAGTGAAGCTGGAACAGCGAGTGTTTTTAGATGCAAATATCCGCCCGGCCTGTCTTTGGGACTCGGAGATTCGCAACACCTCCAAGTACATTGCGACCGGATTTGGCAAGAATGAAACGCAAGGGGAACGCACTACGCAAATGATGAAGGTAGTGTTGGAAGAGTTCCCGGTACAGGATTGTTATTCCAGGTACAGGTTTTCGTCGCGCTTTGGCCTTGGAATAACCGACGGTCAACTGTGTGTTGGCAGCAATACGAGGGGTCGAGATACATGCATCGGAGACTCTGGCGGTCCGCTGCAGACGGTGACCAATCCAACCACCTGCACGTTCCATGTTGTCGGGGTTACATCGACGGGTCTCGGTGGGTGCGGTGTTGGTAAGGCGAGAGCAGTATACGTCAAGGTTTCCCATTACATCGGCTGGATTGAAGACAACGTTTGGGGACTCGCATCCCAACATAATAATACTTATACATCCACTTCTAAAACCTTTAACAGATTGTATGTTGTTTGAACTGTGAGTGATGCCAAATAAATAAAACGTCATATCTTTGTCCCTGAAAATATTTACATTAAACTAGCTTATTGGCTCGGTCACACGGACTGGGCAGTGCATTTCCGAAAGTAAAAGCTTTCCACGGCTTTCACGTTCGTTTCCCAATTCAGTAAAAGAGAACCTTTGGAGGATTTAAAAGTTTAACACAAATCTTATTTTTCGGTACCAAAACAACCGTCATTGGACAAAACTCCTTTTAAATGTCATACTAAACTTTTTGCGTTTGTATATGTCCTCTCGTACAGAGGGCCGGTCTCGGTAGGAATTCAAACCTACGGTGTCAAGAGAGCATTCCAGCACTCGAGCACCGATTTTCTAACCGGTTACACCGACTGTCACGGTTTCCTCAAGTACCATTTTTTTTGTACTTCCAGAACTGATGTTTTGCCTTTTGTAACGTGTTTTGAAAATGCTTAAATACTTATGAGTTAAAACAGAAAAAAACAGTTGAATTTGTCAACAGCAAGTGTTTTATATGGGTCTAGATTTGATTGATATTTTTTCAAAAATTTGTTTTTTTATTCTTTTTAAGTTTAAGCAGTTACGTCGATTATAAAATCGGCCCACGAACTCCGAAACATTTACTTCACTGCCAGGGTTTGAATCTCAATTTAGACCGGGACTTCCCCTGTACGAGAGAGCTGACTATCCACGTACACATAGAGTCTTGTAAGCCTTTAACTGACAGGGGTTATCGAAGACGGTCGTGTTATGCAAAGAAGAAAGAGAAGAGTGATAATGATAAATTTCTACTATCTATACAGTCGGACGTCGATTATCCGGGGCCGGATTAACCGGGGGGCGGATTATCCGGGGGTCTTGCAACTGACAACTGCACAACCGGGCTTAAATGTTTCCATGAATATTAGGTTGGTTCATAACATTTTGTAGCAATAATGTGTCAAATAAATTTTCTCTGATCGAAAATAGCAATAAAAATACCATAGGAAAATAATTCAAACATTTTTTATGATTAAGCAACTAACTGGAACTGGTCAAAAGTGAACTAGCCGAGACTCAAACCAGGTATTATAAACGGATTTTAGTATATGTTCGATTATCCGTGGAATTCGGTTATCCGGGGACCTCTCGGTCCCGACAACCCCGGATAATCGACGTTCACCTGTATCTATAAAATTCTTGTGTCACGGTGTTAGTGTTCAAACTCCTCCTAAACGACTGAACCATTTAAACTCAAACTTTGCACACACATTCCTTAGGTATGAGAATAGGTTTTTAACTATGTCTCATATCTGAAAATTTTATACTTTTTTAATTAATTACAATTTTCTATCGTCATACATTGGTTTATTTGTTTTGTTTACATTCAGCAATGACACATAAAGTGAACTACAACAAGTATAAACGGACACAGCAACATGCCTTTTGACATACTGTGGTGGTGAGTTTAATACAAAAGTGGTGAATTTAATTCAAACAAGTCGTTTCATATAAGTGACGATAGTAAAATCTTTGTTAATTTTTGGTAATAATAACTAATGTTGTTAATTGGTGGTAGTAGAATATGTGTTCAAATTATGGTTGCTTAGAGCAGTGAGAAAACCTTCTCATTTACCAGTGTTATGAAAACGAATTTCAGTATAGTTACTACAGCGAGGCTATGAACTCGCGAATAGGGACGAGCATGCTTATTCGTCACGTTTACATGCAATCCAACGTGGCGTAAGTTTTACTGTTACCAGGACAAAATGCGGCGCATAGTCATGATACAACAAAACGTGTGTTCAAACATTAATGTCGCTGAATTTAGTCCGACAAGCTATGATTAGTATCGAGGATCTTTGCATGGTAATTAAAAATTTACCGCTAAGTTATTATTATGTTTTAGGTTCGCCGAATCGAAGTGCGTCTAATTTGATGGACACTGAAATAAGTCGTGAACTGCAGCATAATATTGCAGTCATGTTGGATATCGTTTCTCACAACGTATCAATGTTGACTGATGAACAAGCATATGTTTACGAACGCATTATCATGGCAGTATCAACGGGACAAAGTGGTATCTTTTTTTGGATGCCCCAGTCCGAACTGGCAAAACATTTCTCATATCGCTCTTGCTTTCCAAAATACGAGCAAACAATGACATTGCAATACCAGTTGCTTCATCTGGAATTGTAGTTGAAAATGGAGGTAGAACGACCCATTCATCATTTAGGCTACTTCTAAACATCAATAGGAACCCAAAAGCCGTATGAAACATCAAAAATCAATCACTCATGGCCTAGGTCATGGAACAGTGAAAAATAATTTTCTGGGAAGAATGCACCATGGCAAAGAAGCATTCTCTTGAGGCGCTGTACAGAACACTCAAAGACGTGAAGTGTAATAAAGATTGTTCCAGTAATACAGTAGGTCCCTGCAGTACGCTATACTCGATATACGCGAATTAGCAATACGCGATTTTTTACAACTGACAGCTCATAGGGTTGCTCGACTTCTGATTAGTCAATTTTACTTTGTTTAGGTAGAATGAAGTTTTTAATATGCACTGGAATAGAAAAAATGGAACATTTATTAGTGATTTGGAAGATAAGTTAAATAAGCGGTTCCCTCTCAGTGTCAACTCTTCAAAATGAAGTATAAACGATATGGCAGAGGAATCCGCAATACGCGAAAATTCGATATACGCTATTGCGTTTGGTCCCAAACATTCGCGTACTGCGGGGACCAACTGTACTGTGTTTCTCCTCTCAGGTGATTTCAGGCAAACTCTTCCCGTAGTGCCACGATTCACCTATGCTGATAAGATCACCTGAACTTGCCTTACTCATCGGTGTTATGGAGCAATTTTGAAAAACTTTAGCTAAGCATAAACAGGCACGTCCAAATGCTACAGGATCCATCAGCTTCTACTTTTTCCAAACAGTTATTAGACATCGGCAATACACCTTAGCAGATTCTTAAAAAGCTCTAATAGAAACCCAATTTAGAAAACTCATATGTACGTCATACATGGCTTACCAAGCGTGCACAAAACATCGTTCATTCAATTGGTCTGCTTGATTAATAACAAAATAAGGATGATAATCATTAGCAGCCTCACTATAAGCTTATTACGACGTAAAAAGGGTAAATACAATGAAATTGTAAAATGTACTTAAGAAATATAATGTGACCGTTAAACCAATTTTTAACAACATCAAACGGGTCAGCTAGTTCACTATATTTATTGATTTTTTTAGAGTTGAATTGAGTGAATGTTTACTTTTTTGTAGTTGAGTTTAAAACTTCGAAGGAAGCGTTTGGTGAAACAATCCGTATTGTTTAGTTTGTGGTTGATCACAAATAATAATAGTTAACTGTTCATTCGATTATCGATTCTATCATGGACAAACAGTTAGGCAGAGTAGAAAAAACGTTTAATTTAATTTGATACACATCTATGCACTGTTTTTTCCTCATGCCTAGCCAAACATTCTTGGCACAAACATTCTTTGAAGAAGATATAGCTCATAAGCATAAATTCAAAGTGAAAACAATAAATGGGTCGTCTAAATAAATCAAAAGCAACAAACTTATGTAAGAGAAAGAAGATAGCATTGGAATAAAAGAAAATACAACCAATCCATCTTGAGAAAACTACCAAGTAGAAGATGCTTGTCCAATTAGCATAAAACTACATACATGAAAAGTGTATCATTAAATTAAACTTAACACCAATTGGTACCAATTTTGATGTTTTAACTATTTAAATTGACTGTGAAAGCTCAAACAGGGACATTGATCTCTTATACGAATAAATTAATCAAATGAAAGAAAGATTCTCTTGTCCCCGATATAATCAAAATGTTCGCTAGTTTTGTGACTTCATGTAATAAAAAACAATAAATTTAAAAAATATGCAATCGACTGTACACGTTTTCGTTTTTGCTTATGCGTTGATATAGAGCAAACATGCTGATCAACCCTACCCAGCTCAATATATTTCGTTTTTCACGTAAACAAAACGATACTTTAATATCATCTCCGTTCTCTCATTTTGCTCTCTTGATTCTGTAATGCCGGTTTGTAAATTGGAGCATTCCTGGCTATTTGGGAGCCTTATTTTACCGGAGAGAACTAACCTAGGAAGCAGAGAGACCAGACAAAATTATTGAGCTACTGCTGCAGCTGCAAACTGTCGGGGCGTCCTCTGCTGCTGGTTGGAGACTGTGTCGCTTTCCAAAGACCAGGCGCCCCCATTTCATCCGGATGGTATTACATTTGTTTCGCTTTTCCTCGCTCTATCTCATTCTCGGGTAAAATCTGGAACCTTGCCCGAACCGGTTACGTGTCTGGCACTTTTACGCTAAAACTGTGTGCGTTTCGGCGCGTTCCTATTTCCATCAGCGTTCCTCGCACAGACCGGAGAATAATTCGTTGGGTTCGGTTAGTTCGCCGTCTGCTTCCGTTCGGCTGACAGTTGTCGAGCGGTTGTCTACCGATCCATCGTATCGAAACTACCGGTCGGCTGGATGCCGGTCGAATGTGAGCGTACGCAAAATATATCCAGGGTTATTCGCGCGTTGGTGACCGTACTGTGAGTGACAATTGTTTGTTTTGTTTTCGACTTACTACCGTTCCTACGTTTGTTACCTGGACTATCAACAATTTAGAAGTATGTGTTGGAACAAGTTGTGGATAATCTTTTATCGATATTTATCAAAGTTTTGTGCGTGTAATCATCATTGTAATAATTTTTTCGTAGAATTATTATTCTAGTGTTGGTTTTAGGCAGAGTTTTGGTTTTTCTTAAACCTAATTGTGAAGTGGAAATGCCTCATGGACTTTGAGTCGTTGCTCCAATTTTTATCGGATTTTGATATCCCCGTCAGTTTCTACTGATAACAGTATTCTGCATCGATGTTCATCCAAGAAACTTAAAGATTTCGCAATCAACTCGTCATGAAATTGCCATTATTGTGCAAATCGAAGTTGAAGCGTTTAAATTGAAGTGGTTCGTGTTCTATGTATTCGAGAAGTGTATGTTCGCAAGAAGATGGCAAAAAATAAATACGACACTCAAAGTGGTTATTCTCATAGACAATTTTACTCTATTTGCAATTGACCAACAATTTAAGAAGTGAGAAAATCGTGTACCGCATTGACACAGCCGTCATATCAAGAAGATTGGGAAAGAGGAAGATAAAAGATGAAGTGCGTGGTAAGGAGAGAAAATGGTTTTCTCAGAAGGATATAACTGAAAATGTTAGACACTACATTGGAATTTCAATCCAATTATTTCAATAGAAGTCAGAAAAAGGCGAAACATGCTAGTGGATTCGATCATCGGAATTCAACAACTATTTTGCATTTTCTACTTCAGTTCATTGTTTTAAGGTTTATCGGTTGTTGTTTCCATAATATTTAGATTTTTGCGAGCTGATGTTGATGAAACACCCAACCTCTATTGACAAAGTTTACGTTAAAACCCCCATTCGATTGGTAATTCTTTATTTGGCTTAGTTTATTTCTTGTCTACCTCTCCATGCTATTAACCCAAAGATTACTTTTAACCAATTTGTTCAAAAATGGTTAAGGAAATGTTGATTTGCATATTCCAGAACATTTTCTATGCTAGTTGAAGCTAACATAGGCGAGTTAAATCTATTTTAATCTTTTGATCGACACAAAAGACCCATAGGAGGTGTATGTGACCCATCAAACCCATGGGTATTCGCAACCCAACAAAAAAAACCTTCTGTGGGTCGGATATTGATAGTACAAACGGGACGGAAATTCAATACATACCTGTTGGCATATTTTGATCCATTTGATTTTTATCATTCACGATTTCCTTGTCATATGTTTACCGCAGGAGCTGGAAGATAGATAAACTGGATGGAGAAAACGTATTAGAAAAATCACGCTGTATTGCTTTCTCTTTTATTGATGACATACAATACGAAGCTGATATCTGATTTCATGAATTTCCAATTAGGGGTTTCAGTCTCACATCAACATTCACACACATTTTCCCAAAAAATTGGAACATGCAATTGAAAAAATATCTTCTACTAGCTTAAAAGTAGTTAAAAAAGAATATAAATGCAAACACCAGGAAAGCTTAAAGTCTCATCGTTTACGTTTCACTCCATCATACTTCTGAGACTGGCTTGTGATAGTAAGCTACCGGAATTCTTTCGGAAAATAACATCATGGCTACGATCGAACTTCAGTCAAAGACCCTGCTACTTCACTCGAACCTACAACGAGGTTAACGATGAAGATTTCACCATTGTCCGCTGCATGCTGGGAAACTAGAATGAGTGGAGCTTCTAGGGAGTGCTCTCCTAGGGTAAGATTTCCGGTACCTTAAGTCTTCCTGCTGTTACCGGTTTCCCGACTGCATCGTACCTGTTAGGATTTTTAAGCATTAAAGTATGTTTTCTGAAGTTTACCTCCTTGTTCTCGACAGGAAATGGGTTCGAACGAATGTAGCGTAGAGGATGGATGGAAAGTTACGCCCATTCTTCAAGCACGGGTAAAACCGTTCGAATCTAGTGGTTGCCCTTATATTTGCCCCACTTCGAGTAGCTCGTGCGCAACCCATTATCGATTACTTGCGGCTCTTTTACCGTTTCCAAGGGAACATCCTGTGTTTTGCCAGTTCAAGTGTTTCGCATTTAAAGCTGAAGCCGTTCACTTTCCATACTCGTGTTTTGGATTGCATCGGAAATTCCAACGAGATGACTTAACGATATTCAAATCCTTGCACAATATTGACTCACGGTGTTGTGTGTCGAAGGGTTGACTGTTGCCGAGCTTTTAAATCCGATAAGACTGGGTTTGAGCGATGCAATGAAACCATGTTTGTTGACTGAGTATCAAATGGTTGAGGTTCCCGACGATAACTCGATGTGGTTTAATGTAGTAAAAATACTTTTGTGAACATGTGATGATACAGTATGGATTGAAATAGTTTTTGACCCAAATTATTCTTTTGGTTAATTACAGAGTTTACTTTAAGTATTTCAGTTATTGAGATAAAAAACATGAATAGAGATCCTTCGTGTAGCATACAATTTGCAACTTATTTAAATATTTGAATACTCTCCAAAATTGTTTGAGTGGTGGAATTAATTGAAACCCTTCAGCAAATGATTTACCCAAAACATACATTTTTTATGTGTTATTCTTAAATGTGGCTCGATTCCACTGCTTCTACCTGTTGGAGCATACAATTTTCATTTTCGTTTTCGTAAACGGTATCCCATAAACAATGGCATGGAAAGATGGAAAGCAATTTGGACCTGAGTTCTCGATCCGTGGCATTTGGTGAATGCTGCCTCATAACTACTCAGTCGCGTATGTGTTTTGTGCGACACAAAGTCACCAACACAGCAACTTGTACTGGTGGAGAAAAACTAACGATTAACAAATTATGCATAGCCACCAACTGACGAAGTCGAGGGTTTTTTCTTTTCTTAATTTGTTTGCGGTGCCTTATGAAATTCGGAATCTCTCCATTGACCTAGGTGACCAGATTGTCGGATTTGTGTGTTCTCCCGAGTCACCTGAGTTGCCGGTGAAATTACTGCCGAGCCAACACTTGGCAAATAGCTGCAAGCCCCGAGGGAGCAGCCTTAAGTCGTTCGGTACAGTTGTCGCCAGACATGTTGTGGCGCTGGAACAGTGCTCCACTGGAAGGTGTAGAGACCAATTCCCCACTCGATTGCCGCAATCTGACAATGGCGGTACCAGGAGGAACGGGGGACGTTGTGGCAAGTGTGCTTTGTAGAGCAAGGTGTGCAGCGAATAAAATCAATGTTGAAAACTTTTTCTGTGCCAGTAATATCCCATTGCAGTCCTTTTGAACCTCGAGTCTCTAGACGCGCGCTTAATTTATAAAGTTTCATGCACATTTTTAAAAACTAACGCTGTTAGAAAGCAGACGGTACCACTGTTTTTGGTTTGGTGGCAATTATGTTCACCTTTTCTGGAAGCCTAAGGTTAAAACTTTATCGTTGTTGTGTAGGACTCTTGAAGGATCTTCAGTGGACCCGACTTCCCTTCGAGGCTCAAGTAAAATGGAGTTCATACTTTTAGAAAGTTTATGTTTCCTAAGGATAGTAGAAGCCAAATTTATCTCCCTTGTGGCTTTCCAAAAAGCTCCAAGTCAATAGGTTGCATTTACAAAAAGGGTGTTTAAATATTATCCATTGGATGAACATGAAGGAATCTCGAGTCCGTTATTGAGTTTTGAAAGGAAAAATGGATAACAGGGAGATCTTAACAGGTAATAATGTAATTATAATAAAAACATTTAATTTGCTGCCTTAACGATATAAATGCAGTGATTGCGATTTTAATAACTTGATTAAGGAATTCTGAACACAGCAATTGTTCCAAAACCGATGTTGATACGAATTTAAAGCGATGTTGGATACATTTTTCAACAACATACTCAGGCTTTTCAGACATACTCAGGACTCCGTACATAGTTGCACAAGACTAGAATAAAGGCGAAGGTCACTTAGCAGTTGCGACATAGCAGTTTATGCATGAGAGTGTGTGCTCAAATCGGTGCTGTATTTCCGTTTTGAATAAACACACAAGTGAAGCTGAACTTGTTGATTCAATGCCCTAACCTTCGTGAAGGAAACGAAGACCGGATCTGTATAAGAGGTATACATTAGAAAGTGCTAATCGCTGAAGTTTAGCCGATTCCAATTATTTACTGGTAAAATCCCACATCCGCTATCCTTTCTCCAAGGGATTCACTGCATTTTAAAGAGCTACGCTTTTAAAATGAGTTTTGCCAGCAGTTGTTCGTTCAAGAAGAATGGCTAACAAAAATCCTGTTTGCAGTATCACTTTTTTCTTGGTTTGGATCCATTTTTGTTACGCTCAATTATACAATATCCCCAACAAATTAATTCTACTTGTTTCCAGTAATTTGTTCTGAGCTGTTGAGTTCTAAATGAAGCATGAACGTAAACTATTAGAACATCATTATACAAAGGACATTGAGCATAAGAAAATAGTGTCACAGTAGAGGAGTATCTTTTCTTATCGATATTTTTTTACAATCACGGTAAATGTAATTCTGTATTCCCATCCGCATTCATCGAAAAAATCGCCTGTGATCGGAAACACTTGTCATTCAATTTATACAGACTCATTTATTCTAACGGTCGGTAGTTTTTTTCCGTTTCGGGCTTTCGCGTTCGATACTTTTGCTTCCCAAAGCAGTATTTTTCGGGCAGTCGTTTAAACTACTTGTTGATGTTTCCCGTTTGGTTTTATTTTGGTTGATTTTAAACAAAATATTGATTTGATAGTATATTTAATCCAACATGGTATAGCAGCATTTTAGCAGTGTACAAAATATATTTAATCTAATGAGAATCTAACTTTTAAATATATCATTCCATTATTGAACGGACTAGGGGTTTTCTAAAACAATTGTGTTCTTCGCTTTTAAGGTTGTTATGTTTCATAATTAAAGTCTGTGGTTCTTTAGTATTCTTTGATTGAACACTTATCGTGGAACACTGGTTCTCATGTTGCTCATAAGACTTAACGTAATAAACTCACTTTACAAAAAGGTTGATAGTTTTGCCTACTATGGTTGGTTTTCGAACGAACTCATTCGCCAGCGAATTTCCAAACCAGAAATAGTTCTTCCATCTTTTGACTTAACGTCGTTCGTCCGTGAATGATCATTTTCGCTCGAGCGGTCTGAGTAACACCATGTCGAAAAAAAATCAGAAACTCCAATATCCTTTAGCTGAATTAAAAAGCAACTAAAAATCAAAGAAGAAGCTCGAAATCTCGACCAGATTATACCGTAACGATGTAACTTCCGCTCAACAGAAGCCAATGGTTCTCCTTTGTTTGATTGGAACGCGCACTGCAGAAACCGTTCTACAATCATTTTCATCATCATTCCCATCATCGTTCGCAGTATCATGACTATTAACAGCGTTTCATAGCGGGCCTTTGTCCTTTGGGCGGAAAACTCAACGCATACTGATCGGAAAAAAATGTCGGTTCTGTGAATTAGATTTTATTTTATTTGTAATTTCAATGTATTTTTGAACTGTAGGCTGTTTAATTTTAACTGACCGTAAGTTCTTGCTGAACGCTTGCTGGGTCTAAAATATTACCTTTAATTGTCATTTTTCATTTGTTTTTCAATTAGAATCATGATCTGCACTTACCCGAACCGGTTTATATTATAGGACACTAACACCATTCAGAACCAGAAGAAAGTGCTGAGGATAATTTTGCACTGTTAAACTTTTACATGGTTCCCACGCTATTTTAAACGCTCACGTTTTTCCTTTTCAACAGCTGTATTCATTTTCTTTGATTCATTGTGATCGAACTTATCAGTTCCTGTGTTTTTAAGGGAAAGCGAGAGTTTTTACGTATAAATGTCGCTTACTTAGTTTTCCGGCACCAGTCACCCTCATTTAATGATGGCCTAGTCCCGGCAAAACAAGACAACTCATCTGAAGATGTCAGTTTCAGAGCACGAAAAAGTTAAATCTATGCAAGGAGTAGAACGAAGCATAGAAAGAAAAATATACAACACAAGCGTGAAGAAGGTTCTCAATGGAGACGCCCAGTACCGCACAGACTCGGCACGGACATCGGAATGGTACACTGGTCAACCGATCCTGCTGCTAATGAAAAGCTGGAAATGAGACAAATAAAACCACTTTGGGAAAGATTGCCGGGCGTGGTTGAGGTCGATGGTTGTCCGAATGGATGGGAATAGTAGTAGTGATGCTAGGATTTCCGTCTCTCGCTGCAGGAATCGTTTGGTTGTGTTCAATAAAATCCAATGGGATGGCGCGGTAGGACGATCGGTATTCTCCCCTTGGAGCTATCAGAAAAGGGAGGACGCAACTGCACGCTGGGCAGACGTTTGCTTTCGTTTACGTGGTGCGTTTTACTCCGCAAGCCATCAATGGTGGTTAATGAATTGAAGAAAATAACAACATATTGGTTACATTTCACGAAACCATCAGCGAAGCCAAATGTTGTTAACGGTAGTGATGGGGATCAATTGGGGCTAAATATTGGACCGACTAAAAGAACTTAAATTGTTGATATGTTTTGTTTATCAAGTTTCCCTCAATTTAGAGAATTCAAATTTATTGCTAATATTTCCATTCCAAAGACAATTGAGTAAAATACTCGAAAGGATGCTTTAAGGTGATAGAAAATGGAATCTAAGCAAGAAAAGAACGAGAACACAAAAAAAAAATCGTTGACCAAGGAGAGAGTAGAGGAAAAGAAAATTGTATGATAATGAAACGTTTTCCCACAAGATCAAGCTTTTTTGGGGTCGCCCAAACCACCCCTGCACCCGTAGCCCGAGTAGGCATTTTGTCATTTTCATCTTGAATAATGATTTCGTTTGGTGAGAATTTATCATCACTCTTTACGGTCGATGTGGTTGCTCTTGCGCTCTTTCGTGTCCGCCGCTCTCGTCAAAATGGTCCCCCGTGTGCTATCCGCACTCTAATGAGAAAGCCGTCCAGCGCAGCTGTCAGCGTGCTTTTTAGTTAAGTTTTCTCCCGGGCGAAAACGAATGGGTTCTGCGGTTGTGGGTTGTGTTTTATGTGGGTTATGGCATCGGGTTGGAGAAGGGCTGGTGGCTGGCGGGAGGTAGCAATTGCACCATTAGTTCACCATTCATTAAACATTCTTGAATCGAAGCAAAAAAGCAGCAACTCTCCAACAAAATTGGTGTTCCGTCTTGTGCGACCGTTTGGAAAGTTTTGGAAGCGAAGATCATAAATTATCGAACGTTTAGTTTAGTTTTGCGTTTTGTGGATCTCTTAATATAAAAAATCAAATACCACTCGATAACTCACTTCGGACACTTCGTGAAGTGCTGAAAGTGGTTCAAAAAGCTAAATATTTTAATCATTAAAGCACAAGTTAGTTTCTACGTTCTACCACTGGACACAAGTCATAAAGCAGAAACTCATCCTTCAGTTGAAAGTATGATGATTAACCATCTTCTTTTGCTGAACCATTATGATAAACTCTCCCCAGTGGGTTTTTTTTCTCGACGATTGTCATCCAAGGGAATTATTGGTGCACGTTTAAGGTTATTCTGGACACGAAGAAAGTGGGTTCTATGCCGTTCAAGATTAAAAAACCTGTGGAAGGATGCAATAAGTTATCTGATTTTGTTTTGAATGTTGATACTCCTTGTGATATTGTTTGGTGTTTACTATTCCATAGGAATTAAAATGTTTTGTTTAATTCAATTTGCCATTTACGTGTCCCTATCATTTATTTTTTTAGTAATAAACCTCGCGTAGGCAGCCAAATTTTGTTTGGTTAAATTGCTTCCGATTCATGAAAACCATTTGAAGTAGTTGAGTGTGTCATTCCATCATGATAAGATTGTGGACTTTCCCAATCGAAATGTCAATGTCATATCGTTTGAGCGTTGGTTACGAGTAGCTTTGGAATGATTTGCTAAGACATAACCTTCACGGATGGGTGCCCTTCATTGGTTTCCATTCAGAGAGATAGACATTCCTACAGTGACAGGGTCCAGTTTCTTTGATCCACTTGGTAGGTAAGTTGATCATTGTATCAAACTGATTGATTGTACCGGACAGAAGGTTTCGAATGTTGATTAGATTTGTCGTTATGTCATGTCATTGTATGTCAAATTAATTT
This sequence comes from Anopheles coustani, assembly GCF_943734705.1. Classification (NCBI taxonomy): domain Eukaryota; kingdom Metazoa; phylum Arthropoda; class Insecta; order Diptera; family Culicidae; genus Anopheles; species Anopheles coustani. Next base: position 66,906,945 of record NC_071288.1, on the reverse strand, counting down.
TTGCAACTCAAACAAAATGGTTCGGTAATAGATTCTAAAAGCAAAGCATTCGTTTGTATGTTGTTTTTGTTATTGAAATTACTCATACTGCTGTGATTTGTTAGCATCTTCCATATATTGTAGTTAGTGAAGCGACAAGTTAACGGTAATTTGATTTTTGAAACCAATGTTTACGTCACCAACTTATCTTTTTTTGATTGAAACAGTGTTCCATGTTTATCCCGGTGTGCTCTTTTCCAAACGTTACACGTTAATGTGCTGTTTTTATATTTTATCTGTCAGTTTCATCACACTAAATACTTATGATTTATGACTTATATATAATTTTAGATTACATACCGCATTGTAAAACATATTCAAATAGTAGCTTCTATTCTACATTCTGTTAAACTTAAGGGGTAACAATATTTAATTGGTATCAAAGTTACGCCAGTTAGCCTATCCTTCTAAACTTTACCTCATTATTGAGTAAGTAAAGGTTCGCCGATGTAGCTTGTGTATCTGCAGAATGAAACTCGATAAAAATACCAAATAGTCCCTTCTGGAATCCGCGTGACCTTTAGCTATTCTGTTTAATGCCGTTGGCCGTATCTTCCGTTCGTCACGTGTGAGCACTATAAATAACTGACTTAAGGTCATCGCCGAACGTGAAGAGAGCTTATAAAGTATCGTTAAACGCAGCGGCAGTGCCTATCGGAGGCCACCACCTTCTGACAGTGTAAAATTTATGGACGATGGGGTAAGACGCCTGCTTTATTTTATGACCACTTAAATATGAAAAACGAAATCGAAAAATATTAAAAAATGAAACCAATAAACAGAATTTATGGTTTAATGGGCAGTATGTTATAGGTATTAATTCGTTCAATTATGTATGAAAATTGGAACCTTTAAAACTCTCATACCCATAATTAACCATCGAATATTTGTTTGATTTCGTCAAATTTCTTCCGTTAATGTGCCTTGGTTAATTACAATTATACATGTAAAACATACCTCATTTAAAAATTTCAGGACTCTTCGGAAACCATCGTATTTATTTTAATTTTAACAAAATCTATGATTATGGTAATTTTTTATCACCATAAATCACCGAGGATAACTAACACTTGATAGTCACAACGACATCTTAATAGAGAAAGTTTTAATAGGTTATGTTGAAGATAAAATATGTTCGTTCATGCCTCTATCATTCATCTTCTAGAATCTGCAGCATAAATGAATGGCTTTGCGTCTTTGTCCTTCAATTTATCAACACAGATTATTCAATGTCTATTTAGCATTTACATAGAAGTAGCCTCAGCCAGGAAATAGGGCGAAACAGAGCAATCGAGAGTCCGTTTTATGGGTTAACTGGTTTGTTCAATTACCATATTTCACATGAAATCCTTTATCACGAAGATGATTATGGTGATGATAGTTTTCATCCAACATGAATGTTACTCTTTATTTATAGCAGGTCACGTTGAAATATAGAAACCTTACGTATTATAATTTTGAATTTTGTAAAAATGGAAGTTTATCCAAGAACCATCGACAGTTTGCTCTAGTTTATAGGCGAAATGGACTGGCAGCACATCTGTAGATGGCACAAATTGTTTAAAGATGACAGATTACAATATTTAACTGGATTCTGATCCTTTTCCCTAATGAAATGTACCATAACCTTTGCTGTAACTCAATCCAGTGGAATGTCACTGAAGCAACTAGAGATTACTTGATTCACCTTTTAAATGATATCGATTTATATTTGCTACAAACACAAACCCTTCAAGATGCAAATACTCGAGGCTACGTTTGCAATGCAAATCTAGACGCATCGATTCTTTTTGTGTCGTTGCGGAGTGCCTTCCGGAATGCATTTGTTCGTGATTTAAGAGGTTTGTGTTTGGTTCTTGTATTCCTTTTTTATCTTCATCGTCCATTTTCTACGGTATGCACATTCCCACCGGAACATTTATCATGCTCAAGAGCAAAGTGATGGCACGGTTGGTTTCCAGCTGCGTCGTCCGTGTCTTCATCGGCCGTGCCCTTTCAGTCCTGGTCGTCATAGTTGGGCAACCTTTTCTGGGGATGTTGTTTCCTGGGGTAAACGAGAAACTGAGCTTGAGTGGCAACACCAGGAGTGTGATGGTTGCAACAAAACGAAACAGGAGCAAAACCACAAGCTGTAGCTTTTTCCGTTCAATTAAGCTTTCGCCCACATACACAGGGCAATCCACGCTTTTACTGAACATGTGTCTCTGTTTGTTCCGATGATGAATGTGTATGTAAGACTATGGTATCGATCTAGAGGTCTTTTTTCTGGAAAAGAAACTGTGCAAAAATAGTAGATGTTTGCCGAAGAACAAATGATCACGGTTTGCTCAGGAAATGATGAATGTTTAGGGCAAAGTCCAAAAAATTGAGTTATGTTTGTTAGCTCAATGTATAAGAATTATAATTCTGCAAACAAAACTAAAATGATTATGGAAACAAAATTTTTAGTAATAAAATCTGCAGCGAGTGAAAATAAGAATTGTATTTTGACTTAAACAGATCAATTGACGTAAAATTAAATGTGTTGATCAATACTTACCCTTAATTGTTTCTTAGCTAGGCAAAGTCATTGTGCATAGGATTTTACAAATTTCAATATTTTTTTTATATTTATATTACGCTTGCTTATTTCAATCACTTGTGAACAGCCCACAGTAAAGTTAATTGAATTGACTACATCGCCCTCTTAAATTACTCTTACACCATGCCATGAGCTTAGATAGCAATAGCATTGAAAGCGAGTGAAGGGAGCACCAAAGCGAGATGCAGACAATTTCTACAATTTCTACCTTGAGCTTAGATAGCAATAGCGAAGGTGAACGAGCGAAGCGAGCACGTAAGCGAGATGCACAATTTCGACGTTCCGGTTTTCCCACGCACTTTGCTGCTGTAGCTAAGGATACTAAGGATGCACGATGGAAGGGGAAATTTTTCTTGCGCTCTGATTGGTTGCGCGGTTTGATGAACGTTGAATGAATTTTTGGTAATCGATGGTTACATTGATTATCGATGGTTACTTTGCCGAAAAATAAAGCAAAGCGGAAATCTGCTATACAGTTTCATTCAAAAGTTTGAAATAGTTACGAAATGAAACGTTTTCGTGATTTTGGGGACAATTTCGAATCGAACATTGCATTTAATCTTGGGAAAGGTGGTGCTTCAACGAAATGAAAATAACCAACGCAGAATAAAATCAACAATAAAACTACCGGGCCCTGTAAACGGGCACTGTAAATTGAACGTAATACCGGGCCCTGTAAACAGGACCTGCACACGGGCTCTGTAAATGGGCCATGTAAATTGGCCGTGTTACCGGGACCTGTAACCAGGACCTGTCAACGGGCCCTGTAACCGGGACCTGTCAACGGGCCCTGTAAACGGGCCGTGTTACCGGGCCCTCTGTAAACGGGTCCTGTAACTGGGCCGTGTAACCGGGCCGTGTCACCGGACCATGTACGGTCCTGCAACCGTGTCCTGGAAACGGGCCGTGTTACCGGGACCTGCAAACGGGCCCTGTCAACGGGCAATGCAAACGGGTCCTGTAAATTGTTCGTGTTGCCGGGCCCTGTAAACGGGCACTGTAACCTGGCCCTGTAAACGGGCCCTGTAACTGGGCCGTGTAACCGGGCCGTTTTACCTAGTCGCCCTCTTAAATTACAGTTAGACGTGACGTTGGCATTAGATAGCAATATGGTGGAAGGCGAGCGTAGGGAGGGCGAAAGTGAGATGCAGACAATTTCTACGCGTCGAAATTTCCCCTACAGCGTCGAAATTTCCCCTAAGCGTCGGAATTTCCCCTAAGCGTCGGAATTTCCCCTTAACGCTGTGCTGTCGCTAAGGATACTAAGGATGCAGGATGGAGGGGAAACATTTTTTTTTGGTAATCGATGGTTACATTGATTATCGATGGTTACTTGGCTGGAAAATAAAACAAAGCAAAGCGGAAATCTGCTTCACAGTTTCATTTAAAGTTTGTAATAGGAAGGAAATGAAACGTTTTCATGATTTTGGGGATTATTTCGAATCGAACATTGCATTTACTTTTCGGAAAGGTTGTGCTTCACGTGATGAAAATGACCCACGTAGAATAAAATCAACAATAAAACTACATCCATAAGCTTTGGCCCTGAAGCCGGGACCTGTAAATTGGCTGTATTACCGGGCCATGTAAACGGGCCGTGTTACCGCCGTTTGCCGGGCCCTGTAAACGGGCCGTGTTACCGGGCCCTGTAAACAGGACCAGTCAACGGGCCGTGTTACCGGGCCCTGTAAACGGGCCGTGTTACCGGGCCCTGTAAACGGGCCGTGTTACCGGGCCCTGTAAACGGGCCGTGTTACCGGGCCCTGTAAACGGGCCGTGTTACCGGGCCCTGTAACCGGGTCCAGTCAACGGGCCCTGTATACGGGCCCTGTAACCGGGACCAGTCAACGGGCCGTGTTACCGGGCCCTGTAAACGGGCCGTGTTACCGGGCCCTGTAAACGGGTCGTGTTACCGGGCCCTGTAAACGGGCCGTGTTACCGGGCCCTGTAACCGGGTCCAGTCAACGGGCCCTGTAAACGGGCCCTGTCACCGGGACCTGTCGACGGGCCCTGTAAACGGGCCCTGTAACTGGGCCGTGTAACCGGGCCGTTTTACCTAGTCCACTCTAAAATTGCGCTTAAAGGTGACGTTGGCATTAGATAGCAATAGCATGGAAGGCGAGTGAAGGGAGCACCTAAGCGAGATGCAAACAATTTCGACAATTTCGACCTTGAGCTTAGACAGCAATAGCGAAGATGCCGAGCGAAGCAAGCGCCAAAGTGAGATGCACAATTTCGACGCGTCGAAATTTCCCCTAAGCGTCGAAATTTCCCCTTAACCGCTATGCTGTTGCTAAGGGAAACCAAATACCGTATGCGTGATAATGTTTGCACAACCGTGTATACCATATACCGTATGCGTAATAATGTTTGCACCATCGTAGTAAAATAGTTCCCGTTTTCTCTGGGCATACAAAAGGAAATGAAACGTTTTCGTGATTTTGGCGACAATTTCGAATCGAACATTGCATTTACTCTTGGGAAAGGTGGTTCTTCAACGTGATGAAAATAACCAACGCAGAATAAAAATAACTAACGCAAAATAAAGTATAAATATAAGTAATAAAGTAAACGGGCTTTTTACCGGGCCCTGCAAACGGGCCGTGTTACCGGGCCACGTAAGCGGGTCCTGTTAACGGGTCGTGACACCGGGCCATGTAAACGGGTCCTGTAAACGGGTCCTGTAAATGGGCAATGTAACCGGGCTCTGTAAACGGGCCGTGTTACCGGGCCATGTAAACGGTCCTGTAAATTGTTCGTGTTACCTGGCCCTGTAACCGGGACCAGTCAACGGGCCGTGTTACCGGGCCGTGTTACCGGGCCCTGTAAACAGGCCGTGCTACCGGGCTCTGTAAACGGGCTGTGTTACTGGACCCTGTAAAAGGGCCGTCTTACCGCCGTTTACCGGGCCCTGTAAAAGGGCCGTCTTACCGCCGTTTACCGGGCCCTGTAAATTGGCCGTGTTACAGGGCTCTGTAAACGGGCCGTGTTACCGGGCCCTGTAAACGGGCCGTGTTACCGGGACCTGTCAACGGGCCCTGGAACCGGGACCTGTAACTGGGCCGTGTAACCGGGCCGTTTTACCTAGTCCACTCTAAAATTGCGCTTAAAGGTGACGTTGGCATTAGATAGCAATAGCAGAAGGTGAGCGAGCGATGGGAGGGCGAAAATGAGATGCACTGTGCTGACGCGTCAGGTTCCCCTTTACAGCGTCGGAATTTCCCCTTAACCGCTATGCTGTTGCTAAGGGAAACCAAATACCGTATGCGTAAAAATATTTGCACCACCGTGTACCCCCATTTACCGTATGCGTAATAATGTTTGCACCATCGTACTGAAATAGCTTCCGTTTTCTCTGGGCATACAAAAGGAAATGAAACGTTTTCGTGATTTTGGGGACAATTTCGAAGCGAACATTGCATTTACTCTTGGGAAAGGTGGCAACGAGATGAAAATAACCAACGCAGAATAAAATTAATAATAAAACTACTTCCATGAGGTTGGGCCCAGTAAACGGGACTTTAACCGGGCCCTGTAAACGGGCCGCGTTACCGGGCCGTGTTATCAGGCCATGTAACGGTGTCCTGTAAATTGGCCGGGTTACCTGGCTCTGTAAACGGGTCCTGTTAATGGGCCGTGTCACCGGGCCATGTAAATGGATTCTGCAACAGTGTCCTGTTGTCCTGGGTCCAACGGGCCGTGTTATCGTGTCATGTAAACGGGTCATGTAAATGGGCAATGTAACCGGGCCATGTCAACGGGCCGTGTTACCGGGCCCTGCAAACGGGCCGTGTTACCGGGCCCTGTAACCGGGCCGTGTTACCGGCCCTGTAACCGGGCCGTTTTACCGGGCCCTGTAACCGGGCCATGTGAACGGGACGTGTAAACGGGCCCTGTAAACGGGCCGTGTTACCGCCGTTTACCGGGCCCTGCAAACGGGCCGTGTTACCGGGCCATGTAACCGGGCCATGTAAACAGGCCCTGTAAACGAGCCCTGGTACCGGGCCCTGTAAACGGGCCCTGTAAACGGGCCCTGTAAACGGGTCCTGCAAGTGGGCCGTGTAACCGGGCCGTTTTACCTAGTCCACTCTAAAATTACAGTTAGACGTAACGTTGGCATTAGATAGCAATAGCGAGAAGTGAGCGAGCGATGGGAGGGCGAAAATGAGATGCACTGTGCTGACGCGTCAGGTTCCCCTTTACAGCGTAGAAATTTCCCCTTAACAGCTAGGCGGTTGCTAAGGGAAACCAAATACCGTAAGCGTGATAATGTTTGCACCACCGTCTACCCCATTTACCGTATGCGTAATAATGTTTGCACTATCGTAGTAAAATAGTTTCCGTTTTCTCTGGGCATACAAAAGGAAATGAAACGTTTTCGTGATTTTGGGGATAATTTCGAATCGAACATTGCATTTACTCTTGGGAAAGGTGGCAACAAGATGAAAATAACGCAGAATAAAATTAATAATAAAACTACTTCCATGAGGTTGGGCCCAGTAAACGGGACTTTAACCGGGCCCTGTAAACGGGCCGTATTACCGGGCCGTGTTACCAGGCCATGTAACGGTGTCCTGTAAATTGGCCGGGTTACCTGGCTCTGTAAACGGGTCCTGTTAACGGGCCGTGTCACCGGGCCATGTAAATGGATTCTGCAACCGTGTCCTGTAAACGGGCCGTGTTACCGTGTCATGTAAACGGGTCATGTAAACGGGTCCTGTAAACGGGTCCTGTAAATGGGCAATTTAACCGGGCCATGTTAACGGGCCGTGTTACCGGGCCCTGCAAACGGGCCGTGTTACCGGGCCCTGTAACCGGGCCGTGTTACCGGGCCCTGTAACCGGGCCGTTTTACCGGGCCCTGTAACTGGGCCATGTAAACAGGACGTGTTACCGGGCCCTGTAAACGGGCCGTGTTACCGGGCCATGTAACCGGGCCCTGTAAACGGGCCCTGTAAACGAGCCCTGGTACCGGGCCCTGTAAACGAGCCCTGTAAACGGGTTCTGCAAGTGGGCCGTGTAACCGGGCCGTTTTACCTAGTCCACTCTAAAATTACAGTTAGACGTAACGATGGCATTAGATAGCAATAGCGAGAAGTGAGCGAGCGATGGGAGGGCGAAAATGAGATGCACTGTGCTGACGCGTCAGGTTCCCCTTTACAGCGTAGAAATTTCCCCTTAACCGCTAGGCGGTTGCTAAGGGAAACCAAATACCGTATGCGTGATAATGTTTGCACCACCGTGTATACCATGTACCCTATGCGTGATAATGTTTGCACCATCGTTTTAAAATAGTTTCCGTTTTCTCTGAGCATACAAAAGGAAATGAAACGTTTTCGTGATTTTGAGGACAATTTCGAATCGAACATTGCATTTACTCTTGGGAAAGGTGGCAACGAGAAGAAAATAACCAACGCAGAATAAAATTAATAATAAAACTACTTCCATAAGGTTGGGCCCAGTAAACGGGACTTTAACCGGGCCCTGCAAACGGGCCGTATTACCGGGCCCTGAAAACGGGCCGTGTTACCGGGCCGTGTTACCAGGCCATGTAGCGGTGTCCTGTAAATTGGCCGGGTTACCTGGCTCTGTAAACGGGTCCTGTTAACGGGCCGTGTCACCGGGCCATGCAAATGGATTCTGCAACCGTGTCCTGTAAACGGGCCGTGTTACCGTGTCATGTAAACGGGTCCTGTAAACGGGTCCTGTAAATGGGCAATGTAACCGGGCCATGTAAACGGGCCGTGTTACCGGGCCCTGCAAACGGGCCGTGTTACCGGGCCATGTAACCGGGCCATGTAAACGGGCCCTGTAAACGAGCCCTGGTACCGGGCCCTGTAAACGGGCCCTGTAAACGGGTCCTGCAAGTGGGCCGTGTAACCGGGCCGTTTTACCTAGTCCACTCTAAAATAGCGCTTAAAGGTGACGTTGGCATTAGATAGCAATAGCGACAAGTGAGCGAGCGATGGGAGGGCGAAAGTGAGATGGACTGTGCTGACGCGTTAGGTTCCCCTTTACAGCGTAGAAATTTCCCCTTAACCGCTATGCTGTTGCTAAGGGAAACCAAATACCGTATGCGTAAAAATGTTTGCACCACCGTCTACCCCATTTACCGTATGCGTAATAATGTTTGCACCATCGTACAAAAATAGTTCCCGTTTTCTCTGGGCATACAAAAGTAAATGAAACGTTTTCGTGATTTTGGTGACAATTTCGAATCGAACATTGCATTTACTCTTGGGAAAGGTGGCAACGAGATGAAAATAACCAACGCAGAATAAAATTAATAATAAAACTACTTCCATAAAGTTGGGCCCTGTTACCGGGCCGTGTAACGGGGTCCTTTAAACGGGTCGTATTTTCGGGACCTGAAAACGGGCCGTGTTACCGGGCCCTGTAACCGGATCATGTAAACGGGCCGTATTACCGGGCCCTGCAAACGGGCCATGTTACCGGGCCCTGTAACGGGTTCTGTTAACGGGCTCAGTAACTGGGATCTGTAAATTGGCCGTGTTACCGGCCCTGTAATCGGGACCTGTCAACGGGCGCTGTAAACGGGCCCTGTAAACGGGTCCTGTAACTGGGCCGTGTAACCGGGCCGTTTTACCTAGTTGCCCTCTTAAATTACAGTTAGAGGTGACGTTGGCATTAGATAGCAATAGCGAGAAGTGAGCGAGCGATGGGAGGGCGAAAGTGAGATGCACTGTGCTGACGCGTCAGGTTCCCCTTTACAGCGTCGGAATTTCCCCTTAACCGATATGCTGTTGCTAAGGGAAACCAAATACCGTATGCGTGATAATGTTTGCACCACCGTGTACCCCATTTACCGTATGCGTAATAATGTTTGCACTATCGTAGTAAAATAGTTTCCGTTTTCTCTGGGCATACAAAAGGAAATGAAACGTTTTCGTGATTTTGGGGACAATTTCTAATCGAACATTGCATTTACACTTGGGAAAGGTGGCAACGAGATGAAAATAACCAACGCAGAATAAAATTAATAATAAAACTACTTCCATAAGGTTGGGCCCTGTTGCCGGGCCGTGTAACGGGGTCCTATTACCGTACAGGGCCGTATTACCGGGCCCTGAAAACGGGCCGTGTTACCGGGCCGTGTTACCAGGCCATGTAACGGTGTCCTGTACATTGGCCGGGTTACCTGGCTCTGTAAACGGGTCCAGTTAACGGGCCGTGTCACCGGGCCATGTAAATGGATTCTGCAACCGTGTCCTGTAAACGGGCCGTGTTACCGTGTCATGTAAACGGGTCATGTAAACGGGTCCTGTAAATGGGCAATGTAACCGGGCCATGTAAACGGGCCGTGTTACCGGGCCCTGCAAACGGGCCAAGTAAACGGGCCGTGTTACCGGGCCCTGTAAACGGGCTGTGTTACCGGGCCCTGTAAACGGGCTGTGTTACCGGGCCCTGTAAACGGGCCGTGTTACCGCCGTTTACCGGGCCCTGCAAACGGGCCGTGTTACCGGGCCATGTAACCGGGCCATGTAAACGGGCCCTGTAAACGAGCCCTGGTACCGGGCCCTGTAAACGGGCCCTGTAAACGGGTTCTGCAAGTGGGCCGTGTAACCGGGCCGTTTTACCTAGTCGCCTCTCAAATTACTGTTACACCATGCCATGAGCTTAGATAGCAATAGCAGAAGGTGAGCGAGCGATGGGAGGGCGAAAATGAGATGCACTGTGCTGACGCGTCAGGTTCCCCTTTACAGCGTCGGAATTTCCCCTTAACCGCTATGCTGTTGCTAAGGGAAACCAAATACCGTATGCGTAAAAATGTTTGCACCACCGTGTACACCATGTACCCTATGCGTGATGATGTTTGCACCATCGTATTAAAATAGTTTCCGTTTTCTCTGGGCATACAAAAGGAAATGAAACGTTTTCGTGATTTTGGTGACAATTTCGAATCGAACATTGCATTTACTCTTGGGAAAGGTGGTGATACAACATGATACAAATAACCAACGCAGAATAAAATCAACAATAAAACTACATCCATAAGGTTTGGCCCTGTAGCCGGGACCTGTAAATTGGCCGTATTACCGGGCCATGTAAACCTGTAAACGGGATCAGTCAACGGGCCCTGTAACCGGGCCCTGTGAACGGGCCGTGTTACCGCCGTTTACCGGGCCCTGTGAACGGGCCGTGTTACCGCCGTTTACCGGGCCCTGTAAACGGGCCGTGCTACCGGACTCTGTAGCCGGGCCCTGTAAACGGGCCGTGTTACCGGGCCATGTAAACGGGCCCTGTAAACGGGCCGTGTTACCGGGCCCTGTTAAAGGGCCGTGTTACCGTCGTTTACCGGGCCCTGTAAATTGGCCGTGTTACAGGGATCTGTAAACGGGCCGTGTTACCGGGTCCTGTAACTGGACCGTGTTACCGGGCCCTGTGACCGGGTCCAGTCAACGGGTCCTATAAACGGGTCCTGTAAATGGGCCCTGTAAACGTGCACTGTAACCTGGCCCTGTAAACGGGCACTGTAACCTGGCCCTGTAAACGGGCCCTGTAACCGGGACCTGTCAACGGGCCCTGGAACCGGGACCTGTAACAGGGTCCTGTAACTGGGCCGTGTAACCGGGCCGTTTTACCTAGTCGCCCTCTTAAATTACAGTTAGACGTGACGTTGGCATTAGATAGCAATAGCGAGAAGTGAGCGAGCGATGGGAGGGCGAAAATGAGATGCACTGTGCTGACGCGTCAGGTTCCCCTTTACAGCGTAGAAATTTCCCCTTAACCGCTAGGCGGTTGCTAAGGGAAACCAAATACCGTATGCGTGATAATGTTTGCACCACCGTGTATACCATGTACCCTATGCGTGATAATGTTTGCACCATCGTTTTAAAATAGTTTCCGTTTTCTCTGAGCATACAAAAGGAAATGAAACGTTTTCGTGATTTTGAGGACAATTTCGAATCGAACATTGCATTTACTCTTGGGAAAGGTGGCAACGAGAAGAAAATAACCAACGCAGAATAAAATTAATAATAAAACTACTTCCATAAGGTTGGGCCCAGTAAACGGGACTTTAACCGGGCCCTGCAAACGGGCCGTATTACCGGGCCCTGAAAACGGGCCGTGTTACCGGGCCGTGTTACCAGGCCATGTAGCGGTGTCCTGTAAATTGGCCGGGTTACCTGGCTCTGTAAACGGGTCCTGTTAACGGGCCGTGTCACCGGGCCATGCAAATGGATTCTGCAACCGTGTCCTGTAAACGGGCCGTGTTACCGTGTCATGTAAACGGGTCCTGTAAACGGGTCCTGTAAATGGGCAATGTAACCGGGCCATGTAAACGGGCCGTGTTACCGGGCCCTGCAAACGGGCCGTGTTACCGGGCCATGTAACCGGGCCATGTAAACGGGCCCTGTAAACGAGCCCTGGTACCGGGCCCTGTAAACGGGCCCTGTAAACGGGTCCTGCAAGTGGGCCGTGTAACCGGGCCGTTTTACCTAGTCTACAGCAAAATTAAATGATTTGTGCTTCCATCCTTAGTCTTTCCACATAGTTTTGTGTGACAAAGATGATGATCTACTTTTTCTTTTCGGTGAACTTTAAGGCTTTCTATGATATCGTTTCCATATTTTTTATACTTTATTTTATATTACGTATACAGCGTCGACAGCATTCAAATAGTGGTAGATACTATATTTAAAAAACTCATTTTACTTGTCCAAAACGCCTACAAAAGCAGCCTTATTGAAGCATGCTGCATATTTTTCTTTGAGGTTATAGTTATTTTGATGTGGTTTTGTTTCAGGCTGCTTGAAACATGCTGGATGTTGGTAGCACTAAGTCGGAAAGCTTTAACTGCATTGGTTGGCGTTGCAGATTTACCCAAAGGAATGCGAATATGAATAGCATAATAACATGATTTTCATTGCTTACGGTCGGTTGGGTATGTAGGCATGGCACGGTTTCAAATATAAAGTATTTCTAAACAGAATCCTCAACGAGAAAGGCACAAACCTTTTTTTTTATAAATGGCGAGGTTCAAGTTAGTTTTATAAATCTTACGTTGGATTTCTTTACATCTTTGACCACCTTCTAGTGCGATGGTCAAGGCTATTAGTGACTTCGACCAACCTCAGTAACGCTCAGCAATTTTAATCACCAATAAACTATGGGTGTCGTGTGATAAAATTTTCGAACTATCATAAATTTAAAGTAGTCAAAGTTGTAAACTTTTTGTATCGTATTGAACATACGGGTGATTTACCCTTTCTTAACGTTTTTTTTCCTTTTTTCCCCAGGTAAATTTCATCTACCCCGGTGGCCTTCTCTTGTCAATGTGCTCCGAAATAATGATGCAAACTTTGTGAGGGGGTTTTTATATGGTCAGATTGTTCTATGCTTAATAAAATACATTAAGAAGCAAATAAAATGGAAATGGTATGACACATCCGAAAGACAATTCATCGAAACTTATTTTTCGCTACGCTGATCGGTACTTTTTCTGTGTTTAAAAAAAAAACATATTCATTTAACTCGTTTTCATCAATTGATGCTGGTAAAGAAATTTCAAACTCTCTTTAAAATGTGATTTTTCTCTACTGTCTGCTTCAATCAGCTCATTTAATCTTTCAGATATAACAAACTCTCTTCAGCTCCTTATGCTACCGGACAGAAGTGGCTTTTGAATTAAAATTTGATTCAAAATTCTTGCCATTCCCCGTTAAACTTTTTAGCCTTTTCTGTTGTTATCTTTGATCTTTAACATTGGGACCGGTCGTATAATTGACGGCTTTTCATGCGAGCATATTGAGGAAAGATTTTTTATTGGTCTCTTCCATCACTGCTAGTACATCGTCTTGCGAAGATGATTATGAAAACCGAGGAAGCTACTTTAATTTTGGATCTGCAATCTACCATTTTTTTACCAGCGTCATAGAAATCGCCACAAGGAATTTATACAGAAGATAAAAGTTCAATAAAGAGAGCAATCTGGAGAAAAATAGCTATCTTAATTCTTCTTCGCCCAAAAAAGCAAACAAACATTATCATTTGTACATTATACTCATCATTGACATTAATTATCTATTTGCACTGCTTAAAAAAAACTGCCAAAACCAGTTAAAGCAATCCTTCCATTAATTCTCCTTTATCTATCTAATGTTTTGTTTTTCTTATCTTTAATATTTATTCATCGCTTTTTAAAAGGTTTCGCTTCTTTTTTGATTGATTTTTTTGTCTGATTTTTGTTTGCTAATCAGCTCGTTTTGATTCGTTCTTTCCATCGCACTTCATTTATCATTTGGACGATGCGCATCGTTTTGGCATTTGCATTTTTTATTTATATTTCATTTTTATGTTTTTTCGAAGACCTTTCAAATCACAATTAATTGCTGTACGGGTTGTATTTTTAACTGGACGCAGAAATTGGAGCAAAAGGTAAACTCATTTATTTTAAGCCTTTTGATAAATTTATTGGCGTTTTTTAAATGTTTCTGTATGGTGGTTGAAAAGTTTGCATAATCTAATGCTTCTGAATTAAAAAAAAAACTACAGTTGTTCTAGTTAGTTACTTACGTCAAAACTATTGGCTATTTGGTTCGAAAACTATCGCTGCACGCTATCTTCGTATCTTTTGATGATTATAGGCTGTTTGACTCTCGGAAGTTGTTTTGTGGAATTTATGAGTGAAACTCATCTAGACACTGGCCTCCGCAGCGGAAATCAAATGTGGCATATTTAATAAGCTGATTTGCGGTTTGAAATGTTTTTATTCCACAACCAGATGCGCCGGTCCTGCACGATATCCTTAATCCTTCGGTTGTCCCTCCTTGGCAGCATGTCACAAATATAAATCTTCTTCCGGCCTCGATTTGATTCATGACCTTCATGGACACCATCGCCGCGTAGTCATCGCAAATGAGTGGCCATAATCATGTTAAATCAAACCCTGCCGTTCGGTGTCTCCACTCCGGGCCATTAATTTCTCCCAGCTAGGAAGGATTATCTCCCGAGTGGCGTTCGAATATAGCAAATATTTCGTTGCCTGCCTGCCTGCAGTTCATAAATTAATCCGAATCGTGCGGTCACATGGCATGGCTGGCCAGCGCCTCAACCCCGCCTCTACCAGCCATCCCGGGCCTGTCGACGATAAATCACCGCGGTAACCTTCGAGAACGTCCCGATGTCGAGGGGGGTTGAATTTCCATACATCTCTATACCGTAGTGGAGATCGAGGAGGTGGGGATTATCTGCCCGGCGTGGTAGCATAATCATGCTCTGCCTACATATGCCTGCTGTGTTAGTGACGGAATCGTTCCAGATGGCTTCCGATCGCCGAAGGTTTGTTTGTAGACGAGCGTGTATTGGAAATGTCTTACCCAAACCGGTAGGCTACATCACAAACTATGCCTCTACCGTTGCTCACGCAATAATGGATCACAGTAAATGATTGTTTTGCTTGTTTCCGGTGAAATTTATTACCTTCCAGCGAGCTGGGTGGGAAATCAGTGGGGGGTATTTAGAGGCTGGAACGGTGGGAGAGACCGTGGTGAATCGACCGCTCAGAAACATATCACAAGTTGGTCGTGGTTCTCCATCAATTTCAGAGCAGCTCATAATTGCTATTGACATTAATTACTGCTCATAATTTACGAGAATAGGGCGATGCAGTAATGTACGGAGGTATCCGTTGATGGCGGATAGATGAACAGCGTGTACATTTATGAGCTATACTCTAATTATTTTCATACGATTGCGAACAATGGCTGTCGATTTTAATTTTGTCCACACGCAGATACTTCGACAATCTCTCGTCATATCTCGAGCTGGATGATAAAGAACAACCGAAACCGAATACGTATGAAAAAACAATGATCTATATGGATTGATTTACTAGAACACATCCTTTTTGCCAAGAACCACCAGGCGCCTCCATCGAAAATTAAAAACGTTCTTTCTAGTTGTTTCAACAGCAGTTTGATATACTTTAGGAATTTTGGTTTACCCGTTGAATGGAAAAATATATTTAACTTTTCCATTTGAAAATGAAATCAAGCATTTTAGATAAAGTGATGAGTTTTCATGGTAGCAGAAAATTACTTACGATGCATCCACTGTAATAAACCAGAAAAAAAGATAACTTCTAAGAAGCTTTCTTCAGTATTCTTCCCATTTCTCCAATTGCTGCTTTTATGTAAATCTAAGAATATGCACTAGGGGTTGAAACTTGTTTCTAAACTAACCACGAAGCCAACTCGTATCAAGGTCATAATTGAGATTGAATCCAAAATATTACGTGTGAGGTTAAAATTAGCAAACCTCTCACATTTGTGCGACAAACCAACCTGAGTGGGTGCAATTTTTTTTTATAAAAAAAAGATTCAAACGTTATGACAAAATACGCTAAGGAAATGTACTGTGTGCAGAATATATTAGGAAAGTTTTCCTTCCAATGCCGTTCACATACCGATTAGCAGTTTGCAATATCTACATCTTTTTATCTTTCTTCACCTTCGTAGCGAAAACATATTCAACTTGATCGTTCGTGTTCCTGTTCCGAACAGTTCAGCGATTAGAAATGCGTGAGATAAAATCTGGTAACCTCCAGCCAAACCACGCGGTACTGCTGAAGAACTTTGCTAAATGATATTAGCGAAAGCTTAAAGCTAAGCGTGTAGCAAGAAGCAATTTGCTAAATTGTTAGCTTTGTAATTAGACCACTGCCGACGGGGGGATTTTATCTTTAGCTTAGCCGACCGGTTTTCTTGATTGGAACTTGAAAGCTGGTGGTGATCGACATCCGGGGGCTATGGCCATAGATTGGGTGTTTCGCTAATAATACTTATTTTCTTTGCTTCGGCCATGTTCGTACTTCAAATAAAAATGGTTTGAGTAGTTTTTTGCCCATCGTAGTATATACTCTCGCTCTATTAATAGCCTTAAAAATGCTGAAATAATAAAATATCCTAAATTATCACACAACTTTCTCTCGCTTACAACTTTTACTTAAGCTTGAAGTTTTAAACGAGAAAGATTAGCATGTGCTGATTATAATAAAACAAAACTATGATTTCTTGCGGCCTTAGGCAGTAAGTAAAACCAGCTTCCTTTTGTTTATCAAAACAGTCCATTGTTTTGGCGGTATTATATAGATCCCACCCCTTCAGACAACAACCGCATCTTTTAGTTATTTCAATTTACTGCCTCCGGGTAAGGAGAATGTAGTACCTTGTAGTTTATCCTCCTGAGGCCGCAATGCATTTTACCTTCCGT
The DNA here is from genome assembly GCF_943734705.1 of Anopheles coustani. Classification (NCBI taxonomy): domain Eukaryota; kingdom Metazoa; phylum Arthropoda; class Insecta; order Diptera; family Culicidae; genus Anopheles; species Anopheles coustani. The sequence continues at coordinate 66,890,091 of NC_071288.1, read as the reverse complement.
AGTACAAGTTTTCTCAATTTATTGTTCCGCCATTCTTTGAGGAACTTTACCGTGGTACTTAAACATTCTTGCCTTGTAATGTTTCTTTTTCAAAGGTTGTTGGCAAGTTTCTCTGAAACTAAGTTTGAAGCTAAATCAGGAGGATGGTTTGGAATTATCACTTTTATAGTTCTTGGTTGCTTATGCTATATGAGAGCTGCAAATTAAAATACACATAATTGGCTACGACTCGTTGTTCTCATTTCATTTCATGCTTGTAAAGCATAAGTCGTTTGAATTTTCAAAATTTATGCTGAAATCTAAACAAAAGGAGGTTTGAATATGGAAGCTTACGTGAAATGTTCTTGGATTTGATATGAGACATTGCTTGTACGTAATGTAAACAAATGAAACAGCATAAAAAACTTCGTTTGTTCTTGTTGATATCTTGTACACGAATTGAAGTCCATAAACAAACAATTAGATTAACATATTTCCCACGATAGTGTTTGCTGTTAATATAATTCAGGGATCACTCAAATGAATAAGACATACATTTGATCCACTTTTCAAGAAGTGAAGTTAATCGAATACATGCAGTGAAAGGAAACCCAAACTACTTTAACGAAGTTTCAGAGAAAAGAGAATCTAGTACATTGTTAATCAATTGTAATTCAATCATATTGATTATTGATGAGACATCCAAAGCGGAAGCTCCATCTCGAGCAGTCCTAGTTTTGGATTGGAAAAGTTTAGGGTGCGCTCATCTTTGCTTTTCACAAGAAACACATCCGGGAGGCTTCAAGTGCCACGCTGGAGAAGAGAAAGGGAGTTTGGAAAAAGTTGTTCAGCTCCGACTTTGATTGATAGTAAGCGTATGCATAATTAATGCAGAAGAAACTGCATTTGCAATCCAATGAGGTATTCAACTAGAACAGATTGAAAGGTTTTGTTCAACGCCTCGTGAATGTCTGATTTTAGTTTGCTATGGTTTTCAAGACCCTGATACAGTTTCTCTTCCTCTTCCACGACTTATCTCTTCGTAAGATTAGACTACTAAGAGCAATCTTGCGCTTCGTACCGGGTTGTTCATTTCTTGTGACAAACGTGCAAAGCTTGTGTCTCCATAACTGTGTCTGCTCGGATGCGATGAAAATGATGGCCTCCCGCCATGATGCATGATGACATAACGTATCATCAATTTAACAAAGCGGTGCTTTGTGAATTTCGGTGTCAGTTCTCACCATAAAGCACCTTCCGCGTTGATGTCATTTGTAATGATTGCATAGATTTACGCTATAACGGGGCACTACGTATAGACCGGCCACGCAAGAGACACCCGCGCCTCCCCGGAATGGTGGGTGAATGATTTATGTACGCAACATTACGCCCGCTCCTGCTTGATGGCATCGTTCATTTGCACTTCAACGCTGACGATGAATTACGATTGACCATTTCTGGTGCGTTGTGTTCTCTGCCGTGGAAAACATTGCCACACGCTCTAAAAGTGCCAAGAAAAGTGTTGAAGGCGCGTGATTTGATGTACGATAGTTGCCGATAATATTTTTTTTTAGATAGAATTTACGTAAGGCTGCTCGAAGTTTTCTGAAAGTCTATATTTTCGATAGTCTATAATTTGTCGTGTTATCCAGTTTTGCGAAGGCTCTAGTTTTTGTGTCAAATAGTGGATACGATAAACCATAAGGAAGAATAAAGTAAAAGTGTGGTTCAAAAAAATTCTTCAAAATAAAAATATCCTCGCTCTTCAGTTTTTCAGGTCCATCCAGCTTATTACCAATGAACGGCAACTTACTTTTTGAAATAAAGAAATCTTTTTAAAGTTTTTCTATGAACTCGCAAAATCTAGACATATTGTTGTCTTTCAACTGTGTCAATCATTTGTGTAAACTTATTCCAATCTTTATTGAGGTATAAGATTTATAAAGCCAGATTTATAAAGCCAGCACATGCAGGTATGTCTTCTTCTTTGGCGTAATTATAGCCTCCGACAATTCTTGCCTATTTCTTGGTCAATGTTTGACTTTAAGATTGCGAAAACTTTCTTTGATAATGTGTTAAGAAATAGAAATTTTGCTATTTTACTTCTTATAATTATTCTTATTCTACTAGATTCCTTTTTGTAAGCAATGGTTTGTTGTTCAAATCCCATATCGATAAACAAGAGTTTTGTTTATGCTTTTATTTTTAAATATACTCCTTTATAATACTCCTTTTTTTAAGGTTATCTGGTTAATTGTGTTTTTGTACCTACAGAAACCTACGATAACGTTATTTCCAATTCAAAAAGTGCTTCTCTGCATAGTTGTTTATAAGTATTTTTTGTCTAAATTTTGCCACCTTAGTCATTTCCTATGCATATCTGCTTTTTTTGAGCTAATAAAATCCAAACAGCTCAAATTGCAGAAATATTTTAATTGAATATTAGGGTAATGGGATTCCTTATTACAAATTCCCATTTTATTAAATGAATAAAAACCAAAACAAATGCGTGCCACACAATAGTCTTGCGAGAATACGAAATCAATTTGCTCCGATCTCATATACGGTACGAGAAAGCGTGTAAGTCACAAACAGAACTGTTATCCTTCTATTTGATTATGAAATGAAGTTAATTAGTCAGAACGAGATCCATCCGTACTGAAACGTCGTTTCGTTGACCGATGCTTGCAAGTTGTAGTTGACAGTCAAATCCATTTGAGCGTAAACGATATAAAGGTGTGTGGACGCTTCAAACGATGCTTTTTCCTATAAAAAACGAAATAAGTTTCATGAACTCATATCATCTCATCGATTTCGCTGCCGGAAGTATTCATGAAGCCATGGTTTATATGCATATAAATCCAGTACATTGCCTCATACATAGTTGAATGGCTTGACGATTTACACATATCTCATGTCGGAGTCATTTTGTGTAAAGCTTTCAACGGTTTAGATTATTTTCTGAGAATCCCAAACTTCCCACGGCTTAGCCAACCTTTTTTTCCCGCGTCATACAGATGAATTACAAAAATAGGCCTGGTGAGAATGAACTCGTTGAATTAACTCCCGGAATGGGGCTTTTGCATGGTGCATGGAACACACATCACTAGGCGAGAAGGTATCCGTGATGTCCGTTGGACCGAAGTCACCACTATTCTTGTCCCTGTGGATGTAAACGTGTTTTAGGAAATAAGCCGCGTGTTCAACGCTGGCTGCAGGACACGTTAATGTTCGCATCAGTGCGTCGCTTCGGGCGGAGGTTTGAGAGCTGACATCAGCGGATGTTGTGGTGTAGCCTTGCGCTGGAAGTGGGTCATTCCGCGCGATGGGTTACCAACGGGCCCGCTGGAGTGATCAAATGCCGCGAGCCCTCTCCCGTTGACGAAATGTATGTAAATTCAACCATGGAAGGATTATTCCCAACGGCCTTAAAACCGGAAAACGTTCTCTCCGACCCCGTGGGTCTTTCCAGTGGAACACCATCGACACTCACTCTGGCCGGGTTTTTCCGGCGGCTCTCGATGCGAGCCTTTTCTAACATTATTCGGCACAAATGGCTGAACAAGGACTTTCAGTCACCGCCTCCGGACATCAACGATCGCACCGTCGTGACAGATTTGCCGCGGATATCGCACCATTTACATAAAGCGCCCGGCTGAGTGCTTCTGTTCAACACCTACCTTCTCTCCTTTACAGTCATTTTTGGTGCCTTTCAGTGCGCTTCTCTCCTACCGTGCGGGAAGACGAAGTGTTTTGGCAGTGATCCCTTGCGGGTGTGTGCTATCTGTTTGACCGTCTTCTGCTGTACACCGTGTGCCGTAGGCTTTCCGATTTTTCACAATTCATCACCGGGGGATCCTCCGGTGCGATAAGCGGACGAGGTGAAAGAACGCATATTTTTTTATTCTCCCAAAAGAGTCAAAGAGCTCCCGGGGACAAACAGAAGCTGGCAGTTCAAATTGAATGCAAAGTGGTGTAGTCTGGGTTCGATCATGTTTTGGGGGAAAATTTTGTTAGATGTCCCCCCGCCGGATGTGATTGAATGGGAGGGGTTTCAAATGTTGGTCATTTCTGTGTTATGTGCCGAAACTCTTGCTTTGTGTCGAATAGGGTACATACAGCATTATAAATGAACAGCTGTCACAATGGGGCCTTATCTTTTCCAGTTCTCTCATATGCACGGCTTATTGGGTTGGTATTATTCAAATTCACAGAATAAATATTGTGACCATTTCCTTTTCCCTTTTCCTATCAAGGTCTCATTTAAAATAATTTCTCCATACGAACATGATGTATTTGTAATTCTAGGATTTTGTTTGTAATTCTTGGAAGATTTACAGTCTATTGGAAGGAATGGAAGGAATATTCAAGAACTATGACTATAACCTCGTGTTGGACAAATGTTGCTTATTCCTTGAGTTATTCTATGGTACGATCGGAATATTTGATCGGAAGTCATATGCATCTAGGAGTTACCACTCGCGTATGTAGAAAAACACAATGCCCAATGGCCGAGGTTGCCAATTTCATTCATAAAGGTCCCCTCGGGACACCAACGCACAGTTCCAAAGTAACGTTGGTTTCATATTCATAATACCGCACCGATATGGAATCAACTGAGCGTAGTCCCTACACCGACGCTGGTAGCAAAAGGGCTTACCCCAAGTTGAGCAACTCGGCAACGTTGTGTCCCTTCGAAATTGACACAAGAGCAAGCGGTCTCTTCTTTGGTGGGCCAGGTTATGGGTGGTTTTATTTATGTGCTCCATTCATAGAACACGCATCAATAATTTCACCGTTCGGCAGAACCGCATCACCGGCACCGGCCACAGAGTGGCCTTGTTCGGGCTTAGGGCAACCTTCTAGAATACGAAGCTGAACTTTTCTCGAATCAATAAAGCCGCTAGGGATGGGTGTGTTTTTGCGTGCGCGTGTGTGTTTAAGGTTTGATTCTCAGCCGCAAACTACTGCCCGTACCGTTCTGCGAAAAGGCCGTGTAATTTCCGGGCCTTCAACTTCAACGATGAAGAGGGTCGCTCAATTCATTCGATAGAACTAGAGCCAATCATTGTGCCAAACCCGAACTCAAACCGGAAAATCCCACACAATGCCCTTACACCAGCCGTCCTGAAATTGGATGTGGAACGATGGGAAAGGGACATGCTCGAAGTTGACGCGGGAATGGTTGAATGCATCGATTTTTAAGCGAGCCCTGTGGGTATTTCAAAAGCATTTTCCGACCAGTCCATATTGGCAATCGAACCATATGAAACGCAGCCATTCGATGCGATCGATAGGATAGCAACCGAGACGGAATGCAACCCGGGACCAATGCAGCGCCCCGGAGGCATGGTCGCATATCTCACGCATGGACGAGGAAATATTCAAATGTTTTCCAGCTCTACAGTACATAGAACGCACGAAATGCGTTTTGTCGGAATGCACGCGTTCGATTATCGTTGAACATTTGAACCAGTTTTTACGTTGTTGTCGCTTTTTCTTTTCAACGATCGACATGAATGGACGAAATGAATTCGCTTAACCATAATGGCGGCCGTGTGAACTTTTCGACCGTGCGCTTCTGTTATGCTAATAGTTTTCTTTCCACACAATTCGAATTCGTATGGAGCGTTTCACTCATGCTGTACCATTTTTTAATCTATTTTATTTGTTTTATTTTTAGTTTTTTATTTGTCTTTTTATAGGGTTCACCAATCGTTCTTCTCTACGGTTCTGATGATTTCGTTAACCGTTAGACATTACTTCGTTAGTTTTTGTTAGTTAGTTTCATTACTTAACCTCGTATTATTATGTTGTTTTTATCAACATTGTTGTTAACCACAATTTTCTTCAAATGAAAACTAAAGCAGCTCTAAAGCTCTAAGTAATAGAAGTAGAATAGTTTGTGTGTTATGTAATTCCATCCTTACGTCGCTTCACCATACTGGCAGGGAATAGTGTAAGATTGAATGTTAATTAATTTTATCACACTCAACATGGTACGAACCCAGCTTGTTTGCAATTCGTTCGCGACAAGCTGGTCATGGTATTTCAAGTTTGGCTGGCAGAAAAGACAACCTGGAAAGTTTACGATTCCTGCATTGGATCGACACCATTGACAGGCATTCCACGGACAACCGGAATAATCAAACCTCAACCTATAGCAAGCCAAACGACATCAGCGAGTAGTCCAACACAGGAAAACACATTCTTCGCGTCCGACAGGAAACTCTGACCCGATGGAAGATGTAGGATTGCACATTGCGGTGAAAATGTTCACTTGCGTGCGATGACAACCTTGATCCGTCGGATGGAAGAAGAAGGAAGTCATCTATTTGTGGTTGTCATCCCTCAACTACAGCCGCTTGTCTGTCGGAAAATGCATCAAATAGTTGGGCATGGGGGGTCCGCGACAGCCGAGCGGTAGCGCCGGTTAGAAAATCGGCCCATGAGCGCCGGGGCTCACCACCTCGACGGCGTGGGTTCGAATCCCAACCGAGACCGGACCCTCCCCTGTACGAGAGGACTGACTATCCACGTACAACAGGGAAACAAGTCTCGTAAGCCCTTAACGGGCAGGCATGACCAAGAGGTCGTTACGCCAAGAAGAAGAAGTTGGGCATGCAGTTGTGATTCATAAATTTCACGAAAGCTAGTGTGATTTGAGGTCGTGGGCTCGAATTTATTGTGATTTGTTGAATTGGGTTTAGTGGATCGCTAGAATTTGAATAATTAAACTCATTAGGATTGCTAATAGTCGGCCCATTAGTAATCGAATTAATAAGCTGTTTGTTAAAGCTTGATGTAGTAAATATCAGTAATGTTATCGTGTTGATTTTGTTGAGATCTTCTGTTTTTGTATTCGTATGTTGGAATAATGTTTTTTGAGAAGTCCGTTTATTTTTCTTCCATATGTTTACTAAATGTTTACTTAAGAGTATCTCACCAGCTTGAGTTATCCTGATATTTTCAATTGAAACGAAGAAATCTCATAGAAATCTAAGAAACTGTAAGCGTTTGTTAAAGTTTCGTTTTGATGAGAAGGAAAAGGAATAAGCGATTACAGCGGTTTATTTCTGTCTTGTCTCCGTTTTTCTTCTCTCCTAGGTGTAGTTAAACAATAAAACAGACTGTCATTGTTGTTGAAGAGGAGCTCTTCTATTTGTGGATTCTGCTTTGGTTGAGAAAAGTATTCATCTGGTGCTGGAAGGACATAATGAAGCAGACATCAAAGCATGCGAAATAGCTGAAAGAGTGTTGACATAAACAGACATATAATCATGTACTGTTTTATTTTTACTTAGACGGATGTATAGATTTGAAGCAGTGAAAAGTTAATTGCAAGCTGTTGTCAATTGAATGTGCAATAAAATTCTTTTTTTAAACCCTAACACTTTATGTTTGAAAACTGTTTTTGTTCGTATTTAATCAAAACAGAAAAGTGTATCTTTTATATTGATGTAATTATTTAGCTACCAAATCTAAGGCTCCTTAAATAAGTGCTAATTGTGTCTGTAACACCTTACCCCGAACGGACCACTAGCAAATGTTGTTACATTACTTCCCAACACCGGCACTCGTTCCACTTTATTTGCGCTCTAATCAACACGTTTCATTGCGTTTCTATGGCTCGGTTTTTCATTTGTGCACCAGCGCCTCCGATTCCATTAAAGCAGCTAACCGGAAGAACACTTAATCACAGGTAATTTATCACTTCACCACAGCTCTTGTTTACTCGTGTGTACGCAATACAGAGTGTGTCGGGGGGTTGTGTTTCACTCGGTTGTTCTTTCTCACTCCCTTTCATCTCGTAGGCCTCTTTGGCTTAATTTGGTGGCAGCCTAAATAGCAGACGATGCATCTTCGATTCGCAAGTAACGTAAGAAATGGCACCCGTTTGATGAAGATAGAATGTTTAATTTATTTGCCTCTGCTTCACGCGAAGGTTTGTTAAATGTTGTTTCAAGGAGAATTCAGTGCAAAACATAGTGCCATTTTCACCCGATCAAAATGCACAGTTGAGGGGTGGTTCTGTTTGTAGATATTTCTTAGTTGTTCTGGGTAAAAATGTTCTCATGGTGAGAAAGTAGAATAACACGTGTCGTAATTGAGTGGGTAATCGAGATGAACATACCATACGATAAAAATCAAAGACTTAAAATATTTATTAAATTACCGTCTATCTACGGGGCACTTATTCAATAAATCTCTCTATTCTAAGATAAAGAATATTCATTTTGGTGTACAGGTACGATGTGCAAAGAAAATGCTGTGTTGAAATTCAATTATTTTCCCATAATTCTCGACCCATCGAACGATAGCGTTCGGGCGTAAGGGCCATAAATACTGATCCAATCCATTGGCCTGTGCTCTGGTGGGTCGTGAAGAATGGATGGGAAAATGCGTGATGCTAGCCCTACTGTTAACGAGTTGCGCCAGTTGCCTACGGTCAAGTGCAACGGAACGTATGCAGCAAACCGGAAAAATAAACTGTAATCGATGAAGACGTTAAGCTTCCTTTCGTGGGAAAGGCGTAATGGACGCATATCGATCGTGAAACAAGGACAATCTTGGTAGCGCTTTCAAGCCGATTCACGTTTATTCGATTCTGTCCACAGGTAAGCACAGGATGAAAACAACTCACCTTCCTCAACGTTAGAAACATAGCTATGTTGAAAGATACGGTCGACCGTAACATCCTTAACTGGGACGACTTTTACCGGACCTGAAATATGATGAAGATTATGTTTTCTCTTCTTTAGGCATCCGAATGCACCAGATTTCCGTTTTGTTGTACCTAGCGAATATTTTTACTTCCTGATGGTGGCAACCACTTTTCTGTTTATGTGTTTTATGAATTGTTTCTCAAGAAAGAACGATTCATGGCAGCGGTTGTTCAACTTCAGAGAGGTTCTTCAAAAGAAACTAAATCTGAATCGACAAGAAACCAATACTTGGCACTCCTTGGAAAGCTATGCAGGATCCAACCGAGATATTGCACTACGAAAGTCAGGGAAATGAAATTCAACCCAGCTAATAGTCTACAAGATACGATACCTTCAGATTTTTTTTTATCTTATTAAGAATTTCAGTAAGATGCTAACAATTTATCTTATACTGTTAATGTTTGTTGTCAAGTGATTTGAATTATCCTAACACATTTTTTTACGACATTTTATCGTTTTTCTCATTATCTTGTTTGAATGTTTCTACTGGCTGTGATTGAAAAAAATACAAATTTTATTTTATTTTAAACGGTGACTTTTATATATTAGATTAACACATATAACATAATTGGTCAACGCTTTCAAATCTCATGCTATTCTCACTTCTTTAATGTTCTAAACCGTACCGTTCATGTCAGGGCGGGAAGTGTAGTGTATTTAAAATAAAACGATAAAGCAACGAACGAAGTACAACCACGTTATGCTGGCGAAGAAGCGAACGCTGAGGAGTTTTTATCCTCGGTGCTCATTAATCATTCTGAACAAAATTAATTTATCCTCAGCTGAATTGAACATACCGGGGATCTGATTTCCTTCCGGTTCTATTGATTATTCTTTCCGCAGTACTATTTTAATTGCAAGCCCCGATGAAAGGCAGTGAAGTGATGCAATTTGTGTGGTTTATGCTGGCAGAGGTCATTAATGAGCGCTTTGTTATCGGAAAATAAACTTAATGCTGACTTTGATAATTTTTTCAAGTGTGGTTTGGCTACAATTGCATAAAATATATGGAAGCGTGTTTCTAGATTGATATTCTTGCATATTGTTTTGTATAGTTGTCTTTTGATTCAATGCTGCTTTGTTCTTTTAAACTAAAAATGTACTGTACAATTTGTATTTTCGTGTCAACTCCAATGGCTCCATGCAGGAAACACCTTTGAATTGAATTTTCCTTATTCCTTATGGTTATATAATATTCGATTAAGAGTATTCTATGTGGGAGCATTCACTTTGTTCGTGTTCTCAATAATCTAGCCAACTACTGTATAATTGATCAGTCCTCAAACAGGACGCATATGTTCCACGCAAATATTATCCGTTTGAGAATTCATGTCGAAACTTTCTCAGAAAACTGAAAACATCTATTAATCATAGTCAGTTCTTTCTTCTTATTTACAAGATCGTTTTTTTGTATATTACCATTGCGGCTGCTTGGAAATTAAATGAAGTCTTCTGCGGAACAGACAATTGTCCCTGTAGAGTGAGTATTTAACAGAGTCGGCTGCACCTCAGCTTCTTAATGCGTTGATCCTTTTTTGAGAGGATTACGCGAGTTGAAACATGGTTTGTATGAAACAAAAAGATCTATCTCCATTGGGTGTAAGATAATCAATTTTATTAACAGCATATACAATTAGATAGCAAGAACATTCAATTTGATTAAGTATTCAGCTTTTTTCATCTACCCTGCTATAGTCGAACCTTTTTTGACCTTTGAGTAATTTGCCCATTTTGAGATATGACTTTAAGTTTATTGTATTTTTGAAACCACTTGCAGTTGCCTTGACCATAATCGCCAGGATAAGCGGAAACTGTTTGACCTTCATGAGGTTGGGGTTGCGCCCTTGCACTTTGAGAAAAGTTGCTCCAGCCATAATTATGTGGTTATGCTTGGCTAGCAAACTGACAGCGCAGCATTGGTTGCTCATTAAAATCTCATTTGGCTGAAAATATTATCATTCACCAGCTTCACCAGATTCGCTGGATGAGGATGACCTAGAGCAGAGTTTAAGCTCAGCATCATTCTTCGGGGTACGCCAGCCGGAGTCACAATTAACACGGTTGGATTGCACGGTTGTTTTGGTAGTGGATTGGAGATCTTCTTTAAAATATTTTTTTCTAAAATATAATGGCTTCCTCATTGCATTTGGTTTTGGAGAGCTCTTCTCTAAAACATTTTTTATCATAACGTGTATTACTATGGTTTTTACTTGTTTGCTGCAATGTTTAGGCGACATAATTTTCAAATATAATGTACGTAAAGGCATCTTTTATCATTTTGTTTTCATTTATCACCAGCACCTAGACATTTTCGAGAAATTATCTATTAAGTTTGTGTTTTATCTTGCTTGATCTCCTTCCTTTTATTTAATAATTTCATATTTCTTTAGATACTCTTTTGCAAAGCGATCCATTTTTACGAGGAGCCAAGCGTCTCCATTCCATAGCGACAGGTAAACCGCCATTATTGATTAAAAATTAACCATCTGGCATAAATTAAATTAAGGTGCGAGAACTACTTACAAATTGTATCCATTTCACATATCCAAGCTTTAATTAAGAATCAAATTGAATCCAGCTCCTTACAATTTGTTTTCTGGTTTCTAGGGGAACGTTGAAAACATTTTCTATTTTTGCCCCTTGGTCATCATAAGGAAAAATGAGAGAGATGCCAATTCAATACTCGATTATTTATATCCACATTCAAAAATCTTAAATAAAATATTAACATAATATAAATTCATTTCGAATCTTTTATATGGATGTATTCAAATTAATAAGTGAAGTTCTTGACTGTTTTTGAAGAGTCAAGGATAATTGTCACTTATTACAACATCCGGAGTGAGGTTGAAGGCACAGGAAAAAGGCACTATTTGCGCTTGGATCGATTAACTTCTCCATGTTGTGCGTACTTTTCCTGACGATTCGTTGAATGGCAGAGCCTGGTTCAGCCTGAAAGCAGAAATCTACGTTGACATTTATTTCTTTGGCAAATTTACGCTTGACTGATTTAACCTCATTCTCTTTCCTGTGTTTAACCTTCTCCGATCCCAAACATGTTGTTGATTGAACATCCGCGATTCTTTACCGTTGAGTTAACTGAATCCCATTATAATAATACGCTGGTGCATTATTGTAATTAGACTCTGTCTCCACCCCCTCAACCTCTCCTACATTATTTAAATCTTTTTATTCGATTCATGTACCATTCGTAACATCGATTAATAATGGGCCTTTTCAATGCAGCAGAGCAGATTTCAATGGCTTAATGATGGTTGTTTGGAATTCGGTTTGTTTACTGGACAAGTATTTGGTCATCAATATGGCGAGAAGGGAGTGTGTTGAAAAAGCTGGAAAATTTCTAACGCTGTTTGCCAACCAAATCATCACAAAACCATCGATTACCGTAGAACTCTCAATTATTTGGCTTATTTATTTACAATCTGACATGCAATTGGTAAACCGTGTAGAGCAGATTACATCGATGGCAGCAAAAACAAGAGGTCACAATGGCTACTTATGATCAGGATTCTAGCTTTCAACGCGTCTGGTTTATTTATCTGTTACCATGATTTCTAATATATTTCATTGATCATGTATATATTTACATTACGTCATCAGTAAAACCAATACTTTTGCATTACCAGCAATGTACCGTCCTATAAACGCTTTGCTGTTAACTAACGCAACTAAAATGAAATACAAGACACATGTAGGACAGATTAACTCGCAGTATCTAAGGTTTGACTGTAACTAAGGTTTACATCGGTTTATTTGATCTTATACTCCTCATTCCATGATCTTTTAGAGTGGTTGTAGGAACAGCTAGGATCAGTTGATTTATTGTTGCTAAAGATAATAAATAAGACACAACTTTCGTGCACATAAAATACAAATCATCCGTGTCCTTTAGCTTAAAAAAATTAATCTCGAGATTTTACTGCCGCATGCGTCATTTCAGATAGCTGCATTGCATATTCTAGTTCCTAGAATTAGACAGGATGATTGACTTCCGGATTAAGAAGAGTGCTTCTTCATTTCTTTCCATACTAGCATAACTGATTGAGTAAAACCGGTTCAAAGTAAGCAATCCATTTGCATCGATTATACAATACTCTGCAGTTCTATGACCATAAATGCTTCGATAAACTCAAGCCCTACAGTAGTTTATTACTCAAGTAGTTAGTTTACTCAAGCCCTACATTGCATTATGTTAGTTTAGTGCAATGTACTTTGTTAACTGAATCAAATACAATAGCCATAACACCCTATTGTGAAAACTCGTGATTTCACAAAAAAACACTGGGATGACAGATCTATGCAAATAAACAACATTCAGGCATAAAAGGAAACTTTAATTTGTTAATTTTTATGTTTTTTCTGGTGACTTCGAATTAATTTTTTAATATGCGAGCGAAGATCGTCTTAGCGTCTGACATTGTGCTTCCGTCAGTGTCAATCAGAAAAAGCTCCTGAAAGGACCTATAAATTATGCATAAGAGAATTTTCTTTTTCGAACCAATGCTAAAATTGCTACCAGCTTCTTCAGCTTAAATGCTTGTAAAAAGGACACCAGTTCGCAACTCGCAAAAAAAACATGTGTTTCTCTTCTCATACTAATGGAGATAGATTTGGGTCTTTATACATCGCTTGGTGAATTTTTAATTTCGTCTCATCCCAGCGCTCCCCGTGAAGACAATTTAGTTAATCAATAAGATAATAGTATTGCTATTAAATGAAAAAAGGAATAGTTTTTAAAAAGATATGTCTCATTTTCAAAAAACATACAAATAATGAAAAACACACGTTCGAAAAATTTGCATCTTTTAAGCTTTTAAGTTGGTAAAATCTCACTAGCGTACATAACTTTTTATACACATTTTTTGCACTGATTTGCACAATATTTGTTGTTTATTTTATTTATTTTCGTGTTCCCTAGTAGTTTAGAAATACAGTGCATTTGAGATAACGGTTCTACACAATCTCGTGTGTGAAATCGTTGTTTCTTTCAGGCAATAATAATAAAAAATGCATTTCGTAAAAGATTCGTACAAGTCATCCACTTTACCGATCAAACCATGGTAGGGCATGAAGTTGCAAAAGGTACACGAAGCTCATATTCCAAGCCACTGCTTCAACTATCTTACTCACGATATCATAGGCAAACACAGAACTTCTCTATCAGCGCAAAACGGGTAGGTGGTAAAAGGATGTGTCATCTTCACTGCTGTTTTCAAGTGTTGACAATGATTGCTTCGTGTAACTCGCTCCATTTTTGTTCCAGGAAGGGCAATGTGCGAACGACATGAACTCACGCAAATACCGTGGCATTGCTGATGGCGATACTTTGAATCCAGGAGAAATCGTCTCGGAAAATGCAAGTCAAAAGGATGAAAAAACTCACCTGAGTATCTTTACTCCGAAGACGTCTCATGTTGGGGTTGCGTGAACGTAAAGCGCCACGGATGCAACATAGATACTAAAGGGAAGTTGAAGTAGATGACGAATAATGGCTGCTTCGTTATTCTTCGACAGGGACATGGAGTGTGGCGTTCACAGGGGGTAGGTAGTTAACAACAGCTGTAACTAGATTTTTTCTATATGTTGATGTGCGCGTACTAACTGTATGAAACAATGTGTAGTCTCTTTAATGATGTTTACTGCTTTGTCTGCTCTTTAGACATAGAGCGAGTTTAAATAATTTAGTCGAGTCTAGTCCATTCACAACATTATACTGGGATTCGCTTCACTGCATGTTTGAAAAAATTAAGAAATGTTTTTGCGGCACAATTTTCGTAAATAAAAACTGAATTTACTCAAGTATTTGTAAAAACTAACTAAACCAAGCAACACGTGGAGAGCGAATAGCAAAACTTGCAATTCCACTGAAATGTGTTATATAAGAAAGCATGAGGATTCAGTTCACCGTATTAGTTACTTTTGCATGGGTAGAACTTTTTTTCGTTACTTTACCTGCATTTTTCAAATACAAACCTATTTCTAAGCTACGCAATGTGCAGAACGCCATTGATATTTATGCCACAATTTATGCAATATTTGTTTTTGCATTCTTTTAAGTAATTGTGGTTTCAGTGGCGAATGTTACAATTTTTGTTGTTTCTTTTTCTATTTTCAAATTTTTTTTTTTTACTACTTTACGTTCCAGTTATAAGGTTTTCAGAGAGTAGTTGGTTCGAACTATATTTAAAAAAATCCAAACTTCTTTAGATATGATGTCTTATAGATCCAGTTCCCCACAGTCAATGTTCGTATGCTTATACGATTGGGCTTAGCTTTTATACGGTATTTTTGCACGAAGCTTTTGGGTAACTTCCTTAATCCTTCTACCGCTCGCCATGGAACCTTTATGATGGAGATCGAATCGTGCTCTACGGCACACGAATCGAATGTTGCTTTTTCGAACGATTTTGTGAACGGATTACGGTCCCACACCAACCATTGCTTGTCGACCATTGCATCGGCAGACTAATGGGATCTATTGTGCGCCGCTACCGGATAGAGGGAGAATGTGTTACACAAAGCTATATTAAATCATCGGTGAAAAATATATCTCCCTTATCGACGTTCCTACTTCCTCTTTCCTCGGGTTGTCTCACGGCTGAACATCCCTATTTTTCGAGCTCTATTGTATTAGCTTTTTATGATTCAATGGGCTTTTTTATGTGGTTCGGAAATGGGAAAATCTTCTCACTGTCCCAATCGGATAAGATATTATTGGTGGTGCAAATCGTAGTTTATTGGTTCAGCCCTCTGCTGGTGGGTTTTTTTCATGTTTTGCCAAGAAATTATGGCTATAAAAGTTAGTTTAAGTTTCTACATTTTACCCTAAAGCAAACAAATTTGAATCGGTTTTTCACATAGTCGTAGTTTGAAACAAGTCGTAGAAAAACATTTCAATTCGCTCCTAGCTTACGATCTGGACTCAAAATAAAATACCTATGTTTCTAGCAAGCTCAATGACTGGGTGTTTGAGAAATATTCCTTTCAGATGGAGCTTAAAACTGATAATAAAACAGAAAGTTATTTTTTCAAAAAATAGTAGTTAAATTAAAGGTAAGCTATGAGAAAGAGCTAAGCTGCAATGGAAATAAAGGAAACTATGGTAACTGAAAAAGTGTTGAGAAAAAAAGCAAAACAGAGATTTGTGTCTAGTATGATAAAACAATAGAAAGCATTATTCCATAAACGCATTGTTCATGGAACGGTGGCTCGCGTGCTCGTTTCGTGAAGTACGCCTTGTTTGTTTCGAGTTTGCTTGGGAAGCTTCGGTTTTCTTATGTGATTTAAAAGGCAGTTTTTTTTTTACAGATTTATAAGTATAGAAGGGAAAGTAAATGTTTCAAGCTAGAAACATTTTAAACAAAAAAACGCGAAACGTAGGTAAAAGTTACCGTTCATAAGTTTGTAGTAAATAAAAAAATCGCTTGTAAATCGTTTGGTATGATGCATGCTTTGTGCAAAATTTCAATTGAAAACAAACCAGAATTTGGATCCCTTCCTGTTGTTGCTCATCTTTCGATCGGTTCGTAAGGTAATTCAGATTATCGTCTTCGAAATGTTTCTTGGCTTCGGTGATGCGCCACCTAAAGCAGGTCATTATCTTTCTGTGAATTCCTTGCGTTGAAATCGATTGAGAAAACATTTAAGCGATAAAATGTTATCGTTCCTGCTACCACACGGTATCGTTTGCTCGAGAAAACTCTAACCCGTATAACTAATTAGAAGCCATTACGATGAAACCGTTGAACATTCTTGGGCGAACGATTAGCCACGAGTACGAGGAGATCGTTCGATCACATGATATTGGAACCTAATTTCAGTAACCATGGTGATTACGATAAATGAGTTAAAACATTGTTGCGCAGGTAATGGTTTCGATACTAGCACTGTTACATGTTTCGAGCATACTGGATAGGAAAGTGATACCCTAGAAACGTGTTCAGTTAACAACACCTGTGGGGAATATTTTCGTTTTACATCCGCTATGTTGCGGGTTTCATAACTATAAAGCATTTTTAACTTTAGAAACCTATTTATTGTTTCATATTTCCTCTAAGGAAATATTCTCCACATTATAGAAATCTTTCGCATTTGTGCTAAATTTTTAGTACTTGTGTGAAAGAGTTTCTTATTATAAAAACCAGCTTAAGGATCTTAGTTGTCCCTGAGAGTTTCACGATTGCGTTAAAGCAGTAGAAAATAACAGTTGTGCACAGTTTATTTCGAGCATGTAAGAAGAACATGAAGGACATTAGCCGTATAAGGTGAACATACGAACAAAAATCTCTGGAGTAGGAACCATGGCGCCATTTTAATGATGATCGAAAGAATTTCAACGTTTAAGAATTTTCCTTATAGATCATTTCTAAGGTAAGTACTCACTGTCTTAGTTTTATTTTTATTCATACCGCCAGTATGTTTTTGTATCTTAAAACGGTAACAGCACGTAATGCTCATTTGCCGTTGATTCCTGTCACGTTTGGGTCCACTGACGTGCCTTTGGGATGTATGTACACGCAGAAGGCTTCGTCCGAGCATGTGAAGAGAAATTTCAATTAATGCCAGACTGCTAACAACAACGAACGCTGTGGGAGAAATGCCACAAGGGGCCAAATTAAAGCTAGGCAAAGACACACACACACACACACACACAAAACGACGGGAAGCATCCAAAAACATTCAAAACATCTCACGTAGGATCTTGGTACGCAGTCACCGAGATAAGAAGATTGTGTGAAAAACAATTATGCTCATTACAAGCGCTCGTCGTGCCTGGTGACAGTGAGAAATTAAATATCTTTCCATCTCAATCTTATACGACAAGAAGAGGGTGTCTGACGTGAGGTATAGGTAAGGGACTCCTTCCTTGTGCCTTGTAGAAATTCTGCTACAAAAAAGAGTGAAGCTCCTCACAATCACGAAAGGTGGAACTGTTTCGTGAATGAAGCTTCAGAGATTCCAAAGCAAGACGTACGATTCAACCCAAGCTGCTGAAACACTCGAAGCAAGCTGACTCAAGCATCATCGCACTTTGCAAGTGTGCGCACTCGATGTCGATCGATGATTACGGCTTAAGGCTACTTGGTCCTGTGGGAGAGTTTTGGGAAAAGGTTCACCTTCTGCATTTAATGCCTAATGATACCTTAATTGATATCAGATTCTGTTCCACGCCCGCCAAGGGTGTTCGCCGAAGGCGATGAAGGAACACTGGTGTGAACAATCGTTTGCAGAGACGCTGGCAGAAAGCTATCGTCACTTAATTTTCCAATTGCAACCGTAAACCTCAATCTTATTCCAAAGCATGCCTCGTTTTGCATTGGTTTTTAACTAAATACATATAAACTTAGTACTGCCTTCACAGTTGAACAATCATTTTTTCCTTCATTTAATGTTCTTTATTCATTTTTTCAACCTATCAGCTCTTCGCTCATCGGTTAAGTTAGAAAAATTGATGAATCATTTTATGCAACAGATATTTTAATGGGGTGTTTTTGTTTCGTGACAATCGATTATTGGATGAGAGATTTTAATCATTTCCTTTTTATTGCACGGCGTCGTCCAAGGAACTCATTTTTCGTGATGTTTTTTTTTCGAAATTTCATCCATCCATCGTTCGTTGGCATTGAAAAAGCAACACTTTCAGTCGATTGATGGACCTAATTAAAACTAATTTGATCCTGAAATCAGATTAAGATTGATGAACCAGAATATGTCTTGCCAGTTATGGAGCGGAGCAGTGATTACTTCCAACTTCCATCGGTTTTGAAGAACCGTAGGTTTCTAACGAAGAAAAGCCAAACATAATTCTTTCAACACTTGGGTGAATGTTGTGATAAAAATGAGAGGAAAAAGAAAAACATTTCATCTAAAACGTCAAACATTTGAGTTAGCCATCAAATTAACTGAAACGTTGTTTGGTAGAAAATCCTGCCGATATGAAGGCGAATATATGTGAATAGGAAAGTTGCCTTGCTTAAAACAACACTTTTCCGGACACTTTGCTAAATCATGCTTGATGAGGTTAGCTATTTTTGGGGAACATTGTAAATTAACTGTGAAATCGAACGGAAAAGATTGAATTTACAGAAGCTCTCTTAAGCTGTGTAATGATTGAAATTACTGTCATTAGTTGTAAGTTAATTTACCAATCTTAATCACAAGCTTGTTGGTTTTACAAGATTTTGGGATATATATAAAAAGTTATGTTAAAGATGGGAAGAGCGTTTTCTAAGAACGTATCACCATATTTAGTCGCAATTCCCTTTGCAACTGTGCGACAATCTTGGACAAGAGAACTTGTTTTCAATCTTGCACCTGCATAACAATCATGACGGCTTTATCAATTTTGTAATTTTATCTTTGTTTCTTTATCACATGAAAAATACTTCACATTCCACCCTACGTCGACAGCTCGTTGGGAGCGAACGAATTCTGACAAAATTACTTCATTAAACCCGCACGATATACGAAACACGTTACAGGAAAGATTACGGTCAATGGGATAGGTACATATGGTGTTCGTTTGTTTGTTCATTTGAACGTTGACGATTGTAAATATACGCTTCGTTACGTTTGTCAAATGTTCTGTTTTCAATTGATTTTATTGGTGTGAAGTTTTCTCACTTTTTTCTGCTGCTTTAAAATCTTGTTCACATTAGGTGGAATCGCATACGAATTTGTTTAATTTTTAACCATGGCTTAAATTAAGCGATGGTCTATTTTAGCCGCTCGAATTTGGTATCGCGTACTGTTTCAATTGACCATGGTTAAATGTTAAACCATTGGATGCAATTTTGATACAAAGCCTACTTTGCGCTTTGATTACAAACAATTTAAAATGTTATTCTGAACGTTTTCAAATCCATTTTAATTTAAAAAAAACAACTTCTTTGTTTTTCTTTATTGTTTAAAATTTTCACTAGTTGTTTTCTTGGCATTGGTAAATTTTTATTAACTACAAATGAAAAATAACAACACGATATGGAAAACACAAACCTGTGAAATCTTTTACCTTGTGTAATTCGAATAAACATTGGCCATTCTGCCATTTGCTTTGGTTTGTGTACAAGTGGTGGGAAATTTTACAACGGGAATTAATGCAAAATAAATCTTCTGCCACTAATTCATGCCACAGAAAATATTCTAGTGGGTTTCCATATCGTAGAAAATTATATCGACTGATTCGTATCGAAGCAAGGCATTTGGCTCAACTGGAAACTGCATTCAAATTTTAAGAAAATGCTAAAATATATAACGTACATATCTCTCAATTTTCGTTCATACAACCGGATATGGTTCGGTTCGCAGAAGACTGGGAATACCCAATTTGGTTTGGCCCCATAATCCAACCAACTCTGTTTAAAAAAAACACTCACGTGCTTTCGATTAGCTAATAAATATGAAAAAGATGTACGTTGACTAGTCCTATCCATAGTAACTTAGGTGTTAAATTGCCGAATGTTCTTTTAACACTCGTTTGCCCATCGGCGACATAACCGGTATTTATTTGTATTTTTACTTTTTTATTAAAACTTTTCATCCACTCCAATTTTAAAATGTATATTCTTTTGCCTAGTTCCACAAAAATATCGACTTCCGTATTGATATTTTACATAAAATATCTTGCGCGGAAGATTTGTTTATTAAACAACTACCCCAGACACATCATATAATAAACCATCGTCAACGCTGAAGTCAGAGCGTATGCGATGCCAGAAACCATGGTTTATTATACTGCTCGAAACTTTTACCCGCAGAACCCTAGGGTGCGTGACAATCGTTTGTTTAGTTTTAAACCATGGTTTAATTTGACACAAATGAATGACAAATGAACGCGGTTCATCCAAAATGAACGCTAGACGGCAGATTAAACCATGGTTAAATAAACAAATCCGTATGCGATTCCACCTATTATTACGCGCATCGCACTTTGTTTATTCGTAACATTCACATCGTAACACATTCGAATGGTTTTGTTTGTTTCGAGTGGCTGCACCTAAAGTGTCGCAACATTAGGTGGAATCGCATACGTATTTGTTTATTTAACCATGGTTTAATCTGCCGTCTAGCGTTCATTTTGGATGAACCGCGTTCATTTGTCATTCATTTGTGTCAAATTAAACCATGGTTTAAAACTAAACAAACCATTGTCACGCACCCTAGGGTTCTGCGGGTAAAAATTTCGAGCAGTATAATAAACCATCGTTTCTGGCATCGCATACGCTCTGACTTCAGCGTTGAAGATGGTTTATTATATGATGTGTCTGGGGTAGTTGTTAAATAAACAAATCTTCCGCGCAAGATATTTTATTGTAAAATATCCTTAGGGAAGTCGATATTTTTGTGAAGCTAGGCACAAGAATATACATTTTTAACATTAGAGTGGATGAAAAAGCTTTAATAAAAAAGTAAAAACACAAATAAATACCGGTTATGTCGCCGATGGGCAAACGAATGTTTAAAGAACATTTGGCAATTTAACACCTAAGTTACTATGGATAGGACTAGTTATTGAGCATCTTTTTTATATTTATTAGCTTAGCGAAAAACAAGTAAGTTTTTTTTAAACAGAGTTGGTTGGCTGAACCAAATTGGGTATTCCCAGTCTTCAACGAACCGAACCATATCCGGTTGTATGAACGAAGGCAAAAAATTGCGTATTCCACCTCATTTTTCTAATAAAAAGAGGAAACGAAAAATTGAGAGATATGTACATTATATATTTTAGCATTTATTTATAATTTATAGAGAGAGCTTACCGAATGCAGTTTACAGTTGAGCCAAATGCCTTGGTTCGATACGAATGAGTCGATATAATTTTCTACGATATGGAAATCCACTAGAATATTTTCTGTGACATGAATTAGTGGCAGAAGATTTACTTTGCATTAATTCTCGTTGTAAAATGTCCCACCTCTTGCACACAAACCGAAGTAAATGGCAGAATGGCCAATGTTTTTACGAATTACACTAGGCAATAGATTTCACAAGCTTGTATTTTCCATACCGTGTTGTTATTTGTTCATTTGTAGTTAATAAAAATGTAAGAAAAAAACTAGTAACAAATTTAATTAACAATGAAAAACAAAAAGGAGTTTTTTTTATTAAAAATTGTTTTGAAAACGTTCAATTCAAATTGTTTGTAATCAAAGCGTCAAAGTAGGCTTTGTATCAATGGTTTAACATTTAACCATGGTCAATTGAAACAGTACGCGATACCAAATTCGAGCGGCTAAAATAGACCATTGCTTAATTTAAGCCATGGTTAAAATTAAACAAATTCGTATGCGATTCCACCTAATGTTTGGGCAAACGTGATGCCAATAACCAAAACATATCTTCAAAATGACATAACTTGCTTGAAATATCATGGTATGCGTAAACGCTGAAATTTGAACAAAAGGGAGGGAATTCAGCTTCCACACTTACATTAAACTAGTTATTAAAAATCATATAAATAAAGAGAGTTGGATGCTTTAATGTACAAAGTTTTGTTTTTCACAGCCCGTGAATTTCGTTGTAGTGTATTAAGGCGCTTCCTTGGAAATTAACTATAATGTTCGCACTACGCCAGGAAAGATCGACTGTATAGAAAAGTATCCTACTAGGTGTTACCTGATGAGTTTCACTTTCCATTGAAAAGTTTGGATAAGATGTACAAAGTTCGCAGCAAAACAAATAGAAAGTATCGAGTTTTATCTTGAAGCGGCTAAATCAGATAAATTGAGTTTTTCAGTTTTCTTTGAGCACTTTTATTTTGTCTCGTGTTGTATCCTCTTGCGAACCTTTTAAATAGCAACCGTTGACAGTCGGTTTGGTGGATTGGGGAAAAAAGTGCAGCACAATGGATTGCCATCACCAACTATTCGGAAAACTTTGCTGCAGTAAACTTTTCCCGGTACGTTTCGGCTCAGGATGCTATCGAGGAGCTCTTTAGCTGTTGTATATGAATCGTTTAAATATTGAACAAAGCTCGAACGGCTACAAACTTACACACCCATATTATTTGTTTTAACCCGTACAGATTTTACTCCAACAAGATCTTAATGGGATAACGGTGGATATGTTTCATTATTATAATACGCCCAATACTCAATACAGGTTTGATTCAACCGACAAATCAACCAGTTTCAAAAGCATTCTACAGAACGCTTGAAGTAGTAACTATTGGAAAATCAAACTGAATCTCTCGAGTGAACTATGACATACCTCTCGTTTGAGCGAATTTATGCGTTTCTGTCATGAATGAGAAAAAATATGAAAAGTTCAAATCCCATTGCTGCAGGTGTCAAAGTGCATTGGGAGATGAAAAAAAAATAACACAGTTTTCGTGTCAAAACGTTGTGGCCAAGGGTCCTATATGTAGTCTCTGACACAAAGAGGGAATAAAATTTTCCAATATTTTATCATCCTGTGTGACGTGTATCTTTATTATATTTTTTGTCAAAAATCCCTATCAATGAATTGTGTCTCGCGAAAGGGCCAATAATCGACCATTTTCATGCGTCTGGCCTGTCCTCTTATGGTATTAAACCGTTATGGTTAAACTTCGAATGCAGAACGTTTTCGCCTGTCGATACGTTGTTTTGCTTCCGGACATTCCCATATCCGGAAGGGTGATATTGTTTGAAAACGTCGTTTTTATCTCGGCTTCAAGCTCAGGTTGAGTTCTATGCTCACCGTTCACATTTTTTATAGCTTACTGATTTGCCTTTGTTTCGCGATAATCTCCCCTGGGCTATGATTGTTAGCTGTTTTGTGCCTTAACCGCCGTTTAAACACGCCTGGAATTCCAGGTGGCGGGAACGGGAAAAAGTAGCCCAGATTCGACAGAATATCCAGCGGGAACGAGCTTATTCGCCCGATCTGTCAAAGTGAAGCTTTGTTTACGTTTTAGTTTGTTTACGTGATCTAAATTGGCGGCAGGTAAAAGTGGAATTGTGAGTCATTATCAAATATAAAGTTTATGAATGGTGTTGTTGAGTTCCTCCTCCAAAATTTTGCGTCGAAGACTACTCGCATTTTGCGTCGAAGACTACTCGCATACCGACGTTGTTGTAGCAAGCGAATGAAACTTTTCATGAAACGTTTCAATTAAGCAAATGCGTCCGTTCCCGCCGGGTCGTAGTTTCGCGTTTTTTAAACATAGCGGGAACGAAATCCGTTTTTTTCATATGGAGTTTCCCGTCGTCCAGCGGGATTCCCGCGGGACGGCGGGAATATTCGTGCGAATACCGCTGTGTCTAGCCGTCGCTTTACGCTTACGAGTCCTGTGCGTGTGAAGCCACAATAGAAAACTTTAACGCAAACGCTAGAGGAAACTAGAGGGACAGAGATCAGAGGGCAAAACAAATTTCATTCATCGAAAGAAAACGCGCATTACGGTTCCAACACACTCTTACACTCTGCACAGAACGTGTGACAACGTCTAGATAAGCAGCTTTCATTCGTTCGAAACAGACGGACAAATTGGTGGTTAAGATGCCTTCAATGCAAAACTAACCATTACTGATGAGCGTGGATAGTGAAATCATTTCATCTTGTTTTATCCAATAAGGGGAAGGTGATGATATTGTATGCGAAAAACCTAACCGCAGGATGCTCTTTGCCTAATTTCGATAATTTTGCATCCTAAAACATTATTCCACTTATTTTGAATGTTACGAAAAAGATGCATATGAATGAATCTCGCCAAAAGATTCATAAGGCACAACACTACACGTATCACGTTCCATTTTACATATGTGTACAGTGAAAGCGAAACCTTTCCCATGGCATAATATAGCAACATATGTAACGTGAAACTTCCGTGAGTATCGTTTTCCCTTGTAAAACAAATGGAAAATAATGACGCTTACAGAAACATATGGACCACACAAGGTTCATGGAAGGTTCATTATGAATTCCAAAATCAACATTTGCTGCAATCATTCTACAGATAACCATAAAAAAAACAACGAGTGGTTGGAAAAAGGTTTCAGAAAAGATGAAACCCTTACCCAATGAGAAATGCACTGTAAGCAGATTTACTCGAAAGCAACGACCCATGTGGTGCGTCAAACAAACAAATCCAACGCACACGGTAAGGGTCATTGTGTACCCGAACGGCAACGTTTGTGGAATGCAATTGGAAACCAACGCCGCTCAGCTTGGCGTAGAAAATGGTTAAACTGCATATGTTGCAATAAATCGTCAATGGGCGACGGGGCGTGTTTTAAAGTCATGTTGCCTACAGAAAAAGAAAAAAAGAAAGATAAGATAACAACAACGAATCGAAAACGTGCAACAATCAACCAAAAAAAACATAGCATAAGCAATCTGCGCTAGAGTTGAAACATTGAAAGTAGGGCATCATACAGCAGAGACTAACTTTATTTCTGCGAAACGAATCATTTGCATACCCAATCAGTCATCAATGTTAATTGATGAAATGCTATCGTTTTAGCAAAGAGATTGTATTATGCGGAATGCCGAAGTAAACAATTAACCAAGTGCATACGATGCACCTAGCTTGGGAGTCAACTTACAAGCCTGCTTCAAAACCTTTCTAGTGGAAGTGAATCAGAGTAAAAAGCTTTTGCTTGATAAAGGTCTGCTTCTTCTTCTTCTTGGCGTAACGACCTTGTTGGTCATGCCTGCCCTGTAAAGGGCTTACGAGACTTTTTACCCTATGTGTACGTGGATAGTCAGTCCTCTCGTACAGGGGAGGGTCCGGTCTCGGTTGGGATTCGAACCCACGCCGTCGAGGTGGTGAGCCCCGGCGCTCATGGGCCGATTTTCTAACCGGCGCTACCGCTCGGCTGTCGCGGACCCCCTCAAGCAAGAGGCAACTAGCTTGAGAGGTAATAGGGATCCAGGGACTTCAGCCATTAGCCGGAAGCAATTAATTTCACATTCTCTCAGTTGCTCACCATAACCAAGCTAGGAGGTCTTCCTTCGCGGGACCTGTTTGGTTAGTCGTGAAGTAACAATATCCATCTACATTCTTTACAAAGGATGGATAAGCAGGTTGTATACTATCCACCGGAACAAGGGCGTTTACAGGAATTATTCTTTCAAGTGCCATCTATAATGAACAAACATTTGGTTTTAAAATTGATATTTGATGGGTTTATCAGTCAAAAAAAAAACACAATTATATGAAATTTTCAATATTCATTATTTTCAAATCATATCGGAGTAATTAGTAATCCACAACATGTGGGATGTTTTACATGTCAAGAACTTTGACATACTTCATCACACACGTTTGAAAAAATGTGTGTTTTTAAAGCAACCATGATCAATTTTTAAAATATAACATTGGTAATTGAAGCAGCAACAAAAAATATTTTTGTCAATGCGTTTTAGTTATTTTTCTAGACTTTTACTAATTCCTAAATATTTTAGGAAGACAGAAATTTTTCTAATCTTTTCGTAAATAGCTCATGAATGTTTCATTACTTTCGCTTAAAGTTCAGCTCAAGTTTTTAACCTTCCTTTCCCTGCGTGGCACTTGAAACGCCAACTCAAAATGAAACCTAAATTCATCACTTTGTCGGTTTGGAACGTTCGATACAAAACGTGCAGCTATGAATTTACCCGTCCGGACGGAATCGATTCAGTTGAAAGAGAAGAAATGATTTGCTTCCACTTTACCCTTTTTACTCTATTTTGTTGGCTTATCGTTTCTAGCCTTGATCCAGTTGTTTTCTTTTCTTCGGTTTTTGTTTCGCTTCGCGAAAACTTTCCCACTGGCTGGAGAGTTTCGTCAGAAGTGTTTTGTGACTTGAGTTTCACACTGGTACAAACTGCTCCTTCGTATCCAAATCGTCATTCGTATTCCATCGTAAGCGGAACCTCCAAGCTATCTTTTGCTCAGGGTGACGGAAGGCACGATTGCCTGGGTGGTAAATTAATTTTCACCCAAATTAGGCAAAAGTTTCTTCCCTTGCCTAGCGCCTATCAACTCAATTTCTTTCTGAGAGTTTCAACTGCTGCTGGCAAATAATTAAAACAATCCTTTCGCCTGGTTTAAAGGATTTTCTTTGCTATTTCCGTTTGTTTGGCGGATACTGGTCGAAGCTGGAAGATCAGTTTTTGTGGCTTTAATTTTTAGGGGACGATTTTTTCTTCTTTTTGATTGGAGAATCGTATCACCGTTCTTACCAGATGCAGATATTTCACTTTGACCCTGCGCAGGTTGCTTTATGATGTTTTGAAATTAATAGTAAATGATATTTCATTCTTTTTTTTAACGACCCTCGCGATAACAAGATACATGATTTGAAATGAAATAACATAACATTAAAATATTCCAAAGATTGAATCGAGTAAACTTTGAGCAATAAACTTTGAATAAAATGTACAAACTGTGTAGCGTTTATTTTATAAAAAAAGAAAAAAAATGTTTAAGCTCAAAACATGAAAAAGGTAAGTAATAAATCTGACCATTAATTCCAAGGTGATTGAGTCGTATAAAATTTTCTGACATTCGCTGGCTACTTATAAAAAGCCACCTATAGTGGCTTCAATTCAACTTTGCACAAGCTGAAAAATGATCCAAACCACAACCACTCAACTCAATCTATCAAAAAGGTACTACACTTTTTGAGGTAGTTTCGTACAAGAGTTAAGTGTGGGTTTGGCAACGAAGTAAATTAAGTTGACTCAGTCTCGTTTCGCCGAATTTGGTTTAATCTGAAACAAAACTTTTCTGCTTGTGAATTGAATGCTTAGTTTGTTGGGGCATGAGGCCGCCGCAGCAATTGGGGTTGCATTATGGTGGATAACCGTCTGCCGCAACTGCTAAGTAGGGTTACAATATGGCAAAAAACAATTATCGATCAATAGGAAATTACTAAATATTTTATGACTGAAAATTTCATTTCTTAAATTTTTGTGAATATATCAATTCTAAAACTAATTATTGTATATTCAAATTCAAAATATTAATCTACTACACTACTTGCTTAAAAGTAGTGCTTCATTAACAAAGTTGTTTAAAAAATACTGCACCGTGCCATCCTTTCTATTTTTTCTCATTTTCCATGGGTTTTTGTTATACTGCTGTAGTTTTTTCCTGAAGATTCTTCGTATCATAGGTGCTTAATTTATTATAAGACTTAAAAAAAAGGTGAAAACGTCGGTGTCATTATAGTCACTCATGATTCCCAGAATCACCGCTACGTAAGAGTGTAATCCATGCATATGATAATTCTGTTCCAGTGTCGTACATTTTGGTGCTCGAAATAACCCGTGACATCCCCGCGCTCTTGCCCGCTTCCGTACCGACCGAGCGCCACAATTACGCCACGGGAAATAAGCCACCCGAGGCCAGTATGGTGATGACGAGGCCGTTGAATTAAATTCTCAACCGGAAAAATCTCTCTTACCACTCCCTCACCATTTTCGGGTGGAGCAAAGCAAATGGATGGGTAAGCAACAATCCGGAATCCGCAGCCACTTGTCCTTGTCTCCGTGCATATTAATCCGTGCCTGACGAAATAAGCCTCGCGCCCGGTTGTAAAGTACCGGCCAACCGGCTTCGGTAAAACGCTCGTAACGTGTGGTTTCGGGGTTTGAGCGCATTTTCGGGTCTACTGCGAGGCGCTAGGCTGTGTCAACTCCCGCTGGATATAGGTCATGCCCTTAGACGGATTCCCATCGCCGTGTTTGAACGCCGCTTTTCACCCGCGCCTAAGTGACGACCGCTTCCAAGCTCTTTTTCCCACCGCTTCCAAGGCGGTCCGTAATGTACGCAAATCCATTTGTGGAAGGATTATTCCCAACGGGCGAACATCGCAAAACCGTACCCTGCCGGCGAAGGGAACCGGGTGTGCGGATGCCAGGGGCTGCCGAGAAAATCAAAATCCATCAGCGACGCTGCGCTCCATCTCGGTTCCTATCTGGTCAGCCCTTCTGCCCAACATTCCCAGCACAAATGTCTGAACGAGCACTATCGCTGGATGATGGCGTCGCAGTGGAATACTTGGCTCGGAAATCGTACCATTTACATACGAATAAGGCTCTCGAAGGCGGAGAAACAATGATGGTTGAGCTTTTACCTTCTCCTTTTCGCACGCATGTCGTTTTTGTCCCTCCGGGTCATCCATTTAGGAGTTAACGAAAGACATTCCCTATCGTTATTCGTTGGCCTGCGCATTTACTTAGCATTCATCAGATTCACCTTTCGCCATAGGCTTTCCGGCTATAACATCCAAGCCCAGGGCAACTCTTCCGGTGAAGGGTGTTTGGTGGTGAAGGGAAATGGATTCGCCTTCCATGTTTTAACACAATCTATTGCCAGCTTCTGATGTGTCGGGTGAACAATGGGCAGCTTAAGTGATAGCGCATCAAACTTGACATTTTACCTGCGGGAAATCTACACTCGACATGTAATTTTCAGAAATAGTTTCGTTGAGATCGTATTCTGTTGTATAAAATTTGATCATGCACTGATTTTACCGCTGAAAGCAATTTTTCCTAGTACAGGAATAGTTTCCAACTATCAAACAATCGTTTTTATTTATCTAGATCATCTGTTCATTATCTGAAACTAGTTTCTAGTCGTTACGGACGGACGATGGGTCTAGTTCGAGTTAGAAAATCGGTTCTCAAATTGGCATTTCAAAATATTTGATTTATACACAGACCACAGATAGACAAGAAGTATGAAAGTAAAGGAAGGATCGAAAAACCAACAAAGATGGCCATCAAATGCTTGAATTGGCCAGAAAAGGTTTGTTGGCCTAACACAGAACAACCACGAGTGAAGTTTAGGACAAACGCAAAAGCATAGAAACAGCATTTCCGCTGTTGTTGCACAAATGCAAAACTCGCATGTAGGTTACGGTAAAGACAACGATTGTTCAGTTCGAAGTACAATACCAAGACCTAAATACACTTGACTTCCCGGATACAATGCAATCGGGAACGAGATGTATAAGCATGCGTGCAACGATAGCGCTAAACGTATGGCGCGACAAACATTAATAATTAAATCAAAACATGACTCGCTCAAAGCGTGGGAGCAAAAGACAGGAAAAGAGAGATCGCTTAAGATCACAAAGTCGAGACGACACACGTATGCGTACGCGAAACGAAATCCAGATAACCGAATTCCAACAGTAAAACATTGTAGAAAGAACGATCGCGAGCGGGCGCGATGTGACAATGTATTAACAAGTACCGAAATCCGGATAACCAAATCAACGATACGGCATTGTAGAAAGAACGAACGATCGAACTTGGCAAGAACGCGTTCATAAAAGTCGCGATTGTAAACAATATTCAGTTGTTTACTCAATAGACATAATGGTCCAAGCGCATGACCAAATCAGTGAGTCAGGCCAAAACATAAGCATCTAAGCCTAAACAACAATGTAGTCACAAATGGCACTGTTCGATTTCAAGTTCCTTACCTTAAGGACTTAGGAAATTTTGAGTGCGTCTTCTCCGGCGTCGGCATAGTCACGGCACGGACCAAACTCTCAGAAAATCTGCAAGTCCTATTCCAACCCGGTTGCGATTTCTCCGATGTCGGCATAGTCACGGCGCGGACCGAAATCTCGGTTATCTTCAAGTCCAGGTCTTAGCATCTCATGTTGTTCTCTCCGGTGTCGGCATAGTCACGGCCCGAAACCGAACACGTTGATACTAAAACCGAAAGAGTTAAGTAAAGAGTAAAGGGTGTTCGCGATGGAGACGACTGACGCACACGGTCAAGTTACCTTCGCGCTTGATCGGACAATTCCACTTCGTTACACTAGACGTTAATAAGTTTGTTTTGCGGTTGTGTAAGGATTTTTTGATTTTTAGTTCAGTTTTGAAATTGAAGATTGAATTTTTCCCTCATTGATTTTAGGCAGTTTATTTTTAACGCCACCGTTTGCGTTCACATAAATATTTTTCTTCTACACCTTTAAGCCCTTTGTTAGACGACCTTCTTACTAATTCTTGTTATCTTCACTTTAGTGAGAGAGTTACTTCCAAACGTTACGTCCCATCCTTATCACTTTTCGTTCCGGTTACCAAAAAGACAGCTGACACTTATTGTAATCACGCTAATCCATCCGAAACGCCACCCACAGCTCAGTGCCTCCTTTGCCCTCGTGCCCGACCGTTCCGCACACGGCCGGAAAATGCGAGATCGTTGTCAACAAAATAGCATTTATCTTTTGACCCGTAGCCGTTGGTTTCGCGACCAAAATGACCGGCGTCTCATTGTTCAGCGGTCACAACAACAAAGGTTGTTGAAATAAAACGAGTAAAAAAGATTCAGCCCGTTTTTATTGGCTTGTTTAGAAAAAAAACCCACCGTTCTTGTGTTTTCCGGTGGTCACCCAAAGTCTCGATCTTTAAGGGAAACTCCCACAGGACGAAGCTCTCGACGGGTGGGCCTGAAAATACCGAAATGAGGTAGAAAGAAAGGGAAAAAACACAGCATACCAAAGAATAGCGCCGAGTATAAACGAACCAAAACGGAAACAAAAAGGCAAAAGAAATTCGTCCCTCACCCGTCGGTTCTCCTTATCCCGCCATTGTTATGTTTGCGGAAGGTGTGGAAGAGATTTAATGAGTAATTTACATGGCGCACGGGCTTTTCCCATGGCGCTTTAACACAGCGTTTCTTTCTTTTCCACCAGTGCCCACTCCTCCCGCTCCCGGTTCCCTATAAAACTCCAGGTTAGTTCCGAGCATCGTAAAAAAATTTGTTTTGCACCGTTTAAGGAAAAGACCGCCTCTGTTGAAGTCCTAAATCATGATTTCGTGGCCGTAAACGGTGGGGCGATTTGGCGCTCATGCAAGTGATGATGGTAATTGCAACCATATTTTTGATATTGAAGAAAATAAAGCCTTAGGAACCAAACTAAATTGATCTTAGGTTACATTTGACCAGAATTAGAGAAATAACAAATGACTCGAGTGACAACGGATCAAAGTGAATTGTTTTTATTTGAAGAATAAGTTCAGCTGGATAATATTTGGAACGAAATGCGAATTATTAAACATTTTTAAATCATTTCACGATAAATAAAAATCGGAAGAGTAACAATCATCATATCTAAGTATCAATCATCAATCATATATTTAAGTATTATTTTAATTTTTATATCATTTCATCTTCAGATCTTTGATAACAAAACCAAATAACCAGCAGATGGTAGAACCAACGTACGCAGTGACGTATCTGAGGAAAAATAATAAATCAAAGCAATTTGATGTGGGTGCTCATGAAAATGGTCTCCAATTTCTTTGACCCGTTCACTATATTTTTTTATGTGGCACGACATCCCCTAGTGGGACAAGGCCTCTCTCCGAAGAGAGTTTGTGTGACCGAAAGACGGTATAGTATAGATCGGTGGTCAGCCGTTCGTAATACCGGAGGGTGCCAGACTCGAGATTCGATCCCACACCTGTGGTGTGGTGTTTCCTCGCGCTACCGCTGCGCCATGGGCACCCCCAAACCGTGCCCGTTCACTGCGTTAGCAAAAAAACGCTGGCTTCCAGAGCACACAGCATGTTATTGCGGAGTATGGGACAGTTTTTCCCATGACCCAAGACTGCATATTTTCTAACGTTATCCATTCACACCGTTCACAGCCATTCTCCGAAAGCTTACCTAATGGGGTAACTCTAACCTTCTGCTCCGACGACGAGCTTGCTTAGCGTTTAGGTCGAGGTCATGGTACAAAATATTTCACGTCGAAGGTTCGAGAGTGCCCCTAGAGCGAAAGGGTGGACGAAGCAAGTAGTACGTTGCGCTCATTAAAATCTCATTTAGTCGGGTATATTAACATTCAAGCGGTTCAATCTACGCAGCATAAAAGTTCCACCTTGGATCGCAAAATCGCAACGATATGAAGGTTTCAAAGCCAGAAGGTCACCAACATCGTGATTGCTGGTAATATGTTTGGCTTTTGGTCAAATCTCAGCAAAAGGTACGAATTTCGATGCACACAACTTGCATTGCGAAGGCCAAATATGTCTGCGTTGACTCAACAGTTGCACATAAAAGACAGAAAGTGGGTAATGTTGGCAAAATAAAGTAGCGTTTGTAAATATTATCTAGCGACCAGGCGTCTCCATTGGTACTTTATTAGTTTTATCAATTTATTCTGGAACAATAAGGATCACATATACATACAAATTAGTTTCTGAAGTGATGTGTAGTTATATTCAAACTTTATTTATTGTCTCACTCCTGTGCATCTGAACGGTAATGATTACAAATCCCTTTAACAAAATAAGAAGAATTACAAGATTGACAGGAAGCACGCAGAACATGCCCGACCCAATTTAATCACATCCGATCAGTGCTCCCAAGCCATAATTATGGAATCAAATTTGTATCGATTGAAGATTTATTTGCAATCACTTCAATGCACGCGGTTCACGGGGTCGGCATCCTTATGGGCAGCCGGGTTTCAATAGGCCAATGCGGCTAGCTGTCATTTATGACAGCTGACGAAAGTGGAAGAGCGACCGGGTGCGAAAGCGTGGTAGGTGATGGTTCTCCCGCTCGTTGTTGGCATCCGCTTTTCCTGGCCGGTTGAGGAAGTGTCGAGGTTGATCCACCGCAGCCGCTACGTTGACATTTATTTCTTTGACAAATTTACGCGTGACTGATTTGACCCTTTCCCCGCACGCTGTCACATTAGCCCCTCAAACAATCGACGGTATGGCCATTGGCGTTTCTATGCCATCGATTCGCGTTCCATCGATATAATATGCTGGTCAATCATTGTTATTTGACTACGGACGGACGACGAATTCCCTGCCTCCCGAAATCCATCGGTTGTTGTTTATCGTGCTCTTTCACCCCCTTCCGTACCGGTTGGACATCATTTATCATCGTGCCTATAATGGGTGGTTCCGATGAGTATGTGAGGTTGACAATAAGCGACGCTGTTTACCCAACGAAATCGATCCCAACAGCTGCATCGTGTGCCGGTTGATCATTCGGCTCGTCTATCAATTTGTAATAACAATAAGCCGGTAGAACATGTTGGGTCGATAGGACGAGTCACAGCATTACTACCTGGCACGTTAGAAACGATTTTATTTGTATTTGCTTTTAGGTTTGTAAATACTCCGCTGAGTTTGTGGAAAAACATCGATCGAAAATGTATCGTTTATTTTATATGTTGTCGGGTAATTATTCATTAAAGATACAGCATGATAATGCTACAAAAATCATTCATGTTCTAAATAAGACAACGATTCAATTGTGTAAAATTAAACTGATGTAAAAAGTAACCATCCGATGGGTGACAAGAGCAGGGATACTATCGTAGGAAGTATTTTACGTGTTGGCTCAAGACATTTTTTTGCAAAGCAAGATTGTAAATAATCCCAAATATGTAAAGAGTGGATATTATCATGGCAAATTTCAATGATATTTGTGACACTTTTGGAGAAGGTGTTAAGACTCTAAAAGCGTGTTTAGTCTAATGAAAGAATAATTATTGCAAATACTTCCATCAGATGCTTATTCCGGTCTATTAAGGGCTGTAAATGTCGCATCAAACCATTCCCGCTAAGGTATAATCTTTACGAACCTTGAAAACTCTTCCCTTGCTTCGTAGTCAATCCATCACCAAACACGACTAGTGTGGAGACTTAACCCTGCACCCTAATAAATCACAAAGTTTTTCAAGAGGAACCAATAACCTTCACATTTACTGCTTATGTATAACATCCCCCTCAAGTGTTAGCAGAGAGGAGGGGGGGTCATAAACCCCCGACAGGTACCGCAATCCTTTGAGTTGTCTTAAACCCGTGTTTTGCCATGAATTTTTGTCTTCCTTCTCCCAGGCGCGTGATAAAGAAACATTCATCCCTTCATCGTGTTCTTGCTCGCATCGGTTAAAATAACATTTTTCGTAATCGTAATTTTTTGCTTCTCCTCTCTGGAGGCCTTTATTTCTTCGGGTCACGTATTGGATGGGTTAGTACATGCCTACCGACTCTAAGATGGATGAAGGAGCAGAACGGATATGTTTTGATATGAAGTGTGTTCTGTAAAACACATTAAAGAGATTTCGTAGGGACAGTGGAAGGGAATATAACAGGGAACAGGTTTCATCTTTGTAAAGGCAAAACTTTTCAGCCTTTCTTTTGATTGAATGAAATCATTAATCATAGAAAATGTTACCTATAACCCGGGCTATCAAGTTAAATACTCCAACATTGCGGTTCATTGAGGTGTTATTTTCTAATAACATTGAAAGATCGTCATTGTGTGGTGTGATGGATGAATCATCAATAAAAATACACTTTCCTTCTAAGTTCCTTGCGCATCAAAGCTCAGCTGAACTTCTTTCTTTTGCGACTGTCTATATTTTAGAGTAACTTGTTTCTAATTGCCAATCTTTTGCATATTTTGTATAAAGAAATACCGTTTCCGTGTTCCTCCTTGGATCGCTTCGACAAGTTTTGGTCATGGGGCGCTCTTTGATTTTGTTTAGATTTTCTCAAGAATCTTCCTAAGCTTTGAACTGTCCTTATCGTTCGCACTGTTCAAACCTCTCATTACCGATGATTCGTGTCCTTTGTCCGTTTTCTATGTTTATTTAGGATCACGATCGCGATCATTACCGAGTGTTTACATGTTTTGGTTTCATTTATGGCCACGAGGTTTTCATTTTGGTTTTCATTTATTGTTACTTTGCTACAACGCAATCGAGTCCTTTCGGGAGGTTTCTATATTTGGAACAACGATCATACCGGATACTGAAATATTACAATTTGTGGTGGGATTTTCTTTATGTTTATTCCCGATCTTTTTATCTTTGTTTTGCACAATTCCGATACTTATTGAGTTTTTTGTGTTTTATAGATCATTCATATTTCTTCTGAGTTCCTCTTGCTCTGAGTTGTAAGTGGATTTGTTGCACTCCAAAAGTTGCATGGTTTTCCTGGCTTGTACTTTTATGTTGTGTTCTATCGCACCGCGGCGTTTGTTAGTTCTGATTTTCGCAATATTCTTCTTGACAATTGATTGTGTGTTCTATTGTATGTGTGAACAAATCCTTAGTTTTTCCTCAGTAAACTTCATATATAGCAGCAATTATTGAAAATTAAGTATCTACCGAAAAGCCTTTGGGTCACTCGTGCGAAAACACAATCCCCAATCTACTCTCAATCAACATTGCTAGTGAAAATCACGTGCCGGAATGCGGAAAAACGTTTGCGGTTGGTTCATTATTCGTTCGGCGACAAAAACGGATAAGCGTACGAAACCACGAAACGCTACACACACGTTTTGCCATAATGATAACACAACACCTCGCTGTGCTTCGGAAACAAATGAGAGGTTTCTGCTGTGCGTCAACAGGCCGAAAATGTTCCCCGGCCATTGTTTCGGAAATGTCGCGGTTTCCGCTGACCACCGGAAGGACTTTCTTTCCAATTTTCCGCCCAGTGCTCTCCAACGTAGCTTCATTGAACGATTTTCTGCTTATGAATTTAGGATTGGTAAATCGATTCACACACGTGATGCGTTTGGCAAGTGTATTTGAGAAGTATTAGTGTTCAATATTTGGAAATCATTTAGCAAAAATAAATTAAGTTTGCCGTCCCTAATGATATTTTAACTTCATTTTTTATTTTTTCCGTCATATAACAAACTGCTCTTCATTCTCTTAATGCGTTCAGGAAGTTATCTCCGCATGGATTTTATCTCCGTTTAGCATAACGTTTTTTTTCGTCAGTTCTACGTTCATATCGGAGGCTTCCATTCAAACGCATTGGCTAACACCCTCGAGCTCAAATTTGTGTCCTTAGTGTTTATGTGTGGTTTCTTCTTTTGAGCTGCTCTTTGGAAGGAAACTATTTGCTTAAACACCATTCGTTCCCGAGATGGTAAAATTTGCCTCAATTTATGAAACTTTTACTTGCTCACATTTATGAAATAAAACACACCTCTTCCTGTTTCACTCCTGCTTGCTCGAATTGTTTTATGTTTCGACTGCAAAGGGGTATGCAAATGATGGCATGCCTCCATGGGAAGTAAGCCAACTCGGTGTTAATGCTCCTCGCCAAGAGATTGCCTGCAAATGTGGCAGTAATGATGAGAAAATCCTCTGCACAATTTTTTAATCTTAATATTTAATGTACTTTTTCTTTTAGTTTTTCTCCCCTCCCATTGCGGTTTTCGTGTTATGGTTGTCTTTCAACCATTCGTTCCGGAATGTGGTGCGCTCTACATCGATGGCTGTTCTTCCGGTGTTCGTTTGGTTCCGCTCATCATGCTCATGGTCTCTCGGATGTAATACGATCGCACCGTCACGTGTTGGTGCTTTCCGGGTGAATCCTTCTACGCCAACGTTGACCACGACGAACGCCCAGGTGCCATCTACGTCGTGGACGAGCTGGACTACGAGCGACGGCAGAGTTATGAACTTTTAATTAGAGCCACCGACAGCGTGTCGGGCGTATCGGCGGAAGTTCCGGTGTCAGTGCTGGTGCAGGACGTGAACGACTGCCCGCCGGAGATCGAGCAGGACAGCTACAACATCACCGTGTCGGAGCGGACTCCCTTCGGAACGGCCATCCAAGGCAAGGCCATGGCATTGCTCCGGAGGGATCGATGGTTAACTCCACGAAGGATCGGCTCACGGGAAGTCTGTCCTGTGAACCGGCTTTTTCCCTTTGCTGCTATATCGTGGTGGATCTAGTACTCAGCTGTTGATATAAAATAAAGAAATTATTTGCTGCTACAACGAGAAAACGAATGGAATACATTCTCGGTACTTCTGTTTTTGCTAGCATTCCTTTTACCCATCACATACTTCTAGCCATCATATATCACGCTCTCGAAGCATCAAAGGGGCCGTGGATTAACACGTCCATACTACCGACAAGCAGAAAGTAAAAAATGTCCTGCGCTTTCAAACCACCAGAATACCATTCAGCACTCTGCGAATAGTTTACTTACATTTTACCATCATTTTTGTTCTCGGAATGACCTAAGAAAGCAATTATAACACATCCTTGTCGCTGGTGGTTAATAAGTTTTTGTCAGGAATTTCTGAAACCACCGATTCTTCGAACATGTCAACGAACGTCTCGATTTTCATGGTTCCACTATTCCATTTAACCCTCATGAGCATTAGCGTTGTGACGCTCAGGAAAGAATAATATTTTTACTCGCTTGTCCCTCTCTTGATGATCGTCAAATACCCTTTATTGAAACGGTATCTTTTCAACGCTCCATTCCTATGCCTTGGCATTGAATGTTTTACGTCGATGATGGTGAGTGACACTCTCTATGATATCCGGTTCCGATCGTTAGGGAAGGAAGGAGGTTAAAAGTCCTATAATCGTCCTCACAGTCTGTCGTCGGTTATTAACTTCAATTACAACGTTTTCTTATGGTATGGTATTCGATTGAATACTTTTTTAAATTGGTTTCGTTCTGAAATCAGAAGGACAGTGTTTTATAGCGAGGAGTTATTTATTGGACCTCTGGAATCAATTTTGTTCATTATTTTTGCATCATTCAATTTCAGTGTTCTAAATCACGGGTTTCAAAACTCAACAGCAGTAACCAAAACTCTTTACATAAAATAATTGAAAACTTGATAGAGATTACGCATTTATACATTGTTACTGACATAAGAAAAGATTTTCTCATTTGCTCAAGATCCTATTTTTTATCAGTTCAGTTCTTTATTTTGTATTTTTTTCCACGATCGCTAAATGTGACAATAGTTTGTCAGTTTTGTTTGCATGAACAATATTTCAACATTGTTCGTTATTTCATCATCGCTATTGGGTTTTCCTCATGCATTTCATTATCTTCGTGTTACTTGTTTCCTTTTGTACTTGTACCTTTCGGGACTCTTCTAAAGAGAAGGTGTATAGTTGTTCCTTATGTTTAGCACATTCATTTCTACGAACGCAGTGCGATTTTAAGTAGAAGTAGGAAAAATGGAGCTCGGTGTCTTGGTGAAACACTCTACCTCTACCACTCTGAGGTGAATTTTTTTGTAGTTGCACTGGAAAAGAATATGAAACTAGACAGGTTAACTGGATGTACCTACTCATCACATACACAGTCCTTACAGTCAATCTGCACATTACATTGGTGAACCACAAAATCTTCGGGTTCTATCGACGCTACCAAAGCGCATACATATCTTACTTTTATCGTTTTAATTAAGTATCCCGGGTTTGAATGAAGCAGAATTTACTCCTTTCTATTTAACCACTCACACACGCTCAATCACGCCGAGTAACGACGACCGTTTTATTCTTTTGTTTTGTGCAGGCATCAACCAGGTCATAAACTATGCACTTCGGACGGACTGAAAGAACACAGCGTTGATGGCGTGATCTATCTGAAGGAATCGTAAGACCACGAGACGCTAAGCCATCTTAATTTCATCTTTTTTGTGATGTTCTGTATCATCCGATAAAAACACATCACGTGCAAGATTTGGGTAAACCAGGCAATCCACCCTCGAAACATAAATATCAACAAAGATAACATTAATCATACTTGTTGATTAAATAAATTGTCGTTAATTCAGATAAGAATAATGGAAATTGTTCTAGAAAATGTTAAAAAAATACATGTTAAAAAAAATTGTGAGAATGAATATACGAAAATAAACATCCGGTACATGACTTTTTGCATTTTTCTAGCTTAAATCATTCAAACTGAAATACTGCCTAACATTCGAAGTCAAGG
This sequence comes from Anopheles coustani, assembly GCF_943734705.1. Classification (NCBI taxonomy): domain Eukaryota; kingdom Metazoa; phylum Arthropoda; class Insecta; order Diptera; family Culicidae; genus Anopheles; species Anopheles coustani. The sequence continues at coordinate 66,850,686 of NC_071288.1, read as the reverse complement.
AAAAATGTGTACGAAGGACAACAACACGAACCGCCCGGAAAATTTATCACTTATCTGGTGCTGTGGGCTATTCAAGGACTCAAAACAAAAAAAAAACTGCTGGCATCCGACATCTAGCGGTTGACGTACAAAACGGATTCCCCCGACAACGAGCTGAGATTATGTTCTAATTGCTAGCAAGGAAAACAGTTTTCCATAACAGTGCTTCATAACAGTATTCCATCTTAAAGGGGGCGGAAATCGCCTCCGATTCACAACAACATACCATGAAAACGGAATTACGCTCTGGGTCTCAGGAAAGATAAAATAGCCTTAACACGGAAGGCAAGTATTCCTAGTAGGAGAATAACGAGAATAATGAAGCCAGAATATGAACTGGAAGGTCATTCACAGAGTAGTTTTACAGAACTATTTTACTCCGAAGACGGTGAATAAAACACATTTATCTAAATTAATAGTCTACCCGTAGTTTGGGAAAAATCACAATTCATAGTGCACCACATAGCGATAACTTTATAGTGCCTGCTATCTTACCACATTTCGCTTGGAATTGAAAAAGGAAACATTTCGGTTACCGAAACCTTAAGAGAAACCAAGAGCAATCATACCAAGGGTGCTGCCATTCCTGGCATTCGTTCGACCGTGCAACTGCACATAAGTCTTGGCCAACGGGGAAAGTCTTTGCAAGAAAATAGAAATGCAAATTGGATGCAATTAAGCCACACGTCGTCGGCGTCGTCCTTGTCCATATCCTTTTACTTTCGTGTGCGTGCGTGTATGTGCCCTTCCGTTCCATTTCCGCCAGCTACGAATGTTATGTGAACTCAGGATTTGCCCCAGGGTGTGGCTGACTCGGAGGGGAAAATGCTGATTTATGCTAAGCGTCGGAAAACGGGGTACTGCCGTTGATGATTGTGGGTTTCGCGAGACTAAGGTGCCCCAGCTCTCGGTGGAAATGGGATGCAAAAAGGGGATTTTTTCCACCCAAGAAACGCCTAAATACATGGTATCAAAATGCTACTCAACACTCCTAGCTATCACGAAAGCAAGGATTCTTGGTGGAGTTTTCCCTCCTCGGGTTCTCTACGGCAGAGCGGAGATTTTTCTAACAAAGCGGTGAAGGTAAAGTGTTTTGCGTCGGTTTTCCCACGGTTCCAAGAAGTCAATTACCATCCTACCGTAACTATTATGCATTTGAGTTTTCCTTCAGCAGCGGAGGTCTTATGTGCACATGCTTTTTATTCTTTCAAATCTTCATGATAACAAATTGCACCGGGAAAGTTCAACACACCGTTTTAAAAAACTGCAACTATTGTGGTTGAATAATAAAGAAACGAAACCCCTAATAGCATTACTCTATGAGACTGGCGTTGCATCATCCTTCTACAATTGTCACTAATACTTGGTGAAGAAATGCCACTTAAGAGCAGACGGAACACAACGTTGAAGATCGAAACGCGTACGCACTCAGAAAGTATGAGAAACAATCGTCATTTTTTCCCGAACTGAACCAACGATCATAAGGGCTCAAGCGTGATTGAGAGACACATACAGGCAAAAGTCTCGTCGCAATAAGGCGGAACGTTGCGCAGAAAAACAATGAACCATAGAACGATGATCAGATAAACGTAGGTTTGAAACTTAACACTGATTGATTCTAAAACCAGCTTTCCTTTTAATAACAAAATTTTTAATAAAAAAAAGTGTGCTATGTGTCAGGAAAAGTTCCTAGTTTTTAGACGATCAATTTTATCATCTTTTCCCTAACTATCCTACCTATAATGCAGCGTTGTTTTAGCTGATCGTCCGTTATTTTAACAATTGCTTAGTCTAAGCATCTAGTTTCGTGTAGTTCATGTCCTTTAGATGCATTTCTACCTTGGGACCCACGATCGTACCTGACGCCGGGACGTTACAGTTAATCCTTGGTTTTTTCCTATATTGTTTCTTGATTCCGTTGTTTACCATTTTTTACCTAGGCTTTTACTTTGGTATCGGGTTTTTTGGTTGTTTAATGATTGTATACCTTTCCGGTGCAAATTGGTTTTCCAAAATATTTCCACCCGAATTGATTTAAAAAAAACATGTCGCTAGCACCTTTCACATACGACCCACGCATATCCTTTTGTACTCGGTGTTTCAGTTGTTTCTAGTGATATTCAAATAGAAACAATTATTTCTGTGCAAAAAAGGTGGAATCTTTTGTTTAGTGAAACGCCATTGAACATTATTTGATTCAGTAGAATCAACGCCAGTTTTCGAAAGTTTTCAAATTTACATTTAATTGTTGTGATTTTTTTTTTTCATTTACTTACTTTGTAGCGAGGCATGTTGAAAAATATCATATTCTTGTTGCACAGAAGAAAGCGAATTTGTATGTTGAAGAACAGAACTAAATTATGGTTGACAGAAAAAGGTTCCAATACGTGACCGAAAGAGAAAAACGTTTTTTTCATCTTTGTATATGCCGATGCCACTTGAAGGAAGCGGGGGTATAGCAAGAGAAATACGCCGAAGCCAAATTGAAACAATGTTAAACATTCAGTCGTTGCACAAACATCTGGTTGCAATAAAAACTCTGCATGAAGAAAAATCAACAGAACCTACATAACCAGGCCGTACCCGAATGGGTACGTTTTCGAAACATGACATCGAAGCCACGCCGCGCCGCGCAACGCAAACCCGGCGCTGCGCAGACCCCGAAGATCGCTGGCGTAGCATAAAACGGTTATGGAAATCCCAAACACACACCCAGTTCAGGTCAGAAAAAGGCAGCCGTACCTTCACACGACCATTCGGCTTATGTAGTTACAAACACACTTAACGGGTAGAGCTGGAACGCGCGCTTAAGTGTGGAGAGTTTTGAAGTGGCTCAAGCAGAAGCAAAACTCTACTCGCCGAAGGAGGACGTCAAGTCCGTCCGGAGCGATGCTCCGGAGCATACCTCCTTCCGTTAAGGTTTAAGTGCAATAACCCTGCGCAAAAGTACACGTGATTAAAGTATAAGCAGTTTAATCATCCGCTTAAGCGTGAAAATTCGATTAAAAGAAAAGTGAGGTAAAGTGATTTTAATCGTGAATTTAAGCCAGAGGTTAAGCTATTCGATTGACGACAAATGAAAACGACGTGTTGTGATGTGAGGTGTAGACACTTTATGGAAAGTGCATAAAGTGTGCAAAAAACTAAATCGTGCGCATTGAAAGAATTTTTCCACTTTGAAAACATCACAACAAATAAGATCTCAAACAGGAAACTAAAGTGGTGAAATTTAAAAAAAATATTCGTGCAGTTTTAGTGCATTTCTTTTGCTCGAGCGAGCGTGATACTGATTTTGTCAAAATGGCACGCTAATTATTCACAATAAAAAGTTATACATTGTGGTTTGACTTCAAAAACATAAAAAAATGAATAAGATAAACAGTGGAGAAAGGAAATGAAGTCAGCATAATATGTTGCTGCAAGTGAACCAAAGTAAAAGAGGAAACCAAAATACTCTTGGCGTATGCATCAACATCACCCAAGTTTTTTTGAACGTGTGGAAAATGGTGACAAGCAGAAGACCAAAACAATTCAGTGGACATTATATAAACAGTTTGTGCGCAAGAATCGATCGCGTCGAGGGCTCAAATTTCGGCATCGACGTTATGTTCGAAAGACGAAGAAGAAAACGAGCGAATAAGGTTAAAATCGAAGAGTATGGCTGTTGAAAAGTAAGGAAAATATAGTGTTTGACTTATTTGTAAATGAAAACAGAGATCTTATTTGAAATTACTATTTAATCAAAGGTCAGCAATTGGTGTAATAGAGTGTAACACGGCGTGGAAGTTGACCCATCGTGTTTGCAGCAGCACAGAAAGGCGCCAACAACATAAAGCAACCGTAGGATCTACCGAGGACGACGGAAAAACAGACCATGAGCAGATCATCAGCACCGATGCCAACACCAGGATACAATGGATCGCTGAAAGCTAAGTTTAATTCAATCTTATTTTGGAGAGTTATCCCTTTCCGGTATTTCAATGATTCGAGTTTTGAAAGGCTGAGGTTTCGGTGGGAGGATATAGCGTATTCTAAAGATTTAAATCAAACCGTTTGAGAAAGCGTTGTTTGCTGATAATTCCATAGCTCCAGATTGTATAAGCTTCTGTTTCAGAAGTCATCTCAAGAAAAGGACTCGCCTTACGAGTCGTGGCCAGCATTAAACTCTTTTGATTTGCATTAATTGCCTTAGTATTATATTTTAAACTTAAAGCTCAAACTGTTGCCGACAGTATTTGTTTGCATATAAACTTTTTTTTTGGTTTTGGGTGTGTCCAGTGTGCGTTCGAATGTCCACAGAGTTTTCGAGTAGGAGTAGACACTTGCCTCCGGTTCCGTCTTTACGGTTCCTTACGTTATGGTCCTTCGTAGCACGAGTTCAGGTTTGGGACGCATGGCCGACTCCGAAGGAAATTTCAAGGGTTCCTTCAACAACTTTCTTCTAAGTTAATTCAGGTTTTAAGCACGGCCTTCAATACTTAGTATAGTCCCTTTAAGATTTCAAATGAAACTTTTTTATAAGTGCTTTAACATTCATAAGCTCTAACAAGAGTGGTCAAACACTCCATTCTACATCACCTTTGATGTACTTTCAAAGTCGATTCATATTTTTCATGTACCTGAATCTGGCTTCTCCGCTAGTTTTGTCAGATGCTTTTTTTGAATATAGACCAATTGTTTGCGCTGCTACCGAAGTATGGAAGTTCTCTTAACGTTGCGCGTTTGAGAAATGTGCTGTCGTTTATACTGCTTTGATTCAAAGCTGCAATGACTGCTTTAACTGCAGTATCTTGACCGGCGATCATCGGCCAAAAGTATCGGCTGTGATTTGTCGATCTTACACTTTGAAATGCATGGAAGCATTTCAGATGAGTTTCAGATGTAAACGATGTGGATCTCCTGGTTTTGAATAATAGTGAGATCTTTATCGCCACTCACCTTGGCCTCTGGCTTTGATCCCCATAGACCCATCTTGATTTCTTTCAACTGTTTATGTGTCTCGAGTCTTCAAGCTTTCGGATGTCTCAGTAAACTAGTAGAATTGCTTTTATGTTTGTATGTGGTTTCATTTATTCGCGCAACATTCGTTTTTCAGTCACTGTTTTCGTGTAAATTTTTGATATCACTGCTGATTTTCATTTCCACTTTCACTGTTTCAAATCTTTCGGGCCACTGTTTCTTTAGATGTTGATCATTTTTCCATTTAAGTTTTTCGGATGTTCACCAGAATTTTTTCAGATTTTCACTTTACCTTTTTTTTCCAGTGTCTTTTAGTTTTCTTTCGGATTCACTGTTTGCTGGAATTTTCGGATATTCACTTTTGTGTCCCTTTTCTTTCAGTTTCCCTTGGTAATAAGATTAGTTTTCTTTTTCTCACTTTTTTTTTTATTGTTTTTCAAGGATACTTGATTCTTAATAAATCATAGTGCAAATCCACTATGATGGCGTATGCCCTTTTTCCTTTCAAGTAACCTTTTTTGTAGAGGGAGTACGTTTCCTTGATCTCCTCCCAGGTTTTTGCTGCTGCTGCTCCTAGCTCTGCGGCTAGTTTTCCGCTGTCCGCCGTAGTCTCGTGTACATCCTTCTCGGATGGGACGTATCCGTAACCACGGATATACACTCCTTCTTCTGGCTCTGACGTCACGGTCGCCATGTAAACGATGTAAACGATGTAACCGGGCTCGTTCTTTCTACTGTCCGTGGAGCGCTGGGGGTTTGGACTACCGGGAGTGCTGCTGTCTCGTAGTGATAATTTATTTGGACGCGTGTTTTTCCTTATTGAGCGTCGCGGACAGACTGGGCATCTTCCGCTTGCCATGTACTTTATTTTATAACATTTAGTCGGTTCTTACAATTGGGTTAGTTGACATCATTCGGGTTCCTGATTGGTTAGTTTTGAATTGCCCTACTTGCACTTACGGGTGCATCGGTTTATGTTTACTGCCTTGTGGTTCCTGGTTCTTGGTTCTTGAATTGTTTATAAACTTCCGTATGGGGTTTTCTATCTTGTCTGCAAAAATGCATCTTTCTTGTTGCATCGTTATGCACTCGATTTCGCTCGGCGGTTCTTCCGCTTTCTGTTTATGTTATTGAAAGTTCTTCCGCTTGAAGCGTTCGCGGTGGTCACGCTGTTTGTTATTGTTTGAGCGTGGCTGTGCCTTTACGCGTCGCGATGCGCTTGCGAGTTGCGCTGTTTCGGTTTCGATGCATTGGACAAAATCTGCTTACGTTTCGTCTTCGAATATATAGGTCAGTTGGTTTGAGTATGGATGAATTGACATTGTGGTACAAAGTATGTTCGGTTTGAATCGTTCCGATTCTTCTTGTGACATTGTCATCATTTTAAGGCTGTATAGCATAAGCATGCTACACAGATATTGGAGTAAAAAGAATTTCGAGTCCTTTCCTCGCAAGTGTGTTGGTGAAAATATCTGCTTTATTACCATTTTCAAGCGCTTTCATACTAAACCGTTCCATATCTTCTGATGAACATAAGCTGTAACGAAGCGGATTGTCCAGTCGGGCGCGAAAGTAAAGTCGACCGAGTGCGTCGTCGTTTCTGACGCGAGAATCTTCACCGGATTTGGAGGTCCGTCGATTTCGGTATCAACGTGTTCGGCCGGTGTTGTGACGTGCCAACAACGGTGCAAACAACGTGTGATACTTTGATCTAAAGTTAAGGGAAACCGAGAACCCGGTCCGCAGCGTGACGTGCCGCTGAACGGAGAGGTGTTCCGCGAATTGTCCTTAACTCTTTTCGGACAAGGAGTTGGGAATGCTTGGCAGCGTGACCGGTCCGAGCCGTGACTTGCCGGCAGCGGAGAGGACCACGCAGAAGCGGGAAACTTATTGAATCTTCTAAAGTTCCGTCCGAGCCGTGACTTGCCGACGTCGGAGAGAAGCCTTCAGAATTTTCGCTAAGTTCGGGAAGGGTTTACGAGAAGCCGGTCTGCAGCGTGACGTGCCGCTGAACAGAGCAGAATCTAGCGTAAGTTCGGAAGGGTTTGGGTACTTCGAGAACTAATTTCGGATGAACTTGAGTAAGGAATTTCAGGTACTTTACTCGTAGGTGTCCTGGTGAAGATAACTGCTTTATTCAATTTTCTGATCGCTTATTTATCGAATTGATTACATTTAATTAATGAGCGCGAGCGAGATAGAAGATCTCGCTCTAATTCCAGATCGCCCCCTGCTGCTGGAGAACGTTACATGGTTTCGTTCTCGTCACACGTTCTATTCCTAAACGTTTCACTTTCCCCTAATGAGAAAGCGAGGGTTGCAGCGTCGATCGATATCGACCCACTTGACGCTTCGTCGCTCGATCACGTCGATCGCGCTAAGATTAACCCTTTATCGCGTGGGGCGTCTGGTTATCGTCACGTTGACGTGACGATTCTGGATATAAAATTTTCCTTAGATGGAAACGTTGTTATTAATAATCGACCCGTTGGTCTTTCGAGCGCATGCATGCTCGTTTCTTGCGGCATCATGCATTGTCGCCTATTCCTAAAAACGTGGCTTCAATGCACACGATATTTTTATTACTCGCACTCGAAATTTTCATCTGGAAAACATAAAATTATTTTGGGTTTTCTTTCGTTGCGTTAGTCTCGCTTTCTTTCTTTGTTACGACCTTCTTGTCCTAACATTTCTCGTCTAAATATGAATATTTTCCTCCCACGACCTTTCCCGCTTTTCTTTCTATTCGTGGTCAGGGGCAGAATTTCCTATCCGTTGGCATTACGAACGAAACATATCGTCCGTCGGTAACACCGCCCCTCGTAAAACGCGTATGTCAAGTTTTACGAAACTATTAGACGATATTTAAAATTTTTTTTTTTTTTTATATTAAGATTTCTTTCAAGAAAAATGTTTCTTTCGTTCTATCTAGCTACTTTTAAAAAAATATATAGGTTTTTTTTTTTTATAAATTTTCCTTTTCTTTTATTTTATTTTAAGAAATTTGTCTTTTATATATATATTTTTTTTGTTATATGCGACCCAAATAGAAGTCGCTAGCGAGGTCTACCATTATGTGGTAGACCTCTCTTTCCGTTTTCTTGTAGGTCAGCCAATCGGCGACCGTTTCTAGAATGGCCAACGGAGGCCTTCTACGCTCCGCCCGTGCGGTCGCCACTCTCTCTTTTAGCATATCACGAATATAATCGTGATAGCATTTTTCATGTAGTGGGTGCATATCTTATCGATAACGTGTGCGTAGCGGTTGGTCGATGTAGCGGCTGGTCGACGGCGGATCGGCGCGTTGATCTGCTTAGCGGCTGGTTGGCTTTAGCGAAAAATCGGCACAGGTGGCTGGCTGGTCGATCGTAGTCGTCGGTGGAGATCGGCGCGTTGATCGGCTTAGCGGCTGAAGGTGGCGGATGGCTTGTAGTAGGCGGCGGTTGCGAGGACGAGTGGATGGCTTGTAGTAGGCGGCGGTTGCGAGGACGAGTGTCTTCACTGGAGTCGAAAACGAAAGTGAAGCTGCGTCCTAAATTTCGTCGACGGTATCCTCGAGAGGTCCTTTAGAAAGGGACGGGTACAGACTAGCCGTGCGTTTAGCTGTCTTCTTTAGCCCTTTAATTACCGTCGAGGGTCGTTCTTCAAGTGTAACTCTCGTCCTTGTTGCGGTATTTGCATTCTCGTTCGAAGAGGATTCCATCTTACCCTTCATGTTTTGTTTATGGGTAAGAAGCGACGTAAGGGAATCCCAAAACGCTGCAATTAGCTGCCATCCGAAACCGTAAATGTCGAAGAGAATCCTTCCATGGATTATTGTGTCCATGACGAATTTGATCGTTCTGCCGTTGATGTAGATGCCGATTGTAACGACGTGGAATTGCCCGATCAAGTGCGAAGGTAGCTTGACCGTATGCGTCGGTCGTCTCCAACGCGAACACCTTTTACTGTGCATTCGACTCCTTCGGCTTTAGTATCAACGTGTTCGGTCCGGGCCGTGACTATGCCGACACCGGAGAAAACAACGTGTGATGCTAAAACCTGGACTTGACGATAACCGAGAATTCGGTCCGCGACGTGACTACGCCGCCAACGGAGAGAGATTCCGGCGAATTATCGTTAAGTCTTTCGGATAGGGTTAGGAAGCTGGTTTTTGGTACGATCGGTCCGCGCCGTGACTACGCCGACGACGGAGAAATCGCGACCGAGGATGGGATAGAACCTTGGATCGTTCGAGAGTTTGGTCCGTGCCGTGACTACGCCGACGCCGGAGGAGACGCCCTCGAATTTTTCTCGCCCTGAGTATTTCGGATTGGGATAGATAGGCTGATTCGGTACGATCGGTCCGCGCCGTGACTACGCCGACAACGGAGAAATCGTAACCGGGTTGGAATTGGACTTGCGGATTTTCCGAGAGTTTGGTCCGTGCCGTGACTACGCCGACGCCGGAGGGGACGCTCTCGAAATTTCCTAAGCCCTTGGGGCCAGGAGGGAATTGAACTTGTGGATTTCCTGAGAGTTTGGTCCGTGCCGTGACTACGCCGACGCCGGAGGGGACGCTCTCAAGATTTCCTAAGTCTTTGGGGTAAGGTTGCTGAAAGGGTAAAAAATGATTACACCGGACTTCCTTTCCTCTAAAGCGTCGAGGTTAAGATGATGCTTTATTCAGAAATTTCTTTGGCTTATATAGCTAAGTTGTTCCTATCGACTAAGAAGCGTGGGCGAGATAGAGGATCTCGTTCTAACATTCGCGCTTGCTAATTACATTCGATCTTGCATTCATGTTCGCGGTTCTTTCCGGGTTCCGTTGAATTTAATGTCGAACTGTTCTATGCGTGGTTACATTGTTGTGTCTTTCTGTTTCGGCCTGTTTCCGATACATGCGTTACTATGTTTCAATCTGAATTTAGTTAGTTCGTTATAGGCTTCAATGTTGCGTTTAGCCTTAGATTCTATGTTACGCATTCGGATCTTATGCTGGCCACGCGTATTCGGATCTTATGCTGGCCACGCACTTGAACCCTTATGTCGATCGCGTAAACAATTGAAGATTGTTTACGAGGTCGGTCGGAGCGCAACGTCTGTCAACGCGCTCTCTCGCTACGTTCGATCGTTTGTTATACAATGTTGTATCGTTAGTTCGATTCTCCGGATTTCGGTATTGTAGATACATTGTTACATCGCGCCCGTTCGCGATCGAACATGATTTTTCATGATTTGTCTCCTAACAACAAACATGCTTTCATTGTTTAGATTGACTCTTTCCCGCCATCTGGCTTTTCTCTACATTGTCGCCAGTTCTTTCTGGCGTTTTCAATTTTCAACTTCAAATATTGTATCTCTTTGTCTTGGTTTGGTTTCAATTTTCAACTTTAAATATTGTATCTTTTTGTCTTGGTTACGAACGAACATATGGTAAAACGGATACGGCCTGTTTTACGCCATGGTTTCGGATCATTTTCTTTCGTTTGTTCCCGTGTACAAAAAGAAAGTTCTATTTTCTAGTTTATCTTATTTATTTGATTCTTATTTCTGTACTTAACTTCTTCTTCTTTTTTTTAAATCCTTCCCAGCGCTAAGTCGCTGGAAAGGTCCGCGAAAATAGCACAGGCTTGTCTACCTGCTATCTTGAATCGGCTCCATAAGACTATCGCTTCTACGATAGCCTCTGGCATTCTAACTTGTTCTTGCCTGCACGTATCTATAATGCTCTCAATGGAATCGAGGATACGTTCTTCGTTCGTTCTATCCATCTTGGCCGGTACTGGTTGCAGCAGTTGATGCTTCTTTGATGGGCTCGACGGCAGCGTGTGCTTCGGCTCGGCGGTTGATGTTAACGGGTTGATTCTTCGGATCGGCGGTTGGTGTCAGCGGGTTGATTCTTCGGCTCGGCGGTTGATGTCAGCGGGTTGGTGGGCTCGGAGGTTCACTTGGAGTCGTCGATGGCGCAAACGAAAGTGATGAAGTAGCGCCCTATGCAAAGTGTTTAAATGCCATCCGGAGTACTTTCTTCGAGAGAAGGATACAAAGTTTCAAAGGGCTTGCTGGCATGAGGCGTTCGGAATTGTTTTAGTGGTTTTTCCGCCGGCTCGTCGTTTACATTGTCAGCAGCCTTTTCCTTCATATGTTTCTTGTGTGTGAGGAACGATGTGAGAGAATCCCAAAACGCTGCTAGCAGTTGCCACCCTAGCCCGTAGATGTCGTATAAAATTCTTCCATGGATTACTGTGTCCATGATGAATTTAATAGCTCTGCCGATTACGTATATTCCAATTGCCGTTGACGTGACGTTTCCTAGCCACGTTGACCACGATATAATTTTCGACCAGTACCTGCTTAGGGCGTTGTCAATTACTTTTTCGGTAACTAGAGCATCGAGAGAGAACCCTTGTAGGTTTGGGTGTCTCCCGGCTATTAGCTTGTGCATTACCGACGAAGCAATTTTTCTGTCGCCTTGTTCGTAGACCATAGTTTTCATCCTTTCTAGGCTTTCAGTGTCATACACGCCACTTTCCATTAGGCTTGGTAAGGGAGTGTATGACCAAGCCGTTATGATCTCCGTGGTCAATTGTTCCGGTGGCGTCGTTTCTCGTAGACGTTGATCGGTCGTGTACCACCTTCCTCCAAACGTGAACTTGGCCGGAAGAAGAGGGGTACAGTCTATCTGAGTCCCTCTTGGTTGGAGCATGCGAGTTACCGGTGTCATGAACATTGATCGGTTGCCGTATTTTACCGGAATTTCCTGGTAACATTCCTGCTTACTGTCATATGTTACGAATACTGGTTTACATTGAAGGACGTACAAAACTTCAGCTGCTACGACTGCTGTGTAACCGGATCGTTTCACCAAGTTGGAGACGAATTCGCTCGGGTTAAGACGTGCGAGCGTTAACTTGGTTTCCATTAAGGCCTTGTCGATCTTACACATCTCCGTCATGACGGTAGTATACACTTCGTTCAATTTCTGTCCCAGGTAAGTTTCAACCAATGTGATTTTTGAGTTGAAGTAAGTGAATAGGTCGAAGTTCTTTCCGTGGCTGTGTCTTCTTTTGAAGGGGGACCGATATCCTTGTAGTTCCAAGATGAAGATTCGTGGATGGTCTGTCACGTAGCTGTCGTATTCGCATATTTGTGTGTTATCGCGAGCCCGGATGGAGAACATGTGTGTTTCCGTTACCAGTGTGTAGACTGCCTTTGAACGGGTTTTGACATCGTCGTCATACGTTTTGTTGACCGTTCCTTCGTAGATTACGTCGAAATCCAACTCCTCGTCCGTCGTCGTGTAGTCGTACATGCTGATCCCATACTCGTAGTACACCAGCGCGTCCTCCCAAGTATACTCAGCCGTTCTATAAACTCCACCTTTACAGGATGAGCCCTTAAGGCTCCCTACAATTAATGTCTGACCTCTAGTTGTATGGTTTCTACGGATTTCCCTAACTCTTGTATCAACCGACAAATATATTTCTCCTAACGATTGGGCGAGTTTGCATTCATTTGGCGTGAATTCTTTAACATTATACGCATATCCGTTCTCATAATCTGAAGTGTGCGAAAATGACCCGCAGTGTCTGATTGAACGTTTAATTACGACTTTGCATTGATGCACGTGCGCGAACATCTTTGGGCTTCTTTGGAGAACCTGAATTTTTTTTTTACCTCTTGCGTAGTTATGTTCTTAGTTTGCGGTATACAAGATGCTACTCCCTTCAACGAGTAGCTAGTAATGTTAATGTCATTGCTGGCGCAACCGTATGCGATTAATCCCTGCGAGATATTCCCAAATACCTGCGCAGTCAGGAAAAGCAATGTCAAAACCACGAGTGAATTTGAAATAACTTCCGTTACCTTTTCCTCCTTTGGGCCGCCCTTCGTCGTTGATCCTTCAGATTCCTGATTAGTTTTTTATTTGAATTTGTCGCAGTTCGATGGCAAGTGAGCCCCGCTGCAAATGATACATTTCAAATTCCATTTTTGTATATTATCTGTGACGCGTCTGTTGTCACGGTAAGAATTTTCCCCAGGATTGGTTCTTTCTGAAAGATGATACTTTTTGGCATTATTAAACCCAGAGTTGCCTTGATTTTCATGCATGTTTACTGTATGATGTTCATTCCGTTTTGGAAGTTGTCGGAGTTTGCTGGCAATTGGTAATAACCAGTTTGATAAATGCGATAATGTGATGATTTATTCATCCTCCTTGAAATCTATCCATTTTGTTTAAAGATGTTCAGATAATTTTCCTACTATTTCATCAATCAAACGATGATCATACAGGTAGGCTTATTTTTCCATTACCTGTATATTTGTTTCCAGATTTTCGAGAGCATCGCTCAATTCTGGAATTTTACCATTATCGACTCGAATTTTTGTAACGTCTCTTAATAGTTCCCGATAAACTAATTCCGTTCTTCCGTATAAATCTTCCAATCTTTTCATAATTGCTGTTACGTTTACAGGATCTAAAAAGAGTGGTCGAACACTTCTTTCCGCATCTCCTTTGAGATATTTTTGAAGTCGATTCATATTTTCCAAATCACTGAAGTTGGCTTCTTTATCAGTTTCGTTAAATGCCTTTTTGAACTTAGGCCAATCTTTTGCTGTTCCATCGAAGTATGGAAGTTCTCGCAAAGTTGTGCGTTTGTCGCTCATACCGCTTTGCTTTAATGCTTCAATTGAAGCTTGTACTGCATGATCATCTGGCAATGGTACCGCTTGTGATTTGCAACCCATTTCGTTTATTGTTGTTTTAGAATTTGTCGTAAAGAGACTTGTTTTTGCAGGACAGTTTGCTGCAGAATATGGATATGAGTCCCAGCAAGTTAATTACTCGCTCCTAGTAGCACGCTGAGTGCTAGAACAATGACACCTTCTCTGGAAACAGGTGCATTCTATATTGATAGATTAGTCCCGCTAATCTGCGAGTTCGCTCCTCGCGGGAGTAACGCTTTGAATTTGTGAGGTAAGTTCCTCTCTGGAGCCACCAATGTTAGCGGGCCGACTTGGGCTAGAACACGCGAAGGATGGGCCTTCAGAGTCCCTCGTCTTTCTGCTAGCCGAGAAATAAGGAGACCGCCCGAGCAAGGGCCTTTACCTTCAGATTCCTGATGTAGCTTTTCGCTAGTTGCTCCAGTCACCAAATAATTTGGGGAGCCTATGCCGCAAACGGGGGAATCCTCGTGAAAAGGCTTTTCGGATAGGGCGGACCCTTCGGATTGAGACACAATAGAATCTTATTTGAGAGGCCAAGGAAGTTTAATAAAACATCGAGACGTTCTCCGTTTAAGGTTTCAATTGAATCTAAACTTTATTTTGAGAATCTTACTTTAACGCGCTTTACAGTTCAACTTCACAGGTTAACACTTGAGGATAACCCTTTGTTATTCCTCTTAGCGATATTATCGCAATAGTTCGGTAAAAAGTTATTCCGTTCGAAATGACGAACACTTCACTAACTTTTCACTTCACTTTTATTAAATGGTTTTAACCTAAGGCTGCCTTTATTGGTGCCTATCACCTTGGCTTCGCCTTTAGGTTACTTACTTGTTTCCTTATCGGAAAAAAGCGGCTCGTTTCTTTTTTAGCGGACACAACGTCTTACACTTGCTATTCTTTAGGTGATAGCACACCTAACACTTTTTCACAATCTGTTCTTTAGGCGACAGTACACCTTTTTTCAAAGCTGTTCATAAGGCTACAGCACACCTTTTAACGAGGATGCGTTCTTCGAATGCAACCCTCGCGATGTTGTATTCCTCTCTGGAGCCACCATGTAACGAGGCGGATTGTCCAGTCGAGCGCGAAGGTAAACTCAACTGAGTGCGTCGTCGTTCTAACGCGAGAATCTCCACCGGATTTGGAGGTCCGTCGATTTCGGTATCAACGTGTTCGGCCCGTGTTGTGACGTGCCAACAACGGTGCAAACAGCGTGTGATACTTCGATCTGGAGTTACGGTAAATTGGGAACGTGACTTGCCGCTAACGGATAGGTGTTCCAACGAGTTATCCTTAACTCTTTTTGGACTAGGAATTTGTGTGTGCTTATTGGCGTGACCGGTCTGCATCTTGACTATGCCGACAACGGAGAGGACCACGCAGAAGCGGGAAACTTATTGAATCTTCTAAAGTTCCGTCCGAGCCGTGACTTGCCGACGTCGGAGAGAAGCCTTCAGGATTTTCGCTAAGTTCGGGAAGGGTTTACGAGAAGCCGGTCTGTCTGAATTTCGAGTACTTTTACTCACGAGTGTCCTGGTGAAAATGTCTGCTTTATTCAAAATTTTGATCGCTTAAATACCAAATCGATTACATATAATTAATGAACGCAAGCGAGATAGAAGATCTCGCTCTAATTCCAGATCGCCCCCTGCTGCTGGAGAACGTTACACGGTTTTCCGTTCTCGTCACGTGTTCTATTTCCCTAAACGTCTCACTTTCTCCTAATGAGAATGCAAGAGGTCGCAGCGTCTAGCGATATCGATCCACTTGACGCTTCGTCGCTCGATCACATTGATCGCGCTAAGATTAACCCTTCAATGCGTGGGGCGTCTGGATTTTGTCACGCTGACGTAGCGATCCAGGGTTTTAAATTTTCCATCGATGGAAACAATGTTACTAATAATCGACCCTTTGGTCTTTCGAGCGCATGCATGCTCATTTCTTGCGGCATCATGCATTGTCGCCTATTCCTAGAAACGTGGCTTCAATGCACACGATTTGTTTATTACTCGCACTTGTAATTTCCATCTGGAAAACATAAAATATTTTGGGTTTTCCTTCATTGCGTTATTCTCGCCTTCTTTCTTTGTTACGACCTCCTTGTCTCTGTTTGAAAAAGGGAATCTTTTCGTCCCACGACTTTTCTCGCATCGTAGTTATCTTTCCTATTCGTGGTCGGGGGCGAAATTTCCTATCCGTTGGTATCACGAACGAAACATATCGTCCGTCCGTAACACCGCCCCTCGTAAAACGCGTATGTAAAGTTTTACGAAATAATAAAGGACGATATTACAAAATTTTTCGGATATTAGGACTTCTTTCTAAAAAATGTTTCTTTCCTTTTCCTACCTACTATTAAATTCAGGTTTTTTTGTGTGTTTCTAATAGTTCTTTTTTTTATTTATTATAAAAGAAATTATTGCATTTTTTTAAATGCGACCTAAATAGAAGTCGCTGGCGAGGTCTACCTTTATGTGGTAGACCTTTCTCTCGGTTTTTTTATACGTTAGCCAATCGGCTACCGTCTCGAGAATGGCCAACGGAGGCCTTCTTTGTTCCGCCCGTGCGGTTACAACAATATCCCTTATCATATCACGAATGTAATCGTGATAGCATCGCTCGTGTAGTGGCTGCATTTTTTTTACGTAAAGGTTCGGAGAATGTTAGTGGTAGTGAACCAACCCATTTTGATATATTTTTATTTTACTTCTGCACTTTCAAATATTTTTCGGACGTGTTCCTGAATTTGAAAAAAAGACGTATTGCTCACTTTCTTTCTTGGATTCACTGTGTAATTGTTTTTTCTGTTGGTTTCGGATCACTTGCTGTAAAAGTCACTGCACTGCCATGTAGTGTAAAACCTTTCTTTCAATGTTTGTAAAAAAAAAATTTTTTTCGGATATCACTTTGTTTTTTCGGATCAGTTTTTTTCCTTTTCCCCTTTTCTTTCGGATTCCCTTGATAATTTAAAAGTTTTGTTTTCTTCTTTTTCACATTTTTTTTATATTTACTTTATGAGCTCATACTGAGCGTCGGCTAGTATGACATATGCCACTTTAGCTTTCAAGTACCCGGAGCAGTACTTCTTTTCCGTTTCTTCCACCGTCTTTAATACACCTTCTGCTGCTGGTCCAGCTCGTTTGCCGTATTTCTTGCAGCTCTTGATTAGTTGCAAAACCTCCTTATCGGTTGAAATATACCCATAGTTGGGTATGTACACTCCAAGTCCTGTCACGGTCGCCAATTGTTGCAGGGGGTTGCTCTTAGGGGGTGAAAGTGCTGCGGTGGTCCAGGGGGATGATTAAAACACAACTTGTTGTTTCTGCGTCTTCTGAACTGGGACTGAACTCGGACTGAACTCCTTTCGTTCAGCCTCATCTTTATTTTATAGTAAAAGTTTCTTTGTTACAATGGTCATCTGTTTAATGTTATCCTTTCCTGAGTTTTCCTGGTTTGCCTGGAGAAAGACCTTTTTCCTGGTTCCGCTTTGAGTCACTTCGTCATGCGCTCGGTTCGACGCACGGTTCTCACGCTTTCCCTAGGTGTCGTATGACACACGCCTATGCTCCGTTAGCGCCTCGAAGGTCGGCGTTGTGTTCTTTCTAATTTATGACTCATTAGCTTAAGAGTGGGTTGACATTGAGTTTCGTTGCATGTTATGCAACATTGTAACCTAAGTCAAGGTTCTTCCTTCTATGGGTCACAAGTGGTTGGTGACTGCAACATTGTAACAGTTACATGGTTTGTGTTTTGGGTTCTGGGTTCTGGCTTTCGTCATAACTTTCCTGACTGTACATTGTGTTACCAGGTGTGGTTAAAGAATGTTGTGTGGTTCTAGCGTGTTTCGTTGTGTTGTTACAGGGTATGATAAGTGTGATGAGATGTGGGTTTGAAATATAGTGTGTGATATGATAAGGATACGTGGGAATTGTGTGATGTGCGTAGCGTATGCTACACAATGTAAAAAGATTTCGGATATCACTTTATTTTCGGATCTGTTTTTCCTTCTCCGCTTTTCTTTCGGTTTCGCTTGGTAATTTATAAAAAATTTTTTCCTTTTTTTTATACAATTTTTTTTACTTTATTAGTTCGTACTGGGCGTCTGCCAGGATGGCGTACGCCGTTTTACCCTTCAGGTAGCCCGTGCGGTATTGTTCTTCCGTTGCCGCGATTATCTTCAATGTCTCCGTAGCTGCCGGCCCGGCTTTTCTCCCGTAGCGTTTGCAGCGACGGATCAGCTGCAGAACCTCTCTATCTGTGGGTATATACCCAAAGTTTGGTACAGAAACTCCACGCTCTTTTGTCACGGTCGCCATGTGGTGTATATCTTTAAACGGTCCTTCTCTTCAGGTGACGAAATAAAAAGACTTCTTCTGATGTGTGACTTCTCGACGGTTGAACTGGGACTGAACTCCTTTCGTTCATCCTCCTCTTTATTTTATAGTCACTTTCATGTTCACTCACATCATTTCACATATTTCACTTTCTGAAAAGTTTTCTTTCGTTTGAATTTTTCGGATGTTCACTTTACCTTTAAAATTTCGATTTTACCCTTCAATGTTTCTTTCAATGTTTGTTTCAATTTTTCTTTCGGATCACTTTAATCGATAAGTATGGTGTTTTTTTTCTCACTTCAGTGACATGTTTATTAGGTAATACTGCACATCCGCGAGGATGGCGTACGTCTGTTTGCCCTTGTTTCTTCCCTCCTTGTACGCGACCATCGCGTTTTCCGCTTCTTCTCTGAGGGATGTGGCCACAGCTCCAATTTGTTGCGCCAGGCTGGTGCACTCCTGTGCCAGTTCGATGACTTCGTCGTGGACGGGGATGTATCCGTAGCCACGGATATATACTCCTTCTTCCGGCTCGAAACTCACGGTCGCCATGTAAACTCGATGGGGCTGGTTCTTTTGGAATGCCCGTGGAGCGCGGGGGTTCGTCAACGGGGAGTGCTGGTTCTCGACAGAAAATCAAACTCGGTTGGTTTGAGCGCTGCGGTCAGACTGGGCGTCCTCCGCTTGCGATGTACTTTATTTTATAACAATTATTCGGTTCTTACAGTTGGGTTAGTTGACATAATTCGGGTTCCTGATTGGTTAGTTTTGAGTTGCCCTACTTGCACTTCGGGTGCGTCGGTTTATGTTTACTGCCTGGTGGTTCCTGGTTCCTGGTTCCTGAATTGTTTATAAACTTCCGTATGGGGTTTTCCATCTTGTCTGCAAAATGCATTGTTCTTGTTGCATCGTTTGCATTATTTTAAGGGTACATCATTCGTAGTAATTCATATTGTAGGTCTATGATGATGGCATACGCCTTACCCTTCATGTACGCTGACATGAAGGTACTGTATGTTTTTCTTATTTCGCGGAGTAGGTCGTCCGCTGTGGCTCCTAGCTCCTTGCTGAGCTCTTCGCAGTTCTCCAGTACTTCTGCTATTTCTTTGTCTGTCGGAATATAGCCATAGTTTGGCACATATAATCCGGGTTGTTATTCCTCTGTCACGGTCGCCATGCAAAGGTTACTTCTGGTTCGTTCGTGGTGTGAAGTCCACTTTCTTCTATTGGTGGATTGGTTCGAATTGTCACTCTGTGGAACGGGGAGTTCGATGACGGCGGGCTTTCTCTTGTATAGAACTTGGACGAGTCTTCTATGTTTGGACGTCGCGGTCAGACTGGGCGTCAGCTAATATGGCATACGCCATTTTTCCTTTCATGTACCCTCCGCGGTACTTTTTCTCCGTTTCTTCTATCGTTTTGACCACTTCCGCTGCCGTTGGCCCGGCTTTTTCTGCGCACCGCTTGCAGCGGCGGATTAGCTGTAATACCTCGCGATCCGATGGTATGTACCCATAATTGGGTATGTAGACTCCCTTTCCTTGTGTCACGGTCGCCATATGATGAGCTAGTCCTGGATAGAGATGATATGCGCCGACGTCGGATAGAAATGACAAGACTTTTCGTTTGTTGTTTGATGACGTCTGGTCAGTGACTAAACTGGGACTGAACTCCTTTCGTTCAGCCTCCTCTTTCTTAAATAGTCAAACTTTTTTTGCTACAATTGTGCTTAGTTTTAACCTGCATCTGTTTAATGTTATCCTTTCTTGAGTTTTCCAGGTTTGCCTGGAGAAAGACCTTTTTCCTGGTTCCTTTTTGAGTCACTTCGTCATGCGCTCGGTTAGACGCGCGGTTCTCACGCTTTCCCTAGGTGTCGTATGACACACGCCTATGCTCCGTTAGCGCCTCGAAGGCCGGCTTGTATAGAAGTATAATTTTCTTTACACGTTGTTTTTTTTTTCACTGCAATTGCATATTTATTAGTTGATATTGCACATCCGCGAGGATGGCATACGCCTGCTTGCCTTTCATGACTCCTTTTCCGTATGCGGCCATCGCACTTTCTACCTCCTTGCGGAGGGATTTGGCTTCTGTTCCAATCTCTTCGCCCAACTTCCTGCACTCCTGTGCCAGGTTTTCTACTTCTTTCCGTACGGGGATACCCGTAGTTATGCACGTACACTCCGTGCTCCTCCTGTGTCACGGTCGTCATGTGATGTATATATCTTCGGTTTAAACGGGTACTACGATGATTCCAATTCGGAGGACGAAATGGGTTCGGAGTCCAACTTAGGAAGGAGTAATGAAACACGACTGTTGCGGTGACATTTCTCGGACTGGTGTACTGGGACTGACCTCCTTTCGTTCAGCCTCCTCTTTATTTTATAGTAAAGGTTTCTTTGTTACAATGGTCATCTGTTTAATGATATCCTTTCCTGAGTATTCCTGGTTTTTCATATAACCTGTCTTGTAAAGGGAGTATGTCTCCTTAATCTCCTCCCAGGTTTTCGATGCTGATTCTTCTAGCTCTGCGGCTAGTTTTTCGCTGCCCACCGTAGTCTCCTCCACATCCTTCTCAGACCGTACGTATCCGTAGCGACGGAGCCTTCCTGCGGCTCGGATATCACGGTCGCCATGTAAGATGTCCTTTCTTCAGGGGTTACAAGTGGTTGGTGACTGCAACATTGTAACAGTTACATGGTTTGTTTCCACTCCTGTGTTAAGTGCTGCTCACTGTGAGCGTCTTGATTTTGAATTATAGTAAGGGCGTGATCCCCTTTTATTTCGGTGGTTTTTTCCTTAGTAAACCAGCCCATTTTGCTTTCTTTCCAATGCTATTGTTTCAATGTGCCGTGATATTTACTTTTCACTTTCGGATATTTTGAACTGTCGGAAGAACTGTTGTAAGAGTTGTTTTATCTTTTATAAGTATGTTTCTTTTATTTCACCGAACTGTCTGTTGCTCACGTGTTGCTAATTTCTGATGAACATCACTTCTTATTTCATTTCCACTTTTTCAAACTTTCGGATAACTGTTTTTATCATTTTCACTTAAGTTTTTCGGATATCACTTGCTTTTCTTTCCTTGGTATATGTTCACTTTCTGAAAAGTTTTCTTTCGTTGGTTCACTAAATTTTTTTCGGATTTTCACTCTACCTTTTCTTTCAATGTTTCTTTCAATTGTTCTTTCTTTCGGATTGTCTTTTCATTTCTTTCGGATGTATGATAAATCAATTTTTGCGGGTTTTTTTTTCTTTTTCACTGTAGATTCATATTTATTAACTTGTATTGCACATCCGCGAGGATGGAATATGTTTGCTTGCCCTTGTTTCTTCCGCTGTTATACTCGACCATTGCGTCTTCTGCTTCCTTGCGGAGGGGTTCGGCACTCCTGTGCCAGTTCGACGACTTCCTCGTGGACGGGGATGTATCCGTAGCTACGGAAATATACTCCTTGCTCCTTGGTCACGGTCGCCATGTAAGAGTGCTGTGGGACGATCTGCTTCTGATGCTTAACGGGGAAGTGGGGTTCCTGGGATGATAGGCTCGTCGTTGAAATAAGGCGAACACTGACTGAAGTGATGTTATACTGACGACTGAACTAAAAAAAATAATTGCAGATACTTTATGCGATCGTTCGAACGTTTCACTCGATTTCGGATTTTGACGTTACCATAACATAACACCTCTGGGGTCTTTTTTTTTCACAATCAGTTTTTTTTTTCACTTAGTAAGCTGTACCGCAATCACCTCGCTTAAACCTTGTATGATTTCGGATAGTCACTCATTAATTGTATGGATCACTTGCTGTAAAATGGTTTCGGATGTCACTTCCATTTCGGATTCACTTTCAAGTTGTTGCTGGAAAATTTTTCGGATAACCTTTTTGTGTCCCTTTTTCTTTCAGGTCCCCTTTTGTAAATTATGAGATTGATTTTTTTCCTTTCTCTCACTTTAGAGACATATTTATTAAATAATACAGCACATCCGCAAGGATGGCGTATGTCTGCTTGCCTTTAAATTTGCCTTCTTTGTACGCAGTCATAGCTTTTTCTGTCTCTTCCCTGAGGGATGCGGCCTCAGCTCCGATTTGATCTGCCAGGGTGGTGCACTCCTGTGCCAGGTTGATTACTTCCTTATCGACGGGGATGTATCCGTAATTCCTTACGTATACTCCGTGTTCCTCGTTCACGGTCGCCATGTGGTGGTTTAGTTCTAAGTAGTAGAAGCTGTAGGACGATCTGCTTCTGATGCTTAACGGGAAAATGGAGTTCCTGGGATGATAGGCTCGTCGTCGAAATGAAGGTGAACACTGACTCAAGTGATGTTATACTGACGACTCAACTGGGACTGAACTCCTTTCGTTCAGCCTCCTCTTTATTTTATAGTAAAACTTTCTTTGTTACATTTGTGCTTAGTTTAACCTGCATCTGTTTAATGTTATCCTTTCTTAGGTTTTCCAGGTTTGCCTGGAGAAAGACCTTTTTCCTGGTTTCGCTTTGAGTCACTTCGTCATGCGCTCGGTTCGACGCGCGGTTCTCGCGCTTTCTCTAGGTATCGTATGCCACATGCCTATGATCCGTTAGCGCCTCGAAGGTCGGCGTTGTGTTCATTCCAATTTATGACTCATTAGCTTAAGAGTGGGTTGACATTGTCTTTCGTTGCATGTTATGCAACATTGTAACCTAAGTCAAGGTTCTTAAGGTTGGCTTTAACGTACCTTTCGCGGTACTTCTTTTCCGTAGTAGCAACAATATCCATTACTGGTTGCTTCTGCTGCACTTCGGTCACACTGTTTAATAGTTTTTGCGATGTGAGTTTCTTTCACTTAGGTAGTTCGCACGATTTTATCACTTTTTTCGTCGCCTTCTTCATCACGATTTTATACACATATTTTACGAGTTTTTGGATCACCAGTAGTTTGATCAAAACTAGCAGCGCATTCAGCTTCCATTCCTGGGTGGTATGCTGTTTACTGTGAGCGTCCTGGTTCTGTATAATTGTTAGGGCGTGGTCGCCTTATTTTCAGTAGTTTTAGTTTTACTGAACCAACCCATTTTGATATATTTTTATTTAAATTTCACTTCTGTACTTTCGGATTATGTAAACCAATGTTTTTCGGACGTGTTTTTGAATTTGGGAAAAAGATGCTGCTTGTTGTCACCACTGTTTTTATTCGTCGTAGTTTTCGGATGTCATCTCACTTTTGGATATGTGTGTTAACATTTTTCACTTGAACTTTATATTATATTGTATTGAAAAAAATTATATTGTTCACTTTTTTTTTTGGATTCACTGTGAATTTTGTTTCGGATATCACTTGCTGTCTTTCATTTCAGATCACTTTTTCTTAAAATTCCGATTCTTACCCTTTATTGTTTCTTTCAATGTTCTTTCTTTCGGATTGTTTTTTTCCCTTTTCTTTCGGTAATTTATAAGATTAGTTTTTCTTTTTTCACCTCTTTTTATTTTATCAGCTCATACTGAGCATCGGCTAATATGGCATATGCCGTTTTAGCCTTTAAATACCCGGAGCGGTACTGCTTTTCCGCCGCTGCCACGGTTTTTAGGATTCCTTCTGCCGCTGGTCCAGCCTTCTTGGCGTACTTCTTGCAGCGACGGATTAGCTGCACGACTTCCCTATCGGTCGGGATATACCCATAGTTGGGTATGTATACTCCATGTTCGGTAGTCACGGTCACCATGTGGTGGGGTTGCTGCTTAGGGGTTGCTGCTTAGTTCGTTCCTGGATGTAGCGGGGTACTTTTCCGACAGAGTTCTGCTCCAAATAAGTGAAAGACACGGACTTTCCCTAGGTGTCGTATGACACACGCCTATGCTCCGTTAGCGCCTCGAAGGTCGGCGTTGTGTTCTTTCTGATTTATGACTCATTAGCTTAAGAGTGGGTTGACATTGACTTTCGTTGCATGGTATGCAACATTGTAACCTAAGTCAAGGTTCTTCCTTCTATGGGTCACAAGTGGTTGGTGACTGCAACATTGTAACAGTTACATGGTTTGTGTTTTGGGTTCTGGGTTCTGGCTTTCGTCATAACTTTCCTGACTGTACATTGTGTTACAAAGTGTGGATTAGGAACGTTGTGTGGTTCTAGCGTGTCGTGTCGTGTTGTTACAAAGTGTGATAAGTGTGATAAGATATGGGTTTAAAATATGGTGTGTGATATGATGCGTGGGAATTGTGTGATGTGCGTAGCGTATGCTACAGTTCGTATAATTTACTTTTCGTTTCTGGGGAAGATCATTTTTTTGTTGATTATATTTTTCTTTCGCACCACTTGCTGGGGTTTTTTTTGCACTACCAATTTTTCTAAATTTTTCACATTGTTTCATTCAAAAAAATTTCGGATATCACTTTCTTTCAATTTTTCACTTTTACATCACCACTTTTTGGATAGCTTTTCTTCCCTTTAAAATTTTGATTTTTACCCTTTAATGTTTTTTTCAATGTTTTTCTTTCAATCGCTTTTCATTTCTCTCGGATCGGATTTATATATCATTAATTTAGCGCGGTTTTTTCACATTTTCAGTAGTGTTTTATTGATGGATACTTCATTCTCAGCAGATCATAATTTAGATCTACTATTATGGCATATGCCATTTTCGCCTTAATGTATCCTGTTTTATACTTGGCATACGTTTCTTTTGACGCGCTCAAAGTTCCCTTTGCTTGATCGCCTATTTCCTTGGCACGGTTCTCGATGCTCCTGACGGTATCCTCTATGTCTTCTTCGCTCGGGATATATCCGTATCCACGGATGTAGACTCCCTCTGGCTCTGAGGTCACGGTCGCAATGTGGTAGGGGTAAATCCAACTTAGAATGAAACGCGAGTGAATAAGCGGTGGTTAGGTGTGGCGGGGAAAGTATCCTGGTCCGGCGTGGAATTTGGTGAATCAGTAAATAAAACAATACTCATTCTTAACTGATGGTGGTTTACTCGACGACTGAACTGGAACTGGGTTTCGTCATAATTTCCTGACTGTACATTGCGTTACAAAGTGTGGTTTAAGAACGTCGTGTGGTTCTTTCCTTCGGATTCACCGCTGGAATTGTTTTTTGTTTTTGTTTCGGATAACTTGACTTATAACATATTTTTCATTTTATGCACCGTTTATTTTATTAGCTCATATTATTTGTCACAAAATATGGCGTATGCCTGCTTTCCTTTCATATGGCCACTGGTGTACCGTACTTCCGTTTCACGGATGGTGCTTACTGCATCGTTTCGGAGAGGATCTTCCTTTTCTTCTGCCAGGTTGTAACAGGTCTCGATGAATTGCTGCACCTCTTCGTCGATTGGTATGTAACCATACATCGGGACGAATACACCTGTAGTCACGGTCGCCTTGTGATAATATTAAATGTCGGTGCTGATGGTTCGGGACAGTCCTGGAGTTCCTGGGTGATGGGCCTGACGTCAAATTGAAAAGCAAGACCTCGTTGAGAAATCTCTCTTCCTCTTTTTCCTTTTTTTTCATTTGATTAGATCGGCAAAGTCGTCTCACAACTCAACAATTTTAAAGAAGGCGTCTCTTGCCGACACCTTCTCCATACTCCAAAGGGCGATAAGACACCTGATCCTTGGCGATATTTTTTGCAGTTTTGCCTAACTAAATCGCGGTTTAACGCGATTTCCTCTATTACTTCCTTAATTGATGCTGTAACGAACTGGTTATCCGATCAAGTGCGAAGGTAGCTTGATCGTGTGCATCGTCATCTTCAGACACTCTCTCTCTCTCTCATAACTTGTTAAAACACTGCACTCTAACTGATTTTTGTTTCCAGCCGATTGATGATGACCGGTCAACTTTTGAATGGTGACTGGCTTACTGAATATCTTGTTCGGTCAGTTTAGTTATACTTCTTTTGTGACCTACTTATTACATTTTATGGAAACTGTTGTTAGTTTTGGTCAAGCTATTGTACTATGGTTATTTGTTGTAAGTGGGTGATCATATGTTTATCTTACATGTTGGCTAACACTTGATCTGCGCTACTATGTTTTAATTTGAACTTAGTTATTTCGTTATTTGATTCATTGTAGTATTTAGGCCTTCTTCTGATTCTAAGATACGTGTTCTGTTCTTATGCTGATCGTGTAAACAATTGGAGATTGTTTACATCATCTAACAGCACGCTACGCTTATCAACAATGTTGGTTCGTGTTCTCGCTGTTTTCGGCTATTCTATCGATGCTTACAATGTTGTAAAGTTGTGTCGTATTGGATTGTGCGTGAATTCATCAATCCATAATTTGCTTTAATTACTGCAACATATTATTGTTGAACGTGTTGTGACATGTTCTGTTCTGAAATCTCTAGTTTGCTGACTTCCCTAACATTGTTGCTTGTTTCTTAGAATCGATTAATTCTTTCTTTGTTGCTCGCGTTCGGTTAGCAGATTATAACATTCTGCTACACTTACCTGGTTGGGATGCTGTGGCCAAAAGATCACTCTTCTTTAAAACGAACTGAAGGAATTACTAAGTCGAACACTATACTGACGCAGCACAGGCCCTTATTTGCCTGGGTCAAAAGAAACTCGAAACCTTTGCAGCTTCTTCAGCCGTTGTCTTTTAAAGCACTTTCACGAATGTAGGGGCTCACCACATGTGTATCCCTACCGTGTTAAAGCACATCAAGCGCGAAGGAAGCTTAATCGTGTGCGTCAGTCGTTTCCTACGCGAACACCATTTGCTCTTTACTTGACTCCTTCGGTTTTAGTATCAACGTGTTCGGTCCGGGCCGTGACTATGCCGACAATGGAGGAGACGCTCTCAAAATTTCCCAAGCCCTTTGGGTAAGGTGGGAATTGGACTTGCTAAAATTTCGGATTGCTGAAAGCGTAAATAATTATTAGACCGAAACTTCCTTTCCTCACAAGCGTCGAGATGATGATTTATTATATTTTCTCCGGCTTATATATCTAAGTTTTTCCTATCGACTAAGAAGCGTGGGCGATTATTATGTTATGATGTTGTTTCAGTATCCGCGTTCGCTAATTACGTTCAATCCTGTTCATTAATGTTCGCAGTTTTCGCGGGTTGTGTTGAGCTTAATATCGAACTGCGCTATGCGTACATTGTTGTTTGCCTTTCTGTTTTGGCCTGTTTCCGATATTTAGTTCATGCGTTACTATGTTTCAATTCGAATTTAGTTATTTCGTTATTTGTTTCAATGTTGTGTTTGGCCTGCTTTTGATTCTAAGACACGTATTCGGATACGTCGATTTGATTCTATCTTCGTTCTCTGGCCTTTCCCTACATTGTCGTCAGTTCTTTCTTTTCCTTTTTCAATTTTCAAGTTCAAGCATTCGTGTCTATTTGTCTTGGTTACGAACGAACATATGGTCAGTACGGATACGGCCAGTATTACGCCATGGGTTCGGATCATTTTCTTTTGTTCGTTCCCGTTTACTTAATGAAATACCTGTTTTCTAGTTTATCTAATTTATTTTCTTCCTCATTTTATTTCTGTTTTTTTAATACTTCCCAGCGCGAAGTCACTGGAAAGGTCTGCGAATATGTGGCAGACTTGTCTGCCTGTTATCTTATATTTGCTCCACAAGACTATCGCCTTCGCGATAGCCTCCGGCATCCTGACTCTTTCTTGTCTGCAGGTGTCCAAAATGTTTTGGATTGAGTCGAGGATGCGTTCCTCATATGTCTTCTCCATCTTGGTTGGTAGGCGACGGCGGTTGATATTTCGGTTGGTGGGCTCGGCGGTTCTCGGTGGAGTCGTCGGGTTTTTGTCACGATCGCCATGTGGTTCGCAAAACACGGTTCTGTTTGTTTAATTTTATCCTATAGGGAGGCGTGAGCCGAATGGAGTGCAGCTGGCATCCCAGCGATGCATGGAGTGTACATTCTCTTGCGACTGAACTGAACTTGCTGATACGCATACCGGGATGGGATAGATCTTTCGGATTTTCTGAGAGTTTGGTCCGTGTTGTGACTACGGCAACGCCGAGGGAAACATTTTCGAATTTTCCTAAGTCTTTCGTGCAAGGAGGGAATTGGGACCACTAAATGTTTGGATGGCTGAAAGATTAAAAATTATTAACACGTACTTCCTTTCTTTACAAGTGTCGAGATTAAGATGATGATTTATTCAATAATTTCGTATATAACTTATATAACTATATATTATCTTATATAACTTAATCGTAGATGGAAGATCTCGTTCCAGAATCCAGGTTTTGTTAGCATTTGTTGGCAACGGTCAAACCCTGTTAAAAATGGCAACATAAATGGTTCATTCATGTTTTAATCATATTCGCAGTTTTATTGAACTTGATATTGAATGGTTCCATGTGTGATTACATTGTCGTTTGCCTTTGAGGTTTGTGTTTTGAGCTGTGTAACGAAGCGGATTGTCCAGTCGAGCGCGAAGGTAAACTCAACTGAGTGCGTCGTCGTTCTAACGCGAGAATCTCCACCGGATTTGGAGGTCCGTCGATTTCGGTATCAACGTGTTCGGCCCGTGTTGTGACGTGCCAACAACGGTGCAAACAACGTGTGATACTTTGATCTAAAGTTAAGGGAAACCGAGAACCCGGTCCGCAGCGTGACGTGCCGCTGAACGGAGAGGTGTTCCGCGAATTGTCCTTAACTCTTTTCGGACAAGGAGTTGGGAATGCTTGGCAGCGTGACCGGTCCGAGCCGTGACTTGCCGGCAGCGGAGAGGACCACGCAGAAGCGGGAAACTTATTGAATCTTCTAAAGTTCCGTCCGAGCCGTGACTTGCCGACGTCGGAGAGAAGCCTTTAGAGTCTTCGCTAAGTTCGGGAGGGGATTTACGAGAAGCCGGTCTGCAGCGTGACGTGCCGCTGAACAGAGCAGAATCTAGCGTAAAGCGGATTCGGTAGTTTGAGAACTAATTTCGGATGAACTGGAGTGAAAGAATTTCAGGTACTTTTACTCACGAGTGTCCTGGTGAAAATGTCTACTTTATTCAATTTTTCAATCGCTTATATACCAAATTGATTACATTTAATTAATGAGCGCGAGCGAGATAGAAGATCTCGCTCTAATTCCAGATCGCCCCCTGCTGCTGGAGAACGTTACATGGTTTCGTTCTCACGTTCTATTCCTAAACGTTTCACTTTCCCCCAATGAGAAAGCGAGGGTTGCAGCGTCGATCGATATCGACCCACTTGACGCTTCGTCGCTCGATCACGTTGTAAGCTCGATTGGGTTGGTTCTTTCGGATGTCTGTGGAGCGCGGGGGTTCGATCTTTATCGCCACTCACCTTGGCCTCTGGCTTTGACCCCCATAAACCCATCTTGATTTCTTTCAAATGTTTATGTGTCTCGAGTCTTCAAGCTTTCGGATGTCTCAGTAAACTATTAGAATTGTTTTTATGTTTGTATGTGGTTTCATTTATTCGCTCAACATTCGTTTTTCAGTCACTGTTTTTCGCGTAAATTTTTGATATCACTGCTGATTTCCACTTTCACTGTTTCTTTAGATGTTGATCATTTTTCCATTTAAGTTTTTCGGATATCACTTTGCTGAAAAAGTTTTCTTTCGCTTGGTTCACTCAAAATTTCACTTTACCCTTTTCTTCCAGTGTTTCTTTCAATTGTTGCTGGAAATTTTCTTTCGGATTCACTGTTTGCTGGAATTTTCGGATATCACTTTTGTGTCCCTTTTCTTTCACTTTCCCCTAGTAATAAGATTAGTTTTCTTTTTCTCACTTTTTTTTTATTGTTTCATTGTGTTTTTTTTCAGGGGTACTTGATTCTTAACAAATCATAGTGCAAATCCACTATGATTGCGTACGCCCTTTTACCTTTTACGTAACCCTTTTTGTAGAGGGTGTAGAGGGTGTGTAGAGGGAGGGGATGTAGATGCCGATCGCCGTTGATGTTACGTTTCCTAGCCAAGTTGACCAGGATACAAGTTTCGACCAGTATTTCGCTAAGGCGTTATCAATAACCTTCTCGGACACAAGAGCATCGAAAGAGAATCCCTGTAGATTTGGATGTCTTCCGGCTATTAATTTATGCATTACCGATGAAGCTATTTTTTGGTCGCCTTGCTCATAAACCATGCTCTTCATTTTTTCGAGACTTTCTGCATCGTACACCCCGCTTTCCATTAGACTCGGTAAGGGCGTGTACGACCAGGTCGTCACGATGTCGGTGGTCAGTTGTTGCGGTGGCGTCGTCTCTCGAAGTCGCTGGTCAGTCGTGTACCACCTACCTCCGAATGTGAATTTGGCCGGAAGCAGAGGTGTACATTCTATTTGAGTGCCTCTTAACTGCAGCATACGAGTAACTGGTGCCATGAACATGGATTTGTTGTTATATTTGATCGAAATCTCTTGGAAGCATTCCTGTCTGCTGTCGTAAGTGACGAATACCGGCTTGCACTCTAGTACATACAGTACTTCGGCTGCTACGACCGCTGTATACCCGGTGCGTTTTACCAAGTTGGAAACGAATTCGCTCGGATTGAGGCGCGCGAGCGTTAGTTTGGTTTCCATCAAGGCTTTGTCGATTTTGCATAGTTCCGTCATCACGGTCGCGTATACGTCGTTTAATTTTTGTCCCAGGTAACTTTCAACTAATGTGATTTTCGAGTTGAAGTAGGTGAACAGATCGAAGTTTTTACCATGGCTACGCTTTCGTTTGAAAGGAGATCGATAACCTTTCAGTTCCAGGATGAAAATTCGCGGGTGGTCGGTTATATAGCTGTCGAACTCGCATATTTGGGTATTGTCTCGAGCTCGAATCGAGAACATGTGCGAATCTGTAACCAGCGTGTAGACTGCCTTCGAACGGGTTTTGACATCGTCGTCATACGTTTTGTTGACCGTTCCTTCGTAGATTACGTCGAAATCCAACTCCTCGCATTGTCTTCGTAGATCAACCTCCCACGTGATGTAGCCGTACTCCGCATCCAAGCACCAACCAACCGAATGCGCGCACACTACTCCGTTGCGAAGTGTGATCTGGTCGTTCTCGATGTCTGGCGTCGTTGTGTAGTCATACATGCTGATCTCATACTCGTAGTACACCAGCGCGTCCTCCCAAGTATACTCAGCCGTTCTATAAACTCCACCTTTACAGGATGATCCCTTAAGGCTTCCTACAATTAACGTCTGACCTCTCGTTGTATGATTTCTACGGATTTCCCTGACTCTTGCATCAACCGACAAATATATTTCACCTAACGATTGGGCGAGTTTGCATTCATTCGGAGTGAATTCTTTAACAATATACGCATATCCGTTCTCGTAATCTGAAGTGTGTGAAAATGACCCGCAATGTCTGATTGAACGTTTAATTACGACCTTGCATTGATGCACGTGCGTGAACATCTTTGGGCTTCTTTGGAGCATCTGAATTTTAACCTCTTGCGTAGTTATGTTTTTAGTTTGCGGTATACAAGATGCTACTCCCATCAACGAGTAGCTAGTAATGTTAATGTCATTGCTGGCGCAATCGTATGCGATTAATCCCTGCGAGATATTCCCAAATACCTGCGCAGTCAGGAAAAGCAATGTCAAAACCACGAGTGAATTTAAAATAACTTCCGTTACCTTTTCCTCCTTTGGGCTGCCCTTCGTCCTGATTAGGTTTTTATTTGAATTTGTCGCAGTTCGATGGCAAGTGAGCCCCGCTGCAAATGATACATTTCAAATTCCATTTTTGTTTATTATCTGTGACGCGTCTGTTGTCACGGTAAGAATTTTCCCCAGGATTGGTTCTTTCTGAAAGATGATACTTTTTGGCATTATTAAACCCAGAGTTGCCTTGATTTTCATGCATGTTTACTGTATGACGTTCATTCCGTTTTGGAAGTTGTCGGAGTTTGCTGGCAATTGGTAATAACCAGTTTGATAAATGCGATAATGTGATGATTTATTCTTCCTCCTTGAAATCTATCCATTTTGTTTAAAGATGTTCAGGTAATTTTCCTACTATTTCATCAATCAAACGATGATCATACAGGTAGGCTTCTTTTTCCATTACCTGTATATGTGTTAACAGATTTTCGAGAGCATCGCTCAATTCTGGAATTTTACCATTATCGACTCGAATTTTTGTAACGTCTCTTAATAGTTCCCGATAAACTAATTCCGTTCTTCCGTATAAATCTTCCAATCTTTTCATAATTGCTGTCACGATTACAGGATCTAAAAACAGTGGTCGAACACTTCTTTCCGCATCTCCTTTGAGATATTTTTGAAGTCGATTCATATTTTCCAAATCACTGAAGTTGGCTTCTTTATCAGTTTCGTTAAATGCCTTTTTGAACTTAGGCCAATCTTTTGCTGTTCCATCGAAGTATGGAAGTTCTCGCAAAGTTGTGCGTTTGTCGCTCATACCGCTTTGCTTTAATGCTTCAATTGAAGCTTGTACTGCATGATCATCTGGCAATGGTACCGCTTGTGATTTGCAACCCATTTCGTTTATTGTTGTTTTAGAATTTGTCGTAAAGAGACTTGTTTTTGCAGGACAGTTTGCTGCAGAATATGGATATGAGTCCCAGCAAGTTAATTACTCGCTCCTAGTAGCACGCTGAGTGCTAGAACAATGACACCTTCTCTGGAAACAGGTGCATTCTATATTGATAGATTAGTCCCGCTAATCTGCGAGTTCGCTCCTCGCGGGAGTAACGCTTTGAATTTGTGAGGTAAGTTCCTCTCTGGAGCCACCAATGTTAGCGGGCCGACTTGGGCTAGAACACGCGAAGGATGGGCCTTCAGAGTCCCTCGTCTTTCTGCTAGCCGAGAAATAAGGAGACCGCCCGAGCAAGGGCCTTTACCTTCAGATTCCTGATGTAGCTTTTCGCTAGTTGCTCCAGTCACCAAATAATTTGGGGAGCCTATGCCGCAAACGGGGGAATCCTCGTGAAAAGGCTTTTCGGATAGGGCGGACCCTTCGGATTGAGACACAATAGAATCTTATTTGAGAGGCCAAGGAAGTTTAATAAAACATCGAGACGTTCTCCGTTTAAGGTTTCAATTGAATCTAAACTTTATTTTGAGAATCTTACTTTAACGCGCTTTACAGTTCAACTTCACAGGTTAACACTTGAGGATAACCCTTTGTTATTCCTCTTAGCGATATTATCGCAATAGTTCGGTAAAAAGTTATTCCGTTCGAAATGACGAACACTTCACTAACTTTTCACTTCACTTTTACTAAATGGTTTTAACCTAAGGCTGCCTTTATTGGTGCCTATCACCTTGGCTTCGCCTTTAGGTTACTTACTTGTTTCCTTATCGGAAAAAAGCGGCTCGTTTCTTTTTTAGCGGACACAACGTCTTACACTTGCTATTCTTTAGGTGATAGCACACCTAACACTTTTTCACAATCTGTTCTTTAGGCGACAGTACACCTTTTTTCAAAGCTGTTCATAAGGCTACAGCACACCTTTTAACGAGGATGCGTTCTTCGAATGCAACCCTCGCGATGTTGTATTCCTCTCTGGAGCCACCATGTAACGAGGCGGATTGTCCAGTCGAGCGCGAAGGTAAACTCGACCGAGTGCGTCGTCGTTTCTGACGCGAGAATCTTCACCGGATTTGGAGGTCCGTCGATTTCGGTATCAACGTGTTCGGCCCGTGTTGTGACGTGCCAACAACGGTGCAAACAACGTGTGATACCTTAATCTAACGCAGCGTGACTTGCCGCTGAACGGAGAGGTGTTCCGCGAGCAATCCTTAACTCTTTTCGGACAAGGAGTGTTGGGAATGCTTGTCAGCGTGACCGGTCCGAGCCGTGACTTGCCGGCAGCGGAGAGGACCACGCAGAAGCGGGAAACTTATTGAATCTTCTAAAGTTCCGTCCGAGCCGTGACTTGCCGACGTCGGAGAGAAGCCTTCGGAATTTTCGCTAAGTTCGGGAAGGGATTTACGAGAAGCCGGTCTGCAGCGTGACGTGCCGCTGAACAGAGCAGAATCTAGCGTAAAGCGGATTCGGTAGTTTGAGAACTAATTTCGGATGAACTGGAGTGAAAGAATTTCAGGTACTTTTACTCACGAGTGTCCTGGTGAAAATGTCTACTTTATTCAATTTTTCAATCGCTTATATACCAAATCGATTACATTTAATTAATGAGCGCGAGCGAGATAGAAGATCTCGCTCTAATTCCAGATCGCCCCCTGCTGCTGGAGAACGTTACATGGTTTCGTTCTCACGTTCTATTCCTAAACGTTTCACTTTCCCCTACTGAGAAAGCGAGGGTCGCAGCGTCGATCGATATCGACCCACTTGACGCTTCGTCGCTCGATCACGTCGATCGCGCTAAGATTAACCCTTTATCGCGTGGGGCGTCTGGTTATCGTCACGTTGACGTGACGATTCTGGATATAAAATTTTCCATCGATGGAAACATTGTTATTAATAATTGACCCTTTGGTCTTTCGAGCGCATTCATGTTAGGTTTTACGCAACCATAGACGATATGACTTCCGGTTCCCAAAATTTCTTTCTAACAGGTTTTTCTTTCTTCCTTTTTACCTAATACTTAAACCCAGTGTTTAGCGTTTCTAATATGTGTTTATTAAGGAAAAGAAAAATATAATTTTTTTTTTTTAAAATACGACCTAAATAGAAGTCGCTGGCGAGGTCTACCATTATGTGGTAGACCTCCCTTTCAGATTTTTTGCATTGTGGTAATTATATTCAACTTAGGATGAACCGCGGGCGAATGCTGTGATGGTGTTGATCCAACTGGTAATGAAACGCGAGTAAACGCAGTGGTGATGTTTCTTGGATCGTTGTACCGGGACTGAACTCTTTTCGTTCCGGTTCCTCTTTATTTTATAGTAAAGGTTTCTTTGTTGTGTTTGTAGCGTATGGATCACCAATAGTGTGATCAAAACTAGCAGCGCATTCATCTTCCACTCCTTGGTGATATGCTGTTCACTGTGGGCGTCCTGGTTCTGAATTATAGTAAGGGCGTGATCCCCTTTTATTTCGGTGGTTTTTTCCTTAGTAAACCAACCCATTTTGAAGCGTTTTATTGTATTAAAAAAAATAATTGCAGATACTTTATGCGATCGTTCGAACGTTTCACTCGATTTCGGATTTTGACGTTACCATAACATAATACTTTTGGGTTTTTTTTTTCACAATCAGTTTTTTTTTTCACTTAGTAGGGGTTATCATGAAATCGTCGTTTCGTTTCAGCGGTCGCTAAAGGCGCTCATTCGTCGCTAAGGGTGCTCATTTGTTCATTATAATGAACTTTTAGCGACTGAAATGAACAAATGAGCACCTTTAGCGACCGCTAAAACGAAACGACGATTTCATGATAACCCCTATTAATTGTATGGATCACTTGCTGTAAAATGCTTTCGGATGTCACTTCCATTTCGGATTCACTTTCAAATTGTTGCTGGAAAATTTTTCGGATAACCTTTTTGTGTCCCTTTTCTTTCGGTTCCCCTTTTTTGAGATTTATAACATTGTTTCTTTTTTTTTCTTATACACTTTTCTTTATTTAATTAGCTCATATTGAGCATCTGCCAGGATCGCATATGCCTGCTTTCCTTTTATGTACCCTCCGCGGTACTTTTTTTCTGCCTCTTCCACAATTATTCGGATACTTTCCGCCGCTGGTCCCGCCTTCTTGGCGTACCTCCAGCAGCGCCGGATCAGTTGTACCACTTCCCGATCGGTCGGGATATATCTATAGTTGGGTACCAGTACGCCGTGCTGCGGTTCTGGATTCACGGTCGCCATGTGGTGAGTTCGCACGATTGGGGTGAAAGTTCTGACGTGGAGCTTAGGTAGAGGTGCTGCGGTAGAATCCTGGTACTGTGGTGATCCTGTAGCAGGGGGGTTGCTCTTAGTGGGTGAACGTGCTGCGGTGGTCCAGGGGATGATTAAAACACAACTTGTTGTTTCGGCGTCTTCTGAACTGGGACTGAACTGCTTTCGTTCAGCCTCATCTTTATTTTATAGTAAAGGTTTCTTTGTTACAATGGTCATCTGTTTAATATTATCCTTTCCTGAGTTTTCCTGGTTTGCCTGGAGAAAGACCTTTTTCCTGGTTCCGCTTTGAGTCACTTCGTCATGCGCTCGGTTCGACGCACGGTTCTCACGCTTTCCCTAGGTGTCGTATGACACATGCCTATGCTCCGTTAGCGCCCCGAAGGTCGGCGTTGTGTTCTTTCTAATTTATGACTCATTAGCTTAAGAGTGGGTTGACATTGACTTTCGTTGCATGTTATGCAACATTGTAACCTAAGTCAAGGTTCTTCCTTCTATGGGTCACAAGTGGTTGGTGACTGCAACATTGTAACAGTTACATGGTTTGTGTTTTGGGTTCTGGGTTGTGGCTTTCGTCATAACTTTCCTGACTGTACATTGTGTTACAAAGTGTGGATTAAGAACGTTGTGTGGTTCTAACGTGTTGTGTTGTGTTGTTACAAAGTGTGATAAGTGTGATGAGATGTGGGTTTGAAATATAGTGTGTGATATGATAAGGATACGTGGGAATTGTGTGATGTACGTAGCGTATGCTACACTAGTTTATCTAATTTATTTTCTTCCTCATTTCATTTCTGTTTTTTGAATCCTTTCCAGCGTGAAGTCGCTGGAAAGGTCTGCGAATATTGTGATAACTTTTAAAATAACCACTGCACTGTAACTAAAGTTTGGTTTCCAGCCGATTTGATTTGGATGATGACCGGTCAACTTCTGGATGGTGACTGGCTTACTGAATATCTTGTTCGGTCTGGTCAGTTTATTTATACTTCTTTTTGTGACCTACTTATTACATTTTGTGTAAACTGTTGTTAGTTTTGGTCAAGCTATTGTGCTATGGTTATTTGTTGTGACTGGGTGGACGTATGTTTGTTTTACATGTTGCGTAACCCTTGATCTGCGCTACTATGTTTTAATTCGAACTTAGTTATCTCGATATTTGATTCATTGTAGTATTTTGGCCTTCTTCTGATTCTAAGATGCGTGTTCTGTTCTGATGCTGATCGTGTAAACAATTGAAGATTGGTTACATCATCTAACAGCACGCTACGCTTATCAAATATGTTGATTCGTGCTCGCGCTGTTTTTGGCTATTCTGTTTCATGCGTACAATGTTGTATCGTATTGGATTGTGAGTGAATTCCTCAATCCATAATTTGCTCTTATTGCTGCAACATATTATTGTTGAACGTGTTCTAACACGTTCTTGTTCTGAAATCTCTAGTTAGTTGCTTCCCTAACATTGTTGTGTATTTCTTAGAATCAATCCATTCTTTCTTTGTAGCTTGAGTTCGGTTAGCAGATTACAATATTCTGCTACAATATGTGGCAGACTTGTCTACCTGTTATTTTGTACGTGCTCCACAAGACTATCGCCTCCGCGATAGCCTCCGGCATCCTGACTCGTTCTTGCCTACAGGTGTCTATAATATGTTGGATAGATTCGAGGATGCGTTCCTCATATGTCTTCTCCAGCTTGGTCGGTAGGCAACGGCGATTGTTATCAGTGGGTTAATGCTTCGGTTAGTGGGCTCTGCAGTTCTCGAAGACACCTTCGAATTTTCCTAAGTCTTTCGTGCGAGGAGAGAATTGGGACCGCAATATTTTCGGATTGCTGAAAGTGTAGAAATTATTAACACATACTTCCTTTCCTTACAAGTGTCGAGATTAAGATGATGATTTATTCAATAATTTCGTCGGCTTATATACCTTAATCGTAGATGGAAGATCTCGTTCCAGAATCCAGGTTTTGTTAGTATTTGTTGGCAACGGTCAAACCCTTTTAAAAATGGCAACATAAATGGTTCATTCATGTTTTAATCATATTCGCAGTTTTGTTGAACTTGATATTGAATGGTTCCATGTGTGATTACATTGTCGTTTGCCTTTGAGGTTTGTGTTTTGAGCTGCTAATGCTGGATCAGTCAGGAAAATAAATTTAGACTCGTCTGTTCGCTTTTACTCGACAAACGTTCTGTGAGTCTGAATCCGACTCTGACTCCTCAGTGCTCTACTTCTCGACTGCACTGTCGTTTGTCGTATCTCTTTATTTTATAATCATTATTAATACGTTGGTACAATGGTGTTAGTTGACATAATTTCGTCTTCTGATTGATTAGTTCTGTTGTTCCTTATTTACGTTCCGTTGGTGAAAATCTAACTTCCGACTTTGTGTTCGTGCTCTCTGAATGTTTATTAAATGGTTTTCCTATCTTGTCTGAAGAATGGATCTTTCTTGTCGCAACGTTATGCGTTCGATTTCGCCTGGGTGTTGCTCTTTACCGAGCTTCACTCTACTTTCTCTGCGTTACGATCATCAGGGACCCTTTCTTCTGATTTTCGGTTTTGGTCCTGCTTACTCAAGCAAGAATCAACGGTTGCCCCGAAGCAAAACGCTTTGCGTAGAAAATCATTTTTAGAAAAACTCCGTGAGTTTTTTCTCTGGAGCCACCAATGTTACGGCACGTCTAAGTAAGAAGGTCCTGCAAAGGAAGGCCTTTTTTCTTGATTATCCGTGTGCAACGGGAAGTTAAGTTTGTTCTGCCGGCTAATTGCCGAAGTCCCTGGATCTCTAATACTTTTCAGCTAGTTGCTCCTGCGTGTGGTGGAGGCCTATGCCTATATGATTTATTTTGAATGCTAGTCTTATGACGCGTTCTAGCAGTACTAAGGCCACCAGCACGATTAGTACGTTTGACTTCAGGTCCTGATTCAAATGGTGCTCCGTATGCACTTCCTGGTTTTGAATTATTGTTAGATCGTGATCGCCTTTCACGTCTGTTTGGGGAATTGATTCTGAACTACTCATTTTTTCACTTCCTGCCAAGAATTACGGTAAACAGCTCAAGCGCATTTCATTCGTTGTTTTTTTATGATTTTATTTTGATAATCTTCAGCAGTCGTATCTAATCCACTATCATCACTTGTTTTCACTATGCCTTCTACTCTATCTGCAACATTCTTGCGAAGAATGGACCTTCAGAGTTTCTCGTCTTTCTGCTAGCCAAGAAGCTGGGAATTCTGCCCGAGCAAGGGCCTTTCCCTTTGGATTCCTAATGTACCTTTCCGCTAGTGGGGTATAGTGAGAGGATCCTTTCGGGTGAGAATCATCTTCTGTGATGGTCTTAAGACCATCAGTTCGAATTTAGTTGTGTTTTAGTCTTCTTTTGATTTTGAGTCACGTGTTTGAATCGTATGCTGAGCGTGTAAACAATTGAAGATACTCCAGAACGCCACGCTTATCAACTTTGTTGATTCGTGCTCTTGCCATATTCGGCTGTTTTCTCATATTATTTTTTTTTCTGGATCTGTTGAACATGTTCTGTAGTGATACCTTCAGTTTGCCTACTTCTATGACATTGTTGTGTGGTTCTAACAAGCTATCAATTCTTTCTTTGTAGTAACGCTCTGTTAGCAGATTATTACGTTCTGCTGAAAGAGATTGGGTGCTTTGAACTTTCGGATATGGTAGTGAGTGAAAACAAATAAAAACCAACGAGGCTACTCGTATCGGAGTTTGAGTTAACACTAAAACTATTTAGAAAATGTTGCTCCTTTTATACCAGAATTTCTTCTTTATGCGACAATTGTCGCTTATCTATCCTCATACGATCACTTTATGCGTGAAGCGACAGATTGTTGTTTCAAGTACATCATGTTCCATTTGTTTTATGGGATTATATAGGCTCACGATTGCACCTTGGTCCTGAAACATTCATATTTTGGTTCTTTTTATGATTCATAATCTACACTCGACCCGAGCACATCGTTGGTGCAACAACAAATGCTTTTTGGTCAAAATAGTTATTGCTTTCAATCAAACTGACATTTTCAACACCCGTCTTCTAACACTTATGTCTGCAACAGCTGGGCTTTTAATTTAAAAGAAAATAATATTTTTTTTATAAAACTCCTTAAATTCAGAAAAAAACTTAATTCAAATTTTCTACTGCAATTGATGCATCCAAAAAGAAATTAATGTTGAATCAATTTAAATTGCGACACGTTTTTGAACCATGGAATTATTACGCATACAACCAACGCCAAGTCTATAAAATTAAGTCTCAAAAAGAAGTATTAATAAAAGTATTTGAAACCGGAGTAATTAAGAAAGGAAAAACAAATCATGTAGATTATAAAAGATTATCGCTAATTTTTTAATGCATCGAATGAGAAACTTTCAAATGGAAGATAGGTATTATTAGTAAACAAATACAAATTGTCATATTTTTACAAAATACTTATTGCGTTTAATTATTCCAATCCTGAAACTTCTTTTGATGTTTCAGTTGCATTTCCAGTGTTTTCACCATTTATTGAAATTACATCCGAATATATGCATCTAAGTTTCTTACTCTTTTGTTTCTTTTATATAAAATATGATTGTTCTTCACAACAATCATCATATCTGTATTTTAAGTGTTATACACTGCGTCCCAAAATGATAGCCTCACCTAGTTTTTTCTATGCAGGGCGAATACCGAGCATATATTTTTTTTTCAAAAAATACACAAATATTTTTAAGTATACAATGACTACTTTGCATAAATATTGTTGAAGAAAACGATTGAACAATCCCTTTTGTACCAAGAAACTAAAATCAGTGCTGTTTCAAAATGATAGCCTCACTTAGGATTTTGATTAAATTATCAACAAAAATAGCATAAATGGATTCAAAAGTCATGATATAATAATCAGTGGGTCCCCCATTACGATTTATTGCTTGAAAAATTCGTGATGGCATGCTTTCCGATAATTTTTCTAATATATTTACTGATAAGGAACGCGATCTAATATATTTACTGATAAGGTCCTTTATGGTCTCGTAATGTCTCCCATCTTCATAAATCTCTTGAACTAGCCTTCCACAAACATTCTCTATTGGATTAAGGTCTGGGGAAACGGCTGGCTAAGACATTGTTTCGATACTCGATCGTGCATGGTGAGTTC
This sequence comes from Anopheles coustani, assembly GCF_943734705.1. Taxonomy (NCBI): domain Eukaryota; kingdom Metazoa; phylum Arthropoda; class Insecta; order Diptera; family Culicidae; genus Anopheles; species Anopheles coustani. The sequence continues at coordinate 66,809,719 of NC_071288.1, read as the reverse complement.
TTGTTGTCTTGCTTGTGTGCACGGCAGCATTTTCTTGCTTAAAAATGAGCTGTTGAGGGTAGTGATTTTCCAGATAAGGCTTTAAATGATTGTCCAAGATGTCGATAAACATATCGTTGTTCATACGTGTTGGTATAATGGCCAATTCACTTCTACTAAGACCGCTGAACGCAGCCCAAATTATGACGGAATCACCTTCAAAATTGCGACGGTAGAAAAATCGTTCTATCGTCTTAAATCTCGCCAGTAATGGATGTAACTATCCGATCCATCAATATTTAACTTTTTTTCATCAATATAATCCATCTTACATGAATTATCAATTTAAAATATGAACAAGACTACAAAGTGGCAACTTACGTTTCTTCACTCATTCTTCCAAGTCATATGTGCTGTAGCAAACTCCAATCTATCGACTTTTTGGTGAAGTTTGAGGGCAGAAACTTTCTTCATGGACTCTCTTACAATATCAGAACATGAATTCAAAGCTCGCAACACAGCATTTTTGTGCACATTCAACCAGAAATCGTTTTTTGTCCTACGGCAACCTTTGGTTGAACCGAAAACAGCTTAAAAAACCTCCGATTATCACGCGAGGAAAGATTTTGAAGACGACCAGGAGACTTCTGAAGCTCATATTAACTGAAATCTTTTACATAATCGTTAATGACGTTTGTGAATCTATTTATTAGCACACCAATCTCATGATTTGACTTGCCATTAAAGCGATAAGCATCAATTTGACTTTTTTCTCGTTCCTGGAGTTGTTTTCTGCTTCCAATGTTCAAATTAAATTACAAATTAAAGTAAGAAAACTGAAAAATTACTTTTGGCAACGGATAACGTGGCTAGGAACTGGGTTGCTTTGTTAATTTGAATGATTTTTTAAGTGAGGCTATCATTATGGGACACTCCATTTTTTAAATGTTTGACCAAAATGTTATAATTAAATTTTTTATTTTGATAAATTAGAAGTGAAACACATTTCTTTTAGATTGAGGAATATGTTTCTGTCGTTTATTTTACCTTGCGATCATTTCAAATAGCATATGAGTGAAAAAACTGGGTGAGGCTATCATTTTGGGACGCAGTGTACCATGAAGGTAAGTTTCAACAAAATCTTTCGATGAAATTATGTAAGTAAAGTAATCTTAGCTTTTCTTTCAGCGAATGATCAACTCCACTTTTATTTGAAGTGTATTTTTTTATTCGAAAAGCATTTATTTCATTTTATTAATCAATAAATTTATAAATTAGAAATAGTTCATCATTATGTTGCCGTTATTCCTTTTCTTGTCCAACTTATCGAAGCTTTGTACAATATCTGGATCCTTGGTACATGTTTTGTTGCTCATACCAAATATACCTTTGATGTTTTTTATGTATAACTGAACTTGTATGACTTTCAAATTGTTTGTTTTGCATTAGTTATTCAATAACTCTGGTTTGTTTTGATGTTCTAACCTTGTGTCATTCGTTTGTGGTCACGACGTAGCATGATTCTTTAGAAAAACATAACAATAGAACAGGAAACAACAATGTTCACTACGACTGCAAAGCCACGTAGCAGACGAATTATGAAATTTATTTAGTTCTCATCCCAATTGTAGTTTCAATGTATGAAAATGTGAAAAGTGTACCTACGCTCACCAGGGACCACTGGAGAGAAGGAAGTGAAGCGACAAAACGAGACCTGAAACAAGGATACCAAATATTCAGCGCGGTACCAACGCCATAAATGGCACGCTGGGGACAAGCAAAGCAGCAACTAGCTATTCACCCCGGGAGAAAGCTTTCCCGAAAATTAGGAAAATGCACCGCAGGAGGTCGCCCCTTGTATCGCTCGCGGCGCTGTTTGTTGCTGGTGGTTCTTTTTCCACCGAGGACGACGCCATTGTTGCCACGAGGATCGGTCGCTGCTACGTGCGTCATGTGTTTATGAAAGCATAAATTCTCAAAAACGTAATTTATAACCGCTTGTCAAGGCGGCCACAATAGAACAAAGCGTGGCCACTCACACGGCACGGGGACACTAGCACGGTTCACTTCAGTCCTCGGCCGCAACGGCGTAAGGATGTGCTAGACAGATCCTTCCCGGAGCAGAAACATGAAAAATATACAAGCAAAGATGCTTTTCTCGCGAGAAATAAAGAAACAAAAGCATCAAAAACATAAAATAAAACGAAATTAAAGTGATACAAAATGGGATGATGGTAGTAGATCCAATTTGGCTGAGGTTTCTTGGCCTATATTTAATGCATCAGTGGAACTATGCACCGTGCCCACTGAACAATGAAAGGGCGAATATTATAATTCATTTGAACTACAACAAACCTTACAAGCATTAGTAAATTTTACAAGCAAGATGGAGGCGCCTAGTGGCTCATAGTTTAGATTTCAAGCTTTACGATTTGAAACATTGTGAACGTAAGAATGCTTTTGAGCTGAAAATGACTTCGATTCTGTTTCGTTCTACCCTAAATTTGTTAATGAAAATAATGTCTTTATTTATTTCACATTCAAATAACGTTTCATAAAATGATAAACAAGATCTTTCATTGAAATAACGGATCTTTTTACAAAACAATTCCGTTCTCTTTCCCTTGATGCTTGATTTATCAGCTTTGATAAAACTGTGTAAAAAGAAAATCCTCGAATCAATTATCAACTTTCTCTCATTGATTTGTTGACCTTTGGAATGGAGACGCCTGGTGTTTCATAATGTATTCGCATGTTTTACCTATGTTGCGTCGTGTATCGATGTCCCGTTGCAACTGGAAATGCAACTTTAATCTTGGGAATATACTGCGACTTAAACCAAGAGAAATGACATAACGTTTAAATTAACTAAACTTATTGAACGTGTAGAAAAAATCAATTATGTCAAATGATAAAATTAACACTCACTATCCAATATAGAATTTGTCACTGTACACAAGTGTTTTATCTAACTTATTGTCATTTGAGAAGCATAATTTAAAGTTTCTCAAACATTTGTGGTGGTTAGATGCAATTCTGGTTCAACCCTGCATACATTTAATTATTTTTTCATAAAATGCCGAAAGAAAAAAAAATGCCATCGAAGTTACGTACAGGAGAAAAACAACCCGCAGCAAGCGTTCGATCGTAATACCGATGTAATTCTGCTCCAGGGGATAGTTTGGCAAATAGAATGTAAATGAAAAATTTCTTAACAAACCCAAATAGCAATCCTAGAAAATATTGCGAGAAGAAACGGGTGAGCGCGGGGCAAATCGGAACGATAGCTGAATTCTCTGGCGAGCGCAACCAAATTACATGAAAACTCCGACGGCGATGAGCCATGACAAGTTTTTGCTCGGAACAATCTCGAGGTTTCCAGCTTCTGCCAGCGCACATTCTTTTCCCCGTTGCTTTAATTCCGTCTCGTCTTTCGCACCATCGATTTCAGGTGAGCTGCCGGAGCTTTTGCTTCACCACGGGCGACTCTGTGCGGCTGAGTGAGATTGAAGTAAAGGATATCGTCGCTTGAAAGTCGAATGCAGCTGCCATCGAGCACCGGAACCGATACACCGACCTGCTTCCTGGAAGCGTCACCATGGCAAAGTACCTTGGTGCCTTTGTGGCCGTCGCTGGAACCGCACACCGCACGAGGGTCTTAAAAGTGGCTGCGGAGAGAAAGCGTACTTCGGAATGTCAAACCGAGCATCAGAAATGAAGCAACTCGGTTGGTTGCTGGTTGCCTTCAAATTTAGTTGATAATCCCTCGGGTACCATCGGGTGGCCATTTTCACCATAAAACCCATCATGACCATCGCCGGAGCCGTCAGCGCGCGTGGATCGGAAGCAAAGCATTTCTTCGTCGAATTATAAATGTACTCGACACGAAGGAGAAACATTACATCGGAGAAAGTTGGTGAAAGGTTCAAAGAAAGAAAAGGGGAAAAACTGGAGCCACAAGGAGTTGGGTTGACTGTTGATACCACGTCCTCTTTGATTGCTTGGAGAGTTTGGTTGCATTTAACCGCCCAACCCAAAACGGCGGAAAGTTGAACGCCAATGGGAAATTGATAGCTGTTAAGTGATGTTGGATAAAGTGAGCTTGTTTGTAAGATCTCCTCAGTAGGTTTCGAGACGAGGAAAGAATGTGACTGGCTCTTATAATTCCATCATTCTGTTTCCTATATATAGCTTTGACACGTTGACGATAAAGAAGTTCTTTGGGAAGTCAACTAAAAAATTTTGTAAACAAATTTTATTTAAAAAAGATTGTACTAAAAAACTGTGCTGAAAACGCTTGGCAGTCAACGTGTTAAATATAATTTTCAGAGGGTTTTGTACATTTATAAGAGAACACATTTGTACATCTATAAACTAGGGTTGACTCTGATGCGAGGGGTAGAATTAAAGAAAAACTAAAAAAAAAAACATATTTCATGAGAAATGGTAAGTACAATACTTTTTTTATTATTTTTCCTTTTGATTTTACAGAAACATGTGCAAAGAAAAGTGTAAATGGTGGTTTTGCATTGGAAAGAATATTTAAAGGAATGTAAAACCCTCGATGTGTTACAAAATCATATCCTATTAACCCGTTGACTGCCAAGCGTTTTTAGCACACTATTTTAGTACAATCCTTCTTAATAAAATTTGTTTATATCATTTATTAAACCAAAATTTTTTGAAGGTTAGACAAAAACTTAGCTTCCCAAAGAATTGATACTAATTATCACTATGATTTTTATGTTGCAGTTTCATTTATTTATGGGTCAAAAACTTTTTAGAACTTTTTAGAACTGTCACCCACTTTTGGGTGACATGGCAGTCAACGTGTTAACAAGTTGACTGCCATGGCTATCATTGTTGATAGCCAGCTGTCATTAGTTCCAAAAAAGTTTTTGTCCCATAAATGAATGAAAATGCGACATAAAAGTTATAGTATCATTTAATATCAATTCTTTGAGAAGTTAAGTTTTTAAGTTAAGGCTAAGTTAAGCTTAGCCTTAAAATATAGTTGATTTAATAAATGTCATAAACAATTTTTTTTGAACAAGATTGTACTAAAAAAGTGTACTAAAAACGCTTGACAGTCAACGTGTTAAACTTAATAAATGATCCACCGAAATACGTAGTGATGTTAAAATGTTATTCGAACCACAGAGGTTGAAATACGCACTATATAAGTGAAAGAAAGCTTTCGCTCTTCAAGCCCGCATTCATCATCGATTAATTCTGGCGAGTGACAAGTGAAAAAACTGTTTGTTCGTCGGACGTTATCCAGCAATCACTTGAGCCCACTCGCCTATCGTCGCTCGTCTACTTATGTAACGATTTGTGTCACAGACGGCAACATCAACCGAGCGCAATCTTTACCCGTGCCGGGCTCGAGCTGACCTTCATCAATTTGATGTCCCATTACTCAGGCCGAAAACATGTGGACGGAAGCGAATCGAGTTCTGAATTAGCGGCCGAATCGAATATCTCGGCCCTCCCCCCTCCCCGGAAGCCGGTGGTCACAATCGAGCTCCAAATGTTGCGAGCCGAACCGAGCGGAAGCTCTCGAATGGAATCGAATGATTGACAATCTCATCGATCGGGCCGGAATCCGGTTGGTACCGGGTGCTGGGTCCGAAAACCGTCCGTCAGTCCGTCCCTGATATGGATTCGGTTTGCTTTGATTTATGTCGAATTGTTTCCCCGAGCCCCCGGGGTCCGGGCAAAAGAGGGGGGCACATGTGGCCGGCGAACGGTTTCGCTTCCACGGATATAATCAATCACGCAATGGTTGATGACGTTCTGTAACCGTTTCGAGCGAGCCATTCCCCCCCGCCCGGCCACTCTCTTCTCCTGCCCAGCCGGCTGATTAGATCTCATAGGCTAATCGGGAGAACAGCTCCTGAAACCCCCATTACCGGTTCAATACCGGAAGCGATGCCAAACCGAATCGTTTTCCGGGCAACAATCGTTCTCAAATAATACGCCGTCCGGGCCGTTCACGCAATATCTGGTGGCGTTTCAGATACTCGTATCCATGATAAAACGCCCTTCTTTGGGAGGTGGCTTTAATTAAACTGATTTGATGCTTTTGCGTACAGTTTTAGTGATGGAGAATTGATTAAAATAGATTTTCTTTGGAAAGCAATTGCAACCCAAAGGAAGACCCAAAATGGATGGTATAAACATTTTGTGCAACTAACGTTTTATATTTAAAAAATAGACAAATTTTCATCGGTGATAAGAAAACAAGTTAACCAAGCTTATTGAATGAAGTAAGTTTTTTTGAAAATTTTCATCTTTTAAGTACTTTCAAAAAATATTCCGACGGCCAGTAAGCTTGCTTTACAGTCCTTGGTCGAAACTTTAGGAAAAACCGACAAAACCAATCGTGTAAGGATGTTTTTCAGTTGTTGTGACCAAATGCCACCCCGTTTGGGATTTAAAATGTTGGAATAGGTCCTACCTTTAAGTCCTTTATGGTCAGTTTTTTACCTTTAACACGTTGACTGTCATAGCTATCATTTTTTATTGCCAGCTGTCATTAGTTCTAAAAAGTGTTTGCCCCATAAATAAATTAAAATGCAACTTAATAACTATAGTAATATTTAATACCAGTTCTTTGGGAATCTAAGTTTTTCCTTAGCCTTTAAAAATCGTTGGTTTAATAAATGTTTTAAAAGAATTTTGCTAAAAAAGATTGTACAAAAAAAAAAAAAGTGTGCCAAAACTGCTTGGCAGTCAACGTGTTAGTGTTTTTTCGGTTTGTTTTAGTTGAGAGGCATAAGGAGGGTTAGCAGTGTGGGGTATTGTGATTACATTTGATGATCGATCGGTGATCTTTGTGCATGATTTACGTTGGCCAGGTATGTCCAAACAACTGAATCGAACTCTTTATGGTGTTTTATAATAAAGTGGCTTAATTCCGGAAAGCACTGCACACTATACAATTCTCCACTTTGTGCATAGCTTTTTCATTGGGTTTCAAGCTCCATATGACGTTCTATAGGAGTTAAAGGATCTCAAAACATTTTAAATATATTGTAAAGCAACAAAAAGGACTAAAATTTTTAACCTCTTGTCGCTGTATGGCTTTAAATAATCTTTGGTCACGTGGTCCACGGTAAAGATGGATTCAATTTAAATGTTACAGTTGCTAAAACGTGTTCGAAATTTAAAAGAAATGCTACTTTTTATTTTGCTTTTAACAGCAAGTTAGCTAACAAAAAGCTAGCGTTGTCCGCTTGTGTATGAAAATTAGTCTTTTTTTTATGCAAACGTTAGGTAATTTTTCATTCATTCAAAATAATACCACGTCTGACCCTTGTTTCTAGCTCCTAACACAACTCTAAAAAACAAAACCAGGTTGAAAAGCAATCCAATGAAGCCATTCGTGGACCAGTTTGTAACTATTCCCCGGTATGCATGATTTTTCCAACGCGAACATTTATTCGTGCGAAGCATAAATCACCACATCGCTTCGTCGACGCACACAGACACGCACCCTCACGGGTCGAACTTTTATTTTCTGCCCTTTTTTTCCCCCACTGTTTGCTATCGACTGCAAAAATGGAATCGCGGTTAACGAGGTTGACTGCGGGATGGACTAGATCCTAGATGACTTCCACAGCCTAATGGAAGATAAATAGCATCATTCGAGGTAGAAAAATGGAGCGAAATGTGCATAAATGGCACGTGGGTGGGTAAAAAAAAAGAAGTGTAATTGAAAAGCCCTCCAACCGGTTTTTATTCCATTTACCGTTCTGATATGTTTTCTGTTTCCATTCAATTTTACATTATTGTGTTTGCAAGCGCAAAGCATTAGGAGATTTTTTTCAAAACGTGTGCTGAATTGTTCCTCACTTGCATAGCTTCGCTTGAATTATCCAGTTCACGTGCGCTAAATGATATAATTTATGCTTTCCCCGTATTCTATCGAACATTAGCTCAGCTCGCAGTGGCGCGCTGATAAGCGCGTAATTAATTAAATACTCCTGGCCTTAAAGCTTTGTTCGGGTTTGTGGAAAGGATGCATCGAAGCAGGCGTACGATTATGTCATCAACGAATAAATCGTTGTTCCCTTTCACAGGTGTTTTTATTTTATTCGAACCCGGTATGACATGTCTATCGCCACGGGCCAGTCGATCACTATCTGCGAGAATCGAAATCCGATATCAATTAGACGGCGCCGGAATCGTGCGAAGGTGCGATGTTTGCTCGGGTTCAGTTCAACCCCAGCCTAGGGGCGATTCGATTGGGTTAATTGTAATGGTGCTATTTTCCGACCGTCTGGGGAGGAAAACAACAACCACTTCGGGCTGAGACGTAGAAGAATCGTTGGCGAAAGCTTCTTACAAGACTCAGTCTCACTTCTCACCCAACCTCAAACCCTCAAACGAAGCGAAGGAGGAGGGTTTTAATTTCTTTACCCTTGTCACACGAGATTGAGATTGGAAGATATTTATTTTCGCACGATCGTCGTTCCTCCCGAGCGCTTGTAATGAGCATAATCAACTTTTTCGCACAACCTTCCTATCAGCTCGACCCCAAAAAGGCGTTGCCACGTGCGTTGTTTTGCATGGCTTTGACAGGGTTCTCCCTTGCTGTCTTAATCTTGTCGTGTGTATGTGTTTTTTTTTTGTTTTTTTTTTCTTTTTTCCATTTCCACGCGTCCGTTATTTGCAATTTGGTATTAATTGAAATTTCTCTCCCATCACGCAAAACGTGGATGGAACGGAGCCGTGCGGCAGCTCGAAACATGTCTGTCAGTTGGCTCACGACGTGACAGGAATCAGCAGCAAATGAGCGTTACGTGGTATTCCGGTGTGAAAATACGCGGCACACACACACACACGCACACACGGTGGATAGATTAAAGGCAGAGAAAAAGGGGCTCCTCTAACCTTAGGCAGCATAAACTAACGACGTTGATCCGGGGAGGTAGACAATTTCTCCCGAGTGTCATTGCGACACTCCGTCATGACGCCTGTCAGTGGTGTTACGGTCGCCTTTGTTTGCTCTCTGTTTATTCTTCCCCCAACCCCTCCCCTCCCCTTTCGCCAACCGGCAAGGATTATCGTGCCTTCCGATGAAGGCTTTGTCCTGGTTAACGCTGGATGACATTCGCCCGTGACTCTTATTGGCCGCAATGATGTGCGGATTTTGTCCCCATCTGTGTCCAACCATATTATTAGGCCGTGCTGAGGGGGAGGAAAATAGCCAGCAGGTGGAGGAAAAGTAAGAACACAGTTTTTCATTTCCATTCCTTGGGTTGGAAACGAAGCGCGTTTAGGTGTTATTATCATAACCATTAGTGGCGTTCTGGGAAATCATCGGGAAAAGATCTCGTACTGCGAAATGTGTTGGATTTATACTTTGTTTAAAAATAGTATTCTCGTTATCTCATAATATCGTCTTCTCGTTACGTCATTTTAATATTCTTTTGTTGCATTGTGTTGCTGGAATAGCATTTATACAATTTATATCAAATGTAGTTAATTGTTTTACTTATTCCTAGAATTCATTTTCATCGATCAGATTGCATTTGGGAAACTTTTTTTTCTTTGACAACCATTTTCACCCCTTTACAAGCCCAAAATTGTAAATGATAACGATAAATTAACGCAAAAGCAACAATCTGCAATAAATGTAATGTAATGAACCAACCGAACCCCAAAAAAGGTGACCATTTCAAAGTTCAGCATTGCCTAACCCGTTAACGATGGTCCGTTAACGAAGGGTTCACTCCCTCCCCCCCCCCCCCTCCCCCCGCCCACTTTCTTTTGGCACCCTAATTAAGACTGATTGGAGTCGATAACTTTAGTGATCCTTGCAATCTTTTATCAATAGGGGTACTTGCGAAGGCGTGAAAGGTTCTACTCTTGGGAGAAAAAGAAAGGTTAATTGTAGATCAATCTAATAAAAATAGGAGATTCGTTGTCCTGAGTAAAACCTAACACGAAAAAGCAATTAAAAAGAGTACATCGAAGTAGAAATTCAAATCAATTACCAATTTTCTTCACGGATTTAGTGCCATTTTGCTATTACCTTTTTGTCGAAAATATTATTCTGAAGTGTTACGATGGCAATTTCCTTTTGATTTGTAGTCTAAGTGACAGTGTTATTTGCGGTCGAGAAACTTTCTGACAGAACAAAAAATATAAAAAAAACGAATATCGTCAGAAGACAAAAACATTTACATGAAACATATCAGAAGTTCAACGTGTTATAAGCTTGCCAACTTGACGAAACCAACGCCACCATTTGAAGCAATGTCACGCCAAAGGCGAGAAGGTGTGAGCATGGATTTACGGGTTTGTACTGCGGTGAACAGTTTCGCGAAGATTGAATGGGATTGAAATTGAAAAGAGGAATATAACGGATTCTACCGGGTTTTGAGCCAACGCCAAAAACTGCAGGTTCCCCAGGAGTTCATCCACTTAACTGTAGCACCTTTTAAAATCCGGCACCAACGACAAGATAACACCGGTGTGTGTGTGAGAGAGAGAGAGAGAGAAAGAGGGAGCTCTCAAAATGAAATAAAAGATGGGGGGGAAATGGCACGGAAATCGAAATACACACACACCCCAAAACCTCATCTCATGGTCGATGCACGCGACGCCGGAACGGATAAACGATTTCTTCGCAACCTCCAACCCCCGGACAGGTGTCGATTGCTTCTGTTCTATTGGCTTTATGCGAGTATTGGCATAAAATTCCAACCCCCTTCCAGCTAAAGCTCAATTTCCCACCTGAAGCTAAGCCCGGCTCGACACAAAGCTCCGTCTAAATTGAACTTCGCTCACCTTCGTGGGGAGGTTGTTCCCGAGGAGCGTCCATCGACGTACGTTGTGGGGTGTTGGTGATGCAAAAATTCCACTACAGTTCTTGTCTTCACCTCCGGAACGACGGTACCATCGGTGTAGAAAAAAAAAGAAATATCGAACACAGGGAACGTCAACTCACGCCGGATTGCTTTGAGAGCTTGTGATAGTCTTGCGGATTATCAGATTATGGTAAATCGTCAACGCCTCCATCCCGAATGGGGAACGAACGTCGCCCGAGTGCGTACTCTTTTTTTTATTGTTGTATTCTTTCCATCGCTTTCCCTTTGATTGACGACTTTTTGTGGCATGTTTGGAGAAAATTGATTTTCCTCGATGCAAAAACCACACGACACACGCGAACGGCTTTACGATCGGTACGAAACAACGATGGCACTCCGGTGACGACTATAAAACGCAAGGATTCACCGAGTTGAGACTCCTAGAAGGCTAGACGCACAACCGGAGCAACGCCATTCGGGAGGTATTACATGTTGTTATCGCGTCGTTTGCTGCCTTATCGCCGCAATGAGCCGCAAGATTTATGGCAGCCCGAAAACGGGGGTGGTTCATTATACGGCGTTTGTGTCGGAGCGTCGTATGATGATTTGGAAGGAATAAGAACCCACCTCCGGGTTTAAATGCCAAGGTGTTTTGTTGGAAAGAGCTTGAGAGAGATTTCATTTCCTCGGTATAAGAAAAAGTGTTTCAAATCAGTACATTACGGAACGAACCCCCTTCGGGCTCTAATGTAATCCTATTTAGGCTGAACGATATTCAAAACAAGCTTCACTAATACCTTGGGTTCCATTCCCAGGATGCACCGTTTGACGAATGCACACGCCTAGTTTATCTGTCTTAATTTCCGCCTACGTCGGTTTCGGTTCCGATCTAAAGCAATCAACACCGGCACATCGGACGATGTGCAATTTTGAAGGCGAGCGAAATGAAAATAGCCAACATCAACAGATGGTCCATTAAATTATGGCCAAGAATAGGGACCGCCACCAACCGGACCGATACCTCGCCAGCCAGCGCGTAAACAGAGGGTCGAGCGAGTGGAAGGATTTGATTAATTTGGCTCGCTGATTGAACGCTTTGTGGCCTCAGAGATGGGAAATGCACGTCGGCGTCTTGGAACGTCTGCGTTTTGATTGGCAGCGATGCCAATGCGTCGTACAGAAGAGGTTATAATTAGCATCGCTAATTAATCAGCCAACGGCAGCATAGTTATTTGCTTAAGAAATTTCATAGTCTCGCGATGCCGTGAACGTTGATTGGTTGGCATTCGACTCGTATTTCCTCTGTCGGTACGTATTTGCCTACCGCATTTGGGGTTCGCGAATCGAAAATCGAGCTTTAGCTATTGTTTGGTCAATTTGATCTTGAACTTGGAAAATTGAACCGACAAAGTCAGTCAAATTGAAAGTATACGAAGTCAAATGATTTATCTGAGAGATCATCTGGTGATTTTGTAACGCGTTCTACAGTTGAAAAATTTTCTATTTTAAAAAGGACTGTAATTCGTCGCGATATGGTACGTGTTTTCACCTTAAACATATATGTTGAGACTGTTGAACGTGGCGTTAAATGTCAGCTGATGTCTCTATATACTTTTTCCTTATTTTAATGTATTATTGGATAAAATGTTTCCAATTTTCCAATCGCAGTTTTCTCATTACCAAATCGAACGGCAAAGTATAAAATGTAGTTTAAATCTCTATTCAAGGAATACAATTTTCGATGTCATTTCGAAACAAATATGAATAAAAATGTTCAAAACACTCTGAAGCTGAATTATTTTAATTACTAAGAGTACACCAGCAAAACAAAACGACAAAAGAAAAGAGAACAAGTACAACAAAAGAAATAGGTTTAAAATACAGCAAACGATAATTTAACCCTTTCAGGACCAAGAACTATTCAAGGCTAAAATTGGAAATACAATACAATATTTTGGCTATTTGGGGTGTAAAACAAGAGAATATCACCAGAAAAACCTAGCAGACTGAGTAGTTTTTTTTATACATGATTTTTTAATTCCATCGGAAATGTTTTTCCCTAAAATCATAAAAGTAAAAAAATGACGCGAATAGTGATGTTATCGGAATGTTTTTTATTTGCCTTCCAATACAAACAACATATTAAAAATTCTTAAAAAAAGATCTTAGCCATTTCTATAAAAACATAATAAATTCATCAAGTTTAATAAACTTTCCAAAATACTAAATTGTTGTTGTTGAAAGACAATTGCCGCCTTTGACATAATGTTTTCTTTGATGTTTCGTTTCAAAATTGTCGTTTTGATGATAGTTGCAAAATTGGAAAAATATTTCCCTTGGTTGTGAAAGGGTTAAGTGAAGAACAACGATGATAAAATTCGAAGAAAACAGGTGTCATAGCTAATAGTTATGACATTAAAAATATTGTTGGTCCCTTTTGGATTATAAAATGGAAACTCTAAAATAGTTAATCGTCATTTTTAAAACATTAAAACTTCATGTTATGTATCTGGGCCGTGGTTTTGGGCTTTTCATGTCTAGTCCCTTCCAGAAAACTTTTCCTGTTCAACTAGATTATCAAAAGTAACTCTGCAGGAAGATTTGAAAGCTTTCCGCCCAAATATTTTTAAAACACTAAAATGTCAATTACAATAACTTGCGGGCTAATTAACTTCGGATGTACCATATTGTGTTTGTTTTAGTCTCGTTTGAAGTGAGCACCACAGGTGTTTTAAACTGAATATGTCTCAAAGGATTCATTTTCCACTCCAAAAACCATTAAAAAATGTATCAGTATCGTAACCTTATCCTGCTTAACAAGATTTAAACCCATTTCTCCGAATTACCGTGGTTAGCTTGATTATATTGCTCCAATATCGAACGTTCGAAAGATAACCTCGTGCTCGCTTAAGAATGTTCCACGGTTTCGCCGTAATGGGTTCTAATTAGTGATATGGGTTGGAGTTTTCTTGTGGAAACGATACCCTACGGTAGCTGGAACGATAAAATTTTATCCCCCGAAATGTTTCCTCAAATTGATTTCAGCGCAAGGATAATTTTCTGCTTCTAAGTGGCGCCATCACCGAAGTGAACAATTTTGCAGACGATAATCTTAATTACCTTGCGAACCGATCGATATGTCGGTGCAATTCTTGTGTGTGTGAGGGTGTTTCAATTGAAATTTTGAGAATTCCTACTCCGAGTCACCCTGCTCCACCCGACACATGACCGGCACGTCGGCCAGCCGGGTCGGGTTGTGGCGTGGGTTTCTCCGAACGAACTCCCGCACCAGCGCCTTCCGGTACCGGCGCCACTCGTGCGCACGGACGAACGTTTCGAACAGCTGCTCCCGGGTCGGTACGGTCATTTCGAGCTGCATCCGAATGCGTTGCCAGGTGTTGCCTACATTCTGACGCTTTTCCAGCAGCCAGTCGCGCGGAATCTCCAAACAGTGGAGGCGGGTTCGCGCGACGACCATCCGATGCAGCATGGTTTCGCCGAGGCCGAAAGCCGCCCCGCAGCCGAACGACCCGACGTCCATGAAGCGATGTTGGACCCCGGAATGCTGTGGAAACGGTGTCGAAACAAAATTCGAACAAATTCTCGGTTATTTCTCGGCGGTTTTTATAAAGTTCTCACCACAACGTGTTCGTTCGCGTCATTCGTGGGTATTGGAAGCAGCTGGAATTTCCCGTTCACCTTTGACACCGTCAGACACTGCAGTATCATGCACCGACCGCTCAGGACGAAGTGTGCGAACTGGCGACCATCACCACCGTCATCCACCGGGAGCTTCTGCTGGGGCTCATACTGGACGATCCGACTTAGAATGCAACATTCCCTCTCCTGCAACGAAAGGCAAACCTGAACACCTTGTTGTACAACCCGAAGCATCCCCTTCCTACCTGATCGGGAGACCAATGTTTGAAGTAATCAAACCGTTCAAGAGCTCGCTGAATCTGAGCCCAACGGTCCAACAGCGTCCTCTTCAGAATGCGATCGAAGTCCGCCCGTGCCACACAAAGCAGCTCACAATCGGCTGAAGGTTGACGAACGGTGGCAAACCGAGTGTGAGTGTGTCGGAAATTACCGCGACGAGATTGGCATATATTTTAGCAAAATGCAAATACTGCTTACTTACTCGCTGTTGTGCAGGTCGCGGTCCGGAGTCCGCCGTTTAGCAGCGCTATTTCTCCAAACATTTGTCCTCGAACGCGCGTTCCACAAGGTACGTCGGTGTGGATTTTGTCGATCTAGAATAGTTAGCAGAATCGAAGCGTCTTCAGATGGGCAGCAAAGGAACGTCTTTTGGTTTGACGAAAATCCTCGAAAGATAAACACTCACACTGTTCCACTGCAAGCGGCTCACGGTGACTTCACCGTTCGAGATGAAGTAGACCGCATGAGGTTCGTGGCCTTCTCTCAAGATGACTCTTCCCGGTTCGTAGTATTGAAACGTCGCACAGCCGGCCAAGGCGTCGAGCTGCTCGTCCGTGAACTCCTGCATGCATTCTATCTTCCGGAAGACAACGCCAAGTACACGCCGCCCATCGTCCGTGCGCTCCTCCGGCGAGCTGTTGAGGATTTTCTTTTCCTAATGGATATGCAAGAGTGAGTCCGGTGGGGAATTTCATCTCTTCGTATAGAAAATATTCCCATTTCACGCACGATTATAGTGAGGGTCCCTTTGTGCGTCAGTCGACGGTCGATGACGGCCACGTTACGGTGTACGTTGTTGCCAATTTCCTGGTCCTCGATTTCGGCTATCCAGTACCGGTTGCAGATCACGACGTGGATCAGCCGCTTGAAACGAAACCGGGCCAACCGGCGTCGCTTCAGCTTCTCTTCCTGGAAGAAAATGGGAAAAAGAGTTGAACCGGGGCGTCGAGAAAGAACACTATCCGTTTCACCTACGTCAGCCTTTTTTCTCGTCGCCATCAGGTGCGCTTCAAACCGGACGGAATTGGTTGGGAATGTTTCGAGATCAAAAATGACTGCTTGCTTTGATTGGAACTGGGAAAGAAACGATTCAAGGTGAAACTGCCAAGGAAAGCGTTCCTACGGGAGAAGTAGGCCTAGTTTCAAGAGGATTTTTATCAAGATCGATTAAAAGGTAGGTCATATTGAAGCTTTTTTCTGCCCTGCTATTGTTGTGACAGTTGGTTGAAGAAGTATTTACAAACAAACTTACAGTATGAGGAACATCTTCGCAAAAATCTCTAAAAAACAAAATAAATAATAGGAAATTCTGGTCTCGTGGACAAAAACTGATCTTCTATGTAAAGTCATGGGATATGGATCATTTTTGTCACCATGATTGACGAATTTAAGTGTGTTGCTCTGCATCATGCGTAGCCTTCCTCCAGAACATATTCCGAAAGTCCCAATTGCTTGCTTTGGAGATGAAACATACCAAATTTGCAGTTTTTCCTCACTTTCTTGGCTACTCGTGAGAGGTAAACTAAATTTCAACCAACTGTCAAAAATTCTCCCTCGGTTTTTCTCTCGTTACATGGTGTGCTGCGACCTCTTTCCATTGATCTTGATTTTTAGAATATGTGGTTCAAAAAAAAAACGGCTCTCATACGATGTGATGTAAAATTAACTTTATATCTTAGTGTCAGGCTTTTTTAAAACGCACTGTTTTGTTACTCTTTTCCTTGCTATTCGTATAGCAATAATTTAATTTTTCAATCACTTTTATACTTTCCCCAGGTGCAGCATATTGCAACGTCCAAACGGGAAGTGATGGAACACACTTTTCACATCGCCCCAAAGTACACATACTAAGAATTCAAGGAAAAATCCCTCGTTTCTCTGACACATCGCTCTTTCTTCGCAACGCATCAAGGAAGCTTTTTATTCCTTTTCTCGAATTTCATCTTCCTCGATCCTAAGACGATGGACTCATGACATCCCATTTGCATGATCCTCCGCATGATATCAACGAACACGGGACATGTGGAGATTTTCCCGACATACCTTTGACAAAAGTGAAAAAAAAAATTGGAAACTTTTTCCATACCCCATTCCGCCCCAAAACCCTCAATCTCAACCTTGTCTAGCCCAAAACCCTCGGACAAAAGGGGATGTACCCGGCGAGAAGAAAGCGTACGACACAATGATGTGATATAGTAGCATTTGTAAATATTTGTCATAATCGTAGATAGAGCTTTCCTTTGGTTTTTTTCTCCCAGCGCGCGTTCACAGTGGTTGGCGTTCCAAGCTGGAGGATGAGTTTTGGAATTCCTCTTGGTTGTTTTTTTTTTCTTATACTGCACCCTAGTTAAACAAGAAGCTCCCAGAGATCATAGTCCCATCCTGGCCACAAGGATGCGGATTCCTTTTTGTCCCCTCAATGCAGTTTAGAGGATACTTTCTCGCATAATGATATTTGATTCACTGCGGAGCAGCTAGACGAAAGTCACACACTCTACCGGAGCAGTCAACATTTGGCGCGCGTGTGTGTGTGTATATGGACGTGCGGGAAAAGTTAGTGTAGAAAGTGACATATGATCTTAATTGAATTTTCTCTAACGAACGGAGTTTCCGTCGGGAAATCCGAGTGCAGCTGTTTGTTTGCGACAATGGCGATGCCTCCGCTTCTTGCGAGAAGATGCAAAGAGCGGGGGGGTTCAAGGGTCTTTCGACACCGGATTGTTGTGTGGAAAAAGTGGTTGCATTTTGATTTATTTGCGTCACTCCTGGAAATGTTTAGGAAAAGTTTGGCAGAGCAGTTTTTTTTTGTTATGCCTGAGCGGCGGAAAAATCTCGGAGCATCCTCAAAGCGAATTACGTTTCCACTAATTGAATAGGAAATGCAAATGCGGTCCTTATATACTCATACATTAAATTATTGTCACAGTTTTTGTTTAAACCTAGTTGATTGTTTTCCATTTTTTAAATTAATAACAGTAGTTAAAGCCGTTTAAAATTCACAAAATCAATATTCATCTCTGATGAGATTCAACCAATTCGTCGAAATTTGCATTTTGTTGAAATTTACGTTCAGTTCAACACGCTTGAGTTGAGCTGTACAGAAGTCAGTTCTATAATTTGTATTTAATTAGAATTTCAAACATAATTTGAAATCAATTTTGCATATTTAGAGAGCTTTAGATAAAAAAATTGCGAATGTTTGGAAAGATAACGATACTGCGTTGTTTTACGCAAATAAAAATATGTTTGTTTTTTCATCATTCACACAATGTTCGCAAAGGTGACTTATAATATTTATTCGATATTTATAATTAGTCAAACGCAAACACAATCAAGTAGTGTTATCTTTATAGTTTCATATTTTCTTCACTTACTTAAATCTGTATATTATTTAAAATAGTATAATTTTGGAAGTAATCTTTCCTTGACCATCCGTCATTGCCAAAAAATAAAGATTAGGCAAACTAACAACTTTCCACTGGGATTTTTCTCCTTCTATGGGAGTTAACAAACTGAAGGCCACTTTAAGAAATGACCCATCCAAGTGATGAAGGTCAAATCCCGGGGTCGGGGGTTTTGAGACAGTTGTCATTTTCGTTCTTTCTTTAATGGTTGAGTTATTGTTTTGTCTTTGGAGAAAGGAATCCTCTTGACGAAGGGGAAAAACCTAATCCATCGACCCAACAGTCAACCCTAGCGATTTGCTTACGTGTGGGAATTATCGTTAATGCCTTCCTTTTTTTTGCAAATTTGACCCCGACGGCATCTAGGAAGATAGAAACAGCCAGCATAAGAAACCAAAAGTAATATACCTCGATTTAACCTTTGTACTGAACGTTTCGGCAGTAATTGAAGGATTAATGTTTTCCAACTTTTTTTTTCCAGTGTCATTTTGTGCGGGGTGTATTTTCAGCGAGTTTTGTTACCCTTTTTCCGTCTCACATCCGAATGGACATTTTATTTCACTCCGCTGCGGTAGTGAAAAGACGTAAAATATTAAACATTGACCATTAACCTTGAACGGACTGCCAACGGTGGCGGAGGCGGCTTACGCCTTTCGGCCACACAGTTGTTTTTTTTATTTCCTTTTCGTAACCAATACCTTCGGGGAGGTTGGTTTGACGCTGCCTTCCATTTTATGGCGAGTTGATCTTTAAGGGTCCAAATGGCTTCTGTACTTACTGAATCCCATGACACCCTGCCTTTCGGGCGGGTTTTCTTTTCCAAGAAAAACAGACCAACCGAAAAAGAGAAGGGTTAAAGGACAGTAAAAGATGGATTTGAATATGACTTCCTGATGGAGGCACTCTTGACAGTTTGGAGTTGAGGAACGGCCGAATACCCGTACTCGGAATAAACAGACGAAAAGCTCTTGAAAGCTCGTCACAGACAGGACGTAAAAATAAAATAATGACACTTCAAATAATGTGCACAAAATGAATGATGACGATTTAACAATTGGTCTTTAAGTTATCTCTCAACGCAATAAAACGGTTTGAGGTTAAAGTTTTTATTTTGTTTTAATATCGGTTGTAAAAATAGTGCAATAGTGTCGATCATTGTGAAATAAATTTAGTTTCTCATTTTAAATGTTTTCTATACATTCACTTTTAATGTTTCTTTTGTTTTTAATACTGGCCAGAATGGCTTAAAATTGAAACATTTTTTTTTTCAATAATTTCTCAGTATTATGCTCTCCCATATACAATATTAATTCTTATTTGTTAAACAAAACATTTCATTTGCGTATATTGTCGGCAAGAATAAAAAAACAAATCGTAAACAGAATTATTCCGCTACTGAATAATGTATGAGTGTTCAATTTGCTGTTAGGAAGTGATTTATTGCAACCCAACAGGCTCAACTCGGCGAGCCTGAACTGATGTGGGAAATTACCCACAACAATGAAAACAATTCATTCGATGTAGTTCCACTCCAGAACTACAAGTTGTTTGCTGCAAAAGCAACAAAGTGTTTGGTCACGGTAAAAGCGTTGGCCAAAGTGATGTTTTATGACCTCATTTGTTACGAATCGCGAGCAGGTTGAAGTTGAATAAAAGCACAAAATGCGATGTAGTTGTACAGCGCTTTCGTAACGGCATGGTATTCCATCACATTCGCGGCGATTCGATTCCATTGCACCACGATAACGAGCACGTGCTGTAAATAGAGAAACATCCCGGCAATGTTGCTTTTCAATCTGGCAAACTTTCCGCTCTGTAAGGCCATGCGGAAGACTGTGGGCAAGATTTACTATCCAAAGGTTAGTTTACTATCCATATAATTATCACCTCCCTCGCTACTGATGTCTCGAAGGAAGAAAAATTCAAACGTTGCTTTGTAAAAGACGATGGTGGTCTAGAGAAAGATTGATTTATTGCTCGATCTCGGTGCCGATGCACGATGCAAAGAAGGAAGCAGCAAAATCTGAAGATGATTTATAGTGCGAAACCCGTGACGTATTGCGAAACTATAGAAAAACGACAGCGTAGAGTAGTGAAACCAAGCTGAAAAGTGCTGTTTGTTTATAACAATGTGTTAAAAAGTGAACATGAAACAAGCTGGAAGCGTTTTAAGGATATCGATTGATGTAAAACAAAATCACTTTACCATCACTGTGCTGTTCAGCTGGATTCTGTAAGTCTCCCTCAAATTGAATCTGTCATCAGTGTTCAGTTTCTCTTGGCCAATTATTAAGTATGAATTTCTACCCAAAATTTTTCTCTTTTATTATTTATGCAACGGTAGATATATCTAAAATAGCAAGTGAATACGATAAAAACGAAATCAATGAAATTAAAAAACACTCTAAAACATTCGTTTCAAACAAAAGCTCGGGATTTTCCGACTAAAACGAAGGTTTAATTGGTTTTAATTAAATTTACTTGTTCCTGTTCTTTTACTGATACTTAAAAAACTAACTAACTTAAGACAAAACCACAACTAGATGACTTAGGAATACCTAGGATTCATCCCTTCCAAAAACACATTGTTGTTAGCGTGACACATACCATATAGTATTCAATTTCGTTGAATTAATAATTGATGAACACTGTAATTTTTATGTATGTTGTTAATTTTTTATATATTTTATCATTCTATTTTTTTTCTTTCGAAATGTTTTAAGTACTGAGCGTTATTTGAAGGTATTATTATGAAATATTAAATTTAGGAGAAAATAGTTTAGCATAAATGGAGACGCATGGTGCGTTGTAGCATTCCATAAATGGAGGCGCCTGGTTTGTGGTGGTTAATGCATTCGACCAAAAAGAAAGAAGATGAGACATAAATATGAATCTCTATCAGTTATAGTTGAACATTACCAGCATTATAGTTGAACTTCTGCAAATCTGCAAGAATTGCAAAACGGAACAATCTATAGCATATTCCTGTACATAAATAAACCCGTTCAATATCAAAACAAAGTTACTAAAATTGCTTTTATTTGCTTGGTTTGAGTTTTCGTTTTCTGAAATGAAAAATATTATGGAAAGACAAAAGGATTCAAAATCACAAAGTTTACGGCGTGAAACAAGCAGAAGTGAAATAACGAGAGTGACGTTTTTAAAGCTACCAGACTGACACAAAATGTAAGAAAGAAATCAATGGTTCTTCAAACCGACGATCATACACGCGTGATCAACCAATACCAGTGTGCTCGACACTTTTATGATATGCTTCCGGCTCACGGTCGGAAAAGCATAGCCTACTCTTGCCGACGCCCCTAACAACCATTAGACACCGGTCTAAGTACCCCGGCTAACAAACAACCGGGAAAACCCGCACCCAACTGCTACCTACGCGATAAATCACGTGCGCAAAATTGGGAAGCGATTTGTGTTATTTGCATTTGAATTTACATTTCACTTTCCAGACGGTTTCATTTCCTTTCGCATGATTCGAGGGGTTTCCCCGGCCGTTCTGGTTTCATTCTGCTCAAATAATTCTCTCTTTCTTTCTCTCTCCCTCCACACTGCTTCTTTCCCTTGGTCAACTGAAGCAATTGGAGGGCTACATTACATTACCAGCTTCACCGTTTGGCTTTCTCCCAATGTGTTTGCAGACATGTTTGAAAAGTGTGTGCACGTGATATTTTTTTATCACAGCAATGTTTGTTTTTGCGCTTGGCGCGAAAGAGCTTTATTTTTATTGCCGATTTTTATTTATGCATATCGCTTTCCAATCGGCTTTCAATCAGGGAGAGCAACGGCGTTTGAAAGAGAAGCATAAAATGGAAGAGAAAGAAGAACCCGTGCCAAAGCATTGCTTTCGGGTTCCTATCAAGAATTCAATCGCTGCTAGCAACAGTATGAATGCAGATTTGTGTCCCTTGTTTGCTTCCGTATCGTACCCGGGCTCCGGTGCGATAAGGAAAGTGACTGTTCCGGTTTGGGTCGTAAATCATACAAAACTGGTTTTAGGCAGTGGGCAAACGAGCAGTGTAATAACCATGGGGACGAGGAGAAGGAAAAAGTGAACAAGTTTTACTGTTTTATTGGTTTGGTTAAGCATGACACATTGCTTTAAAATGGTGTGCAATAAAATAATGATTTAGAACTCACCTAATATTTTTCTACGCACAGTTATTCTGGATATTCTAAATGGTGCAGTTTACTTCAACTCTGTAACACTCGGTGTCAGCTTTGTGAAAGCCATTATGTTTCTTTTTGTTATGCATATCACAATTTTATAAAACCTCTGCATAATTTTTTAAAGAAATATACGCATTCATTGACTCACTGTTCTAAAGAAGTTAAATATAAAATAAGTTCAAAAGAATGTGTAAAGACTTAAATTATGGATAAAATTCAGTAATGTAAATTTCACATTTTAATAATGTTTCCATCCGCACATTTACTACACAACCATTTAAAATCGTTGTAATTTTCGTATTTACTCTAACATATGTTACGGTATAAAACATGATTGATTTCGTTTTAAAACCAGTCTTTTCTCGTGCTATTTTCTCTAGACGTTTCGTCAGAATTTTGTAATCTAAGTTACATCAAATGCCTTTAACTCACAACCTAACCAAATATATTTGAAAACTTTTTAAAACGGGATTTTAAATTAAGAAACTCTAGCTTTTATTTTTCTCCGGCATCAAAGCTCTTAGTACGAAAAAGTTACAAATTGGAAGAACCAAGCACGTATTTGTGGATTAGTAAATGCCATTAGGTGCTCTTACAAAAAAGTATAAGAAACTCCCAAGGTTAGTTATTCATTTCATGATACCTCTGTGGGCCATTGAGTAACTGCTAGGAAAAACGAACACGTGTGTAGCATAAACCAACTATCCCCATAAGTAAACGATGACCATCAGCAGCGCAGGGCTTAAAAACCGCTGGCACAAACCAGTACGCGGATGTAATGTCGCAAAGGTATAAGAAGCAATTGTCATTGGCTTCTCGGCAGCGAGGCCACCGAATGCAATAAAAGGGAAATTTAATTCAATTTATAAACGAGCCAAGTCGAGAATGAAATAAAATCTGAAATAAAAAAACTTAAATGAAAAGAACCAAGCAGATGACAAAACCAACGAGTGTATAAAACAATCCGTGAGGAAAAACCGAACCGGCAGAGACCGCAAAACACAAGCACCGGGTACATGGTCCGAACATTGCCACGTGAATTACACCGCATCTTGACGCAGAGAAACGCCGAACGGTTGGTGGACAAAGCGTTTCGGTTTTCCACGGCACCATAAAAACTCATACGCGGCCAGGCGGATATCGTAGCGATTCGAAACCGTCCACCGTCCGAAGTAACAACAATGCCGTGGGTTGGAAAACCATTGGCATCGGTTGCAATTGCCGGAATAGAAAAATGTACCAGGAAGGTGGAGGTAGATGAAAAATAAAATTGTACAATACAGACAATTTACGCTCCATCGGTGCAACAACGGAGACCGCTTGCCAAAGCGTGGCGGAGAACACAATAGAAGAATCGCACAATTTATTCAATCATATTACTCGCTGAACCGGAAGCATGTCGATCAGCGGAACCATTCTGCTCGCAAGGATGGACGGCACTGAACTGGAAAGAAGTCGACGCTACCCTTGCGGACTAGAAAGCGTGAAAAGTCAAAGATGGAAAAGCACACCCAATATCAGCGAGAAGCGAAATGAAATAATTTCACTGTAAGATGTGTAAGTTTACATCGCCAATGAAATGTATAACATAAAAATAAAAATGGTTACAGTACATGAATGGTCTTTCCGGGACATTTATGGCAATATCCGGAGCCAACAAATGCAAATGAAGGTAATGTAATTGAGCATCTGTGTGCTTATTAATCAATTAACTTTTCCCCGTTCGTTCAAACACACCGCTTTTGTGAACCTTGTGAAGAAAATCGAAAACGTTGGCGTACACTGCTTCCCGGCTAGCCTGTAAAAAAGTAAAGACTAAAAAAACAGAGAACGTATTATATTCCGTTATTTGTTCGCCGTGTAGACATTTCTCCTGAACAAACCATAACACAATCAGGCGCAGACTGATCATCGTTCCGAAAATATGGTTGATGGAAGTGAAAACACATGGAAAAAAGTGGTTCACTTGGATAAATAGATTTCATTCCACACAGCGGATCTACCCGGCCACTCGATTTTGGCTCATTTATGCGTGATTGCAAGCGAAAGTGCCAACATTTTTTTCTCATTGCGTTTTTCCATGTACATATTTCAACGAAACATAGGAGCGTTTGAGCAGCTTGCATCGGTAAGTGGTACATGAAATACTATTTTCAAACGAAACACAAATTGAAGTACGTTTAGAAAAATATTTGGTCTTTGTTTAAATCAATAGATCATCATTTTTAATGGTGAGTGATGGTGTTCATTAGAAAAAAGGACTCATGTTAAAATTTGCCTTCGTTTTTCCCTTTCTGAAGCCCTTATTACAAATGTTATTGCTTTAAAAAAATAGTTAACGCACTGCTGCGGGTGTTTGAGTTTTAAAAAAACTTAAACTTTATTTCCTACAACATATGTGCGGGTTAATACCCAACTATCGTGTTCGGATGCTGGATACCAACTGATGATCGGTTCGCGATCTGGATCGTTGGTTCACGGTCTTCTGATTCTAGGTGGTCCGCGTCGCTGCGGGAATCTGCAACTCAGCATAATGCGGGCGGTCCGCGTTGCTATGGGAAGCTGCAACTCAGCATAATGTTGTGGTCCGGGGGCCGCGTCGCGATGATCGAATGTTGACTCACAATGTATGCTCTGGCGATGTCCACAATGTATGCGATGGCGTTGTCCACAATGTATACGCTGGCGTTGTCTTGACTCCTCCCTTCTTAAATGACTTTGTCCTCAAAGTCTTGTTGCTGCGTGGAATGATGTTGGTCTGCTTACGAATGTTTCTCCGCGTTGCGGTTCTTGGTTTATGTTTACTTTTACCATTCTCCTTCTATTGAAAAATAAGCAGATTACGGTTGCGCATATGAATAGTAACATGAAAGTTCCTCCGAATGCATGAATTTTCCATTTGATGGAGTTGTTTTGTAGATTTATACTTTGTAGCGTTTCTCGATGTTGCAACGTAAGATTGTTTAGATATTCTATCGGTGGTCTGTCTTCAATTTCGCTTATGTTGACTTTTATTCCCGCTGTCGAGTAGTATGGTTTACCGGGAATGATGGCTTCGTTGTTTGAATAAATTTCTCCGTTGATGATTATGTTGCAATTTTCAAATTGTATCAAGTATGACCCGTTCAATACTTGGTTTGCATTACTGCAATTTGACGATATTTCTGCGATTGCATCATTAATGAGAATATTGGCGTCATTAATGCGTTTCACCAATCCTTTCGAGTAAATTTTTTCGTATTGACATTCAGCGTCTTCTCGTTTCACGAGTTTTTCTATGCATTTGGTGGGTTGTTGCAGATTTACTTGTTGGCATATGTAGAAATCTTCCTGCTCTTGGCATCTTTCCGTAATTTCGAATACATGCGTTCGATTTCGTATTATGAAATTTTGTTTTACGATAATCCGTCTCTCGTGCTGGATTATGGAGTCAATGTATTCGTATTCGTACATTTGTGTGGTTACTTTGGGGAACTTTAGTATGTAGATAATATGCGTTTGGTTTACAGCAACTTGCGCAGTTGATTGCCCTAGCAATTCCTCTGGAGTACGGTAAGTAATGTTGTTACTCTCTAGGAATTGGGCTATAGAGTTTAGATCATCTAGGGATAGTAGCTTGCTGCTTGGAATCCCGTGTTTCGCGAGTATGATGGCATCTTCAATTACTTCTAATTTTTCTTGTAGCATGTTCATGTTTGATAACAGGATCAGTTGACGAATCTCTGTCTGGTGCGTTTCGTATCGTTGATTTTCAATGTTGATAACCGTGTTGGCGACTTCTGTTACTTGTTGGAGTCGTTCATTTAAACCTTGGTTGATAACTACTTGTTTGTTGTTTTCAGCAATTAGGGAGTTTATCGTTGAGTTAATAATATGTAGGTCGTCGGCGTCTGGATTTCCTGCGATCCATTTCCAAACCTTTCCGATCGTGTCCCATCGTTTTTCTCTGTTTGTAAACGGTCTAATCTTTCTAAAGGTTTCCTGTAGCGTTCTAGCTTTTATATTAATCAAACTTTCAATTGATGCCGTATAGATTCCATTTGGAATTTCTTCTAACGTTTTTTCTACTGCTTCTTCTATGTTTGATAAATCGATTGGATGTATCGTCCTTACATCTTCTTCTTCTTGTTGGCGTAACGACCTCTTGGTCATGCCTGCCCGTTAAGGGCTTACGAGACTTGTTTCCCTGTTGTACGTGGATAGTCAGTCCTCTCGTACAGGGGAGGGTCCGGTCTCGGTTGGGATTCGAACCCACGCCGTCGAAGTGGTGAGCCCCGGCGCTCATGGGCCGATTTTCTAACCGGCGCTACCGCTCGGCTGTCGCGGACCCCCCGTCCTTACATATCCGATTTGAATTTTAGCTTTACTTATTGGTATTATAGCTAAGGGATTATTACTTAGATCATATATGCTTATATCTGCTACAATAAGCTTGATCAACAGGGTTGTAATCACTCTGTAACGATAGTTAAAAGAATTTCAAAGAGTGTATTAATATTTCTTCCTTATTTCCTTAGATTCATTTTATGAATTTTTCGATTATTTGAATCGATTATATAAGTTGGATAATTCTCCTTTACTTTTATTATGTTGAAACGACTTTCGCGTTTATTATTTGTTTTCTTCCTTTCATATACATATTCGCTTTCTTCATAGTCTTTATATTTTTCATCTTTGATTTTTTCATCATTCTTTTTGAATATTTCGAGTATTCTTTCATTTGTAGCTTCTCTTATTCTTGCTCTTTCTTGTGGATCATCTGATCGTTCTCCTACGTACACATTTCTTGGTGTATCCTTTATAAATGAGTGAATAGTATGATTATATTTATAAACGGCTTGTTGCACTAATGTTATGATACTCATTTCTGGATTGAGTTTTTTCGTACATCTTGCTATTTCTCTGATAGTCGAATGGCATCTCTCTACTTGACCATTCGTTTCTGAACGATTAACTGGAGTTTTGAAGATTTTGACTCCTAGATTTAGTATTGATTGTTCGATTACATTCGATACAAAAGTACATTCGTTGTCTATAACAATTTGGGCTGGCAAGTCCCAGTCATATAAAAGTTGTAGTAATACTTCCTTTATGTCAGCGATTGATTTCGATTTTATCGGTCGAATTTTAACGTACTTTGAAAATTTATCGATTGACGTGATAAATAAAAAGTTTGCGTTGTATGCAAATATATCAATATGAATTAACTCTCCTGGATATGTCGGTATTGGTGTTTTTACTGGTATAAATACTTGTGGTTTTCTATCGTATTTTTCGGTTTTGCATATCTCACAATTTTTAACAATATTTTGAATACTTTTTCTCATTCCGGGGAAGTAGAATTTTTTTATGAATTGCAATGAATTTTCCTTAGCGTTTCTGTGTGCAAAATTATGGATATTTTTAATCTCTTCGATTTGTTTTTCTACGTCGCAAAGATCTTCAACTTGTATTTGAGAAAATCTAGCTTTAACTGTTTTTGGATTGTAAAGGTTTTTATAAACTTCTTGGATAATTCCCATTGTTTGTTCATCTGTATGAATTCCATTAATTACGTTTGGATTAATAACTTTTTTGAATTTATCTTTGATAAAATCAGTAGTAAAATTTGGTTCGATGAAAATATGCCTTTTAAATTTCGGGAAAGGGCTTATTAGTTCGGAAGAGGAATTAGTTCCGATTTTAAATATTAGTTGGTTGCGGAAAACATTAATAGGTGCTTCTGTTGAAGGGATATATGAATTATCGTCTTCATCAGCTGAGTGCTGGGTTGGTGTTAGTGAGTTAATTTGTATTCTGGAAAGGGCGTCGGCTACGACGTTCGATCTTCCTGGTTTGTAGCATAACTGGTAATCATGTTCCTCTATGAATGATTTCCATCTTTTCAGCTTTGCGTTGTTGTTCTGCGGTGATAAAGCAAATGTTAGTGGTTGATGATCAGTATGGATATTAATTTTTGCTCCGTATATGAAATTTCTCAGTGTATGTAGTGCCCACACGATGGCAAGCATCTCCTTTTCGTTTGTTGCATAATTTTCCTCAGTTTGGGAAAGAGTTCGGGAAATGAAGGTTATTGGTCTATCTCCGTCGTGGCATTTTTGTGAAAGCACAGCTCCTAGTGCTTTATCTGATGCATCTGTTGTCAGTTCAAATGGCTTCTGGAAATCTGGAAAAACTAAAACATCATTAGAAGATATTATGTCTTTCAAGGTTTGGAATGCGTTCTTTGCATTTTGATCAAATTTAATTGGAACATTTTTTGATTCGTTTTTTGAAATTTGGCGATGGCCATCCTCCCCTCTTAGGAGTTTTGTGATGGGTTTTGCTAAGTGTGCATAGTTTTTAATAAACCTGCGGTAATAACCTGACAGTCCTAAAAATCTTCTCAGTTCTTTAAGGTTCTGTGGTTCTGGGAATTTTTTTATGGCTTCAACTTTTTTTATGTTTGGCTTAAGTCCTTCACTTGAGACAATGAATCCGAGGAATTCTACTTCTGTTTTTAAGAATTCGGATTTGTCTGGCTGTATTTTGAAATTTGCGGCTCGCAATGTGTCTAAGACAATTTTCAAGTTTTGCAGATGTTCTTCAACTGTTTCACTAAATATGATAATGTCATCGATGTAAACGTGACATATTTTTCCTATATGTTCTCTCCAAGTGTCGTCCATGACGCGTTGGAATATGGAAGGTGCATTTTTTAATCCAAAGGGCATGCGTACGAATTCATATTTTCCATTGTTTATCGAAAATGCAGTTTTTTCGATGTCGTTCTCCGACATGGGTACTTGATGAAATCCTGATGCTAAATCAAGGGTAGTGAAAAATTTATTTGAGCCTAAATTGGCTAGAACAGTAGATGGATCCGGAATAGGATATTTATCACTTATTGTTTGAGTATTTAATTTTCTGTAGTCTATGACAAGTCTATATTTTTTTTCATTGGCAGCGTCCAGTTTTTTTGGAACAATCCACACTGGTGCATTGTATGGGGATTTTGAAGGTCTAATAATTCCATCATTTAGTAGTTTTTCAATTTGCCTGTTAACTTCACCTTTAAGTGCTTGGGGATAAGGATAAGTTTTACTGTAGATTGGCGATTCATTTTTTGTCCTTATGGTAGCTTTTACTTGTGAGGTAAAAGGTAATTTAGAATCAGGTGGTTGGAAAAGATCCTGATATTCCTGTAATAGGTTATGTAGCTGTATTTTTTCGTTTTGGTTGAGATGACTATCGCGGATGTTTATTTTATTTACTTCCTGTAGTTCATATTGTTGTAGGGGTATTACATTTGTACCGTCAATGATTAATTCATCATTGGCTGTGTCAATAACTGCTTTGATTTCTTTCAGTGAATCGTGCCCTATTATGGCATCGAATGATTTCAAGTTTTCAAGATGATAAAATTTTAACATTTTATCTGAAAATGGTTGGAATAAACGGGCTTGTGAATAAGCTTCGATTTTTATGTCTCCTGCTACAGAAGATACATAAAATGGTTTATCAATTTTATGGGAAATTTTAGCATGTTTCGGGTGGATATAGTTCTTATTAGAACCGGTATCAATGAGCATTTTTAATGGCTCCGAGGCGTTACCATAAAAAAGAAAGTAAGGCAACGCCGAGTTTAGTCTAAAAAATTAAGTTCTGCGACTTCGACAGTGTCACTGAAGTTGCATCCTTCTTGTTTTTCAATGGTTCGGAGGTATCTCTCGAACGATTGTAATGTGTTGTTATCTATTGTGTTGTTCGCGGGGTTACCGTTTTCGAATTGTTGTGGCGGATTGGCATCCGTTATGTGGTTCACCGTATTTGAGTGTCCTGGCTGTGTTTGGATATTATTGACCCTGGGACGTTTTGGGGGTCGAACATTGTTTGAGTTAGGGCGGTTTCCATAGTTCACTTGTTGTGTTCTGATGGAATGGTCAACTTCCATAGGCTCTGGTGGCGGTTGACGTTGAAAATTGTTAAATGGTTTTTGTTGGTAGTGTTGGTTGTTCTTTTGGGCGAAATTATTAAAATTTCTGTTTCCCGTGAACGGTTTGGGATGGTAAGGCCTTGGTGGCGGAGGTGGATTTGTATATCTTATGGGCGTTGGTGGCGGTAAGGGAATCATATTCCTTGGTGCCGTTGGTGGGATATATGGCCTTGGTTTGGTTAGCATTTTTCTACACTCAATATTTTGAAATGAAATGCAGTAGCTGTACGCTCCTGCAAGGGATGTCGGTTCATAATTTCTAATGAATTTATAAACGTCTCCATCTAGTCCTCTCATGAAAGCATCGATTGCTTTTTTGTTGTACATTTCGATTAGAGCTCTTGAGGCTTCGGGGTGTGTGAATCTTTCGTCAGTGTTTATTTGATTTGCTATAAGCGAGAGCAATCTATTTACTTCGTCGTAGTATACTTCCAATGAGCGGCTCTTCTGCTGCACGCTCATAAGTTGGAAGTCTAATGTTTCCAAATCTCTCTTTTCACCGTAATACGTGACCAATGTTTTTTTGATCAGGTTCCAATTTATGCCTACATTTGAAGCAACGAGTGAATCGTTCGCTTCACCGCGGATTTTTCTGCGAATGAATTTGCAGATCATATGGTATTTGTTTTGGCGTTCAAGTGTGTCTGTACTTTTAGTTTGGTACAGTTTTACCAAGCTATCTACGTCATTCAACCAGCTATTCAGTTCGCTGGGATCCCCAGTGAAATTTGGTAGATCCTTTACCAAATCAGGGATTTTTTCAAAACTTTCGGGATTTACACTTGTTCCATCTGGCTTTGTAAAGTAAAGCGGTGGATCGGAATAATCGATCTGAGCGGGGGCGACATTGCACGCTTCGAGTGCGGCAATGCGGTTAATAATTTGGTCAAGGTCTGGTCTCGACATTTTGAAGGAAAAAGATTGTAATGAATTTATAAGATCCTCCAGGATTTTTTGTTTGTTTTAACACGTTTTTCACTTCACTAGGTAATTTTACTTAATATTTGTTAATCGCGTTTTTGTAATCACTTGATTTTTGTTTCACAATTTTGTGTTTGTTTCACAATTTTTACTTACTGTTTTTTTTTGTTACTTACAGTACCATACGCATCCTGTATCGGGCGATGGTTTTATGATTTATGATGCTCCTCTGACGGGCGTTGTGTTTTACTGCTCCTCTAGCGGGCGTAGTTTAGTTTCTGGAAAACCGGCTGTGAATGACTTCCTTCTCGGTGTAATGGATGGCTCCTTTTTGTCCTGTGTGAGCTGCTAACTGCACAGGTGACTCGGGATCCTTTTTACACGGCTGCACTCGGCGATCAGGAAAGTCTTTTTAAGTTTGGGATTCGGTGGTAACTATCACTCTAGCGTGGTTACTTTCACTTTCACTTGTACTTAATTTCACATAGCGCGGTCCCTATTCGGGCGCCAGTTAACGCACTGCTGCGGGTGTTTGAGTTTTAAAAAAACTTAAACTTTATTTCCTACAACATATGTGCGGGTTAATACCCAACTATCGTGTTCGGATGCTGGATACCAACTGATGATCGGTTCGCGATCTGGATCGTTGGTTCACGGTCTTCTGATTCTAGGTGGTCCGCGTCGCTGCGGGAATCTGCAACTCAGCATAATGCGGGCGGTCCGCGTTGCTATGGGAAGCTGCAACTCAGCATAATGTTGTGGTCCGGGGGCCGCGTCGCGATGATCGAATGTTGACTCACAATGTATGCTCTGGCGATGTCCACAATGTATGCGATGGCGTTGTCCACAATGTATACGCTGGCGTTGTCTTGACTAAATAATATGTAATGTGTATTATAATGTGTTGACACCAAATTTTATTTACAAGATTCTTACATCATTACCAAACATCATGGCTATTTCCAATGCATTGAATATTATAAGTTACAGCGTTGCATTAATATTTTCACTTGGTTCACTTGGATCGACTTCAACCATTTTTTTGCTCTCCCTTGGAAAGAGTATATTACCCTACCTTCCCCTAAGTTGAAATATTTCACGCTTTTCTTGTTTATTCGGTAAACATGAAAGACGGATTTCACAAGATAAAATGAGGTAAAAACCCATTCCATTCGAAATGAGCAATTTTTCTCGTTTACATACATTTATGCTTCCATAAATTCTTCCACGAGGGAGTAAAAATTGGCGTTCGAAGCGTGGGAATTCAGGTGGGGGAAGCTTGAATCCATTCAGATTAAATCATAAACAGACAGAGCGCGAGACTAAATGGTACCAGGTTTTGCTGGTTTGAACAACCCTTTATTAGATTCTTTTTATTCATTTTTTAATTTCTTCATGCTGTGGAAGGCTCTGAAATACTTTGACGCCATTTTTCGCCTGCATGACCAGCGTGGAAGGCGTCGGCTGAGAAGAGATGCAGCGTTAAAACATTTCGCAACGTGCGGTCCATTTGAAGTGATCTACACGTCGTCGGTTTATGATTTACGATAGCGATAACACGGAGGCACACGGAGGGTTTCTACGAACCCCGACGTTTTGTGACGGAACGCATCGTGGCATGGAAAAGAGAAACAAACGTTCTTTTCACTGCAAAAGAACCCAACATTTCGCTTCGGCACGTCGTGAGCGGACAGTAAAAGGAGCATTTTTCAGTAACTGCACACGCCTTTTGCCTAGTCGTTTTATTCGCCGTACTTAACTTTAAGCTTCGGCGCACATGTGTCCGGAGGTTGGTAGGAAGATTATGATCATAAAGATGAAAAGTTTTCTTCAACATTGGGAGAAGAACCTACGAACGTGTTGAAATAATATATCTTTCATACTTTTTCACGAATGAATTTATCTCTTAGTTGATGAAAAGACAACTTTCCAGTAAGTATGCACGAAACAAAAGCTTCTCGGGGTGCTTCTTTCTTATATGCCACCGGTGATACTAGAAAACGCTGAAAACTTCAAATATACGAGAACTGAAAATGTATTATAATGTGTTTAAAAATTATAATCTAATTAGTTTTAGATGACAACAACTCTTACACAGCGCATACTGTTTTGGTTTCAAGTAACAAAATGTATTGATAATCTGCAATACATTTTTGTAGATCAATTTTGATAAAATCTTAGTTTTATAACAATACAAAAAACAGTTAGAAAAGCGTATCATTAAAATGATCAATACGTTATTTCTTCTAATAAATGATATTTAACACGCTCTAAATTTAAAATCAATTTCAAATTCAACAAAACTTTTTTTAATATTTAGATAATTTCAAAAATTTTGCTCATCAGCAAAGAACATAACCCTTCAAAATATATTTAAACTCTTAACCAGATCGCAAAACAAACTTATGTGTGTTTCGAAAACAGAATTAAAGCATAGTAATTATTTGTGGATGAATGTTCTATTACAAGAATTGATTGGAAAGAAATAAACAAGGGAATGATAAACGAAGACAATTGAAAACATTTAATAGGTTTAAAAAGATACATTTCGGATGATTTACTCGAAATGTATCTCGTAATAAATGATAAGTTTTTTATTTTGTAACAACAAATGCATCACACAAAAAGCTTCTCAATTTACCCAGAAAAACAATCATCACCAAAGGGAAAATAGGAGTCAAATTTCGTTTCCATAATTTTCCACCATTGGAAAATAATGCCAGGTTTATTATTATCATATTCTCTCTTGACAGACTGATGTTCTTTTAATGGACGCCTATTCATTCGCAACTGTTCCAAACAACGATGAAATTTACCGGATCACTTTGGAGTTGCAAAATGAAAGGAGCTCATAGGAGTCGACAACTGCCGGTTGGTGAACAAAAAGTTAAGCTGTCCTTTGATTTGAGTCATATTTCATAAGAAGTCCCATTGGGTTTTGTACGAGGTTGGGTTAATTCCATTCAAGAGCCACCTGAAGTTTTCTCCGAAAACCTTTAAGCTTCTACACGTGCTTGTTCTTCAGATCATATTGCCTATTTCGTGAGTGAAATGAAACTGTTAAAGTGCTAATGTTTTGTTGATACAGTGGATGGAGGATCTTAAAAACAAAACACATCAACTAATTGAACAAAGCCCATGTAAATTTGTACAATGCTCAATACATGTTTTAATAAGTAAAGTTCCTCCAAGTGGAATTTCCTCCGCTAGGTCCCCTTCTGTTAATGAAATTCGAATTTCAAAAAATGAATTTCCCTGAATGTGTTAAACATGCAACTTTATCGAATTATTTTCACCTCAGGTGCTTGCATTTTTGCCGTCCAGCCATCATCCCATTTAGCGGCGCCATTATGGGCTAATTTATGTGCATTCTTACCGTTCGATGCTTACCATAAATGGCCGTATTGGTGCACCAATAACGGCGTGGCATAAAATAATCCACAGCAAAAAAAAAACCAAAGACCTCACGTGGCTTGCAATGGAAATGCAATGACGATGACGATGATGACGATGGCTTTTTTTTGTTTGCTTGTTTTGTTTGCATTCCACTCTCTTTTCCATTATCAGGATGCAGTAGCGAAAAGTTGCGGAACGTTTTTTTTCCATTAACGCTTTTCAGACGTTATTTTTCCGAAGCGGTCAACGGTTAATGGAAAAATACTAGCGCCCCCCGCACATTACCATGTTTGGGTTATCTTTAGGTGGGGGAGGGGACGAATTTGTTTTCTCTTTCTTTCTCTTGTGAACATTGTTTTGTGTTTTTTCTTTGTTTTTTCTTGCAACCCGGACTATGAAGGATCAACCGATGGCGTACCGCATCTGGGCGTAAATGGCATTTGCATATTTGTCGTGCATATTATTTTACGAGCTTTCAATAGTTCATTGGACGCAAACAGAGGACAATGGGGAGGTTGATAGAATCGTGTAGAAAAGCATGCCACGATCACAACGTTGTATCGTAAGTTATATCATTTTAAAGTATTTCGTATTGGTGTTTGCTACCATTTCGACATAAGGTCGTGTGTAATGGACCAAGAGTCCTTCAAATGGCTTTTAATAGATTGTTTTATAATGTGATCCTACAAAAACTTTCTTTTAGAAAAACTGGCAATAATAAAACGTAAGAAAAAAAAACAAAACTTGAAGTAATGTAAACAGGCTTTGAAGAATATTATAATATCAACATAAAATTCAACATCCCAATGAAAAGTTTTGAACGAAGAAATGATTATTTCTCATTTGCTGCTTCAAAATACTTACCCTTTGACAGCGGAATCTTATTTGAAATATTCAAATGATAATAAATTTGTTAAATTACAAATGTAACTAAAAGTAAATGAAAGACGTGACACAACCTTCAACATATTTATTCAACGTTATTCAGAAACTATATTCGTGGCTGCTTCTTTTATCCATCAGTTTTGCATAAAACAATTGTAAATAAAATAGCTTGTGAACAGCAAATAAGTACATTGTATCAATTACACCGTACTGGTTAAATTTAAATGTATTTATCCTTGTTAAAATGTTGGGAGTTTTTCCGCTTCTTTTTCCACCGATTGCAAAAAAAAATCATCAAAAACAAAACAAACAAAAAAGGTGACTCCTCTGTAACGAACCTGCGGTTAGTATGATCCTGTACGCATTTTATCAACTCCCGATGTCATCACCAAACCGTGCTGATTATTCTCGGCCAATTTTACCAAACCATTCCCACCGACGTTTCGCCCGAAACGCACGCCAAAATCACGAAATTAAATCACTCACAATTAAACATTTATACACATAAAACCATAATTAACACGCGTGGAATCGTGTGCCGCGTCCGGGAGGCGCTGGTTCGGCGGG
This sequence comes from Anopheles coustani, assembly GCF_943734705.1. Classification (NCBI taxonomy): domain Eukaryota; kingdom Metazoa; phylum Arthropoda; class Insecta; order Diptera; family Culicidae; genus Anopheles; species Anopheles coustani. The sequence goes on along the minus strand of NC_071288.1, from coordinate 66,773,645 downwards.
ACATGATTAAAGGCGTCCCGATATATTTCGGCATCAAATTTAACCCGAAATGAACAAACACACACATACACCCACAGAAAACCCACGCTAAATGCATCAGTGATTGACTGACTGGAATGAAGCTTTGTGGTGATCAGGATTGGTGATTTCCACGCTGGCTTTTGTGTGCCGTAGCTCCGTTTTTTTTCTTCCTTCCAAACAGCAGCTGCAGCATTTGGTATTCAATTTCCGATATCATATCACCGGATCAATACTTAATATCACCATTTCAATACCGGAATCGCCGAAACGCAAGCCTCCCCGGGAAAAAGGGGATCCCCCCGACGGTCGAGATAAAAGTGGTGCTGGTGGGAAAATTCAATTTAAATTAGTGCCAGAGTCATTGATTGCGTCCTATTTGTATGCTAATGTGCATTTGGCTAAATTGTCTGTAAATGAAGTGACGCAGAGCGAAGGGGGTTGGACTGAAAGGGTTGAAATAAAAAGCTTCCCAGGTCAAACATGGTTTCGAACCGTAGGAGAAGTACCGACCGACCAGGGGACGTTTGTGTGAAATTTTAATTTGTATCGAATTTAATTAATCCAAATTTATACATGACCACCACTCGGTTTTGGGGAAGAGGGTAGCAGGTTCCAGTGCACCGAACGGGTGGTTGATTTAGCCTGAACGGATGAATTGCTCGGGTGGGTAAAGTGGCCACAACGGGCTAATGATTGCAATCTAGTGCCACTAAATAGTAGACGGCCGGAAACATGTTCATCGATAATTGGATCCACGGCCTTTGACCGATGTTTCATGTGCCAAAGTACAAAGGGGTGTGTTTGTTTGGTTTTTATTTTAGATTTACATTTTAAACTGTACCGTAACAGGACAAAAACTACCCATAAAGGTGGTAAAGTGATTATCGAACATTGCATATCGTACGGAACAAAAGAATAATTATTTTTATTGGAATTCATAATCAATTTTTCAATCGGTATAAAATAATGCAGAAAAATTTGAACAATACATTTTTCCACATTTATCCTGTAATGCTTTTCATTTCATTAATAATCTCTAATCCACTTCATTGATCCACCTTTGAATGCGCTTTTTGAATTGTTCCATAATAAAATCATTTGCAAAAAATAATGACCATTTCTTTACGCTCTCCAACAAAGCGTAATAACGAAATATGTAAACGCTTTGAATGGAAATGTTTTGCGTTTGACAAACCATTGAATCATAACTGGAAATGCATAAAACAGGTTATCCTGAAAATGAAAAAAAAAAAAACATTTAAACAGACAGATGGATAGTAAAACAAAATAAAAACACACTTAAGAGATTCATTTCTCAGATGCCACTTCCAAAAAAAAAAAATAGAAAATAATTCGATAAAGTGATCTGGATAGTAGTTTTGCAAATTGAGATAGAGCTTTTTGTTGTAATATAACTACAGAAAACAAAGGATTATATCGTGGGCATAGAGGTGGATTGTAATTAAAATTTAGAAAAGTTTGTTCAAAACTCATATTTGGAACTCTATAAAAGAAACAAAGAAAGCCATATAAGATTAAAGGAAAGTGTCTTTCCTTATCTTTACCCGAATCAGGAAACATTTTACTCAATTGGATGCAAAGATAAGGATGAAAACAATTTCAACTATATCGTTTCAATCGTCATGAAGATGTACATCGGTGTATGGATAATCATCTTTAGCCTTTACAAACATAATTATTTAATTTCTCATAGACATAATCGTTGAACCACTTACTGCGAGATGCTTAAAGGATATTTTTAACAAGCTTATCGTGTGAATGAGTTATGTTTGGTAGTTTGCCCCGCTTCCTCAGCGTTTAGTCTGTTATGCATGATCCGTTTAAGCGATAATCGTTCAACCAGATCGTTTTGGACCAGTATCTTTTAGGTCAAAGGGTCCACAAAAGGTAGCCATTTATGAATTTTATCGGAAGCCCTGCAGCGCAGATGCAGTACACTTGAGCCAATTTAGAACCATTACACCTTACAAGATACATTGCAAATAATTCTTGGGTGCTTGTTCATTTGAACATTGGAGGTCATTCTTGGTTGCTAGACTCTTGTTGGATACCCGATCGGATTTAGGGCACCGAACGCTTCGCCTTAACAGATGGTAAGGTTCCTGTAAATCATGATGTGCATACTGTTTGGTCATAAAATGTAGTACTATCTAAATGGAAAAGATTAAACTAATTGCAAGTATGAAAATGCACACCATCCGTATGAGATTTCGGTTCTATTCGATAAAATCATATAACTGTTTTGTTATCTTAGCAATGCTTCGTCCAATTTTGTTTTCGAGCAGTGACCATCTGCTCCTAGAACTGGAAGTAAAATATTGTTTGAGAGCACTGTTTAAATCGTAAATTAAAAAAAACAACAAACAGTAATAGATTCAATTTTAAATCAAAATTGTAAAATTAAAATGAAAACTAGAAAACAACCTAAAATAAAACAAGTCAACTTAAGGATCGAAAAGTTTTAGTATAAATGGTAAACATTTGTTTTTGAAATTTGCAGAAAAATGTCCACTCAAAACTTTCTCAACTTCATACTTTAATCAATAAAAAACGCTTTTTTTAAAAATAGTTATATCCCGGAAATTTTTATTTTTCACTTTCTTCCACTACCGCACCGCTTTTACATCGATCAGTACGAGAGGTTTCGGCTATAAACACGATCCGTTTGCTGCCCCGTGCAAGGAAACAAATCGAACCACTCTCCAGTTTTACTCTCTTCCTCTTCTGTTACTCGTTTTACTTGCTTTACTTACTTGTTTGTTTGTTTGTTTTTTTTTTACATTACCTACTTAACTTTACCTAACAGTGATACGATCGTCAGTTGCGTGATGCACTGCGAAATAAAAAACAGGTAAAAAACATTCACCCTCCCTCGCTTTCTTGAAGGAGGGGGGTTTCGTTTGAAAAATGGGGTTGGGGCCAGAAGTTGAGGGAGCCTCGATTGTGTTGTGGTTAGGGGTGTTTTTTTTGTCATTTGTTTTTTTTTGCTTCGATACATACTCACGCGCAGAGTGGTCAAAAAGTGTGTACTTTTAAACTATTTATTAAACTGGATTTTCTGCCGCTCCAAAGCATAGGAAAATGTTAGTCGGATTTTGCTTTTTTTTTTGTCATTTCTCCGCAATGATTTGGTTTCCTTTAGGTGCGGTCCTCTCAGGTGCGTATTAAAATTTTGATTGGCAAGTGTTCATCTATTTTTTCAAAATTTTGGAGAACCACTTGTTCGTGTTTAATGTATCTTTCATGTATCATTTGATGATGATTGTGTACGAGAATGTGTACGATTGATTTTATTTCTTCCACTTGCCCACTTTACTTGTGTAAGTGCCCGCTCCGCGAACGGCAGATGATATCGTAGTTTTAACGAAACCATTTCATCGTGAAATCATAACACACTTTGTAACGTCCGGTACGTAAAATATTGTGATAGTCTGTTTATTCCTTGTGTTTTTTATCTCCCCGCGGCCAGTAGGCTCGAGGAAACCGGGACGCGCTCGCCGGCCACGAGCATCGCCGTGTGTTTCATATTTAAACTATTTCCCTAATACTTGTTTTGATATAGTTTGTTACCGCAGCGCAACCGTGGAAGCGCTTTCTCTGTCGTTTTAAACGCTATTTCATTACGCCACGTTCTTTTGTTCCCGCAAACGCAAAAATAAGATTCACCTTTCATTACCTTACGCCCTATGATACAAGGTTTGCCCACTCTTCTTTCACCCCCCTTTTTTCCGCTACTACCACTACCGATTGTTTAGTGTTTTTTTTTTGTAGTTTTTTGTTTGTTTATTTTTTGATTACTTTTGTTTTCGTCTAAGGATTATCCTAGGTTTCTCTGGTTCTTATATAGCCTAAGGTTTTTCGCCACGCACGGGTTTTTCTTTTCTTCGATCGGTCGTTACTTCCCGTTCCTTATCTGGTGCTGATAAATAAACTGCGATGCGATACATCCATCCAAAACCGTTCCTTACGCCAATGAAATCGTGGGCAGCGGTTAATCTTCCCAAGTCCCAAGTTTTGTGTAAGGATCGACACACCTTAAGTGAAATGGCAAATAATTAAATATACTAGGATGGGCAAGTTGTTTCTCTATACGATCTATACTTAAACAGAACGGAACAGAACACTTCCAAACCGAACCTTGTAAGTTTGGCGATGAAACGAATGATGGAGTAGCTGCTATTCTATTGGAAAACAAAAATGTCCGGAATTGGTTTTATTTTATTTTCCTATTTTAGTGTTTTGATCATATGCCAAACGAAAGCAATGACTTTGTTCGCAAGACTTTCTGGTGGTCCGCTTCGTTAACTTTACTGCGTAGATGTATCTACTGTTCAAGGATATGATGGAAATGGTTGGAACCGACGTCACGGTCTCGCACCCGAAAACAGGTATTTGTTCGAAATTAATCGTAGACACACACACACACGCAGAGGTCACAACGCATAATAAACGCAAGCGGGCGCAAATACTGTACGGTAGTTTCTCCAGCAATCGTTCTCGGATTACATTATCCTCTCGCATCACGCATCGATCGGAAAACTAATGGAAGGTATTGTGGTGGAGTGTATGTCCATGGCGTGAACGCGTTTTCAATCGTTCCCATTCTGAGTCGTGTATCTGTTCTACTAAGAGATGGCATGCTTGTGTTCGTTTGGATTCGTTTCTAGTGCACGGATTCCGCTTTCCTGTCAGTGCTTTTTTGTTTTACTTTTGACGAAGGTTGGCATTCCACCGAGAAGCTGACGCTTCATTTGGTGCATTTCATTGGATGCGATCGATATGCTGTGACCGCGCTGTCAGTACCAAGTGTAGGAAGTTTACGTTCGTGCGAATGATTAGAAGTGTAGGGCTGCGTTACATTATAAAAAATGATATGAAATGATTTTTCTAACTGAAATCGTGTCGCGTTTCCGATGCAGTGTGTCCCATGCGTTACACTGAAGCACCCATCTCGGTGAAAAACCGAGGTTTACAAACGTATGACACACTTAAGGCGAAAGCAAATGCAAGCACACGATAAGAGATCATCGATCCGAGTGCACCGACGGAAGCACCGTATGCGGGGACAGTGTGCCGGCGTGTTTGCCGGGGGACTGTCTTGTCGTTGGGAAGAAATCGTTCTACTTTGCGTCGTAGCTGCCAAAGGAAGGAAGCTTCGTTCTTCCGTTTGGGCAAGCTGCTCCTTCGTTCAATGGGAGTGTGTAGTACCGTTGCCATCGAGAAATAAATTAAATAAATTACACTGATGTGAACAAGTAGTGGCGATGGCGATGGGGTGTTTGGGTTGGCGTGAACGGGGTGGAATGACGGCTACGGACCGACGTCGCTTGCCGTAGCAGTAGAAATAAGGGACGCGCCAGCACGGATGCCGCCGCCACCGGTTCTGGTGGTGCACAGTGGAATATGTTCCTACAGTTAAACGGTTTAGTAGTAAAATAAGTCTTATCTGTTAGCGTCATTGCCTGTCGCCGTCGCCGTCGACATTGGCCTCCTCCTGCTCCCCCCGGGTCACTGTGCTCGTCGACCGACAGCTGGTGTCAAACTTCCGTGTGCTGCACCACGTTGCTCCACTTGACCTTCTGCTGCTTCGGCTTGGCCGTGGCCCCGCTGCTGGTCGAGATCGAGCCGGTCTGGCTGCCGCTGGCCGAGGAGGAACCACCGGACACGTTGCCCGATGGTGGTGCCGGCTGTTGGATATGGTGGTGATGCTGTGGATGTGGTTGATGATCCTGCTCGTATTCGGAATCGTCGATCTCGCAGAGCTGCGTCGAGAGGTCGCTATTCGAGTGGTTGGAGCTGTTGAGGGTGCGGGAATGGCTTAGCAGAGAGCTACCTTCGTCTGCGTAAAAGAAGAAAAAGTAAAACAAAAAACCATTACATTCGAATAATAAGAACAAATGGAAAGTAAATAATAAAAAAAAAGTCTATCCAATGAATTGGTTTAGACGAGGTCACTTACCGGTTTTTAAAACTAAATCGATATCACTGGGTTCGCGACGGTTACGGCGCGTTTGCGGGAACCCGTACGACTCGACGTCGTCGTCGTCGGACTCGACCAGCTGATGCCGCCCGATCTCGAGCCCGTTCAGCGGCTTCCGGCCCGTCAGTGGCACATTTTCGCCCTCCGTCTCGCTCTGTATGTTATACTTCGGCAAGTAGCTGTTCGGATGACGCAGATAACTATCAGCTGGAGGTGGGGAGAAAAGGAGTAAAGGGAATAAAACATATTAAAATTTTAATTTTATCTTTCCATCGATGTAAAGTTATTTTCATATGAATACTCGTTACTAATCAATATCGTCGTTCAACTTCTCTTGTTCATGAAATATTACGATATGCCTCGTAGTAGATTTACTGTTTTTGTAATAGGATGGAGCATTTAAACCTTAGCAACCTAAGCTTAGTTTGGTTCAGTGCAACATCGGTGAAAAAAGAGGTCGAAGCATACCACTTAGCAATCGTAAAAGCTGCCTCTAGACATTTCGAACGGTTTCACTAAAAAACTCCTCAACGTGAACAAAAATCTCCTCAATTTTATATGGGACGAAGCCTGCTGGCACAAAATTAAGCAATTTTTCACGCTCTCGAGCAGTTTTTCGCGTAGAATTGCTTTTGCGGACTCCTAATTTTATGCTAGACACCTGCTCCTTGAAATGATGGTGTAAAACAGAAAATTAGTTAAAACTCACTAACTGATTGGGGCATTGGATGGAATGTTACACGTGAGAAAGGCCTTCACACTTGGTTGCGGCAATATCATGGCGACCAACATGATCCATATCCCATAACTTCGCACCGAGGCGCACTTTTGGCTGCTCGGAATATTATTTTACGACACTATCCGCGCGGCCATGTGTCGGTACTGAACCACTTTGATCCAGAATTTCGGATTACCTATTTCATGTAACAGATTCTTGCGCAGAACTCCTTCAAAATCAACAATTCCGAACACTTTCCAAATCAATTGTCGAAACAATGGCAGTGCAGAAAAATAGCTTTACATCGACCTCTCTTTTTACTGATCTTGATTCAGTGCTTTGCCCCTCAACGAACAAATCGAGTAAATTGGATCAAAGCCTACTATGGAGAGTCACCGACATATATCATCAGATAATCATCTAAGTATGAACGACGTAAGTGATTGGTAAAAGAGGTAAATAAAACAAATCTAATATTTACAAGTTAATCTACAACGTTTCAAAAGGTTAGTTGTGGGCTTACTTACGTGTATTAACTTTTAAAGGCACTGCAGAGGTGCAATTGAAAGGTACAAGAGGCAAAGAGGTAAATGTTAGTCGATCATTTCGATGTTGATGCTTTTTACGTGAGTGGTTAGTAATCAGAATGGTTCGAAAACAACCACAAAGTTGTAAGATACCTACCTGTATTAAATCTATAATCTTCACTACCACTGTCGAGCGGGTTGAGGCAGGATATGGAGGAGTTCTGCTCGAAACCCAACGAAAGCGGCTGCTCACTCTGGTCGCACTCCGAATCGTCCACAAACTCCGACTCGTTGTCCTCGTTGAGCGTCTCGATGTCACGCGTCGAGTCCACGGGACCCAGGACTGGGGAGGGTAGAGGAAGCAAGGCGATCAGACAGAGGAAAAAGAAAAGGACTTCTTAGGAGATACTTACTCGGCGGAAGGAGACTGTTCTTCGGGTGCGATTCATTGCTTTCGTTGCTGTGGAAGCTGGACGAGTCCGGTACCTCACTGCCCGGAACTTCGGTGATGTTTGGCAGCGGATGGTGCCCGCGTCCGACCCAATCGGAACAGTCCCAGTGGTACGCGGCGGTACTGCCATGGTGCGACGGTGGATCCTCGAAGCTGTGCGGTGGCATCAGCATCGTTGGCGAGTGCTGCGTGTTCAAAAGCCGACCGGGTAGGATGCCTATCTGCGGTGGCTTGAGCTGCATCGGTGACGCTCGGAGGTGATGGTGGGTCGCCGGGTGTGGTTGCTGGTGCAAAAGGGGTTGTAGTTGTTGCTGCTGTTGCTGTTGATGCTGATGATGCTGATGGTGGTGATATGATGGATCCGGTGAGGCGTTCTGCGCGAGTCGCTTCATGTCGTTGTTGAGCTTGTCGTGATTGAACGTCTGCAGTTGGATCTGATCGGTCCACTTCTGCTTGTGCAGCGACTCGGTGTCACTCGAGGTGGTGTTTGCCGTACCACCACCGCCGTTAATGTTAACCATCTGCTGTGTCGAAGGTACGATGCCACCCTTGCGGTACTCGGGAGGAACATTTTCCAGCTCGTCCCCGGCCGACCCGTAGCTGCGCAGCGTATCCAGATTGTTGTACTGCAGCATTGAGGCCGCATTGCAGCTGTACATGTGCTCGGCCGCGTTGTTACTGCTCGGTGTGTACGACACCGGTCGCTGATCGCGCTGAATCTCGAGGTTACTCATCTTCGAGCCTCGCTTATAACCCCCGGCAGTGTCCGAGACCGGGTTCAGCACGATTCCCTTGTTCGCTTCGTTGTTGATCTTTTCGTGACGGTTCGAACGACGTTTCTTTTTGCAGGCGCACACCACACCCCAGATAACGACCACCATCAGAATCGTACCGATGATGCTTGCCGTAATGTAGAACATCTCCGGCGTGACCTTCTTGAGGGCGATCGTCAGGGCGTTCGTGTTGAGCGGATCACCACAGCTGGTACCCGTCATCTCCGGTGGACAGATGCAGCTGAAGCTACCGGCTTCGTTGATGCACGTCGCACCATTACCGCACGGTTGCCGTTCACACTCGTCGATGTCGGTTTCGCAGGTCGTTCCGGTGTACCCGTGGCACATGCAGAGCGGTCCGTCATCACCCTCCTCGCACACTCCACCGTTGCGGCACGGATTCGGGGTACAAAAGCGCCCATAGTCACACCGCTTGCCAGACATCCGTGCCGGACAGTCGCAGGTGTAGTTCCCGAAGCCAATCTTCGAACACTTACCACCGTACAGGCACGGCGAGGAGGAGCACGGGTCGAGGTCTTCCTTGCAGAAAGGACCGGAGAAGCGCGAATGACACAGACACTCAAAGTTACCACCTCCGATGTCCTTGCAGGTGCCTCCATTCCAGCACGGTTGCGTACCGCAGACTCCCAGCGGCACAAGAACCGACACCGCGTCACAACTGAACTCTACGTTCGCGAACCGGCGCAAGCTGGCCACCGTGCTGGCACCGTTCATGTGCAAGGGGACGGGTATTTTCGACAACCGAATGTCATCCATGCAGCCGATGAAACCCTTCTGAACGTCCTCGAACCCAAGCACGGTAGGGTGTTGCTTCACTTCCGCACCGAAGAAGATATCGTCCGACTGCAGGTTGAGTACTCCGTTCACCCCGGGTGCATTGCCCTGCGCTACGTGCTTTCCGTCCACGAACACCTTGGCGCTGTTACCCTCACGCTCGAGTCGCACCTCGTGCCAGAGCCCGTCCGATACGAAGATGCTGGACACACTCACCATTCCCTCGCCCGAGCCCAGATCGAACCGGTACTGGATGACGCCGTTCATAACCTCGAGAATGTTGAAATCCACCTTCCCGGCCGAGTACATGATGTTACCGGTAGGTTGAACCGTGCGCAAGCGCAGACTCAGCACCAGCTGGTCCTCCAGGTTCTTCCGAGCGATCTCCTTCTCGATCCGGTAGTGCGCGTAACTCTTGCCACCGAACGACACCGGGTTCCGCGGCACGTAGCACGTCTCGTCGTTGCACAGCGTAATGTCCCGGTCGCATTTCGGACCGGCGAAACCCTCCCGACACGCGCAATGATAGCCCTGATCGGAGGAGTCGGGAATGCAAGTCTTGTAGCTCGGACACGGCGACTTGGAGCACTCGTTGACCGCATGCTGACACTTCTCCCCGCCGTAACCCTCCTTGCAGCTGCACTCCATACGGTGGGAGTGCCGGGCCGACACGAAGCTCGTCACATCCGTCGACACCGGGTGGATGATCTTCGGATCCAGCACGATCCGATCCTCGCACTCGCCGTGGATGCAAAAGTTTGGCAAACACTTGGACTTCACCACCTCGTCGATCTGCAGCTTGGTGGCGTCCTCGATCTCCTCGAGGTTTTCCTCGATCGACCGTCGGATTTCGTGCGCCGCATAGTACCCACCGGTTTGACTTTTCCGTACCGTGAACAGTACGTCCAGGTCGCGGTTCGTGTTGCGCCGGGTGCGTGAACTAAGATTCTCCTCCTCCGTTGAGGTCACGTTCGCCAGCCCTCCAAGCGAGCGTCGCGAAAGCCGGTGCTGAATCAGGTTCATATCGTCACTCGATGGCTGCACCGAGATGATGATGATGTCTTTTATCTTACACCCGATCGCGTTTCGCACCGAGCGGATGAAACCCTTCCGGTGGCTCAGCACAAACGTCTCCGGGGACACCTTGATGAAGCGTATGACAACCGCGTTCGTGAGCATCTCCTCGTTGATCAGCTCCACCGACACCTTCACGATGGTGAACGAGGAAAACTTTCCATCGGTGACGGTGACGTTGACGCGATAGTCGCCGACGTCGAGCCGCGGGTAGGCGTAGATCACTCCATCGTTGCGCGAGATGTTGAAGAGGTTCGTGGGCGAATAGAGCACGCCGACGGTTGGTGCCAGCCCGTACGTGAGCGTGTCGTACTGGTCCTGATCGGTGGCGTACACCTTCCCGATCACACCGCCTGGGTATTCGTCCATGAACGAATTGATGGCGATGTCGAGCGGTGTGATAACCGGCGGATACTGTGACTCCTCGATCACCTTCACCAGCACCCAGGTGTCGGAGTAGAGTGGCGGGGTGCCATTGTCGAACACCCGCACCTGCAACTGATAGCTATCGCGGATTTTACTACTGAAGCGTGTGGCCGTACGGAGGATACCGTCCTGCTCGATGCGGAACGTACCACCTTCGTTACCCGCCCGGAAGTCGAACGTATATGGGGCCGCATTCTGACCCGTGTCGGCATCGGTCACATCGAACTTCAACAGCGTGTGCCCGATCTGCTTGTCCTCCTGCACGACCGCCGTGTAGTTGGACTGCGTGAACATCGGCGGGTTGTCGTTGGCGTCGGAAATCTCAATGTTTACCAGCACGTACGCCGTCAGCGTCGGAACGCCATGATCGCGAGCCTGCACCTCCAGCACGTAGCTCGAGATCGACTCCCGGTCGAGGGTGCCCGCCACCGAGATGTACCCGGTGTCCTCCTCGATCGCGAACTGTTCCATCCGATCACCCCGCTCGATCGTGTAGCTCACACGTCCATTGTCCTCCGCGTCGAGATCGTTCGCGCGAACCTGCAGTATCCGATCGCCACGCTGAGCGTCCTCACGGATACGGGCGTTGTACGAGTTCTGCGTGAACTGCGGATGGTTGTCGTTACTGTCCGTCACGGAGATGTTCACCGTAGCCAGGTTACTCAACGGTGGCGTTCCACCATCGACAGCCTGTATAGTGAGGAAGTAGTCCCGCGCCCGCTCGTAATCCAACGTGTCCGCCAACGAAAGTATTCCCGTTTTGTTGTTGATCGTAAACTTCCGATGCTCGTTGCCACCGATGATCGAGTACGAGATCTCCGCGTTGATGCCGGTATCCTTGGAGGTGGCGAGCACTTTCAGTATCTCCGACCCGATCGAATTGATCTCCGGTACCGAGGCGAAGTAGTGCTTCGAGGTGAACTCGGGCGGGTTGTCGTTGATGTCCTGCACGTTGATGATGAGCGTGGCCGAGTTCGAAAGAGGCGGATGCCCAAGATCGATCGCCGATACGGACAGATTGTAGAGGGCTTTCAGCTCCCGATCGAGTGGTTTCGCAAGCGTCACAATGCCCGATTCCGGTGCGATACGGAAGTGATCACGGTACGAGTCAAGGAACGCGTACTTGATCTTCCGGTTGATCCCGATATCCGCATCGGTCGCGTGGATCTTCGTCACTAGCGTACCCACTTCGGCGTCCTCCGGAAGCGTCACGCTGTACGGGTTCATGGAGAACTCGGGCGGATTGTCGTTGAGGTCGGTCAGCGCGAGCTCGATCTGCGACGAACACTCCCACCCGGGATGGTCGCGATCCTGCACGTGCGCCATCAGACTGTACCTGGACTGCGTCTCACGGTCGAGCTTGCGTGCCGTTTTCAGGTGACCCGAGTCTTTGTCCAGATTGAAGTCTTCCACCCCGGTGCCGGTGAGGTAGAACCGCAGTCGACTGTTCGCCGGTTCGTCCATATCGTTGGCGAGAACCTGCAGGACGGGCGTGCCGGGTCGAGCACCTTCACTGAGTTCCTCTCGGTAGCGATACTTCAAGCAGTACGGTGGGTTATCGTTCGCATCCAGCACCGTGACCGAGATGTTCGCCGTCGACGTGTACTTGCCGTCGGTAACGATCACCTTCAGCTCGTACTCGGCGATGCTCTCCCGATCGAGTGCCTTCACGACGAACACTTCGCCGGTGTTTTTGATCTGGAACTGCGACAACGAGTCGCCCGAGATGATGTAGTACTCAACGGCCGTCTTCAGGTCGACATCCTTATCCGTGGTAGAGATCTGCAGTACCACCGTCCCCGGAAGGGCGTCCTCGTTTACCGTCGCGCGGTAGTGCGTCTCCTTGAACACCGGCGGACAGTCGTTGTAGTCCTTCAGGCGTATGATCACCGTCGAGCGGGTCGTATGTTTCGGCTGCCCATTGTCCGTGGCAATCACCTGGAACTTGTAGTCCTCCCGCTTCTCCTTGTCCAGGGGTACCAGCGTCGTGATCCAGCCCGTGTACGCATCCACATCGAAGATGTTTACGATGTCCCCAACATCTGGCGACAGGGCGTACCTGATATCCCCGTTGTTACCGCTATCCGCGTCCCGTGCCGTCAGCTTCATGATCGAACTACCTTTCTCGATGTTCTCCGCCAGCGTAAACGAATAAGGATTACTCTCAAAGATCGGTGTGTTATCATTCTCATCCTGCACGTGCAGTACGATCTCCGTTACGGCCGTCAGCGGTGGACTGGAGTCCGTCTCGGCCAGTATCGCGATCAGGTGCGAGTCCCGCGTCTCCCGATCGAGCGTCTTCGCCAACCGCAGCTGACCGGCGTCATTGATCGTGAACTGTGGCTCCTCCAGCTCATCCGAAAGGATACGATAGTGTGCGGTTACGTTGCCGGACAGTCGCAACCGAGTGATGACCGTTCCCGGCAGCGAGCTCTCCGATAGGAACAGCTTACGATCCTTCTTCTCGAAAAGCGGTGGATTCTCAGCCGAACTCATCACGTAGATATCGATCGGGACGTCCGAGTAGAGCGAAGGAGTACCCCCATCGTTTGCGCGTATGAAGAACTGGAACAGCTGGTTTTCTGTGGAGCAACGCAAGGGGGCAGATGAATTTTTGAGTAACAAGTTGCTACAGCCGAAAGTATCGAAATTGAATATTTATTCCACCGTTATAACTAGTTACCAAAATGAATATAACTGTTCAGGAGGTGGTAACAATGTTTCTAGAAATTATCCAATGCTGAAGCTGTAAACAAAACCGTTTGATAGGAATCTGTCAAAATTGAGAGCTGTTGTCAAATAATATTTTTAACTCGTATTACGAAGCAATTCATTTCCAAAATTATGATATCTTTTACACATATTGATTTACATTGAGTGCACAAATGTATTACAATTTCATGTAGCAGGGTTTCCTCTAACTATTCATGGGTTGTGCTATTTGAAACCCAATTAAAATAATTAAATCTGCCCACAACATGAACATAAGAGCTTCAGTATGTTATACCATTTCTAGATTCCGTGGAATATACAGACGGATAGTGAAATACCGTACAAGCGTAATGTCGGTAATAATTTTAATTACTGTATCCAATACAAGTGTTGATCACATTTCACATCTCTGATTATGATTTCTAAGTATGTTTATGATATTATAAAATTCCAACCATGCCATCATGTCACTTTTATAAAACTGATACCCAGATACTGACACAAAGAATTTAAATTCGTCAAACTTACCCCACTGCACGGCACTCTTCTTCAGGTAGAGACCACCGGTGTTCTCGTCCACCCCGAACAGCTCCCGGATGCCGCTGTTGGCCGCATCGAAGATGGAGTACTTCACCACGGCGTTCTGATTGTCGTCCGCGTCGACCGCCCGCACCCGGTAGAACGTCGTGTTGACGGTCAGGTTGCCCTGGATGAGCGTCTTGTACTCGCGATACTGGAACACCGGCTGGTTGTCGTTCTCGTCCCCGATCCGGATGCGGACCGTGCTGAAACCGGCCCGTCCACCGGCGTCCACCGCCATCACCGGCACCTCGTACTGCATTCGCTCCTCCCGGTCGAGCTTTTTCTTCGTGACGATTTCGCCCTTCTCCTTGTCGATCGAGAAGTACTCCTGCATGTCGTCGGAGATGATGGAGTACGCCAGCCGACCGTACTCGCCAAAGTCCTTATCCGTTGCCTTGACCTTGATGTAGGGAGAGAAAATGTGAAGAAATCGATTAGGATGGTGAGAATTGCTAGGAAGCACCGTATTCTTTCCTCCGTTCTACTCGTTAATAAGACGATACTCTCTTCTTTTCCCCTGCTTTCAATACAGAACGCGACAGGAATATAAATGCGACCGCATTACGATAAGATTCGACAACGATACGTTTCTATGGGCTTTAATTTGAATTCATTCAAGCCGAATGAGGCGAGAAACCTTGTTGCTATCAAATTCCTTCATGCTTCCCCAAGTAAACGCTATCGAAACTATTTACATTTAGACTTCCTTTGTAATTTGACAATATTGAGGATAGAACAAACAAAATAGAATATTAACAGTATATTGCCGTTATCCATTTCAAGTTCTTATTAACTCCCAATGACTCATGTTTGAAGAAGGCTAAAGAAAACTCATATTTGAAGCTAAACAGCGTTGCATTGAACTACTTTTTCTAGTTCGTAAGGTTTAAGTTTTATTTCTTCATTAGTGAAAAGCGATGATAGGAGATTTGGCAAAAGTTTCCCTGCAGTTTCCCGATTGTATTTGTAATCACGAGACATTGAAAGAATAAAAAGCACTCGCACACGAAACCTCCGTCGCGGACGAAAAATGCAAATGCATAATAGTTACGGTAGGATGGTAATTGACTTCTTGGTACCGTGGGAAAACCGACGCAAAACGCTTTACCTTCACCGCTATGTTGGAAAAATCTTCGCTCTGCCGTAGAGAAACACAAGAGGAAAAACTCCACCAAGAACCTTTGCTTTCGTGATCGCTAGGAGTGTTGAGTAACATTTTGATACCATGTATTTAGGCGTTTCTTGGGTGGAAAAAATCCCTTTTTGCATCCCATTTCCACCGAGAGCTGGGTCACCTTAGTCTCGCGAAACCCACAATCATCAACGGCAGTACCCCGTTTTCCGACGCTTAGCATAAATCAGCATTTTTCCCCGACGACCTACCTACATCCTGGGTAGTGCCAATCCTGAGCTCACATAACATTCGCAGCTGGCGGAAATGGAACGGAAAGGGCACATACACGCACGCACACGAAAGTAAAAGGACGTGAACGGGTACGACGCCGACGACGTGTGGCTTAATTGCATCCAATTTGCATTTCTATTTTCTTGCAAAGACTTTCCCCGTTGGCCAAGACTTATGTGCAGTTGTACGGTCGAGCGGGTTGCTAGCGCAAGGAGCCCAGCGTTCATCTGGACCGGTATGATTGCTCTGGTTTTTGCGCAAGGTTGCGGGAAACCAGAGAGCGGGTAGAAGGCAACGCCACTAAATGCACACAATTTTGCTAGGCATTGAATACTCTTTTATTGTTGGCTTTCCAAGTGTGTGGGGCGGGCGATAAATTTAGATAAACGGTCTTCTTTTAGAAATAACATTTAAATTCTGTTTTCTATGTTTTCGGTGCTGCGATTAGTTGAGATGATTTACATATACTGAAGTTGTATTGCATACTAGAACTATGTTTCGTCCGTGGAAAAATAATCCTATGGCGAACGCACTTTCAATGCCCTCGTTAAATTGTTTAAAAAGATGTGTGAAAACATTGCGACAAATTAAGGAAAAAATATGTACACAAAACTGAAACGAATAAGATTACTTAGCAATATTTCACCCTTTTACTGACAAAAGCTTCATAGATGTGAATAGTTCTAGTTCTTAAAGTGAATTCGCCCCTGAAAAGAAACAACTCGTTAAAGGTACATTACGAGACTCTGCCTGAATTAACTTCAATTCATGTTTGAAGATACTAGAAGAGAACGTAAAAAAAAGGAACAATGTTTTCATGAGGTACATATTAAAAATTACGCTTTTCATTTTCAACACCATTTTCAGATAAAATACATCTGTGAATAACAGAATCCACCCTTCTTGTCATAAAAGCGCGTGTTAGACCAAAAATGACTTTAGTGGAAACCCCTCGGCAACAGTCAATAATAGCTAGGGCTTTTTAATGTTTTCGCAATCTTGGGAAACATTTTTGTGTTTCTCTTCTCTGGTTTAAATTTTTTTGTAAACAGAATGGAACAATAAAAAGGCAACGATATAAAATAGGGAAAACAGTGCGAATGTGATCAATTTTCCTGTCTTCAAATCCAAGCTATGGTTCTTGTGGTTATCCATTGAATTTGTAAGTTAATAAATTGGTTCCACTGCATGGTAAAACTTGTTAAATATGCAGTTTACTGGAAGCCGAATTCCGTTAAACATTATATAAGATTTTCGAAAAATGACACTCGTTTTCAAAGAAACGACACATCAATCCCCGAACCCAGATGGATGATGAAAGAAGAAAAATTCAGATAGGAATTCTTACCGTTGTGACGAGTCGACCGGCGAGCTGATTCTCGTCCACCTTCGCCTCGTAGTTCAGCAGCTCGAACGTGGGATTGTGCAGATTGGCCGGTAGGATGGTAATTTTCACACGCGTGAAGCTCGTGTAGACGCCATCGGTCGCCGAAACGTTCAGGATCGAGACGTGCTTCTCGGCAAAGTTCTGCATGTTGACCAGCGTGATGATGCCGGTCACCGGATCGATGCCGTACGTCTGCAGCTCGTTGCCCTGGGCGATCGTGTACACGAGCCGATCGTGGTCTATGTAGTCCGGGTCGGAGGCAGACACGACCGTCACAAACTGGCCGCGGGAAGCGTGCTCCGAAAGGACACAAGAGTACGAGGGTTGCTCGAACTTCGGCGGGTTATCGTTCATGTCCATCACTGAAGGAGAAAGAAGATAAAGATAAGAAATAAAAATTAATGTTATTCAAACGGAAAAACAATATTTAAATAGTTCTTACAATCAGCTTCAATCAACTTTCTTAAAACAAGAGTATAATTTCATATACTATTATTTAATGTTTAACCAAGAGGCGTTGATTTATAACAACAATTATGGTTGAAGAATGGAACGTCTGTCTCGACTCGAGGACGGACTGTCTGACTTACCTGAAACCCAAACGTGGGCGGTCGAGCTGAGACTCGGCACACCCTTATCGGATGCGACGACGGTGAAATGGTGATGGCTTAGCGTCTCGTGGTCCAACGATTTCTTCAGATAGATCACGCCGTCGACCGGGTCCATGTGGAAGTGCTCGGAGGTGTTCTTCGAGTCCGTCTGAAGGACATAGTTTATGACCTGGTTGATGCCTGCACAAATGAAAGCGGAGTTAAATGTCGTCCTTTAGTCGGTGAGATTAGGCGTGTGTGGTTTTGAAAAAAGGAGGCTGAATTTTACTGCACAGGTGCGTTGACGAACGTTGAGAAGGATGAGATGATTGCGGTCGTAATGTAAACCCAACCCGACATGCTTAATTAAAACGATAAAAGTGAAACGCATTGTCTGGTTTTCCATAGCGTCGAGAGTAACCCCAGATGCTCTGGCTATACGTAGACTTTCAGTCCTGTGCATTCAATGAAAAGATACAACCAATGGAACTGCCTTATTGCACAGTCCATTTTTTATGATTTACTTCTACCAGAGTTTGGAATGTTTTCCCTCTAAGAGCTCTTCACATGTCCATACTTTTCGCTCGTTTTTTTCCGCACATAAAGCTCCCCGGGGGATGTTATACAGTCCTCCTCCGTAATGGGGTGTGCGTGGTCGAGTGTTCCGAATGGGGGACCGAGTTTGAAGAGACCTTTTCTACGGAACACGTAAAGTGTAACGAACAACTAGACACCTTCTTATTAGAAGCGAACTGGAGGATTGGAGTAGGGTGATGACGTGAATCATCAGAATGAGCGTCACACGACAATAATGATGATAGCGGAGGTTAAATATGGTGACATGTTCTTCACCGTACAAATAACACTGTTGACTTATTATCACATCGAGCAATATTTGAAATACAAAAAAGGGAACATTAAAGGACCAAAGCAAAACTGCTCGGTAGAATTAGATCCATAGGAAACTAGATACCCTTTTCTTTGAGAGTTACAAAAACTGGTGAAAATCATTTCATTTTTTGAGTGTTGCCTAATATAAAATTTAGTGTTTTACAGATAATTTAAATATAAATACAGCATGTACAACGAATAAAAGAACATTGGTTTAATTGGTTTGGCAAATAGTATGAAGAAACTCCGCCAATACTCTAATCGCAATCCTCATTATTGAACACTCTTCATCGTGTTACACACAAAAAAGGAATCTATGAACCGTAATGAACAGAAGAGCCAATAAGAAAACAGTGTAATTGAAGTTAATAACCGGCGACAGACTGTAAGGACGATTACCGGACTTTTAAGCTCCTTCGTTCGTAGACGATCGGACCCGGATATCATAGAGACTGTCACTCATCATCATCGACGTTGTGGTGATGGTAAAAAATTCATTGCCAAGGCTTTCGTCATCGTTGTCCATCACCCGGAGGGACGATTCGCCAATTATCGACAAAAAAGGATGATAGAAATGGAGGGTAGAGAAGGACAGTTTCAACATAGGGTATTGCACGGACGTCGGGAAAGGGACAAGCGCGTAAAAATATTATTCTTTCTCAAGCGTCACAACGGTTATACTCGTGAGGATTACACGGAATAGCGGAACCATGAACAGCGAGACGTTCATTACAGAAATTCCTAACAAAAACTCATTAAGCACCAGCGACGTGAATGTGTTATCTTCACCTCTATGGGTCATTCCGGGAATAAGAATATTGCAACACTGGTCAACTACACATAGGACCTTTTTTACTGATGGACGTGTATCCACGACCCCTTTGATCCTTCAATAGGGTGATAGATCAATCCAGCGAGCCGGGTTAGGACATAAGTATCACTAACAAAAACTGGATTTCTGAGAATTCATTCCTGCCACCTCGCTGTCGGCTAGAGAGTTTAGTTTCGAAATTCAAAAGCAAAGAAATTGGTAATAGAACTGACATGATGGTAGAACAGACTTCCCACGAGTTAATCCTACGCGGAGTTAACCATCGATCTCTTCGGAGTGATGTTATGGCCATGTCTTTTAGCGCTGCCCAACTCACCGGTATCGTTGTCTTTCGCCTGCACCTTCAGGATGGCCGTTCCGAAGGGAGCCCGCTCCGACACGGTGATGTTGTAGCTGTCCTGCTCGATCTCCGGCGGGCAGTCGTTCACGTCCTGCACCAGCACCGACACCGGAACCTCCGCCGATACGCCCGACACGCTGTCGGTGGCTCTAATTAAAAGTTCATAACTCTGCAGTCGCTCGTAGTCCAGCTCGTCCACGACGTAGATGGCACCTGGGTGTTCGTCGTGGTCAACGTTGGCGTAGAAGGATTCACCCGGAAAGCACCAACACGTGTCGGTGGGATTGTATTACATCCGAGAGACCATGAGCACGATGAGCGGAACCAAACGAACACCGGAAGAACAGCCATCGATGTAGTGTGCACCACATTCCGGAACGGAAGGTTGAAAGACAACCATAACACGAAAACCGCAACAGAGAAAGGGGGGAGAAAAGATAAAAGAAAAAGAACATTAAATATTAAGATTAAAAAGTTGTGCAGAGGATTTTCTCATCATTACTGCCACATTTGCAGGCAATCTCCTGGCGGGGAGCATTAACACCAAGTTAGCTTACTTCCATTGGAGGCATGCCACTTTGCAGTCGAAACATAAAACAATTCGAACGGACAGGAGTGACATAGGAAGAGGTTATGAATAAATAAATTTGTGTAAATAAAATTTCCAGTTTAAACATCCATTAATTGAGCCAAATTTTACTATCTCGGGAACGAATGGTGCGCTTAAGCAAATTGTTTCCTGCAGAGGAGCAGCTCAAAAGAAGAAATCACACATAAACAATAAGGACACAAATTCGAGCTAGAGGGTGTTAGTGCTACAGCCAATGCGTTTGTGTACGGAAGAGTAATATTGGTGGGCGCATGTGCTTCATTTTACGACGATCATCATGCAACGGTAATAAAGTATGATCATAAATTATTTAAAAGACGTTAATGTGATGATTTAAACGATTCAAATGAGAAAAAAAATCCATAATACAACACGAACAGTGCACGAGAAATAAAAAAAAAACAGTAAAAAAGGTGTGCGTTCAAAAGATAAAAAGATAGATTGGTTAATTGAATTTATTAATATTAGGACAAGGGAGCAACTTGCGTGTGGTTTGCATGGTATGAATAATATATGTCTCTGTGGATGGAAACCTCCGATATGAACGTAGAACTGAGAATAAACGTTATGCTAAACGGAGATAAAATCCATGCGGAGATAACTTCCTGAACGTTGAATGGCGAAAAGTTTGTTATACCACGAGAAAAAAAGCTAATGAAGTTAAAATAACATTAGGTACAGTTTAACGAAGATGCAAACTTAATTTTTTTTTGCTAAGTAAAACAAAACTATAACAAAAAAATGTCAAACCAAAAAAGTATGTCTTTACTACCTTTCAGCTCTCTGTTACAGTTCCAAATATTGAACACTAATACTTCTCAAATACACTTGCCAAACACATCACGTGTGTGAATCGATTTACCAATCCTAAATTCATAAGCAGAAAATCGTTCAATGAAGCTACGTTGGAGAGTACTGGGCGGAAAATTGGAAAGAAAGTCCTTCCGGTGGTCAGCGGAAACCGCGACATTTCCGAAACAATGGCCGGGGAACATTTTCGGCCTGTTGACGCAAAGCAGAAACCTCTCATTTGTTTCCGAAGCACAGCGAGGTGTTGTGTTATCATTATGGCAAAACGTGTGTGTAGCGTTCCGTGGTTTCGTACGCTTATCCGTTTTTGTCGCCGAACGAATAATGAACCAACCGCAAACGTTTTTCCGCATTCCGGCACGTGATTTTCACTGGTAAGTGTTATTTCGGGGAATGGTTTGGGGAGGTGGCGGAATGGGTTTTGTGTTTTCACGCGTGTGTTCCCGAAGGGGTTTTCGGTGGTTTTCGGTAGATCCTAAATATTCCGATAATCAGCACTTGGTGGAAATTTCACCGAGTCTGTTTCGTACCTCCCGCCTTTCTCCGGGGTGTTTATCATGCGCGGGTGACATAATGCTACTCCGGTTAACATAACCTCGGCTCGTTCAATATTATGTCAGACAAAACATTGGGGTATGTGGCGAATGAGAAGTGATAGACACGACGTGCTGACCACTGGATAGGTTCGTCGACATCATTTAAACTGCATCGCGGCACGTCTGTTTTATTCGAATTTTATGAAATGTTAAACTTGCCAAATGGACTACCTAATTTAACTCAATTTTACAATCTGTATATTTGCTTTTGGAGACGAAATAGCTACTGAAGGTGTTGGATTATATTAGTATAATGTAAATAATATTAATCGTTTATGCGACATAAGTTGGTGTTATCCTAAATTTTACAGAAGTGAATTTGTTTTCCACAATTTGTATTGACAAAATCAAGCTCATTGAAAATAAATTCTTTGACAAAAAAATTTCGAAACAACATGAAAACAAATGTTGTTTTCTGAAAATGCATTTTAGCAAATCTCCTCTGGTTTTGGAGAATTTAAACAAGAAGTAGATAGTACTAAAAAACTTTACGGAAACTTTACGGATAAACACAGCTATACCAATTTTGATCAATTGAAAGTGAATAAAAAACTATTCTACCACGATCAAAGAACAAACATACAATAAACGCCGAGCTGTTTACGCTTTCGGAGCTTACGAATAACGTTTCGATCGATTATTTTATATTGCTGCATGTCATGTGTGTAGTATAAAATCCTTTTCCAACCACGGTTGCTGACCGATAACCCGATACGGGAAGCGGTTTCACAACAGATCCTATAAGTCTCTCGATGGTCCACGCCAACCCAACTTGTATCGTCGAACGGGATCAACTTTTATTCCCAAAACCGTTCAAAATTGTATGAAATCCACTAAATCGGAGGAACACACACTACCTACCGTGGGGAAAGGGTAAAGTTATATTCACTGCCTAGCACGCATAGTTCACACCCTCTCCACACCACCAAAGCTGGCTCGTATAAAAATAAACCGAACCAAAAAGCAGCAGCACGGGGCTTTTATTTCACCCCCGGCTTACGAAGGTACGAATCTCGGGTTCATATAGCTGCGATCCGCTAACGCCACTACTGGTTTATGGAAATGCTGTTATAACGAATTCAGGAAAGGTAACGCGAGCAACGCAATCCCCGGGCCACTACTTTCCCGCACTAGGAGGACATCGGCCGGCTACGTGCTTATCGATGCGCTTTGCGGTATTGGCCGGGGACGCTTGCTTTGAATATTTCAACACTTCATCATGGAGCGTGTGTTGTTGCGTGTTGACCGAAATAATAAAAAAAAAATAGTCCAAAATGAATCTTATGATGCTCGCGCGTAAATATGCTTTTCCTTTCTTTTAGGAGGGTCGAAAAAAAATGTGCATCGCTGGGAAACCCTGGCGTACATGGACACTGCAACGTATACGCCCCGGTCATTGTTGTTTCGCGCACCGGGAAAAGTTCGAACAACGACAGGCTGATAATAGGGATTTTGGACTTTGGGATGAAACGGGAAGAGTAAAAAAATGTCACGCCTCGTGTGTACGATCTGGCGCTGGTAATCAAGCTAGCGTATGCATGCGTGTTCTGCATAAGCCCGTGATGCAGCTATACAGGGTGGAATTCTTTTTTTTTCCTCACATCAACACAGTTCAACGAAAAAACGTGGTGAAAGGTGTACACACGTTCATGTAGAACGGCAAACAGCAAAACCAATTCCAACGAAATATAACACACTAAAAAAAAAACGTGGTCCGTAACGGCGAAGTGTGGAAATAATATCGATAATAAATATGGGCGCAGATAATTCCTGCAATTTTCCATCAACGATACTAGCACAGGATTTGATTAAATATGGTTTTAACGAATGAATTACTTTATCATATATATTTTTTCCTATCGCTGAATGAGTGATAAAAATGATAGATAGGATGACTTTTATTTTATTTTTTTTTTTTGAAGGGGGTTAATGAAAATAATGAATGTAATATTCATATTGGACAGATAAAGAAAACCCCAATAGAAGGTATATAATAGAGTATAAACGTACATAATATAGTTAAAATTATTCAATATAAAATTACCGTCAGTTTAAAAATAAAATAAACTATATAGAATACAGCAATGTAACAAAAAATTAAATAATTGAATTCATTCATCTCAGCCGAGCGTAACAACAAACTGTTATAAAAAAAAAACATTCTCCTCTTTCGCGATTATGTAAATAAACTTACCCTATAAACGCATGAAAAGCTTGCAAATAATTATACTAGCGACTTGTTTGGTTTGTAAATGTGCTAGCAAAAATTAAAAACACAACACGTAACACACGTAAGTATGAAACACACAACTGATCGATTTAAATTTATGCACACAAATTAAACCGAACTAGATGCGCGAGATGTAGCGAGAAAAAGTGCGGCGAAAATGCATTCATTGATGTGATCGACTATCGAACGGTGCTTTGTGAAGCGTTAACGAGCAAGGGAATTATGCAATGCAATGTGAACCTTTTTCGGTGCCGACAAGCATGTTTTAGCCGGTGAGGGTGAACGAGCACAGAAACAACAATGCAAACAACGTAACACAAACAGGAAAAAAAGGATATTGTGTATGAAAATAAAAGGACGAAACAGATACAGGTTTTTTTTGTGAAACGAGATGCAACATTTAAACGATTTCTCTCGTTGTTTCGATACTCACATGGCCCGTTTGTACTGTCCGGTGCTGAACCGACGGGAGGGTTTTTATTTTTGTTATGTTTTGCATGTTTTTGTGTCATTTTTTCGACGAGGGAAGAAAGGTAAAAGAAAGGATTTATTTAATTTAACATGAATGTCGATCGATAAATATGTTGAACGTTTTATTTATGTTTTTTTTTTATTCAGATGGTTCCACCTCGTGGAACTCCAAACGTTTGGAAAATTCAATCACGAGCCAGAGTTTTCAGCGAAGTAATTATTGAAATGTAAAACAAGTCTGTAAACGTAAACACAGTGAAGCGTTTCCTTTAGTAACTGATTGGAGGGGTAAAAAATGACCGGACATGATGTAATGCGACATAAATGTACATCAATGGATGGAAAGCACACGATGGATTGCACACCAACACCTTAAAATTCCAACGAACGCTATATTGACACAACTGTTCTAGCTAATTATTTTTATCATCGTATGTGCAAACTATCAAATATTGAAAGATGTATCAATTTGATTTGCAAGTTGTTTAAAGCTTATTCATATTGTTTGATTATTTATTATTGCGCTTAAATGACCATATGATAACTTCAAGAAACACAAAGCCAAGTATCATCTCAACAAACATCATCGTACAATCTACCATTACGGTTTTGTTTTATCAGATAAAATCAACAGATTTCCTTCGCAAAGCCACGGTTCAAAGCAACATCTTAATGTTAGTTAATTATCAATCTTATCTCCCATTGCTCGCCAAGGAGAAGATAATCGACTGTAAACATAATTAATCGCGTACCTTAAGAACGACCACGTTGTTCGGCTGTACCTGTTAATATTGTTTCTCCTTCAACAACGCAAGTGTCGTGTTAGCACAACCGCACCGAAAGTATCTCCGGGCAGGAATTTGAGATGAAAAAAGGAAATAAATCAACAACAACAACAACAAACCATTCACACCGCTTGGAAAACGATCGCGTCATCATCCGCACCGGTTTGTTTACACACCACACATCGTTAGTCGGAAACGGTGCGCGGCTGGCATTTCGTTAGGTTGTTTGGCTACTAATTGCCCACGGAATGCGATTGCTTTGAAGTAGGCCTACCGCGGAGGGAATTACAACGGAATTCGACGCTGGAACGAGGGTCAAATGCCATAGTTCTATACCGCCATCATGTAAACCGGAGAGCAATTACCGGCACAAATACCAGTGCACCTTTTTATTCGTATTTTAGCGGAAGTTTGATGTGTTTCATTGATCTTTTTAATGAGACCGAGCTGATTATTTTCGTAATGGTTATGAAATGTTTGAAAATTTGACGAGATTATGGCCAACTAAATTTCGCTTTGCATAACAAATGCAATTGATTCCTTTCCCTATTACGTTATAGTATTTTTTTTTATTGCTACTCAATTCAATCACAATTTATGTCATGTGTTGCAACCGTACATCGTTAGTTTGAGTCATTTTATTTCAATGAAGTTTTCCTATTTTGGATTCAAAAAAAAAGTTTTGCATTTAAATATTTTGAATCGTGTTATGTCAAGAATACTTTTTCAAGAGATTCACCAAACTGATGCACATAGTTTCGAAATGAAAACGATAGAATATATTCCATGATCTATAGTGGATTCCATTGACATTTTCAACGGAAAATAATTTTCTAAAACTAAGAAAAACCAACTGTTAATCTTTGCAATGAACATTTCTTTTGGATCAAAACATGGAACTGTAGTAATGCCAAAGAAAAATGATTTAAATTAAAAGACTTAAAAATACTGCTCGACAAACGATGCTGAACAAAATATACCCACCCATTTTCAAAGGTGTTTCGAGCGTTTTACTATATGCTTCAGTTATTTGCTTGCAACGCCTCGTTTTATCAACTTTAACTCACGAATAGCCCCCTCTCGTTTACTGTTAAGAGCTACAAACCTAGTTTTCTTTCCTTCACATCCATTGGTATCAAACGAAATCCTATCGTGCATGCAATAAAACAAAATACCTAATTACAATTCTGTTCCTTTTCCTTCGCGTTTCCCTTTCACTATCTCTTTCCTGTGCCTGATTATACCCCGTCCAACCGTTGGTGGTACCCCCCTTTCCGCCCCGGAATCATTATGCAATGCGGCACACGAATACGATCCCGGGAGGGAAATTCGAGTCGCGGCAGGAAACCGAATCCGATAGCGTGCCGATGGACCACCGGCGTGAGCGCAATCGTGTTCCGAGAGTCGTCGCGCGTAAACTCCTCATAATGACCGGAAGTTCGATACCGGGAAATGAAAACCGCAGTAAAACTATGTCAGTGCCGGCGTGCGCGCCCCATCCGAAGGTTTTACTCGATAGTTCCCCGTCCCGGTGGAAGGTGTTTCACTTCATCTAGGGGTTTTTTTTTGCTTTTTTCCGCGCTCCTTCCAAACCGTACTTGAACAGGAAATTGTTTTCCTGTCGGACGAGTACGTTTTTCCCCCCGCTGCCCAAAACCGGATTCTCACGTAGCGCAAACAGGCCCGAGGTTTGCTGCAGGAGTTGTAATTAGAGAAGTATTTGTCGCGTGCTATCGAGTGACGGTGATGCCAATAAAGATTAAGCACCAAAAAAAACCAGGTGCTCCACTTCATCTTTCATTTCGACTGTCGGTGAGAAAAAATATGGCACTGTTGAGACCAACCACACTTGAAGGTGGAACTCAGGGGAAAATAAATCAAGTTAACAAGCTTTTTCGGGTCTGGTAGAAATTTGCTATAAATATCACTTGGAGAGAAAAGCCAAATTTCTTCAGAAACCAAAATATCCGCACGAATTTAATTCGGGTAGGTGTTAGTATATTTTGTTATCTGTTTTTGAGCATCAAGAAAAAGAAAAAGGAATTTCGGGAATGCATGGAAATACCATCCAATACTCTTAGTGGCGTCAAACAGCTTGCCCTAATTTAAACTACCCAACATCACGGTCGAAAAGAAATGTAACGTCGCGCTATCAGTGTCTGTATAGTGCGCGGGGAAAAACTCCAACAGCTTCAACCGCTCGAAGAATTTCTCTCCCACGGAAAGTTCCGAGCGTCGGCGTCGGGAAGTTACAACGCTTGTCCGGCGAGCGCAACACCGAACGATCGCGACGAAGAATGTAGCAAAACGCTTGATGAAGCAAGTTGATTAAATTTTCGCTAAGCTGTCGCTCGGTGAAATTGAAAATCAGGACTAAAAACCGGATGGAACTTTAAAGACAGCGTCAAGGTTTACCGCGTACCGTGGAGAAAATGTGTCGGAGGAAGGTAAGAAAAAAAAACGGCTCAACAAAACACACCGTAATGGCGGCAAAAGCGATCGATTCAACGCATCCATCGGGTTCTAATCGACGATGAAACGGTACTTTTTGTTTGGAGAGAAACGCTCGGGAAAATGAATAAAAGGAATTGTGCGGGAGGAAAAACTGCATGTGCTTCACTTTTTGCCGTGCGAACGAAAACGAACCGGTGTCCATGTGGTGGTCTGGGTCGGGGAAATTAATTCTCTGGAACTGTTCACCCGCCGCTGGCGCATCGGTTTCCGGACCGACCGGAAACAGATTCAAACACGGGAAGATTTTTCCTTTCGTCTGTTTGAAGAACGTTGTTTTCGGTGTGCTTCGCTTTCGCATATGTAGTACCAGAAGAAAAAACCCATCCCCATTCGAACGGTGAAGGAAAGAATGCTCGTGCAAAAAATACTTTGCCTCGATACTAATTTATCTGATGACAGTCGTTTGGGACAAAACAAAAAAAGAAATTATATTACTGCTCACTGTCGTTTGCTCGGTTCTGTTCCACTTTCAAAAAAACTACCCTGCAAAGAGAGAACAGACCAGTTGTGCTTCGAAACGCCACGCGGTTGGGGCGCGAACCCGCACAGCCGTCGTCGTCTGTACAGCGCAACGTCTCTGCGTGACTTACCTGTGTTGAAATCGACGGCGAACTCCTCCAGCTCGTTGCCCTTCACGATGCTGTAGATCAGCTTCCGGCCGAGCGGGCTCTCCGCCTGGATGGCGACCGACAGTGGCGAGTGGAGCTCGATGTTCTCCGCCACCGTGTCCGAGTAGAACTGCTTGCTGAACACCGGCATCGATTTATCTATCACCTGCGCGTCGGTTCCGGGTGGGTTTTGGTTTTGCACCGTTGCGGAAGAAGGCGGAAAATAGGAAAGAGGGAAAATTAGAACGAAGCGTAAAGAAAATCTGGCACAATCGTATGAGAATTCAACCGAACGGAGCTTAGAGCTTGTTTAAGTTAAATTCAATGATCGGAATCGTACTCGTGGAGCGCACCAATCTTTGAGCGAAAAAAAAGGACCTTATCGAACGGGAAAACGATAGAATGCAATGAAGGCCAGAAGGTGGAGAATTTATTTTTAAGGTATGCAAATACTTCTCGAACCAAATTGCTCCCTTTTTTTTGGCGAAATTCAAATGAAATGCTAATCACCTGGCACTCGGTGGAAAACAAAAACCAATAATAAATTGAAAGCTTGTATTGCGAAAATAAACCAGCAAAAACAAAAATGCCTGATATGTTTTGGCAGCCAATTTCAATCGAAATTGTATTCCTACGTCGGAATCCATGTTTGTTTATAGCAGAATGATTTTTAGAACATTCGGTATATATGTTTTGACTCGACAGAAATCTTATTTCTCATCTGAATAACGTAAATGGTTCTGTTTAGAGCGTTCTGAATGCCATTCTCTACAGAGATCCCCCTTCCGGTAGACACAAATCACGAGTAGAGGATTTCCTCCGAAGCGATTTAGATTCCGGACCAGATATGTACTATGATTAATGATGGTATTCAATCAAAAGATCGGCGTTCAAGTTCAACCTTCCGGCGGACGGTGCTTTTACACCGATAGTGCCTATGCTGTGTTTTGCTCGATCCTGGAAAGACCCTACGACACGAACAACTCCGTTCGGTTCATTCATCCATCATATACTTAGGATCGTCCCATACAGTCAGACAAAAGTGGACGGACCAAGGACTCGGTATACCCAAGTTGATGTTGATGTTGTTGTTCAACCCTGGCCGGTGAGTGTGTGAACAAAGTGTTGCGGAAAAATGATATTTTTCCGCGATGAAAACATGAACACGACGAAAGGGTGAAGATTGCCCTATCACGCACGGTTCGAATAAAGAGGGTAAAAATGGATAACCTCAACAAACCCCGGTGGTTTGTTGAAACCGGCCATCCACTTGTGCTTGTTATTATGGTGTTATTGGTTGAAAAACTTCCTGATTTATAAAGGTCTAGGGTTATTCAATCCCTCTAACGTCGGAGCGGTTTTATGATAGATGAGATGAACGTTGAGAAAAGGAATTTTCGTTTCTCCTTTTTCTGCAGGAAGTAAATAAACGTACCTTAACGTGGACGGTAACATCCGTCGAGCAGGGCGTTATACCTCCATCGTACGCCGATATGAGCAGCTCGTAGTCCCGGTTGTGACCCTCGAGCGTTTGCTTCAGCGTCACTTCGCCCGTCTTGCGATCCACCTTGAACAGCTCCCCATGGCCACGCTTCATCTCGTATCGCACCTCGCCGTTCTCGAAGCTGTCCAAATCGAGGGCGTGTACCTTCGTGATGACCGAGCCGCGCGGATCGTCCACCGACACGACCGCGTAGTACGGTAGGTTCACAAACATCGGACAGTTGTCGTTGATGTCCAGAATCGTCACGTTCACGATGACGTGCGCCACGCGCGGTTTTTCGCGGTCCGGTTGCTGCGAACGTGCCTCCACAATCAACTCGTAGTTGTCGCGCACCTCACGGTCGAACTTTTGACCCGTCGTTTGTATCGCACCGGACGTCAGGCCGATGCGGAACATATCGGTCGGGTTGAGTATGTTGAACTCAATGTGTTCGTTCAGGTTCGAGCCGAGTACGTTCACCACCGCGACCGTGCTGATCTTGGTGCTGTTTTCCATGATAGAACCCTCGTAGATTGGCCGCTGGAAGATGAGTCCGGAGTTCTCGGACGTCTCGACGTTGATGTACACCTGGGCCACTTTGGCGAACTTGCCATCGGAGACGCGCACCGCCAACCGATACGATGGACCGATGCTTTCGACGTCCCGTGTCGTAATGATACCGGACTGAGCATCAATGGCGAACACACCGTCCCGATTACCCTCGATGATGTCGTAGCGCAGGGTGGAGTTCTCCGAGCTATCCTCGTCCGTCGCGTTCACCTGCAGCACGGCTACGTTGGCATAGGTCGGCAGCAGGAGCGTTACGTTGTACTCCTTCTGGGAAAACATCGGTGCGCAGTCGTTCACGTCGGTGATGTTGATGCGCACCTCCGCCGTTAGTTCCGATGTCAAACGAGGTTTGCCGAGATCAGTTACCTAATGCGGAAGATACCAATGTTGACATTTATCACAGCCTGCTTACACTCCAATCTTTTCGACTTACCTTAACGTGAAAACTGAAGAATGGAATCTTCTCGTGATCGAGGAACATGATCGTCTTGATCGCACCGGTGCTCGAGTCAATGTGGAAGTACCTCCTAGGCAGCATGTCCAGGATGTCGTAGTGCAATAGGGCGTTCAGGCCGGAATCGTCATCCTTCGCCTTGATGACGAGCGGCAGCGAAGCGTTTACCATATGGTTGTTGTTTCCGGTGGTACCGGAAAGCGCTCCGTTTCCGTTCGCCTGCGTGAGCATCGGCTCGGAGAGGGTCAACACCAGCGATCCGATCGGAGCGGCCTCCGAGACCTCTCCACGGTACACCTGCTGCTCGAAGTACGGCACGTTGTCGTTCTTGTCGAGCACATTTATGATCACCGAGCAGGTGGCCGATGCCGATGCCATGTTCGTTGCACGCACCGTTAGATTGTAGAACTTGTTGTGCTCGTAGTCTAGTAGATCCTTCGTCGTGATGACGCCCGTTGAGGGGTTGATGAAGAACACATCGTCCACGTTACCGCCGACGATCTGGAACAGCAGCGACGAGGTGCTGCGCGCTTCCAGATGGATAACGAACGTACCGATCGGAAGGTTTTCGTAAATCTCCGCGGCGGGATCCTCCGAGGTGAACCGAGGTGGCGCATTGTCAGCCATGTTGATCATGATATGCACGGGGATCTGCGACGAGAGCGCCGGTTTACCACCGTCGGTCGCTTTCACCTGCAGCATGTACTCCGACAGGGTGCTAATGTCCAGCTGCTTCGCCACACTGATCACACCCATGTTCGAGTCGATGCCAAACACATTCCCGATGTTGCCACTTACGATCGTGTACGTAATCCGCGCGTTATCACCAATGTCCCGATCGATCGCGTACACCTGAACCACTCGCGTTCCAATGGCAGCCGTCTCGTACACCTTACCCTGTACAATCTTCGTCGTAAACTCGGGCGCATGGTCGTTGTGGTCGTGCACGGTTATAACGACCGTGGCGTAGTTCCGCTTCGCTGGCGTACCCTGATCCTTCACGATTACGATGAGGACGTGCTCGGCGAGCGTTTCACGGTCGAGCCGGTGCGCCATCACGATGCTCCCGGTGACGGAGTCCACCCGGAACAGCTTCAGCGAGATGGGATCGCGGGCCGCGTGCAGGCTGTAGAACAGCTTCTTGTCCTCGTCCTCGTCGGTGGCGTGCAGCTGCAGCACCTCCATGCCCTCCTCGATGTTCTCCGAGATATCGACGCGGTAAACGGACTCAGTAAACTCGGGCCGATGGTCGTTGATGTCGATTACCGACACGTACAGCTGCGTGTAGACCGTGTGCACTCCGTCCGAGATGCTGATCGTGATGTTGTACTCACGCTGCCGTTCCCAGTCGAGGTATTTCGCCAGCAGCACGTTACCGTTATCGCGGCCGATGTAGAATTCATTTCGATCATCACCACCTGGTAAAGAAGAGATTTAATTTAAGAGACTCTGGAGACCCCATGAAGAACGCTGTAACACGTTGACTGCCAAGCGTTTTTAGCACCCGGTTTTAGTACAATCTTTTTTCAATAAAATTTTTTAATACCATTTATATAGCCGACGGTTCTCGAAGGCCAAGCAAAGAGTTAGGTTCCCTAAGAACTTGTGTTTGAAATTATTATAGTTTTTATGTTGAATTTTCACTTATTTATGGGTCAAAAACGAATTAGAACTAATTGCTGCTGTCATCCATTTTTGGGTGAGTCTTAAAGAGCTGTTGCTTCTTTCGAGAGTGAAACGTAAAGGGAAAACTTACCAACAATATCGTACCACAGCTGCTCGCCATCGTGATCCGAGGCCTGTATCAGAGTCACCAGGAACCCGGGCACATCGCTCTCCGTCAGCTCGACATGCTGGTCACCCGTCTTGACCACGGGCGGGTTGTGCGACTCCAGCGGCACCCCCACAACCGCCACCACTACGCGAGCCTGCTGCGATCGCTTCGGCACGCCGTGATCTTCCGCCCGCACCAGCAGATCGTACTCGGTGTCCACCTCGAACGTGCGCGCCGCATAGATGACGCCCGTGTCCGGATCGATGCGAAACTTTTTCGCCTTCCCGCGGCCCGGCTTGATCGAGTACGTCACGCGACCATTCTCGCCGATGTCCTGATCCGTGGCGAGAACCTGTGTGCACATTAGCAAAACGGAAAAAAGGGAAGTGAGTGTAAGTGTAACGAATTGGAAGCGATGGGATGATTATTTGTAAAACAACTTTGCCATAGCCATCGCGTGTACGTAAACAAGCATCTCCGTCTAATGGAACATTATTGCGTACGCTGTACGAAACGTTGGCGGTACTTCAAATAACGACACCGAAAGCTTCAATTCAATTTCCATCTAAATATAGCCGCTCCTGCCATGCTCGTTATAACGCTTTCCACGGGGATGCCAGCCATTCCCTTTGAAGTTCCCTTTGGTGTGCAGGAAAACAATTCAGCGAAATTGCAATTCTAATTTGTAGCGTTCTTGTGCTCTTCTTTTATTCTGGTTGTTTTCGAGCTCGACACCTACGTTCAAAGTGGTCGTTTCCGTTTGGCGAATTCTTATGTCTTGGAACTTCTTTCGCCGCCGGGACATGTGTTTTACTTTATTTTATTGCTTTCTATGTAGCAACAACTAATATTTATACATTCTATACACCAACTTTATGTACTTAGTGTAAGGGTCTGGTGTGTAAACGCGATTCCGTTCAACTCGATATCCCTTCCTGATCCTGATGTGACTCTGTTCCCACACACGTTGCAAATAGAACTGCAAGATAGATCATCGGTACGGTTTCACGAAGAACGCAAAAATATATTCCACCATTCCGCGTCGTTCAACGTCTGTAAAGTGTTTTTGTGTCGTGCTGTTTCTATCCCTAACGTATGGACTGCTACACTCCTTTCACTTCGTTACGCCAGGTCCTCGAAGTGTTTGCTACGGAACGAAACTTCCGCCAGTCATTCGTCATCTTTCCGGTTGTCGTTACGTCGTTCGTTCCATGTCGGTTGTCGCACACTGACGGACACTGACATTCGACGCGCCTCGAGGATGGTAGTGAGTTGACTTTCTCCATCTCCCCCACCGCTCTTCTTCACCTTCCAGTACCAAAGGGGCTCTGTTTGCCTCAAGTGACAACATATCAGGCGCCATAGAAATACGCTATTGGCGTTTGTGTACATGCACATTCCTCGACAGGACTGGAAGCGTCTGGAGTGGAAAGTGAAGTAACACATCCTTTTCACCTCACAGCTCAGACTCACCCCCATCTTTGGCGGTTCAGGCGGAATGGTATCGCGAAACGCGCGGTTCTGGCTGGTGACAAGAAAAAGGGGATCCTTTTATATCTTTGTCACAGCAAAACACTAACTCATTTCCCCGTTGAAGCATATTTTTTCGGTACTTCCGGGGTTGTGTACGGCGTGTAATACCGCAAACAACGCGGAAGGGCAAATTTCGCCTCCGTTCGAGAGCTCTGTGCAACGAGCCTAAATTGCACTGTGTAGAAGAAGGAGGCAAAAATGAAACTAAAAATGATAAAAATGATTACTCCAACAGAATTTGCAAGCTAATAGAACCGATCAATTTCTTAAATGAAAATGCTCAGTAAAAAATCACGTTGATGTATTTCTTGAATTAAAAAAAAAAACCAAAAAACAATTATTTCTGACAACGATCCCGCTGTGCGAGAAAAGGGGCAATATTTTACGCTTATTCCGACCATTTTTTTCTGTCTTCAGCGGTACATAAAATCATAAGTGACACCATTCCATTCCTTGCACCGTTTTTGGCGGCGAACGGCAGCGAAAGCATGGCCAGCTCACAAATGCGCGGAACCATTTTCCGTGGCATCATTTTGTGTGAACTTCCGTCTCCATTACCGCATTCTTGCCGGGTGGGAAATTCCATACATCGTTCCGTTGTCAGTCGGTCGGCGGACGAAAAGCAGCAAATGGTGTCTGTTCCACCATGAAATGAAGAAAGCATTCCTCACTATGCGGGAGATGGGAAAAAAGGGTCAACACACGCTCCAGACGCCATCCATTTTCCGTGTCCCACTTTCTAGCCATCGGTCCATACATATATGAAAAAATAAACAGGGATACTCTTCAAGTATTGTTTTATATGCTTGATAAGCCTTGTTTATATTTAAGCAAATGAAATTGGACCCATGCTTAGGGAACTTTAAAAACGGTGTATCAAGTACAGTAAAAACCGAATCATTGTTTCTAAATAAACAGTACATTTTTAGTACTGTTGCATCTCCTCGATATTATTTTTATTGCAAAATTTATTTGGAAAGAAATGGCTTAAAAATGATGTGACATGCTTCTGGACTGTGACACACGGTCACAAGAAAAAAGCCCTCTCTAAGCCTATTTTTATTAACGATGGCTGATTTCTAAGTCTTTATCCTTAATAAAAAGAACCGACCGATCTTGCTGTTAGCAAACGCAGGGGGACTAGATTTCGGTGGCGCTAGCGCTTAAGCTAGGTCAAAAGTTAACATTTGGTTACGGTCCGGAGATGTCACATTATTATGTGCCGTGATGTCCCGGGATACCAGGCGCCTCCTTTGCGTACCGTATTCAATTTAAAAAAAACACAACAAGCGTGGAAAAACGTTGGCGTTTTGGTAGTCGTTTCTTTTCACGTTGTTTACGTTTGTCGTCCGAAGCCCGGAAGAATGTCATTTTTATCCCAAATTTATTGGGTCCTTTTTACTGACAAATCCCCGTTTTGATTGACGCTGATGTAGGCACAAAAATGGGACGAGAAGAATAGGAGTAAAGCATCCGGAAAAATAAAACTCCCGGAAATGAAGGGAACAAAAAAGGTAACAATGGTTAGGAGAAGAAAAAAAAAACGGAAGTTTTCCAAGCTTCAACTGGAAAGTCCTTTTTCTAGGATTTGTCCGTCCCTTTTGCCATTTTCATCTGGAACAAGGTTACTTTTTATGAGTAATTTGCGTAATATTCAAATTGACTGTGATTTTTAAGTGCATGAATTCTACTGTATCAACCGTTCTATAATACATAAGTTCATTCGTGATCATATGTGTAACTAAAAGTGAATCTTTAAATAATAGTTGGCCCAAATAATGTACATTAAACGAAAGACCTGTAACTAAGCTGCAAATAATTTGGGTCGTTATAAAATATTAAATAAAGTCGAGCATAAAAGTAAGA
Source organism: Anopheles coustani (assembly GCF_943734705.1). Lineage (NCBI taxonomy): Eukaryota > Metazoa > Arthropoda > Insecta > Diptera > Culicidae > Anopheles > Anopheles coustani. The sequence continues at coordinate 66,737,816 of NC_071288.1, read as the reverse complement.
TCCAGACAAAAACATTGCCCGAAGAAAATAATAGTTCTGTCTTAAATAGACTTAAGCTTCAATTGGATAGTAATTCAAAGACAAAAGCAAATATAAACATATATTTTAAATGTATCAGCAAACGTGCTTAACGACAACTCCGTCATAAAAGTATTAACAATATACAATTCAAGCCATATAAACGATCATTTAAAATTTAAAATTAAACAAACGTTTATGGGTTTATCTTCGGCTTTCGAAAATTTCGTTACCCAAAGCAATGTAAAAAGAGTTAAACAAATCCGTTCTTCACTAAGATGACTTACAATGTCCATTGTCGTGTGACTCATTGCGACATTTCAATGGTAATCACCCTAAGAACAAACCCTAATCCTCTAAAACGTCTTAAGCCAACGCCAAATCCATGCTTAAGAAAATGGAAAATTCCAACCCTCAAAAAGAACAAAAAAAAAAAACAAAATCCCAACCACAAACAATTCGGTTTGTTGGGGTATTTTAAGTTTGGTTTCTTTGGTATTTTTTCTTTCCATTAATGGTGTCTTTTGTGAGAGGGTTAATTTTCTTCGGGCAGGTGCATGGGTTCTTTTCCGAAGCGGCATAGGGGTGGAGAAAATTTCAACCTGAATCGCTCCGGAAAAGGCAAACATTTTTGCTCCGTCTGTCAAACTTCCGGCAAAAACCTTCAAGTGCAGCATAAACCGAAAACCAATCAACTCTCGATAACCGGGTCCAACACAAGACATGGCACCACGAAAGGACACCTATTTCACTTGGACGAAAAACCGTTCCGTTTCCGTGGTTGCGATACGATACCGGCACTTTACGAAGCGTAACCGTATCCGGGTACGGGATCACACATTGTGTCCGGTTTCCAATGTCCCCGCCGACCGATGGTGCGTTGGAAAACTGCCCCAAAAAAGGGAAAGCACCAACCGCACGCAATCGCCCAAGAAACCTGTCATGTTTCAAGGATAAGGGACGGAAAAAATGAAAGAAATGCCTTTCGGCTTTGTAACCACAACCGAGTAATGCTAGGGAAGCAACGATACGGATTCTTAACCTGACACTGATGGGATATAAAATCGTGTGGTTGATCATGTTTTGGTGTGCAAAGCCAAAGAGTTCTAGCTTCTCGGAATTGGTCGATCCGGGAGGGGGTACTCAATGGAGCCATCGTGATTGCGTTCACCACCATTCACTTCCGTGCGAGTGACCATCTTGTAATGGGGTTGAGTTCCTCCCCCCGCATCTTTTGCGGAGAAGTACTTTCCCCAACGTCGCACACTAAACAAGTGGGGACGATATTCCATTCCACCGAAACGAAAGTTTTGTTCCGAAAAGGTTGCAATCTGTTCCAGCCTGTTGAACCCCAACGAGGGAACCTGCTCGAGATTTCTCGTCTTCGAACGTCCGATCGAATACGTGGAATGGAATCGACTGGCAGGGGAGTGGCAGGAAAGATATTCCAAACGTCTTTGAAACTAATAAGCGGGTAGCCACCATTCGCTGAGAGAGTTATAAAAATTACAAAATTTTATCTTGTTTTGCTAACGAAAATTACTGCAATAAAAAGCAATTGTTCCGCAAAAGTATAACATCAGCCAAATCCAAGCTATAGGAAAATTTATGAATTAATTTGACGACTTTACTTTACGGTCACATTGCGTCACACGGTTGATACTTATTTATGAAGCAACTATCAAAAACGAATAAACGACTACTTATGCGACCAAATATTATAATATAACGGTAATAAGCAGAAATAAAATATTGATATAATAGTCTTGTGGTTAAAGATTACAACCGTTTTACGATGTTTTGACGTGATACGTAGTGAAGAAAGGGTGAAACGCTACGTAAATGAACATTAAAGCGCGCAAAGATACTAAAAGCGGAGATAAACAATAAAGTAATAGGTATAAACATCGATGAACGAACACAAGATCGTAAATATATGGAATGTGTTGGGACACTCGTCTAACAGAGAAGTAAATAACATAGTGCGTGTGTGCTTGTTTTGATGTTTAATCCCGCAAAGCAATCGCTACAGGAAACTAATAGCCTGATGATCCACAAGTAGAAAGAAGTATATTTAACCAATAGTAATAAACTTTTTGTGGAAATGTAAAAATATGTGCAGAATGAAAAAGCCAGTATGAACAAGCGAAGCTAATCAAAGCTTTATGTCCCCAAAATTAAGCCATTCTACGGCGAAATGTAACCTGAGGTAAATCATCGTCGCTGTAATATAACGGTGCATATTTAGTTGAGCCAACTTCTAGCGTCACAAATATAACAATATAACATGACTACTTTAGAAAACGAACCGAGCAAAGAACAGAACGTAAGAAAAAACAACAACAGACCCAAATTACACGGACATGGTTTCCGTAAGAATCGATATTGGTGTCTAATCAGATAAGAGGATAAGCTAAATGATGAAGATTTTCATCGACCGGGACCGGGTCCATGTAATGTGGGCCATTAAAACAAAAAGAGAAACGGACAGCGAGCGAGCGAGCGAGAAAGACAGCGAGAGGAAGACGAAAGCGATATCGTCATCGCCGTGATTATCATTACCCGAAAGACGACTTGCAGATCGTTGAAGTTTTTCTCCGGAAACGACTCCCAGGTGGCCGCGTCGTCGAGCCCGACGTCCGGATCGGACAGCATTGGTTCCGGTAGCTCCAGTTCCGGCGGCTCGAAGCCACTGCTGGCGTAATCGTTCTGTGCGCGTGCAAGTGTGTTTAATTTGACACGGTGGTGCGCGTCGACGAGGTGCCGGGGAAGTGAGCGATGATTGTTGGCGAGCGAATGGGATTTTTCGCAAACGAGAGAAACAACAGCGTTGTAAAATATGGGGGTGGGGGAAAAAATAGGACGAAGAATAGAGAGTCGACCGGCAACAGGATGAAAATAGTTTAATTTGATTAAGCAATCAAACACAAACACAGCATCCCATTAGGAGATTGAAAAGGACCGAGAAAAAGGATAGCGAACGAAATGAAAACACAGACAAAAACAGGACATCGAAGTACATTTGCGTCGTTTCGGAGTGTGTACCAGCCGGATTGAAGATGTGATTGAGTTTGTTGTTTGCAGTAACACAGGTGTGTGGCGAGTGTTGTGGTGCCGTGGCGGTGTGGTTCAGAAGCACGCGGGCGGTAGTAAAATTCCGTAAAGTAATAAATTTCACAGCAGAAAAAGGGAAAGAGAGAAAGAGAGAAAATAATCGTTTAAGTAAACCTGCTTGAGCCACCACGCTGGGCTGATTGTTCACCGTGTGGTTAACGAGATCGTGCAATGAAACGGACATTTAAAAAGAACTCCAATGATGATGTGTGTGATGTGCAAAGGCGGAAAACGATACTGAAACATAATGCAAATTAATGCACGAAGCCCGAAAGAATACTTTTTCGATGATGAATGGAGGTGTTCTTGACGCGATTCACAGAAAAAGTAGTTAAAAATGTTTATGTGGCATACAGATAAGTGTGAATTTGATGTGATTGTATTATAAGAGTGCAAACAATGGTGATAAGATTAGTTCCATTAAAATGAAATTAAAATAGAATCAAAACATTCAACCCCTTTGTCGACATTGGACGGTGCTTTTTCCGTAGTACCCTTGCAACAATGTTGCCTTCAACGTTAAACAACACATGGTGTAACGCTGTAAATCCGTTAACACTAGCTTCCCGAGTAAGCGTGGGGATCGCCGTAACGAATGGGACAATTGCATAGTAATTTAGCCGACGATTCGCAGGCGTACTTTAAACTCGTTGCCACCCTCGTCGAACAACGGTGTGCAGCAATTGGAATCGCTTGCTGGAACTTCATCCGCACCTGTGTAGCACTTAATGTGAAGTGATTTGAGCCAACAGTTTATCGATCACCCCTTTTTCGTCCTCTCGTTCGTTCTCGAATAGTTCCTGCCTTTTCCCGGGACATTTGTAATTAATTTTCCCTGAATCGTACGACCATTAATGGCGGGCGGCATCGAGTGTATGGAGTTGTACCGGGCAGAAAGGAGCACCAGAACCATTAAGGGACGACAGAACGTGGGCAAACAAATTACTGCGTGTGGCGAAAAGGTGGGTGTACCACCATCTCGTCATAACAAACTACTTCCGTGGCGCATCATCCACCAACCAAGTGACCTCCCATCGGGCCGACAGGTCGAGATTCCATTATTCACAGATCATAATCATCGTCAAAAAGCAATCGTGATGCGATCCGATGGCCCGTCTGTGGTGGTAACCCGTTCGCAAGGACACGTTGCGTCTGGCCGGTGTCATTGTAACCGTGATTATCACCGCCATTGTCAGCATCGACAACGGATTCGATCATCGGACGGGGGGGGCGGTTGGCCGTGCTGGTGGAAGTTGGTGGTGCGGTACGATACGCAAAAACGGCACAACATCCAGACCATTCAGTCTCTCAACCCACGTCCTTCAGACTGTCGTTATTTAAGGGGGTGGAAGAGGCGGGATAGAGAAGCGCAGTTGCATTAGCGGACTGTCTTTCCAGATACAACACACTGTCGGTGGATGTGACAAGCCGGTAGATGACTAGACAAGGGCTTTCGATATCATCCACTGGTTGGTTAGTTGATAAGTGACTTAGTTTAACTGTGTACTAGATTTATTAAAACTATTAAATTTAATTCAAAGTATAGATGATTTAGCTTTAAGGTTGAAAAGATGAAACGATAAAAATTAAAAAAAAAAAACAAACTTCATTTACTTCTAAGAAAAACAATTCCAATATTGGTATACTGAAGCTGCCAATGACATTAACACAAATTATTTTAGTGAACAATTTTATGACTTACACCTTCGTGCAAGAATATTAGCAAAACCTGTTTTAGGTAAATCTTGGTTCATTATTTATTATTTTCAAATCTTTATTTTCATTTCACCATCAGTATTTCCAGCAGTGTTAAACTGTATTTAGTTAACGTTTTACATAAGTAAAAATAACTTTTCACGGATAAAATTATTTTATTCTACGTTTATTTTTTGATATTATTTTTTATTTTATTTCATGGTTATTATTTTATTTTATTATTTATTATATTATTTTAAATAAAATCACCGGTAATTTCCATTTCTATTTTTCATTTAACTGTTTTAATTTAAACTAGAAATCTTTATGTTTTTGCATGATCGAATTGTTTGACGTCAATAAATAAATCAAAAAAATATCTGTCCCTGAAAACAATCAACTGTTGATAGTGACGTTATTCACTACTATTGCCAACTAATCCAATGAATAATTGAATAACAGATTGCAAATCAGTTGGAGCAAGCGGTAAATTTATCGAGCATAACTAGCCAACAAATTCACACGCAGGAAAATTCAGCAAATAAATCAGGGCCAACACGAGGTCTTCGGTAAGCCAGCAGCCCCGCACGGACAAGGCCTATGTGAGCTAGTATCCTGCGGCGGAGAATCAATTCGAAAACCACCAAACGCAACCGAACGGTAACCGCGAACGCTACATAATTTCGGTGTCGGCCATAGCGGGACACAACGAGGGTCCGGAAAAAGGTAGAGAAGGAGGCAAAAATAACGGCCCGAAATGATTGTTTAGCGTTAAGCTAGTGATAATCTATTCCTGTCACTGGTGTCATACGCCATCGGCGGCAAAGGGCGCCGCAGGCAACAGTTTGTTTCCGGGCCAATCCAGCAAAAATACGCGCATGGATCGCTTGTACGCTATTTTGGGATGAGTCCATTTTAAATTTATAACGAATAATTGATGTTTGAATAATGTAAGTCCGCCCGGTTTGGCGCGTGGACTACAAAACGAGTAGACCCGCATTAACCATAAAGCTCATTATCAAACACAACACTGCGAGGCACACTTACGTATGTGCGTGAGTGTGGGTCCGTAGTTTTTAAATAGCATTTCACCACCTCCATTTGCACACGATTCCTAGAGCAGTGTCGTATTTTACGGCATATGAAAACACTGCAGGGGAAATGGCTATGATAATGGGTGCGCCTGTAACGCTACCTCTCTTACACCATTCCATTCCTTCTCTCTCTTTCTCGGACTTTCCACCTCACCAAGGTGGCTCCTCTCAGACCCACATAGGGGACGAAATTGGCAAACGGGATGAATTATTCAACGATACCGTAGTAACCGGGCAGGCTGGCAGCCCTACAATGTTGCTGTTGTTTATCCGTCAGTTTTTCGAGTCCCCTACAGCATCAGTTATGTGTACGTGTGTGTGCGTTAGTGGAAAGTTACCGTATCGGAGGCGAAAGCGAAAAGAAAATATTACCCACGGGAACATTGTGCCTCGGAAGGTGTGGACGCGCTGCTCTGTGTGAGCATTTTGCATAATTTAGCAGCATTTTGTAATTAACGGCCAACACACGGGAGACTCGGTGCGGGTGCGGGAGGAAAAGAAACGTGGTCGAAGGAGTGGAAGGAGACTAGGCGAGAAAACAGGTATCAGGTGGGTGGTTTGAAGTGTTCTCCAAACCACGGGAGGGCACCGGGGCGGGGAAAACAGTGAATGTGGGTGAACCGCACATTAAGCTTGGTTGATTTATTTTGATTGGGCGAACGACCGAGAAGAATGACGGCATTAATCTTCTCCCATCATATGGTAGGCTTTTTGAAGTATATTCTCCATTTCATTCAAAAGCTAACTACGAAGGAGAAGGGTTTTGTGGGAGAAAACAAACACCTTATCTCTCGAAAATCGTTCGTTAATCCATTATGAAAGGTCAACGTTGGCAAATCGATTTAAAACAAAAGGATAGTGCTCCCTGGCGAAGCAAAGAAAATCCCATTACTATAATTATACGCCCTCGGACAGTAAAGAAGCATACGTTCCGCGAGAGGCCAAACTGGAAGGGGCTGAAGGGGAGACCGGTTACGGTTCGCTCGACCGGAAAATTACTCTCTTATCATAATTACAACTATTGCCGCTACCAACAATTTCCGGCAGCATCAATCGCCCCCCTCGTGACCACCGATGGTTGTGTTCGTGCGATGGAGGCGCCCGGTCGTTGGTGACGTAAACACCAAAAATCAAGAGCCCGTGTCAAAGCACAATCGGGCTCGGTTTTTTTTCTCTTTCTCTCGTGCGAACCTTGCTCTTCCATGCTTCTTGGCTCCCATCTTTCGCACGGAGAAGAATTGAAATTCAACTGTCGTGCCAGATCGTACCGCCGTACCGGGTGACCGGGTCGCTTTATCATTCAATTAATCAAACCAGAAAGAGTTTCGTCCGTCCAGACACTCCATCTTCTTCACACCACACAACCACTGGCGGCCGTGTAACGAAGTTCCCACCACCGGGACTGAAACACAAGAAAACCGAGCGAGGAAACACAACTAAACCGGGGGTCCATTTTAGGGGGTGGCTTGTACTTGCGAAGGAAATTGTCATCAGGAAAAGTTCGAAGTGGAAGAAAAAAAAGGTCAATAAAACACGAACAGAAGCATACTTCAAGGGAACGAACAGCATCAATAACATTCGGCGATAAATCATTGCGCGCTCGGTGGTGATGCTATGCGATGTTGTGTTCGTTGGTGCACATCGTTTCATCGCTCATTACTTAATGAAGAACGCGCGGGGACAAGGGAACGGGTGGTAACCGTGTAGTTGTCTGGATGGAGGAATGTAAGGGGAAGGAATTAATTACCCAAGTTGATTGAATTACTCATCATCGAGTTGGAAGGAAAATGGTACCAGGAGGGGTGGAGAAATGAACAACATTTATGTGACATAAGTGCGATTACGGTTGTCGGAAACAAGGGATAATGTTTGGAGTTAAACATATCCTTCAAAGGACATAAAAGGAGTCTGTAGGACTTACCTAAAAAACAAGAGGAATAAACTTACTCCAAACAAAAATTGTCAAAAATAAAATTGGTGTCCTTTTAGGCTTTTCCACAAATAAATCCAAACCACTAGGAGAACCAACCTGTGGACAGGTGGATGAACAAATATTCTATTCTATTCCGACCCAAATCGCTTTTAAATCCAACGTCAGACGTAAACTACTCTCGCATAAACTAGCGAGTGCCATGTTCATCCCCCCTGGAACGGTATCAACGCGTCACGATCAAGCCGTGTGTTCGAAATCTGTGTGGCCGAACGGAGCGCATGACCACCGCTCCCGGTATCGTGCAGCCACGGTCAGGCTTTCCCCGGGAAAGGCTCCGGAAAATCAGAACTCATGTCTATCCATTCGTCTTTCGCATGCAGCGTGGTGCATGCGCAAGGGAAAATTCGGTCGCAACCGGGAGCTGTCACAATGGTTTCGAATTCGTAACTCCTGCGGCTTCCAATGCTTCGCGGAAAAAAGGATGGGAAATGGGACTGGTGGGGGGGGGGGGGGGGGGATTGGCACCGGAAAAGCATACCACACCGCTTTTTCGACACCGAATGACACCGACGGAAAAGGTCCGGGATCGACGGATTCGGGACCGGGTCTCGTCGAGAGCCGTGCCACCCATCAAATTGTGCCCTAGAATATATGCCGCAGTGTTACCTTTTGATGGCGAACTGGCACGGCGGATGCCGTGGCTTTCGGTGCTGATCACGTCCGAAAAGCAGGGAGCTAGCGAAACCCCCTGGATGTTGTTATGTTCGCCCAAATGAGATTTTAATGAGCGAAGCATGCTGAGCTGCCGGTCGCTGGACAAACACATCGCCCCGAGCTACGCTGATCCGGGGCCCTTGATATAGGCGAGGGATTTACAGTCGGTCAGAAGTTCCCGAATTCCAGGAACTTGGTGCCGATGAAGGCGAGTTATTACTTAAGGTAGGCGAAACGAAACCGAAGCACGGCAGGAAAGAACTAAAAATACGCATCGTGGGAGCGCATAATTGGCTCAACGAAAGTTAAAGACAAGAGGAGTTCGTTCGTCAAGGAAAGTCCCAAAACCCCCGGGAGGTGTTACCAGGAATACTATTTTATGATTGAATCCGAAACACCTAACTCCCGAACTCAAGCTGCGACGCGACCGGGGGTCGATTTTCAACCACGAACTTCCAGCGATACTTTGGCCCGAGCCACCCTCGCGAAAAGGATTAACGCTTTATAAACCTAATCCCACATGCCCCTCCGTTGCTGGCAGTCGCTTTTCGACGCTTCTCTCGCAGGGAGGTTTCGAAAATTCACGGTGTGCCAACATCAGCTGGCGTGGAGAGATTTGGTTGGATTGAGGCAGCAAAAACTGTCTTTTAGCCTACACGCCATGTTTTAGAGAGGCTTTAAAGTCGTAGCGGTAGTACTCTTTCAACCCCCACGAGCATCAAACTTTGATCCTTTTCAATCGTTAGATAAAGAGTCGGCTGAAAGCGTACTCCACATTGGAGCTTATGAAAATGAATGTGAAAGAAAACCAACGATTGACGAAGAATGAAAATACTCCAACGCTTCGGAAACGTCGTCATATGCAAAGTCAGATGGCATCACTGCATGCTTCAGTGGAAGATAGGCGCGTGTACAGGCGGCCTTTGCGTGGGAAATGATACGTGGAAAACGATTGAACCGTGGGTGAAAAGGGCACGATTAAAAGAGGAGAATGAAAAAACGAACACATTAAAATGCACTCCAGCCAACGTTCGCGCGGATGAAACAAATAAAATCATCTCGAAACCAAGCGAAACCGGATGACAGCGATGATTAATAGATGGTGACGCTTTACGCTGGGTTTGCACGGCGCCATGTATGTGTATGTAGGTCATGCAACGATCAGTGAATAGGGTGTTTCCCGGAGCATGCCAAAGTACAACTTCGGTTGCTATGTGTGGATGAGGAGGAACGAAACAGGAGGCGGTGTCCTTGCCGATATTTATTCAATAATCCACCAACAACATGTTCCCGAAAATAAGGTATGCTTTTCATGCGCGATAATGGCGTGGGAGGGGGGTGAGAGACACGATGGGTTTATCTCATGCAACGAATTTCAAAGTAAAGAAGATACATAAATGGTGGGGCTTTTACAGACGGTTTGGTTAAAAAAAACATAATCTCTTCAGCACCTACCTGGAACAGAGGTTGATCAATTTTCGCGTTCGCCGGGATCTGCACTTTGTACATTTTCTGATCGAACTCTGGCGCATGGTCGTTGATGTCCTCCACCTGCACGACGACGCGCGTCGTCGACGAAAGCTGCGGTGCGCCGCTATCCATCACCAGGACCTGTAATTAAAATGATACAACGGAGGCAAACGTCAGCACATCACGCAAAATCCCCGGACCGCCTTTTTGGACCCCCCCGTCCGTCCGCATGATGCCGGCGGGAGGCAAATTAATTTTCCACCGAAATGATTAATGAGCAACGGACCCACACCCCCCGCACCCGTTGTTGTCCCCGTTGGAAGGTTCGATCGCAACCATTCTTCCATTAACCGGCCCGAGATTGTGCCCGCCCGAATGGTTCGTCAACAGGATTTTCTCGACTCCCGCTGCCCCGTCCTCGTGGTTTAAATAACAAAAAAAAAGGAGCACGGAAGGCATTTTTTGAGTGATGGTGGATTATTTTCAACTTTATGCTCGTTCTTGCTACATCGAGTTGCGCTTCATACGCACCTTTGTTCATTACTAAAATTATTACCCACAGGACTCGGGATCGGGACTGCTCCAAACTACCGACAATGGATCGATCTCGTTCGAAGAACAAAGAGATCATTAAAAAGTCGTTCGCAACCGGGCGTAAGGCTATGCTTTTATAATGTTCTGGTAGGATTTTTCTCAAACTGGAATTATATCAATAAGCTTAAGAACACAATAGAAAAACTGCAGTTTAAAAAGGGAAAATCACACTGAATCATACATATTCATAGTGCAAACACAACGTAGATAAGCACAAATTGTACCGGAAAAAAGTGTATGCCCTATTAAACTGTGTGTGTTTTAGCTCTTCAAAACTGCTCATCCTGTTATTTTTGTTGATCGAAAACATTCACAAAACACCGCTCATCACGTTGCCCGCTTACTCTGAAGTGAAACTTACCTCCAAAATATGTTCCGGTTGGTTTTCACGGTCCAGTTTCCGAGCGGTGGTTGTTATTAATCCTAGAAAAATGGAAGGGTGAGGTATATCAATTAAAACACATTTTGTGAATAGTTTTGCGACTACAACGCAGTGCGAACAGGTTCCAGGAAACACAACTAACTGAGCAACTAACCAACACATTTGTTTCCAAGAAGAGAAAACACATAGCTACGATAATTTATCGCGGGTAAGTATCGTAAGGTTAAATTATAAAATTTTGAGTAAATGTTAAGTTAATCAGTTCCTGTTTATTACATACATAAAGTTGCTAACAAATAGCAAAATAATGTCAAATGAAACCATGGGAAGATCCGAAGGCGATGTTATTCTGTACAAAAGTGAAGTACTAGTATTTTATGATATCGTCCATTAGAAGTGTTATTATTGTGAACCATGATTTGAAGTGAATGTATCGTTTCTCGAAATTGATCCCTGGTAAAGCCCTGAAGGGAAACGGTAAAGTCTTCATCGATTACGGTCAATCTATTTTAAATTACTCTCACAACTATCAGTCAAGCTGCAAACTAACACATTACAAATCCGTTAAGGTTAGGAATAATATTATCAATCTCTATTCATGGCACCGACGATATCATTCACTTCTTTGATAATTATGTGAAAATAATTGAGTTTTAAAAGTACATTGTTGTGCTGAATGGCTTCGGAAGTCGTTCGTTTACAATGGAACGTTTATTCATTCGACGAGAGCTGGGCTGCTGGATGATGGTAATTAAAACTGCTAGGCGAGTGCACTATACGGACGGGCAAACTCCTTCGGATGCATTTTTTGCTCGTTAGAGACAGGTTCGATCCTGTTACACCTTGGATGCACACAAACACCACCACCATCACTTACCACTCGAGCTGTTGATGGCAAAGTAACCCTCCGGGTTGCCGGACGTAATGCGATAGGAAATCTGTTGGTACAGATCAATGTCCCGGTCTTCGGCCACCAGCTGCAGCACCTTCACGCCCGCCGGGCTGCTCTCCGGCACCGACGGGTAGTAGACGGCATCTTGCGTCAGCGGGACGTTGTCGTTTTCGTTCAGCACCTCGATGAACACCTGGCGGAAGGGAAAAAAGGGAACGGCGAGATAAGAAGTTCCATCAACCGAAGAACACTTCACAACTCACCTGAACGCAGGAGTGCAGGGGCACGACGGCCTGATCCTGGGCGCAGACCGTCAACCAGTAGCTCGGCTTTGTCTCCAGATCCAGCGAGGCGAGGGTGCGTATGGTTCCTGGAAGAAAAGGTGAGAGACAAATACATCGTTAAATATGTTCGTGCTCTGCTGCCTTGTGAGCTAGTTTAAAGAGCAAAGTTTTTCTACTATCCTGTTTCTAATGGAAAGGAAAAGTCAATCGAGGGGCGGATAGAAAATTGCATTATGAAAACAGTCTTTACTATTTAAAGGAGTTTTATCGACTTAAGCTAACGCAAAGAGAAATGTACCAACCATAGTATGAGTCAGTACATTTGATTATCTAACGACAGTAAATAAAGTGCTCAGTAAGTAAAACAGTTGCTAAATTTAAAACAGAATAAGAAAAGAAACTTTTTCCGTTGCGTATTTAGCACACGTTTTTAAGTACAATCTTTTTGAATAAAATTTGTTTATAACATTTGTCAAACCGTCAGTTTTCGAAGGCTAAGCAAAGACTGTGCTTCTCAAAGAACTTGTTTTTAATATTACTATAGTTTTTATGTTGCGTTTTCATTTATGTATAGGTCAAAAACTTTTTAGAACTAATTCCTACTGTCACCCACTTTTGAGTGAGGTGGCTTCCAACGTGTTAAAAAAGGTTTCCAATCATCATGTTTTCCAGGAACGCAACGACCATTGAGAAATAATAATTTTACTCATCGTTTGCGTTATTTTCCACAGAAAAGATATCGAAAACCAAACCCACAAAAACTTGGGTAATGACCATGGCCACTGAAAAACAATCATTAAATCCCATTCGCGCGTTTTTAACCGCAGGATGTTGGGAGGAGATACAAAACCGGCGGCATATAAACGAATTTCATCGTCCTTATCATTTGCTTCTGTTTAGGTTCCATCGCTGTTGCGCTGTGTTTGGTCGACTGTGCTTATATTTACCTTTCGGCCCAACGGCCGGTGGCAGATCCTCGCTTTTTTTGTTCTTTTTAAATCACAAAACCTTACACCTGCCGGGGTTTTCTCATCACGCCGTAAGACCATAGGCGTCTATATTGTTCGTTTTTATTTGTCTCCCAGGACATTGTAAGTCATCGCCAGACACGCGCGAAACAGAAACAGTACGGTTTTAGCAACGAGAGGGAGGTCAACAAAAAAAAAAAAAACAAAAACAAATGCAAGCAAGCATAATCTTTTGTGTTTATCCTTGTCCCCGCGGATCCATCTGAGCGGAGATAAAAAAAACCCCAGAACAGTGACTCGACCAATCGCCTTAGCTCGGTCTCGGAAAACTTTCGGTCAGAAGATGAATGTCATGCACGTTGACAATGATCTCCCATCTGGGGCGTTGGGATTTTGGCGAAGGACGGGGAAAAAAACACCGGGCCTGGACCGGCCGGCATCGGTATATGCCGGATGGATTAGTGTGATTACAATGAGTGCCGGGTGCCATCTTGCGGAACTGAACTGCGGTAGGTGGAAGTGGAACAATGGATGAAAAACGAAACACCACGAGGCAACGATAATCATGATAATAAGTGGAAGCCGTCACTGGCTGACGATTGGAAATACGTTTTTCTTGGCTTCACACCAACGAGACTGGACGAGATAATGCTAGACGTCGGAATGGAACCGATGGTCAGTGATTGAAGGATGGTAGCAAAATTGCCAGTCGATAAAAGTTGATGACAATGAAAAAAAAGACACAGTTTCGATTCCTCGGTGAAGCAGAAATAAACGTCGCTAAATGAGGCGCAAACTGGAAAAATGTCCCAAGATGGAATCATGACCTCGCAAAGCGATGGAAAATCAAAGACGAGATTTGATAGTGACAGAAGGTTTCAGATATGAATGGAAGACGGATCGATAGCCACGGGAATCTACCTTTAATCGTTAGCTGTCGGAGGTGTTAGTTTATTGTCTACGACAGTGAAGTCAAATTCGTTCGACCTCGCGAGTCACATTTCCATCCAAAGTAGGTTTGCGGGCCTAAACGTATAACTGATTGGATCGAAGAAAATATGTCAGCGTGGTTTTATCTTAACAAACAATTATGATTAAGTCTTCCCCCTTTTATTTATATTATATTACTTCTTGTAAAATTTAAAATTTCGAGTACAAGAGAAGGTTCCTTCATCAATCGTTTTCCAAATTTTAACGTATTCCAATCAAGTTTATTTAAATATATGTTGCAGTTCAATACTGTTATACTTTTTGATACAGATTTTAGAAAAGTGAAGGTGAATTAATACTACAGCTAACTTATTGTTCTACATCTATTATTTTATTTAGAAGTTAGTTCATTTGTTCATGTTTGTTTTATTGAACACTGTTTATTCACTTGTCTCGAACAATCTGTGTAAATCTTTTGCTCTCTGTAAAAATCTTGCTTGCCTTGTCTTGTCGGCGTGATATGGATCAATGTTGTAAGTCACTTTCTTATAGAAATTGTTCAAATTGACGTTCGTTTAGTTCTTTTGGAATTCGCAGTTCAAACGGAATCCAATACTCAAGTATCCGAACTTTCGTTGTATTGTTTCAAACCGTGATGTATTGTTTCGTGGGCTGCATGTTTGACATGCCTGGTCTGTGAGACAGTTTATTAAAATTCTAACAAAATAGTTCAAATAAATAACTATTCAACAATACATTTAACTAAGCAAACCACCGAGCGTCAATTTTCCAACAAACTGTTGTTGGGTGTAACAGAGCTGGGATAGTCACCACAAAAGATGACAGACACAAATTAGTTCCTACTCCCCCAGAAAGAGCCTCCGGCGCGGAACTAGCGAACGTGAGTTGAAAGTTGTTCGATGCAAACTTTATCGGAAACCGCACGGTACCAAAGTTCGGTACCATCGCTTCAGGGAATTTCGGGCTTCGGGGAAGCTATCGACATCGATCCATTTTGGAATACCCTCGAGTGGTCTCTTCAAACTTGGAATTTCGAACTCCAAGCACGGAGTCTATGGGAAGAGAAGGAGCGACAGCAAAGTGAGATGCCTTCCAGATGCCATCCACCACTTCGCCACTCTCGAACGCCGGGGCAAATGAAATCAATTAAAAATGAAAACCATGCCACACGGGAGATGTTCGGCATTTTGGGATGCGCGTTCATTACCATTCCATCCGTCAAACCGAGAAACACGCCGCACTTCAGAGACGGCCCCTCGTGGAGCGTGTGTGTGTGGGGGGGGCTAACCTATTGGGAAAAACGGGGCTGCTGGAATTTCCAAAACATATCATGCCTTCGGCCGTATCTTTCACACCTAATTGAATTAGGGCGAGTTTTCCGTTTGATGCGTATTTTATGGCACTTTCAGCGATTCGATCGTGCGCATTTCGTAATGCACAAACCGAGAGCATTCCCAAATACCGCCTCTGTCTGTCCGGCGTGGATATCCGAGCGTGAATGATCCAATGGAATTGGCCAATCACGCAAACACATACAGGGTCGATCAGGGCAGGGAAAACGGCTGTAAATTGCCCATTAGCCCCAAGGAGGAATTGCCTCGATGTTTTTCCTTCTAATTTCTTTACCGCTACGTACCCCTTTTTCTCACTGGAACAACCAACCAACCTTCCAATCGATAACGAAGAATCTGGCCCGAAGTGGAGCTAGCGGGAACGATGGAAACCAGAGACGGGTTTTTTTCCACTTCCGGGTACCGGGAGTAAATAAATTGGGCATATTCGTTCTTCATCAAACGAACCGCCAGCCAACCGTTTTTTTCCACTCGCGGGAAACACAAGCAAGAATAAAAAAGACCGTTGCGATGAGTTTTACTTACTGCCCTCTATCTAAACAAATCGAGGGAAGGAGAAAAAACAGCGAGCGTGATAAATTTACGCTGGCTTAGATTTCTTTCCACTACTAAAACCATCTACAGCATAGAGAAGGCAATAAAACGTGTTAATTACCGGGATTGAAGGAAGGGGGCCGAGGGTTGAAAATAATGTTACAACATTTTCGAAATTTGGGGAAGAAAAGTCGGAACCGTCAGACATCATTAGCAGCATTTTAACTGACTCGTAAATTGGGAAAGTGTGCGAAACGAAATGATCGTTGGGGAGAAGAATTGAATTACAGCTTAAATCTAAACAGAAAACTGTTAAGCTGCGACTTTATTATTTGCAGACGAGTATCACATAGTTGTTAGACAATAAACGCAACCAACACAACCGACAATCCGGACATGGAAAATAAAGGACTTTGTAGAGCGCTTAAATCTATCCATCGCACGTTTCCACCATCATCATATGCTCGACGTTTCCAAAGCAAAGGCCATATCATACAAGCAGAAAACATTCCACGCCTCTCCCGTCAAAACAATAAAAACATCCTTAATACACATAGCCATCTTCTGCACCAGTTCCGACGACACTGTGCTACACTTCCTGCGACGTTTTTCCGTTCGGCGCAGTCCGCTGCACACGTGCCGGGGTGCCGAAACAAAACGGTGGCACCACAATTGCATCCTTGTTCGCACAAAAGCAAAAAGAAACCCACGAGACACAAACACGCAAACACATCCCCCAGTGGTAACAATGGCAACAATAACCTATCATTCGTTTAATTGCAGTCTCATGGGAGTGAAAAAGATCCCTTGCAAGCGAGAGTAAAAAAAGGGATATCTTGGGGCGAAAATGTAAAGCATAACGCTACACAGTCGCCTCCACCCGGAGGAAAACGTGGTGGATAAAAATGGTCGACTTAAATAAAAGTTTCCACTTCCACGACGACGACTAAGGCGTGCATCCTCCCAAGCGGCTATACAACACTTTTCAAGCGTTATTTTTTCTCTTTGACGTGCATCGGGTGTATCAAGCCAGCGCGCCGTCATGCATTCACCCCGTGACACATTTATATGGTGTGCATCGTCGTTTTCTTATCCACTTTTCACCTCGTCCCCCCGGGCTGGGGGTTCGGTTAAGCGAATGCAAATGATAGTAAAAACCATCATGACGGAAGAAACGTCATCCGTTCCAACGGAGGAAAAAATGACGACTTAACTGGAGGAGAGAAGTGATACAATAGAACAAACCGAAGCAGCCGCCGGAAAACTAAACAATCTGCCATCTGACCCGGTGGGACTTGCATGCAAACACGAGGAAAATGATTCTCGCCTCTCCCAACGAGGATGTGTTCGGTTCGTTGATACACATACTTTGCTTCCGGAATTCGTATGATAGAGAACTATTTTTGGCCAACGAAGCAATGCATAAAATACAATGAATAACGTTAAAAAACAAATGAAAAAGTATCGTGTACATTCATTATGATTAGGTTACGAGAAAACTGATGAGAGTTTATCATACAATTATTCAATATATTTAATGAGGTACGCTAAAACTTCTTAACACGTTGACTACCAAGCGTTTATATCACATTTTTTTAAGAACAATCTTTTTTAATAAAATTTGTTAATGATATTTATTAAGCCGACAGTTTTCGAAGGCCAAGAGCAAAAACTTCCCAAGTTCCCAAACAATAATTTTTTATATTACTGTTACAAACAAAAGTAAAAAATTAACAAATTTTAGGAAGTCTCAACATTGGTTGGGAAGCAATCAAAACTTCGTTTTTTTATTACACAATTTGTTTGTAACTGAAAGACCCGTAGCCTGTTTCCGCTCTTTTATATACATTTTTCCAGCCACAAAGTTCCTCATCTTTGGCAGGTGCTTGTTAGAGCGAGTCCGGGTTCGCAGTTCCCGAATGTCTCTAACAATTACTATAGTTTTTATGTTGCATTTTCACTTATTTTTGGGTCAAAACTTTTAAGAACTAATTGCCGCTGTCATGCAGTTTTGGGTGACGTGCGTTTTTGACACACTTTTTAGTACAATCGTTTTTAATAATATTTGTCTTTGACATTAAGTAAACCGACGGTTTTTTTAAGGTTAAGCAAAGACTTTGCTTCCCAAAGAATAGATGTTAAATATTACTTTAATTTTTAAGTTGCATTTTCATTTGTCTATGGGCAAAAACGTTTTAGAACTAATGATAGCTGGCTATCAAAAATGATAGCCATTGTAGTCAACGTGTTGAAGAACCATGTTACTGATTGGCATTAGTTAATAAAATGATACCTGGTAGTAATCATAATCAACTCAATCAAAACAATGACTTCATCGTACGAAAACATTTTCAGGAATCACATTACTCTCTCGTGATCACGTTCGTTACAAATCGCAACACTCTTCCCGCTGTGACAGACGGAAGTTCGAGACGGTGGCTTCATTTCTCCGATTGTTTTCCCACGAGCTCGGCGTACGGCGGGCCCGGAAAACCCGGTTGCGAAGGCCGAGTTCACGGCGAACGGATGTGCGCTTCCGGGCGAGCGGAAAGAAGGTGCCACCACGAATGACTGACTCCTACCGACGATTGGATGCATCACGATTGCCGTCGCACGGAAGCAAGTAACATCCTCACAGTCACAGCGTTTGCAACGTGCGGCGTCTTTCGAGGAACGGAACACACATCCCACTCCGGCGCGAGTTTCCGCGGCAGCGAAGTTGGTGGTTCCTTGTTGAACAATTTATTATCGTCCGGCCCCGCTTGCGTTTACAGCTGGACGGCGCTGAAGGATGTCCGATGTGGATGCCGTACATGGATGGCAACTATTCCAGACCGTTGTCCAACACCAACCCCAACCCTACCCCCCTTTGGTAGCGGACTGAAGTTCTTGCAAGGCGACCACTAACCAGAATGCGTCTTGCGAAGGTGTACCTTTGAAATTCTAACAAACAAGCACTGCACTGTGAAGACTGCGATAAATTTAATTAAAATTTTGTCTAGCAAATCTTCGTGAATGAACGTGGCCGATGGGCTGGGTACGTGAGGGAGCTATCGCTCACGGATCGTCGTGGGACTCAAGCAGAATAGTGTCCAGGACCCAAAGAGGAAACATTCGTTCACGTCTTAGCAGCCTACCCAGAGCCACCTAGGCCTGAACTCCGGGGAAGATTCCTCGAACAAGATAGACGAGAAAGGGCTGAAGGCTAATCGAAGCGGGACAAGCGCTTTCCATTGCTCAATGAGTCACCCACTTCAAGGACTTACCCACGTTCGTGATTCACACGGAGTTCGACAAGCACAGGAACAACTCCCGGAATAAACTTACTCATTCAACCACGTACGTACGTTTGCCAGATGAGCAGATGCTGTGAGCAACTCCTTTCGCTGGTTCCAACGCATCAGAAGAGCGCAACATTGTTTAACTACTGCGTGCTACCGAACCATCCAAGCTCCCATCCTTCCGTTCATTTCAAATCAAAACTGCAAGCCGCTTGAAGAGCGCACCACCCAAAAGAGGCAATTTGCTCGATAAAGTGTAAATATTTGCTTGTGCGTCTTGTCCATGCAAATTAGATGCAATTTGCTTGTGCGATGCCAATCGACCAACGCTACCGAGGGCGCGTCAGAAGAGCGCGTTTCGAAATGTATTCAATAGAACATTCAAGACGTGTATTAGGATTGGGTACACACTGAATGGCAACAAGTAACACAGCTTTACTTAGGACTTGGGAATTCTCACAAAAACCACAACTGATCAAAATGCTAGTTATTCTATAAAACAACTTATCACAGAAAAACTCAACGACTTGTAAGAGAAATAAATAAAACATGTAAATCTGAGTGAAACGAAAATTAAATGAATTCACTTTGGTTCAAACAATGTAAAAATAAACCCACGTCCAATTGGCGGTGAATTTTAATTGGTTTTTAAAATTTACAACGAAACATTACGATGTCAGCATTTTGACCGCATTTTTCCCCCTTCTGTTTTCATGCGAACCTTTTCCATCGAAAAACACGCACGCTTTACGATTTAAATTGAATAAAATGGTTTGAATATTGTTCGTCGAACACTTCAAGCAAAAATAGCTCAATTGCGCGAAATATGCAACCATATATTTCGTGCGCGAAATATGCAACCAAAGCTTCCAAAGGGGGGAGAGTGCAGCACACTAGCCACTCTCGATGTGTATAAGTGCTTTCGATCTCAATGGGAGTTGGTGAACGGGGTTTGCAGCAGTATAATTAGTTCAGTTGCATTCGGGAATGTTAAAAAAGTTTTTCAAGTACCCACTGGACGGGTTTAAAATCGATGCAATCAGCCACTCACAGGTCAGTGACTCCGGTGCTCCTAACAGTTGATTCTTGAACTTGCTTGGAGAGGGACTATAATTGGTATGGTGCAATCGATTCATTTGAGGTAGCCTCTGCAGTTCTTGACCACATAGAGGAAATTTTAAAGTATCTCAGAGAATCGGTGAAGAGTACGTGAATGTTGTTAAAGTAAAGTGCGGGAATAAGTTTGTATCAGTCAAGTACTTAGAAATAGTAACTCTGGGAAAAACCTCTGGGAACAAAACAGGAATGTACAAAATCTTAGTGCTCATGCTTCAACAACGAAATTCTACGAAGAATATTACATCCGGCAATCCGATTCCTGAAAGCCTCTTCACGGAACGAATCCAACGCCTTCGCTTTAGTATTGTCAAAAGGCTTATGCTAAATCTTAAATGGATGACCCGATGGAATCAAAGTGGGTGGATTCCTGATACGGCCCGGACCAAAAGGAACGAAACATCCGACGACGGTATCACTCATCCGTAAGCCTTATTCGTATGTAAACGGTGCCATTTTCGCGTGAAATCTGCCTTAGCGACCAAAAAACTCGACCCACCCGAGTTCAGAGACGGTTGGGCCAGAGATAATGTCAGAGGGATTTGGCGACCAGAATAGGAGACCAAACGGTGGGATGAGATCTGGAAAGGCTGGGATGTCATTACTACAACGAACGGTTTACAGTTTTCGCTGTTGGGAATAATCCTTCCGTAGATAGGGATCCTCTACACATGCGAATTGTGGATAACCCAACCGGGACGCTAGGATACATCCCTTATTTGCAGGCGACGGAGCGGCCTCCGAATTCATTTCCCTTCTGGTGAGTGTTGCCTTCGGGAATGACCTACTTTCCCCGGTGGAGGCGTGTTACACCACGCATCGTGGATACACAGCAGCCGAAAATACACTCCAATGAAACCCAGCCTAGGCGCAAGGCTTATTCCATCATGCACTGATAAATGTGCAGAGACAAGCGGAGTGCAGACGTTGCTAAATTTTGCCCTTCCAACCGATCGGGGACGCTTTTTTTTTCTTTGAAAATTAATTCAATGGTCGCCGTACGCCGTATTCCTTCTACGTTGATGCACAGATACGGTGGCCCGCCGATTCGTGAAAGGTGGGGAGAGGATTTGTTCCGGCTAGCGAGATGTAATAGAAAGCGCTTGGCTACCGGATGATGCCAACGGAATGCGGCGAGCCATGGAAGCCTTACGAAACACGGTCCCCGAGCTGACACGTACAGGCCAAGGCCGGGTGACTGCTGATGTTGCAGCGTTACGGATTAATCCGCAAGCAGGAATTATCATAAACGTCACTCATTCTGGCGCGCTTACGCCCGAGGAACGAAACAGATGTGAACCTTTTCATGTGGGCATGGCAACTTCCGGAACTGTTCTTATTGCATGTCTTTGGGAGAGGAAAAGTGAAGAAAGACGTTGAATAACTGTAATGAATCAGATTTATTTAACACGTTCCGTACCGGGTCACCCAAATATGGGTGACAGCAGTTTTAGTACAAATAAGATTTTGACCCATGAATAAATGAAAATGCAACATAAAAATTATTGTAATATTTTATATAAATTTTTGGGAAGCTAAGTTTTTGATTGGCCTTCGAAAACAATCGGTTTAACAAAAGTTATGAACAAATAGTAATTTGAAAAATTGTACTAAAAATTGTGCTAAAACGCTTGGTACGGAACGTGTTAACACGCTGACTGATACGTTGTTTTAGTACAGCTTTTTAGTACACCGAGTTTGGTAAAAATTTAGTAATTAAATTTATTGAACGGGTTTCAAAAACTAAGCAAAAACTAGGCTTCCCAAACAAGGTACATGTTGGTAATTTTTAAAGGCGTTTTAAATGATTGCAACTTTCACTTAACAGCAACTGTCAAACACTCATTTCACTCATGTGAAACCCAACTTAGCACGTCTAAACGCGAAATAAACAAACAATTTGAGTTGCGCAACTAAAATTTCACTTAACGTAGCCGGGCTGTAAATTTCTTTCACAGCAATGAAAGTTTCTTGACAGCTCGTGCAACTGACAGATTTCGTAGGCGTCAGCAGTATAAAACCATTTAAAATGATCGTTAAACGAAATAATCAAAGTCGTTTTATGCGATTTAAGTTCACTTTCATGATTCACAACGCTAAATGAGTATTATTATTAATTTTAGAGATGAAATAATACAGCTCATTTACAATTCTACATAGTTTGTTTACCGACTCATAATTGCCGGTTGACAGTTAGCGTTAATTTGTTTCGAGTCGTGTAAACGCGTGATGCGTTCGGAAACTTTCAGTCCACTGAAATGACGACGACTGAAAGTTTCTCTTGCATGAAAGTTGCTGTCATTTATCTGCAGCTTTATAGTCTACGGCTATATACAGGGACTTTCAGATGATATCATAACAGTAGCAGCATTTATTCCAACTGCATCAGTTGGTTTTATAACGCAATCATGTTTATTATAACTGTGTCAATTGAAATCAGAATCGTAGCAGTTGATATTATACAGTTGGTATGTCAAGTCGAGCGATATACGCAACTAGCAAATATAAACGTATATCGTACGAATGAGACTCCAAGGTAGTTCAACATATCAGGTTAGTTCGCTTGAAACGCTTTAATTTCATTAGAAAACGAAAGGAATTTATAAACAAGCAGAGCTGATTGATTTTCATGTTGACTGCATGTCATTTTTTTACTTATTTTTGTGAGCAATTTCGTTGTAATGAAATCGAAGAGTTTCATTCGTTATGAATCCTCCTGATATGTAGATCAACTTTGGGCTGTCATAAGCGACGGCTAGACACAGCGGGAATCGCACGAATATTCCCGCCTTCCAGCGGGAATCCCGCTGGACGACGGGAAACTCCATATGAAAAAAACTGATTTCGTTCCCGCTATGTTTAGAAAATGCGAAACTACGACCTGGCGAGAACGGACGCAGGTGCTTAATTGAAACGTTTCATGAAAAGTTTCATTCGCTTGCTACAACAACGTCGGTATATTCAACGTATATGGATGCGGCCGATGTTGTTGGAGAGAAACCAAAATGCGAGTAGTTCTTCTTCTTCTTCTTGGCGTAACGACCTTGTTGGTCATGCCTGCCCTGTAAAGGGCTTACGAGACTTTTTACCCTATGTGTACGTGGATAGTCAGTCCTCTCGTACAGGGGAGGGTCCGGTCTCGGTTGGGATTCGAACCCACGCCGTCGAGGTGGTGAGCCCCGGCGCTCATGGGCCGATTTTCTAACCGGCGCTACCGCTCGGCTGTCGCGGACCCCCGCTATGCGAGTAGTCTTCTACGCAAAATTTTGAAGGAGGAACTCGACAACACCATTCTTCTTCTTCTTCTTGGCGTAACGACCTCTTGGTCATGCCTGCCTGTTAAGGGCTTTCGAGACTTGTTTCCCTGTTGTACGTGGATAGTCAGTCCTCTCGTCCAGGGGACAGTCCGGTCTCAGTTGGGATTCGAACCCACGCCGTCGTGGTGGTGAGCCCTGGCGCTCATGGGCCGAATTTCTAACCGGCGCTACCGCTCGGCTGTCGCGGACCCCCGACAACACCATTCATAAACTTTATATTTGATAATGATTCACAATTCCACTTTTACCTGCCGCCAATTTAAATCACACAAACAAACTAAAACGTAAACAAAGCTTCACTTTGACAGATCGGACGAATAAGATCGTTCCCGCTGGATATTCTGTCGAATCTGGGCTACTTTTTCCCGTTCCCGCCACCGGGAATTCCAGCTACGTTTAAACAGCGGTATACGTGCGATACACGTTTACACTCCCTAGTTTTGTACTTCGCCCAAGCTGCTGTCCCAGGAGGGTTATAATATCAGCTGCTACGATTCTGATTTCAATTGACGCAGTTATAATAAACATGATTGCGTTTTGAAATCAACTGATGCAGTTGGAACATCATGTGCTGCAGTTAGAATAAATGCTGCTACTGTTATGATATCATCTGGAAATCCCTGTAAGTCTTCTACTATATTTGTGTAGAGGACTGATGAGCATTGCTGCTGTCACCCACAAAATGGGCGACGTCTATGTGTTCGGAAGTTCTAAAGAAATCTTGCGATTTCAAAGCATAATTTTTCTTCACTATACAATTTCTCCAAACTTGTACTAACGTGTAATCACTGAATATTTAAGTGGTTTCGCGATTGTACAAGTTCTTTGAAACATGAAAACCCTAAGCAAGCTACAGATTTCACCCAATCTGACCGCACTTGGCCCACTTTAAAGAACTTTTACGTCGCAATGTTTCCGTTTCAGAATTCGGTGGTCAGTGTGACGTCAAGCGTCTAACGGGGGCGGTTACTAGTTGTTCCCCAAAGTTACTGCAGTCATGCCGGAGATCCTTCTCTAACGCACGCCAAAAGCTGTACTGCATTTTAAAACTGCTCCTGTGGGTTTGTTTTGAGCTTTTTCCCTTCCATTGTTTCCACGGCCAGCAACGAAAACCGTGGAGCCAGCAACAAAGGAAAAGGGCTTAAGTGCTTAGCGCGCGCTGCTGCAACATGCACGGCAGGTTCGCAAAAACCAAACTGTGAATGAAGTACGGTGAAAACTTGTTGCACCCACACCCCAGTGCTGTAAGCCGCAGCTAGCTTTCCCGGGCGATATCAAACCCGATGATAGGTGTCAGCAGTTGGTGGTCGCCTGGAGATTAAAACTTTATCACAGAGGATTTTTCCGATCCACTGGAACCAATTTGCTGCTCGCTTCCGGACCAGTGGGATGACTACCTTCACACTTCACGATTCGTGTTCGGTTGGTGTCGAGATATACTATAGGGCATTCGACGATGTGTTTCAGAATGCATAATTTTGGATCAAAGAAATTGGAGCATTTTTTAAGATTTTAAAACATAAATTTAATTGTTTCTTGTTACAAAGAACTAAACATATTTTTGTTGATCAAAATCAATTGTAAACAAATAGTTCGAGCTGTATCTCAAAATTAGGTTTCATTTTTTATGTTTATTTCATTGAATGAATGTTTCAAAGGTAAAAAATACCAAAAGGTAACCAGCAAATCACGCCCATCAATGTATCGCCGACCCTCACAGCGTCACAGGTACTTCAATATTGTCCGCCTCTTACGCTAACAAGGGTAGACAGATGTTTATCTGCTTTCCGTAAGAGCACACACTTCCTTGCTTCTTTTCCCAGAAAACGTGCAGCATGCACTTCGGAGCGCGTTCAGCGGGAAAGTGTGCATGAGTTTTCCCCCGCGAAGTACCGAACGTCTAGTCCAATCTTGGCAGTTCGATCGACATTTCCATTTTATGATCCCTTGCAAGAGTGCACCCATGTGTGGGTTTTTCGTTATATGTTTTATAAATAGTCTCTTTTTCCCAACGGTTACCATCGCAACACACCTTGACGCTGTTTACTCACTTTGGGTGCACTTCCCCTCCTCTATTTTCATCCTAATGAGGACATATGGCGGCCAATGTGAGCCATGCCGTACTTTTTCGTTTCTGAAGAGAACGATACGATCGTTACCACTTTTTTTGATCCTCCTTCAAGGCCATCTTCCAAGAAAAAGTCCCATAAAAGTGCATAACCGCGTAACGGTTGGAGAAAGTGAAGAAAGAAAGCAGAAACGATCCACCCGGTTTCGGCCCGGAGGAATCCGACCGAGCCCGAGGAGATTTTGAAATATTTATAAAATGCCCACCCGTCCATATATCCTAACCATCATGCGATGCGATGCCGACCAGACACGTGACGTTTTATGACCCTAATGGAATGCCCGTTGGAAGCCCCGAACGGCAGCGCAGAAAATCAATAAATCAATGAATCTGTTTAACCTTTCTAACTCCGAGGGGGGGAAAATTTATGGGACGATTTTTTACGGCATTTAACGAGACATACGCGTCAGTTGTATGGTCTTTTACGTACGGTATAATCGACATGGTATGACGAAAGCGTATGGAATGAAAGGAGGTATTCTTCTTTTTTCGAAAACAAAGACTAATAGCATTGAAGACGTCAAATAAATCCTACATATTTATTATACTTTATCCAAATAAAACATTGTTAAGCGAATTTTACAAAAAATGAAACTAAAACAGTATGAACTTTAAGTTACCAGAATTGTTAACAAGTCTCAAACTCATTTAAAACTGAAAAAATGCACAAAAAAGAAAGCTAACATGATAAACGGCCACCAGGATATAAATTGGCTGAAATAACGTTAAAATATTACCCTAATACTAACGCAAACCCTACGAACTAAATAGTACTCTTCGTGTTGTCTCATAATTCATACCCCGAGAGAAGGATTGGAACTTCTAAACCTCTTAAAGAAAATCATATTCGATGAGACACTTCGTCAACAACCGAAACACTTCCCGGCAATCAAATCATGACTCCCCGTAACCCATTCTTGGTGGTTGTTTTTTTATTTCTTGCTAGTGATAAAATAACCCACCCATCACCCAAGCGGACGTCGCTCGTCAATCGTAAATCTTCGTCAGTGCTGAAGTGCAAATGGACAGTGGCGGGCGGCCATCAACCAACCGGTGGTTGAAAAGTTACACACCCATAAATCATTTAATTCTCCCACTCGCGGTAATATTTTCGATCATTACGTTCTTTGTGTTTTTTTCCTTTTTGGTGTAAGTTTTTCATTTGTGTCACATTAAAGTGATAGAATGTGTCCAATCAAGCATTAAGTCAATCTTCTAACAAAGCAATCTTCGAAACATAAAACAATTACTTACATACGATGCTATTTAGCAGGGCCCGTCTTTTAAAAAGCTTAAACTCACAAAATCTACTCGATTTATATCATCGCACCCATGAGAAAATAAAGTTATGGAGGAAGAATCTGGACCAGTTTAAACCATGCCTTCACTGCTTTTCTTTCCACCAACAAAAAATAAAATGCAAATGCAATTTCGGAACACATTATATATGCATACGACAGTTATTAATCAATGTCAAAAAACGAGTCGCCAAGCACAAACAAAAGACAAATTTGGGAAAGGGTTACTTTGCGGGTCGTTTAACAATGATGAAGATGGTTTTCTGTGTCTTTTTTCCTGCAAACTAGCCAAATCTTTTGAATGCCTTGGTGTGTAAAAAAAACTTTTAAAAAATTTATTGTTACATGTTAGACTTGATAACCAAACGAAGTTTTTTCCGTTCTTACACAATTAAAAAATTATTTTTTTACATTCAAAGTTTTTTGGTATCCATTAATATGCTTTGTTTTTTTTTGGCATCTTCACGGCGATTCTTCTGGTGGTGTTTGTTTATAAATGTGTTTGTTTTATCCATTGTTACTTCCATGGATTACTCTATCACAATAAATCAGCCGTGTGAGTAAAGGAAAATGTAACAGAAAAGAAAGAACACGAATGGAATAACTTGCAGGCAAGGACTTTAGCGGATATGCAGGAAAAAAGTAGCGAAAACAAATGTGCTGCGATTTGATAGTTAAACCCTGCTTTCAGTAGGTTTTTATCTTCAGCTGAAAAACTTTTGCACCGTGCGTTTCGCTTCAGTCAAGTTTTCTTACGCTCCTTCTTTTTTAAAGCATTTTTATCCAGCACTTTTTCAAGGTAAGCGTCTCCCACCACGCTTAGGTCACTTTTCAGACAGAACATAAACTTTAACCTAGAAGACACACTTCTTGGATGCTATAAATTTCTCCAGCAAGACTTATTTGCCTACAACAGCTATCGTAGAAACTTTATTTTCGGTTTTTAAAGCTAAGATTGTGGCATGACGTAGTTTGACCTAACTGTTTTTGTCTTCTCTTTAACTTCAGGGGCAGTCACGTTGTCAGCTGTGTAGTATTTGTGTAGTTTAATGTTATAGATAAAATGTGTCTTTGATTTATCTGTTACTTGATAGGTTCCACTTTTGTTAAACTTTCTATCATTGATTTTAAACTGCACATAACAATGAGTGCTTTATTAACTTCCGCCAAAATAACATTTTTCTTCGCTCAAATTATCATTCTCAAAATGAACTACGACTGAAACAGACTGACTCAAACAATAATAAACTCTAGCAAATAACTAATCAAGATAATCGCGAGGGAGTTAGAGACGACATTGGACCGGTGAACGTCGAAAGTATCCGAAATCATACCAAAACAAGCCAAACAACTAACGAAGAACTGACATTCATGGGCAGGATTTACAGTGGGTAAACCCCATAGCCTCGGTACCTTCTACCATCTCTTAACTTTGGCCCATAAATTGAAGATGCGGAGGTAGTCGCTAGAGTGGTCACACTTCAAGAAAGCTGTAATTACAACAGCGACACACAAATGCCAACACATAGTTAGCAAACCCCAGCTGGATGGCGAACACGAAGTTGCAACCACAAAGAGATGTTACAATGTTGGCTCGAACGGGAAATAAGATAGGAAACCCCTGCAGCGTGAAGAAAGGAGTCAGCTGCATCTTGTGCCACTGGCAAAGAAATGAAAGTTCGCATTCTCAGTCTCTTCTTATTTGGGCTTCGTTTCCCACAAGGTCGTCGTTGCGTTCTTTGAGCTCATTCTGGCCGTAATTGTTGTCATGACAGACACACGATAACGGGCGATTCGACACAACGGGGACATTGTTGCGGGCGACTCGTTGAGTAAAGTTCAGGCGGATGAAAGCCGGTGCAGTGTAGCAATTAGTTTTTTTTTTCTCTGCACTTGAAGCATAATTATTGTTCCCAGTGGAAAGAAAGGAAGTACGTGACGTTGATGAGAGGAATGGACCTTGCAAGACTTAAGATGTTGGGATTAAGTTTTTTTTCAGTTTGGTAAACTCCTGAATCCACGGAACAATCTGGCAAGGTCGAAGATTAATGCATCTCGGGAAAGTCTTTTTTAACTAAAATTATTAAACTCTTCAAAAATACTAAGGGTAAAAAATACCCTTCTACTGGAACGCTTAACCATTCGTAACTCTAAAAATAAATGCAAACAACGTCTTCCAAAAACAGCTTATTAAAGAGTCTTAGTTTTACATTTTTATTTCTCTTGCACCCACCAGCTTTTGGGATCAAAAACAAACAGAACTACATCTGTTTACGTTAACAACTTTCCAGCAAACCAGAAGCAAGGTCAGTGAAGGTAGATAACCGCGTGGAATGTTAAAACTTTTCCCAAAAAGCATCAAAGTTCTGACAAACATAATAAAATGGCATGATTTCAACAAAGCAAATATTTCAAAATATACAATATGACATAATAATATTCTTTGTTAAAGTAATATGCTTTAAACTGTTCAGCTTAAGATTAGCTATAAATAAAAAAAGTAATTTACTGGAATGTTAAAACATTTCTCTAAAAGCATCAAAGTTCTGACAAACATAATAAAATGGCATGATTTCAACAAATCAAAATATATAATATGACATAATAAAGTTCATAATACTGATGAACGGTCATGAAAATAATATACTTTAAACTGTTCAGCTTAAGATTAACTATAAATGAAAAATATAATTTACTACAGAATTACGTACAAAATGAAAAATCACAAAGACCATCCATTCTAAACCAAACTAGTACTAATTATATTCCACTCTTGAAAAAGGTAAAAAGGTAAAGGATTCTAACTATCGATCGCATTTGTGATATTTTTCTGCCTGCAACTGCTCTTATCCTTGAAGTATGAACACCCATTTTTTCAAGCACTTTATGTACGATACGAGAAAGGCCGAGTCCTCGAAGCCGGTCGGGGATGCGGCAGCAATTTGCCTCGGGGTAGTGAACAGATAACCCAACTTGAAATTAGACCATCCGTACGTGATTGGAGTGAAACGAGCCAAGGAAACTGTCCCGTTCTACCGGATGCGAGGCTTGTATCGTCCTTCGCTCGGGTGGCCAGAGTAATATGTTAAGAACTGAGGGTATATTGTGAACAACATGGCCCAGCAACACGTTCCTTCACAGCAATGTGTGGCGGTGGTCATGGTTTGAAAAGACTTCCATTTGCCTGTTTTGTTTTTTGTTTTTTTTTCACAACTTTCCCTCCCATTTCACTTTTGCCAGAAGTTCTTCTCGACCAAGTCAAAGTCAACCAGCTAACGGTAACGGTTCTGCTAATGGAGCTGTTTATTAGCCAGTAGCCTGAAATCCAGCGTAAGTGTAAACGTATGTACCGCCCAACGGTGGTTGAATGTAGAGTAAATAAAACTTCCACCATCATCTCCTCCACCAAATTACCACCACCCCAATTTCTTCGGAAAGGTCCCGCCATTCCACTTTTCCCTCAAGTACTAATAACCGTTACGAAGCCGTACACACACACACATAATCATTTGCACACAAGGACTCTGACAAGGATTTTTGTGAACACCTGCCCTGGAGCGACTGAAAACGGGAAAATTTTCTTCGCTTCGCTGGGGCGGAGGGAAAACCGGTGGGAGAGTGGGCGGAAATCCGTACCTTGGAGTGCTAGTCGGAGGCTAATTTCGCGGATACCCATTACCCGGGCTCCTGGAACGGCTGGCTTCCGGTTCTCTGCCGAGCACTTACGTCGTTGCACGACAGAAAAATCGGATAAGCTCCCGGGCAGGGAGCGGGCAAGCCGGCCCGTTCTTCCAATGACGGCCATACAGCAAGTGGAAATAATGCCAAGGTCACTGGCCGCGGGCGGTCCATTGAAGGAAGGCGGAAAAAACCAGCCCACACACACACACAGAAGCGCGGATCAATGTAGGCGAAACGTGTAAGGTAATTGTGTAAGAAACTTTTCTTAGCTTCTCACACCGCTCCCAAACGGTTCCATCCGTCCTTCCGGTGGTTGTGTTCTCCTTAGCATCGCTTTGTTTTGCTGAAAAATCTCTGCACCATTAGGCGAAATAATGTTGCCGCTTCCTGCGTTTTAGATTGCCCTCCAGTTCCACTCGTTTGTGAAAACGTTGGGGAAAAAAAGTTTGGTGTGAGTACATTTTTCCTGCTCCTGCTCCCGAACTACCTGTACCGGCCTTGGGAATGAGAGGGTAGGTGTTGGTTGTTAACGGCATGGTAGCGAAAGTGAGGGCAAAAATAAAACCACCTCTATACCTTTTCTTCACCCCTAGCACGGTCGGATGGTAATCAAATCGAAAAGTTTACCACATCACGAATGAAAATGGTATTGCAAGAAAGAAAAGAAAAAGGAGAAAGTACAACCAACTGCATACGAACAAACTTTGCACTGCGTGTTGTCTGTTTCTTTTATTTTCATACACGCCACCGAAAGTTAAGTAAATTCAACTTCTGTTCGGTGGAAAATCAGTGTATTTCTGAGAAGATAAAAAAACGAGCTCGAAACGAAGACACCTGCAGGAAAAATTCGAAAGCAGTTAATTGTGTATTCCTACGAGGGCCATAGAATTGCTCGAGTTGTCCAATTTCAATATTTTAGGTCGGCAGAAAAGCTGCACACGGTGGTGGTTTTGTAGATGCTTTGCTGTACCAAAAATAAAAAAAAAGCGAGCTATAAATTGAACTTTATAATGGCGCTCTACTACCAAGCTTCGAGCATCATTAGTTTCGAACCGAATTATCTTCGGTTCATTAAGCATCATTCTGTTCGTGAAGTTCTAGCGGCGAAGTGGGAGCGCCGTTTTCCTATGCATTTATTCATATTCGCTGCCCCTTCCCTTTGCCGGTTTGGTTTCACTCGCCCGCCGCGCTGGAGAATTTATGCGAAGACTTTTCGCAAAACCTCCGGCACAGACTAGCTATCGATTATATCACAATTTGAATATCGATGAAGATGTCTCTGCTTGCGATGAATCTCGGAAGCGGAGGGTTTCGCCTTACCTGTTCTACGCTATTTGAACATCTTCAAATCCAGATATATAAGCAATAAAGCAAGCAACTGCTACTTCACTTTAAACAGCGATACTGAAGGAAAAGTAGCGATAAAATGTTAAACTCTACAAAAACCGTATAACACTGGTAAATCCGTAACAAGTTCAATGAAAGCGAATTGAGCGTCAGCAAGTATTAAAATGAGCCATAAAAAATATTGAAGTAAGGTGAAAATAAGGTGTAAGGAAGTAAGGTGAAAGACTTATATGCTCGATGGTCAAGAGATTAACAGGTGTACTACTGTACGTGACCTTGCTGCCATATTTGACGCTAGTTTGACATTTCGTGAGCACTATGAGCATATTATTAGTAAGGCCAACAAATCGTTAGGTTTTGTTTTAAGGAACTCTACGGAAATCTATGACCCTGTGTGCCTTAAATCTTTATATGCGGCGCTGGTACGATCAATACTAGAATTTAATGTTGTTTTGTGGGCTCCCTACTACGACGTTTGGAACCAGAGGATAGAGTCAATTAAACGTAAATTTACTCGCGTCGCCTTACGTAGGCTTCCTTGGTGGACTAGCGGCCCTCTGCCTGATTACCAGACTCGTTGCTTGCTTCTCGGTCTGCAGCCCCTTGAACATAGGAGAGGTGTGGCTCAAGCCATGTTTATGTTCAAATTGCTGACTGGTGAAATAGATGCACCATATATTTTGAGTCAATGTCCTGTTCGTGTTCCTGTGTATTCCACGCGTAATAATGAGTTCCTATATGTGAATCCAACTACAACGAGGTACGCTGAAAATGCTCCGATACGCGCAATGTGTCGTTCTGTGAATAAGTTTAGCAATATAATAGACTTTAACCGAACCTCTGTTACTGTTAAGGAATCACTTGTTCAATGTTGGCGTAGTAATTAGTTATAAATGTTAAGTGAAGATTGTTTTGTATACTGTATTAAAACTGATGATTCATTGGGTAATTCACCTGTTGAATCTTGAATAAAGAACCTAATAATAATAATAATAATAATAATAATAAAATCAAACTTAATTTATGAATGTTTGAAAATTTAATAAAATCTATGGATAAGCCATAAGAAATATTGAAATAAGATGAAAATCAAACTTCATTTACGAACGTTTGCAAATCTAATAAAACGTCAGCGCCAAATTGAAATGAAATTATATTTTTTAATCTACATGATTTAAGATGGTAGATAAATTCAACTTTGTCTATTGAATTTGGTAAAGGATGTATTCATTCTGGCATCAAAGATATTTAAGCCACTCGGATTGTATGATGCTGAATTCCTACACGGAATTCAATTGCATTATTTTTTGTTTAGTTTTTTGACAGTGGAAGGAAAAATTGCGAAAACAAAACAACCTGTTACCTGTGGCTGCCTTTAGGGAAAATCATCATCGATCTTGTTTCAGCCCGGCAGAAGACAAATCGACCCGCCAGGCAAAAGAACGGCGAGTGATTTTTTTCCCCTGTTCCCACGATGGATGTCATGCCAAGCTCGCATTAACATCAACTTGCCTTTAATCCGCATCTACTCAACCTATCATCGCAATTGGATTGCGGCTATGTAACCACGCACCCACCTGTGAGTGTGTCTGTGTTTGTGCAATATTTGTTCATTTCACTAACAAATGGGGTTTCCCGCCCCACACTTTTTGGACGCTCCCTAAAATCAGGCATCGGAAGAAAACGAACCAATTCAACTTCGTTAGCTCTGTAGGGGGAAGTGTGGAACAGGGTAGAAGGGTGGAAACGAAACCCCCGCACGAAAGGACAATCAAGCCACAAACGTTTTGCGGACGAGTGTACGTCGTAATCCGGCAAATGTTTGTCTGACGAGAAAGCGCCCGTTTTTCCCTGCCAAGGTGCCGCTCCTATGCTTTATTTCGTGACTAACCTGTTGTTGTAATTTGATTCGATCGCATTTATATTAATCTTGCACGTAGCCTCACAGAGGGGGACGGGGAATGGGGCTGTTTGCAGAGGGTGGCAGGTGGATTTTCACAAAAGGAAACAGAAACGGGCCCGAAATGGCACTGCAACGGATTTCGATGGAGACGCCTGGTGCTTGGTGCGGAAAAACACGTGTCTCGGGAAAACGATGTCTTTTCCTAGCGATGTCTGCCGCGTTTCCTCTTCCTTTCCTTCCCAAAATCTCCCACCCAAACAGGGGTTGCTTCCGTTTGAGTTACAGTAAACGTTCGAAGGGGAATGCAACAAGATAGAGTCCTGATTTGGTAACGCTATCAGATGACCTACATACCTACACCCCACCTCGGCTAAGTCCCTTCTCGTAGCACAGCCGAATTTTCGATCCAGCAACAGTTAACGCGAACTACAGCTGCTTTTATTTGTTGTTATTTTTACCCACCACGCAGACACGGGCTTGGGAAAATTCCAAATCCTCGTGACGTTTGGCTTTCGTCGTAGGTTGTTAGATCCGTGTAGTGTTTGTTTTACGGTAATCTAATCCTGAGGCAGAGACATCGGGTTGTACGAGATCTAAAATGGTTTCCCATTACTGATGTATGGCAGGTTGTGGTTAGTAAACCCGTAACAAAATGCGATGACATGCGGAATACGACGTATAGTTTTATTGTGAACGTATTCGTGACAAACTGAATGAAAAACCAACGAACAACCATTAAAGGATGTAAATTATAGATTTATGAGTTAACGAAAAAGAATTTCCAAGTAAAAATTAAAACCATAAAAACACACATGCGTAACTTAAATTGAAGTTTAAATTAAAAAATCTAAACATGATTGTGAACAAAATAAATAATTCAAAATTCTATGGTGATAGAAAGTGTGTAACATCACGTCAAAAATTTTGGAAAAATAGTTTTACAATAAATCACAGACAATACATCCCATACATTAAGTAAATGGAACCTGTTTCCCTCTACTGGATTGTGAACGTATTCGTGACAATGGTTACTGAATAAAAAACCCAACGAACAATGAATAAAGGATGAAAATTATAGATTTATGAGATAACGAAAAAGAATTTCCAAATAAAAATTAAAACCACAAAAACACACATGAGTTTCATTAATTGAAGTTTAAATGAAAAAATTTAAACATGATTATGAACAAAATAAATAATTCGAAACTCTATGGTGATAGAAAGTGTGTAACATCACGTTTAGATTTTTGGAAAAATAGTTTTACAATAAATCACAGAAAATTAAGTAAATGAAATGAAAAATCTGCCTTTCTTTATTGCTTGAAATAATATGAAACATACCATAATAAAAATAGACATCGATATCAATACTTTTTTTAAATTTATCCCTTTTATGACTGCTTCTTTTTGCAGTCTCTATTCAGCTAATTTATTGTTTCTTTCGCCTATGATTCAAAATTAATCCATCAGATCATCTAATTTATAGGTTTTCCCAAAAGCTACAATACTAAGATGGCACACAGGATCAATGTTTCCAACCAGCCCATTTATTGCACCAGAAAGCTATCATTATTTAATCCACCTCGCGACGAGCACCCCGGGGGAAAACAGTTGGCCGACCAACGAGAGATCCAGCTGCTGCACCGAATGCAGTGTCACTTCCGCCGCCAACCGTCAGTGGCGCTATTATCTATTATTGCATGGCTATTATCCTTCTGCGATGGTTCCGGCACTGGCGGGAAACTCTTTTCCTTCTCCTCGCCCTGCCCTAACGCTTTCCCATGAGGGAATTGCAGAAAAATATCCCAAAACGCCGGCAAACGCCCATCCTATTTTAATGGGAAAAACAGAGCGTAAGGGTGATTGAACGGAAGACAATGGAGGGGCGGAGGGGAATGGTACAAGCTGGCCCAAGCAATCCCTAAGGGGGGCACGACATTCCGACATGCACGAGAATTTTTCCCGTGACCAAGAAACAACGACGACCGCGACCAGAACACCGGGAGGAAAAACCCTGGTGGATATAATTTACGACCACCATCAGTAGTAGTGGTGGTAGTAGTAGTCTTTACGGCATGCCCAGCCGAGCCCATGGCATGCTATCCAGCAGATCTCCTATCCGCCGGCAATGGTCAGCTCACGTATGGTTAGTAAAAATGCAATATACGAGGCTACCGCAGTCGTCGCCATGGCGCTTCGGGAGTCCATTTGTGGCACAGTTAGACCGAGCAATGATGGGCCTAGCTGGTTTTTTTCTCGTGCCACACAAAAAAAGGGCTGAACGAAGGTACCGAGCAGCAAGAAGTACCCGGATCATAATGGAACACACACTGGACTATCTCAACTAGGAAAATATTTTTGGAAAAGCAATTTGAACGGGAGAAAAACAAAACTCTTCCGTGTCTAGTGTGAGTATAAATATGATGTCGACCCCGCACACTGGACTCTTGGCGTCCGCTCGGCACCAACCAACCGACCGAAGGAAAAAGTAAATAAATTATGAAATAATGATTGTAATTACCATGCTAGATAATGAGGCTAGTGATAAAGAGCAGAAAATAAGCTGATTCAAACCCAACGACTTCCCGTACGGCCAACGTACACCCCGTACGGTACGGTGCAAAATGCGCTGCACCGCTTTTGACCCGGTTGAAGC
Source organism: Anopheles coustani (assembly GCF_943734705.1). Classification (NCBI taxonomy): domain Eukaryota; kingdom Metazoa; phylum Arthropoda; class Insecta; order Diptera; family Culicidae; genus Anopheles; species Anopheles coustani. The sequence continues at coordinate 66,701,094 of NC_071288.1, read as the reverse complement.
AAAACGAGGTGCACGAACGAGCAAATGGAAAAGCTGGCCCGGACCCCCCTTACAAGCTTAGCGCTGGACGAGAAGTGAGAGAAACTAATTCTATTAAATTGTCATACTTGTGTGCCATGCGATATGACATTTCTTCACGACTGCTTATTTCCACGAGGGACCACTTTGTCATCATTTTGCTGGACTTTTTTTAAAAAATAAACCTACACCAGTAGGTTGAGGTGAAGTTACTTTACAGTAACATTTTGTGAAGCGAAAATTACTTCCAGAACCAGATGATGATTCCCTTCGTAACTGGTGACATGATGTGAAAGTCAAATACGAATGTAAAATGGTAGCATCGTAGCTCGGAAATAAGTGAAGTTAGAAATTCCAATTTTCCCATGTCGTGTTCGGCATAGGTTTCGGAAGCCGGGGTGTATCGATCTACCCGTTACGGGTTGTTTCCATCTGCACTAGAAAATTGCAACACTCACTGATTTTTTTCTCCAGGCGACATGAATTATTCATCAATGTCCACGCCAGGGGGTAAGACAAATTTCCATTTTGTGCACGTCAGAAATAGCCATGCGTCCGAAACTCCATTATGTGGGGTTATTCAAATGGTTTTGCACAGAATGACGAAAAAGTCAATTTTGTAAATATTTTTGCACAACAACATCTGTACAGAAAACCGGGAACGGTACAACGAAAATATTTGCTACATACATTTGATGCCTTCCATCGGTTCTATGCAATAGCTGGGAGGGTCGATAGAGCAGATAGTTCATATATATTCATAGGGCTTCTGCTTGACCTAACCTCCCGGTGCCTAATCAGTGCTGACAGATACGTGGAAATTGATGGCTTTCTAAGACTTTGATAATCGAAAATATTTCACCTTACGCACGGCACACTGCAGAAGACAACCTGAACGCCCAGCGGGCAGCAGTGGATGGAGGGGGGGGGGGGTTGCCGGATACCCACACGAACAGCTTATGCATATCCTGCGCGTTTAAAGCAGCTGTTTAAAACAGTGAAACACAATTTTGCCCCCGGGGGCAGCACAGAAGCACGCGGGCGAAAGGAAAACCATCTGCAAAACTGCTGAACGAAGCGTATTAACTTTACGCAAGATTAGATATGCAAACTGCTGATGAACAATCTGGCCCCGGTGGCTATTTTAGGGTAATTTTGGCCGAATAGCAAAATCGATAAGCACTCCCGGGTGGATCGTGGCATAGATGAAGTTTTGTGTTTTTTTTGGTATGTTTCTTCAAACTACAGTTTAACATTATTACACCACAAATGTCCTTTGCATAGTAGAATGTCTGTGGCAGATAGCCAACACGGAATCGTGGCATTCTCCATCAAGAAACGGAGTAGGATTTAATCTGGGTAATGGAGCCTTCTTCGGGGATTTTCATAAACCGATAAGAACTTATGAGAAATAATACAGCTCAAGAAATATATTGTGCTATCGAATGTATTGATCAACGTCAAATAAAGCTAAACAACATTGACGACGATCAAACTGAGAAGAACGTGTATTAAAATAAACTTAATTTAACCTACTAAAATAGTAAACGTTTAGACAAAATAATAATAACACAATGAAAAATAAACTATGGAAAACATGATCTAATTAGTAAGTTTAATTGGGAAACGAATTTGTGACAAACCTGATCATCGATTTGTTATTATATATTTTTTTATATATTCATTTTTTTCTACTACGATGCTACGATGGAATGGTTAAGGATAACTGGTTTAAAAGAACGACGTATCCCGAAATTGGACAATCAAATTTAACCTAAAATTCTCTTTAGAAGAGCTTTACTTAATATAATTACTCTTTGCATTCACTATTATACGGTTCAATTTATTTATATCCTCCTTCCCTATACTCCTTCTTTTCTTTTACTCCTGTTGAGTGTTAATAACTATTTTTATGATTCCCATTTTATGACTTTTGGCTTAATCATTTCGTGGTTTATTTTTTCGATTTTTCCTCATTGCAATCGGGAAAGAAAATAAGCCTGCAAAATGTTGTTTTTCGATTAAGTTATCGTGGATGTGATAAGCTGGTGTTGTTAGAAGTCGACTTCTAACTTATTTAAAAACTCATAGTAAAAAAAATTACAAGAGTTTTACAACGACGCACGCAATGTCAAATAAAAGCTGTAAAACTCTGACTAGCGAGAGTAATTGAAGCTGGCGGCCACGGCGGAACTGATTTGCATTTGATTCGATAAATCCACCCAAATTGAATCACAAAACTTTCACCCGTGTGACAGCGTGTCCGCATTCCACAACATTTTGCGGTTACTCTAAGAATAGAAAATTAAGTTGAGCCAAAACGCCTTGCTCCCTTGCAGGCCTTCGAGTTAAAAGTGAGTGCCGCGAGCAAAAAGGTCCATTTCGTGAACCCTACTGGAAGAGTATATTTGAGATGGAGGGAGTAAAAAAAGTGGCAGAGACGCAATGCACAACCCGTGCGAAAGTTTGTGGAACGAAGGAAAAAACAAGCTCCGAACAACAAATATATTATATTTCCCTTAGAAACTTTAACGTACCGCAACCACATGAGCTTGTCAAGCGAGAAATGGAACCTGTCACCTACGCTACGCTCTTCGCTAACTATTTCCTGAAATCCTAAACTCGATTTATAGCACCATTCTTCCGGAACGAATTCTATAACTAAATTAAAACATGTTTTCCCCCCAACCTGTCCAATTGGTGTAAAATTTTTGAGCCTCTCAGTTTAAAAATAAAGTATCCTTGACAATGAAATCATGAAAAATGTACAATATTGTGTCTCATAACAGAAAATCGGCCCATAAGCGCCGGGGCTCACCACCTCGACGGCGTGGGTTCGAATCCCAACCGAGACCGGACCCTCCCCTGTACGAGAGGACTGACTATCCACGTACAACAGGGAAACAAGTCTCGTAAGCCCTTAACGGGCAGGCATGACCAAGAGGTCGTTACGCCAAGAAGAAGAAGAAGAAGAAGAACAAAACAGTAGAAACACAGATCCAAAGGAATGCAAATGGAGAAAAAATAAAACAGACCTAGGCCCAACAAACAGTTCCATGATTTAAATCAAACAAATCGAATGACCAGAGGTATTAACTTTTCTTAACTATAGGCTGAAATTGTAAATATCTTAAGAAGATCAAAGAACAAAGAACTTGGAGTTTGATCAAAGAGCTCAAAGATGGGATGCAAGCCCCGAATGATAACGAAGCTGTTTGAAACTGTGATGATTCCAAGAACATGTAAAGTTCGTCTTTGTTCGTTGGAAATTATGTTTTCCAATCAAAACACGTGGCTCCTACAAAATCGAACAATTTCTAGAAGTATTTAAACAGCAGACTTCCCAGAAGAACTCACCTTCATTATCGATGGTAAAGATGCCCAAACCGTCGCCTCCTTTAATCGAGTAGGTGACTCGCGAGTCCGGCCCGGGAAGGTCGGCATCCTTCGCCACGACGTGCATCACCTGCGCGCCGGGCGGTTTATTTTCCGCAATCGAGCCCACCAACACGTAGTCCTCGAACTGCGGTGCGAACCGGTTCTCGTTCACGTCAATCACCTCCACGATGACGGCCGTTTCCGACGACAGCGAGGGCGTCCCGCGGTCGATGGCCTTCACGATCAGGCTGTGCACCTGGCGCTCCTCGAAGTCGAGCATCTTCGCCGTCCGGATCGTACCGGACTGCTTGTCGATCCGGAACGAACCCTCGCCGTCGCCGTTCTCGCCAAAGCTGTACAGGATCTCGCTGCTCGGACCGCTGTCGAGGTCGATTGCGGAAACCACAGTCACCACCGTGCCCCGCGGGACATCCTCCCGGATGCGCACCGTGAGATCCTGCACGCTAAACTCGGGCGCGTTGTCGTTGATGTCGTCCACGGTGACGCGCACCAGTGCGTCCGAGTAGAGGGCGGGCGTGTTTTGGTCACCTCCACCGTCTGTGGCACGAATTTTCAGCTCGTACACCTCCTGCCGCTCGCGGTCGAGTGGGGCAACCACCATCAAGACACCCGTTTCGGCGTCCACTCGAAAGTCTTTCGTGTCCGTCACGAGACTGTACGTGACCTTTGCATTCTGCCCGAGGTCGGCGTCGGTTGCATTGACGCGGAAAATCACCGTCCCATTCAAGGCGTTCTCCGTGACGCGGAAGCTTGCGAGTGACTTTTCAAACCGCGGCACATTGTCGTTCTCGTCCAGAATTGTAATGGGCAGGATTTTCGAGATCGATTTCTGAGGCTTCCCAAGATCGTACACGGTGATGTTGAGCAGGTACTCGTCCTGCCGTTCCCGATCGAGGTATCCGATGATCTTCAGCTCCCCGTTATCGGGATCGAGCCGAAAAACGGAATCGTCATCACCGCCGGAAATGCCGAACACAAGTTTCCCATTGTAGCCAAGGTCGCGATCGCGCGCCTTTATCCACGTGATCGTCGTGCCCAGCGGCATCGATTCGTTAATTTTCACCTCCAGCGGCAGATCGACAAACTCCGGCGCGTGTACGTTCTCCCCGTATCGGCTCGGCATCATGGCAAAGTCGTCCGACGCGCCACCACCCCCATTGCCGGCATCCCGCCCGGGCATGTTGTTCCGCTCGGCCGCCGCCATAATCTCCGTCAGTCGCTGCGCCACTCCCGTCTCGCGGCACTCGAACGTGGCGCCGTCCTCAGCCTTCAGGTTCGCGCCCAGGTTACGCTTGTTGCGCACCAGATTGATCTGTATCCGAGCCGTGTCGGCGAAGTGCGTCCCATCCGTGGCCGTCACATTAAGTTCACGCTGCTCCACGCCCACGTCGTTCAGGTCGCAGCCGACGGAAATAATCCCCGTGACCGCGTCGAGGTTGAAGCACCCGTCCTCGAAGCCGGATAGCAACCGGTACGTCACCACGCTGCCGTAGTCGAAGTCGAGCGCCGAAAGCGTGAAGATCTCCGTCCCGATCGGTGTGTACCGCGGTATCCGCCCGAGGCAGTCGATCCGCTCGAACTGCGGCCGGTTGTCGTTGACGTCGCGCAGCTTTATAACGAGCTGCATCTCCGTCTGGCGTCGGTACGGCAACCCCCAGTCGCTGGCACGCACCCGCAGCACGTACTCCCGCCGCATGCTCTCGTAGTCCAGCAGCTTGGAGGTGCGCACCGAGCCGGAAAAGTGATCGATATCGAACGGGACGTCGTTCAGGTTGGCGATGCTGTACGAGATGTACGCGTTCTCGCCAAGATCCTTGTCGCGTGCCGTCACCTTCGTCACGATCGTGCCGGCCGGTTCGTTCTCGTCGACGTAGATCGTCAGGTTGGACGTCTCGAAGATCGGATCGTTGTCGTTCGTGTCCTGCACGTTGATCTTCACCTTCGCCGACGACTGCTTGCGCGTGCCCGGATTCCCCTGGTCGATCGCCGACACCGTGAGCGTGTAGAACGCCTTCTGCTCCGCATCGAGCGGCACCGCCGTGTACAGCATGCCCGTCTCCGGGTTCACGCGGAACTCGCCACCCTCGTTGCCGCCCACGATCTCCAGGAATACCTTCGCGTTCTTGCCCTCGTCCCGGTCGGTCACCTTGAGCCGGATGACGGGCGTGTTCGGTGGAGACGTTTCCGGCACCGACACCTCGTAGATCTCTCGATTGAAGACCGGCGCGTTGTCGTTGATGTCGGCCAGCCGGACCGGCGTCACAATGTACGCCTGCTTGGGTGGAATGCCCCGGTCGACGGCTCGCAGCGTCAGGTTGTAGCCAGCCGGGGCCGTCTCCCGGTCGAGCAGCCGGTGCACCTCAATCACATACTCGCCCGGCCGGTTGGTCGGCTTGATGCGGAAGTGCCCATCCGGGTCGCCGTCCACGATGTCCAGGCTCTTGATCTGCCCGTGCACACCCTTGTCCTTGTCCGTTACCAGCACGATGCCGAAAATGTTTGTGTTCGAGTTTTCCAGGATGTCCGGCAGTGCCCGGATCTTAAACTCCGGAGCGAAAAGGTTCACCTGGGAGGAAGACAAAATAACAGAGATTAGTAATGGTTGAGATTAGATAGTAGACTCGATAAATGTCAAATTGAAAACCCTCATAGTTAATACTGTACATGAAAAAGTGAAACAAAAGAAGATGTTAAATCAGATCAACTGAATCTAGAGTTGTGTAATTCAGATTCAGATTTATGAATCCGAACGATTCTTTGCGTTTTAGAAATTCATGATTCGTTTAATAGGAGATTCATGAATCCCATAGATTTATCAACTGATAAAAACTTATGAGCAAAAAATGGGGAAAGGTATCTCTTTTTTTTTTTTTTGTCGCATCATCCACACGAATGGAAGAATCATTGAGATTTGTGAAAGATTCATGAAGATTCATTAAGCTTCCGAAAGATTCAGAAACGTTTCAAGATTCGAATCCTAAAATAATCATGAATCCAACTGAATGAATCTTAGTTGTGTGATTCATATTCAGATTCGTGAATCCGAACGATTGTTTGCGTTTGAGAGATTCATGAATCTTTGAATAAGAGATTCATTAATCCTAAAGTGTCATCAGCGGATGAAAAGTGATGAGCAAAACATGGGTAGAGGCCAATGAAAGTCTCATAAAGATTCGTGAAAGATCCATGAAAGTTTTTTACGAAGATTCATTAGGGTTTCGATTCGAATCCTACAAGATTCACGAATCCATCTGAATGAATATTAGAGTAGGGATTCATATGAATGAATCTTGGCAAAAGATTTATAAGGCACAACACTAACTGAATTACATCGAAAATCTGATGGCTTCCAGGAATATCGATGGGAATGAATTCAACGAATGTGGATCAATATAACAGAAAGCGATGTTTATGTGCTTCGTACAGATCACTCGTTCTAATTGGAAATGTGTTTCCACAGAAGCCATTCAAAAGTATTGAACAAACCAATGATGCAAGCAAACATTCATCGGTGAATCAATGACAAAACAACGATGATATTGAAATAAACAATATTGACAAATCGTACCTAACCACCTAACCTTAATGCGTTCTCCGAAGCGTCCTTTTCCCGTTACATCAAACCGTGCGTAAAATCAATATATTATGCAATTTCGCTCAGCATCCCGAACCGACACCGTTGTTGTGCTGTTTTATGAATAAATATTGTTTGTCATATCAAAAAACCTACCACAAAACGCCTGACACCCGACCCGTCATCTCATCTATGGTTCACATATGAGACAGCCAGAGACAAAACCACATCAAACCGAAACGTAACCACCTCCCATCTCTCCCTACCCCCAAGCAGGTACGGTGGATGCGGACGGAACAAACAAAAAATGCAAACTTCAATCTGCTCTCCTCCACTTCTCTAGCGTTCACTCCGAGCACCAAGTTCGACGTTGGGTGGAATGAAAAATTCATAAAAATCTCTGACCACCGGCCCACAGTTCGGCTCACGGAAGTAGAAAACAAGGGACCAGAAGTCCTTTACCCGTGCCGGTTGAATGTTGTGTTGAAAAAGGATGGGAATTTTTGATCATTCGTCCGAACCTTTCCGGGTGGACAGAGGAAAAAGCTAGTTTTACGTTCCTTCAGGACAACTGCCAGGTTTTTTGGCAGTTTGGGCGACAAATTTTGGTTAGATGAAACAGTGGTTTTGTTCAAGATTTAGACGTTCCACAACTGATTTTTTATTCTGCACTTTTCATATGCAAACTTATCATGCAATGCAGAACAAACATTATTTATCATATCTTTATGTTGCTCAAGCTGTAAACAATCTGTCCTTGCTAGATAATATTTACCTTTTGTATCGCGAAAGGTGGAAAATGAACAACTTAAAAAGGTAATAACATCGAAAACAGATGTTAACACTTGAACGAAATTTTTAAAAGTTTTGTTCGAACGTTAAAGTTCTTAAACAAAGTTCAAAACTTTGGACCACCTTTGGGCAGCAAGAAAAGGAACCGATGGACCATGAAAGATACGAGGTGCCAAAGTTGTCCAGCAGCATAGTGGTGCACTCGAGCAACTCGTTGCGACCTCCCACCAGACCATCGTAAAGTGTATGGTATTCCCCGGATGCCAACATGCAGAAATAGTCCACTCCCCCTCCCCGAAGCACCCGATAGTAATTTTCCTGCAGTAAGGGCACCGTCGTTGGGCCACGAAAACAAACGGTCAGTCTTATGAGCGTGGACGATAATCGAGCTGGGGACATTAATATTGAAATTCCTTTCATCTTTAGCCCACCCCGGACCGCTGGGACACCAAGCGAAGGGCAGGGCAAAGCGTAAAAAAAAGTAAATAAACTGGACATATTTCAGCAACCCGAACATTCAACTAAAAGCTTACCAAGGGGAGGTGGCTGGTGGAGTGTCGGAAGACAGCGGAAAAAAGGTTTCAACCGTGGATGGAACGCATGCCAAAAGAGCAAACGAGAGTGAGTCGCTCTAAATGAGAAATTGGCATGACCCATTTCATAAAGGTTCGCCCTTTTTTCCCAGCAGGAATGTGCCGTCCACCACTAATGTACGGAGTGGCATACATATATAAAATGCACCCAACCTTTATACACGGAGCAAATAAATATGAAAAGTAAAATTAAACGAAAAGGATATTCACGAAAGGACACTTGTTAGAGGCATTGAAATTTTCTAAGCCAAGACCATACCAATATTAACTTATTTAAATATTAAAGAATTTGATAAAAAGATAATCTAAATAGTTTAAAGATTAAAAATAAATTTAAAAACAAATGCAAGCAACCAATAACCTTGTATCAAAGAACGGTTATCGTAAAGAACAGAAACACAAACCATTGCATATTCCAGTTAAATGCAAATCGGCCAAGCACTGGCAGGCAATATTTCATATTCCCACGCGAAAAATGCGCGTGTGCCATATATATTTGTTCATTTTAATGATTTCACCCAGTTTGCCATCGCTTTCGCTTACACAACAAACGAACGGCTCGGCACTGGAACCAGCCCCTAGGGGGGAAGAGGTCGTTAAAAACTACACATTGGGGTTGGGTGGATAAAAAAAAAGTGTTTCACTAAATAAATTAACTGCCACAATTCTTCCAGTACAGGGTGTCCACTCAGATTATGATTTCAAATTCCCGGTTTTTTCCGGGTTTTCCAGGTTTTTTCCCAGCTTTTCCCGGTTTTTTCTAGTTTATGCAGGTTCACTACATTTCGATTGCTTATAGTAGATAAACTTGGCTGTTATATGTCTCTATGGTTTTTTAGGTAGGTCAAAACTGCATGTAAGTTATGTGTTAAAGAATACTTTAAGGAAATAACTTCAAAATTTTCAAAAACAAAAACTATTGAAAAACCGAAGGAAAACAGGGACAACACATACGGTTTGGGATTATAGAGCATCGTAAACTGAACTTTCATTGCAACAACACACATTGCTTGAGCGTACATATTTTAAAAGAAAATCCTTATAAAAATGTTAAAGAACAACTTCATTAATGACATAAATAACAAATTAATTTTTAATTCGGCTCAAAATTAGAAACGAAAAATGTTTTTCCTTCGCTCATAGAATTTGCTTAATCATAACATTTTTCAACAAAAGAAGGGAGATGTAGCATACCTGTTGTACATCTTCTAATATTTCTATCAAAAGACACGTTCATAAACACGTCGATACAAATGATTCACGTTATCAAAATTTTATGCAAACACACCAACAACTCAAATGAGCTACATTTCACCAAGAATAAAAACTGATCAGCACACTCGTCTAGCGACTGCCGCAATACAATGAGATCCCATACCAAAACAACCAATACACCAGCTAGAGAGTGGTTAACAGTTAAAGGTAAAACAAAAACCTTTATCCATATCAAACCATTGCTGACAAATAGAATGAAACATACATAATTATTTCCGTATATCTGCAAGCATATAAATCGATCAGATCACATCCGAAAGGTACATCCATAGTGACACATTCATAACAAGTGAAGCAAGAGATTGCACCGCGTGCGATCGTCCCGAAACAAGCAACCTTATAAACTCAACAGGATAAAGGATCTCATCAGGAAATATTGGTAGAAGGACAGGAGTTTGCAATCGAAATTTCAAAGGACGGATTTGAACGCTGTGAATATTTTCGTACAATATCATAGGAAGCGATTAGCTTTTCAGCTAGTAGATTTACTAGATTTAAAGTAACTGTTTTGGCTACTATCTGAAGCATATACAAAGACATTTGGTTGCATTGCTATTTCATAGCGAGTGTTTAAACAGATGATCAATGCATTTACAATTTCAACTGGAAATCCCCGTTACCATGTTACCAATGTTAACCCTCGATGCGTTTGTCTTTCGTACACATTGCTTCCCTGGCGACAAAATCATCATGCTTTCTCGCTTTGCCTCTACGCCGGCACTACTGGAAGAAACGAAAACGCAATATGGATACATTGGACCTTCAAACAGCTGACAACAAATGTCGCCCTTAACAATTGAAATGTAGTGACAATTTTAAAGGAAAATATAATTACGCTACGAGAATAAAATATGTAAATCTCAAAAAAATATTATATGAAAAATATTCCCGGTTTTTTCGGCGAAATTCCCGGTTTTCCCGGTTTTTTCCCGGTAAAATTGAATTCAAGGTTGATTCCCGGTTTTCCCGGTTTTCCCGGTTGAGTGGCCACCCTGCCAGTAGCTCCTCGCCCGACGGAACGACCATTCGAACCGCAGCGAAAGGTCAATAAAATGGCGAGAAATATAGCGAATTGCTTGCCAATAAAAACGCAAAGCATCAGATTGATCCTAATTTAGTATTCCCGCTACGGTAATAAATAAGCCGAACTTTATTTATTAACACACACCGGAATGGAAGCCGGGCGTAGGATCGGTATCCGACAGCGTCGTCGAATGACAATTGAATTGAGAGCAGATGTATGAAAAATGGAAATGGAAGGGAAAATAAACCAATTTCAACGAAAGCCGATTTTAACGACGCCCTGCTCTTGGGTGAGGAAGGTGTTTCCGGGCGGCTTGGAAAATGGAAATTAAATTGAAACTAACGTCCTTTGCTTACTCATTTGAAGGTGGATGTGACCCTTTGCAACCCATTAATAAATTAAGAGATTCTCCCTATCGTTTCCTTGTTAGACTTCACATTATTTGTTATTTTCTGTTGTTTGTCACCACGAAATGGAAATTAGTCTAAGGAAAGGTTTATTGCAGGAAAAAGTTTTATTCATCAAATAAAGGATGTCCAGGAAAAGTAGTGTGATTAAGAACTACACTTTACAGTAAAACATAGTTTTCATCATATAAACTAACTTATCTGATGGACAAAAATAAAAATAAGATTTGTAAATGCTAATATTGATTCAAGTGTAAGTAGGGGTTCCTGGGGTTTGATGGAGAAAAATAAAAAAAAAGATTTGTAAATGCTAATATTGATTCAAGTGTTAGTAGGGGTTCCTGGAGTAATACGCACCCCTTAAGAAAAACTATTAAGTTTTCAATGGTTCATCAAGGTTCAAACTAGTAACATGTTGAGAAATTTTTGCCTGTTTTGTTAACAAAAATCATGAGTTTTTCCATTTCTACAAAGTTCTATTTTTGATAGATCTGTATCTGGTTGAGGCAAAACGAACCTCTGCTGGGGCAAAATGAACCCTAGCAAAGGGGCAAAATCCACCTCTCCTAAAACAGTCAAATAAGGATCAATGAAAAAGTTCATAAATTTTCCTGTGAATTAACTGTAAGTAAGTGAAATTTAAGGAAACAATGCTTTTATTAATCAACATCTTTATTTTGTGTTATGAAAAATTTGTTTTAAGTTGTTTACGATCAAATTTGATTTGGTTTTACTCGACCTACGTGGTGCATTTTGCATCTATTCATCATTGAACATATGTTTGATTAAAATACGAGTAAATCTGCAGACTTATCGAGATGTTTATATGTAGTTTGAGCTCTTATGCAAATTAGCAGGACTATGTATATCATGTAAAAAAACAACGATTTTTTCACTATTTATTCCTTAGTGGAGTGGTCAGCAAAACTACAACAGAGCATGTTCGAACCGGTGAAGTTCTTATTTTGGTTTTATTTCACATTTCAGTTGATGTAGAGCTATTGAACTCAAAAGAGGACCATATTTTAGTTCACCAAAAATCAACATACGTTTTTCATAAGAAACCGGAAAAGGTGCGATTCGACTCAGAGGTGCATATTACCCCAGACACCCCTGAATAATATGGTGATCAGAATGTTTTTCTAAATGTATTGTCTGAAAGACCATGAAATAAAAAACAAGTTCTTCTTTAGCTTACCTGCAAGACTTTAATTTTGACGCGCGCCTTGCTCGCCTGGTTTCTCGTCGATCCGATGCCTCGATCGTTGGCCACAACCATCAGCTCGTGCAGCGCACTGTCCGTGAACCGAAGCGGACGCGTCAGCGTGATCACCCCCGTCGTCGGGTGCACCGCGAACTGCTCCGTCTCGTCCAGGATGCTGTAGTAAATCTCGCCGTTCAGTCCAAGGTCCGCGTCCTCGGCCACCACGTGCAGGATGCTCTTGTGCAGCGGCGTATCCTCCGTGATGGCGACCGAGTACTCGGTGGGATAGAACAGCGGGCTGAGATCGTTGGCATCCAGTACCCGCACGTCGATCACCGTGTCGGCCTCGAGCGAGATGCGACTCTTCCCCTCACGACGCGTCCCGGTTGCCTTCACCTCCAACCGATAGCTGTCGCCCTTCTCCCGGTTCAGCACGATGTTGTTCGTGCGCAGCCGGATGGCCAGGAAGACGAAGTCACCCACCGCGCGCTCCTCCGCCTTGAAGAACTTGTCCTTGTCGCCCGACACTATCTTGTACTTCACCTCCAGATCCGGCGTCACGTGGATGCCCATCCGGTCCTCGTTCGGTGGCTGCACGGCGTACGTCTTGATGACGCTGTTCTCCGGTATCGACACGTTGTACACCGCGTGCGCGAAGTGGAAGTTATACTTCGATCCAGTGTCCGTCGCCGCAGCCGAATGCCGTTTGGCTGTGGATCGTTCGATTCGGGGAGCACCGACCGGTAGCGCCTCGCCATCCTCCGGATGTATCCAGAGGTCGCTGGACGCACCGACACTACTCCCACCGGCTCTCGCCAGCTGTGTGGTGACGCTCGTGACGTCATTTTGTTTGTTGCCGAAGAAAATTCCAGCGGCTTTAGAAGAATACAGAGCACCACCGCCTTGCGGGGCGGTACGGCCGACGTAGGGAGCGGGGTCGCCTAGAGCGCGCGCTATCACTTCCACCAGCGTCAGCAGGAGAAGTGCAAATAACCGCGCTCGTGGCACTCCGCCCACGCCCGGGATCATCTTCGGCTAACCGTTAACTCATCTTCGGATGTCAGCACAACATCTTGAATGGAGAAGAGAAAAAAGGAAAGAACAAACATCAGTAAAGCTCATACAAGATTTTCGGATTCCTGGAACTTTGGATACCATTTAATTAGCAAGAATATTTCCCGAGTAGCATCGAGGTGAGCAATTGAACCAAGTCAGCATCTAGCAATTACGGTCGGCGCCAGCTATACGCAATTGAAATAGCTGGTGGGCTTTTTATGGGATCCAGCCGCGTCATGAGTGATACACCCAACCGTGACAGCACATTCCGCAACATCCCACGCGCGTATTTGATTGACAAATTTATGAATGAATGAAACTGTTATCAGCTACACCAACCACCCTAACGCCCGAACGATTCGTCTGATACGACATTCTTCTCTTCAAGGGATGTGTTTACCTCCTTTATGTAATCAAAAAGCTTATCAAAGATACCGAGAGATTGCTGATTTTCTAAGAAAAGTACTTTAGTACCCAACAATAGATACCAACAGTTTCCAAGAACTCCATTATTAGAACAACCGAAATAAACAATCATGCACAGGTGCATTTTGATTAAACCTTCGAGTATTGAGGCGTAAACATCCTACAAAATGTTTTCTTTTACATTTCTCTTGCAGCATGAGATAAATATAAATGGGAGAAATTTAACATAAAAATATCGTTAATAGGTGATGAATCCAAGAAGGTTTAAGTTATTGGATATGTTTTTATTATATTTTAATATTCGAAATGTTATATTTTAATATTCCTTTCAAGAACAGGGTGCGAGACGTATGTTTGCAATTTATTTTTTCGAAAATTATTTCTGATGCTTGCTAAACAATATCAATGTAAATCTGGCCACAGGTAATTGTGTAAAGTATCAGAAAAACTAGCTAGAGATTAATAAACGAAACAATGTTGACCTAAGAGAGCATTCGGTCCTTTTATCTCGCGCCAAATTTAGGAAACATAAAAAATATTGTAAATCGAACAATTTGAGAGAATAAAGTTTATTTATGAACAAAAATTTGTCACACACCCTGTAAAAAGGAAATGTATACTTTAATATTGTTAATATCCAATCCATAATACATTTCATTGGGTTCCCTAAGCAAACTGCTCAAATATCCCAATCGTAAGGACTTTTCCCCTTTTTCTGCTCTGTCAAAGACCACTCGAATATTATTGATGATACGTCTGCGAAGTATTTCAAAGCCTTTAATATTCATGACCAATATAATGCACGAGATAACATGCTGTCGACGGGAACATTAGAGAAATTACCCACGGGCTATTATTACCGTGAATGAACCAATCAAGATCTCCGCACCGAAATATATATAGCCACAAAGCTCCCGCTCGCTGCCGTTGAGCATGAACAACAAACATAAATTTTCTTTCCGCCAAACCAAAGTGTGAAATCAATTTCACTAACTAAGACGACGCTGGACCAGATAAAAGGGAAAGAAAACAACCAAGCAAGCGAAAGTGGACATGCCTCAAACAAACCTACGCCGTTCCATCGGAAGTTCCACAATCAATAGGATCTTCCTGGAACGGGGGACGCCTACAAGCGTAAGCATAAATTATGCTCCCCCTTTGGGCTTCCAGAAAAAAGGGTGGGAGAGCGGGAAAATGGCACCACCAAATTCTGAACAACAAACACCCACAATGTTATCAGGAAGCGAGAAAGCAGACAGGAACCTTTTTCTCCCTGCGTTGTCCTTGTGTATGTATTTATTCCCAGTCAGCAGCATCGTGTGTCCCGATTGTGTTCCGTTACGCGAGAAGATGGATACTTATCTTATCCTTATTTTATTTTCTAGTGCCCGGTGGGGGCGGGAGGGAAGTGTCGTCGAAGGTAGCAGGAAAGGAAGGAAAGCAAAAAGCACCACCACGAACCTCTCGGTCAGCGGTCCGTGAAAGTGTCCAGTTAGCAAAAAGCATCCCGCTCCACCATCGATGATGAGCACCGATGACAACACACCGTACGACATTGAACAAGCATAATGGAATGACAGCCAAGGAATAAAGAAAAAAAAGGTGGCATCTACGGGAGGAAAAGATTGGAACGGGTAACTTCGACCGATTTTATTATCACAAATATATTTCTTTATTATGTTATCCTTCCCGTAATCGTATATATTCTCCACCGTGTGACACACATTTTGTCCGGAGGAAAAAAACCTTCGAAGGCATATCGAATGAAAGTATCGGACTTGAGAAAGGGAAAGGACAACGAACTAAAGTGGAGCAACAGAAATTTGAAAAATTTCACAGCGTTTTCTGTTCTGCCCGCTTCCAGCTTGAACTTTTTCTATTTTGTTCATTTTGTGACACGCGGGAAAGATCCCTTCTATCGTATTAAACCGGACCCTGAATGTTGGACGATACATGTTTGTAACGGTCCCAAACCGGAACACGAAACGGACACGTCGAAGCACAAAACACGAACGACGGATGGAAAACTCACCCCGAACCATGGGAAGGACATTAGGAAATGGTCATTTTTGGTGTCTTTTTTGTTCCGCAAAACCGAACAAAAATGAAAGATGCTGAAGAGGAGAGTGGGTGAGAGCAAAAATTGCAATCAATTCGATTTGTTCCCTGTGCTTTTTTATATGTTCCACACTAGGATCGATATTTTTCGACTGTGAGGAGAAACTTTTCATCAGCCTTTCGAAAACGAGCGTAGAATTCCACTCGTCAATGTCACATTTTTTGTTTCTGATAAGGAAAAAAACACACTGAAAGACAATGGCAAACAGAACGCAACGAAATAAACCTAAATCGAACAAATAACACCACCACCCGCCTCCTCCTGCTCCTCTTACCCCTCCGGCCAAGGGAGGAAACATAACAATGGTAAAGTTTTCAAAAATATGTTGCACTTCTCCGCCGACCTGCTCGACATGGTCGATGAAGTGTTCGTGTTTGCGACGGAGCTGAATGGTTTCTGCTTGCAGTGGCAGTTTGCCAGTCCCAATAGCCATCATCCCGGAGGCAAATATCGGTTTCCAGCCGAAACGCAGAGAAACCCGGCCCCCCCCCCCCCCCCACATCGGGTGGAAAACAATTGCAACAATCTAACATCAACGCCGGTTGAGACAAATCGATCGGCTTGCGATGGGGAGCTAGAGCCGGAGCGGACGGAATGGATGATGATAAATTGTCGCTTTCAGGAACAGATTTTTATTTTTCCCCCTCGTCTCAAAACCTCCCAAACCTCCCCGGTTCATCCGACAGCAGACGCGTCCCAGCCCATCATCTTAGGCTGCGATTTGTCGTCTGCTGTGTTGCAACTTTCTTCCACAATGTGCGCCGCATCAGCCGGAATCCGCGGGGAGCACAGCATCGTTGGATTCGTGTTTCACTGCTCCAGTTGTCCCACTTCCTTCTCACAACGGGACGAATGGCACGTTCCGTCGAGCCGGACTCGAACAGCCACCCAGCGAGATTGGATATCGAAGATTGTGGCGTTTTCTTTAGTTTTATGTGTGTGTGTGTGTGTGTGTGTGTTTTTTTTTCCTTTTTTGACGCTAAAGTTGTACTTCAGTGGTAAACAGCACCCTGTGCGTGTCAGACACTTGGGTTCGTGAAATTGTTACCCGCTAAAGAGGCGTACAAAGGAATGAAAAAAAAAACAAACGCCAAACGGAGGATGACGGCAGGCAAGAAGTTTTCTACGACTGTTTAAAACTTGCCGGAAACAAGCAATAAGTTTCTTGTCCAATTTTCAATGAGAAGTAAAAACAAACCAGCGAAGGATAATAAAAAGCCAAATTGTGAAAGAAAGTTGAAGCAAACAAAAATATAACTTTGAAAGATAGAATTTAATAAACGATATTTTGATTTAAAAAAAACAAAAGGAGAATACTGCAGTTTATCTAAAGCCATCTCACTCTAGCAGATGATGCTTTGAGTTGCGGCTAAAAATACGATAATGTTTGATATGGTTAACCAAACGGCTAAGAATACGATAGTATTTGGTAAAAGAAACATGTTGCTCTAGTAGGAAGACAGAAAATAACAGATCCTCCTTTAAAGTAAGACATGAAAAGTAAAAAAACCAGCGAAGGATAATAAATGCCGAATTGTGAAAGAAAGTTGAGAAAGAACAATAATTGGAAGCAAACAAAAATATAATTTTAAAAGATAGAATGTAATAAACGATACTTTGATAAAAAAAAACAAATGGAGAATATTGCATATTACCAAAAACTATCACACTCTAGTAGTCGGTAGTTTGAAGTGAGTTATACAATATTGTTTGGCAATAAAAAAAACATGTTGCTCTAGTAGAAAAACAGAAAATAACAGTTCTTCCTTTAAAGTAAGACACAACAACTGCAGGAAATAAAAAAGTACTCAAAGATGATTGAAGAAGTGTGTAATAAAGTGATTCACTGATTGGCCATTCTTCATCTAGCTGCCCTATTTCATCGTAGCATTTTCGATCGAAAATAACTCCCATCTAGCACACGACCGCAGATTATCAATTGGTTTTTCACGGAGATTCATTTTTGGTCGGAAAGAAAAGCCATCAGAAAATGGACGCTTGCTTGGAAGAAAAGACGACAGAGGGGAAAAAAAGGATGATTCCGCGGAGGACGTGTACGATGACAGATTTCCAGATAAAATTGGTTGACCATTTATCATCGACATTGGGAAGGGGAGGCGAAATGGGTCTAAGAGCGAAACCAGCGAACCATTATTACTCCACCGGGGATGATACGCTCGGGCGGGAAGAAGAAAAGCCGGTCGCCCATTTTGAGGGCAGTTCGGGAAAAATCTTTGTCGGAAAATAAACGGGGTGTTTGTGCCGTCTGAAGCAACCACACTCAGAGGTCCCACCGGACAAAAGGAGTCTTTCGGGAAAGTGCTACCCCGGGAAGCGAACACAATAAGCCAGTGGATTTCCTTCGGCCTCGTGGGTGTTCCACTCGGGAATCGATATGGAACTAATAGCTACTCACAGACCATGCAACATTCAATCAATCGTCACACGTGATGACTTTAAATCTTCTGTGAGCTGACATTCAATTTCCTACACGCTTGAGCTGGCGTCCGGCTTTGGAAACAGATGGTTATTGGGAAGCACCCAACTGACATTATGGTGGTCAACGTGTAAGCCTTACATGTGAAGGCTCGGTCCAGCCGAACGGAACCATATTTAACGTGGATGAATGGCTTTATGTTTGTTACCATTCTTTTCACCCTTAAAGGCTTAATATCGCACTGAAATAGCATATCGTGCTAATGTATCGAATGAATTGAACCTTATTACTGTGAATAATCGATCGGCGATTGGACATGTCACTCAATTAAAGACAGCTGTTATTAGACAAAACGTATGTTTTAGAAGAGAGGACTACCAAATAACTGATATTAAATTGTTGATAGTCGAACATCTTGCTGGAATACATAACCCAAAGTGCATTAAATCAAAGGCCCTGATAGTGAAATAACATTTATTTTACAAAGAACTAACTATGTATTTGCTAAATAGTACTTGAACTCATGTAAAAAACTTAATGTGAAAAAAAATTTTAAAATTGGAAAGTCTTAAGCACCCAAGCGAAACTATTTTACAAAAGATGAAAACTAACACTGACAAGAATAGAAGATAAGTAATTGAAAGAAATCTTTTAATTTGAGTACTTTCTATGAAAAGTTCTCAAAAAGTTGTTTTCCTTTCTTTATACTTTCAAAATAAAATTGAAGGACTGAACGTTCAACAATAAACATGTTGTAGAGAAGTACCGAAAGTTTTAAAATGGAAAAATGAGAGCCATAAATTTGAGTTGTTTCGAATAATGTTAAAATACATAGAAGAACGCTAGACCTGTTAATGCCTTTCTCCGGTTCTCCAAATGCTTTCTCGAATGCTACAAAAATCAGCTTTTTTCCAAATGTATTCCTCGTAACCTAAGGTGCCGTTACCTCCGGTGTCCGACGCGATTCAATGGCCCACTTTTGCGACGCCTCCAGACGAGATGAGGCGATAGAAAAAAAACCCAGAATGATCAACTTGAAAAAACGCTCGAGCCTTGGAGGTTGGACTTGGCTGTTGTTTGATAAATACACTTTTCACCTGGCAGCAAAAGCTCGTTCCGAATGGAGCCGACCAGCACAAACACAAACTGATGCACACTTGGGAACACTACAATGATATCTTTATGCTGCAGCAAATAGAAGATTCAAACATTGAGCACTTTTGAGTGAGAAAAAAAACTATAAGTAAGCGAGAGAAAAACCCAAAACCTATCGTACGCACTGGATACTTTTTCTTTGCTTATGTGCTCTGTATAACACAGGTGAAAACGGAAAACGTAAGACGAGAGATTTTTTTTCGGCCTTAATTTTGTTTTCAACACTTTCGAAGGCTCTTTTGAATCGACAAAAACCTCCCTCACTTCGCAACGATTTCTCTTCCTTAAGCCCTTTTTCCTGCCACTTTGCACGTTCACTAATCAACCAGCGAATCGATTGCCTTCAAACAACACTTCCTATCAGCACAAGAGCGAAGCGACGAACGAAACCTCGCGTACGATTTAATTAAACTTTAAACCCCTTAACATTCAGACCGATTTTAAATGGCTAGCTTGTCGCCGGAAACGAACATCTGTTTCGGGAAGGGAAGGCACAGACGGGTTTTTTTTCGTTGTAAACAAAACGCGCAGGGGTCACTCGCAGCAGCATTTGAGGGACCATTTATGCTGCTCACCCTTCATGGAACCGAAAACTATGCTGCGTTAAACGGGCGAACAACAGCAGGCCATGCCGCACCAACACAACCGATCGGCCGAGGGCAACATAATCCGGTTTCGAGCATAAATTCTTCCTATACGGATAGACATACATACACACACGCAGAACACGGCAAAGATCGTGTGCGCGGATCGATCACACCGGCACAAACACAAACATAAACATCGATCTTCGACTCGCCAAACGGCGGTGGTAAACGGGGCACGATCGGCCACTGGAAGCTGCTGCTGCGAGATGTTTGATGTTGCAGCATCAATTATTTTTTTGCCAGCGTTGCAGCTGCAGAGACATTTTCTCGCGGCATACCGCTTCCCGCACACCAACAAACAAACAACCTACGAAAGGCACAAACACACACACATACAGCTCAATATTCACCTAGGCGATATTTCATTTGGAATCGATTCACAAAAGCCTGCCTTTCTTCCTACGGGATTACATTGCTTCATTCCGGTCACGCACTGTAAATTTATGGCTTTCGGTTGCAGGTTTAATTAAAAACACCATGTGTTGACGTGATGAACCCACCTATAAACCGATGGAACATCTGGTAGATCGACGCAAGAAAAATACACAACCAACATTAACTAACCGAAACCCCGAATGAAACTAACCAATCATTCACCGGAGCACATTTGCTTGCTTTTCAAATCATGCAAGTAGAACAGAAGGTAAAAACAACCTTAAAACAGGCATATCAATCCACCAGAAAGAAGCACAAAGGAACCGCGATCGGTGAGTAAGAAACGCGCACAAGAAAGAACGCGAACCGCGACGTCTGACTTCCGAGAGCTCGGGTCGGTTTGAGACTGAAGGCGGAATCGCGAACCGTGCGCCGCTCGAGCCGCTCAGGGATGGTGGAAAAAAAACAACCCCATTCGCCATCTCGTTCTTTCCACCACCGAAAAGAGGGTGAAAACGCACTTCTTGAGATGTTGCTGTAGTTGTACGGGTGTGTGTGTTTGTGTACGCAATGTGCAGTCTCTGATGCTGCTGCTGCTGTATGCGTTCGTCGCTTGCACACAGGCGGGTCGATTGAAAGCAAGGAAGGGAAAGAAAAAAGGTTGCCGAAGCATAATAAACCCCCGTTGGGCTCTGGAATGGGATTTGTAGCCCCGTCCGACCCTTCCCTTTCACACGTGGGCCGGGAAACATTGGTAGGTACACCACCTTCGCGTTTCGCAGATCCGCGTAAAAGTCGAACCGGTCGGCGCAGTTCGGTTCATCGTAGGTCAGCAGAAATTATCAACATTCGATGCTCAGGGCCTCTTTTTGGGTTTTGCTTTTTGCCATCGGTTTCGAATGAAAGATGGGTTAACGTTATATTTGGCTCGTTCGAGCGCTGTTGAGTTCAACAAAATAAAATTCATAATTCTTTCCCAACGATCAACTCATAAATGGAACCTTTACGGGTTGCATGTACAACTGTTAAAAAATTAAAAACCATTATTACTATCTATTAAACAGTAAGCAAAAAAATACAATTTTTTTGTTGATAAAAGATAGGTTTGCTACACGATTAACTAAAAATTAACTCATCAAAACATATAGCGCAGCTTTGATTACCAAAAATATGCAAATAACTGATCCTTTAGCTTGACATTAAAAAATGTTTTACTCTTTCTGCAAATGTATATAACGCTTATTCAGTTATCCAATTACTCCGTATCATCTGGTTGTTACTTTGAGAACAATGCTCCAAAATTGGAGATTTTCTTCGAGGAACTTGGTATGCGGAGTAAACATTTCAAAATTCAAACTGTATAAAGTTTACCAGGAGAATGGTTGGTGACCAGACAATGTCAGCACGACGTGCTCAACTATGAGCGGGCCATAAAAGATGGAGAAGTAGTCTAAATACTCTTAGTACAAATAGTATCACAGAACTTAGCAAGGATAATCAACAAATCAACTTAAAACACAATTTAATAGACATTGACCACACAACACGAGTAACAAAGCCCAATTTACTAAACTGGAGAAAATACGGTTTCAAAATTTACTGAAACTGACGTAATTTTGGTCCGATTTAAAAGGTCCATAAAACATGTCCATGCTATAAAAGGAAACTATATAATAAAAAAACATTCCAAGTCCACATTGAAAGTGACAGGAGCTGTGAAAAATGACTCAATGAAGAATATTTAAACACTTCAAACCCAAACCAGCCAAAGCTTAGCTGCCGAAAAAAAACCTGTCGTCCATATCTTAAGTGATAGTTTGTTTTCTAATTTCTATGATCCTTGTAACAAAATGGTTGTTGCATCTGAATATTTTCGACGGACCTTTCTCTCTCTTTTCTTCTCCTTCTGTTCCCATCAGGAACTGAGGTTCAGTGAATCACCGCGGTTCGCCGGTGTTTAATTGCCTTCGGTAAGCGTTTGAGATAGCGGGGGTTGTTCACCGATTTCTTCACCGTTTCGCTCCCTCCTAACGCTCCACTCGGTTGCGACACCGGATTTACATTGACTCAAGGTGGCGTCTGGCATTGAGTGTTGTTTAGAAGCGAACGTGAAGGAAATATTCGGAGCATCGCGAGATAAGATAAACTGAATCAAAAATACCATGCCTTGTGCGCCGCGAGCTGATGCCGGCAGGCAGTGAGGGTCCAGTAAAACACACAGATAAGCACGCGTGCTCCTTCCCGACCGAAAACCCGACGTCGAAAAAGAGGAACCAAAAATCAACATACAAGATTAGGATGCAACTCGCTCCAGCTGTAATGACGAGGTTGTTCGGGAGTTAGCTCTAGACGGGAGTAAAGGCAGACGAAGTAAGCAACATGCCATTGAGGCCATGCTGATCGACGGCGGGGCAATGAAACCGTAAAAACTTGCCACATTTTCGAAGTACCCTGCTTCCAGTGGACGCGAGTGCTTGAGTGGTGATGTATTTGTGCCGACGAATGCAGTGCTCAGGATTAAAGAGGTTCATAGAATTCAAAGATCTATTCCACGATGGCCAACGGCGTCTGGAAAATGAATGTGTCTGCATACGATCATCACGTCACTTTTTAAAAGTGACAAAACAATATTAAAAAAAAAAGTGTTTAAAAAATGCAGTGAAAATTCTGAATGAAAGATAAAAGTGATTAAACATGAATAAAAATGAGCATATATTATAAAAGTATTGAAGAAACTTGATCGTCATCACAAATTAAAAGGTGTTTCTGCAGTTCTGCAATTTCAGAAGCTTTGTACGAAATTTTCCTCATATCTTAAGAAGCACAAAGAAATATGTTTTCAAAGATAATATAACAAGCATGCTAAAGTAGACATTGTTTTGCAAACTTAATATCGACCTACTTTTCCTAACACGGTAAAAGGGAATATAGTATAGACGAAAAAATCTTTTCCATTACAGTTCACCCTATAGTCCTATGAGAACCGAGGATGAGAGCGAGGATTCAAAGTTTCTTAACTGCCAACTTAACAAACAGTTTTCAAATATCACGTGAAAGCTGTTACAAAACTACTAGTAGATGCATTTACTGACTGATTTCAAAACAAATATTCTTTCTAAATGAAAAATAATAGTGGTCATCCCATCCTTTCAAAGACAAGACAAAATGAAAATTAAAAATGTTTCAAAAAAATTGTATTAAAATTTCTAAGTGAAAAATAAAAGAGATTGAAAATGAATATAAATGAACATGTATAATAAAAGTAAATAGATTTACGAAATTTGATCTTTATCAAAAATTAAAAGATATTTCTGCAATTCGTCAATTCCAGATGTTAAGTAAGAAATTTTCCTCATAGCTTATGAAGCAGAAACATATATTTCTTCAAAGATAATGTAACAAGCAAGCTAAAGTAGACATTGTTTTGCCAACTTAATATCCAACAACTTTTCCCAACGCGATAACAGGGAATGGAGTATAGACGAAAAAATCTTTTCCATTGCAATCCGTCCCATTCCCTTTTTTTAGTCCCATCAGAATCAGCGGGGATTGAAAGTTTCTTAACTGCCACAAACAGTTTTCAAATACCACGTGGAAGCGGTTACAAAACTCGATGCATTTTCTGACTCCTGCAATCCGCAACGGCCAGCGGTTTCAATGCGATTTCGTACAATATTGCACCATCGTCAGTCAACACACACACACACATAGGCAAACAAGATCGCATCAGAAAAATAAACACCAGCACGATAAGGTAGTCAAGAGTGGACGGCGCTGAGAACCGCGGAAACCTCCTTCTTCCAGGACTTGAATGCATCCTCCCGGGGGGATGGGGGGAGTGAAAAACATGCTTCCCGCAATTTTACAAAACGAACCCCCGGTGGCGGTGTCGGAAAACATCTGGTTCCCGCTGGAAACAGAGGCGAAAATGAAACCGGGCAAAGTGTGGGCTCCGGGCCAAATGCAGATTTTAGAATCCTCGCCTAGAAAGTCAGCGCAAGTTTTCACAAAACCCGACACCGGGGCGAAGCTGGAAAGAGGGACCTTCAACGGGGCAAAATATAAATTGATCGCAACGTCCTCCCCATGATTCGATGCAGAAATGTGGCTTTGAGGAAATGTGTTAAGCAGAAGAAAAAAAAATAGAAAAAACACACACCGAGCAAGCGCAAAAAGTTTCGTACGAGCGAACGACAACAACAAAAAAAGCACGGAAACATGCTAATGCACTTCCTATCACTGCGTCCCGGCCCTTTCGCTTCCATTTCCCACACAACCTCGAGCCCGTTTGCGGAAGAAGTGATGCAAATATTTCCCTACCAGCGCCCGGAGAGAGTGTTGGTCAAGAATGTTGAAGAAGCTTCTACGCTCGATGTCGGGAAAAGGAAAACCGTGCGAGTACTACTAAGTGGAAACACGGATTACCCCCGTCTGCGTTGGGTGGACGATCGGGGAAGCGAACGGGGGGGACGAATGGCTGTGCCGTACGATTGGAGTTACCCTTCCCTTCACCCCGACACACTTTCCGCGGCTCTCGGACGATCAGCGAGCAAATTGTATTTATGGAAGAAATGCACGAACGTACCAACGGTGCAGTCGGTACGCTTTTACCCAGCATTTCCGACACGTAGCACGGGTGGGAGGGGGGAAATTTGGTCAACTGGCAGGCACGGTTGGAAATGGGTTTTTGGTGGCGATGGAAAAAAGCCCCAACATGCATCTCCATCGGTTTTCCAAGAGGCGACAGGGAAACGAAATAGTACTTTTTTTGTGATTGCGAGGTGGAAAACACATAACTTGAAATTATTCGACCTTGCACATGCATAAAGAAAGTAGAAAACACAGTTCTAAACATTTCATCACATCAATAATGTGAGGGAAAACGATAATGCATGTGCAATAAGAACTTTCTGCTTTACTAGTGACGTTCACTACAACTTTGGTTTATTTTGTGGAGTTGAAATAATAAATGTTGGAGTTGCAACGCCCTTTTAACACCTTCTGAATCTCGCACTCTTTAATTTTTACATTCATTCTCATGGTTATTTATGTTAAAAAATGATAGTTGTAGACAAGAGGCGGTAAGTGAAATTTAGTTTCATTAAAAAGGGACTTTGGAATTCCTCAGTCAATACTTATGGGAGTTCCAAAATAAATAAAATAGTTGCTAACACTCAAATACACATTTTTATTGTAATCTTTAGGCGAGATTCATTCATATGAATTTTTCATCTAAGATTCATTCAGATTGACTGATTAATCTTTTGGGATTCTAATCTTCATGAATCTTTCCTGGATCTTTCATTCATTTAACTTTTTTTTGGTCTTTATTTTACGGTTCGTCTAACATTTAAAAATCTTTGCGATTCATGAATCTCTCAAGGAAAGATTCATGAATCGCTAAAACGATGCAAAGAATCATTCGGATTCATGAATCTGACTCAGAATTACACAATTCTCCACATTTTAGCTTAATTTTGTTTATTTTAAAATCAGCCACAAAATGAAAACATACAAAAAAAAAATCACAACAACATGAAACTTCTACCTAAATTATACCTGAAACAATGCAAAATTTCAAAGTCGTTGTAGTTAACATAGCAATGAAAAGATATAACTTATTAAATCGCATATAAAAAGTAGATATTTATATTGCCTTTACTATTTACAAAATTCAGGCATATACCTTTCAATGGAAAAACATAACTGCACTCTCACAACTGCATACAGTTTGCTCTTCATTCTCAATCCCCTACATTGGCGAGGGTTACCAGGGGCCTTTTTAAGAGAAAAACGAGCAAGGATATTCTTTTGCCACTTATCTTTCAGCTTGTTGATGCTGCAGCTGATATTTATTTTTCTTTTCGAGAATAAAATAGCGATCCCGCATGTACACTCATTAGACGCCCGAAGTCTTACATCGTGTGAAGCGATCCCTAGGGGGAGCATATACCAACGTTGCCAGTGACTATTCACCGTTCACCGGGAGACGGTGCTACCGTCACCGGGAGTTCGTCACCTCATTGCGGCAGTTTGGAACGGTGAGAACGAGTTGTTCTCTCGGGAGTTATCACCGTTGCACGGGAATGTCAAGCGGAAATGCAAACTGCACCGTTAAGAGGGTTATGTTTTGTTCCCTATTCTTCAATAATCCTTCCTTCGAGGGTGTGGATTCTCGTTTAAAAGGATTTTATTTTGGTTTTCAGTAAAAAGGTGTACGAAGAGAAAATGTTGAGCATTACACATTCATTACCCGCTTCACACTTTAGCGCATGACCCAGTTAATCAAACAAACACATAAGTGTCACTAGAAAAGGGATTCATTTATTTTAAGCCTGTAAGAGAAATAACCAGAGAAGTTGTGAAAGAAAAAGTGCAATGTGTGGCCAGATTTATAAAATCAACCAAAAACAAAAAAAGTCCCAATGCAAACTTTATGACTCACGGTGAGATCTGCAGTGGGCATCACCGTTATGCGACATGGTTTTATTTCGCCGTACTGTTCCCCCTCAAAAAAAGAGATCAAGCAGCCTGCTGCCAGCTGATTCATCTTTTTGGCATTTTGTGACGTGTTTATTAGACCGCAGCGAGCAGGTTTCCGGAGATCAGCATGGGTAGCAGAATGGGCGCGGTAAAATCACGATGCAAAACCCCTCCGAGCGAGCGACCGACGGTTGAGAACGATGATCCTTGTGATGGTAGCAAAAGCCGGGGAAAATGCAATACAGAAGAGCCACCACCTTATACGGGCACACCATCCATCAGCATTAGGAAACCCGGGAACATGCCGTGTGCAGCGTTGGGCGCAGTGAATGCAGCTGACACCACCGCATCTCGAATGCAGCTTACAGCCCATTGCACTCCGACTGCGGTGACCGTGTACGGTGTGTGCACAGCTTCACATTTTTCCGCAATATGCACCGGGTGCGGTAGCAGATGGAGAAAAGTTCTCTTCCAGCTCAGCCGTTTCGAGGCGGAAGCTTCTTTTTGGGGGTGCTTTTCCGCTTTCCAATTGGTTCAGTCACAGTACCAACTTTTATTCAGTTATTTACTTTCTTTTTGGTAACTCATACCGCCCGGTAAACCATCGATGTTGGAATTGAAAAGTGTATCTGTTACCAGATGTGAAATGCAATGATACGTACAAGAAAGGCAGCTTTAACACAGGCTCAAAAACACATATTTTAGTATACTTTAAATGACACACGAGACAGTAAATAGCAATGAGAGAAATTGAGTAACCGATATTCTATTTGACATAAAACAGGCTTTCGATCCATATAATGGAATGTTACAATATGTAGAGAGAACATTTCAAAAGCATAGAGGATATCTTCAATTGGTTGAGAGAACTTTGCAATCATATAAGGGAATGTGTCAGACAACTAGGGCAATAGAGCAAATCACCCGGACTGTCTGACACTAACTTCACAAAACTCATCGTTTTTATGCGAAGGAATGATATAACTTTGGATAATAAAATATTTGAAAATCGTATAAGTTGTTTGGGTTCGAATCCCAACCGAGACCGGACCCGAGACGGCGTGGGTTCGAATCCCAACCGAGACCGGACCCTCCCCTGTACGAGAGGACTGACTATCCACGTACAACAGGGAAACAAGTCTCGTAAGCCCTTAACGGGCAGGCATGACTAAGAGGTCGTTACGCCAAGAAGAAGATAAGTTGTTTATCCCCTATGCTAAATGTTCCCTCTATCTATTGAAACATTCCATTATATGAATCGAAACCCTGTAAAACACAACATTAGACGTCAACTTTTCTAAGCGTTAAAAACATTCGTTGAAATATTGCTTTTCAATGTTTTTTCTTTGATGTTTTCTTTTTTATTTTGTTTCCGTTTTTTTGTTTTTGGTATTGCAGGATTTAATTTCAAAGTGATGTCGCCACGATAATAATATTTAATTTGGCAACTCCTTCCTTATCAAAACGATCAATTGTATGATCCTTGAAGGATGGTTTATTTCTCATCAAGTTCCCACTCCTTCCTAATGGAAACAGTTAAAACAAAGGTTTGTTTACAAATTAAGCACGCCCTACGAGCATCATTTGAATTTGCGTCCAAAAAAGCACGCACTGCCAATCGATGCGGGTTCGCAGATGCACAAACCCCTAGCGCCACTCCATTTGCAGACGAAAGCTTAATTGAACGGAAAAGCTACAGCTTGTGGTTTTTCTTTCGCTCCGTCGCTCATGTCGGCCTGTTTCATTTTTTCTCTTTTGTTAAACGAACCTGTTTCTACCATAAGGGAAATGGTTTCCGGAGAAAAGGGCACCTCACGACGACGGCCAGGCTGGAAAGCTGCACCCAACCCACCCACAGGCCCGACGAAGATACAGACGAACGCCGTGGCCAGAAGCGAACAATTCCATCACTTTGCACTTGAGCATGATAAATGCTCCGCAGGGAATGTGCATACACACATGGCAATGGATGACGGTGAAGCGAAAGCAACAAAAAAAACTTCGAACAAACACAACCGCTTAAACCACGAGGAAATGTTCCGCCGGTTGGCATTCCAGATTTTCCTGCTGCACGGGAAGACTGTTTCTCATCGTGTGCGCCTAGGTTCGGACATACTTTAAACTGTTCGCCATCGGCATGGATTTGTTTGGTATGTGGGCGTTTGTTCGAGTGTTCACAGTACGGGTTGGGGAAGAAAATGAC
This sequence comes from Anopheles coustani, assembly GCF_943734705.1. Taxonomy (NCBI): domain Eukaryota; kingdom Metazoa; phylum Arthropoda; class Insecta; order Diptera; family Culicidae; genus Anopheles; species Anopheles coustani. The sequence goes on along the minus strand of NC_071288.1, from coordinate 66,671,907 downwards.
GGCAACAGCGGAATGGAAACCTTATCTTAAGCAATTTGTTAGGGAAACAAACAATAATACATTGAACTGTTTTAAAGAAAAGATAAAAGACTTACTAAAAGTTAAAGTAGTCGATTATTATGCTCTGCAACCTTGAAAAAAGCATTTCATATAAAAGCGGGTTAGATGAAGCAACTTGTACAAACTCTCTTATTTTAATCTTTTCCTCGCCAATACCACGAGAGGGTTAAAATAGTTCCCCAGCGATTCCCACCGACTGCACCAATTTATTCCATCATGTGGTCCCACCAAGTCATGATCTCACCATCCGCAATCATTAGCTGAGCGGACGATAGGACGAATGTCTCCGACCTGCCCCTTGTATTTGCGTAGACGCTGGTGTTTGCATTGAATTGAATAAGTCCACGAAAGTAATGCTTGAGCAAATTATTTGCTTAATTGAATTGACATGAGGTCAGTGAACAAGATTGGATCTTGGATGTCTATTCTGTGCAAATTGAACGTAACATTGGCTGATGGATCTTGTATGAGTACAATCGACTGCTATAGGACCAGAGCAAATAACTTCATTCATCAATTAATTTTAAAACCTTGAGGAAAAGCTGAGAATTGGTTATTTATAGAAAATTAACGATTTGTAGTAGACAAAAGTAGTTCAAATTCAATATAGATGAATAGATGATTCTAGATCGAGTGCATTAAAAACAAATTCTGCGTTTGTCAATAATATTGTTGATAGGCAATATTTAAAAAGTCTTTACAACAATAAAAAGATTGGCAATAAATAGATTTTTACTAACTAAACCAAACGAACTCAACTGTACTCCGTTTAATTCCTGTGCCCCTTCGTTGAAGTATAATTATCTAAACTTTATTTCTACCTGGGAAAATATCATTCAGGGGAAATCTAAATTGATATCCCGGATGAATTACCCTTCGCAAAGCGTCTCCCATAAATTGCTCAAATGGTATGCATAAAATCACCCGTTAAGCTGGTTATTGCTTCTATCCTATTTACCGGCTAAGCCTACCCACCAGCCAGGTGATAAACGGGGGGGGGTGGCTTTGAATGAATTAAAAAAGGCGGGGAAAATGGAAGCTGCACGACAATTCGCGGCAACGGTATGCAACGGTGAGAGATAAAAAAGAGTTACATAAACATATTTTAAACTCCCATAAAAACCATTACAACTTTCTCTATAAAGATAAAAATATTGCTACCTGCCGCGGGTGCACCGGGGCATACCGGGGCGAGTGGGGGGTGCGGGTGTCGCCGGTCGCAAATGCTATTCGCGGCGCAATTTAAATATGCGAGAATATTCGCCGACCACCTGCTTGCCTTCACGAGAACTCTATTTTATGCAGCAAAGATAGCGACGTTCCCGTACAAAAGCGAAAGGTACCGCCCGGAAGGGTCTCGGAGCTGGAATAAAACTGAAGTATAATAAAATGGTAATTGTGTTTGTTCATTGCTTTGATCGCCTCAAGGCGTCCTACCGACGGCGAACTCAGAATGAATATGTACGCGTCTTAACTATTATTAAAATAAACAAATATCAACATGATGCAATAATATTGCGATTTAATTTCAACAAGACTAAAAATAAAACCGCACGAATGAAATAACACATTTATGACTAAAGGGACTTCAGCAAGAATATTTATACTTGTATAATATTATAATCAATAACTAAAGCTCGTTTTATGCATCTGGTAACTCTGCAGTGTTGACTTTTCATTTATAAAATGTAAAAGAACACTCAATGGTGGTATTTGACTCGGGTTCTTCAAACTTTAGGTTTTCTTTTGCACTTGCTTTACATCGCTCTACTTAATCGAGGCATCAAAGGACGAGCAATCCGTCACGGTTGATCGTAAAATGTAGCAGCAAATCCCATCCCTTGTCTATAAATTTTCCATTCCGAGCAGCTGCTGGCCACCGGCGAAAGCGGCACCGCCTGCATTTGATGATACTTCATTAGCTTTCTTCACGCTTTCGATGGCCTTAAGCTGCCTATTAAAAGTCCTCACACGTGACGAGACCGGGACGAGTTTTAGGGCGTACAACTCGGTTCGGTGTAGAACATCGGCCCAGCGTGAAGGTAAAAGCTTCTGGATACACTTCCCATAAAAGATACCCCCGGACTGCAATGTGTGTTCCTCAACGTTGAAAGCCGCCGGAGTGCTCTGAGTTGGGTAGTCAGTCTCTGTTCTTTTTTATCTTTCGAAGACAAAGGTAACGAAATCAGTCAACGTAGCCGGAGGTTCTACTCAAGAAACTCAACCACGTTCGACACTGAGCAAAGTTATTGCCGCCTATTGAGCCAGAGGTTAGGGGCAAAGGAGCAACCTATAAACTTGCCCACTAGCCCTTTTTCTACATCCTTCTGGTTTTATGCGTAAAAAACTAGCCTAATCGTTGCGCAAAAAACACACACAGACACGCACGCAAAAAAAAAGCTCGAGCCTTAACGCCCATGATCGTAAAAGTCGAGTTCTAAAATCGAATTATATTCCCTCCAGGTTCATCGGGCGGTAACGTTGGTAAGACGTGATTAGCTCCCGTTTCAAGCCAAACGTTCGAGTTTAATCGAACTAAGAGCTGCAAAATCAGTTTGGAGTGCAAAGTTGGGCTATAGCTTCGTTCAAAGTTAACGTTCAACCCCTTTGCTTACTTTTTACGCTTTATGTCCTGCAGATGAACAAGTCCAGACGTAATTCGGAACAGAAGTTTGGGGAGTTTTATTTCCACCGTTTCATGTTCACGACTTCAAATGTTCTGACCTTATCGTTAGGCTCGACCAACGTTGCATAAATCGTATATCAGTCGTATTTCAAGAAGCACTTTTGGGATTTTTTTTAATATACTCGTATTTACACTAGTCTTTAGTTCAGATTGCCAACGAATTAATAAAAAAGCATCAATGACTTCAAAACAACATGTAAGACCACATAATAAAAGCATTATCTTACCGAGCGATCAGAGTCTCTAAATTTTGGTTTGGAAGCCTGTCAATTATCCGCTTGAAATATCTGCAAATAAATAAAACATACGGATGAAGATCATAATGCAATGAAGCTGTGTGCTTTGTAGTTAACAAATCTTGATTTGGCCGAGAAACAATGACGATAAAAATACTAAATATATTATGGCTAGACGTGATGAGTACAACAGCTACTGCGCCCTAGCCTAAATCACCTGCCATGACAGATAAAATCAAAGTTGTTTTTTTCCGTTACCTAGTTAGTATCCGCACCTTCGTTATCGTTCCATCGTAAGATTGAAACAAAGGCTGATCTGCTGCACATCCTTATCGGAAAAGTCGTTAGTCGAAGCGCGGGGGAAAAAATGTTTGAAGACGTTCACCTGAGGGGCTGATACGGTGGCAAGGAGAAATTATAGTAGAAGTTGATGGTGAAGGTGAAAATGCAAATTAAATCTCATCAATCGCTGAAGACTAACGAGGCGATTCCGTGATTACTCCAGAGTACAAAGCGAGGAGCGCCACGCTGCGCGAAATGAAGTACGTGCTGGTGAAGAAGAGGTCTGTCATAATCAAGCACCGTATTCTGTCTTAAGAGAATTCAAATTACCACCTCTTCCGAAGGATCGCGCTGGATCCGGTGCAGCGCAGTTCCTTGACTGGCAGTAGGAATATAACGCCATTTTGCCATTAGCATGATAATTCAGTGGCACGGCTTGATTTGGGTAAGGTTTATCGGGAAGCTTGAAGATTTACCAGTCAAGTCTAGGAGGATGCTCGGATAGTACGAATTCCAAGAAAAACCTGAGGTGGATTCAAACAGTCACAATGTATTGCCAACTGGACTAAATCTTGAGTAAGGTAAAGATAGATAAGCTTACAAAATTTAAACAAAAATAAAATACCCAATGCATGAATGGAACAAAGACCATATTTTTGTATATGAAAACAAAACAAGTTATTGAATAGTTAAAAGTTCAGGTATTTTTATTATAGTATAACGGACGTTGCCGTACTGTTAAAAAGTTCAGGGATATCAATTGAAAATTATGAGCACGATTAATTTTTAGAATATTTATTCACAGCACAAACTTCATTTGAATAAAATAAAACAAAGTTTAACTTTTTTTAAAGTATAATAAATCACAATACCAAAGCATCCAAGATTCGTTCCATTTAATTCATACAAAAGAAAAACATATCAAAGAGGCAGCTTTAGTTTGAACTTTTCACGAACGAAGAAGTTCGAAAGCGAACGAAAACAATCGCGAAGCGAAATTCTGATGGCACAAAAGGCTACCGAAACTTTGGTTGAAGAATGAGCATCAATCATACTTTTTCACACCTCGTTTCAGGTGGCTTTTTGTCCGTCTCGCGTAGACTCTTTGCCCCGAGAGCCATTCCTATTCAATTCGAACAATAAAAGGTTCGCAAAAACCACTTACAAATCAAGGTTTCCGCTCAGATGAAATGCTCCGTGTCTTTAAAATTTCCATTCTCTATTGTGAAAGTATAAAAATCGAATCGGTGTGATTAAAAAGCTCACTCCCTGTCAGATACATGCAAAATTATTTTACAGAATAATATAAAAAAACGCCACAGCCATTTCAATACCTGAAATGACATAAATTAAATTAAAGAAACGCAAATGTTTAATATTGAATGAAAAAGAAAACACTACACAAAAACAATGCAATAATCAAGCAAATACTCAAAACCATTTTCAAGAGATGTCTGATAAGCTGCATGGTTTCTTGTACGTCCTTGTCTCCAATAATTTGTTCCCTGCCGGTCAACGCAGTGACCGGTTTGCAAATTTGGAACGTGAAGCGTAGGAAAATTACGCGGAAATGAGCATCAAATTACTTACAATTTTATCGTTCATTTTTGCGCTTCTGTTGGACGCAGTTGTGCTGAGTGCCAGGGTGAATGGGACGCCTCAAGAAAAACGGGCGGATGCTTATAAAAAGGAGCAGCTTCCGGCTGAACCCGTGACCGGCACAGAAATTGTCTAGTTTTACACTTCACAACACTCTCGCTGAAGGACTGAATTAATCATCCTCTTCAGCGTTTTGGCATCAGATGGTCTAAGGGGGCGCTTGAGAAGAATTATGTAGGGATATATTTCAAAACGACACAAGGTTGCATCAAATTAAAAAAAAAGAAATTAATATGGAATGAAAAAATGGAACGATTTGAATTTGTGCAATAACAAAACGAAAAAAAAGTCATTTGGAACATAACCCCATAATTGTGAGCAAATTAAACATACAACCGCTGGAGACTAAATCAGGTTTATGTAAAGCAATGAATTATGGCAAAATTTGAAAAACACCCCGAAAGTTAACACTGTCTTCCGATCTCAACACAAACGAACCATTTAATCAATGAAACGAATTTTCAGCAACCACTTTTCCGCTTTTCTCAATCACGCCCAGTTATCCTTTTTCCGCCCTATTTTACGGACTGGCACGGTTCCGAATGATGTGGCCAAAGTCTCCAATCTCATGGTTTTGAGTTTTACTGTCGTTCCCCTTACCCTCCCAGCAGCTCAACCCCATCGACTCGATAGCAACGACATGCTGGTGGCTTTAAAGAATGCGTTTTTCATTCAACAGAGCTCGAGACTGTACCAGGATCACAGCTCGTTCATGCCAACGGAAGCGGAAGCGAAACAACTCAATAATCGAATCTGCTCACCCAACCAAAACCCCAATCCATGAGGCGGAGAGGGCGGAGTGCTAAGATGCTTAGGATGGAGTTTTTCCGACTCGTTTTAGCTCGACGCAGCGTTTACACCCAAACCGAACGCTCCAATCGGAGAAATGGGGCTGATGGTTATCCAAAAAATCAATACTGGCGTTATAAATAAAGCTTAAATATAATAAATTCAAGCTCAGGACTCGCTATTTCGCAGCTGGAGCAAGATAGAGTTTTGTTACTGTTTTTTTCTTCTTGTATGCAAAGGTTATTTTGAGCTTAGCGAGCACAATTTTCGCCACAGTTCGCAGCATGCCTGAAGCGATGTTGGCACTTTCGCTGGTTCCATGTTTATGACCGGGAAGGGTACTCGGGAATGATCGTCGCTCGCGGATTATCGAATTATGTTAAAAACCACCACCTAGCGAGCAAATTTTACCGAGCAACTAGGGAACTGGGTGCCGCTTCAAGCAGATAAATGTCGCGGAACAGATTGTCTTGCTGCGCACCATTAGGGTGGTCTAGTCGAGTGGGAGGACTGGCATAAAATTAATCAACCCGCGAATTATTAAATTACTCTTTCCCTCGGTGGGCGAAGGGAAAGGATTAAAGAACATAACGTAAACAGAGCAGATAAGAAATTATTGAAAAGTAAGCTTATAAAAAACCTACATGAGGTAAAATATAAAACTATCGTAAACCAACCAAAAATAAAATTGGACAAAAAGTAAATCACATGCTTTATATATTTGCCATTACTTAAATTAACAGTAGAATACAAACTTAAAGTGGATATATAGAGAGCGCGGAGACGAAAATCGTATAAAGCTCAACATTGCAGCCGGTTGCGAAAGACTATTTTAGTTCATCCAAAGAAAAACCCAACCAAAGATAGCAATAAAAGTTTTCTCTTTCGGAAGAGGCATTCCTGCCTTGCCTTTTGGTAATATTAATTTCAACCAATCGATTTCGGGAATTTCTATCGAACCGTTCTCGTCACATCATAGTGCTATTCGATACAGACTTGGGTCTGATGAGGTTTAAAAATGGCTTGACGATAAGATTGTCTGATCCAGATCGTTCGGTTTCACCATGGTGGGGCATGTGACGAGCCGAACCTGAAGGAACGAAATCGAAAGGAAGAGGCGCTAATGCCACATCAAATTTCAACCCACCAACTCACGGTGGAAGATTTACGCCGATTCTAATAAAGATCCAATTAGTATTTTGGTTCTATTCGGCATTCGCGCTAGCTTGGGCTCATCGCGCTGGCGGTCGTAAATAAACAAACGCCGAAGAACCGTAGAAAATGCAATCGATGGGAAAAGCGTGAGGAAATCAAAGTTGAAAAACGAAATAGTCAATAACGAAACTTTTCTCAGGGGAATATAAATTCTTCGAGAAGATTCGAGATTTAAGTGGAATTGAGAGCCAAGAAGACACTAAAATTATTTGAAATGTTATAATTTTTTCAAAGTAGCTCTTCTAAGGTTGCTCAATAGTTATGTCAATTCATTGGTTTATTAATTTCGAGAAACTCATTGAAAGTACAATTTATCAAAAAAAAATGAAAAGAATAATTCTATGAAGAATGATAAAATCGGACAATGGCAAAGTGTATAAAGCACATTAATAAAGAATAATAAAATCAGCTCTGCGGGGATCATGAAATTACCTAAATTTTATCAAACAAACCCAATAGAAAAGAAATGAAACATGAGACCATTATTTTATTTAGGAGCTGGTGCTAGATTAGGTTCTTTTCTCTCGAAAGAGCCATACTCCCAGATTCTAGGAAATCTATATATATTTTCCGAACCCTCTCGTGGAAGAAGCTCAGAGCGTACTTATGGAATATAAGAGGAATATAAGAGATAAGAACAAAAACCCACCAGTAAATCACCGGAATGCAGAGATTTAGAAACTTATCCGTAGATATATGAAATCATGAAAAATATGTATGTCTAAAGAAATCACTTGAAACGATCCGATCAATGTAAAATGTGTATGTCATTTTTAGATATCAATGTTAACACGCATATAACTATTTTCGGAAAATGTTGAAACCATCATTGTTAACCCACTGAAGATGGGTTTCTTCTAACACATGCTTCACCGTTCTCTGATCCATTAGTTTTCCCAGAAAATATGATCCCAGAATATTGAAAGTAAACCCACTTTTTCCGTCGTGTCACGTACGGCGGCAGCCAGTTCACCTCCACCATGGTAAAGATTAACCGTCGGCCATAATTCGATGAAGTGCCGCTTCGTGACTGCTCGTTAACGAAAACAAAACGAGCCAGGGCCCGAGCCGGTGCCATTTGATCCTGCCTGTGTTCCGGCAAGCACATGGAACATTGGTTGCCTTGGATGGGAGATTGTAAAAGAAGCCCCACCTTCACCTTGCGCTAGCAGACAGGAAAATTTTTCCATGCTACCAAAAACGTTGGCCGTAAACAATTCGAACGAATGGATAAGGATATTGTGCATTTTAGCTTCGCTGGAGTGCGATATGGATCCCAGGATGAAAAAAACACAGGGGTAAGGATGAGCAGCGCTATAATAAACAACATGATCTTATCAGCCGCTCATAAAAACGAGACGAAAGTCTCTTATTTGGTAGCGCAAACACTGCCTTGCAAACAACCCTTTCAAGTGTTTTTCGGGCGGGAAAGGTAAATATTTTAATAGCGTTATGAATTGGGGTCGGAGGTAACAAGGTTTGGCGAAAAAATATCGTGATTAGTCCGGTATTCTTGTTTGGTGATTAGTCAAGTGTTTCAGTGGTTCAAAGAAAAATGTGAAGGAACCACTCCACGTAGTTAACATTTTCTATGTCTTAAATGGTTGCAATGGACAAAGAATGTATAAGAAAAAAGAAAAATTAGAATGTATAAGAAAAAAGTAAATAAGATTTTTGATCTATGGAACGAATTTAAATTCTTATCCGTATTTTACTACCATAAACATATGTCCTAATCACGTTTAGATTATTTAAAAAAATCAAAGCCAGTAATAGAAGACAAGGGTAAAGTGTTCAAATTGGTGACAAATACATTATATTTGAACATAAAAATTCAAGATGAAAACGATTTCTAATTTCTATCGAAACAAAACCAACTTCAAAAATAAAACAGTAAGTTCAAACTTGAATGAAGCGTGAATGAACGTTTGTTGAGTTGCCGCGCGTGATTATAAAACTGTTGATGTCGCTTATCGTAAGCCTTTAGCATCAATCAACTTTCTAGCAAGCGTGTTCTTACTCCATTTGATTAAATTAGTAATTCCTAACGTCCGCAAACCAAGGAAACAGGAAGAATTTTTTGAATAATTACCAACTTGGTGAGGGTGCCAAAGTATGCCTTCCAACCGGTTCCCAGTTAGAATGTCACGCATTCGGACCCTTTACTGCCAGATTGGTGGGTCATTTAACGTTTTATACATTCATCTGTTTGCAGCAGAAAATGGCCCCCGTCGAACTAACTTCCGGACGGCATGGGAACTTCAGTTTCCTGATGAAAGATGGATGGACCTCGGAAGGAGGCAGTATCGCTGGAGCAACCACAGGTCCGAAGGAAGGGTAATTTACATACGACAATAACACTTGTAGTTTTATTTCTTTGTATGCTCAAATACACGGTCCCCGGGTTGTCCGGTGCCTCCTACACCTTGCCGGAACGCGCTACATCTCCATCTGACATCTGAATGGTGAACTTTTCACCGACGTTTTCGTGGCCGTTGTTGTAACGCCATCAACGTGGTCTATGGTAAACAGAACCACTCCTCCCAACCTCCCGCTATCATCCGTCCGAAAGCTCTGTTCACTTATGGCATAATGTAAAATACCCAACGATAGAGTCACTCCCGGTCCGGTTCCATCTCAAGGACGTCAAAGTACTGATACCGAGCAGCGTGCGGCGGGTCTTTGCCTTTCTAAACCCATGCCCGGGCGAATGGGTTCGCTCGGGGTAACACATTGTTCCGGGGAAATGATGCTCTACGATTCCCATATCCTACAAAGTCACGGCAGCAGCACGGCGGGTGTGTGTATGGTAATAGTTTCGCTCTGCTTTTCGAAAAGTCGTTAAAAAATTATGCAAATTTCATTTGCCGGCAAGTGGCTTCCGTTTTACTTCACGATGTGCTTTTCATCGTCCGTTCGGTGTGGGACGTTCGTCTATTGTGGGCTGCTTTAAGGGGTATTTTTCTGTTTTATAAAAATGCCTGTTAGTGCCAGTGATGTTAAGCAAAAAAGTAAGTAAACTTGAAAGCCTTTTTATAAATAAAATTGCGACTTTCAAAACACGTCCATTTTAACTTTGTATGGATGGAAATGAAAAATGTTTTGTTCTAACACTGCACGCAGAGAAAAACAATTACAAATGGTGAACCGAAAGCTGATAAGCACGATAGCGTAGTTGCATGATTCATTAACTGTGGAAAATTATAAATCATCGTACAACAAACCATGGACGAGATAAGTACACCCTGTAAGGATATTAAGCTCATCGTACATCGTTGGCGGACGGCATTGAAAAGTTTTCGCTCCGCATTCGCAGTCGCCCACTTGTTCCGGTAGGAATAATGAAATTACGCTACATTACCTTCCCCCCACTCCCTCCCCAGTGGAAAACGGCACTCGGCAGATTTTCCCGCCCCTAGTGATTACATTTTAAAACATATTTCGACGGTTGCCCTACATCTCAGCGTTCAGCGAATTCCCACAAAACTACATAACACAACGCTAAAAACCATCACGGGTCAAACAATCTGCGGCCCCAGGGCTAAGCTGTCGGTCGTGTTCGGTAGCTTTTTTTCCTATTATTTTTAAATATTCTCCATCCTCGCGGCTGCCCCGCAGCGAAGCGTGGAAAATGGAAATACGGTTGAAATATTCTGAATGATGAGCAGTCGGTCTTCCTTTCCTTGCATCGCTCGATTTTTGCTGCCCAAGTTATGATGAAGGCGGAAAAACGAACTCCACGCTGCGTACGATGCGAGGAAATGGATGTTTCAGTGAAAGAACATATTAACTTAGTCAGTAAGCTTGAAACGAAAAAATGCGTATTGAAAAATGGTAAATTTTGGAAGTTACAAAAATGAAATAAAAACATAAACAGAAAAACAAGATAACTTAATAAGTAGAAAATTGCATTATACCAACTAAACAAAATTTATCTCACATGCGTTAAACGAACACCAGCATATTAAATCCTAGCATTGGAGGAAACGAATGAACTAGTGAAAAAAATCCCGTATTTCGACCTACATTCAATTCGAATTCACAATCTGAATTCCTCCGAAAGGTCAGATGATTAAGATCGTTGAGGGTTTAAGGTTACCAGGTGGATGGGCGACTGTCAAAGCCACGTTGAAAGGAATGAAAAAGGCATCAACTTAACCGCCCAGCAGGCAGCGGTTGCGGGCCACGCCGTGACGAGGAGCGAATGGGATTAGCGGAAGACAGTGGTCGTGCATAAAAAGGTCGGAAAAGTGAACAAATAAAAAAAAAAGCGGAAGCTGTACTCGGGCAAGTGCACGGGCAGAGGCTCTATCCGTTCGGATGAAGACATTGACACACCAATACCAGCTCACCATGGACCATGGTAAAATCTTCCCCAAGGGTCCATCTTGGTATTTTTCTTGGTTCTGATGCTTGAAAACGACGGCATGGAATTTACACCCTTGAGATGCCAGCATTTCGATTTAAATATTTTATACATTTATATTCGCTCCTTCCGCCCGGAGATCGTCGTTATTGCTGCAATTGAGAAAAAAAGAAACAGGGTCGACGAACGGGCGTGTTTGGGCGAAGTAAGGTAGGGGAATTAAATAACATCAAAACAAAATCCGCAACGTTTGGTCTAATCTTCATCAGAATAAACATCATCATTTTGTAGTCGATAGGAAGGAAAAAGTGTTCCGGAATGAATGAAGGCGAGATAAAAGGATATGGGCCTGAGGGCAAATCTTATCGAAATTTCCTTCAAAGCTCGGTATAGCATTCGATTGCTGTTTAAGGAAAGTCGTATATCTCATTTGTTCTGCAGCATATTTTGTTGTCGCTCGTTTTGTATTGAAATTATGAATAACTGGATGTTTGAAGGACAGAGTAGAAGATTGAACTAAGGTCGTCTACCGAATATCATCATACAAGCAAAAACCTAACGCCGTGCTTGGAAATCTAACTGATGAATGACTGAAAAAGCAAACTAAACAATATTTGAAGACGCAATCAGATTAAATTTAACGATTCATTGAATTTATAAAATAATTAATGAAACCATTCAAATAAGCAAACAGAAGAATAAACAAAAAAATGCAAAATATTCCATCTATACAACAGCAACTTTTGTTGGAGGGGGTGCTTTTTTAGATATCTTCCCATGATTGGAACGCAATATACCCTCGGCAACTTTCTGATGTAGTGCGAAGTGTTACTACTTTTTACGTCTTTTCAATCATTTTTCATCAGCTGATGCTGAACCTGATGCTGCCTTCCAGAGCTGTCAATTGATCATTTAGTTCTAGCAGGCACCATCGTCTATCGCTGAAGTCGCTCTTATATATTCCAATATTTTCTTCTGTCGTCAATCGGTTTCCGTTACGCTCGTAGTATTTTTTTCCCGCTAGAAAATGCGAGAAAACTGGTGTCGGAAAGCGTGTACATGAAGCAGAACGCCATCAGACCGGATGGTGGTCGTTGCTTGCATCGTAGAACTAGCGTCGAGTTCATGACGCAGATTGAACGAGACTGCGCTAGCGAGGACCCCCACATGACGGATAGAGGAGCTTGAGTGATGATTTTCTGATTTTTTCGCCCAGTTTCCGGTTCTTTGCGTCATATCGGACGGAGCCGATCTACGGTAAAGTCACGCTTCTTTTTTCACAACTAACAACCCGTTTCTGAAGCATGGTTTTTTTCTGCCTCTCGCTATTGAACCAGTAGCTTGCATTTCCGGAGTCCTTGCAAGAGCCGATGTTAAGGCATGGCTTAAAACAGGCGAGGCTCTTCACAAGTTTGTACCACTTGGCAAGATAGTCCGCCCAGAAGTCAAGAGCTGTCAGCAAACATCAGCCATCATAGATGAAAAGTGCATCTGACAGCTCAATGTAGCAATAACATCGGTGTCTTTTAGCTTCAGCGCGCGTGATGAAAGCGACCCGCTATGTGTCTTCAGAGACTCGGAGAGCATTTTTGAATTGTCAATTCTCCGAAATTGTGTGAAAAGCCTTCTGATAAGAGCTCTGCACCTCATAAAAGGAGGTAACAAAAACTAATGTGAAATATGTGATGATTCAAGAATAAGAATTTTTACAGGATTCGTAAGAAGCAATCCAAAACGTGAAAAGAAGAAAAAACAAAACTAAGAACCAGTAACAGAGAGTAAAAGTAAAGCACAGAATAGCTTAAAGAACTAATTAAAGAAGAAGACACTAAGTGCGCCTTGTTTGTTTCATTTAAGGTAAACAAACTACATACAATCATCGACCCAAACATGATATTCGTTCTTTGTATCGGTTTCTCCTATGCTGTAATCATCATTATGATCAAACAGCATATCTTTTGCTTCCCCAGAAGCCACTTCCGAATAAAAATTGGTAGAAACCAAAAGCCTCCAGTCCTTACTAACTTCCTGGTGACAGTTTCAAAACCATTCGTGACAATTTCAGATGCTGACATCGTAACGAAATAAACAACTCCAACGAGTTCAAAGAATCAGAAGCAAATTTAATCGACAGCACAGTATGTGGACCCATTTCAGAATTGTCAATGAGACAAATTGAACCAGGCCAGCCTGAACTACGTACCTTTGTACGACAGAGTAAGATTGATTAGGTTCTGGCGAAAAAACAAACGGCACAAATTGAAAACATCAGTCGAAACAACATCTATTGAAATTTCTAGGAACGATGCTTTCTAAAACGAGAAGTTGATTGAGATTCTAAAAACATGGCTCTACGATACTCTCCACCAGTCGTAATTAATATGGGACGCCAGTCGCCATTGAGTTCAAAAAAACGTTTGCAAAGGGGTTCTCATTCATCGATTAAATCACAACCACAGTCGCACGTTGTTTGTAATCAAGCAACGATGATAGTGACTCCCAGGGATCCATGGTCGTTATCACACTTTGAAAAGTAAACAAATCTTCCATATGTCCAATCGCCCAACGGCGACGATAGCGATACGGACGGCGAGAGGTCAACCCGAACGTTACGCGTTCACTGTGTAACTGTTCGATTCGCTGTCTGCTTCTATCTACATACATTTCCTGTTCAGTTTTGCAAAGAATGTTTCAATTTGTTACTTATTGGCTACACGCTCGAGGCCGTCCTTTACCTCGGACCAGTACTCAATCAGTAGCGAAGTTGACGGGCATGTTTACAAGCCCTCGTGATAACCTATTTAACGTAATGTCTACGCACAAAGCACTGCTGTAGCCTCGGAGCCGTAGCACTCAAGGCATGCTGCGTATATTACATTAACCGGACCGCGGCAAGAGTTGGCCAACAACCCGGAATCGACCGGAAATGAGACAAACCACGTGTCGCTCGTGGACTATTTTTGGACGGATGCACCGTGTCGTGTGCTACGGTTAAATGAAATTGGTCGTTCGTCCCCCGAGGATATGGTCGTTTTTCGAAACTGTCACCGCGATTGACAAATGCGATAGGACGCAAGGCGATCGCACGATCGATCGGGCCTCGACCCGCGGGCAGGATTTTCTGAATGAAATGCGAATGTGGAATCACGCGGCAATCGATTCCGAACCGCTGTCCGCAAGCGTCAATCGCCAGTTGACCGTGTTATTTATAGGTTCACACGTTCACAGCGCGAGCCCCGGAGCCATCAATGAATTCGAACCCTCATCAATCATCATTCCTTATCACTTAAGTGCAGCCTCGGATGGGTGCGCGGAATGAGTTCGATCCGATATTTGTGAAAGTTAATTGCTCCACATTCTGGATAGGTTTCTATTCAATTTTCTTATGCACTAAAGATAAAAGGAGTCGGAATAAAAGTCTCTCTTGTTTATCAATTGGCAACTATCCTCAATGTGTTTTCCTTACTTTCATGTTTTAGTTATGTTGTCTTCGAAAGACCTACATTTATTTGCTTTAACACGTTGACTGCCAACCGTTTTTCGCCCACTTTTTAGTACAATCATTTTTAACACGTTGCCAAGCAAAAATTTAGCTTCCCAAATAATTTATTTTTAATATAACTATAATTGTTATGTTGTATTTTTATTTATTCATGGGTCAAAAACTATTTAGAACTAGTTACTGCTGTCACCCATATGTGGGTGACGCGGTACGGAACGTGTTAGTAAAATTTGATTATAACATTTATAAAACCAACGATTTTTGAAGGCTTACCAAAAACTTACCTGCCCAAAGAATTGATATTAAATATTACTATAATTTGTATTTTGAATTTCAATTTATTTATGGGTCAAAAACTTATTAGAACTGATTTCTACTGTCACCCACTTTTGGGTGACATGGCAGTCAACGTGTTAACCAGATGCAATTTTCATCATAAATTCGTTTTTGTTAATATTCCTTTTTATTGTCATTTAAAAAGACATAGAAAGTCAAAAGAATACAATGACAAGAATAGCAGTGAATAAAAAAATGACAAACTTATACATATTGACATCTTATTATATTAATCAAAACAACCTTTCGAAACACTCCAGCGTAAATGACAAACATCTGCTTATCATAAACCGTGCCATCGCTTCTTTCAAAGAAAATACGGTGACTCCCTGCGAGCAACTCATACGTCGTCATCAAGAAAGTATGACGCAATGGCATGAAAATGTGAACCACTTTGGCACCGTCCCGCGAGACAACAGCGGCACTCCCTTTATCAAGCCGCAGTAGTCGAAAGATAAAACAATTAGCCCTCCCCACACTTCCCCCCACTTCACCACGGCACCGACACAATCCGCAAAGATAATTATCAAAAGACCCACCCAAGCAAACCATGACGACATTCGCCGCTTATTTCAATTTATCAAAGATTTCACTTCCGGTAACACGAAAAGTTAGGGTCAATCCGGGCGCGTCTACTAGCTCGACAACGTGGCTGCTCTTCCCCTTTCGCCGTGGGTGGGTGAGTGGGAGGGAAAAATCTTCCCCCAACAAACGCCCCAGGAAAGACACTGGAGCACATTATTTGTCCATCAGGAGAGTTCATTACGATGGGACAAGGGCGGGAGGGGGAGAGCGTAGAAGATGTTTAATCATCATCTTTAGTGATGGTTGGAGAAGGTGGGGCGGAAATCGGGTGCTTTACCGCTTCCTTCCATCGAGGGAATGATAGCGCTTGATGGTCGTTTCCTTAGAAGTTAGGCATTAAGTGAATGCGTTCCCTGAACTCGTTATGTTTATTCATCTCGCTTGTTAAATTGATTATCAAGAGGTTAATTTTACTAACAGTTCCTACGATCAAACAAAATGTACAACACTAGTTAGAAAAATATGAATAATTTATGCTTAAGCTACGTTGAAATGGGAAAATCGTTTTAGACGGCGGGCCTTGGCATTTAAGGGTTGCGATAGAACTTTTCTTTCTTCAGCGAACGCTATTGTGCTGTGAAACAAAACCTCGACGGCAATGTCCCGCGGAAGAACACTCCCGACATAACTCATTCCGGATTAATGGTGCAATTGCTGCCCCAACCACCCTTCCTACCCACGGAATCCATATAAAACTCCACCCAAAAAACCGCAAAGCCATTCGTTTGTTGCCAATAACCGCCAGAGAGAACACACTTCGCCTTAATAGTGTGAAGACAACTGTGGCAGGGTGACGGGGGACGCTTTTCTCATTAGAGTATGGCATGCGGAGGGAATGGTAAGGGAAGCGCGGGGCAAGGTGGGACGTCCGTGCAGAAAACCGCAGCGAACGGTAAAAGTGATGATAAATTTTCAGCAAATGAAATCATTATTCAAGATGGAATGATATAATGCCTGCTGGAGGGTTGGCGGCCGGTCTGCCTGAACTCTCGAGCGGGTTCTTGCAAGAAAACGTTCCGTTTTCCTTTTATCACTTCTTCTATTATCTTTCTTTTGCTTCTTTTAGCCTCTATGAACCTTTCAAAATAGTCACTTTCATCGTTATTTTCACACCTTGCAAGTGTAGGAATTGTTTTTAGCAAATCTTTGATTTGATAAAATACTAGCACTTCTTTACTCAAAAGCAGGAGCTCATGAAATATTATCCCAGTTTAGTAAGATAAGATGTAAGATAAGAAAAAAGATAAAATAGGAACACGAAAACATCAATACGTTGGAAGCAATAAAAATACTTCGAAGAAGAAGATAAATAAGAATAACAATAATAAAAGGAAGAAGAAATAAAAAGAGAGAAAGAAAAGGAGAAAAATACTGGTACCTACATAAAAATTCGTTTCGTATGTAGCTTCACAGATGCTTCACTGGAAGATCTTCCCTCAGTCCATCAAACGTTGCTTACCTGAAATGGATGAAAAAGATTTAAGGTTGTAGTAAAGGTGATAATAAAAAAATACTCAAAGTGGTATTCCAGTTTTGTTTCCTTAAAATTAAAAAAAAAAACCTAAAAAAATGAAAACGATACAAAAATTTGACCTACAATGCTAAAATATCGAAGTGCTCAAGGAAAACAAATACACATTTCAAGCATTGTTTATCGCATTTCCAATCCCTTCTTTTCGTTGAAAGCTGTTAATCTATTTCAGTGACAATGTTTTTCGTTTTCCGATGAAAAAACTTATCTTAAAAAAAGAATTATCAGCTACTAGAATCCTTGATTAGATAAATGTAGACACAATCCAGATATAAAACCCACGAAAAATAGATCAAACTAGATTTAGCAAATGCCTCCCTGCTTTAAATTTCTCACAGCAAAGGGTGTTCACCCGTTGCAACAAAAAAAACATGCAGAATAAATAAAAAAGCACAAAATGAGCATACATCTTTATGAAAAATGCAAATCCCTGCAAGGGCCGTAACGGATGTATAGTATAAACAAGACCCACTACTGGCAACGACGACGATTCTCGTTGGAATTTATGTTGCACTACAGCAGTTCCAGAATTGCCCCGATGTACAACCGAGAAAAGGGAAATACCGTCAGGTTGGTATTTTCCCTCCGCCGGTGCACCGAAGTAAAATACATCCTGACGTCAAACCGATACTGGTAAATTTCTTCTTCTGTGGCTGCCTTTCTTATTTCGCTACCGGCACCCTCTAACGTGCTGCATCTTAGCGCTACTTTCCTTAACCAAACGGTTATAACGCAGGAAAAAATGCAACGGTTCAAGCAAGAGAGTCTTACGTACTGTGCATGCAAATGTGTTCCCCAAAAACCTCAAACCAAGCGCCAGTCGTGGGTTCGTACATTCCCGGTTTGCCTGTATTTTATGCATGGACCGCTGAAGATCGGTGCAGTGCTCGATGTTTGGCGCTAAAATACGGAACAGGTTGAGGTGCGCCAGACGGTTGTATAAACAGCGCGTTCTCGGCCACATTTCACGGTTGGTCACCCTTCCCCTTTGCAGGCGCTCCCCCGAACAACACGAAGCCGGTGAGTTGAATTGAGATTGAATTATGCTTTGCTCCTTGCCCGGCGCTGGAGGACTCCAGCAGTCAAGTCATGCGACTAGTCGGAGTGGAGCGAACCTTCTTTGCCGTTTGACCCGCAGGGACTGCACTAGGGCTCGCCCTGGTGATTGCTTCAAGCTTGGAGCGCTATATCTGAAAGGTACATCTCGTTTGGTGCAATTTATTTGCCGTGCAGTGCTGCGATCGGAACGGAGTCCGACTGCCATTTGATGGCGAATATTTTAGAGCAAACTCCTTCTGTGCCTCCCTTTGCCACTCCTTTCTGGAAGGTTTTCGTCTGCATTTACGCTGATCTGACTTTCATTCCCGCACCAGTCATCGTAGGGACATTTATTTCGATGAGCTATCTTCATCAAACAGTCGTAAATTAAGCGTCAATCTGCGAAACGAAAGGTTTCACCCAGGACTCGACGACGAACGCATTCGCAATAGGAAAGTGCTTTCTAATCGTAAAACGGCACCGGCGTTCCTTCGAACGCGTGCCATTCTCCATTTGCCGACGAAATTTATTGCTCTTGAATGTCCATCAAACGTTGGAGGAAAATCTTGTCCTGCAAAGTTGACGTGAAGTTGGGAAAGAAAATCACGAGCATATTAAAGCTGTTAAATGCGGAGAAGTATGTTTCAATGTCAACATTCAAGCATCGGATTTGCTGAAACATAAAAAAACACGATCAATGAAGCACTTGAAGTGAATCGCACTTAACACTTGTGCATACCACCAAAGTGAAGTGCGTCCCAATTAAGCTCGGACTGCAACCAGGAAGGATGGCAAGAGCATCAACTATTGCTCCATCATGTGCCATCACTTGAGAATAAAAATGCACCGGTCAACAAATTTACCATTATCAAAGAAGACAGAAATTCTTGCCCATCCTCCGCTTCTACCGTAAAATGTACCACACTTTTACCAATCATGGATACTGGAGGATACGTGTTCAATCAAAGTTTCCCTCGGACGTGTCGACGCAGCTGTGGAGGAAACCACTCGAATCATGGCCGTAAAGGAACGTGAGTAAGATTCCAAAACAGTTCCTCCTGCTTCACTCACTGGTAGTCGGTGCCGTTATAGATCTCCAAGGGTACCGAATGGTGAAATAAAGAGCAGAGAAATTGAACGATGGGAATATAAGTTCTTTTCAAGAATACCATTCTGCCACCATGCGGACTGACAATTAAAAATAAACCTGAGCAACTTCAAAGCGTGCCCTTTGAATGCTTAATTAAAATATATCGCAGTATCGATCGGGGTTGAAAGTTAGAGAGACTGCAAACATTGCAGTAAGAATATAGCCCCATCCATCGCAAACAGGATAAAGCTGATTAATTATGCCGAGGGCAATGGGGAAGCCAGACCATAAAGGCACCCACAAATTCTGCAAAAGTTCTGAAAGTATGCTCCCCAGTACGGAAGGAGGAAAGTAGAGCGAAATGGCAGCTGTCAGTCAACTGTCAGTCCCCCGCGGGGGGGAGCCCTTTGATGGCAGTTGAACAATTCGGCAGTTCGTTTGGCAATGGGAATTCAATTTGTGATCGATTCCGTCGAATTTATTCATCGTTCGGTGCCCATTTAGAGGAGTTTGTGCTAAGGATGGAAATTGTGGTGATCGAATGCCATCATTAAAATTGCAAAGAATGTTCTGGCTGGGTTCGTTTCGCGAAATCGTATCCTTTCTTAAAAACTTAAAAAAAAACACACGATTCGAACTGAAATTCAAACACTTCAATCGACCTCTCAGTCAAACTCCGTGCCCTTCAAAAAAACAAAAAAGTTTGATCGGAGAAGAAATGTTTAATACTTTGCAAAACTCAAATACTTTCCACTTTCGCTTACATAAGGAAAAAGGGAAATTGTTGATCCAATATAAATCAAAAGAGAAAAAATTACTAACATGGATTACACCCACAACGATATTCAAACATACCCGTGTCCTAAACAAATTACATCTCAAATTGTATTAGATTTGTGATCTAACTGTTTGATTGAAATTTACTACTTCTTCTTGTTGAATATTACGAATTGCTATACCTAATAGGAATTCATATCGAATATAATCAAACTCCCAGGCATACACATGTCCACCGGAAAGTAAGGTATTCGTTTTGGCTGGCGCTATTTTCAATGTCGGAGGTCGATCCTACCCACTTCATAGCATTCCAGCAAACCGGCAGTATTAGATGAACCGGCACAGGTGTCTAGAACGACAGGTAATTTATCAGTTCGACCGACAGTTCAGGTACGGCACGGAACCCATCCTCCGGTGGGAAAATCAAATGCCCCAAGCCTCGGGAGACACCTGCTGTACAGCAGAGTAACTAGCCAAGTAAGGGGCGAACCGAACGCCACCGTCTAGACTAAGCCTTGCCGATGAGACGGATATTCTAAGTATGGAGATGTTGTACGGAAACTATGTTACATTAGCCAATCGAGCAGGACGTCTCAAACCCTCAAAGCCGGGTGTTATTCGGTACCTTTACACAATCCATTTGTTCCTACCGGAGCGGACCGTGTTCTCGCACGCGTGGTCTCTACAAAGCGCCAGAGATATTACGCTCCGGGGAGCCGAGGCGACCAAACGAAGTCCGTGGCGGGCGGAGTACGAACACTACGCAGCGATGAAAATCCGGTGCGTGTGCTATGTAGATTAGAATGGAAATCCGGTGCTTTGATTTCCCAGGGGGGGCTCAGCGCTCTCCCTGGTACCTGAGAGTGTATGCGTCGGTAGAAATTCTTGTCTACCCGCTGGCACACTGCTCGCTAAGGAGTATCGGAACAATAACTTCCCGGCTCGGCCTCGGGAGAAACATAATTCTCCACACATGAACCTGTAGTGCAGGAGGAATCTATCTGATGTAATTTTGTTACGGAAACGGCATCTTTAGCAGGGCGCTTTACAAATCAAAGAGATGTGTTGCTTCATTATCCACAGCTTTGCCTATTAAGCTCTAGAATTGTTCCAGCTGTAAACCGTGGTTGCTAAAACATCTCGGGAATATCGGGATACAAATGAATTTCTTTCATCTAACACAACTTCAAATAAGATATGACAAACTCTACAAATACTCTACATTAAAGTGGCACGGAGCCGAGGGAAATAAAGAGTCCAAAATATCGGCAATTTATCCTACAGAATGTTCAATTATACAGAACAAAACCTGTTCAACGGAAACCTCATAGGAGAAGAGAAAATATTCAAAGTTCGAAGCCAGATATTATGCTATAACTTATTCCGTTAACATTGCCATGGAGCTCCATACTATCAGTAGCTCGCTTTGCATTGGTAGCTCCCATGCTCTGGAAAGGTACCTCGAAAGTTCAAATAGAATACCTGTCCAATGTTCTTCAGACGACGCTAGGGGCAATCGAAATTCAAACCTGGTTTGGAGCCGTCATACAACCGACGTTGGTTACTTGCACGTTGTCTTTGTTCCATACTTGAGTACTATGAAATATTTAATATCTAGATAGTGGTGAGCACACAAGTGAAACCCATCCATGATTTACAATGAGCGTTGCATAAGGGTGAGCCTTATTTGTTATACACAAACGAACTGTTGAGTGTACTTTCGCTATCATCGTTTGCTGAACTATAAGTTTTCATTTCAATGTACTGTTAAAGTACTCAAGTCTAGACTTCAAGTATCATGGCGCCTCCATGAACAAGGTTTAATATGTCATACTTGCAATGCAATTGCGGACAAGCGTTTTATGATTACTAAGATCCTTGACACTCTTGAAAGAATGATTCCAACATTGTTTTCAGAAGGTTTTGTCCAGTTAATATACTATGTGTCTTTAGCTTTGTTGTTTCATTGAGATACATCTTCACGAGAATTAGGAATCTAATGGGCAATGCTGTGCGTAATATAATCAAAACCAGAGGAAGACCACATTATTGCTAATGATTCGATTCGATCCATCGCAGATAGCAATGGATATTAGACCAAAAGATCAATACCACGAGCCCTTTCATGTGCCTTTGCCTCAAACCATGAAAACCTACACGTAGGGTGGCTCCAATGAATTCGCGTCTATCAGATATCCCAATGTGGCGCATCCCACAACGACCTTTATCCCCAAGGAGATATAAGAATAGCCGTATCGCAGTCGAATGGATTCACTTTTACGCTGCACAATCGAAAATCTCATTCTGAATGGAAACCGAGAACGCTCGCCTCTCGTCCAGCATCAAAGCAACGAGCAAACAACACACTCGGCTACGTATCCTTTCCTTCGACTTCACGTGTTCCATTTGCAGCATTTCATTAGCAACGGAATGACCTGGTCAGTGCGTCACCCGTTCTCTCTCCCTTTTTGTATCCCAATTTCAGAGTCAGACAATGGGAAGCTCCGGAAGTTTTCGCCCCTTTTTCCACCTCGAAGCCTGTTCGAAATCGGAGTCGGAAAATGGGATATCGCACACGTTCCACCTGTGTGCTCACATTGCCATCACGGCCCACCACGGTACCGATATGGAACGATTGGGCACAAGAACCACACAACCAATCCTTGGAGACAATGGACAAGGCACACGTCTCCGGAAAGTGAGTTTGTTTTGTCCCGCGATCAGAAAGCGGAAAATTCGACGGAATTCGAAGGAAATGTTTCCATGGGGACTGCTTGGGGGAGAGAAAATAAAAACCTTAGGTTGTGTCCTGCACTGATTGACCTACGCCAAGGAGAGGCTCCAGTACCCTGGGAATGTACCGCCACTAGTGTGGTCGAGGAGTGTTGCTGAAGGCGATGCAAGGAAAGCAAATGATTTTATTCAGAATGAGACAGCACTTGGATACCAAACCAATTGTATTTGCGAGACGTCCTTGAAAGCAAATTCGGTACTATCCAAATACAGAAAATGCAGAGATCCGCCCAGAGAAACCAACTTGGCAATGGTATGGAGGAATCTAACCGAAAAGCTTACAGCGCCTACAGCTCTGCGTAAAAGAAAATAGTGTACAGTTCCTAAATAGAAGGTTTTTTCCCCCCCTTCAAGTGACAAACAGAAGAGATACTTTGGGCAGAACAAAACCAAGAGGATAGGGAAAAGAACCGGACAGTTGTCTTTCGGGGATGAGACTTTTGTTTCGCCAATACACTCGAGAGGTTTCCGGTTACCAGTGTGGAATGAAACTGAAGTGGAAAGGTACTTCAAACCCAATGGACACTTTTTCTCTCCACCAACCGGCAAAGAGAGGAAAGAGCATCCTGAACCCTAGCTGTTGTTAATGATCGAGGCACTCGAAACGACGATGAGAATGATGATGAGACTGATTGCGGAACATTTCGACAGAGCGAACGTCCCGCTTCCGCTTCCGTTGGCCGGAAGTCATATCGTTTTTTGAGCTGATCGAAACGGAACGGTCGGCCCAAAACTATTTTTGAACCGGCCCTTGTCCGGAGAAAGCGGCACCACCGGTAGGTCAGGAATTTTCCCCAGCCTCCAACGCGATGACGCGAACGTCGGAGTTAACGCCGGAAGGAACACCGACGGAAATGGAAAATTCGGTTTCGTTCGGGCGCTATTAAATTACGTAAACGATGCAATCCCTTTCCGCCCTTCTCGGCTGCCATTTTTGATGGCTGTCGGTGTGGGGTTGTATTTTCCACTCCCGTCACAGAAACAACTGAACGGAAAATGAACATAAAAAGAAAACACCGCAACCACAGTGAAAGATTTAAGAACCTTATTGAAGCCGTTAGTTTTTTCCTCGTCCTCGGACTGGATTTTCTACCGTTTATTTTACTCCCAGCTAAAGCGCTTAACACTTTGGGTTTGGTTGAAAACAAAACCTCCAGCGAAGAGTGTTGCTAAAATCGATCCATTTCAGTGCCTCTAGGGGAAGGCAAAGAATCGATGTCGAGGGAGGTGGTTTCGATTCGCCCTGCAGCATCGACATCCAAACCGTACTGGGAAGGTACGTAGTATTTACGTCTGCTCGCCTCTGGATCGAAATCGAAGATATCGAATTCGATTAGGATTGCAATAAGTAGTTTTCCTTATCTACAATCTATGCTCTTATTTCTGTCTCGAATTTCTTAACTTATTTTTATGCCAGACGGGTCTTGATTGTGCTTTGAAATATATCAGCAGTACTCAAGAGCGATATAACACACTGTGTTATTCTTTCACATAAAAACATTTTTTATGCAGTAGAACAAAAATTGGTTCTAATACAACTTCATTAAAAACAATTATGAAATAAATCTTGAAAAATAATAAAATAAACAAATCAATCGTAAAAAAGGAAGATAAAGAATATGAGATAAAAAAAAGTAAAAAACGAAGATAAAGAATATGAGATAGAATAGAGTAAAATAGAGTTAAAAAAATCCGTTCCATTAATGACCCGCTTTCAGAAGTGTTCATTAGTGTTAACAAAAATGTGAACCACATCATCCAGAAATGAAAAACGAAAAACAAATGCATAAAACAGACAGCAGACATTGGAAGAACATAGCGTAAACCTCTATAACGATTTTCTTCGTCTGAATGGCGATAAAAAATTGCTTCGGTTTGTGAATCTGGGCCGATTCCGGCATCGTCCGCAACCATGCTTTATGCTTCGCCTAGAAACAATAAAAATGAACGTGGGAAACAGGACGCCTTGCCCGTAGTATGAATACAACGCTCGGTTCTCGCTAGCCCGCATTCGGTTTGATGAAAAACGGTTCCTTTTCACGTAACGAAGAACGAAAACGAAAACTAAACCAACATACCACGTTTTAAAACAGTAAAAAGTGACTCTCGTTAAAAGAAGTGTTGCAAAACGCTGAGGCAAAGACAACACACAAAGAGTGAAATTCGTTCCTTACTCTGGAAAAACCGCTCGACCGTTGCATGCTCGAGCGCGGCAATGGCGCAATGGGAAAATCTCGGAAAGGCAAATTAATTACCCGACCATTAAAGTAAATGAATTTGAATCTGTTTTAATGAAAAGTGTTTCCGACCACGTTCGGCTCGAACAATGCAATCACCCGTGGCGGGCAATGGCCGCGTGCGGGAAAACGGAATGCTCCAAAAAGCATCGGGGAAAATGAACATTGGAAAGCAGACACGGATCGCTCCTTTCGAACACCGTTACACTGGTCCCGTACGGTCCCCGCCTACATGGCGTTGTTCTAAAATTTCGCGAACACGCCTCATTTACAATACAACACAGTACACGGCCACTATTTCCCGTCTAACTTGCGGCAGGAAATGGTGGACATGTATGAACGAGGAGATTAGTGAAAATTTGAACGAAACAAAAACACAGGAAACCGAAGGACAACAACAGACCCTAAAATGCCCGTCAGAATAGGTTTTTATCCACTTTGTACCGTCGCGCACTCCCTATCAATGAAAGGAATCTGCTTTTGGGACAAGTAATGGGAGGATTTTCCACGGTCAAAC
Source organism: Anopheles coustani (assembly GCF_943734705.1). Taxonomy (NCBI): domain Eukaryota; kingdom Metazoa; phylum Arthropoda; class Insecta; order Diptera; family Culicidae; genus Anopheles; species Anopheles coustani. Next base: position 66,646,208 of record NC_071288.1, on the reverse strand, counting down.
ATGAAAACCATCCGCAAAACAGACTGTTAACCAACAAATGTGTCTCTCCCCGCTAGGCGGGACACACTTTGCCATGTTTCGAAAAGTTTGTAGAATTTATGTAAATGGCCTGCAAACGTTCAAAAACAACAGCCGATGGTGAAAGGATGTTCGCAATCATTGCGAGGCTTCTTCCAGCAGCGGGAAATGGAAATGGTTTTTGCCGAAAGAGGTTTCCGATACAGTCAGGCCCAAGCGAAAACTGCCTCATAATGAAACCAAGCGAAACATCGGATTGACATTCTTGGTCGTATCTCAACCTTAAAAAGAAATTAGCGTTTGATGTCGTAGGGAAATGAAAACCATTCCAATGTTCTTTTCCTTGACTTCAGCGACGGTGGCAACTTTCATACTCGTGTCAAACTTTCCGAGCTACCAACCAAGCGGCTTTCAATGTCCTTAATATAACTTTTTTTAACATAAAACATGTGACACCGCGGTATAGGCTGGAACAATATTGTGTGTAGAATGATATGGGAGGATTACAGGTTTGAGCCACTTGGGCGATATCATCGTTGGCATTCAATTGTTTTTATTTTAATGTTCCAAATAGCTCAGAAGGGACTTGTACCTTCACCCACACACGTCATCTTTACACCAATAACATACTTTTCTAAACTCCAAGAAATATCCTCAGTTTAGGAAAACGAATATTGATAAATCATAAATCAAAACGCAAACACAAATATCAAAAGCATAACAAAACTAATCCTTGCAATATTTAAAGAATATTTCAAAAATGTGAAGTCTTATTGGGTTAAATCTTTAAATATCTAGAAGATATCGTGTCTTTGATGACCGAAAAGGGCTTCATATTCATTCGATGCAGTGCATACTATCGATTTCAACAGTATTCTCAATCAACCAACCTAAAGTCTATGATCCACAAATGAAAAGCAGAAGAGCGTACTAATGGAATCCCTTGAAATGGATCGACGTAGGGATCAATTATTTAACGTTTAACGTACGACGACGTCTGTAAGTACGAGCCATCTTTGCGATATGGGAACCAGACACGAAGAAGAAATCCCATCCCGGAAGGAATCGTACCAGATCGTCTCGGGTGTTTAAACTAATCAACATGCCTGTCTGCGTGGAGTAAAAAGAAGAAAAAAAAAAGTATAAAACACTCCATATTCAGAGGCAATTGGAACGGACGATGTACATTGTTTGTTTACAGAAACCTAACCATGATGCACCGGGTTGCCTTCTAAATCTCCCGTCGGCAGCACAAATTCACTCCAGCTGAAGAAAGACACAAACAGTTGCTTTCCCATCGATGGAGGAAAGTCAATGACCGCGGTAGGGAAATGTACGCAACCGAAGCCAGAAACAGGAACCAGACACCCGCGTAGTCCGCTCACAGAAGTAGTCGTCAGTTGCCCCCGGTTGCTTCGGGGTCCCAAAATGGATATTCGAACTCGTTTTGATGGTTCAGCGACTTCTGGTTTGTCCAGTTCGGGAAGGGCAAGCGGGGCGGTGCGTCGACAAGAAGTAAACACAGCCGTCGATTTGTGTGTGTATATGGAGCAAATGCGCAAACGAAACAGCATCGTCCAAGATGTTGCATGTTATTCCCTCGACCAGCTATAATGGAGTGCAAAGAAAAGAGGACTACCGAGAATGGGGGGGGGGCGATTATGAATGCCCTGGTAAGGGAGGGGCACGATCACATTAAGCACATTAATCATACGATGTATATTGCGCTGGCCCGTACTCACATTCCATTACAGCTGAGCGAAGTTCCGGAGTTGTGAGTTATAGATTCAGAAGACGATAGATCAACGGAAAACCACGGAACCACGAAACTTAAAACCCGGAAGATGCCGCAATAACTACAGTGAGAGTAAATAAATATAAGGAGAGTGTTTGGAAACGTTCTATCACAAATGCGAAACAGAAGGGAAAGACAAATATTTGATTAAACTCATAAAGACAAGATATTGTCCGGATGAATTAAATTACCCAAAATGTTTGTCGAGAACGTCTGCTAGCAACGTTGCGTACAGGGAATGGAAACCATCGATCCACATCTTCAACGAGTTCTCCAGATGATGGAATATATAATTGATTCGATCAGACACATTTAATCGAAAATTTCCATCATTCCTTGCTCGATTGGCATTCCAGAGCTAACGAAAGCAAAACAATCAGTCGAAAATAATGTTATTCCAAGACACTCGCTGCTTGTTGCCCCCTGTTGTACTGTTGTACTCCACGAACCGCACCCAGGTAGACAAGAACGGCCGAAGGATATTAAAGTATTTCTGGGAATGATCGAATCTGAACGCTCCGAAAACTGGCTTGAAAGTTGTTCCATAGCGCGCCCTCCTAGAACGGAACGGAAACCTGTCGTTCAACTCCAGATTTAGGCAAGAAAATTGGGCCTTTCCGGACGCCGTGGTGAAGCGTACTGGAAAACCGGAACGAACCCTATACAAACAACAGAATCCATTATCCCACCGCCCTGCACCCATGTTACCCCTTTCCCTAAAGTGGGGGGTTCCCTAAAGTGGGTGGTTCCTAACGCGGTAGCTGTTGCCTTAGGCCGGAAAGCTCGTCGCTGCCGTGTGGGAAATTCTGCAAAAGGATGGAAATCGAATTCCAATCTCCCGCGCCCACGTTCACTCGATTAGGGGAACTAAATCAAATATTTTCTTTCAATTATCCTTCAGCCTGTCAATTGACTCTTGGGCGAGTCTCCCGGTGTGAGAGTGCAAAAGCGAGAAAGTGTCCGCGTGAACGAGAGTGAAGCTTTACTCTTTGAAAAAGAAACGTCAAAAGTGGCGAGAGACATAAAACAAACACATCCCGAAAAAAAAGATTAACCGAAGGAATTATTTTCCCAGAAAATAGGAAAAACTCTACATGTCGCTAGCTAATATGCTTTTATTTTGGATGATGGAAAATTGATTTTGATGGACAGACTAATCCGTAAAAGGGTAGAGAATGAAAAAATGTGCAAAATCTACGGTTCATACTGCGATTCAAACCAACATGATGCTTGAAAATGTGATAAAAAGAAAAAACTCCAAGAAGCAATTTTATAAAAGTCTTCACCAAGATTGCTTCTCTGGATTCTACAGAGTAATCACATGTCTGGAAATAAGATCTTGAGAGTTTTAAAGACCAGGTTGAGACGACATACAAGAAGACTTCTTTATTTCAATTCAGTAAAGCCGGTCTACTAGCATCTCCTTTCACAGTACACGATCTATTTTACAAACATCCACATACTAATCACCCACCCCACAGAGGGTTTCAATAAATATTCCATTTCCCTTCCCACACACTGAATACCAATTTTATGAGAAACACACATCAAAGCAAGGAACCTTCGGAAGCGTGCGTCCGAGTGGTTGAAACTGATCATCAAACCCAAAAGTCAACGAGCCTTTTCCACAGCATGGAAGAATCACATTTCTTTGCTCTGGAGCAAATTCCATGATTAACTTTGATCCTCCCTGGTAACGCTTGGTTCAGTTCCAAAGCTAGAAGCAGTACATTTCACCACGATACTACGCTTTACAAATAGAGTGAAACAAACATGAAAAAATGAAACAGAGAAAAAGAGAGAGAACCTAGAGCTCCTGCCGACAGCACTAATACTTCTTCACGGACATATCACTTTCTTCAAATGTTCTAATATCCTCGGTAAGACGAAAATCCCCGCGCGTATCTCAGCGGAGGCACCCGGACCAGCACCTTCTGTAGATTCGCTGCAGAAATCCGGGAAGGGTCGAGCGCGGTAGCTTGGTGCTGAGAACCGACATGAAACAAGAAGCTGCCGTACACGTTGGTACAACTTTCCGACGCCTGCGGCAGCAACGGTGCCGGAGTCCATCCGGGGAAATCTCGAAGGAGAAAATTGAGAAATTGAATTTATTCAACTTACAAATGTGTATCCACTTAGGCTCGGGGCGGTGGCTCATGCGCCCCGTGCGCTTTTGGGCCGAGCGATCCCGGCTAGCCTTTTCACGAGGCAAATCGAATTTTATGGATTGACATAAAAATGGCGAATACGCCGTAGCTTTTTCTAACATTGTCATGTGCACAATTTAATTTCACAAACTTTTTCCTTTTTGGATCTTTTTCAACCCTTCTAAATTGACAAAAAAATAATACTTGGAACATCCGTTTTGACACAAGAAAATTCGCATAACGTTAGAAAAGGCATAAATTGTTGCTGCGAAACGTTCCGACACCAAACGTCATCTTGTCTCCAAACCGTGACGGGAATAATCGTCCAAAAACCCAAAGGTCACACACATTTGTCGCGCCTTCGTCGTCGTGGTAAGAAAGCCGCCGAAGGTCCCGAAATGAGCAATGGCAGGCGTTCGTGTGCCGCCTGTCAGCGAATGTTCATTATTCTTCGTCGAAAATTCATTAGCGCATCATCAGCACACGCCGCCTCCGGCCCAACCCCAGCGAACCGCGGCTCAGCAAGACAACGCATTCACACAGTCTTATTGCTTTTTCCCGCATCACATTTTCCCGCACGGTGCCCACAGCGGAGCTTCGCCGCGTACACGAGGGGAAAGGCTTAAATCATTAAAAATACGTTGCGGGCAATTTTCGGGCTTCGGTGTCGGGGAATAAATGATAAATCATGCTCATAAAAACTGAAACGCTACCTGATACCGTCTAGTGTGGGTTTTGGTATTGAAATATTAAAACAGAGTAGCTACAGTAGCCGCCATTGTTATATATACCATCCCGAAGATTTACGTATAGTTCCTAAAATAGTTTGTAATTTCAAAACAGTACGATAACTATTTGAAATTATTTCAAAATTAAGAGACAATGCAGATATTTGATTATTAATTTATTTCGTCAAACATGCCAGGAGACTATGTATCATACAGCTAATTATTTGTATAGCTTTTTTCGCTGATTGAACCTTACTGAACTTTTTGCATTACAAAAAGTTATATGGTTGGTTTTATGATGATGATAATAGCGACAGGGTTTCGATCCATATAATGAAATGTTACAATAGGTAGAGAGAACATTTCAAAAGCAAAGGGGGGGAATTTCCTTTTCATAACAACGATGAGTTTTGTGAAGTTAGCAGCTCGCTTCCCGAACCGGTTACAAAGCTCCCTGGTGGGTTTTGCACTATTCCCCTAGCTGTCTGACATATTCCAATGTATGATTGCAAAGTTCTCTCAATCGGTTGAAAATATCCCCTAGGCTTGTAAAATGTTCTCTCTACCTATGGAACATTTCATTATATGAATCGAAACCCTGTAATGATTTGATGGTTTTGGGCATGAAATAAATGGTTTGCTATTAAATTTAAACTAATGTAATATTTTTTTGTTAGTTATAATTCCTGAAACTGAAACTGTGCTTTTTCTACTGACTAATGAATTTTGATCAAGCCCGTGAAAATATAACATAACAGAACATTTCAACAGAATCATGCTATCATCAAAAATTCCTACATTTTCAACAAAACAAAATAGAACAAGAAAGGTACGAGCAAACCGAACTTTTTGGAAAGCATTGAACATTCATAAATTGCTACGAACAAAAGTGCTAAAAGCACAAAAATGGATAACTTCCAGGTTACTTTATCCATTTCTCGCATTCGTCGACCACCGACGCCCTGTGTTTCACTGTTTCAGTCAACGGACACGGCCTAGTGATGAGGAAGAACATATTTTCCGTAAATTACAATTAAGTTGTTTTAATGCGAGATTTATCGCCACTGCCATAGCTTATCAGCCGGTGCAAACAACGACGGTAATTCCAGCCGGTAGCAAAAACCATTCCCGAAAAACCGTCGGCGGGGGAAATTGCCTATTGCGAGAGACCAACGCCGCTACCGTTTTTCCATTCCCGTGCCCAAGCAAACGGAACGGGAAACATAATTTCGCGTCGAACGCAGCCGCGGTGCGCAAATTTGCGGCCTCCATTCGCAATCTACCAGTAAATGACGGAAATGAAGGCGAAAGACTCGAATATTTATACGACCAGCGCTCAATGAGGCTGTGTGTATGTGTGCGCTGACGATATTCGTTACTTATAAATTAGTAGCACCGTTAATTCGATCCGTATAGCTCCGTTTCTTCAGGCCCAGATTAGGGACGAGCGATGGTGTGATGCAGATTGGCTCTAAATAAATTGCCCTTCGGAAAACCCCCAAAAGGGAGGTTGGGGAAGGAAAATCTAAGGAATGGCTGGCCACCATTTGCCGGACAGGGAAAACCATGTTCACGCACCGGAACCTGCCGCCTGGTTGAGGTTGATGAAGAGTTCATAAATCGTAGACAAAATCGTGCCCCGCCAGAATCGGGACCTGCCTGGGGTCGGTGAAACAACATTTCAATTTTGTTTATGAGTGTTGGGGAGCGAACGGAATTTGGCTTATCTGGTGTGGTGGAAAATCAACAGATGTTCGGTTCATTTCACGCTCGACGTGAGATAGAACAGATTTTTCTCTGAAACCGTTAGCTTCACCAATGAAATAACTGTTTCTCAAATTGATGATGGCGGAGTGAATCACCATATTTTCTTGCGGGAAAAATTTGTATTTCGTATGTTAATGTTAGCGACGACATTTCCACATAGAAATTCCAACAGTAAAACATTCCATTCAACGCTACTTCAATTATAAATTGCGGCAGGAAACCAATCTAACACAAAGTGAAATGTAGTTTTAACGAGATTAGCTATTCCATTCGCACACCAGAGGGCGCCCAACAAAAGTCCCTACTTCCGGCTAAACAGAACGTCGAAAATGTCCACCCCGTCCGGGAATCATTCGAATTTCCTTTCGGATTCCAAAAATAATGGTAATTTCCTGACTCCTGCCCCCTTTCCAGCAGGTTGACCCCTCCCCGAAAACGGAAAACATGTAAGCACAAGCGCAGGATGCCTATTAAATAAAATTTTCAACTCATACCGCTATGGCCGGCTTTTGCTAGTTTTCCCGTTTCGGAAAAACCAATTTCCCTGCCAAACTAGCCGGGGCGGTCCGGGGCAATAGGCCAACTTTTGACTCCCCGCAAATGCCACACCCTTGCTGACCCCCCAACCACCCCGTCGTTTTCTAGCAAGTAAACCATTGGCGAGTAAATTCAATGAAGATAAATGAAAAAGTTTCCGTTTCCGTTGGGTCGGTAAAATGCCATTCGCCTGTGTTAGTTTTCCAGCTGCAGGGCGTAACGGCTTGTTGCGGCAGAGCACGACAACACTCAACGTGCTAGTGCAAGGGACACTAATGCACAGAAAATGGACCGGGAGAAGCCAAAGCAACCCGAGTTGGATAGAAAAAGAAAAACACAACCGTTCACAATACAGTAACCACGCACTGCATTCAAGGATGAAATCGGTCGGATACAAAACCGAACGGTCCAAAAAACGAAGCGCAACCGGCAGGAACCGGAAAGCTTAGCGAACGAGAGACCCAGGTAGCGCTTTACGTAACGGGGATTTAAAAGTTGAACCAAAAACGGCCAGGATTGTAAAGTTTCGAGAGCTAATGTTGAATTCGGCGGGCTCATTTCATTCGCACCCAATATATATAGTCGTCGCTCCGGCCGGGTGTGGAAACGCCCAAACTTCCCTGTGTGACTCACAGGCTCCCGGGTGGACTAAGTCCAGGGATTTCGGGTTTTGGAATTAACGGACCGCAAGCGCAACCGGGCGATTGTGTTGGTGCAGAGTGGCATCATAAATAACTAACAAATTTAGCGAGCCCAAGCAGCGGAGCCCACGGGAAAGGTTGTGCGCCACCGGGAGGAACATAGAAAAACAAGTACCATATACGCAGGAGTAAAGTTAACAGTATCACACAGGAGACAAGGACTAGCAGAAGGCTAGTTGGTTTTACGGAAGGGAAATTTTGTATGTGAATTTTGTTTTGCTTTTGTGCAGTAGAGTTGTTTTTAACAGTCAATGTTGTTTTGCTCTTTCGTAGATCAAGTTGCCCCACTTTTGCATCTAAACTGTGCCTGTTGCCTGTTAAAAACTTTTTGAAAACAAATTGTTAAATTTTACGTAAACTGTATTTTTTTTTAGGTTTCCAAAGAATTTGACGTAATGTTCAAAATGCTGTTATTTAAAAGGAAGCTTTACGCTATTTAGTGAAGAAAGAAATCATATAAATCGCCGTGTATGAAACGAAATTAACACCGATTATAAAGTAAAATATTAAAGATGACAAAATTATACCTTTTCTAAGAGCTTAAATATGCTCACTACCAACACCAAGTCTTTCGTTATATAACATCGTAAAAAATAGAGAATAATTTACACCAACGATTTAAGAAAACCATGCTAAAACCAAGTATCAAAAAGAATAATCTTATGGAAATAGTATAGCTTTTACGTTGCGTTATATGAATATGAATACTATAAAAACGCTGTTTAAGTATATTATCCTAGTACAATCATTTTTGGCAGAATTTAATTATAAAATATAGGGTAAATGCACCCATAGTGGAGCTAGTACCAATAGTGGTTTTAGTGGAATAAAATCCTAGCTCTACGCCGATATATATACAATGGATTTATTTGTTCTTCTATGAAATGTTCTTTGATCTTCTGCGGAGTGTTAAAAAGATGAACCATCTCATTCCGTAATATCTAAGCTCCAAAATTCATATTTTCTAAACAGGTTGTCCCACCATGCTGCATTCCTTAAGAATCTATAACGGATATCATGATTTTCTTAAGGCTAGAAATCACTACAAAATCATTAAACCCATATGATTTCGCTACTTACATACTCCAATATAATTGATTTATACGAAATTTGTGCATTTTAGCATAATTTTATTAAATTTTTATAGTTTTTACTATAGTGCCACTATAGGCACAAAAACCCAAGTTGTTCCTATAGTAGCCATAGATTTTTTCACAAGTATATTTTAGTTTATTTCCGGTTTTGGCCAATATAATCAGGTAAATTTAGTGATTTTATTCTGTTTCTACAAAATAAACAGAGCGGAACTGGAGAGAAGGCTCAGCAGAAGAAGCAGAGGAAAGAAAAAAGAAACCGGGCGAAGGATACGCTTTAAAGCATATACTATAGTTTTAGCAGTCATATTCAGAGCATTTTTTATGAATTGAAATTGGACATATTTCGGTAAAACAATACAATCTTTTCAATGACAACGCATTGGTCAAGGAGTATTTTACCGTTCTGTTTGAAATATGCTTCAAAAATAAGTTATAGTCAAAATATATTCAAGTTTTTCCTACTACCACCACTATAGGAACACGATACCACAACTATAGGAACCATACCACCATAATAGGAGCAACCGACTAGGAAGAAAAATACGCTTTTTTTCGTGTATTTTGTATGGTTTACGGTGAAAATAGATGTTTTTCAGAAGAAAAATCATGTTTCGATCATAATTGATTCAAATATGTAGAATATTGTGTTCTTAACACTCATATATTACACCTATTTGGTATTTACAGTACTAAGTGCACCACTATTGGTACAGTTACCCTATCAAACCAATAGTTTTCATACAACAAAACAAGGCTAGACTCCCCAGAAGGTATATTTTTGTAGGTACTATTACCTTATACTATATCAATTCTCCAATATATTAGTGTAAAAGGCTGATCCGTATAGCTTCTCTCACCCGCAAAATGGATGACGCGGCAACCAACGTGTTAAATAATAATATACTAATACGATAAACCTATCTATCAATTAACATTCCAATGATATGCGTTCTGACCGCGTTTTGAAATAAATATGTGTATCCAATATTGAAATAAAAAAACAAAAGTACGTGATGAATATGTCCAGAAAGCCTATCTCTAGGATTGTCAAACGAACTTAGACATAATTTAATAAATATGTGTATGAGATATATAAAATATAGTGATAAAGCCAGGAATAGCGGGCCATCCATCACCAGCAACAATCGACGGATATTGACGGGGCCATATGTCACCTCATATAAACTATTCCCAAACGGCAACATCGGTGGGCATAGAAAAGAAAGAAAAAGGGCTCATAGAAATAAATCTAAACTATCACTGCGCTGGTGAAAAGTTTGCTTTGTCAAAAAAAAAAAAAAAAAGACAAATTCACACAAACCAGAATACCACGCACCACGCAACGCAAAAACATTCTGAAAGTCACCCAAAAACCTGCAACCGCTGTAGCTGGCCTGCTCGAATGGCCGCTTCCTGCAGCATAGATTTATGTGGGACATGTTTGTGGTGTCATCGTCATCAGTCACCGGCGCAACATGCACTGATGCGACGGGGTACACTGGCACCAAACGACCAGTGTTTGTGGCCATGCAGCCAACCAGGCCAGGCTATTCAGCAGTAGCCCGGGTTTACCGCCGCGATGATGGACGGAACAAGATGAACGGGAGCCGCCGCCGTGGACCGGATGAGGTCGATTTTTTGGAAACTCGTCATACTGCCGGACGACGACGATGCCATCCATCTTTGCACGCGCTATTGGGAGATGCGACGCTGTGTGGTTGGCGTTCTTTTCTTTTTCCGGGGATCAATGAAGTCGGTGCGGCTTTTTGTCGGGGTTGATGAGCGTCTGTTTTGGCTTGCTCCCCTTTCCCCCACCCCGCCCTTTGACATGGTTTTCGGGTTGAGAAACATCCAATTGAAGCATAACGACTGAAAGGGTTTTCCCAGAATAGACGGCTATTCACAAACGAAAAATATGTCCGCGCGGCAGAATCCGAACTTCTCTGCAACGAGGGAGAGGGAGGACTGTGGCCCTGTCCAACATTAAATAGCGAAACGTATGTTCCGTTGCCGCCGTTCCGGATGTTTGTCGCTGCCGTTGCCACTTCTGTTCGCACCGGCCCGGGACGACATGTCACCATTTCGGTTGGATACTTTATCGTTACTCCTAAAATGCCTAAAACCAATGCCCGCGATGCGCCGAACAGCCATATCCTTGATGTCGCCTGGGACAATAGGTTGCGAAAGGCTAGGATGTTCTGCAACGTACCTCCGAAAAAAATATCGGACAATATTAAAAAAGTCAGCTGGCCAGTGTTGCTAAAGTTATTTTCAGAGCACAGTCAACAGGCGCGCTGCTGTGTTGCTTAACTTTGCAATATTTATGTTGCCTTTTTTCCAGGCCTCTTACAACCGACTCTCACGCTTTGGAAACAACAAAGCATGTCCTTCCGGCGTTTACAAAAATTCTCCATACGGGAACAACAACTCAAACATTAATATACCGAATATACGTTGCTTGTTCATTTTCTCATATAATGCATACAACCAGCGATGGACAAAGTTTCACAAACAGCGGAGGTACCCGGTGGACAACGATACAGCACAGTGTCTGCTTCTTCGAGGATACCTACCGAACACTCCTGGATGACGGAACTTTCGTGGACTGTTTATTTTGCGCAAGGTTTGCATTCGCTGCTTGTTTCCAAAAGATTATTTATGGTTCTCAAGCACATACACTGGTAACAGTGCAAAAAGTTACGCTTTTCCTTCACTTGCATGAAATTAATTTAAATACGTGCATCTGGTTACATATGAAACGCTGTTTGTTCATATGTGAGCAGCGTAACAGATGAGAATTTATGAGTTAACTGTAAACTGTGGATACACGAATAACTGACAACTCTAAACTCGTCCTCGGGTACTCGCAGGAAGTTGGTTTTTAAGGAAATTGAAACCTAATTTCAAATGAAATATTGTAGAATATTGTTTGTAGTGGATAGTACATGTGTAGAGATTATTCTTAACAGGATGACAGCTACTAAGAAAATAACTTACATCTCTTAAATAGATAAACAAAGATTGTGGGTGTGATTTAATTGTTGCTTGCAACCTTTTTTTAACGCATTCTAATTTATTTGTATTCGTATCTATTGAAACTAGTTCATGTAATTTTATATGATTATATAACTTGCGGATCTATTTATGTATTGAAAAAATATATTTAGCTCTTGTTGAAAAAAATATAATGGTCAACTGGTTGTTTCTGTTTATCCGATTCACTCCAACAAGCTGTTGAACACGATACGTAGGGGGTTTGAAGTGAAGAATTAACATTATTTTTAGTATCTTGTTGGTTCTGATTTGCAACTTTTTTTGTGATAGTATTATCGTTATTTGTAGTCTGTCTGTTTATACAACTGTTGCACTCAAGCTTATGGTTCTCCGATCCATGTGAATGTTTTGGTGAGGTTTTGGAATAACGCGTTTATTAAATTTGCAATTGTTCATTCAACTAAGTATTAAATTTAGGTTGCGGATACAAAACAAGTTTGTGACTGGGTGAAACAAACGCAAACTCATTTGTAGGTCACGCTTCATTATCTGCAAATCAACCGCAACAGCAAAATCCTTTTTAAGGTAAAGCAATTGACAGACAGTGCCATAAAAGCGTCAGCGGGCGATATCTTCGCGTGTGATATTTAACGCGTTACCAAAACGAGCAGAGAAGCACAATAATCATTCACACGTTTTCACAAGCATAAAGGAGAGAAAAACCCGCCGTCGACAAATCTCGACGAACGAAGAAAAGCACACAAACAATCCAAGTGAAAGTGTTACTGAATCGCGTCATCTACCGCATCCGCACGTCTTCAATTTCATCGACGCTGCCAAATTCTGAGCCTATAATCAACCGAACCCCCGGTTTTGGATAATCTTCTCCAGCCAACCCAGAGACCTACAATACAAACACATCTCGACTTCGATCGATTCCCATTCAAGGCAGACTTTTAATTGGACCGTTAAAGAGAGCCGACGGCTCGATCGGTTTTCGGATTGCGGTCAACTAATAAGCTGCCTTTTTTTATTGTGCTTGTTTTTCGAACCACCATTTCTTGCATCCGCTGTCGGTTTGCGCGGTTGGCGAAGAGCGTGGTTGGAGTTTGGTGTGTGGGTTTCTTCCTCCGCCGTACCGAAAAGTTGCTCGTTGGTCGCCGGGCACGGAATTTCGTCAGCGTTGCCGGTAGCATTTAATCACACGGGGCCGGTTACCGCCACCCATCGATCCCATGGTTGCGTTGCATAAGAGGTGTTAATGATCGAGCACCTGGTTTTTGGATACCCCCGAAGCGTGTTTATCTACAACATCGCGTTCCGCCGTGTGCCAAAGAAGTGGCAGCTGCAAATGGGAATGAAGGCGAACCCAAGCCAGCAAACTTATTTTGGACCTGAATGCACAGGATGGTGGAAAAAGTTTTTGTAAAAGTAATGAAAGTATGTTTTTTCAATAATGTATTTTGAAATTTTTTTTTTTAAGTATGAAAGTATGTTTTTTCAATAATGTATTTTGCTGCACTTTTTTGCACTTTCATTTTAAAACTTCCATCCATTCCAATCCCAAAGTTTGATACTCTTTTTTGCATATTGATGTTGAAACCGTAATGTTTTCATGTTGAAATGTTCAATTCTGTAAAGTGTCTTCCAAATACTCTATAAAGGTGGACATTTGTAGGAAAATTGAAAGTATGTTTAAATCACTTTCCTGAAGCATAATATATTCAATGAAAATCCATAATTTCATGCCATTTGGAAGAACGTTTGATTAAATTTAAAACTAGAGGTGTATAAATCAAATTCAGATTCATGAATCTGAATGAATCTTTGCGTTTTAGCGATTCATGAATCTTTCGTCGAGAGATTCGTGAATCCCAAAGACTCACCAACTCAGATCAGTCAAAAATGGGTGGAGCGAGCTCATTTTTTTTGGTCGTTTGCTCCTCGCCATTGAAAGATTCATGGAGATTTGTGACAGATCAATGAAATATTCATGAAGATTCATAATGTTTTAAAAGATTCATTATGCTTTGAATATTCGAATCCGCAAAGATTCATGAATTAGGTGAAAGATTCATATGCATGAATCTCATCAAAAGATTCATTAGGCTCCACACTAATCACACCCAAATGAGCTAGAGGTAAAGCTTCATGTTCCATCTTCATTCAAAATGCTTAACTAATATCATATTGCTCTCCTTTCTTTACCATACTACTTCAGACCATCTAGATCCCAAGCCTGGTCAATCTATTCTTCGGCGAACGATAATTGTATTGCCATAACTAACGGCGTCGATACGGCGGCTAATTGTGCAAACATCATTATCATTGTCATCAGCAGCATATCGTCGTCTTCCTCCGTCCATCGACATCGACGTTGCGAAATGTTCCAGACTCAAGATTCCGTTCGCCCGTTATCGTTTGCTTAACGTGCGAGCCGGCGAAAGCAGTGTTCTCAAGCACCCCGCTCTTTGCCAAGGCTCTAAATAAATCCCCGATTAGGTGTTCCACCTCCGCCAACGGTGCATTGCCAAAGTGGAACAGTTCCTGCACATAAACATCGCTGGTGAACAAAGAACAACACTCACACGTGTGCCCTGCACAATAGGCGAGTGTCCCGGGTGCTTATGCTTAAAACCATCTGCAATGTCAGCGGGCGTCGCGAGGTCTCAGGTCTCCAACTGGCAGCCATTCGATTCGGAACGGATCGGAACGGTTCCCGGAGTGTGGAGGAGGATTTTGCTCGCTCGCTCGCTCGCCATGTTTATGCCCGGCGCCCTCTCAAACCGGGACCAAAGAGTCGTTGTCCTTCAGTGCCCGTCGGCGTGGTCGAACGTGGTCGTTGTCGTCGTCGTTTGGCTACGTTGGTGGCGAACGGAACGAAAGTGCTGATCTCATCGGATCAGATTTGCGCGGCGAAGAAGTGAGCAAAAAGTGAACCAAATGTCTTGGCTTCCCAGGAGGTAGGACTTTGAAACACTACGTTCCGAGGCTGGGCGAGATAAAATCTCGTACGCTTGTGCATTTGCATTTAACCTCGCACCGGGTGACACGGTGGGTACACACCCAGGCTCGCGAAATGAGCCGAAGAACGGGGTAGATTATTATTTCTTCGGGGTGTTGTTTGCGGCAAACTGTCTTTAAACTTCGATACGGTGTGCTAAGGTTTCGATTCGGTTCGTCTATGCATGAAGCGGGGCCCGGCCACCCTAATTCCCGCGACGTACAAAACGAGCTCAACCACGGGCCTTAAATGGCACCGCCCGAAAGGCACGACTGAAGAAAAAAACCTGTGCGGGTGCTAAATAGATGACTTTTAAACCTTTCCACTGCGACTTGTTGCGCACCGTGAACTCAAACACATCACTGTATACCTGCTTTCCATTCTATTACAATCGTATAGCGCTAGCACCTCTAACAAGGGTGTCCGTTGTTCCGTTTCTTCAGTTTGTGATTTGATTAGCTTCAACCCGTGTCTTGAAATGAATTCGTAGAAATGCACACGGTTAACGCTTCACGGCTTGGTCATTTGCAACGGTCGGTTGAGGCAAATAAGAGAGGGCGAGGTGTCAAAATTGTCGCCAAGGGACACCCTTTACAGTTAACGAATTAGAGATGGTCCACAAGGAGTGTTATACATCACACGAACCGAAGGCTGGGCGTCAAATGTTTGGGTAAATATGAAAATAAAAGTGAAAAACTGGGTGACATCGAACAAGCACAATGAGGAAGCCAAGCATCGCTCGCCAGAATGGTGTAAACATAAAGAAACGTAACCAAAACTGTAAAACTAACGTGTATAACGTTGCAGCATTACAGTAGCATATTTAAAATAATATTAATTTTGAAAGCTTAGTAGTAGATTAAAATAAAAATTAACACAATGCAACAAACCAACTAAAGAGAAGACGAATATTCAATAATAAAAGTAAATCTGTAAAAATAAAAACTCACATAGAATGGCATAAAAAAAATGTAAATACCTTCACGAAACCATTAAAGGTATCTGATCTTATCAGAAAATAGCTGTAAACAACAAAACGTACAAAACAACCCGTTTAATTTAATAAGACTTTGCCCAACAACCACGATCATGTGTAAAAATGTGAAAATCCACCCAATGGGTAGACCGAGCTTCTTAATCTGCTTCATGCATCCGCACGCTGTAAGAGACAAACATTATGCAAGCAGTTGCTGGCTCGTTTATGAACTCCTTCAGCGATTATTTTGATTCCAAACGGCCAACGGTTGCCGTTTGGCAAACATGATGATGGTTCATTTGATATTCGCCCGCAAAAGCTTAAGAAGTCGCCCGAAGCGAAACGTCTTCCACCGCTCGGAGGGGCTCTGGCAGCTTTGGTCACACTGCAGTGGATAGGAAGGGGGTGGTGCTGGTGCTTGCGGTTCCAGCGATGGTGAATAAAAACAGAAAACCCCATTACTTAACATACAAATTATCACTGCATTTGAGCTTATGGCTGTCCCGGGGAAGCTGCTTATCTCGTGCGCCAACGGGTGGTGGGGGGTTGGCCCTGGTCCTGCCAGCCAGATACGTAGCTAATCCACTGGGATTGGGACTGCAAAAGAAGCGAGAAGCCAGTAGCGGCGAAGGACGGGCTCCAGTTATTCGGTGGCACACGCCGGCCAAACCGTACACTAATGGAATTGTTCTATTTCATATTCTTTTCGGAATCTCAGTACATACAGTACGCCATGGTTTGCAGTGCACAATAAACAATTGTGCGAATCGTCGATTTTGTGTATTTTGTCATGTGGTTCAATCGAATAAGGGAAAAATCGAAAGCCTTTAGTAATATTCTTGGAAACGCAACGATATAATAAGCTTAAGTTATTACCTGTGCGATACGAAAGAAAAATTAATGGTAATTCTTACAAGAACAGATAAAACGCTGCTGATAGCGACAATATTCCATTACTGAAATTACATTGCTATGAAAGCAATAAAACATTAATGCCCAATTTATAAACCAATGTTCAGCAAAGCTACTTAGATTTATAAAAGGAAGCTAAAAGAAGATGAATTCAAAAGCAGCGATTAGTTTCTAAGCATAGAAGAAATATGGAAGAATAACAAAACTTCATTTGTGAGATTCATCATCAACATATTCGGAGGAGAGAAACTTCGATGACAAAATACACAACCGGCAAAGGCTCAGAGCCGCAATCAGACCCTAATCGACGACAAAGTTGGGGAACAATCAGACCGAATTTACGATTTTGATCGCATGCTAACAACGATACCGAACAAGGGGACGAAATTTAAAAGAGAATTATTTCTTTACACCAGCCTCCCCCAGGATCCCCTTTGGCAGCGGATGCACCTCTCATCACGCCCGGTACATGTTGAGAGATTACATAAAACAGTAAATAATGATAATAACCATTGGCCGTCCCATCTCCCTCCTCGCCGAACCGCAGAGAACACGCTCGGCAATTTCCCAACATTCTGCATAACCATTAGAGGCTGGAGTAGGGACGGCGCTGCGGTCTTTATGCTGTAAGTTATAAATTTTCAACAAATCCTACCACCATCGCTCTTCGATGTTGTGAGAACGGTTTCCATTTTTTTAACCATTTCCTTCGCTCGACTCCTGCAACCAATTGTGGATGGTTGCCCCGCAAAAACCGCCTCGAGACCAATTGTTCTACGACAATTCTCTACGCGGCGAGCTGCATACACTGGATGGAAGTGCTGAAGCAGGTGGGCCCGGTATTCTCTACAGTCTACATCCTGGGCATCAACAATGTGTCTTACCACACCCCCAGATAAAAAAAGAGTCCGAGAACTGGAGCGCCCCTTCCCAGCAGGCAAGTAGGAGTTGGTTCTGGAGGTCCAGGGGGGGGACTTTTTCTCCTGGAAGCGCCAGCTTTCGAAGGCTTTCACCCGGTCGGTATCGTCGGTTTCGTTCCGAGGAAACAATTTATGGTAATGGAAGAACATTGTTAGTTAACATAATTTGTGGCTTTTTGCTAAAGGTTAGAGCGCACGGGCGCACCCCGGTTCCGGGCGATACCCATCGGAGTAAAGGTGTGGCCGCCACTTAGGATCCAAATTGTTGGATCTCTCTCCCTCCCAGGAATTGCTGGTTGGACGAGATCCTGGGAGGCGACGAAACATTCTGTCTCATTTTCTATGGCCCCTTCTTGGTTGTCCGTGCGTCTTCACGGTTGAATGCTATCGGGCGGGTACACTCTTTCAATGTTCTGACCCCGAACGTTCTTCAGTAGCAGGAAAGCTTGAGCTGGAAAACATGGGTCTATAGTTTATGGTCTGGGAAGCGGCGACATTGCCCGTACATTTGAAGGTAAATAAACTGTATTGCTGGTGAGCTTCCGTATTCAGGACGTACAAATGCAAACCTGAACTACACATCCACACCTTGTAATTCAGTCTCTGATATGAACCAGGGTTAGCATATGATCTAAAAATTACAGACTCAACTGTGCAATGGTCGTGTTGAACAAACGAAATGGAACACATCCGATTTCATCTGTACAACCCTTTTCTCCCTGTCATTAGATATACCCATACCCTCCCGCAAATAAACTTCCACAAGTTCTCCAACTACAACTTCTCGAACCAGGTTGTGCTCTCGAGTTGGGCTTGAACTTGAAGTTCGAGAGAAAAATGGCTCTACTATTTGTGAAACATTATGGCTATCCCCAAACGGGATTGAACCATGATTTAGATGTAAGGTTCCCGGAAAATCTAGGTTACCCTCTGGTGTAGAAAACGGATGTTTTTCCTTGAGCACTGTTGGTTTCCAAAACGACATCCAGAAAGTTGTTCCCACCGATCCCTTGTATCGCATAGAAAATATCTCTCCGAAGGGGAAATTTAGACCACCGCAACGTTACCTCCCCAGAGGTTATGAAGAACTTTGCGCTGGAAAAATAAATAATGAAGTTTAATTACTCGACGAAAAGTTTTCGAAAACAAGCGTAAAGTTACAGCTAGTGAAATGAAAGATGGCTGGGAAAATGTTTTGCTGTTTACCCCTGCTCCCATCTCCGAGGGCTCGCATCGTGGTATTCGAAGAAGTACATGTCAAAATTGGGATCCTCAATTCTGCTTAACCTTTTCCATTTCACTTGACTTGGACGAGCACGGTTCGGCCTCGGGTCCAGTGTCAATGTTTACCTGCAACGAAAAAAGACAACAAGAAACATGATACGTACGTCAACATGGGCAATAATGAATGTCCCCCCGAAACAAGGTGCTAATACGCTGCTAAGTGAGTGGTAAAGATCGGAACGGAAAGCCTGCACCTACCGAACCGGTTCGAACTCGGACAAATCGCCCTAGTTGTCGGGAAGAGGATCAAACGCGTCTACCGAAGATCAACGAAGAGTAGTCCAGATTTGATCCCAAGCTTACGCCACTAAATAAAACACCTCCACCTCTAATATCCGTGTAGTCTACCTTCTTCCTTTTTCGACGAATGCACATAAATCAAAACTCGTTTCTGCGCCTCCCGGCCGAGCAACATCGTTCGTCCAATAACCGAAAATCGATCCTACACCCTAGCTACCTGGCGAGGTGGCAAAGAGGTAGGGGTCTCGGAAAAATTTGTCGACCACCTGTCCCGAGGGGTGGGCGGTTGTAATCCTATTATTTCGAACGGAA
Organism: Anopheles coustani; assembly: GCF_943734705.1. Lineage (NCBI taxonomy): Eukaryota > Metazoa > Arthropoda > Insecta > Diptera > Culicidae > Anopheles > Anopheles coustani. The sequence continues at coordinate 66,626,776 of NC_071288.1, read as the reverse complement.
GACACCATCCCGGCGGCCGGGTCAAGGTAAAGAAAAACTAGAACAAAAATAGCTGTAAAGCCGATTACCACTCGATGGTAAGTGTTTAGGTCTCCGCTGGCGTCCGGCGCAGCTTTATTGATCGGGGATTTGCCGAAGCCCGCGGCACAGAATGAAGCGAAGCGCGTGTGTGTCGTGGTCCATGAAGATATCGCCGCCGCCGTACCCTCATCAACCGGTGACTGACGCTAATGGGAGCCGACTTTTCCCGGAGATCTATTTTTAAGAGCGTACTCTAGCGTGCTTGATGATAGCGGTACGAGATTCATTTATAAACTTTAATGGCAACTCAAAACAAGAGTGTTTTAAAAATGACTCCAAAAGTGATCTTTAGATCCAAGAATATTTTACTGAACCTGTCCTTCTTTTGCAGTACTAAGCAGAATAACTAATAAAATACCAAATCAGAATATATCCTTAATATAGTAATATCTCTGGACTTTCAACTCCTATTTCTTAAGAGTTCAAATAGCAAGCTGTCCTTTTTTTGCGTTATTAAGCAGAATAGTTAATAAAATATCGAAATACACCCTTGATACAATAATATCTCTGGACTTTCAATACCTGTTTGTTCAAAGCCCAAATAGGAAGCTGTCCAGTTTTTGAGGTATGAATAATTAATAGAATAATTTAACAAACATATGTAATTAGAATAGACCCTAAATATGAAGGTATCTCTGGACTTTCAATACCTGTTTCTTCAAATTTCAAATAGGAAAACTCAAAGAAAATGTTTGACGAATTTTTGTTTATTGAATAAGCTTCATGGACACATTATCATCTCTGCACCCACCTTCAACATTATTTTTTGCAGGCTGTGTTGTGAATCAACCATATCTTCGGGCTGGCGGAAAAGGAAAACAGTTGCTTGATTTTAATTTTCCTAGTCAAACAAGAATGATGCCTTGCTGATGGCTTTTCCAGCGCTTGGCATTAGCAGCGGTTACGGGCAGTTCTCCACCAGAACCCGATTGTAAAATTTACCTCCATCTAAAGCGAAACCCATTCGCCTAGAAGCCTTTCGGTAAACCACCTGGGTACAACAACTCCTCCTGCCAGCCGCCCGTAGTGCTACCCTTTCAATCCTTCTAAGCCCCTTGCTGGGTGAACTGACTTTAGCAGAATCAACTCCCTCACCCCATGGCGCGTGGTTATCCGGAGGCGGACGATGTGGTTCCTCAACAAGCAAACCAAGTCCGTTCCGTTCATCAATGATAAAGTTTCCACGCCGAAAACCTATCGTGCAGACGAGCCACTTTCCTACTTGGCAACCGGAACGCAAACGATACAGTAGTGCCCGCTGTTTTTCAGCACCATAAACTTTTAACAATATTTATTAAAGTTTGCAAATTAAGTCCCATCGGAGACGGCTGGATGTGGGCGCAGAGACTGTGCTGAAATATTCTTGGAAAAAACCATTTTCTTTCCCAGTTTCATCGCGCCGTATCCGGCACACCTTGATCAACCATCCGGTAGAATTTCTCTCCTATGTCGTTAATGTCATCTCGTAGCAATCGGGTAGGGAATTAGTTCCTACCGCCGAGATGCAGACAATTCCGGGCTGCTCAACATGTTGGTAACGACTGTGGCACCGGTCGGCGCAAAGGCAGTTCCCACGAGCCCTACAGAGCATGCCAACCGTCGGGTGGCGATAATTTTTCCGAAAAGTTCGCCTACTGAAATACGAAATGAAACGCTAAGCTCGGCAAACCTAAACCTCCGGCTTGCACAGGTCAATAGAGAATTTCGGAAATTCATAAACCACCGAACACGGACGTGGAAATAAAGAAAAAAGAAATTACACGAAGCCGTCACATGCTAGCAATGGTGGTGACTATGCATAATTTGTTGATCGTTAGTTTTCCCCGAGGGGCGGGGAGTGGTACAACAGGGTTGTCCTGTCGTAGCCTGAAGTACCTTTTTCCCCACAACTTTCATTAATTCCAACTTACTTAAGCCAACCAAAGGAGGGAAGTCGGAGGGAAAAATAACTTTTGCGCCTTTATGAAAAAGAATGATAAACAAGGCCAACTGACGCAGAAAATCATTGCATCGAAAAGCTATCATGAGAAAATGAACGAACGAAGGGTTCTGTAGACAAATTAAAGCTACTGGTAGAAAAGAAAAAAAAGTAAAAATCTAAAAATGGAAGTTACTGCTGACCGAACGATCCTTCCAAGTGCTAAAAGGTAAAGGACGAAATAGAAGGAAAAATGATCGTGTCTCGTCGCTTCCTTATTTCGAAGCCCTCGACACGCAACGAGGATAGTTTATTTTTCCATTTGTTTGCACACACGCTATGCTGACAGTCACGAGCCCGGAAGAGCTTTCCCGACATGCGAATTCTGGGTAGCTAACAGTAAAAAACCAACAAGGATAGCGATGGAAAACGTCAACCTGTAACAGAGAAACTAACGAGAGTAGAAGAAAGAGTGCGAAATAGCATTGATTTAATGTTGTTACCGGCATTTTATTAAGGAAATACTTCAGTGAAGATGATATGAAAGTGCAAAAGTGGAGAACAACCGATTTCAATACTAATTTTTTATTAAACTCGATAACGATTGAGTATTTAAACTCATTTTCTCAAATAGCTAGTGAGTTAACTTAGTAAAATAACTTAATTTAACTAGTTTTTACCAAATAACTTTTTGATCCTTTTTAAAAATTAAGTCTCTTTTAAAACTTTGTAAAATATGTATCAAAGATAATCATCATTAAAATTACCTAAGTAGGCAGTAAAAGTAAAAACTATTTCACACCTAGATACAGTTATTATATAAACAGTTTCTAACAAAAACCTCTTTAGAGAATAATGCATGGAAGAACCATTCATCTTAAAACCGACCATGAATTCAAGAATTCAGTGTAAAACATTACCGCTTGGGTGAGCTTCTCATACAAAGAAACTTTCGCAAAACTTGATTACCGGACTTTGGAAGACGGTCGATTGAGTCAACCAGACCGATGCAACCGAGCAACATTTCCTGTTGGCCATGGATGGCGGAGTCACTGGCGCCCATCTAGGTCCGCGTGTCTGCAACGAAACTACTCCCGTTACGATTAACGACCCACTCGGCACGGCTGGGACTTGTGTTCGGGCTGAAGCACTCCCCAATATTGCGGTCTGGTCCGTACAGCGTGGCAGCGTCACGGAAAACGTCTACTCGCCCCCCAAAAGCCGATGACGAAAGTCAGCGCACGGAAGTCACGCGGCAGAACTCGGATGCGACAAATGCTCTTCAATTATGTATACGTACCACTTATGTAATAATAACACTGATAATAGCAATAATCATAAACAAAACTCAAAATTGCACCACCGTTCGAAGGGCGCCAGGGCGATTGCAAGGGGACGTCGGTCTGGAGTTGCATTGCTAGTGGTGCAACTTTGGAGTCAGCTGACGGAGCGACCCATTCCTTCCTCAGTAGGTTTAGTAAGTTTCGATCCGGTGTCAGATGGCTAACGCAGGCTGCTCGGAGATCTCCACTGCAGTCTCCACTTTCCGATATACATATTCGCCCCGGAATGTCCGTCCGCTCCGAGAGGACAGCTGCAAAATTCTCTAGTAGCACCTAGGACCGAGCCCATCGCTGACGTCGCTTTCCGTAGTGCACTTTACCGTAAAGGCCTGAGAGTATGCCATGGAGCTGGCAAGGGGTAGAGCTATAGATGTCAGACTGCCTGGATGTTGTGCATTATGCATCTCTGTTTATACAATTATGACGACACAGTGTGAGCAGCAGCGTGATGGCGTGGGACGTAAACCGGACCGACCACAGCCGTATTTGCAAGCACAAGTCACAACGGCACATCCGAGCACGGCGAGGTTAGCAGAATATAAGAGAGTGTGGCGTACCCGGTGTACATGACATCAAATTCTGACATTAATTTCTATTACCAGCCGGTGTACGATGTACATCCCGGAGCACAGACCATCATCATCCGAGCAGAAACGAGCACGATTTTCAATGGTGATGGTGTACCGTTCCGTGCAGCACTTGCCACGATGGAGGAGGGAGTTTGTGCCATTGCTGTTTAAAACTTTCCCCCCAATAAGGGTCTCACCAGCAAGCGAGAGGTATAGAGGGATAGACGGCGGACCTCCTCCCCAAAAGTAAACGCTCCCGGGGACACGATGTAACGCGACGGCAGCTCGAGAGGGGCAAGGAAGTTGGAGTTGACATGTTTACAAAATTGATTTTCGATGGCACTTCACGGTGTTATCGGCACGGAGGTTGTACTGAAGTCGACACGGAACAAGGGACCTCTGCCGCAATAGATTATTGATCCAAACTTTTGCGCGAGTACCGGTACCGACGACTAATGGCACGACACTCTCTGCGCCGCCGATATGACACCTGATAGCAAACGTCGTTTACCTTTACTCCTGCGCGACGATAGCACGCCCTGGGGGTCACACACACACCGCACCTGCCGGGAGTAAACGTGCGGTGGTTTTGATAAGAACTCATCGAAGATTGTCCGCCATCATCATCGCGGCATTCACAGCCAGACATTGTACTTTCCCAAACAAACTGCCCGAGGCCAAACCCACGGCAACTGGTGAAAGGCTGCGGCTTTGGCATGCTATCAGAAAAGTTTTCTAGCTACCGGGGCATCCGCAGCAGTCAGCAACAATGCGTCTGAAAGGGTGTTCTCCTCCATCCAACAACGGCTGGACAAACGGCATTCTTACCCTTAAAAACTCAAGCAGGCACGGTCTTATGATTTTGCTTTTCTTTTCCCCATTTTCACCCGAGGCCATAAATTTGGATAACCTTTTGCGGGAAACTTTTGCACCCGGCGACCAAAATTCCAATGCGGATAATACTTCCGTCGCTAACAGCGAGAAGAACAATTTCCTGTGGCGAAGTAATAGAGGAAACCATTAGTGCGATCGTAAGCGCGTGCAGGATTCGCTTGAAGTTATGGTGCTCCTGAAGACATAAAGTTGGTTCAAGAAATAAACACATATTTTCGAGTCGAGTGAAATGCTTAGTGATCTACTGCAACAGTTTTAAAATAATTTTAAAAGACTTTTCAAAACAACCTTTACAACTTTGGAAGGTGTTTGAAATGGTAAAACAGTTTAAACTTACATTATTGATTTACATAGCTTACATTACAGACTTTTTTTTGTGTTTCATATTGTTGTTATATACTGCACACACATTAATTCTATTAAGTTTTGAGTGTATTACTGCAGACTTTTTGTTTTAGAAACACCACGACGTGTCAGTGGTTTTAAAATCTATGTTCTTCGTAGTGTTTTTATGTATTGCACACAAATTAATTCTTATTCCCAAAAGAATACTAAACGTGACTAATCTAGTATAGAGTTATAATACTAAAACCGAATCAAATAATCGCAACTTTCAGTTATCATTAACTTTCAAATGCTTTTTGCACCTCAAATCAGCTCTTCAAAACGCAATTTTCATGGCTTCAATTGTTGTTAATTGTTCAAGTTCAAGTTACGCAAAACAACCCATGCGGTATAATTTATCGGTTATTTTCGACAAAATAATTTATGATGCTGTTTTATCGTGTTTTAATAAACGGTTTCTTGCATATTTAATTAACTTAGAAAATTTGTTAGTATTGAGTTTAACTATTGGATTGAATTGAAATTACAGAAATATGTTATAAACATGCTTCAAAAACTAGCATATGCAACTCAAAAGGCTGGACGTTAAAAAAATATGAAAGTTGCTATCATTTAATTTCGGTTTTAAAGGTTTTGGTTAAAAAAGTAGAAAAAAAAACTTATGTTAAATAAAAATCTCAGTTTCTATATGCAAGTAGATAGCAAAACACAGCAATGGTAGTGATCTTCCCAACTTCATAGCATCATTACCCCGCTCCAAGGTCGATGAAAATTGATAACGTTATTTCGTGCATGTTAGGAAAAAGGGGAATAAACAACTTTTTATTGCACATGGAGGCAAGACATTCCAAGCGCCACATTATTATCGAAGTCAATCAAAAAGGGCTACGGAACGATCAAAACCGACTCGTTTCGCGTAAACAACCTTCTCGACGATTGAGTGTTGGCACGGGCCGCCGCCTTGTCCTTTTGCTATTTTTTCCAGCCGTGATCCATTACCTTATCTCTCACTCATCGTGAACGTTCGCGTTCGGCAAAATAAATCAATACATTATTCAAATTCGGAGAAAAAGAAACTCTACCATAGCAAAGACGTACGGAGGCGTTCCCCCTGCATGCAAAGACATTGCACGAACCCATGGCACATCTCCGTGAGCGGAAGGGGATGGGTGTGTGTGTGCGGAAGGGTTTGAGGGCAATATGTTTACCATTTTTCCATGGTCCAACCCATGCTGGGAGTATTTTATCAAACCATAGACATCTTCATTCTTCCAGCGACGACCCTTTGGAGTCATGATGGTGACTGACTGTTGTTCCTGGGCGGCCCGAGGAAGCATCGGTAACCCTTTTATCACTTCAATCTCGATTTCGATCGAAAGCCATAAAGGGGGCGAATCAATATAACTCCAGTTTCACCGAGCGTATCAGGTCGAAAACATTGCTTTCGCGTGACACTTGTGAGTAGGAAAAAAGAGCTGAATCGAATAGATGTCTATGTTCTGTGCACCATTTTGCTTCAGTGACATCCATCCAGGGCTCGGCGTTCGAGCAACGTTACATATGATGCTCTCTCGATTGCCCGTTTCGAATGGGAAACTCAGCTTGTGATGGATGTTTGTTTCTGCATAAATAATGCGCATCCTTTTTTCAACCGTAACTACGCGCTACCGCTCCTAAACTCGGTTTTATCTTACACATTTAGTCCTGTAGGTTCTCGCTGAACTTTTCTTCTAAAGCAGCCAGACATTTAATCTTCTTCTTGAATGTTTGTCGTTAACCATCGCCGCATGAAGGTATGAGGTTCTCATCCCTAATTCTCTTAATGGTACAAGTATCTACGAAGCTCAGGCTAGCAAATCACAACTTTTCGAAGAAAGTGCAGCCGAACAGAAATAGCGCCGTACGATGATGAATGCACCCCGGAGTTTTGAGGTCTTGAAAAGCCAGACTCCGTAGTCGGATTTACAAAAATAAAAATAGCAAACGTTGGTTTTTGACTGATAAAACTGCATGCAAAAGCCATACGGACAAGTTTCGCAGCTGTCAGTACTCTATGAACACCCAGCGAACTAAACCACTAACAAGAACCAACTACACCGCATTTGGTACACGTGTTTCGTGAGTGGTTAGTACTCATGTTCCTATCCACCGCGAGCTCCATAATCTGAGGCACGGCTGAAGGAGAACTTGCGCTCCACCAACTTCTACCAACTTGGCGAGATGTTGAATTAAAACCCTCCAAAGAAACGTTTAACATTTCCTATTCACCAACGCTGCACAAACTCCGCCTGCCTTCCAATAGTTGTACTCTCGTGCGCTAACTTAACCGCACACGGTTCGGTGGTAAGCATGGGATTGATGGTTGAACTTCCTTTGCGCGGTCCCGTACGTCTTGTTTATTACCCGGGCGGTGTACACGGGTCGACTTGTGTTTGTTGTTTTTCGGTTTGCCTCGGGAAACTAACCTAGATCCGTACCGCTATGCTTTAATTCAATCAATTTCCCCGCCACCACATCAGCAGCAGCAGTCCCCGCCGTTTTCCGTACGATTTCCCCGTCGTCGGAATTCAAACTCCCGCAAACCAATGGACATGTTGTTTATATTTAGTTGGTTGAATATACGTCTGTTTGATTACGCTCGGTGCCCTGGCGTAGCATTCCGAAGTCTTGCCCTGCCAACGTACGGTCGCGGTTATCCCGAAACCCAATTTGATGCTGTAACTTCCAAACATTCGCTGCGCGGTAGCGGAGCGGAGGCGGCGCAACACCCAAAAACCGCTGATGATTGATTACAGCTGCACGTCTTCAAACATTCATCACCAAGCCGCCGGCGAAGGTTAATTTAATATCCGAGCGAGCGAGATAATCCAATATTTCGGCGGTCCAGTGGATCTCATCGCGGCTTTCATCTTGACCGCGATACAGTTTGCACACTGGCGATCCGTAGGTTTGAAGAGCTGTACTATACAAAGTTAGCAAAACGAAACGGCTCTCTCGGACACATCGGACAAACTGTGGCAACTACATCATTCGGATGATGCTGATAACGGAAGTGATCCATGCTGTCTAGTTACTGAGCCACTAACTTTGTCATAAGGATCAAATTGAAAATAATCAATCGAATGAAGCATTATTAAAGCTGATCTGTCATATCGAGTGAACGACGATATTTATATGCGATACGCAACGTGAAATGCTATTGATTACAGTAACACGTAATCATTACTCTTATTCATTTAAGCGTAGGACCCAACAAACTTTTAAAAACAATATATTTGAAAAAATCGGGAAATGATAGTGGATCGTTTATGTCGAACTCTAACAACTTTCATGGCACTACTAACAACAAAAAAAGAAAACATTTTTATAAATAAACACTGGTATAAACAAACATTTGAGGTTATCATGAGATAACGATGCCATCTGTCAGCTTTCTCCATGCAATCCGTCAAATTCCTATACAAAAGTAAACAACTTTTAAAAAAACAGAAAAAAATGTAAGACCGCGTCAAGAATTTGTCGACGTTTAAAAAGTCAAGTTCTTGTTTACTTTTAGTATGAGAGTTTGACATGACGCATCGAAGAAAACTGACAGTTCGCGTCGTAATCTCATAGACCTGAATTTTTATTTATATAGATTTGGTATACAAATTTCAGAAGCTGTAAAGAACTGCAAATCTGTGAATATACCAATTTGCTTTACTTGTAGTTTATAACGACTTAGGCTTCAGTACCGTCTTCCCGTTAATTCTTTGTGTTTCACTTTTCATAAGACTTTATGATGCAGGAATATGATGCTAAAATATTTATGTTGCTTAAAAAATTATGCCGAGCATGATAAAGGTATAACTTTACTGTTGCTATTTATGTTTATATAATTACACTTTAACATTTTATATGCAAAACATTTTTGAGCAAACATATTTTGATCTCGGCTAGCTCTCTTAATTGCAAATAACCATGTTTAATGATTCATGACAAAAACGAGAATCCTCAGAATTGGTACCCCTCGTAATTATCGATCATTGGTAAGGCACGAAATCTCACCAAGACCATTAGCAACGCTGAGCAAAGGAGAAACCCATCCCTGCTAATTACAATCCTATTCCCAACAGCACGCACGTGAACCATCCCAGCTATCGACGCCCGTACTACCGATAAGCCCCGAAAAGAGCTTCGTTCAAGAAAACATGCACGTTCGGCTACCGTACATTCTGGCGCTTACTGCTGATGCTCGCATAAATCCCACTCTGAAGGCGTTCATCATAGCTAATTTCATCCCATTCAACAGATATTCACGCCACACCACTGCACCGAAGAACACAACAACATCGGAGGGGGGGCAAAAGTAGCGGGCTCTCCGTAGCAAACGGCTGATGCTCACAAATGTATCTAATGCTCGATTAATTCCTTCCAGATGCTACCGCCCAGGAACTCCGAAAGGAGCCAGCTAGCATCGTACCGTTCGACGAATCAGCTTACCCAGCCCAGCGAAAACACACATACACTCATTGGGCCGGGTTACCGGTGTATCAGCCGAATCATAATCGTGTTGGGTTAAGTGTTTCTTTTTTGTCTTGTTTTTTGGATTCTCTCCATGATAGAAGTCCCAGCACTCTACGCTTTGGGGGGTAGAAGAAGCACGACCGCTTGTGCTTGCAATACGCTTTTCCGAAGTGCTCCGAAGGATTTTCATCGATTTCGATGGTATGAATTAATTTCAGCATTCCGGTAACTGTCGGTAACGCCGGGAAAGCCTCAAGTTAGCAAGCACGTGGCAGTTGGCCCATCGTTCCCAGAACTCACAATCCCAAGAGCCCTTCAACGCTGGCCGAGCAAAGGCGACATCATCAGCATCGAACGGATTAGCTCGTGCGTGATGTCATGTGGTTCTGGAGCGATGAACTGCACGTAGTTTTGGGACGCGTTTATTGGAACCACTGCGATCGAAAACAGTCACTCGAGAGTAGTTCTAAAAGTGCCACCCAGCACATATATTGCCACTGTTCAGAAGATAGGTACTCCAGTAAGTAGTCACCACACAACCTCCTTCCAAATTCTAGTCACCATAGGGAAAAGGATGCCATAGGGATTTACGTCGAACTTACTTGCGGCATAAATCCTATTGAACCAGCAGCGATCGGGAAATGTTTATTAATTAAAACCACTCACGAACGCATGAACCGCCACGACTTGTGTCGAGAGCAAGGAGCATCTTGGGATGCCATCAATATCCAAAACAAATCTTATCGGTACATCAATTTCTCCGATTTCCCAAAATAGCTGCTCTAGTGCGCTATCTCTGAAGCGTTTCAAGCGTAAATTCTAAAATTTCAATCCAAGTGCGACAAAAGTGGTTGCGGCCTCAACAAAAAGGCAGAACATACTACAGCCTGTTCAAATTCCTTGCTGCCCGTGGCATGGAGAAATCGCTTTGAAGTCCGCCATTCATTAGAAGACGCATGGTTAGCACATTGGATTCCTGCGAGATCTATCGACATTTGGTACGCTGCGCGCTTGTGTATGACGATAAGTGCTTCATTTCGTTCGATCGCTTCACTGAATGAGGGAGCAGTTTATTTTCTTCAACTACTTTTCCACGACTCGAATATCCATACCCGAACCAATAAACGATGGGAACCGTATTTCCATTACATTGCGTTCCGGCTCAAATCGGGGAGAACTATTTACCCAGACGGGAGACCTCCAAAACCTGGGTCGTCGAGTGTACCCTTTCAAAACTAATAGTTTGTTTAATGAACCACGTTTTTCTATCGTGTCTCGCAGTGTTGAGAAAATGTTGTGTTTCTTCTGTCGGATAGGGTGATTAAAAATCGTAGCAGTGGAAAATATTTTCCCTTTATCGACCGGATATTTCTTGTCTACTTAGCCACCATCCGGGGGTAACATTAAACCGAGCGGATGCACAATTTACGTCGTGTTCGGAGCGTTGGTCGTATCGCCTACGTTTGACTTCTTAAGTTTGACTCTCAAAAGAATGCTTTTGTTTCATCTGTTCAGTTTCTTTTTTAGTGACTCGCTCGTTTTTATTCTGCAACATCTCAGAAAAAAAAAATGCCCTTAAAATGCCGCGACGCCGTCACCATCGGAACGTATCATTCCGTCATTCAGCTCGAAAATTCGCTGGAAAAACCTAGCGTCGGGAGCGTCGTCTGCCGCTGTCACGGCCGTTTATTAGTCGCGGGCGAGATGTGAGCGGGATCCTAATGAATGACGAATCCAAGAACCGAGGATAAAGAAGAAACATCTCGATGAGATCCGGCCGTCGTCGACGGGTTGAATGGCAGCAAGGGTCTCGCCGTCGATGCTGCTGGGTGTCACCGATTCTGGGGATCCGCCCTTCGGAAGCCCGGGGACGCAGGGTGCTTAAATGCCACCATTATTAATTTCGTTAACTTTGTGCCAACGGCGGTAGCACAGACCGAGCCACGGCCCGAAACACCGGAACGTGTCTATTAGCGGGGAAAAGTTTTCGGCTAATGAATATTAAAGTTTCGCTGGATTGTTCGTTCCCTAAACTCGGCGTCTTTTTCGCGCGGGAAACATATATAAATAACGATGTGCGCCACCGGCCACAGTATGGCTATCAACGGTAACGATGGAATGAAAGAAATATATTAATATTTCACTTACACGAAACATGAAGTTAATCGACGAAAATAATTACTCGATTTTTTGAGGTTGTGTTTGAAAAAGGCGCCAAATTTTTTTTTTCAGTGAAATTGTTGAATATTATGTTCAACATCAGATACTTTTAACACGTTGACTAACATGTCTCGCAAAAGTCGGTGAAAGCAACAATTAGTTCTAAATAGTTTTTGACCCAAAAACAAATGAAAATGCTACATTTTTATATTCTCTACTCCACTCTACAAGTTCTTTTGGAAGCTTAGTCTTTGCTTGGCCTTCGAAAACAGTCCGTTTAACAAATGTTTTGAAAAGATTGTACTAAAAAAGTGTTCTAAAAACAAATCATAATCGAAGTTAGCAACAACTTGTGAAAAACTGAGGAGTATCCAAAACAAACACGATGAATTATAATGTTGAGATAAATGTTAATAATGCAGCAGGAATACAAACAAGAGTAAGCGGAATTCTATTGCTCAATAAAAGTGTGTGTGTAATTGAAACACTGTTGGCACACGGGAGTCTCACCCCTGCTTTTGGATATAATTAGCGGAATTTGCCATAAACCTCGACCTACCCTCCCAACACGATCGGCCCATAACCCATGCGCTAATGGTGGAGGATTCTAATCAATTAAGGCAATGCCGAAACCTCCCCGGACAACAAATTATTCCGGGAATCACGCATCCCTGCAGCCCGAAAGTACCATCTTACGATTAATAACATCAAAACGCTCGTGAGAACTGGGGGAGGGAAGAGCGGCGGGAGGGCCATACCGTCACCAAAAACGGTGGAAAAACTCGAAAAATGGTGTTCCAAAAGCGAGGAAGGCTCCAACGGTGGCACACCAGGGCAAATTAAACCATTCAAATGGCTATAAAATGTGGAAAAGTTCATTGCTCGTTCCATAAACAGAGACATTACTTGGTTTAGTTGGTTGGTCAAGGGTGATTTTTGTGTTCCTTTAAGGAGGTGTAGCCTTTTTCTACCCTCAACTGATACGAAAACTGTTTTTCGCTCGTTTTATGGTCGGTTTTTGGTATTTTCTTTTGGGTTTATATTTTTTTTTCCTTCGAAAACAAAAAGGGATCCATTGACAAGACATGCGCCGGTAAAATGTAAATTTTCATCCCAAAATAAAGCAATTGTAAGGTCAGCCAGGACTTTGAAAGAAAAACGTTTGCTTGATTTGGCAAACCCTTTTGCCAAACACGGCGGGGTACACGGGTTACGACACGATCCCAACAATGCTCCTTTAACAGATTAACGAAACGCGCGATAAAACGGGTTTTCAGGACGGGGTTTTCTTTTTTATCTGGTTTGATTTTATTTTATCTTTACCTCAAACTTCAAATTGTTTTTTGTTGTTGTCGATCCCGAATTAAATTCTACCCCTCCCAGCTTCAATACCTATAACATCCTTACCGGTAGGGAGGAGAGGTTGGCAAGGGGAGGGTTCATTTCCACCCTCAAAATATGCCCAACTCGAAACAAAAACATAGATTTATCACGCGACCCGGGGCAAACTTGGACAACCCAGTCACTTGAACACGCGGGTTTTGGATACTAAATTGGATATTACACATAGAAAAATTGGATATCCAATTGAGCCCCTAAACAATCGCCAAATTCAAGATTTTTGGGTGTCGCGGTCGAAGCGCGCCGCGTTATACACACACATGAGCACTTGCCATCACCCGATTTTTGCGGTGTTGCGGTGTGTTTTGGGTGATGCCGGATTGATGACGTCACAAACGCGTTGCATAAAAAAAAATCTATGTCGTATTTGTTTTGCCCGTGTTCTCTCTCTCTTCGATTATTTCTCCTGCTTTCTAGACAGCTATCTGCTTCTCGTTTGCTCTTACACGCGCGGGTATATCGTGCCTGTGGGCCTGTAGCGGTGGCGTGAAAGGAAGCGTCATATCATATTATTCTAATTGAAGAGCTAACTTTTTACGGTGCAATTGTTCCTGAAAGAAGGCAAGTAAGAATTGATTATCGTTATTTGATGGTTTATATTTACCCATGGAACGAAGTGTTTTCCAGTTGTGCTATCGGCTGCTCTTCTGCATGACCAGTTGGTTATTCAATATAAATAACGAAATGTTTGAATGTAAGCATAATTCAGTTTACACCTTAAAGTGCTACGCAATCTACTATCTAATAATTTTTCGAATCTAGTGCCATTACATCGATTCGTGTTTTCTTTTCCGCTTTGTGTAAAAAGTTCTCCGCACTTAAATTGACAATAATTTTACTAGAGCCAAAGTTTAAAAATTTTCGCTATACAGAACGAAAGAACGGTTGTTCTCAAATCCACCAACCAATTCGGATTTGTCACAGGTCGTTGACTTGTATCAGCTGATACCAGTGCAACCTGGTGCATCCTTAATAACTTGTCTATATGCCAGATAGTCGAGTGAGAACGACTGCTCCTTACTCTCTCATCCTTATCAGGAGTTTCCCTCTAGGGGCAATTTGTTCGACTGGTCAACTGACATCGAACCGTTCATGATCGATCAAGCAGCATCCAAGATCGATTAAATTACGTCATTAGGTTTTCATTATTATTTGTTTATTCAAACCTTGCTCTTCATTTCCATCATCATCACCATCAAACTATCCTGAAGCAATGGATCCAAAAGCAATGGAGTTATTTGTGTTTCTTTTTAATATTTGTTTGTTTTACAGCCGTGTAAATTAATCAGCAGAATGTTATTGTTAAGCAGAATTTCAATTCATTTGCTTTACCTACCTACACCTTGTGCTCTACACAAAATACAATTAGAATGGACAACAATACATTAATGCAAACTCTAATAAATCTTGTCTATGTCTGAAAAATTTGAAGAGAAGTTCACTAAACTAGAAAATCAGAATAGAGAACTTCGACTTCAAAATGAGAGACTCGAAGCCAAACTGGATTTAGTTCTGCACTGCGACTACGAATGTCACTTTGGACACGATGGTGGCAGTAAGTCAGCCTAGAGAAGGCCTCATCCGTAAGGAGACGGATTTTGAATTTTCTCCTGTATCTAGCATAGAAGAACTTTTGAAGCTTGAAGATGACCTAAAAAACGTTCAATACAAAAGAAAACTGTTGGCTTGGTTGCAAAGTCAAGTCACGCGCGCAGAACCTTCCAATCGTATGCACGATTCTAATGATATTATTTTTGCTAAGCCATTTTTTGCCAGTTTTAATTGCTCGAGTATCAGTAGGACACCTGGGCAAGCAACGACAGGTTTTATTAATTTTAAAGAGGTAGAGTATTTTTAAGGAAAAAGGCAGTAACGAGCATTAAAATAGTAGCTGACAAACATGTTGGTAACTTTTTGATGAAGAAAATGCAACATGCTGCAGCCAGAGTGCATATAAAAGATAACAAGATGACATCATGTCATACCAATAGAACTCGATTCTAAATAATCCGTTAATTTCGGATCTTCGGAATGAATGGATCCTTCTCCTTGATGTTCTTGTGGTTCAGATGGCATATCGGTGCTATCCGAAGGATTAACGGCATGTAATTTTTGTGACACTAGAAAATAAAGCTTTAACACTAATTCAATATTAGTAAATCATTATTTCCACTCACTCAATCCACTTGACCGGTCTTTTTCGTGAAGGGTCACTTTAATCCCACCACTTCGTGATTTGCTTTAAAGGTTAAACAAATATCTTATGATAACTCCGCCATTCTCAAACCTGTGTTGGGGTAAGAGGTGGGACTCATCATCATCATCATCATCATCATCCTGCTTCTTCATCGACTGGTAAATCCATCTCCAGATACTTTGCTACCCTGCGACTGAAATTGCCAGCTTTTTTCATTCTTTCAAGATTGGACATTTTGGCACAATTCAAGATATAATTTTGCACTTTATAAACACTGGAAAACTTTGTTCACTTGTAATCAACGCAACTATGGTTAATTCTAAAATCGTATTAAACAAATGCAATGTGACGTCACTTCATAGTTTTGGCGCGAAGCCAAAGATGAGCAAAAGAGAACAAAAGAGAAAAAAAGACAGAAAGCGATTTAAAACAACAGACGCAGGGCAACGGCCGCGGGGCATGAAGAATGGAGGAAACGAACGATGCAAGTTCGTGGGACCCAAAGGGGGGATGCGTGACGCGGGGAGTAAATTCATGCATGGCTCACGCATACACTCGCAGCTCGGTGCCGCGGCAGAAAGTGGTTGCATACCCTTGTGCGAGTAGAAGCAAGAGAGAAAGTGCAGATTTAGAGTGAGAGGTCCGAACAGTATCCGATTTTTGCGATTGGGAAGGCGTGCAGCTAAAAAAAATGGTACACCAAGATAAACAAAGGAGCAATCAATGAGGCGTGCACGTGTTTTGCGGGATACCGCGACAGAAAGTGCGAATAATGCTACGTAATACTTTAGATTAAAGGGCGCCAAATACAAGACCACCCGAACGGTTCCGCAGTTTGGCAAAAAATAATGATCGTAGCCATCCCATCTACTTTTATTTGGAGAAAAAATTGTGATCAAGATGTAGAGGAGATTAGTTGCTTTATTTTTGTTTTTATCATTTTATCATGGATTAAATCTGGCTATAGTTAAAGGTCTAGTGAATTTATAATACACCCTTTGCGAATTTGTTTCATGGTTTACATACACTTGTGGGATTCTAAAGAGATGGGCAGATATAAAAGAGATGTTTCAGTAATCTGAATACTAACATCACTGAGTCATATGATTCTGAATACTAACATCACTGAGTCATAAGAATAATACGAATAATTTGTTAAATTAGCAAATACCAAATAACAAATCAGCAAATCATCAAATACAAAACATTCAGATAGAAAAAACTCTAAAGTAAAAAAAAGTATTTTCATAAAAATATTTAAATATCATAGTGAAAGACCTAGCTGTAGAAAAGCGATGGTTTTCCTCCATAAGTCTCCGACAAATCGTAGGCAGGGAGCTTCTTCCTTGGCCTAGATTCCAGGCCTAACATCGGCATGTAAAATTGTGTACCTTGCAGCAAAGCAATATACGCTAGTAAGTTCACCGCACTAATGATGACTTGAGTCAGCGAAAGGATAAGAAAAACTTCCATTCATCGCTTCGCCGCGCCGAAACGCACCGCAAACAATCAATCTCATTTTTCCACCCAATGCCTTTAGCCGAACACACGCACAAAAACCAGGCCCCGTAAGCATTCCGACTTAGGAATGTTTTCATGGCTGACTTAGGGGATTTAGTCAAAGTACCGATTGTGTCGATTACGTCAGCCTCGTAACAGTTTACAAGTGTTGTTGACCGACGACAGGGGCAAGCGCGCACCGGGGAAAGCGGCAGGGCGAGAGGTGTCGGTGATGAAACGATATGCAAACATGATGTAAATGACTTCGCGACGCTCACACACAGCCCCGCGCTCCAGCGATGTGAAACACTAGCTCGGACCCGTGTGAGGGGAAGTATATTTGACATAATTTCCGCACCATTTCCTCCGACGATCGTTTGGGAGCGCAGCACAGAAGCATGCGATCGAGAAATGCGATACCTCATCAAGTGCGCACCGTGGGTGTCTGGCTCCACTTTCTGTTAACTCATCGCTTCGGGCCGAGCAGGATGATGCAATAGGAGGGCTTAGGTCTGATGCAGGAAAAACAATTAAACAGGACAGTTCTACACATTGCACAGCAGATTAATTTTGTTTAGTAAACAGGATAAATGGGTGCTTCATTCACTGTTGAGTGGATTCATTATTCATTTCAACTGTAGTACTTGGACGATTCTTGTAATATGAATTCTTTTAACAATTTAAATTGTTTTTTAAATTATAAATTTGTGTTAAAATAAGTTGAGTAGATAAAGATGAAACTGAGACGTCATCGAAACTTTCTGTAAGAATCAATACAAATGAAACCAAAGAAAATCAAAGTGAGTTCAGTTCTTCAGTATACAAACAGTTCTTCAGTCTACAACATAAACAAAAGTTGTGAAACAAAAATAAAGGTACAGATAATGTAGCTTAAATATAGAAGAACAAAGCTGAGACTTGATAAAAAAAAAATTAATGAGAAACAAACAAAATCAAATCAAATAAATGACACAAGTAGGCAACCTTTTCTTGCATTATGTAACAGAGTTGCGAAACGAAAAAGATATAAAATAAAGGTACAACTAATGTAGCTTAAACAAAGATAAAGATAGGAGTGATCAATAATCAAATTTTTTGTAAGAATCATTATAAATAAAAACAAATCAAATCAAATAAAATCGTAGCAAGTCAAACCATATAAGTTTTTAACGTTAAATGAAAATTATGTTAATCCAATTCCTTCCTATTTTACGTGTATTTTGTAATAAATAAAGATTAACGAAAAACGAAAAAGATAGCAAAATAAAGGTAAAATAGCTGATGCTTAATTCCTGTTAAATATTTTGACTTAGAAATGAATCTGTTACACATAACATGAAATTTCTTTTTCACAATCAAGTAATTTGATTTAAATTATAAATTGACTTTGAACAAGGGATTTCAATTAACGCGACTCTTAGAAAATACACATTTGCTGAAACATGGCTGTGAACCTTTTTGCACACACATAAAACAACATCGTACCACAAGCGCTTAAAATCTTACCGCCACAATCGAGATATAGCAAAACTTTGACAGTGTTGTCCGTGTCATGGCATTTGGTTCGATACGGGTTCAAAAGTCAACTAGCATGTAGCATAACACCAATCCCTCGAAGCGTATCATGTGCGACTAACTCTGCAACGACGATCGAACAAACAATCGTCGCAAAAGTTGTTTCGGCATTGACTAGATCTCACACGTTTGGTCGAGGGTAGTTAGTGCGGCTTAGAAAGTTAAGTTCTTCATTCGGAAAGGACGAATTCTGTTACCGAAAAGAGAACTACATCATGGCGGCTCTTGCTCTGTCCTGTCGAAGACGAACTTAGTTAGGTGGGTCCATTCGAATTTCTTGACCAGAGAAGAGAAATTGGAAGACGAGGGTTAGGAAAGTCATGCTACCTCATCGGCCATGAAACCCCACCAGTTAACCGCAGAGAACACGCCCAGCTTCCGCACTCAACACCCCCGAAAAGGAAGAGAGCCTGATTGAATCAATTTGATGTTTCATCGCTTTCACTTTCCCAAGCACCGATCCATCGACGCATCCGCCCGGCAAAGCCGAGACCACCATTCCAAAGTTGAACGGCGATGAATGGAAGTTGAAGTTCAAGTCTGGCGACCTCCGGGCGGGAGAAAATGTCAATTGATTTTAATTGAGTGAGTTCACCGAGTGAACCGTTATTTATTTCACTTCGGTTACGCCACGCAGAGGACGCACGTCGGGGGAAGAAACTGTACGCTGGCCACATGGTGAGATGCCTGCATTGCTTTTTCGGGGCACGGTCGAGGTCAACCGGTTGTCAGTTCGTGAAGTGGTTGTATTTAATTGCACTTCCCATGGACAAAAGATTTCCAACATGTGCACCCCAGCGCGGGCTGACGAGTCCGGTCGACGCAGTCCTCAGCGTCCCAAAATGGCTGACGTCAATCAAACGGCAGCCCCAAGTGAGAGGTAATTTAATTTGAAGTACGAAAACGGCATCAGATTCTTAACGCTCTGGCTACTAGTACAAGTAATGCCAAGGAAATGGAATAAATTTTGTCAATTAACACAAATATGATCTCGACAATTTAAGCTACTCATACCTCATCCGCTGAAAACCTCCGTGAACGTCACCACGGTGAAGAAAACACTGACCCACTTGCAGCAGAACATATTCGATGCCAACAAACTCCGCTAAATATCGTTGATCCTACGTGCTCGCCACCTTCTCCCACCCCCCTTGCACCAAGCAATGCAACTGCAGTCGCGAAAATTAAATTGAGTTTCTCTCTTCCTTTTCACATTTCGCTCCTCACCCGTTCGGCCAGAATTGAAACCATGTCTCGGCCTCGAGGTCGTCCGATATGATACAGGAAAACGAAAATCAATTTCATTTTCATCTAATTTATCCTTCCATCTATCTAGGAGCAGTTGGTCTAGCGCCTTGCCTTGCGTGTGGGTACAGCATCCGAAAAGACTTCTTGAAATGCCAGAAATAAAATCCCAGAGAACGCAGGAAGTCGGTCGACTTCCCCCCAGACCAGGTTGACCCTGTTTTGTCCTCACCCCGGCAAAACAGAGTGCATATTGAGCTCAATCGGAAATCAATTGTGATCGATTTAGCGGGGACGGCCCGGTTGAAAGCGAATGCCAAATTGAATATTGATTGCATTCCAGCTGCATCCAAGCCGGCGGCAGCTGCATTTGATAATGTGATTGGCTAGCTGTCGGCTGCAGGTTCTCAAATCTGATCTGATGTCGCACAGAACATTTTTGATCGCACTGTTTCACCATTTTGTGTCACTTTCCGAGCGGCCAATTTGTGCCGCAACACCAACCAGGAGGTCATTTTTCATAATTAGAATTCATTTCATTACTGGGTAAATATCAATCTCGATAGCTCACATGAACTCCAATACAAAACAATCAAAACTCTCTAGCTGATCAACCAATCGAAGAAGAAACTATTTGCTGAAATCATATCATTAGATTCCAATTATTGGCTGTTGAATTATTAAGACTAGAGTTGAGTACTTCAAATTAAGATTCATGATTTTCAATGATTCTTTGCGTTTTAGAGATTCATGAATCTCATGAATTGAGGGATTCATGAATCCCAAAGATGGATCAACTGATGAAAAACTATGAGAAAAAAATGGGTCAAGGACCCCCTTTTTTTGGGTCACATGATCCACGCCAATGAAAGAACTACGGAGATTCATCAAAGATCCATGAAAGATTCGTGAAGATTCATTAAAGTTTAACCATTCACCGATGTTTGAAGATTCGAATCCTAAAAGATTCATGACAACAACCGAATTAATTTTAGGTGAATGATTCATATGAATGAATCTCGCCACAAGATTCATAAGGTACAACACTAATGAAGACGCTTTACAATCATTACGCAAACCCTGACGTGAAGTATCGAAAGAGGAAAAATTCTGCTAGAATCAGTTTTACTATTCTCTAAAGTAATCAGTTTCAAGTGAGCCGAGGAAAGCGAAACAAGAATTATCTTCTTGGAACGAGAAAACTTAGTCTCTCGAGAGTTTGCAGAACGGTTGCGTCGTGAAAATTTCTACCACTATCGTTTACCAACACCAGGCAGGAAAAGTTTCTTTTTTATAAAACCAACCGCGGGTGGAATAATGGGGTCTTCCCTTTACTTCCTATAAGAGGAAAAATACTATCGATCTAGCGACCGTTAGTGGAAATAAATCTTCAACAAGTCGCCTCTCACCATCCTCCACCAACGCTCCCAGTCGAACGTGTAGTTTCCTGAAGTGATCTATTTCTCAAGATCCTTGCCTTTCTCTTTCTTTATGCTCCAAAAACCGATCCGCTATGGAAAAACTGTTGCAAGATGATGACTATTTAGCTGACAACACTCCACTCCAGCCCGAGGCCGGCTCAATCCGGACACAGAATACTGTCTTCTGGGTTTCGCTATTTCCATCGCTTCTTCGAAAGCCGTTTGGAAACTGATTTATGGATGACGGTTTTCCCTTCGTTTGTTCCATTGTACGACGTCTTCGCCGTCGCTCGCTACAGCGGAAGGAGAGTTAAAAGTTTTCCAATCGAGCGGAGGAAAACTTCCCGACGACTAAATCGAACGGATTAAGGCAAAAATGAATTGATCGCGAAAAAATGGTTTGTGGTTTACCCTGGATGGAGTATTGAATGGCAACAAATCAGTTCTAGCAAGCATGATTATATTGAAAACGAAGGATTAAATTCACATCGCGTATGTTTCAAATCCTCAAAAAAGGGTTTTGAAAAAAAGGAAGCCAGTTTTATGAGCAAATAATCTATGTTTTATTTGCAAAAATCCTATGTTTGATCTACAAAAATCCTATCTTTTGACCCAAGAATGCACCACCTGTGATCCAACGCCCAGCCACACATCGAACATTTTCAGTCCTGTTGCGAAAATATGTGCATGGAATTTTTAATGCAGCTCCACCGATGCGGCAACAGCATGAATGGACCGGTGGTTGCGGCTTTCTTTGGTTGAACGTTGCTTCCAAATGTACAAGATAAAAAAAGCATGGATGCTTTTCCTTATGGAATAATCACGATTGCGCACAGCAAATATAAGTAACCTCTAGGGTTCAAGCTGTTTGCCGCATTCCGTTATAAAACGAGCAAATACCGGAAACTCTTTCCCAAACCCGAGCACTACGTCCTTTGAAATTCATATCCGGCTCTCGTCGTGGGGTTGAAGAGCACAATGGATAAGTAACACGTTTCGATGCATGTATGTTTCGATGCTTGCTAGGTTTGCCAGGCTGAACCTATCGCCTACCTTGTGGATTGCGAGACTTTAATGTCCGTGAATCACATCTATCCGTTGGACGAACTAAACAGGTTTTATGAAGTTGATAAACCCAAGTAGAAATGATGTTTTACCTGGAAGAAGAGAAAAAGAAAACAGATAAATATAATTTGTACGAATCTCATTAAAAATACTTTAAAAAAATAATCATATTTCCACGAATTCGATGAACGCTCTTTAGTCACCTGCCTGTAAATAACCGTTGAGTGATGCAAGCCCATGTGAAACTGGGAAACTAGGAAAATCAAAACACAATTGAAAGTTTTGCGAAAAAGATCGATCAACACTCGCGTTGATACTTTTCCCAGAAAATAAAACTGTCAAACAGTCCGGTTGTGAGAAGCGCGCGCGGAATTAAAATAGCTCGATCCAATCAGGCTCGGTAATGAAATTATAAATCAGACCAGCGCGGAAATTCCCGGCTCTGTTCCGGTCATTGATTGATTTAAAACGAGGCCATGTGCACAACATTGTCCAGCACCATCGACGCACACATTGGAGTAGTGTTGGCAGAATGGCGCCGGTTCCCATTCCGAGAAGCAATCGTCGATTGAATACGCGCCTTCTTTTTTCCGGGTTGGTTTCCACGTTTGCATGGACGGTAGTTAGGATTACACAGAGGATTAAACCAACTGAATGGAAAACAAATTGAACGAGAAAGTTTCAAGAATTGTCCTTAGGTTAGCGTCATTGTGTAATCAAAATTAACTATGATTGATTGAAAATGGAACATGCATGTTATTAGCGAGAAATAAACAAAAACTTGGCAAGTAGATTTAATAATAAATTTTAAAATCGGTTTATTAAGACTCTAAGGAATTTTATATGCTGAAGAAGCGTGAGGCGATATATTAAATTAAGTCCTTATTCTTGGTCAAAGAATTTCCCATAATTATTCAACTTCAATCACAGAAAGGCAAAATTTTAAAATATGCCATTATGAAGCAGTGAAAATATGTTTTAAAATTCATGTCACCGGCTATGCCAGCCAATCAGGCAGGTGTGCGGCAGTGACGTTACTGCACCTGCACCTGCAAATATGCATTTTTACCCACACAAAAAAAGCAGATAAATCTCCCATCACCATCGCGCAATTGAGTGCGACTTTTTTTCCCACCAATTTTGCTGCATAGTTTATCCACTTCGCACACGAACGCGATGGAGAAAATATTACTCACTATTTTTATTTTTGACCGACAACAGATTGGAGCGTTAAAAAATGGGTCCCCGGGCGAGTTCATCAGGGAGGACATCAACAATAAAGGACATTCGAAAACGTGATAAATTGTGTAGCCCGGATCGTAAAAAAAAACCAACCTGACGAACGCTGATGATGGCAGCAAGTATTCACTAATTATTTCATTTCATTAAACGCTTCCCTACCCCATCGAATATGCTCTTGTTCCGCCATACGGGGTAGCGTTAACGTGAAATGACGCAATCCTAGCTCATTGGATCCTTGAACTAATTGGGATTTTTTTTTCTCATATCAATTTCACATAGACATAATGACATGACGTGAATTACTTTTCGGACTTACCCTTGGATTGTCAATCAATACGGAAACCATGTCTTTTTTATCAAAACACATGGATGAAAAATCTTTTAACGCATGTTCGAAAATAATTACAGTGAAACTATCGGGGCCTGATAGAAAATTTTGTGCATATGTTAAAAATTAATGTTTTTGTTTATCTTCAACGATATGCATCCTTTTTATGATTGATAAAATAATAAAACAAGTATGTGCCTCTTGCGAAGAGGAAAATTAAACATTATAAAACATTCCTCAATTCCGTAGAGAGCGTGCCAAAAAAGAAATTAACGCCACACTCACAGCTGAATGACAAACTGTAGCTCACGCACTGTGATCAACCTCCCTGGAGGGCGAGGTGATTTTTTTGCGTGAAACAGTCAAACCAACATCGCAAAAAGCGGAAGAATGGAAAATAAATACAACATACACATTCAAATGAGCAATATTTTTCACCAAGCAATACCTTTTCCACTCCTGTGGGAGGTTAACAAATGGAGCGAACTGTACCGTGAATGTATTACAAATTGAAATCAATTCATATTTTAACACATGCCGTACGGTACAATTATTATTCTGTTCGGCGAAGAGTCATATTTTCTCCTCTGTTTTACGCATGCCATTGCTATGTTTTATCTTTCTCCTAGAATATTTCGATGTCATTTTTTGATTACTTTTCCATAAAATGCTAACAAGACTAGCTGAATAATAAGCTTTCACTATATTTGAAAAAAGGCAGCATATTATTTGAATAGTTTATTGTCACCTTTTCACTTTACCTTTCCGTACATTAACTAATCTTGTTGCCCACACAGCTTACCAATCTTGTTATAGAAAAAGCACCAACGCAAACAGATTTTTATTTCCAAATTTTTTACTATGATTTATGGTTCATTATTAGATAATGGATATATCATTGCCCTTCCAGCCAACTTATTCCACTCTCAGACTAATAAAATTCTATTCACACTCCATTCCACAGAACCCTACACAGGGCGATAATGAATTCTGATGAAAAATAATTGGTTTGGTCTTAATAGTAAAGTTTTTTTGTTTCTGCTGAAACATGCCTACAGCATTTCGTTTCCAAACGAAATGGAAATTGTTTTTCTCCCCCCATCCCAAAACCGCCCAAATGTAAACTTGTAAGAAAATGAAGCCATATTTCATGATGTCAACGTTTTCACAGCACCAGCGGCAATCGCTAATGAATACGAGAAAACTACGGATATCTTGAAAGATGACACAACCAAACGGAAGAGGAAGCAAATGCCAGCGGTGCAGGCTTTTTCCGGGCAGAATCGGGGAAGGGAGGCCCCCTAAGGCCGATGGGAGTCAAAAGCAGGCGGGCCAGCGAAAAAGACAACAGAACTAATCCCGAAAACCAACAAACAACAAAAATGCATTCTTCTTCATTTGTGTGTCCCCGCCTCCGCCTCCGCATTCCTCCTAGGGCCCGACCCTCGGTAGTCACGCGAAGGTTTGGGTTGTATGCCTTTAGGTCTTGGGGCGTTGAAAACCCCACTTCAGCGAAACGATGGTGAGCCCGCGCACCAACCTGCAGCCAAGCGCTGAATCATTACGACGGATCAGCGGTTGACTTGCGGCGGCCACGTTCGGAACGAAGCACGAAGTTAAGAAGAAAACCCCGACCCGGCAACGCGGGCTCGGCTTGGCATGCCCGCAAACAGGCCGGCAATCGTCCGACCGTTCAGGCCGTACGGTTTCGTTCGCTCCTCGGTGGTGTGTGATCTCCGAGTGATGACATAAATCAGTCAGTGTTTTACGCACACGCCCGAAAACCCCGGGACCCTAGCGTCTATGTTGTGTGTGAAGCGAGCGGCGCCTTATGCTGCTCGCCAGCTTCCAGTCAATGCCCTCGGGCGAGCTCGTGTGCGCGCGCGCGCTTACGTTGGAAATTGAAATTAATCGCCCCCGGAGATGTAAGTAATTGTGTGAGAGATCATGCTGGCGGACGGCATCCGTGGCATTTGTGTAATGTCTCCAAATTAGTGGAGGAAGCTGAGGCAGCAAATGAGACCGAGGCTTTGGAGACCCGGTGGCTTGAGAAACTCCCGGCCCAGCGGTCGAATATTCGTTGCGGTGCTGCATAAGGTACTATTAATATGCCAACGGCCTAGGCATCCAGTTTTACTGCCACTCGTTAAATACAGTAGGCCATTGATAAACACTATTGTCTGAGGAATTTATGGTAGTTAGATTGATTTTAAAATATCAAAAATGATCCAACCGACAGATAAAATTTTATTTGTCAAATATGTTCGTCACCTTAATGCAGATATAAAAAGCAGAGCTACTATTTCTTCAGAATCAAACGATTTTTATTTTTAACACATTGAGTATCATTTTTGATAGCTAGCAGTCATTAGTTCTAGCACTTTTTTGTCCCATAAATAAATAAAAATGAATATAAAAATTATAGTAATATTGAAAACTAATTCTTTGACAAGCTTAGACGTAAAAATTTGTATATTTTATACAAAAACCAATTTAATCAAAAATTGTTGTACTAAAATGTGCGCTAAAAACGCTAGAGAGTCAACGTGTTAATACATTACAAACAAATTAGTTTATAAAATTTGTTTAACTAACGGTTTTCGAAGGCGGAGCAAAGACTTAGCATCCAAAAGAACTTGTTGTTAATAGCATTATATTTTTATATAACATTTTCATTCAAAAAATAAAAAAATAAACCTTTGAAAATTCATTAAGATTGGTCATGCATTTAGAAATCTTCACATCTTGATTCATAAGATAATTCGAATGAGTCTCGGAGCAAAGATTCTTTTGATTGAATCTCATGGAAAGATTCATGAGATATAAAACTAACACATGTACCGTTTTAAAACTCTTTATGAATTACTGACGATTGCCGATGTATCTTTACAGATTGTTTTAGGCAATGATTGTTGGATGAGAATTGTTGTGGACTTATTATACCATCACCGAATGATACAAGTAACGGAGTAGATATATTTAAAAATAAATTGAAATGACAGCAAACTGCCAAATTCAGATTGAAAACTTTTTTCGAAAGATTAAACAAAATTAGTTTATAGTCAGTAAAATTATTAATTTCATTTTAAATGCGAAGCTACAATTAGTTTTAACCATTAGGTTAAGAAAAATGTAAAGTTTTTGGTTTACTAAGTACAATACGGCCTGGCCGTACAAATATATATAAAAAAAATAAAAAAGTTTGATTTTTTTTTTGTATGACAAGTAGTCGTATAAAATAGTTTGACAGTGTTGAAAATCAAATGGCAATTCAAAATAAAGGCAGAGTTCAATTCCTTCTCAATCGTTGGTAAAAAACGCTTAGTGTATCTCGGTTCAATTATTCACATATGGTGCAAGTTTTTATATAAATTAAACTGACGAGTTACTTCGTGTTAGGTGGATTATGAACTTCCACCTAGGATAAACCATGCGTAGCGAGAAAAACTTCCACACATGTTCCCTTCATTAGCCGCGGAAAACATCCACACAAAATGTCGCCACGCGACCATAAAGTAGCGTAACATTGAACGAGTGGCAAACCCCGAGTCTTCCACCGAAGAGTTATTGTTATTATCATTTTGATTTTCCTGCAGGCAGTGAGATCTTCTCCCCTTCCTCCCAGGAGCCGTAGGGTGGAGCGGAAAAACGTGCTCTCTCGAGTAACGAGGCCGAGGCAAAAAAACCCCCAACCAGTAAAGGGTTCAAGAGCCAGACGGAGAAAAATCTGGCGTCTGTCGACACGCGTGACCAATCAAAACGTCAAAGCAGATGTTGGGCAAATGTCACCAGAACCGAGTGCGGCCGAGTGGAAGCTTGCGGAACACCCCATACGCCCTGCGGGAGTCTCATTCCGCTTCGGTGACGGCGGTTCCTCCGGAAGGCCAGGGTGTTTGTCGGCATGCAGGCTGATGACAGCGAACCGGCGCACCGGAAGCAAAACAAACATCGAGAGACCTGTTCCCGGGACGGGTAGTCCCAGGGTAAGACATAAATATTGCCCTACAAGCAGAAGAAAAACAGTGTATCGAAAACGCGGCACCCTTCGGGGACGACCTCGGCGTCGAAATGCAGCAAACTTCTCGTTCGTTCCCGAAGCACCGACAAGCAAACAAGAACGAGGGAGAACCTGCTTGAAAACTTCTGAACGACTGATTCTGACGCGATCCGGCCTCAGGTTGTCTCACGGGTTTGTTTTTTGTGTTTTGTTTTTTTTTTTGTTCTGCCGGATGCAGTTTCAGGAACAACAAGAACAACATCCAGTAGCAGCGTTAGAAGAACTCCCCAAGTTAAACGGTGGAACCGTGTGAGGGGGAAAAATTCGTCCCACCCAAAATAGAAACCGCGCATCAAAGCGAAAAAGGATAATGCAAACAAAAACTCAGTCAGAGAGATGATTAGAAGGAAACAAGGAGAGAGGAAAAACCGAAACAACGGAAATAAACCGAAACATAACTCCCGGTGCCCTGTTCAATGGCTGGTCCCTAGGTTTCCTTGTGCAGCTGTTTTTCCCCCACCCATGCGTCTCTTTTTTCCACCCCCCCCCCCCACCCACCCCCACCCCCTCGTTGCCGCTCGCTTGGGTTTGGTGGAAAATTTGGTGCAAAGTGCATTAGCGGTATGAGCGCTGCGGTGGAATTCCGAATGACACAAGCAAGACATTTCCCGGACGTGGCTATGAGCCGGCGCTAGGCAAGAAGAATTTTCATCGAAATCATAAATTTTCGTCACGTGGTTCCCAGTGTTTTTTTTTTCATCACGGATAGAAGTTGTTGCCTGTGCGTTCGCTTGCCGGTTTGCTGCTGCTGTCATTTTCGGTCGCATTCCTTATCATAGTTTAGTGCGGCCCGGCCTCGTGACCGCCTTCGGAAAAATCGAATAAACAATGGCAATACCATGCTGAGAGCTACGACTCTGGTCGAAACCGATCGATTTGTGTTTGCGATGTGCCGGGTCGCTTCAGCGCATAGGATCAGTTGCATTTGCTATGTTTTTGTGTTACCACCAGAGGACTTTATTCGGGTCAAATGGTGTCGGAAAAATAGCGATAGTGGAGAAAAAAGAAGGCAACATTCGAGAATCTCGTGCCTGTGTGTGTGGGCAGCAAATTGCTTTCGTTCGTTAAAGTTCTGATCTATTTCTATCCATTCGGTTGCCTTCCCCACCTAAACTGTTTGTTGTGTTTAAACGACGAACCATGTCGGATGGCTGGACCCCAAATTTTCCGGACATTTTTCTGCGGTTGCCAACATGAACAAGGTGGGTAGACAAACCACCCGACACGCGCAGTCAATAAGTCGAGTTTCATTAACATACAATACCAAACCGTAGCCTGCAGGCATGTTTTCTGGATTGGTAGAATGGGCAAGCTTTGCCGGTGAAGCATAGCTTAGGAACATAGGAACAAAGGAAGAACTCGCGTGAGGGGGGGAATTGCTCCAGGCGCACTGTGGCGTCTAACGATGGAAGTGTCAGTGTCACCTTACAGCTTCAAATTGGGACGCGCTATGTTGTGCCACCGCAAGTCCCCGGTGGAATGTTACTCATGCTGCGTGGGTGATGGTTCGGTGATGTTTGATGCGGACCGGGACAGTATTTGACAAACCCACAATCAACACTCAGTGATGGTTAGAGAACTCCTCGAGGCAGGCTTCGAGTAGGCACCAAGGGAAAATGAAAAACGAAACACAAGAGATGCGACAAGAGAGACAAAGTGAAGGGGAAAAGATATGTATGTAAATCAATTACGTGAGCGGCGTATTGATAGACGACCAGAAAAATGCATCAGCGAAGCGACCTGATCAACACTCTTTTTCCATCCCGAATATATGTATTCGCTTCAGTACCACCTCACGACGACATGCTTGTTGTGGATCGTGAAACATGAAATTGTACGCTTCGCCGTGAAGCTTGTTTTACCGCAAACAAATGGGAATAAATGCGGATACATCACCCTACGAAAATGGAAATAAACCATTCAATTAAGGTCATTTTGAATTAATTGAATGGTTGGAACAGATCTTCATATATTCAACACACTGTAAACGCAGTACAGTTTTATCGAATTTGAATATTGCAAAGAACAATCGGCACTTTCAAACTGTAACTAACCTGTACTAATAGAGTGCCTTATTTTGGACAAAAGCCTTAGGTATTAGCTATCATTATTCAAAAGAATAAGAATAGTAATAAAAACAATAATAATAATAACAAAAAGTAATAAAATATGAGAAATTATCACCTTTAAATAAACAAATGTAAATAATTCCAGTGTTGAATTAGATGTGGACATTACAGTAGTTTTATTAGATCTCCAATTTCCAGATCATTTTTCATCTTTATGACTTTATGAGTTTAATTTTGAAACTGTAAATATGTCTTCAAAATGATTCAAAATAAATATAAAATTCTTGTCTCACGGTGTTAGTGTGGAAACTCCTCCTAAACGGCTGAACCATGTTTAATCAAACTGTGTTTCTTAGGCACACATGAGGTTTTTAACTATTACTCATGTCTGGAAACTACGTTCTTTTTTAATATATTATATTTTAACACATATATTGGTTTGTTTGTCTATATTCGGGACCTAAATTTGACGTGTGACCTCAACTCGAAAGTATAAACGATTTAAAGGTGAGTTGACTCCGAACAAATCGTTTCTTTTCAATAATAAGAATGTTATTAAATCTATGTTATTTGTCGGTAATAAACAATGTTTTTTAAAGTTTTAATATCTATGGCATATGAGTCAATGCAAACGTCAAAGAAAAAACATGCAAACGCCGTAGAGTTTGGTTTTTACAGAGCATTGCACCTATAAAATGGACGATCAAAATGTGTAGTTAAAAAGCAAATATTTACAACAGTTGTCTTTCAAAAAATGTTTAACCGAGCCTGTTAGTTAAGTATAAAAAGAGTGTTGCAAGCTATTTGTTTCATATTCAGGAGAATATTATAACCCAAAGTCAGCATATATTTCAATACTTTACTGAAAACGGGTTAGTCTTCTAAAACAATTCACTTAAAAACAACAAACGGTAATTTGATAGCGGATTTTACGGACCGGAGATCATGCCCGCACTATTTCGATTCGTAGATATCTGATTTCGGTGTACAAACGAGCGCCCGGCCGGGACGGTCGCCTGTGGATGGGAAAAGTTTTAATGTCACGACTTTGTACGTCAAGCTGTTTCGCACGCGCTCTTCCCGCCCGAATCCATTATTAAAATGACAATCGTTGCAGCACGCACAGGCGAGGCACAGCTAATGGAAGCACGAGCACAACAACTGAAGACCGTGAACCGTATTGAACCGGCGCGATCATTACGTGCAGCCATTTTCAAAGGCTTTCAATGTCAGCTTCGGACGATGACAGGCGCATGGAGCTGGGGAAAACTTATGGTAACCATGTTTTTTTCTTTTTTTTTTTTTTTTGGTGTGGAGGGCAACTGGCGTTCAACTGCCAAGATCTAAAGATATGCCATATTTCAAAGGGAGAAAGTGGAGTGGTTTATTTTTGGCCGTGCTTTCGGCATGCTTTTGCGAGTGCCTATTGAAAAATTTAAGAATATTTCTTATCATCAACGCGAAACCGGCGCCGTTTCTCTGCCGATCTCGGATTTAATAATGTAGCGCCTCGCGCAAAAGCGGCATACATTATACACCCTCCATGCGATGATGTTAATTCTCCTTTTTAGTAAGTTACTTTCATCCCCACCGGCAAACAAATACACACAAACGGAGGGAGTTCCGCCGGTCGGAGGCGTTACACTCAACGTATTGAATAAAAAATCACGAAAAAAGAAGAAGGATTCCTACAAATTCGCCCAAATAGCGTAACATTAGCCTTGAGCGCCGCTTCTCGGCTCAGCGGAACAGGAACAGACGTTCATATTTCTTGCCAGCCACCTATCCCCCACCACCCCAACCCCCGCAAGGCGTGACTTTGCTGACTTAAATGTTTTACCATTCTCTTGATCTCGAAGCGCCCGCAGTCGGCTGGCTTTCCGTCGGGGGGAAAAAAGGCCTTCATAATGTATGCGATGCAGGATCCGCGATCCGGAAACGAGAGCTCTGACACCCAAGCTCACCTGTGCCACCCAAACGGGGCGCAAACTTTCCCCGTTGGGAAATCCACAGAATACGCGAAACGAAAGAAAAGGGGAGAGAGTGCACAAACACAAAATTGTGGCCCTTCAACCAAGCACTACACCTTTGAACACGAACGATATCGTACGTACGGAAGAATGTATGGATGAGCTAGAGTAGTTCCGGTTTTGCCGTTCACTTTGCCGTGTTCTTTACAACCAACATCCCGTAAGAACTGGTAACTGCGTATATCGAAGGGAATGGAACCGTGCAACCAATACTCTGCTTCCCACCGGAAGGAAATGGGTTTGAACGAGTCACACAAACTCTAACCCATCGATTTCCGGAGTGACTTTTGGAAAATATGAACAGCGGATCACTTCCCGAACGTGATGTTGCCACACCTGTTCAAACTTTTTCCGTCAGCAAGGGGAGAAAGTGTACAAAGTGTAACGATAACCGCTGAAAGCGATGATTGAACCACTACGCGGGGTGAGAAATATGAGAGTTCAAGAACTCCGACGGAATTCCGGATATACATATTATACTTTACGATTTGCAGCCATAGAACTTATAGTTTTAGCTAATAACAGCTTAAGCTAATAACAAATCAAAGGATTTAATTGCAACACGTAAAATCCAATTATAAATAAATACAAGCAGAAAGGTTTGTACAAGTGGATTTTCCTGCCCATTACAATTAGGAGAAAAGGTAGCAAGATGCCTCAGAGGGGTAAAATGCACCAGTAATGTTTTAACAGAATTAAGCAGATTAAAACAAAATGAAGATATTGAATTCTAAAATAAGATTAAAGAGATCAAACGCTGTAACAAGTGTTTAAGTTAAATATTGAAATGAAGCAAATATTTATGATGTACAAAAATATTTTACTCAACGAATGACGAAAAGAAATTGATGAATAATCTTTACATTCTGATTTTGGAGCAAACATTAAAACATCATCATCGAGAAGCAATATGCAACAGGTTATGAGGGACAGAATGCAGCGCTACTGTTAAGAAAAACACATTAGATTCCCAAACATATTCAGTATAGCACTTTCCCCAAAATTTACTTTAGTAATTAAAATACTAAATTTACTCAAGATTTTAGAGATCTGTATCCGCAACTCACATATGATTAATTTTAGATTTTCATATTGAAATTTGTCTTGTTAAATTCATGGTGATGGTTTTGGTCCACTATTCGAGCCCTTTTTGACCCACAATTTTAAATTAAACGTATAAAAGATTGCTCTCGAAAATCTTTGCTTTGATAAAAATCTGAGTGTTCTGATTTTCATTTTATTTCTGAATTTCATTATTTCTGAATTTCATTTAATTTATTTATTTTATCTTTATTGTAGTTGAAGAGACAGAAATAAGAGCGGTAGAAATTAGGATTATTTGTCTAGAATGAACTACGAGGAATTTATTGTTTTCGCTTAAGAGGTACATCTTGCCTCAGATTACCTTAAATCGCAAAGATTACAGGAACTGAAACATAGCGAAAGTTCTGCATTAAAGGTATTCTATTTCGCATCGAAGTGCGATTCTTCGTCCCACCTGCAATGCTTTTTAATTCGTTTCCACCCACACCGCTGCCCACGCATCGTCCCATCGCCACAAGGATTATTTCCGCTACCAAAAGCCGGGCGAAGCGGAATCGCGAGCATAATTACGATGTTAGCCGTTCAGGATCGCACCGCATTAGCCGGGCATTAGATAAATGATTGCCAGAACAAGGCTTGGCGGGCGA
This sequence comes from Anopheles coustani, assembly GCF_943734705.1. Taxonomy (NCBI): domain Eukaryota; kingdom Metazoa; phylum Arthropoda; class Insecta; order Diptera; family Culicidae; genus Anopheles; species Anopheles coustani. The sequence continues at coordinate 66,593,139 of NC_071288.1, read as the reverse complement.
GCGCACTGATAGCACGAAACAGTTCAACCCCGTGCAAGGTTCGAGGTCTAGGCCGGCGTGTGAAATTGAAGCCGTACGTTTTAATGTCGCTCCGAACACCCTTTCGGTCGTGGCGTGTCGGTTACCGGAGCTCTCGCAATGCGATCCGATAACGTGCCCGGTCGGCACAGTGGAAGCAAACTAATTAAGTTAATCGAAAAGCTCTAATCCGCTTCTTCCCTCTTACCCACCCCGCTTCGCAACAGAGTGTTCAGGGCTTTTCCCCGGCCTACAGATCGGTGTCCAGAATGAATCAAATCCCAGGTGACACTCGGCAAATGAAGCCTTCAAAAACGGAGTGGCGACTTCAAAGGAGGGGACAGAGCAAAGGGAGCTGAAGTAAGATAGATTTTGAGCTGGGAAATGCCCCAACAGCAGCACGATGTACGGTGGACGACCCCTTTCCAAAAAGCTGACGCGACTACCAGCGGACCAAATTACCTCATGATACGACCCGCGAAATGAGGTACATTTCGATGTTCGTGGGCTCGCGCAATATGCTAATTACGTGACCGGCGGCAGCTCGACGGTGGTGTTTTTCTTTGAAGCCGATGTTGGTGTTAAAGCGGCCATTCGGAAACACCCGTCATCGGCCTCGCCTCCACCCCAGGTTGGCACTTTGCCACCGTTTTCCTACAGCAGACCACACGCTCCCGTTCACTCCTCTTTCTATTCCTACTATCAGCTCTAGCCTAACCCTTGAACCAACCTATTGAGGCCCTCATGAGCACTGTTTCGCTGTTCAGGTTTGAGGTTTAGTTTGCGCCGGTTGATGTACGTTCAAATTATCCTTTCGCGTGACCTTACCGAACAGGAAAGGGGAGAAACTGCAGCGATAGCGTTTAAACTATAGCTAATGATAACACTTCACCTAGGTTCTGCTGATATGAAAACTTATATGTGCATCTGATCAGTATTCGGAGCTAGGTTACATTTATAACAGAGTTGAAAACAGTGGAGTCGGCAAACTTTGTCTGTACTTCGAACAACATAGAAATTAAAACCACGAGCATAAACAACGTTTCGGCAAACATCAACTACGAACTTTTCATTATGTGATGGTGTTACCAGAGTGGAAATACCAACCAACCAAGGTTTTCGCTATCCTTGAACTGCATGCGGAATAACATGCATAACGCAGCCTTTATTCGTGGTGGAAAATTCCATCCAAATATCAAAAGATAAATCATTGCATCTCAAATGTGTTCTCAAATTACATTTTACATTGTAATTTTCTACTTATTCAGTGGAGTATTTAACGGACTAAGCGGTAGGCCCCGACCCTCCAAGAGCCAAATTCGCAAGATTTATACTTACACAAATATTGTATGGAATTCATCAATCTTCTGTAATGATTGGCAAGTAACGAGTTAAAATGGGGTCAGTCTTATAACAATGCGTAGTTTTACAGCATCCTGTAAAAATCAATGCTAATAACCATAACGAAATAATAAAATTATGGTCCGGTATATAATCAGTTTAGAACAAACGATATTTTATAGTTTATCAAATGGAAATAAGCATTTATTTGCATCAAAACAACACGATTTTGGAATATATCAAGCATAGAACTAAAATAATTCGTTAAAACTTGTACAGTTTCATTCAATTTATATCGAGTATTCCGTTTTTTACTCCACTTATTGAATTAGGATTGTTAGACGAATTTGATTAAATCAAACTTCGAAGAGCCCTGTAAAACTTTTTAATTTTAGGATAAAAGTAATAGCTAACATTGATTTTGTAGAAAAGTATATAAACAAGACGAAAGATTATCATTTTAAGGGCTCTCATGAGTACTGTATTAAACTGATCAATAATAAGTTTCCTGTAGTTTTATTTTGTCTCTTTAGGCACATTTGGAACACATATAGTATGTGTTTGAAACATGCCTAAGAAAACTTGGATAAAATTATTCAATCTTAATCAAAACAAGTGAATTTTATTTTATTGCTACAAGCAACTTACAACAGCTACTGATACCACCGTTTCAAAGTAGGAGCGAACAAAACAGTGTTGTTTTCGTTGAAATAAACAAAACAGCAGGATATTGAATGAACCATAATGTTGTTATGATGGTTTCCTTCGATCGAAACTGTGGATCTCCGTAGTTTCACTGGATACGCTTCGCCGTTTCCCCCCAATCCACTCAAAATCACCCATCCCTAACGGGTAAACATGCAGTTACCGTGAACCGGGTTGATCCCTTTTCTCGCTACCTTTCCCCCCGTGTTCTCGAGAGGAAGTTTTCACAGGTTTTAACAATGGAATCGAACGTTCGAACACACACACCACCCACACAGTGCACATATGCCTGGCACGAGCCCGCACACACAAACCCACGTGCGAGGAAATAACATCTTCGACCCACATTTACTGGAATTTCCTTGTACCGCGCGCGCTTCCCGAACCCCAAACCAGCGACCCCTAACGACCTTCGTCGGGTGGCTAACAGCCCGGAAAAACCATCAACCCCCTTGTGGGAAGGAAGGAGAAAAAAAGGAAGCAAATCTCTCCCGTGCAAAATAACAACAATCAAGGCATCGAAAAACTCTACACATCGCAATCCAATCCTCGAACACTAACAAGCCGGGAGGACTCGGGTGCGCTTCACGTGCGTACGTTTTTTCCTTTGGTTGGAAGCGCCAACCCAACCACCCAACTTTGACGCCGTATCGAGGCCCCAAGGCCGGTGTAGCCAAGTGTCGAAACAAATTATCGTCAATAAATTGCTGTTTGTTAGTAGCGCACGGTGGCACAACACACACACTCGAGAAAGCGAAAGAGGGGGTGAGAGAAGAGGTGCTAAGGACTGCCAACACCAAGGACTCGACGGCCCTCGTTGAGTTCAACTGCAGCCTCTGCGGTGGGTCGTTACCGGGCAAGCAAGAGGACATAAAAATACACTGGATGAGCCACACGAGGGTCTGCATTCAGATGGGGACAAGCCGTCGTTGCTGGGCGCTGCGATTAGGTGCGACTCTTTATGTTGTGTTGCTTGAAAGTAGAAGTTTTCGAGGAGAGGAACATTATCGCTCGGAAATCTTCGAAACAGGCTTATTTTATTCGTAACTCCAGGAGGTATTTGAATTGTTTTCTTCTCTTCATTTTAGAATAAGCTTTAAACAAAAGTTTAAAATTAAATTAACAAAGCTTTGAAACTAAATAATAAAAATGAAACAAATAATCAAAGAATCTAATGACTTCATTTTGCGATGAAATTCCATGAACAAATAGAATCCTCACAACACAACACCAAATAAGACCATTCGACACATTTTACCTAGCTAAAACAACAACCAAATGGCATTCGGGATCATATTATCATGTAATAAAGCCATGATGTGCCGGAAAACACGTACCGCGGCTTTAAAAAAAACGCGGAAAAGCCAACACGCGTGACACCGACCTTTTCTAAATTTCCACAAAAACACACACGCTCGAAAGGCGTCGACCGGTAGTTTTGTTTGACACGTGCTGCGAAAAACTCATTTTCACAGGATCCCCCGATGCCATTGGCACGGAACTAGGAAAAAGGAAGCAAACCAAAAAAAAAACAACTAAACTGCGAAGTTCAAACAATCGTTTCGCACGAGAACGCACAGAATATATTCATTCACGTCCTCCCAAACGGGGGGCTTTTTCGGATCGTATTTTGTTTGTAAACATAATATTTATAAATAATTATAATTTCATCTGCGCACGGTAAAGGTGCCCTAGCGCCGGTTTGGAGGGTTTTCCCTTTTTGTTTTTCGGTTTTGACGCACGTGCGTGTATGTATGTTTCGCAGCATAACATTCGTGGGGGTTACAACATTTTTCGCCACTCCTTTTCGGTCGTGCGTGCTTTTGTTCTACCATTCAGGTATTCTTTAACAGTTTTAAAGCAAGCAATCGTATCATTCGATCAAGTTTATGGCGTATGCTTGGCACGATATGCAGCATAAAAATGATGATATATAGAAACAAGGTAAATTAAACACCCGTGAAACAAGGGCTATATTTTATATTTAAAATTAAGCCTTTAAGAATAAAACAACAATTTTAAAATACCTTTTCACGTCAACTTTTCCGTTCTGTATTGCTTTAAAACGATAAAACTTTGTTTTTTAGTTGGACTCTAACGATATTGTTTAATGTTTAATGTTTAATTTACAATACTAGTTCTTTAGTAACGGGCGATAATTCCTTTAACATCTCCGTAATCAGTTTTCAATTTTTTTAAAGGGAAATTGAAGCTTTATTAAGTTAAACATATTTACATGTGTAAAGATTTTCCTTTACAGGATGGCAGCTGTTAAAATTTACTCACATCTGTTGAACAGATGTTTAAAACTTGTGTAATGGACTGGTTGTTGCTTTAAAGCTCGAAATACTTTACATACTAATTTATTGCTACTTATATTAATCTGAAACTAGTTTATTTACTTATGCAACTAAGTTACGAATCAATCCATGTATTGATAGGAGACATTGAGCTCTTGTTGATATATTTGTATTGGTCAACTGAATGTTGATTGGTTCCACACGATTTGTAGGGGTCCTCCAATGAAGGTTTAACATCATTTTTAGTATCTTGTTTGCTCTGATTTGCAGCTTCTTTTTGTGTGTGCTCGCACACTGCGACAGCAGTTTTGAGTTCATTTCGATCCCGTTACGATCGAAATACTAATATTTCAATTTCATTTTTGCCAATTTGCTATCCGTTGCTATGCCTTCCCATAATCAACTCTAAGGATTCTCTGTTTTTCAACAACATCGTTTCACAAGCTCTGTTTTTTGTTGTACATCGAGCTTCATAAAATAACGAAATTAATCGACGAGCGCTGAATGTAAACAACAAGTGACCACACCCTGAGCATATTACATTAGCATGATAATTTGGTTGATAAACGGAGCGCTTCCAATCATCGGCATTTATAGCCAAACACCGATCGACGCTGTGATGACGGAAAATTGATCCATGAAAACAAAACCCACACCGAGGGCGAAACCGATTTAGGATGGTAAAAATAAAACCCACAGCCAAGTTACCGGTGGGGCGAACCACCGCAAACACATCGTTATTTGTGGCTGTCCTCTCCAGATTGGTAAACAGGGTGTTTGTTTCTCATCCGTTCATCACCCGCAACTAGGTTTGGGATATGTGCAAACGTATGTGCTGTTTTGTTTTTTACGTTTTTTCTCCTTTTTTCCCAACCGACAAAAAGCCAGTAATCTAACACCCGAAGTCGTTATCACATCGTTAATAAACGCCACCATCATCAAATAGCGAATTAATCATCAGGTTTATGGGGGTGCAGCACTTGTGCGCATCATCCCCCTCACCGGCACGAGTTCCCCCGAGGGAACGGAATGGGGGAAGGGGGATGGTGCGCTGGAACACAACATTGTATTTGGCGGTGACAGGCAGGAAGGTGAACGGCACATAACGCTTGATGTGATTGCCCTCGAGAGATGTGCCTGTCTAGGTGGCGCGGACGAAGTGTCGAACCATTAAATCGAGTGGCGCGGCTACTCGAAACATGAAAACGCATTGACGGTAACGACAAGTTTGGTGGTGATGTTCGTTTTTTGTTCAAACTGTGCGTTGAAGTATCTTTCCTAGGTTATTGCCTGTTTATGTTTCGTTTAATATTTAGTTATCTTTTTTATACATATTTTTTTCTTTTTTTATCTTTTGTTTTTAAATATTAACATTACTTTTACCATAAAATACTTATTTTTTCCCTTCTAATAAAACCTTACTTAATTATATTTTTTAATCACTTCATTTCTATGCCTACATCAAAACATCAAATTAATTTGATTGAACAAAATAGCTTCAACCTTGAATGTTCTTTCAAATCAATGTATTCTCACAGTGGGAGCAACAAAGGAAAAATAAAATCAATTTTCTTGCCTCAAATTCTACCCTGCATTCCTTGCTTGCCTGACAGATTGCTTCAAGTTTTTCTGTTATCAGTTGTCACAACAAAGATTACGTCATCGCGCTGTCACCGTTATGAATGGCAGGTGGGAGGGAGGGCATGGAGAAGGGAAGAAAAACAATCGGCGCATTTTTATGTTACTTTCGTGCGTTTTTTTTGCGTGCCGGAAAACCGTCCCTGGCGATAACGTATCTCGCCGTGCGACCGGATAAAACTGGGCGTTCATGAATGTACACACATACACTGAGACACGCAGTCCTACACAACGCGCAACTCAACCCTCACCCTTTGCCTGAATGACGGTGGGAGAAAAAAAAACGTACCAAAAATCATCCAATTACGACACGGCATGCAATGGGGGGCGGGTACGGCGTCGGACGAGGCAGGAAGTGAATTTAATTAATATTTATTTGAAACGAAGTGGCGCCAACATCGGGGCGTCCACATTCCGCGACCGAACCGAAATTCCCGCACCGTGTCACGGAGAAGGCGTTTGGGCGTGTTCCCTTTTTTCGCGCGCGATAAGAATCGCGTCCAGGTGTAGGAGCGAATAAAAAAAAAAGGTTAAACAAACGACGACAACAGTGAAAAAATTCACGTACTTTCAAAGTTTCACCCGGTGAACCCTGTAGCGGGGCGATGAATTTAATTATTTTTTGTCCATGAAGAACCCACACACGCACGCACAGGGTCACGCGCAGTATTACACAGCATAATCTTAACCCGTACCACACCATCACGCCTTCACGCCGGGCGCGAACAAATAAGAACAAATGCGTGCCCGGGAAAACAACCGGAAAACATATGCGGACCTTTTGAAAGTGCTCGCACCACACACACACACACGCACCAACAAACGCATGCATACGGGCGTACCGGTATCATCCTCAATTGAATTACCTTCGGCGTAGAAGGACATTATTCACGGAAAACCCATTTGGCTGGCCAGGTTAGCACGCGTTTCCAAACCATGCAAGCACACAAACCCATTTTCCATGGGACAACTATGGCGAAAGTAAGCCGGGGGAGAGTGGGGCGGGGGGAGGTAAGATAAAAAGGGCAAAGTAATGCTGCGATGTTGTTGTTGTTGCAGTGAAAAGATTTGCAAAATAAATGACTATCATAAAAGCGTGTACGTGTTTTTCGTACAACACTCCAAAAGTGTGGACATTTTCACACCTTCATTCGGGAGGCATTTTATTTTTTGTTCGTATTTGTTTTTCTGGAAAAACCGCAACGGTTTGCTTCAATGGAAAGTATTCGCACCGAACGTTGGTGTGATGGATAGGTGTTTATTTACGTTACACAGCGGAGAAAGGTAACAAATGGTTTCAGAAGCGAAGAATATCAAAGACCACTTTTTGGCGGCCAAGAGCGTTACCCAATTTCGTTTACAAACGATAAAGTTATCCATTTAAATTCGTCGATGGTGAGGACGTTGCAACAAAAAAAACACTCTACAACGGAGAGGAAAAAAACATTATCAATCTGCAAGCAAAAGAAGATATCGACCTTAGAAAATTCTGAGAATAGACTAAACTTGTAACTGTGTTCCTGACTAAATTACTGAGAAAATGAAACATTCCTTCACGTGCGAAAGACTCATCTCACCAGCATCGGAATGTCAAACCGTTACGGAGTGAAAAACAAAACGTGAAACATTGAAGATAGGGAAATGGAAATTGTCTCCATGCTTTTCTTTTGGAGTAAAATTGCTTATTTAGTAAGTGCCCCTAAAAATGGAGTAATCAACGTACAGTGGTATAAGGAGAGGACATATGTAAAATAGATAAGAAATTGAATTTTTAACAAACTGATACGAGATGCGATCTTAATAAGTTTATTAGAAAAGGTCTTACACATATTTTAAGTTAGAAACGAGTAAGCAATGAAACTGGAAAATTCCAATTAAAGGAAAAAAATAATAAAATTTTGTGTATTTACACAAGCAAAAAATATGTTAGGCCGAAGATATATCAGTGACATTAAAATAAAATACAAATGAACAAAAAATAAATTTAGATCGTACGATTTTTATGTAAAGTTATTTAAAACCTATTTAAATAAAAACAAAGATTGAAAACACCACTGTTGAAAATGATTACCAACAAATGTAAGAAGACCAAGTTCTCACGAATTACGTGTCGTTACAGTTACTCAAAAACTAAAATTACAAATGCATTATAACTGACGTGGGTTTCGCCAAAAATGTGCATACAACGTCCATCCATCGCACTTACATTGTCCCACCGTGCAGACGCTGGAACCGTTAAAGAAAACAGCGATCGGATTGAAGCACATTCTTTTGGCTGAATCATCCAAACGGTTTCGGTTGCTTTTTATCCCGTACGTTGCAGGCGTCCATTTTCCGTTTCGCCAACGGTACGTACACACCTTGTAGCGCCAAGTGAGCGATTTTCGCAGCAGAAGCGAGATTTAATGACCTCGCATCGCCAGCACATCGCACACCACACACCACACACCACACACAACAGATTGCTGTCGAATTTTGTTGCCCAAAGTTTCGTACCTTTGCCTTCAAAATACGCTTACGCCGAGCAAAGGAAAAAAAAATCCCGGTGTATTGCGGTAAAAATGCTGGGCACTGTTGCGCGAAAAATAAAACCCCTTCCGAGCTACCGACGACGAGCATAAATGTTGCCGAAAGAGGCTTCTTTCAAAAAGCAAATTTGCTTCTTTAACCCTAACCCCCCTCCTCCACTAACCGCCCGTATGCAATTCTTGCGTTTTTGCCACCGGCTAGCGTAGATTTCCCTGGGCGTTTTTTATCCTTTCCAAACAGCAGTCCCCCCCCCCCCCCCCCCCCTTCGGCTTAATGCCTGCTTGGTAATCTTTTTCAGAACCTTTAACGTCCCGTTAAATAATTAATTATAAGAATCTTTTTGCACCCGTCGATAAGCCCCTTTTGCTCCGTAGTCTTTTGTTTTTCATTGCCTCAAATGGTGAACCCTTTTTTCCGTTTCTATTTTTCATCTTGCGCAAAAAACTGTAAAATAAGAATCTTGCACTGCCCAGCACCTTCACGGGTGAACCTTTTTTCATTCATGCATTTTTCCACTTAACAAATCCGAATGCTTAAACGATAACGATACTTTATCGTTTTAATTATTTCCCACGTTGTGCGTAAGTTTCTGTTGTGTTCTGCAATTTCCACAACACATTTTTCCCGGGATGCTGTAGTGGGAGAGTCCTAGAGAGGAGAGTTTCATAATTCATAAGTCCGCAGTAAAACAGCGAGAGCAACATCCCACTAAATGTGCATTTGCAGGTGAGATTGCAACGGTGAGATACGGAGGAGGAAAGGTGAGATACCTGTGAAAACTAATTAAAAACTATTCTCACAACGACCGGTGTTCTACGTAAACGCCTCTAAATCATGTTTCATTGTAATGAGCTTCTGGGAAGGGCCGAGCGACGAGAAAACATAATTTTTATATCATTAAGAAAAGTTCACCTGTTTTACGGGTCCTTTTTTCGGGTGAATAAATAATTCGGTAGACAAAAATAAAATAAAATAAACCAACGTTCCATCTGTCCAACCGAGCAGACATGGCGTATTTCAACCTTGGTGCCGAACTTATGCCGAATAATTGGTGCACGTTTACCTTCCATTAATCACCGGCACGAAATTAAACAATTCCTCCGCATCATAAATGTCATCCGGCCTGTTCCCACGGTACAGTTCAACTCCACCGAGCGTCCGAGATAATTTGCAACCATTTTTCCCGACCACGGGCACAACTGTGCCGGCATGAAATACCATCATCGTTACAAGGCGCCTCGCGGATCGGCCATCATCATCATCATCGTCGCCCGGGACGAAAAAGAAACAACATAAATACGCGGACGAGAAATCGATCTCATGCACGAGCGATAATCGACGACCCCGAGCGGATGCTCGAAAGCCGATAAGTAAATAAAACTTTGGGACAAAAATTGCTCGCAACTTCGCGCCCATCGGAGTAAGGGAAAAGTGATGCCGCACGGATAATATATCCTTGGCTCCGATCGTTGTGACACGGGGGCACGTTTTTACGAACGCGAATTAAATAAAGGAACGAAGAATGAAAATGGTATGCAAGAACCAACGGTTAGCCCCCGGTGTGTTTTCCATGTTCCTTTTTTCCGGTCCGGCACTCCCGGGATGAAAAACAAACCGTGAGCAGCGAGATCACTTCACCGAAGGGTAACACAATCGTGTAAAGTATCGCAACGAACAACGAAGGTCTACCCCTCAAGGGGTACTCGGGGGGATGAAAAACGAACCTCCCGAGCAAAGCCAAGTACGCTAATCAACCTTCCTCGATCGCATTTGCGCGCAAGTCAGATACCTTTCGCTGACATTTTGCGGCCCAGACTGGATCCAATGCTCCATTTTGTTTGCTTTATGCTCGCGGCCGGGATGGTGCACGACGACCAGAAGAGGGGTGGGGGGTGGACGGTCTGCAGATAATCGAAACCCGTTTGCCACGGGGTTATGTAACGGTTTTCTTTATGCCGCCGGCTTGGTGCACTTTAACAGTGCCAGAATAAGAAAAGAGAAAGGCATAATCTGAGCCGTGTCAGTAAAAATAAAAACCATTAGCTTTAACTGCAGCGAGCAAAGCGAGGAGATAAGGAACGCCTGCTTTGCGATTCGGTTAAATTATCCTACGAGAGGCATTTCGCTGGAAGCTTTAATTTTTTACAGTAAAGCTCTAAGGATTCGTCAGAAAATAATATTCTTAAAAGGATTCGGTAGGATCGAATAAACGTAACGCTCCATTTTATAACCCATTCGTTAAATTTATTCACTGATACCTGAAATTAACTCAAAAAGCTTAACAAAACCACCAGAGAGAGAAAGAGAGGCAAACTCTAACGAAGCGGTTATGTAACATTCTGCATAGGATGACAAATTCGGAAACATCCCAACAGTCATTATCCAACCCCGGAACGGAATCACCACCACCAACATTTGCAACACCATCCTCCATCGTCATTACTAACAACGAGGCGTCGTTCCGGCGACCAGGAGTCCGTAACTCTGCATCGTATCCTCCGGGATGATGTAGGGCCTATGTGGTCATGACTGCAATGGATGCAATTTAAATTTGATAATGTATGCAAATGGACCCCCTGCACTTCGGTTTCCATGCGACACGTTGGCTGAACAATGGATGTACGGTACGCAAAGGATATCATGGTGACTCCTGACACAAGTATACACAAGCTTCACGGGTTGAAGAATGGGAGTGTATTGCTAAATGCATACCAATCGTGCGCGAATGCAATTCCAATTTATCCGATGGAGAACCAACGCGGAGCACTTGTCAGACTTTCTGGAACCCTGAACTATAATTTGATCCAGATCCGTACAATTCTCGTCGATCTATCTCATTTGGCAAGACACCACGCGCCTTGGAGGTGGAAATGGACGCGGTATGGACCAACTCTCAGAGGTACTCGAAAGCTTCCTTCCATTTGCCTTCCGAAATGCCGAACGAGTTGACGCCGTTACGTTGACGGTTGCACAACTCCAATTCTTTCTGCAGCACGGCAATCGGAACCATTTTAGCCAGAGAGCTCGGTTCCAATTTGCTGAAAACAATCCCAACCGGTACCGGGAAGATAAACTGCAGTGTCCCATCCCTCAGCAGACGGCTCCCACATCCCCCCGCGCTTTGCAAGGGAGTAAATAAATTCAATTGAGTAAACACAAATCCACTTTTGAACGCTGGTGGTTCAAGTACGTACAGCGAACGGGATGAAGGGCACTAAGTCGTCGAGATATTGCGGAGTTAAGGGCAAACTAAGGCGACGGTGCAGGCAATGCTTTATTTCGGGCAAACGATTCTCGCTAAAGACAACATCTTCCAACGTATATGAGGAGTTTTAAATAGCATTAAAAAAAGGAATCAATCAGATTTGACCACCAAAAGGGGTTTTAAACGATTGCAAGTTTCTCTTAACAGCAATTGTCAAACACTCATTTCACTCATGTGGAACTCAACTTAACTTGTCTAAACGCGAAATAAATAAGCAACTGTTCATTAAACGTAGCCAGACCAAGGTTACTCATAAGGTTAAGTCATACATAACAATTTTAAGCAAACATAGCGCCATCTTGGAATTTATGATAACTAAAAGAAACATTCGTAATCGTTTAAATTTAATTCTATAACAAAAACAGTTGAACCAGGATGTCAAACACATTTATACTGATCAACTGCTATCAACCATATGATTCCTGAATCATAAAATTTATTTGATTGAAATTTTAAGGAATACTCTGTGTATCTACAGCACCCGGCGATTCTAACCTCAAAATTGGTGCATTTTAGTAATCAGCACCATCAAGGTAAAGAGACATGAAAAACTGTGGCGATCCACCCTGTAGCTTGCTCAACTGGCAACTTTAGAAGGAGTCAACAGTATAAAACAATTTCAAATGAGCGTTAAACGAAATAAACAACGTCGTCTTATACGATTTAAGTTCACTCGCATGATTCATGACATTAAATAAGCATTCTTATTATTTTTATTGATGAAATAATATGGTTCATGTACAATTCTGCATAGTTTGTTTACCGGCTCATCAGTGCCGGTTGACAGTTAGCCTTAATTTATTGTGAGTCATGTATACGCGTGATGAGTTCAGAAACTTTCAGTCAACTGAAATGAAGACGAGTTAATGTTTCTGATAAATGAAAGTTGCTGTTATCTATCTGCACCTAAACAAATTGCATCAGTATATTCGGAACGTGAATCTTCGGTTAAATGATACATTTTGGTGATACCATAAATAATACTGATGGTTAAATATGTCTTCAAAGATTGAAATTCATTCCTTACACCTACATTCCACAAACTAATAACCAATGGATAAGTGGCGTAGAAGCACCGAATATATCATGCTTTTGAAATGCCATTACATCCTGTTGGATTATTGCGCCCCAAAACAAAAATCGATAGCCCATCTCGGATCTCTTCCCGGCGAATGGCTTTTACGAGAGATGAGATCATCAACCTGCTGCAGATATGGTCCATAAACATTGATCATGGTTCGCGGTTTTATCTGGCTGCTGAAATGGGAGCTTTTAATAAACCTTTCAACGTCATAACGCTACAACAGCCGGCTTTCATATAGGACAGTGTTGAGTAAACGACTCCACATTTAGCGTATACATAATTTATTGGAGTAAGCATGAGCGAAGTAAAGAGAAGCTGGCTTTTGGCGAATCACACGCACATAAGCGCTTTAGCGTAAAGTGGAGCTGGTCCAGGCCCCGGTGTGCTGCATCCCATTGCTGGCAGGCGACATACCCAAACCCGGAGCGCCGTACATTCACGACCGTCGTCGCAGCTGCAGCTGCATGATCTGCACTTTTCGCCCAGCGCTCAGCGGTCCCAATGTGCATTCCGCACAATTTGCTCAGCTCATTTTGCACGTACTTGAGCGTAAACAATCAGTTTCCGGCGTTTTGCACTCTTATGTTTTATTTATTTATCTAGACTAGGAGCTCACTGTGGTGGCGGGAAAACATGGGCCGCAGCGCGCGACGGGGAGTCGCAGGAAAGCGTAACGATTCGGTGCGGCCAGTTTCGGTTATCCAAACAAATGCACCGCAATCACGATGCCGCGCAGGGTTTTTCGAGCAGTACGCTCGGGAAATAATTCAATCAAGCATGCTAAAGTGTTATTGAATCCATGATGTTGCATGTGTTATCGAAATTGGGATTACTATTCGATAATTTGAAGCGCAATAAATGCTCCAATAATAGCATAATCTACCATCATAAACCTTATAATGGCTTTTTCAGGAAAAAGGGATCGTAAACCAACTCCATTTTAAACCGTCATTTTGAAACCACACGATTTCTACTAACCGCCAATAGATGACCAACTTCACTAGATATCGAATAAAACACACCACCCAGAACCAGAAACGCCCGCTGTTAGCACGTAAATAGAACGATATTCAAATAACCTGGTGCCGCACAGTGGCTCGGCTAGAGATGCGGTCACGTTGTCCAATGTTTTTATAGAGTTTTACGTTGTTTGTGTTCTAAATAAGACGTTTTTGGATATGTGATGAATAAAAAAACAATTTTTATCAAATTTGCTACCATTTTTTCCTTTTTATGTTTATCTTATATAGTTTTTTTATTACTTTAGACTAGGTTTCTTTGGTTTTTGGGTTAATTCAGTTGGTAGAGAAATAAAAGAACATGTATGGCTTATAAACGGAAGAATATCCGTAAAACTACACCAAGCCACTATGTCATGAAGAGAAGCGCTTACTATATTCCGTACAGATTACAATTTCAATCAAGATTTTAAGGATGGGTCTTTGCATGCTTACAACATTACTCTTCGTTCTGTACTAGTTTATTTTATAAATTTCAACATTGCTACTAGCCACTACTTTGTGCAAAGCGTGCAGCTTGGTACCAACCCTATTATTACATTTACCTGACTTTTTTTTTATTTATCTCTTCGTCAATTCTGTTTTGTATGCAAGGACACAGTGGAAGTGAGAGATTGAAATACCTACAACTTTAAATACCTAGTTGTTATGTTTATGCCCTGATATAGTCTCAACGAGTTCCAGTTAGTTTCAAAAAAGCACTGCCTTGTGAAACAATATAAATCAAAAATGTTGTTTGAATTTTTCTTTCATTTTTGAAAAATGTCTGTATATCTTGGTAAAACTGTTAATTGTTATTGTTTTATAATATAGCCAACAAAATTCCCTCTTCAACAATGTGTTGTACAAGTGGGAGAAAATATTTTATAAATGATACAAATTAAATTTGCAAAACAAAGCAATTGAAACAAAACGTTATTTTTCCCGCTTTAAGTAACTTTCAAGGAAGATAGTCAACGCAATGGTGCTTTAAAATTAGTAATATTCTGCAAATTTCATATTAAATTATCCTTTTGTCATATGGAATAGAGATTTTGAAAATTGGTTTCATAAAATACCAAACCAAACGACCGGACTCAGAACCTCTGTGCGCCGGAAGTGATCGAAAATTGAACTGCGAAACGTGTTCGGCAAGCATTTACCTACACCGCATCCCTCGTGCATCATGATTTAGTGCGAATTCGAGATGCCATAGGAAAGTGATTGTGAAATCGAATGTGCGCCAGGCGAGCTTCCTTCAGCGTGCCCACCGCACCAAATGGCTCGTAAAACTTGCAAACTGCAGTGGCGTGGCTAATTAAATGACCGTTCGGCGGGGCGAGGGATTCGGGGTGACCATTTGCTGGCCGCACCTTTCGCGCCATAAAATCGGATAGTTGTTTATGCGTGCGAGATGAATTATAAGTGTCTTCCTGCATTACGGCGACTAAATAGTTTGGTCGCCCAGCGCGAAGGCCTGATACCTGATACCGGGGCAGCACGTATCGTGCGGTTTTTGGACCGTTTGTCGATTGAAGATAATTATCACGCTTGTAAATTGCTTCCTGCATTCGATGTGATAATTAGTCGATGACAATACAACGTGAACATTGAGGGGGATCGATTGGATTGCACAATAAATACTTTCCATAAGTGAAGCGAGTTAGTGATAGTAATCACCATACACTGTTTTCAGGGCCAATTTGTCGGCATCAAGCTGCTCTTTGTTGGTAGTAGGCAGTGAATTGCACGCGCAAGGTTTTTGTTTGGCATCGTTAGGAACCAGTTTGGGCTCATTAAGTTTAACTTTGCCATTATCGGTAGCAACATTGACGCGACGAGAAAATGTCGCGTTGTTGTCGCGCCAATGTTGTTACCGATAATGGCAAAGTTAAACTTAACAAACCCAAAGTGCTTTCTAACGAAACCAAACCAAAAACAGTGCGCGTGCAATTGACTGCCTACTACCAACAAAGAGCAGCTTGATGCCGACGAATTGGCCCTGAAAACAGTGTAAAGACGTGATTAGCGAAGTAGAATTCAACCGAATCAAAACAATATAATTTCCATGAAAAAAAGATTAATAAAATGCATACCATGCACAAGTCCAGCGAAGAAAAGTGTGTATCTTGTCAGTTACGATCGGCATTCAACAAGCAAAACAGTTTTTAAGGACAAATAAAACGCCACAAGGAAAAACCCCTCCCCGGCCGCATTCGGCAACGATTATGCGCGAATAACGATTTTCCATCTTTATGACAGCTGGAGAATTTTATTGGCACTAATTTTAACGGAAATAAAACTGCGCCACAAAGCCAAAACCGCCACCCTTGAAAACCTAGGACCGAACCGGTTTTGCAAAACGAAAAAATACCCCGCCGAACGAGAATAGGGATATAACTTTTCCGCTTCCTTTAACACCGCCTCGGAAAATTGGCTACTTGCGTCAAAACTTCACCGAACGCTCGTTTATCTATTTTATATGGCCGGTGGTTTATTTATTTTTTAAAGACGCCCAAAAGGCAACCCTGAAGGCAGGGGAATATAGTGTTTCGTTTGGTAAAATTATCAAACGAGGCATATTTTTCCCCCCTACTGCCTGGTTGTGTGTTTGTGTTTTTGTGCTTGGTTTTCCCTACATCCCTTTGTCTGTTTCTTGTTTTTTTTTTCGCTTTTGTCTTCGTTTTTTGGTGGGTTTTTTTTCCTTTTTGTTTTTGTTCTTTTGTTCAGCACAGTTCGATTTTCTGGTTGGCCTGTGGTTCCGATAGGCCACCTATTTTGACAGGTTAAAAATTGATATCATTTCGCCAACCGTTCGCCCCAAACAAAGCGCACAAGCGAAAGCCTCGTAAAGTCTGCATGAGATTAGGGCCCCACGGAAAAGTGGAAAAATGGATGGACTCGCAAAGCTCCCTCCCCGGGGCCGTTTCCTATCTCCCTCCACAGTCTCTCTCCCTGCTTAAAGAATACTTTTCCGGCCGGTTTATCGTGCCAGGCGTTTGTTCGGAAAAGATTGAAATGAAAGCCGCCAGTCTAGACGCACCACATGCGCTATCGACGGCACACCAGCATCGACGAGACTGCGGTTGGACCGTGATGCGTGTTTTCCGGACCGTGTAAGAAAGGGCAATTTTTGTTTCGTCATGCTTTCCGGCTGATTTCCTTCACCTCTCCAGCACTTGCGACCTCCACATGATGGGTGTTTTGGGCAAGGTCCGCCAGAAAATGTTTGCCAAAACGCACTTTAACCTTTTTGACAGCAAAAATGTGAAGGAACACACACATACACACACAATCGAAAAACACACGGCACAAAACTGTTGACAGTCATAACCCGCGGGATAGTGTCATCAAATAGGAGCGACAAGAAAGTATTGATCCGAAATGAAATCGGTGGCAAAAGCCTACATATAAAACCCCATCAAACCAGCGGAGGGTTATAAAAAGAAAATAAGTTTTCCCCAACACCAAACAAACCGATTCGGATCGAATCACCTAACCGGATAGAGAGAAATGTCCGGAAGCAAAACGGCGCATCAAAACTGGAGAACAACAGCGCGCAACATTTAAAATTCGTACGTTTTTCCAACGTTTTTCCACCGTTGGGAGTAGAAACAAAAAAAAACCCACAAGCGGACAGGTGAGGCGCGCGAAAAACGTCGATTATTGGCCCATTGGCGGGACACACACAATTCATTGAGGAGGGCTTTTATGCAAAACAAAAACCGACGAAAAAACGCAATGAAAATACACTCCAGGCTAGGATGATAAAATATTGGGAAATTTTATTCTCTCCCGGTGCCAGATAGACATCGGTATAAGAGACCGTTTTGACAGGAAAACTGGTGTGCATTTGTTTTTTTTTTGCCGGTGCATCTCCCCCGATGCACTCTCTGACACCTGCAGCGATTGGGTAGTGAATATTTCATATTTTTTATCCGAATGCGTGACACGAACGAACGAACGAGTCCGCTCGAAAACGGGATGTATGTCATAGTTCACTCGAGGGATTTTGTTTGATTTTGCAATCTTTGCTGCTTGAAAAGTTCCATTGAGTGGTTTTTTTAACTGTTTGATTGGTTGGTTATAAATCGAACCAATGTTTCCTACATTATTACTATTATTGAATATATGAAACGTTATCCGATTAAATGTCAATTATGTTGGAGTAAACTCCGAATGGTCAAAGTTGGTATGTAATTTGGCACTATTTTTATCCAATTAGAACACTTTATTATGCACACACACACACAAAAGCAGGATTGTTTCTGCCTTTCATTTTCGTAATTATTTTGATGTTATTTTGGCAAACGTTCAACTCGACGTTTGAACTTCAAAGCTGTTTTACAAGTGCTACAGTTCCCCAAAAAAGTATGAATGAAGTCCAATTAGAACGGAAAACATTGTATTTCGGCCGACACAGATATTGAAAAAAATGGGTTACAGGTAAACACCGGCGCCCAAGATATCACCTCATAATAAACGATAATGTTATTAACAAGCGGGTGTGAAAACTGATATCGAGCTGTGACATGAAGCTGTTGACATAAAATTGTCCATGGCTCGGATGGTGACGACTAAATTGGTCGTATTTCCTGTCCATCTCGTCGTATTTTGTTTCATTCCGATATTTTTTTAAATTTAATTCTTAACTTGACTCATTTACTCCAGCAAAAATTTATGGTGTTAGTATTTACAAGACTCATTACCTAAATCAAAAATACGTTAAAATTAATTATTCGATTGAACCCATTAAACCTTCTCAATAGAGTAATTAAGTTTTAAACGCTTAATGTCACTTCACTTAATTTGGCAACTGAAAACTTTAACTCAAAAAATACAGTAGGTAATTGTGTTGATCGGGCTTTGAAACATTTTAAAGAACTATTAAAGAACCGAATTTAAACCAAGCGCGACCAGAGCAAAGGATGGGAAGTTTGGTGCCGTTCGAGTTGTGCTAAATATTTAAACGATTCGCACACAACAGCTAAAGAGCTCCTGGACAGGATCCTTGCGCCGGAACCCGACCGGGGGAAAAGTTTAGTGCAGCTAAGTTCTCCACAAAGTTGGCACACCATTGGGAATCCATTCGGGCGCACTTTCTTAGCCAATCCACCAAACCGACTGTCAACGGGTTGCTGCTATCGAAATTGTTCGCAAGTGGCTCACTCGGAGGGCCTGGGCACGAGTTGGATGGCTACGAAGTAAGCGCTTGGGCAGAAGTTGAGCGTTATACAAGAGAAATGCTATGGAAAAACCCAATTTCCGCATCCCAGCTGGCCGCTTCGAGACAAGAACCGATTTCCTCGGTTTTTTTTGTGAACTTTAAATTCCTTATCCAAACTTTTCGGAAAGCGAACCGAAGATGGCGCCACCCCTTTGGACCACAACGGGGGGAATATAACCAACGCCCGAAGGATACACACAACACTTACCGGTATCTTCTTCGTACAGACCCCGTCGTAGGCACGGCCATCTTAAAATGCCTTACCAGCCTGACCGTAAAGTATTGCGCCCCGGCAAAGCCAAGCCGTGGGATGGTCTGTTATCTTGAAAGTTTCAACACTCGAAACCCCGTACGTGCAGTATCGAGCACCTTCCGGTACAATATGCCCGGCCTGCATTTCTGCCGATAGGCAAACCTCATTCGTTCACAGTAGGGCGAAGGCGATTCGATTCTCCAAACTGTACGACGGAGAGTGGCTTCACCGAAAGGAGGCGGAAGCAAACAATCTACTAACCATCGCATCTGGCTCGAGGAACGTCTTCCGGGGTTCATTTTCTTTCCGATACACCAAGGCAGGCAACATTTGGGCTACGCTCGAAAGGTCTGAACAAGCTTTAAAGTTTTGAAGAATTTAAGCCCTACCAGGTACTGGTAGAAGTACATCTCCAATTTTAAGGAATGAGTACTCGGAATTGGGCTTTTAGAAATTAAGTTTCATCTTTGGTTTAAATATTTTATTTACCTTATTCAACATATGGAACTTTTGGTTTACTTGTTGGAGTTAGAAAGGTTCCAATGTTGATACTAGTGGTGTACATACTGTGATTGAATTGAATTTTACTGATCAATGATTAATTTAAATCCTATCGGATAAGTTTTGTTACTCCTTTTTGGTCCCAATTCCGAATCCCAAAAAAGTGAATGAGTAAGTAAAAGAGATGCTAGTCGTCATAGATTTTCGAATCCCAAGAGTGAGTAAAAGAGTTACTAGTCGCCAAAGAGTGGCGTCTCAAGTCCCAAGGGATTCGAATCACAAAAAGGGATTCCGATCCCAAGCTGGGACTTTACAGGGTGGCATCGTAGAAGTGATACACTTATTCGAGCGGTTTCTGCCAAACCCCTGTACCCAGTGTGTTAAACAAATGGGTATATTTCGACAGATTTACTTGTTTACTATTTATGTCCAAAACGTACACTTAGTGTTCAGTTCAGTTTTCTAGTAACTACAATGAATTCAAGTCGCGAGCAAGTAAAAATTTTGCATATGCAAGGTTTGACAAACATTCAGATTTGGCAGAAACTGTCTCATCTCAATTTAAGTCGATTATTTGTCTACCGGACCATCAAGCGATACGAGGAGACAGGGACAGTTGTTCCAAAGAAGAAACCGGGTAAAAAACGGAGTGTCCGGATTCCAGCGGTGATTAAAGCGGTAAAGGAACGTGTCCGGCGGAATCCAGCTCGCTCGGGAAAAAAATGGCGCGTGACATGAACATGAGTCACTTTGCCAGGCAATGCATTTTGAAAAAGGACCTTGGTTACGAAGCCTTTAAAAAGCAGAAAATTCACGGCTTAACCTCCAACAATATTGCCGACAGGGTTACCAGATCTCGCTTGCTACTGAAGACGCACGCAGGCCACAACATCATCTTTTCGGATGAAAAACTGTTCACTCTGGAGGCTCCCTTAAATAAGCAGAATGATCGAGTCTATGGAGCATCTATTCGGGATATACCAGCCGATAAAAGAGCAGTCGAGCGGTATCAAAATACGTCAGCGGTTATGGTTTGGAGAGCTATCTCGACCAAAGGGAAGTTGCCGTTGTTATTTATCGATAAAGGCGTGAAGATAAACAAGGAGTATTATTTAGAACACGTTCTCCAAGGCCACTTGAAACCATACGCTATGAAGCTTTTTGGCAAAGACAGCTTTTGCTTCCAACAGGATTCAGCTCCATCCCATAAAGCTTCAATCGTTCAGGAGTGGTGCAAGGAACATTTGCCATGTTTGATCAACGCATCGGAATGGCCTGCTGCCTCTCCAGATTTGAATCCGTTGGACTTCAGCATATGGGGATACATGCTTGGGAAGTTAGGCGACGTCAAACGTTTGAATTTGGCCGGATTCAAGAGACGGTTGCTAAAGATATGGGAAGAAATATCGGATGAAGTTGTGCGTGCGGCCTTCAACGACTTCCAAAAGCGTCTACGGGCCGTTATCAAGTTCATAGGTGAAAGATTTGAAATAAATTGAGTCAAATGCAAGTTAAGTAGTAATAGAAGTTATTTAAATCAATTTCGAAGAGATATCGTACCTGGTTTCAATTTTATCACATAAACAAAGTGTATCACTTCTACGATGCCACCCTGTATATACGAACTACATATGAATACACGTACAATTTGGGATTCGAATCCCAGTTTGGGATTTGACTCTCTGTAGCGACTACTAAATCTTTTACTCACTCTTGGGATTTTAATCCTTATTTGGGATTCGAATCGCTACTTGGGATTCAAATCTCTGTGACGATTAGCTCTTTTACTCACTCAAATGCAAATCCCCTCGACGACTAATAAGTCATTTTACATGTTTCAAATCACAAAACAGTGACTTAAAGATTCGAATCATCGTGATGCTTGTTCACTCCGACACGAACTTTTAAAAAGAGCAGTTATTCTCATCACTAGTTGATACCTTGATGTACAGGTACGAAAGTATTTTGTAATTTATTTGTTCTTCTTTACAGTTCGGTATGATATTGGGAATAAAAACACCAACTCCGCATTTCGGAAAGGTTTCTACACATGATTCTATGATGTTTCAGAAAGCACGAAGTCAAACCCCGAGCTTCGCAACGCTTCGTCTAATATTTACCAGCAATCGCTGGCAATTTCCATTCCCTTCTGTTTACCTTTCATTAGACGTTGACTTTTTTCGCCTGTAACCACCATTCGCCCGGGGCGCTTCCGAGTTGCCGAACAACCGAACTAGACCCAGATACTTGCTGACACCAGGCAAAATCCGCGTCGTGGCAACATGGAAATGAAGGGCTCGGAAGAAAAAAAACCGGAAAACGACCGCTGCACACGTACAGGTCACTGCGTGCATGCAACGTGCCGGTGTTGGTGGGCACCGTTCTGCATGTGCACGGTGCAACCGGACTTAATGGCCTTTGTTATGCAACGCGAGCGTGGCGGGCGGGTTCCGTGGCGATCGATCGTGCAGCTCAAACGAGCGAAAAAGGGAGGAGGTTTAAAGTACCGTGGCTGCGCTCGTTTATATCGCGTATTTTGCCTCCGTTCCGCAAAGCAAAGGCTACGCAAGTGAAGCCCACCAGTGACCACGTTTTGTCACCGATTATTGGTCAAACACACACACACACGGAACGTCACCCGTTGGTACACAGATTGCGACACACAAATTTATGACACCTTCGGCCAGACACCGTCTGGCGGGCGCTTTTACAACGCTACGGATGCATTTGACACATCGATTAGTCATCTACGTGCAAAACCCAATAAAAAGCCGTGACATCGATCAGACCAGCCTGGTACGGACACTTATTGTTCGCGTCGAAGGGAAGGTGTCATATCGGAGGGTCGGGACCTAATGTCCACTTCTATGGGTTTCAATCGGCCCTGCCTCGGAATGGAGGTACCTACAAGACTGATTGTAACATGCCTCAATCCCGTACTTTACGAGACAAATCTGGCAAAGTCTGTGAGAGCATGCCATGGCCCTTTCTTTATTGGGTCGTCGGAATGTGCATCGGAGGGCTTACAATTAAGTGCAACAGAATGTAAACATTAATCATCTTGACGCGAGAGCACCAACGGATCGAAGATATGGAAGGAGTTAATGACAGTCTGCGATATTTAATAACATAGTGAGAAATGGATAGACTTTGTCCAACGAACCTTTCCATTCTTCCAACGAGTTAGTCACCAACTCACAAGAGGTTTAATGGGATTCAATGAATCTAGCCACAATCTCCACATGAGTTTTATGTATCGAAGCACTTTAGTTGGCCGCTTTTGCTGACAATAAACAAGAGATAACCATTTTAACTGCTGATAAATCAGAAGATTGTGTTTGGTATAATAGTATTTACTTACAAGACATAAATTGAGAATCTACCATGTAAGAGATGTCAAAGTCTGCGCTAGCACATTTCCGGGAATTGATTCACCACAAACGTCTCGATCCTGTCGCTCCGTCCTAGGACTTCCTAAATCTTTGGATAACACCCGATTCCTACAAGTGTACATTTATCTTAACGACAGCGTGTATTAATTATGAGACATCTTTTCGAGCACATCTGCAAACGCAGCGACCGTGAGCTAAGCTGCATGTCGTTGTGGTTTCGCGGTTTTGACATCGCGAATTTATTGTGGCGGAGCAAACATTATGGCCAGCTATCTCCTAAACCGCCCCGGGAGGTTGTTAATCTTGCCTCCCTAAATCACCGCATGTGGCATGTCTTAAGACTGTGAAAGTGATAACGTAATGACAAGCGACCGGGAATAATTATGGATGGCACAAACGAATCAAGACAACGTCAAGGAGTCAGTGATTACATTCCATGCAACGTGTTTAATTAGATTATGTCTTTTTATAAATGGCCGGATCATTATTTACAAACGGTTCTGGTAACATTGATTTACGCATTTTTAGACAATTTGGAGCTTTAATATTTAATTTTTATTTTTCAATTCAAAATTTTAACACCCTTCACATAAATAATATCCTCAAAAATATCATTAAAAACCTTTTGGCATACATTGTACCAATAAACTAGCCATTGTAACAATAAATACTACTTTGTAGCATGCAACTTCGTACAAAGTGTGCTATTTTTGTACACTTTTCATGCACTGCGTACATTTATCAAAATTAAAAAAAGCACGAGAAAGGTGGAGAAAGTGCCCTGGAATCTCGCCTGCATTGTACTGCAACCGCATTAAAAACAATGAAAACCCATGAATATTTGCAATCAACCGCAGGAAAACACAACAAATATTAAAGAAAAAACGAAAAACACAAACACAATTGCCCGCCATTTCATTCCGAACTGCGGTCGGTTCAATGGAAGCAAAATAGCATATCGATGCATTTCATCACCGGAAAAATCGCATTCGAGTGCCTTTGATGGCCGTTTTCACGTGTGACGAAATTATGCCGCTTTTTACGGAATGGCTTTGACATATTTGCTGTGAACTGTTTGATGCAATTCGCTCACGTTATAGCGTTAAAGTGATGAAATGCGATACCTTTCACCACCAAAGAATGTACCAATCCGTTTTATTTTCTTTTCAGAATCGAAATAATCCTACAATGAGGAACGAAAGATAAGTATATTTTAATAGAATTCTCACCTTATTGTTGTCGATGAAATTGTAAATAACACCCTCTTGTAGAACGTTGCAGTACAAATTTCTCTATTTGTAGCAAAAGAATTTATTCCAGTTGAAATTCAGCGGGACTCTGCTAACACACGACACACTTGAGAGCATTCGTTATTCACAACCACCCAAAATTCACATCAATCACCTTTATGTGAAAATATAGCACACACTATTCAGCAACCAAATAGCAACTTTAGCACCGAGTTTCACTTGTGCTGCACTTTTCTTCACATTTGACACCTTGGTAGATTAATTTATTTTTCGATACAAGAACTAAGAAACATTCTCACTAAACGGCAAACAAAAAAACACAAACACTTGATTAAACCGGAAATTAATCTCACATGTGCACTGTATGCCCGAAATATTTTCTTGGCGAGAAAATGGTCAGCAAAGCAGACACTTTTAATTTCTTCTATACTACTTCTGTCGATTTTTTCTCTTTTGATAGGGTGTTCTAGAATAAAGATAAAGTAAAACAGAAACGAATATTAAATGCTGTAAATAGTTTCATCTACTGAGGAGTAATACAGGTGAATAAAATATCAGGGGGTGAATCGACTTAGGTAAAGTGAAATTGAACGATTTCAATAACGATATACTTTTCCTGAACCATACACAAGAGGAATTAGTAATCCGAATGTTTGCCTATTAGCAGAAACCTAATAAAAGCTCATTTTGGTAACAAGGTACGTTCAATATCGTTTCTTTCGGCAGTGTAGGTAATCCGGTGTCACCGAAGACGAAAAGTTGTTTGCCCATAATGACAAAACTTTTTGCGAGGCTACGGAAAAGCAAACAAATGCAGCTCTGTGGAAAACTGGAAAAAAAGCGACGGCGGTCGTTGGTCGACTTCTTGGCAAATCGATTTTCCCCTAGCACGAGCTGCAAATTGGAAAAGCCCTCCCCGTTGCGAGGGGAGGGGGACGACGACGAGAAGCGGCTAGCGGGCTCAACATAAACAACACTGCGTGGGGCGGTTTTTCTCTCGCTGCGTTTCGCCGGCCCGAAAACTCCGAACCCAATCGCCGCTGGTAATTTGGCAACCTCAAGACGTTCGATCGGATCGTGACGTTGATTTCTCCGGATTTGGGCTCTCTATTTTGCAGAAAGTTCGAATCGGCTGCCAGCACCGACGTCGGTCTTGGCGTGGCGAAAGAAGGCCATCAGTACAATGTATATACGATAAATTCCGCTCGATAAAATCTGTTCCGAAACCCCTTCGGGAGCACCATCCCCGTTTTACCGCCCTCGCTTGTCGTCGTTATCCTGTCGGTTTTTCTCCGGCGAAACCCATTATTTCCATCCAACCAACTCCAGCGTAGTATTGACGCGGCAAAATCAAGGCTAGTGTGGCATAAAATTCCAGGTAAAATTTCTTCTAGACACTTGATTTATGAAGGTGTGTGCATGAGGGGTTGGTGTTTTTCCCCGACAGTAAGCCGTTCGTTCCTTTCGCCTCGTCTGAATATCGATTACCGAACTAGGCGTTAGGGGGTGGGGCAGGCCAAGGGTTTCCTTTAATCATCGACGAAACCAACCATCCATACCGAGGGTTTTCTCTCCCCACTTGCTGCCTCGTTTGGCCCTGCACGACACTGCATATTAAAGTAGGCTTAAATAGGCGATTTAAAGGCACCCTTCGATCAGCAGGATTATTCAACAAATTCGTTGACGTGTCTTTTCCGAAACCCTGTTTGTTCAGCACATCTATTTTGGCTCCAGCGATGGATATTTTTCACACAACACAATCTACAACATAAACCGATCAAAAGATTAATCCAAGCAACTGGCGCCCATCGCAACCATTTTGATTTCGGCTTGAATCGCCCGTAGCCAACAAAAGTTATTCATCATCAAAGGCCAATTTGCAGAATTCTATCACAATGGCGCTTTTGTACCGGTGGAGCTGTTATTTTCACGGCCATGTTTTCATTCAAGTCCGCCGCAGGTCAAAAAAACCGGCCAGATATCCATTTCCGCTGCGGTGAATGGGAGAAATTAAAAAAAATGAAAATGAAGAAGAAGGAAACGCAGTACAACAGCGAAGAACATGGTGATGGTGTGCGATATCGGTTCAGGTTCATATGGAAGAGCAGAATCGCAGCAAAAAGGTGAACACACCTTTTGCACGCACTTCGCGAGGGCGAGGTTTCGGGGAAAGGGGTGGGGGGTCAGCCGAAAAACCACATCACACACGAGGCACGCGTATGTGTTGTTGCCATGTTGCGAATGTGCGAGTCATACCGTACGCGTGCATGGAGTGTGGCGCCTGGAGCTTGTTCGTTCCTGTCCGGCGCTATTTGCCATATACGGTTTGACATTGACGTTCGGAGCACGCAACCAGCCGTTCTATTCTACCAGACACTGCACACACGGGGCACACACGCCACCAAGCACACTGGCAGAGGCTCATTATTTGGCCAAATTGCCCTTTTGATTCCGTGAATTCTCTTTTCATCGGCGAAAACATTCGCGATAGCATACACAACCAATACACAAACACACAGAGACTGCATCAGCAACAACATCAAACACTCCAGCACTTCGTTGATCGAAGCAATCGCATAATTGCACCAAGCGGATGAAAGAAACTGCGGCTCAGAATGGCAACGGCAAACAAAAGCAAACTCACACTCGTTCACCAGGGGGCACGTACGGGCGCCATCGGCCGGAACACACACACGATGGGGCTGCATATGTACAGAAAACAAAAAAACAAGAAATTGAAGCACAACACGGCACACCACGGACGCACGCACACAATGTACGCGCGGAGACGACTAATTTGCGGGCACACGCACTCGACACCGGTACTCGACCGACCGACGATAACCTTTTTCCCGCAACGCACGGCAAAATCTACGGACAAATCCCGACTGCCTGTCCGCCTGTCAACCGAACGGAAGCACGCGGCGAACTGAGCTCGAGCTCCATCGTGGGGCCTGCTGCGATGCAGGCATCGACTGCGCGGAACGCGTGCGGAAACTGGAACGCGAACCGCTGGCACACCAACACAAGCGGACGGTGAAACCGGTTTCGAAACGGAGGTTGCCCCAGGTTTGATGCTCAACTGTTCACAGAGAGAAACATCTCCGGCTCGGAGCAAGCGAAACGATAAATGAACGATTCTCTCCGCTCTCAGCGGTAAGTTCTCCAGAATGTTTCCCCCCAGAGCATATCGACAGGAAAACATATCGTTTTGTTGTTGTGCTGGTTAGGGTTAGCTTTGAACAAACATCACACTGGGCGCCTCCATGAGCATTTTTCCCATGGACAAACTAATTAATTCAAAATCATTTTATCTTGTGGTTTGTTTTATTATAAGATTCCTTTTACTAAACGTTGCAAAAGCTTAAAAATAATGTTTTGGCAAAATGTTAGAAAAATAATTAGAAGCTGTTGTTGAGCAGACTTAGGAAGACAATTAAACGGATTATGGTCGGCTCAAGGCATCAAAAGCTATTCCAAAGTTTCATAAAATGTTAAATTGATTCTACATGAAGTGCACGTACAGTAATCTAAACACTAAACAGATTTCAAATCGAGGAATCAATTCCTGAATCTTTTTACATTCTTACTGATAAAACTTCGCGAATAAAAATGTACAAACTTGTTTTTAAACGTTTGTACATTTTTATTCGCGAAGTTTTATCAGTAAGAATGAGTAAGCAAATGCTTGATCATTTGTTTCTGTTTGTTTATGAGTTTTTACTTATTTTTGTGACATCAAAACTTAGACAAGTTTGGTCTAATCAATTATTAGTGTTATTTGATATAACGGTGTGATATTGAAAGATCAAAAAGTAAGCAGTATGATTTGTGACAAAAATTTATAAAAATAAAAACAGTGTGCTAAAATATTCTGTTAGTTAGTTTTGAATCTTTTGGTCCTATCATAATTTTGTGTTTAAGTTACTAATTAACAACTTCAAGTTCAGTTTAAGCTTTTGCGCATCGTATTTGACATAAAAGGACATGGATGGTAAAATCACCATAGTTCACTAAAGTTTACAATCAGCACATATGATAAACAAAACAATGTTTTACTGTATTTTCAAAACAATTTACCCCATGTAAGACAACAGTTTATTCCCCACACGTACACGGCACGAAATCAATATAAGAATGCTTCAAGACATCATTGCATAACCCATTGACACACATTTTGCCTGGCCAATTCCCTCCCCATCCCCCCGTCCCATAAGGGAGTCATTTAACGGTGATTGACCTCTCGACGTGCGAAGAAACGATGCGTAAACCGACCCGTCCGGGAATGTCCATTAAGTTTTGTTGTGCTCGGTCGTAAAATATTCCAATAAGTATTCATATTTGACCCCGACCGTCCGGGAACGGCTTGATGTTTAGGCTAGATTACCCCCACCCTCTCCCCGCATCCGCAGCCGGGATCGGGGTTTTCCTCTGATTATCGCGCTGGTCGCTTCTCCCAGGAGCAACATAGTGTAGCACGTTGCGCGCTTATCGCTCGTCTACGATCGACGGCAGCATTATACAAACACAATGGAAGAGAGCCCGGGACCGGGAAAATGTCCAGCCGTTCTCTGGGTGGACCATTCGGATGATGAGGATAAGAACCTCCGGTGGGGATTTTCGCACGGGTTACGAGGAGCCTAATGTGTGCGATTATATCTATGGACGTCGTTAGGGGGCTCGTGTAAAAAATGGTTTCCGGAAGGGAGCTCTTTCGTGAAGTGAAAGATTGTTTTTTATAGTATCTTATATTTATTTCTTCCTGGTGGGAAGTTAAAAACGAAACCTTCTTCCCTAAGCAATAATCGTAATAAAAAAGGGGCACAAATCAAATCATGATGTGTCCATTTAATTCAGTAAACTTCTTTTTCAATCGAAAAGCAATCTTAACAAAACACATTTCTACAGGATTCCTGGTATTCTATAATAAAAATTTTATTTTATTCGCTTCCATCAACGATTCCATTAAACTTGATGTACATTTACAGTAAAATTCACTTTATTCTATTACTTTGAGTATTTTTTTTTGCTACTGCCGACGACACTTTGTGTTATGCATCCCATCTTTTAATAGCAGGGTGCTCCTTAATAAAAAGCTATTGTTCCACGACCCTAGGTTCCATTCTTTATATTTCCGCGTCCCACATCGCATGGACGAAGGCAACACGCTGGCGCAATTTTAATTAATTTGTTTGCCCAGCACGCGTAAACCGATTCTGCGAAGATACAAAAACTTTTCTTTTTCAGCATCTGGCGCTGTCAGCGTATTGCTTGCAGTCATCTTCTATCCACAGGTGATATGTAGAATTGAAAGAAAATTAAAACATAGAAAAAATCTAATCGTTTCCCATGCCACCAGAAGTTAAATGTTTTCCATGGGCATACATCAAATGGGAATGCTAAAAATTTGAGGAAAACAGATGATAACTTCAACATGTCATTCATTCAACAGGTTTTCGATGAGGGGAGTCACCAAATTTTCTCAGAACTTTGTTTTGACGTAACACGGTACACGCTGTGAAATACCAATCACGTCACATTTTCCCTCCAACTGTTGCTTCCGGTTCATGGCATTTAAATTAAAATCAAACTTCAATATAGGCACATCTAATAAATTAATTTCGCACATTCCATATCTGAACCATTCCGGAAACCGAGAAATGTTCACACAGAGAAGTTTGTAGCATTTAAACCAGAAAAATACGACCGACATATGGCCGACGATTATTTTCCATAGCAATTTCTTGGTATGAATACCTTTACATAATTACAAGCTGTCGTTTGCATACTAGGTTAGGTTCTTAATTGATACCATGGAATGTTGCAGGACTTTCATACATAAAAATATAAATCTACCGTATCATCCACAGCTTGGAGAATCATAGTTTCATCAAGAAGAGAGCATTAAAATAAAAATAAAAATGAAGCTTGATACTGACTCTTATTCCAGGTTGTGGAGAAAATGAGTTTAGTAGAAGGTTAGATGAGAAAAAATTATCATAAAAGACCGAGAAAGGCACGTTCATGTATTCCAATTAATGTTTCAAAAAAGTGAACTTAACAAAATCATTAAATAAATGCTGAAAACTAACACTGATTCTCATGGCAAGACCATAACAGAAGATAGTTTGATTTGTGAAGTCATCCATTCTACTGTAAATCATGCATTCTAAGCAAACTAGTCTTAAGTAATTAAGTAATTTTTAAATCAATGAAACTAAACGAAAAACCATTTTAACGGTAGAATCTACTTACAATCAAACTCACATATCTGATGATCTGGCGATCATTATTGATGCATCATCAAGAAGAATAAATTTTGACAAGTATACTTCTTCCGTCATATGAAAACAGTTGTGACATAGCCCGAAACAACTGCGTTCTATCTAATTAGTTAATCATATTTGAATTCATCACACGTTTTGTGGCACTTAAAAGAAATTCAAACAACCGTTCAAATAGGTTCTTGCATTGAAGCTGGTTTCCCCGACATCATTAAAATGATTGGTGCTCCAAGTGTGGGCGGGTGTGTGTGTTTATACAAATGCAATATCGCACTCGAGAAATTATTATGCACTTTGCCACGGTTCAATTGCACGCTGTTGCATCGGCCCTGTTGCCAGCGTAAATACTATCTCGCAAATGTGGATATCATCTAACGCATAACGAGCAACGATTCGGGCAAAATTGAACCACTATATCGATAGTTTTAATGACAAAGTGAATAAAAAGGCTAGACCGTTGCAGGGGAGGAACGGTGGAAGTCCTGTTTATCGATGCTGGTGGTTTGGTCGGTTCGGTACCGTGTGGCGCTTTTCGCCTATTTGTGGTCGCATAATTTGCCATGCTCCACACGCACATTTACGGCATCTGCACACGAAATGGAATTTAAAGATGGCGAACAAAAACAAAACAACAACAAAAAAATAAAACACAAACAATCAGTGAAAGAAATTCCCCGGAAAAGCTCGCCGTGGAAAGTGTTTTTGCGCCAATGGCCACCCTATTCCTCGGTGCTGTTGCCGATGACAGTTTCCGAAAAACTCATTAACACGGCAACGGGTAATGAATGTTAATTTCTTTTTCCCCCGGCTTTCCCCTCCCACCCCGTTGCCGGATGCGACGCTTGGGCCCGGCTCTAGCACTCACCAAAATCAAAGTCTAGTTTCGGGCGGCACACACCTGCCTTTAACCGCAAACAAAGTGGAAAAGCGCGAATCGGGTGCGAGAATGTCCAACCCTCGGGCTTTCGCTGCAATAAGGGATGATTACTGAATAAATTTATCTCCACTTTTTGGCACCCGCGGGATGGGGAAGGAAGGGGAGGGAGGGCTGTACAGGGTCTGAATGTGGTCATCCGGCTCGAGCGAAGGATGTGTTGTGTGAAGTGCGGAAAAACCGCAACAATACTTTAAATTAAATTACTCTTCAACACGGCGCTTCGGTGGAACCGGGTGGGTTTTCACCGTTTGGCTGTAGCGTTTGGCCTGTGGCACTTTTACGACTTCCGCATCCTTCAATGGGATACGGGGAGATATAAATAAGGACCGGACTGAGGAAAAACTAACTTCCGGCCGAAGGATTGTTTTGTTTTCTTTACTGTTTGACAGGGATTGAGTAGGGGGACTAAGGCCAAACCCGAACACACTCCATCTGAGATTGCCATGTCTTTATTTATTGTTTTACAAACGGCCGAATGTGACCCACGAAGGCTTGGAGGCATTTGGGCGACTTAATAACATCGCCCGAAAGTGTTGAAAATAATTATTTTCCACCATTTAGACGTATTTATTTCTTCCAATTACAACCATCTGCAGACATATTTGACTGCGATATGTTGATAGTAAGATAAGGTCAGGTTGATATTTTAGGGCTCTGGGTTTTCCGAATTTTCGTTTTTCATCCACTGTCACAAAAAAATACTCTTCTCAGAAAAACCCACCAACGATGAGCTTAAAAATGGTAAAGTTGTACGTAATCTCCTTTGTTGTAGGTTCGGTGGCTCTACCAGTTAATTAAATGATGAAACCAACAATCGGCAAAAGTTTTGTTGTAAAATTTCTTTCACCATAAGCCTGCGGAGGGGACGAAACTGAAAGGTAAATTAAATCCAGCCTCAATGCCATTGCAATATGTTAATTACAGCTTCTCCGTTTGTGGGTTTCAACAAGGCGTATTTCTTCATTGTAGGTTCTAATTAATAAAACTCTGAATCAAACGATTTCACTCCCGCCCTCTCGAAAACTTTCTAATCTTTAAATGGCAAGCAATCCATTTACAAAGGATTTTTTTATTGATTTATTCAGATTAGTATTTAGACTTACTTAGTGGCAAAAGCCTGGCAAAAGACCGTGTGGGCGAAGAAAAATAGGTACAAAGTGTATAAAGCGCACATGCATTTTTTGATAACCGTATCTAAACACAAATCAAAGATGAGTATATTTGTACAATAAAAGAAAAAAAGAAGAAAAACAATAAACTAAATCCAAGTTGTTATAATTTCAAATGAATCCGTTTCAGTTATAGTATAAACTCCGAAATTCGGTGCTAATGGGAAACAACTAGTACAAATATCATTTTAAACACTGATGACAGCTGAACTAATGAATAAAAATGTGCGTTGGCAATAATTTACCTTCGGTTTACCTTTCCGTTTTGAATTGTTTGTGAATATTCTCCAACACGAAAGGTATGATTAGGAATTATGAGACGCCAGTCTTTATCCGCGCGGCAGTAAACTTAAAAATGGTATTTTTCTTCGAACGAGGATAAATTTAAGGGAAAAAAACAAATGGCAGCCGCAATATGGGAAAATGGCAACTATGGCATTTTGTCCAAAAAGTCAGCCACCACAACCAAAGCTAACAGATGAAATAGTTTCATAAACTCGCCCAGCCAAACCAGTGTCCAACTTTTACACGGATTGCATCCCCGTGCGCACGATTATGTGTGTGTTTGTGAGTTTGTGTGTGTGTGTGTATCATGGAGCATCGTGTTCAGTTTCTTCGGTCGGCACCTTCACTTGCTGGCCTATTTCTAGGAGCAAGTTTTCCAACCCACCAGGGCTCGGATTTCCTGCTTTTTGGTTTTGCTTTTCCTTCGGCCACCAAGATACGCCACGGGCTGCAGCAAAGAAAGAAGGCAAAGTTTTCCATGCTAGAAGCCGATTCGCGCGCACCCTGGCTCAGGTAGCAGCACGAGAAGGCAGTCGAATGTGCATGCATGTGGCAGGAAACCACCGGAATGCAAAGTTTGCGAGGCCCAAAAACCAAGGGAACAAACCATAAATTTGTAGGGCTTACATTTTACCTTCCCTGCAAACACATGGCGCACGTTCGCAGTAAGAAAAAGGGGAAGCATCTCCCTGGCAAACACCAATGAAGTATATTCGCACGGATCGATTTTGGACGTAATTAAGATGATAAGTATTTCCAATGTGTGCATGTCTGCTTAAAGATCGTTTATCTATAGTTTCGGAAAAGTATTCGGTTAAGGAAGGATCAAATTCCTAAAGGGAAGGAGAATCCCGTGAATTATTTATCGTTGCAAAATGTAACCAATCAAAGCCTACGCGTCATGCTTCGCGGAATACTAAAATTAGAAAAGCACACTTTCCTGGTTCACTCTCTCATTTGCTTATGTTTGAACCTTAAAGTTGAAAGTTCCTCCATCTAAATCCGGTAATCTCTATTAAAATCACTGGTTTAAACTCTCCCTACTCAAAGTAGAACATCAAATGTAAAGCAAAATACCATTAATGCCAAACATTCATCATAATTTTAACAGATTTTTAAGGGGTCGCGTAAGAACATTTCATTAACCCGCAACGCCTTGGCGCGTTCTTCCCAGAATCCAACAGACTTTTACCTTTCAACTTCCAGTCTACCATTACTTGTACCCAGAAGCTCATCATCGGAATTGACAGTAAAGAGCCTACACTTGCCACGTGCTGCCCTTATTCGCACTTCCTGCCACCTACACACATACAAACATACAACGGCTGGGAGAAGCTGTCCTTCAATGAACAAACGGGGACAAGTTAATTAAAATTATACCACTTGACAGGTATTAAAATTCAATTTCCAAGCCGAGCCGAATTCTCTGCACAAACGTCCGGGGCAAAAGTTTCGCTCTAATGAGGGCCGCTTTCTGGTGCGGTCCTCCGGACGCTGCAGGTGGACAGTCTTCCTTTCATGTGCTTTTACGCAAAAAAAGAAAGAAAAAAAAAGTCATCCGGTACCTTGACCCGTGCCGATGTTTGCTTTCGACAGTTTTCTCATTCGCCCGCACCCGCCTCGATGTGATCGTTTTGAAAGCACACTCTCAGGAACAAACAAATCCAAAAATTTGACTCATAAAAGGTACTCCATGGTCATTAGGAAAAGTTTTCCAATAATCCTTTACTCTATAGCCGGGCTACTTGACGTAAACAGTTCCCCCGGCAGCCTGGATCAAAAGGCTTACGAAAAATGTTTGCATTAAAAACGGAACTGGCCCGAAATGCAGTGGGTGTTTCAAGAGGAAAATAACCCCGAATAACTAGCAGAGGTTGGTGCCTTCTTTACGGTGGTTTATTGGGCGATAGTTTATAGTTCTGCACGGCAGCGATAATAAACTTTTTTGACTTTTTACATAGCTTAGGGAACTACTTATCCCAAACAGTTATCTACTTGTTGTAGCTTTTATTCAAGTTATTCAACTACAAATTACTAGCGTCTTAAAATACCAAACTTCAGATTTTAAACTTCAAAGAACTCAACATCACGCAAACACATTATTTAACACATTCGTGGCATAAAAGCGCAGGTCCAAAAGATATCTCCATGCTCCTAGTTTGGTTAGAGCAGGAAATGACTTTTAGAAAAGGGACCACTTTTCCAGAATTACACTGTTCCGTCCTTGGAATTGCAATTCTTGCGTTTGCGGTCAGCTATCAAAACAACCGGGTCGCTCGAATGATTTATGTCCTAGCCTCAGTGAGCGAGTCCCAGAGTTTCTAGCTTTTTAATCTCCCCCGGGGGCTTCCCGAATTAATGCTATGCACGGTCGTTGTTGACCTCAACATCCTAACGCTTTACGTGAGCATTTCAACGCTTTACTCCCCGGTAAAATCCCTTCTCCGGTTCCGAGCTTACCGCCAAAGATTTTGGGGAATTTAGAGGTGTTCCATTCCCGATCCGTTCGGGTTTCGACGGCCCCTGTTCGATACCGGGGGTGTCTTTCCCATCCTCCACTCACTTGAAAAAACACGCTTGTTGAATGAAATTTCCCAAAACGGCAACAATGGCCAATGTTTCGCACCGCCTGTTGGTGGCAACCGTTTACTCAAAAACGACGGAGGCTGTTCTCAAACACACACTCGGCGCATTAGCGGCCGGCCCTTATGTGGCATTAACGATGTGGCTTTGGTTCGGCTTCTCGCAACAGCGCCGTTGGCGTTGATGAACGATGGCGCCCGGCGAAAACTACTACCACTACGGCTGGGAGGAGGTGAGTGAGTGTCTCGTTTTCGGACACATAATTTTATCGCACAATTATACATGCAGCGGTCCCGGGGAAACCCCAAAGCTTCCTATCGCGCAGAAGAGGGTTCGGTTGTATAATTTTGGCCTGGCCCTGGCCGGGTTGACCGGTGCCGTTTTCACGGATGCCTTCGCCGGAGGAACGCTGTTCCGAGGCGGCACGAACACTTGTGACCAAGCCATAGCGAGCGTTAGGTACGTGAAGCGTATTAGCATATTTGGGAATTTCACATGAATGTCTCGTTTTGGGATGTAGGGGAACGCTCGTGCGCTCATAAGCTCGAGGAATATTTAGAGCACGCAAAACCTCAGGAAATTTCCACAATCCAGCGGGTTCAGTACTTGGTATGTTTATCTTTGTTCCGGCAAGAAAGTGATTGTAAATAACTGACCTTTCAAAATGATGATTGGTTTGCGAACAAAATCTCATCAAAGAATCTGTGCATAAACTTTTTTAATTAAAAATAAAACGCTTTTTTTGTATGATACAATCAAAGTTCATGCCGGAAATAAAAGAATTACATGTTTTTAAATATTTTTAAGATGTTACTGATAAAGTAATTCAATATCTCTACCGGCTATATCACCTGCAGTTTTTACCATGCATTTATTAACTGGTCAGCCTTGGCGCTTTTCACCGATGCACTATTCATTGCCACCCGGAACCGCAAATGCGCTTTTTCCCAGGCTACCGTAGCTCATGGAATGTCTTCGATATTACATTTCCACCCCCCCCCCCCTCCCCCCCCCCTCCCCCGCCGAACTGTGGTAAAGTAAATTAGCGACAACTCCGGCGACTCCGGGTTAAGTTTTGTGTTGCGGAATTGTGGAAAATTATTTATTACACCCCTTTTCCCCCAGCATCGAACAGCAGAGCACTTCTGTCGCTTCGTTCATCTAGGACGAAAATTTGATTGAAATTGTTCAAAACTCATTTCGACCAACCATCATCAACGGCCAACCTACGACTTCTTTCCCTTCCGGTGGCCATATCTTTTTTGTTTTCTATTTCCTTCCCTTTTGCGAACGAGCAAGTGGGCGCTTTTTCCGACAACTGCCGTCAAAGTATGAACCCGGATGAATTATTCATTGGCCACTAAAAAGCGACCGATGAACGAACAACCAAAGATGCCGAAGGCAACGCTGCCGGGGAAACCCGGCTTGCGTGTTCGGTTTATGTTTTTTTCCTCCTCCCCCTCCCCCTTCTTCTCGGAATGTTTTCATCCGAAGCATCCCTCCAAAACGGTGCCATGATGAAATTAGTATTGCTTCCCAGCACAAACTAATGGGTTGGGTTTTATTCTATTGGTTGGAAAACTTTTACTATCTCGTCTTATTTTTAACTTTCTCCTCTCCAGACACAAGGGTAGCGTTCTTTGCATTGGTGGGAAAAATGCATGCTGTTTGGTAAACTACACTACCTTTTTCGTCCAACTTCCGCAGCGGAAGGAGCAAGGCCTGCATCGACATTTGTAATATGTTCTATGAATACTTTTAGTGAAACACAATCAATGAAGAATTATTGGAAATGTTATGTTGGTGCTTTTAAAACTTCAGAAAGAAAATGAAATATTCGATAAGACTTTGATTAATTTTCCAGGATTTTGACTGGAAACTGGATGAACTGGATGAACTATATATCGCAAAAATAACCTATGTCCATCTTTAACACAAAAAATGTTTAAACTCATATCAGAGTCAGGTAAAGAAAAATAGATTCTCCGAACGGGTTATGGTGGTGCCGCCGCAACCAGACGTTATCACCCACTAAACCACCCCGACCGGACGATTGAATCCATAACGACCGAAACCTATGGCCGGGAAAACCGTTTGAGGCTAGTCCGAAAATGACAGCAGCGGAAAAAGTGATTCCAGCCATAACGGCGTTCGTGAAAACCCAAAACATTTCACAACAAGGGACACAACAAGACACAATGATCAACCTTTACCTTCTCGGGAACATCCTTTCTAACTTCCCTGTTCTTTTTTTTTTTGTCTAGACAATTCAACCCGTCGGAAAATATGGTCACATTTTTGATAGGCTAAAAATTGTCATTCAGCACCGTCGGTGTGCCTTTGGGTTTTGGCCATTTTGTTTTGTCGCTTCGAATACCGACGGTGAAGGTCGCTCGGATTCTGCTGAAGTTATCAAGAACGACGCACCGACCTCCGCTTCCGTTTCCGTTACCAACAACCCTCAAAGGATGTGAAAATGAAAGGATAGAATAAAGTAATTTTGTCTTACAACCATAGGGATCTGATTTGTATCACTGTGTATGCAAATTACATGTTCCGTGCGAAACCTCAAGCATGAAACGAAGTAACGAGTTTTTTGTCTACTTGAAGCTGCCAGAATTTGACGAACAAAATATTCCAATTTATTATGACTTAAGTTAAGTGGAGACTTCTTTCTCATATCATTTCTCTTTTGTAAACCAATATTAAAATTACTCTTACTGCATTATTATTTCTATAAAAGATATAAAACTACAAAGAGTTTATAACATTTTTCTTCTGTTACATCAAAAACTCCAAGTGATTAAAAAGCAACCGGTTGAAAAAGCCACTAAATCGAAAACTACTACCAACATCAACACTGTTTACCCTTCAAAAACTTCAAAGAGTTTTGAAGTCCTTGGAACTTGGGCACGAAGAATATTGTTAAAGCCATTCTCCACCAGCTCGTATTGCGATTTTATTCGGCCTTTGCCATCTTCTACATCCGGTCACCAAAGTCCACCGGAAGATCTGGGAAACTTGTGCCCGGTGGTCATAGCTAGAATTATAATGACTGTCCGCCTTATCTGGTTGGGCAAATCGGCTTCCCTATTATGGCGAAGATACTGCTCCGGTACACCGATGCCTTCCGAGTGACGGACCGAGGCCTTCGGTTAGCTCCTTCGAAGGTTCGGAGCGTGGAACTATGCCATTAATCTTTCGCTTTCCTTGCGAAACCCACGAGCACGAGGACGAGCGAAAGCTCGAGAAAGTAACGCGTTAAGTTCGACCCTTGCACTTGCCGTACACTGACTTCCTTAGGTGCGATCCGCCCAACACTAGCACACTTACACACACACACACATAAACCCAACGTAACCCCAGGGTGCGAAAGGGTGACTTAATCTCCATACACAGTGCCGATGCACCCTGCCGGCCGGAAGATGGTCTATTTTGATAAAATTCATCGTCTCAAATGAGCTCGGACAGGGTAAATAAGGCAGAGAAGCGTCGCTCGGAAGCCTCGGCTTGGCCAATGGGTCCAATCAAGGAACAACGGTGATTAAACAGCAGATAGCACACCCGCACTGGAAGACCCGGCGAGGAAAACGGACATTTTCCACTTTACGAGCAGCAGCAGCAGCAGCAGCAGCATTGCAACCGAGCAGTTAAAGCAGCAACAAAAACTGCACTGAAAATCGTCATTAGATATAAGAACGATTCATTTTTATTTCGCTTCCTTTTCGCCATTTGCGCTGGTTACGGTCCAGTCGGAACGAACATTTATTAAAAAACGCTGGAGCTAAGGAGCAAAATAAAACACTTCCTCAATCAAGCAGCACAAAAGAGGATTAATGAACGATGAACGGGTAACTAAAGCGCATTTACATTGCGCCAACGTCACTTGCTGTGCTGGTTAATGAACGATGGTTTTACTACTACACTGATCGACGGTGAAACGGATCAAACAGATGATGAAAAATCAACATGATTATGAACAAATTATTCACTTCGATTCGGATAATTAATTCAGCCTGTTTACCGATGGAAATTCAATAGCAATAACCAATAGTTATTAAACAGAAGAAAAACAAAATGTTCGTGTAGTGACATTATAACTAAGCCCTATGCTTAAATTCATGTTGGTTGTCAATCCAATTCAAGGTGTTTCTTTTCTGTCATTTTTCGAAGCTCACAAACTTTGTTCACTTTGATGTACAAAATCTCTTACCGATTTAATCTTACAAGTTTATTTCGTATAACGAACGTTGGTTTGCGGCAAGAATTACAGACTTTTCATGGCAATTAACCCTTCGACTAATGGTGCTCCTTGGCCATATTTGCTCGTTAGGATGTCGAAAACTACGCACTACAGCATGTTTGGCATAAGTGACGTAAAGTAAACTCTCTGGAGGAAGCAGTTCTCGCACTATGCGAACATGTGGAAACGGTGTCTAACAATCATTACTAAAATTAGCTCAATTTCGCTGCCGCTTACCAGCTCCATGCTGCATACAAACCAGCCAAATTTAAATCTCAAACGAGCGCAGTCGAACCATAAACCAACCAAGCGAAACTGAGTTTTGTAAAGGAGTTTTTCTTCGGTTTATTTTTTTTAATACCGAAAACTTCATGTCGATGCTCATCCTGCCTCCTCCATTTGCTCTTTTGAAAAGAGGAAAAACTTTTCCCTAAAAAAAAGTCAACTTCATTACCTTCCACGGCGTTCCGGAAGTTGCGCACATATGCAACTAGTCTCGATCCATGGCCTGCGGATTGAGAACTAAAAATGTGTCTGTGTGTGTTTGTGGTTCCCTAAAACCGAGAGAGCTTCTAGAGCGCAACGGAATACCGCGAAAGAAAGTCCGCCGTGTAACGAAGTTAGAAGAGGCAGAGTACGACGTAAGGCGCACCAGGATCGCCACGGGTGACTTGGGTCGGAGCCAAACCTGCGACCCGTGTGTGCAAAAGTGAATCCTGCCTGGCCGGGAGGGGGAAAAGAAAAAGGGGGCCAGGAAATATGGCATCGATC
Organism: Anopheles coustani; assembly: GCF_943734705.1. Lineage (NCBI taxonomy): Eukaryota > Metazoa > Arthropoda > Insecta > Diptera > Culicidae > Anopheles > Anopheles coustani. Next base: position 66,552,366 of record NC_071288.1, on the reverse strand, counting down.
CGGAACGGCATGACATTCGAGGGAATCTGCCTGCCATGCCGAAAAGGGCATCGACAAAAGGGCGTGGTACTGTTTGAACTTTAAACACAACTTTACAGGATGTGGAATCTTTTCTTTCCCGTTCTCGTCGATTCGTTCAACTTGCGGAAACTTTTCTGACTGACTGACATTTTTTTCCATTCACACTCTTTTTGCAAAAAGGATGTTGTACCCTATTTTATATTTGACATTTTGCTTTCGGGTATCCTAGATTTTGCTAATTCACTCGCGCATATACATTTCAGAGCTCATACGCATCTGAATATCATCTTTTTTTTTGCAACTGAATATTATCAAATTTAACAGTCCGTAGTAAATTGTTCTGGAATCAAATACATAAGAACAGAAATGCATGAAGAAAGATTAAGGAGCTTCACTTTGAACATTTTTCATCATTTCAAATGATATTCTCGCTCAAAATTAAGAAAATAGGGATGAGCTATACATATTACCATGTGTGTTTATTAAGAGATGCAAAGTTGTGTCCACATTTTTCATATTGTTTTTATTTTTGTTGGCTGGATTGAAATTCATAGTTGAACAAGACGTTTAAACTTATCTCTTCCAGTTTATATATTTAAAAAATAAATAAATGTAGATTAAAAGTGTTTCTAGAAACTATTACAATATCCAACTACAACTTTCAACAGCTCTCGAAGAAAACAGCAACAGCTGGCACAGGCACAGAGAACCCACTCACCAACCCAAACCGAACGACGTTAGTATGCATTACCATGCTCATGGTGCGGTTGTACAGAAACACTATCCGATGCTTGCGGTTCTTCGTTTCAACGGGGTTGGTCGCGTATTATATGCCACGACAGAGCATAGCATCAACAGCGTCCAAAAGTTTTGATGTGAGATATTCGTTTTTTCTTTCAAGTTTTGCGCCATTTCGACTGGAGAAATTGGGAAATATTAAAATATTTCGACACACTGGAACCCAAACCGCCGAGACGGGAGTGTGGCGAACGAGAAAAGTAAGATAGCAAACCGAAAACATCCTCACAAAGAATCAAACTGCACGTGTACTTTTGTTTACGCCGAAAACCGCAAGTGGGCGATTGTTGCATTTCCCCGTGGCGCATGCAATAACGAAAAAGTTATGTGGAGAAGTTTTCACGATGCACATTTTTACGACAGAAAAGTTAATTATGCAAAGGAAAAAAAAAGTTAAGGATCTACTAAGTTCTGTTCGTTCGGAGCAATGGAATTTTTGAAAAGTTGTGAAACGCGAGGAAAGTTAGCACCGCACGAAGTGGAAATTAATTTAACCAAACAAAACCCCCAAACATAATTGCACAACATAGTGTGACTAACTGTTATAAATAAGAGCTGGATCTTAGAATGCATTGCAAAGCAGCCGTAGTTCTTAAAGTAAGCCTTCGTGAGTCAGGATACTTAATTACCTAATAATACTGCATGTGTGTGCCTTAACCTCTTTACATTGCAATTTAAAATCCTTAGCCAAACCGTCTACTAGAGTAGCATGGTGGAATTTACGCTTTCCAAGTAGAAATTCCAAATTTTTAAACTTTATGTTTTTGCGTAAATACTTCTAGTAGAAAGTTTCATATTCAAATTAATAACTCAACCCGTGGTAGAACTAAAAGCTCTACGAGATCTTAAAGGAGCAAAATTTGTACAAATAACGTTAGCATTACAAAAATTGACAAATTTCAACGACTTTTCATGCAAAAACGGAAAACGCTAGCATCTTTCTGTTAAAAGGAAAATAAAGAGAACTTTTTTCTTATCGCCGATGAAAATTTGTAATTTTTTTTTTAAATCTAACGTTACTATCAAAGGTTTGTAGTTAAAATTTCCCTAACTGTAATTGTCAAGGAGATTTAATTTATTTCAATAAACTTTTAAATATCTTGGTGACCTTCAAACTTCATATGGTGTTACGAATCTTAAACTTAAGGAATAGAAAAATGTTTGTCGATAAAAGAGAAATACAATTTATATCTTATTGGACATGAACTATGTTCTGTGAGCATATTTTTATATTATGAAATACCAAAACCCTTTCAAATTAACAAGAAATACCCTGAAAAGAACACAAGTTGGGTTTTCATAGCTATAGTTTAAGCCTCATTCTGTTCGCTTATGCTTAAGCAGATGCTTTCCCGTAATTAATGAACTTCAGTCCTAACAGCAACAATAAACAATTACTTCCCACATGAGAACGTGCACAATGAGCAAAATGAGTACGCACATTCTATGCTGTCTCAAGTGTCTTTCAATTAGGGACAAACCCAACATGTGCTCTATGTCCGGTGCTTCGTAGTGATTCGATTAGGCTGTGGATTGGGTACGGTTTTGAGTAGGGTTCGAACCCAAGGTATCCGAATGGGTTTCTCTTCTCTATAAATGTTAAATTTTATGATCAACGTTAAGAAACGGTTTGTTTCTATTATGTTTGGAATAAATAATAAGAATTGAATGACATACAAAATTCAATTACGAATTTTTCATCCGCTTCATAACATCTGAACAACGCATATGAGTTTCCAGATATCATCAAAACTAACGATGAAATGTCATAAGTGCAATAAACGCCACCCCTTCCTACCAAACCCACTAGGGTGCAATCAAAGGAGTTAACGGTCGAGCCGCAACGTCCCAGGAAACGGGGCTTGCACTTGCCCCGTTAGGACGGGCTGGCACTAATAAAGTTCTCGCGGTCGCACGAGAACAAAACATCAGATCCCACTGGGGCAAATGAAAACCTGGGGACATGGCCGCAGCATTCCCCCCAATCCCACATTAACCATTTAGAAACATGACTCTTGTGGTCTTAATGCTCTAACACTTCATAAACAACGGCGCAGCGCGCGTACCTCTCCGAACGGTTGGGTAGAATGTCGACGCAGTACCAAACGAGCACAGTCGCCTAATGGAGATGCACTTCCCAAGCCGATTGCAAGCCCGGAGTACGGTATGATACCATTGGCGATGTGTATGGTATATATTTCAACTAGGATACCGACCATTCCGAGCTCGCAGGATTCGAATTAGAAATTCTAGGAAGTGTGGGCGCTTTTAACCCACAAAGGTTGCACCCACACTTGCACCAACCGCAACAAAACGAAACCGGTACAATTGCCTGCTGTGGGAGGTGGCTCGCACTTCCGGGCTCGCCCCCCACCCCAAACACCATGCGAACCAACCAGCCGACCAGCAGGATATTTTAAATTTATAACATGTAATTGATGTCTGAATAATGAAAGACGGTCCATGCGCTTTCCGTCCGGAAAACAACCTCTGCACTTTTGTGCTTAACTTTTCCTTTCGTTTTTTGGTTTTTTGCATGCAAGATGTAATTGAGCAATGCACTTTACGCCGCTCCCACATCACTGACACCCAGACACATCCTCTTCGCACATACATTGTCACACAACACTCCAGCATTTCGGCTTTCGGGAGTTGTGTGAAAAAAGTTGCCGCAAAATGAATCGCAATGAGTTTCAGTTCATTTCGGTTTCCATTTGACACGGCCCTCCCCCTTGTACTTCCGCGCCCCTTCCACCCCCTGGACCACAGCCGTCGGGATGCGACACTTTCGAAAGCCACCCAAGCCCGTTCAACCCCCGGGGGTGTCATTTACCACTTTGCATGTTCATTCCCTTCCTGGGCGGGAGGGTGAATTTGGTTGGGTTTGAATATTTTAACATTATTTCGTAATTACTTTACCAATCCGAATATGATCGCTCTGACTCCCGGATCAAAAGTTAATGGCAGGGGGAAATGGGGTGCGGGTCAGAAAGAGAGAACAATCAGAAAGAAGCGCTACGCTGAGATGGGTGTGTGTGAGTGCTAGGAATCTCCCGGAAGGCGGCCGTCAATTTGGACGGTCACGCCGGTTAATCGGTTCGCTGCAGCAACCGGAAGCAGCATCGGGGCGAGTTTTGGTGCATTCAAAGAATGTTAACGAATTCGCACACCACCAGTGCGCAAAAGAGAGTTTTGGCGTCCGGGTTGGTCAGATTCAAATTAAGTGACCCATGAATATAAATTAAAATTATCACACTTAATGGAAGGAAATTGCTCTGGAAGGTGGTTCTGTTTTCAAAACTTTGAGCTCTATGCAGTTATTGTATTTGTTTTATTTAGAATCAATTTGCAAAATTGATGACGAAATTCAAAACAAAGTACAGATAAGGTTTACTATCGCTTCAAATTAAAAAAAATGAGTCCTAAATGGTAAACTAATTTGTGAAACTGAAAAAAATTAAAGGAATGAAATACGTTTTAGTGTTATAATTCGTGACACATTTAGAGAAAAAATTTGAAAGATGCACCACAAATAAAATTACGATCGAAAAAAAACTAAAATTTTTTTAAAATTAAACAAATAATCCTCAATGGTAAACTAATCGGTGGAAGTACAAAAATGTAGAGGCAATTAAAATTCTTTTTAAATTAAAAAAATAATCCTCCCAAAGAAAGTTACAATCTAAAAATAATTTAGTTTGAAGGATTTTCAACAAAAACTATTTCCTCTGTTAAGAGAATGGTTTATCCAACTAACGCGATTATTCAGCTTCCATTTCTGGTTTTAAATTTGAAAAGAAATGTGTACGCACTGCCATTTCATCCAAAAAATATCATTTGACTATCTTTCCACCAATTTGCAAACTCCTTTCAAACTTCAATTTACCGTTAGAAACACTATACCTTGCTTATTGAAACTGTTCATTACCAGTTTTTAAATTATTTCAAAATTCATGCCATGATCAAATTAAATGACGTACAGTTTTGGTAAATTCGCGGAAAGGATTGCAATCAAGGTGCAAAAGGATTAATTTCCTATGGACGAAAAACTTTCGGTACACCAATAAAATTATCCACGTAAACTCGGCATGCCGTTAAAATAAATTCGGACAAGATAAATAAAACCACTGTTTCCCATAATTAAACCATCCACACGGTTAGAGGACGATTTCACTGAAGCGTGATAATGCCCTTTCTAGCCACCACCATCGTACCAACGCACAATAAATAATTATTTTCCATCAAGCTCCCTGGGCAACGCTTGAAATACCATCTGATAGAAGCAAATAGAACATTACTAATCCAATATTGCATTTCGAATGCAGCGCACCTCCGCGTTCCTCGTCAACGAGAATCGAATGAGATTTTCTAGGAATTTTCGATACGCTGCAATGGTCGACCCCACCCTCGATTTTCCCGTTAAAATGCGTCAGGTACGGTTTGGGGTGTATGTCATCGACAAAATGGCGCTAGTGTCTTTGCGAGTATCGCCTTCCATACTTCTCGTGTGTTGCGCGCCGAAAGCTCTGAAGTCACCTTTTGCAATGTGACAAAATTAATTTGGAAACCCTCACGCCCTACCGATCGGGGCAAAATTTTCCCCCAGCAAGTAAGAGCGCGCGTTCAGCGATGCCACGATTTGAGCTGCGTTCGAAAATTTGCCGCACAATAATCGAAACGGTGATGATCGTGCGGGGCCTTTCTTCGTCGACGATTCGATGCAATAAATGTATCGTTTTACCTACACACAAACATACACCTGCCATGGCATGCTAATGCGTGCAACAATTTCTCGTGTTACGTTTGGGTTTGGACGCTCCGAGCGCAGGGATGGATACCCGGTTCATTTATGTGAAGAGGTTCAGCGGTAGATTCAAAAGCAAGCGATACGAACGATTTGGGAAATTTCTCTGCCCGAATCAATATTCCCCGGAAGCGAGGGGAAAATCCGAGGGGGTGGGGGCTGGTTGAGTGAACGTCCCCGGTATGGTAAACATGCTTTTCCGGCGCGCGTGAAAGGCGCGTGCGAGCGTGGTTCGGGTTCGAAATGGAAACGTGCAATCAACGAAAACTCAATAATGAATATGTTCATAACGGTTAATGTTTAAAGTCGTCCCTTTCGGGCAACGAGCTGATCAACTGGTGGCTCGTTTCGGAACCGTTCTGTGCCCGACCGCACACATCTCTATTGGAAGAGATGCATAATATTTCGTTTCATTGCATATTGATCCATGATTCCTTGAAACTGGCAAACTATTCACAGTGCATAATAAATGTGCACTATTTTACATTTTAATAAAACAAAAATCGGTGACGGAATATTACAGAAAACCACCACGAGTAACCGTTGGTTGATTTGTTAATAATTAGGTTGTTTGAATTTAATCAACAAATTTCATTTGCAATTCAAGTGGACGAAACACTACGAATCGGCTATCTAAACATTTCCTCCCGGAGAAATGAATTCGCCAAACACTTGCAAACTTTACCAAACTAAACTCGGTACAATTCGCAGAAATTGCAAGGAGAGGGTTTTCCTTAGGGTGAAATAGCACCGCTTTTCGCTGACATCCGTTACCGCCCTCGACGTCTCCTCTCGAGACTTTCAGTGACCAACCCGTCACAAACCCAGAAGAAGACGTCACAGTCGGTTGGACGCCGGGGAAAACTGTTGCTCAAAAGTTTGTGTTCTTTTTCTTCCCCGCCTCCTTTTCCTCCCCACCGTGTAACGAAACATTCTTCCAATACTTTCCCCCGTTTTCTCTTCCGTTGAGCCTTTATACCCTTTTTCTTCGGGGTGTTGAAAGTAAATTTTTCCGCTTTCGAACCATCGGTACGCGAGAGAAGAGGGTGAGTTAGGGGTTTCCCCTCCGGTGACTGGAAGGAATCGGAAATGCGCGCTAGCAGCTAGGAAAAACCTGCACCGGAAAGCGGCAAGGTTCATTAATCTTAATCTCGTTTTAAGGCTAAATTAATTTTAATTTAGTTATTAAAAGCGATTAAAGGAGATGTTTGGATTTTTCATTTCAATAGATTAGCGACCAGCGCCTTAGTAGAAAGTTGTGTGTGTGTGTGTGTGTAAAAAACAAGTCCTGTAATTTATGCCACCACAGCGACGCTGCTAATGATGTTGTAGGGAAAATATGACGACCGGCTTCGGAGACGCCGGATCGATCGGTAAATATTGTCATTGGATTTCTATTCAGATGAAACATCTACAACACCACCCTGACCCGCCCAAATTGCCTAATCAAGTGATTCCTGGCGGTGTTTGGAGTTTTCCGCGAATCAAATTTACTCGGGGCCTTAAAACTTTCGAGTTAAACAATATTACATGATAATGAATCATCTCACTTGAGCTGCTCATTGAATAATAATCAGTTCATTTAAAAAGTGATCGGAAAACCGGTAGATTATGTTTTTGGTAGGTTTCATTAAGCTAAATAAATTAACCAATGGAACGACTTTGGGATTTTTAGCTAAGATTATCATGTACGTGCCCCGGTACATGTTTCAACACGCTGCCAGTTTATAAACTTTTATTGAGGTAAATATGTATCGAGGATTCAAATAAAAAATGTGTTCCTATAAAATGAAACTCATTTAGAAATTTGGTTGTTTTACAAAACTCGAAAAATCAGCTATTTTATTTTGCTTATTCGTCACATTGACTTTACTCTCCTTCAAGATGTTAATTTAGGAATGCAAAATTATTTATCTAACTGTTCCGAAATTTGAACATGAAACTCATTTTAAATTTTATTATTTTATAAAACTCGAAAAATCTGGCAGTTCATTTTACTTATCTCACATTTTACACTCTTTCAAGAAGTTTATTGAAGAATGCAAAATTATTAATCTAACTGTTCCATAATTTGAACATGAAACTCATTTTAAATTTTATTATTTTATAAAACCTGAAAAATTTGCCAGTTCATTTTACATATCTCACATTTTACACTCTATCAAGATGTTTATTTAAGAATGCAAAATTATTTAACCAATTTAACCATGCACTGAACACAAATGGAAAATGTTATTCAAACATTTTATTTCCGGCTCGATGGACCTTTCACAAACGCGCTTCCCTTCATAACTCAAAGCAGATGATTACTTTTGGTATAACTTTTGAAAAATATGTTTCCTAGTGGACCGCAACACGCAATTGCGGATTGGAATGCGTCACTTTGGGACACACACACACACACACACACATTCTTAGAAAAATGAAAAGAAATTTTCCCACGTACAGCACACGATCGCTTCGGCACGAACTCAAAATTCGATTGAGATGAAAGTTTGTTTTCCTCTAATTTATGTTTTCAACGTGCCCATCGTCCGTGGCCGTGCCGGGGCGAAAGGGAAGTTTCCGCCGGTTCTTCAAGTTTGCGAAAAACCCCCGCCCGTCCCCTTCCGAAGACCCCCGGTGCGCCTAGAGTCTGGGGAGTTCCGCATCGGATCAGCTTAATCTAATGAAAAATCATTCGATCGATTCCGCTACCCGGGGCCGGATGGAAATGGCCCCGGCCCGGCCGGGCAAAACGGGCCGATCACGTGAGGTTCCGTGAAAATGGGTAGGAATGAAAAAGTGGAAATAAATTATCGCACCTGTAATAAATTGCTGCCCCATTGCTGCTTCATGCTGCCCCTTGCCGAACGCCTTGGGTTGATAGTTTTCCATCATCCCCGGGTAGGAAGACGATTGGAAGTTTTCGTGTCCCAAGGGGACAGTATGAATGGTAACAGAGAGAAAGAGCAAGAGAGAGAAAGAGAGTGATAGAGTGTATCTGAAAGCGAGTGAGGAAAATATGAAAACCTCTTTCCTCACCATACCGGCCGATCCTTGGCAATGCTGATAGATGGCCGTTTGGGCAAAAAAGGGCGGACGCAACGAAATGGACCGTCGGTTTTCTTCGCTGGCCCGGCACTTTCCCATAAGAACGAGAAAGCGAACTTCAAACCAACAGCCATCGGCTATTATTTAGAGCAAATTGAACTTTTCCCCGGCCGGTTGGCCCTGCGGAGCGGGGGAACTTCCATGCGCCAACCGAGGGCTCGCCCGAGCAGTGGATGGCCGATGCGCAACATTTGCTTTTAAGTAACAACCTTGCCGATGGAACGAACTTTTAGTTTTCGTACGGTGGATGGTAGTAACGGTCGGGCAGGTGGGTCCACTGTTCGGAAATGGCCTCCGGCAACAGGATGCTTCCGGCCGCTGTGGCCGCTCCGTTGAAACATTGTAATGAAATAGTTGTCGCATAAGTTCGTTCGTGTTTTTCATCGTTCCTTCATCGAGGGCTGGACGGCAGCAATTTGCCAACGACAAGCGAACATGTTTATTTACAGCAAAGTGTTTACGGTCTCGAGTCAAAAGTCTCCGATATTTATTAAACCACATACCATCACAGGTGAAAAGGAGGTTAAAGCAAAATTGGTTTAGTTTTCAGTGTTTTTGGTTTATTTTAAATGCTAGACCAAATTTTGTTATGGTGTAAACTAAGTTTGTTTAGGAGAAATTTGTTTTCGGTTGTAACTACTTCTCGATATGCTGTTTTTTGAAAAGCAACACGTTGTTAAGGCATGGACATTCAAAGCACAAAGGAAAATATATACATAAATATATATGGTTCTATCTATATTGCTAATAGTTTACTCATTTTAAGCTATGTTGAACGAAACCGAAGTTTCCTTCTTAATAAAAAAGAATTGCGCAGATATAAATTTTAGCATCCATGCAACATTATAAAAGAGCTAAAAACATGAATCTCACGCTGACGATTACACGATATAAATATAACCATTCATGGAACATTATGAAAAAAGCTAAACATGAAGCTTTATGATTATTCAAGAAAGTAACAAAAAAGCTGATAGTTTTCAACTATATCGTTATGATTATAAAAAAAACAATGAAATGATTTAAGCAATAAACTATCTATTTTGTTAATTAGATAGCCACTTTCTTCTCAAAAAACGTTTATTTAAATTTTGAAGTTATTTAAAATTAATTAATTATTTTAAAAAAATAATTGAAACAAATTTTTAAACAAAATTACTAATTAAAATAATCAATTAATGGATATCAAAAACCAATTTTCACAGTGTTCGATTGAAAACATTTACCCAAAGACGTTACTAAATGAGAGTTTAGCATAATTGTTTACTTTCCAAGCCGTTCCCGGATTTAATCGAATCCTTTTCATCGGTGTGTAGTTTTGAGGGAAGAAAAAAGGTTTATGCCTGTTTACCCAAGCGTACGGCATCTGGAGGAACCGCTTGCATGGGTGGCCAGTACACTGCAATCATGCCCCAAAACAGCAGACCGTGTTTATAGTGCCGTTTGCTGATCGCTGCACGCCCTTTTTTTTGGCCGCACGACAAATACGAATAGTGGCCACAGAGTAAATCTACTAGGCAAACACAAACACAAAGCCGCTCGCATGCACTTCATTTTTACTAGGTGCCTACCTTTCGGCAAGTGGAGAAAAGCTGGACGCGTTCTTGCATTCATTCGTTCGTTCCAGCACTCGGGAAAAACCCTCCCTTCAGTAAGAGTGTGGGTGTGTAGCAACAGGCTGGCGAGGAGTTTGAGGAGGGAAAAACTCCGGCCAGTTCGTTAGCGATCCAATTTGATTTGCTCTTTACGGCTGCTCCCAAGCTCGTGCCGGGAAACTGCTCGAGCTGCTTTTCATCCGGCATCCAGTGGAATTGTATCAGCACCCACACGCACGCACCGACGCACGTTTCCATCATCAACCGTTTCCGGTCAAACAGCCCGTTTTTCGGCGATCAAAAGCATGCGAGATCGTTCGTTCAAAAACGACAATCATCGGTTGCAAGGAACGGAAGCAAGCGACGTTTGCCATTCCCCCCCAAAAGACTGCGGCTTTTCACTTGAAGGCGGTCGTGTGAAGTTTTGTGGAAAAAGCTACAACGACAGAAGGAATGAGAGGAGAAAAAAACAACCCGAACCGAAAAAAGGGAAACCTGCCAAACGAGCGCCCACGATGCAAACAATCTGTGGTGGTTCCCAACCGGATGCCGAAGTCCTTAGCATAGCATTTTGGGTACGCTTCGAGGGCATCGTTTGGTCCGGCCGGGAGCAAACATGTTGGCGTGATTTGTTTGCGAAGAAAATCGCATAAATATTGACGAGAAAGTGGCTCACTCGGGCGACGAGGCTACAAGTCAATTTTCGATGATTTGTGTCATATGCGAAGCGGGGTTTGGGTTTGCCTAGTTTGATTATGAAATATGGTACGACGCACAAAAGGGAGCCAACTGACCAGCGACCAATTTTCACGCAGTCAAATTTGCGAAGACGGCAAAAAATTAACTGGAAAATGCAGTTAGGGATACTATTCACTGCGTTTTCTAGAAATTGAAATTTCATTTGCCACATTTCAACTCGTGATATGGAGTTGGGTTACTCGAGAATGTTTTCCACATTCTATCCCATTTTACAAATTATAAAGTATCATTTACATTCTAAGAGAATGATTCCTAAATTTGCAATCATTAACCAGAATTAATGTTTGTTGTCTGCTTCTCTAACTCGCCAAACTGTGAGAGTGTTGTTTAACAGTGACAATATAAACTAGAGATAATTAAGTTATAGCGAGAATGATTTAACGACTATAATGATGTGCCTGCTATAAAATCGTAAATCGATGTTACAGTGTAGTGTCTGTAAAACCTAACCTTTATGCTCTAATTATTGTCCCCACCTGCTAAACTAGACATTGTTGAGATGAGTGTTTTTTTATACTTCAGTTTAGTTTATATCCTAAGTTTTCCGAGATCCCTGTTTTACGCATGACAATAACGATGGGGTCGATTGCTCCAGGCGAATTGAGCTTTTAACCGTTCCCGGATCCCATTTTCGGTGAGTTACGACGACTTATATGATGCAGAATAAAATCAATCCACGCAGTCGCACCCAGGGATCGGGAGCGATTGCTATTTACGATGGGGTTGAGCAGCGAGGCAAATAAGGGGCAATAAAAGGGATGTTTGTAGTAAAATGTCTAAACGTAAACTACATCCATTGCGGAACATCACTACACCATTCGGGATAAGTGATAATCAACAAGGGATTCGCTACCAATAATTTAGAAATCTTGTTTGAGTTACGCAGAAGATTCAAAAGCAATTGTTTAAACTGATTACATTTAGAATACAATGCAAATATATTTTCAATGAGAAATTGTTTATATTTTTCATTTATGCCTCATAGAAACAAATCATCTTAAACATAAGTATAACTGATTGTAAACTAAATCAATACTTCAAGAAGCAGACGCATTGCAATCGATTTGTTGATTTCAAATCATTTTACACTAACTCACATGCTGGCACATAAAACATTGTATTATAATGCTCTTTACACATTGCACATGTATCATCGCTGTTTTCCTTTTTAAAACGCTTTTAAGCAGGGACAAGTTTTATGGCCCTACATGTTTTCCCTATCCATTACTATTGGACATAGATTACACTAATGTCTACGTTTTACACAGGTTCAAATTTCAGATATTGCCATTTGATATTATGATTAATGCACGGGATCATCTCCGGCGAGTAAAATCTGCTACGAATAACTGTTTTTCTTGATCGATTTTTTAGTTTTTTCTTCCGGAACATACAGTTTCTGCAATCTTTTCATACAATGGTTTTCCCGTTTATCATTGAGAATTTAATATGATGTCACCGGAACACATAAATATAGATCACTTCACCCATATTTCCCGGACTAAGCATGACTGGGTGGGTTGAGATTAAGTTGATCATACCAATGTGAAGCAGAATGGTGCAAGGTTTCCTGCTTCATGTAACAAGTCGTTCCTGTTTTCAGGATATATTTAAATACTTTATATTCCGTACCTTTAGCTTATTACATATCTTTAACGATCTGGTCAAAGTGCATTTAATATTGCAGCTAATATTTCAAACTTTTAATCTTTTAATTTCACTTTTTTTCAGAAAGAACGGCCTGGATTCTTTTAATTTAAGTTCAATTAAATTTTATTGGATGTTTAAACTACATTTCACGCAAGCATCCATAGGTTAAGTGCACCCTTAGTGGAGCTAGTACCAATAGTGGTTGTAGTGGAATAAAATCCTAGCACTACGCCGATATATATACAATGGAGTTATTTGTTCTTCTATGAAATGTTCTTTGATCTTCTGCGGAGTGTTCAAAAGATGAATCATCTCATTCCGTAATATAGAAGCTCCAAAATTCATATTTTCTAAACAGGTCGTCCCAACATGCTGCATTCCTTAAGAATCTATAACGAATATCATGATTTCCTTAAGGCTATAAATCACTACAAAATCATTAAAACTATCTGATTTCGCTACTGACATACCCCAATATAATTGATTTATACGAACTTAGTGCATTTTACCATAATTTTATTATATTTTCATAGTTTTTACTATAGTGCCACTATAGCCACAAAAACCCAAGTTGTTCCTATAGTAGCCATAGATTTTTTACTTTATTTCTAGTATATTTTACTTTTATTCCGGTTTTGGCCAAAATAATCAGGTAAATTTAGTGATTTTATTCTGTTTCTACAAAATAAACAAAGCGGAACTGGAGAGAAGGCTCAGCAGAAGAAGCAGAGAAAAGAAAAAAGAAAGCGGGCGAAGGATACGCTATAAAGCATATACTACAGTTTAAGCTGTAATATTCAGAGCATTTTTTAATGAATTAAAATTGGACATATTTCGGTAAATCAATACAGTCTTTTCAATGACAACGCATTGGTCAAGGAGTATTTTACCGTTCTGTTTGAAATATGCTTCAAAAATAAGTAAAGTCAAAATATATTCAAGTTTTTCGTACTACCACCACTATAGGAACACGATACCACAACTATAGGAACCATACCACCATAATAGGAGCAACCAACTACGAAGAAAAATACGCTTTTTTTCGAGTATTTTGTATGGTTTACGGTGAAAATAGATGTTTTTCAGAAGAAAAGTCATGTTTCGATCATAATTGTTTCAAATATGTAGAATATTGTGTTCTTAACACTCATAAATTACACCTAATTGGTATTTACATTACTAAGTGCACCACTATTGGTACAGTTACCCTATATGTTTTGGGAAGATTATGAAAAGAAATGTGACTTCTGGTATTACAAAACTCTTCCAAGTTTTCTTTTATTTTGCTTAATTCTTTATTTATCAACTTTGTTTTCGTTTCCGTTTTATCTATGTTCAATTCTTGATCCGGTGAACGCATTAAACTAAGTGAAAAATTATTAGTTTTTGATACGCAATACCAATAGATTTTGGAAATCTAAAACCTATTAACTTTGCAAACATATAACGCTGACAATCTTATCTAGCAATCGTATTGTGTTATTTCCCAAAATGTTACATAAAGGGCAACTAAACCAGGAATATAATTAACTTCTGTAAGCTCTTTTGTAAACACACGTTTCTCAGCATGGTCTCTAATTAAAATAATTTTCAATTGAAAAAGCGCTCGTATTGTGGTGTGGTGAGTTAGTAGAAAATTAAAGCTCGAGCATACCCCATTTGAAAACAACTCAAAAACAAAAAAGAAAAACAACGGTAGAACTCTAATTGCACCATTCGTTAAACTCACCGAATTGGAACTCATTCGCCTGAAATCCGTGAAATAACCGGTAATTTCGTGCCGTGAATAATTACCCGTGCATTTCGAAAGTACTGGAACCGGCAGCGGGAGCGGGATTCCTAATCACCGCATCTAGTGCGCTCTGATTGTACGGTTCCTCCGTTTGGAAGGGGCGTTCACATTTCGCACCATGCAATGTTGAGCCAATCCCTCCCTCTCTTCCTCCCTGCATCATACCTATGCCGTCCCTTTCTAGGAACCGTGCCGTGGCATATAACCTTCAAATGCACTTTCCACCGGGTCGGGTGTTAGTGTGGGCTGGCAAGTAAGTAAGTGAGTAAGTAAGTGGCAAAAAGAGATTAACTCACTCAATTTCCAGCACGGCGCCGCTGCACAAGCGCGGCCAAAGTGGTCCCGCTGCTAGCGCTATTAGGAAAAGGCTCGCGAAGCCCTGATGACTGCCAGCAAGTTGCCAGCTAACGAATTGAATGCGATGAAATTGAATTCTCGCCAGCAAACAGCGCCCGGAATAAGGCATGGCCCGGGACACGATGCCGTCGTCAAGAAATGACATCGACGTCAGTGTTTTTCAACCTGGATTTTGCTTTGATCGCAGTGTTCGTGAGTCGGTAAGAAAATATTTAACAACATTTTATTATTCTCCACTAAACCTTGCATTGGAAAACTTATGCTTAATAACAGGAACAAACTAAAAAAATACGGACAAATAATACATTCTGGTTAAAATGTTTGCAAGTGAAAGAACACTGTCCAACATTGTACGGTGTCAATCGGAGATAGCTAACCCCCTGCGCTACAGTTGCATCCATCGGAAGGGATGGAGAATGCGCATTTCATTAACGAGATAATTGAGTATCCTAGCACCTGCGCCATTTAACTGATAAATACAATTTGAACTGTAGCCCCGTTTAAGTTCGGAGTCTTGGAATGAATAGTAAAATTGCGCTATTTCATCAACAATCCTTAATTAATACGCGCCAAATATCAAATCATCTAACCTTCAACAAATTAAGCATCGAGTATGATTGTAAAATTAGTTGCGCCGCTCAACATCGAGGTGGTTTCCCAGGAGTTATTTTTCATTTTCAACACACCGTTATTCGTTTACTATCTTATTAAAAGGATCCGGAGGGGTAGGAGAACGTTGTGATGAGTTTTTAATTAAATTGCAATGACGCTGGATTTGCTGCAACAAGAATTTGCACGCCACAGTAGGGATCAATCTAAGAAGCATTCCAAAGGACAAAACCCTTGCCGAAAGCTGCATCTTTGCTATACGAAATGGTAAGGGTATCTCCCGACCGCATCTAATTGGTAGTTGGTTGCATCAATTAAATCCCATCGAGTTGAGCTCATTGATTTGTTCCGTTTTTTTTTTACCGCAAAGTAGATTGGAGTTTTCGGTTCGTAAATTAGATTAATTAAGTGTCGACTACTATCAGGAGTAATTAATCTGATATAGCCAAGGAAAAATGATAAGGAGATGTAGACATAGCCCAATAAATTCCAAATCTACGAAATGTTTTAGTGTAAAATGTCACTGTTGAAAAACCTATTTTGAGGATGTGTGGAAAATAAATATGGAAACGTATTATTTAAAGCGAACTTTGAACTATATCCACGCTTAATTTAAAACGTTGACACATGTATGTTTTAGATTTAAAACAATCATATTCAAATATTCACCATGCTGCTAACCAGACCGTAAAACCAGCCTGTGGTCACGTTTGTCTGTAAATATTTTATCTTTTCTCCAACCTTCCAGCCAGCCTGCCTGCCCGAAGGCTCATGAACTAAAGATCTTAAAACTCATCGAGAAACCTTTGCCACCGCACGCAGCAAAACAGACGATTTTGCACAAGCCTATAGTCGAACCGCCCCGATCGAAAACGATGTGCTAACTGGCTTCGATGAAATGTGCCGTTCATCAGCATCCGGCCCGGTGGGAGCGTCTTATTAAAGCGCGTCACGTACCGGTGCTAAATTTCGACACCCTCAGGTCGCAGATTTGATTGTTTTTTGCAGTCCCTGCCCTGTGTGCAATAGGCCGCCAAATGGAGCCAACCCGGTTCAAACCGGTTACGAGCCGCCGATAACCAGTCAACGTGATTTGTGTAAAGTTTTTCGCAAACCACCGGAATGTCGATGGAATTAAGTAAGCCATAAATTAGCGCCATATTAGAACTAATTATTTTCTGCCTACGGGCCAAACAGTGAAATATTGGTGCCAAAGCAACTGTACACATACACACACTGTTTCCAGTCAGCATTCTATTGTTTAATGTGGGTTTGAGTGAGATAATTCGACTCGTTATCCATGAACCACCAGGCGCCTCCATCGGCTGGAATCAATATGGAAAATTCCGGTCAAACGATCTATATTTAACTAAGCAAAGAAAAATCACCGCTCGGTTACTGTCACTGGCAGACGTTTCCGGTAGTTTGAAGCTATTCGACCGAACAAATCAACAGCGTGCTTGACGCTCAATCTTGAAATCGTTGAAACTAGTAGGTCGGAAAGTATTATCCCCCCTAATAACGCCGACGGGATGAAACTGGAACAAACGGAAATGAAAAATCTCACCGTGTCCACAGCACACTGTTTGAGCTGTGATTTCTCACACCCCGGAAGATGTGCTACGAAACGAACGCCTTCCTTCACTTTATCTTTGGAAGCTCGAACCGGTGGTTCGGAGAAAAGTATGCATTAAAGGAGGGAAAAATTCCTCCAAGCACGAAATAACATGGAAATACTTTCGGCCCCTCAATCATCGTTAAGATTTTCAACAATCTATTTTTCTGTCGTGCCATCAATAGGCATCACGCTGTCTGAGGGCTCTTCGAGCGCTTGGCTTGGAGCGCATGATAGGCGGGTCTGTTTGTATTTGCCTAACTATGCTGAAATCATAATGAGCCGACGAACGCAGCGCATGACAGTGACTCAAGTGGCGCTAGATAGGGAATGTACTATCGCCTCCGTCCATGTGGGCTCTTTTCGTTTCGGTTTTGGCTGCCAGTCCGAATGCTGATGGCCATCTCGGTCTGGTTTCCTTTTTCCGTTCACTTTTGCTTCGCAAAGCCTTAAGGCACAGCCACGACATTCATTGAACAATCTGAAACAATATCTGCGTCACATTTCGTTCGAAATTTCTCCAAGACCAAGAGATGGTGTTCGGCAAACGGACAGTGTGGATTGTGCTACTTCAGGGTAGAAAAATGTTGATATAATCAACACTCAACCGTTGAAAGTCATCACTCTTTCGGGCGCATTCCTCCCTCACTATCGGCCGCCGACGAAGCGACTCAAAGTATTAAACAGCGAACGTCTTCACCGGCATCGACCACGACGCTTTCGGGCGAAATAGGCGAAGAAAACGAGCCCCCTCCCCCGTTAGGGAGAATGTTGATTTTTCATCAAACAACCAAAGTATTCTTGTTCGTACATCGTTCGTAGGACAGTCGGAACGAAAAGAGAATGTTTAAAAACAACATCTATTTTTTTTTCTTCTTTCCCTCAACTTCAAGTGCTAAGATAAGTAAGCTTTGGAAATCCGCAAACGAATGCCAAATGGAGCGTCATAGAAAACGGTGAACGCACGCGGTTGGGGGTGTCGGCACAAAAAGCTTTAGTTGGACGGTTCGCAGCCATTTGCGTGAAGTGGTCGAACGGAGTGAGGTTAAAGCGAGCGGTGAAAGGGGATCGGTAGGCGTGGATACGTTAAAAGCAAATCGTAATCATACTAATATAACAACAAATGGAGGGCCATCCCGGTATCATAAATCCATTGCAAGACCTCAAAAAGCTCGAGAGAGAAGCACTGCAAAATGTTACCAAAATAACATGAAATTCGGTAACTATCTTGAAAAACTACATTACCGTGTTGAGATAAGTATTTTTCAATAAAACATTTTAAGACAAAAATATTGAGTCCACAATTGCCATGGTTATTGTTGTATGTACTCAACATAACCATATAATATGCTGCACATACATATATCCGTAACCAAGGTCCAACAGACTTTGTTCTTCTTTTATCCTCTTCCAAATTGCTCCGACTGCATGTGCATTGAAACGCAAGTGTCTTCAAGTAATCGTGCCACATGGCAATGGTTTCATTCAAGCATCAACCGACCACCATTCCAAATACAATCACTTTACACAGAAACCATAATTGGAATGCTTAAAATGTTGATGGTGCTCCGTGTCGGAATGCACGTTTTCTAACAAAATTTTGCTCATGCAGTCCGTGCATCGAGTGAGATGACACAAAGGGCACCATTGTTGATGCAGCACCGGCTGTTAAAATCATAAAAAAGCTCATACATCTAATGTCTGGTAAATTGAAATGCAAGGCGTCGCTATAACGACCACTAGGGGAATCATTTTGCCTTTTCAATTACGGGTCAGCAACCAAGTTAACTGCTAGAATACATTAGAAATTTAACACTTGCTCCACAAAGTCAATAAAACCGATTTAGTGGCGTCGGGACGCCAACAGGGCAAACTATTATTTGAAATGAGTCAACAAATATATAAAACCAAACAAATAAACAAATAAAAAGAAGATAATCGAAACGACAAGCTAACATTTTTATGCATGTTAGCAATTCCTTATTGGAAAATGTGCAAACAGATAGATCAAATTCCAGTACTTCGAATAGTCTCTTGAGAAATTGTACCAGATACTCGAGGATAAATGTGTAGAAAAACACACACACACTCGTAAAGGAGTCAGCTATGCATGGCTGAGCGCACTTCAAAGGATAACAGAAACCCCTGCTGCTATGGACAAGAAAATTTCCGGACAATAAATAGTTTCTCGAAGCAGAAAGTACAAAACAGTGCTGGCAGGGTGTTTCGATAACCACATGGAACTCATCATTTGCTTTTGCGTATGGTGTGTGCATATGGCGATCTGAAATTAAATAGCTGGAATTTGTTAGCGAGGATTTCTTCGAATTGCATTTTAATTAAATTTATTTAAATAATGTTGAACTATGACATGGAATATTGGACAATGAAAAGTAAAATAAAAGTCTTGCTGCTGAATTCAGTACAAACATTCAAATGATCAAAAGTTTTGAAAAAAAAACTCCCTCCAAATAGGTATGCAAACTTTCCAACGGAAACAGAAAAACTTTCCAAAGGAAAGCAACACAATGTAACATTCTGTTCTGCCCTAAACAACAATCCCTCAGGAAGAGCTCAACCACCTCAGAAACACTGAAAAGAACGGGATTATTATAATAATAATGTTCACCCACCGGCATCCACTCATTCCCGGTTGTCCTGAGAGACGCATCTCTTGGAGTGTAGCGTGAAAATAATCCCAACTACTTCTTCAGGGGCGCCCGCTACATTGGCTACTCGACAGGGAAACAGTTTTAATGACTTGTTTAATCACATTTAAGCTCACTTCCGGAGTTGGTCCTCGAGCAAAGTGGAACCCAAAAATAGTCCACAAAAGTAACAAATGCAGTCACGCAAGAAACATTGTACCGATTCTGCAAATCAGTGTCGGTGGAGAAACCGGGAATATTTCTCGTCATATTTGCCGAACGAATTGTTTGCTCGATTCTGCAGATGTTGCCTTCAGCCTCGATCGAAACTTGCCCGTAAGAAATTACCGATGACTGTGTTCATTTCCATAACTATGGTCCCTGTAAGAACGGCACTAACTCATGTCAAATTCGGGAAAAACTATCATCCGCATCATTTTCGGAGATTCAATACGGAAAACAGCGACTCGGTTGAAATGGGAAAACTGACGTTTTTACTGAATTTATTTCAACAAAACGCCTCACGATCAAATTTGAACCACCCCAAACGTGAACGGAATTCCGACATCTGACCTTGGCCAGTTTTATTTTTCGCTCTCCTCGTGCTACAAAACATTGGCTCCTCTCATACTCCTTTTCACGACCGAAATCCACGCCGAAAACCTCATCATGGAGGGAAAAAGAAACCCAAAAATAAAACGTCATATTAGGAAAGGCGGAAAACTCCCAGCGGGCCCAATTGCTACCGTCAACGGAAAAGTGTCAACTCGTTTGCACTCTGTCATGGACCGGTTTCAACGCTTTTGTTTATTTTCCCCTTCTTTTTTCGGTTACACGGTTTCTGCGACTCATCTCAGTCTCGGATGTTTTTCTTCTGACAGAATTTGTAGGAGTATTTTTCATTCGTTTTTGTTTTTTTTTTTGTTGCTCGTTGCTTGTGAAACCTGCTGGGAATTAATTTTCCAACTTTTGACGTAGCATTATTTGGAACTAGTTCCTTCCGTTAAGCCCGGCTCTCGGAAAGCGCCACACGTACGTGAAGTAATTGTGTCGGAAAACTTTTGGCCTCACGATGTCGAACCCGTGTGGGAAGCTGTGGGAGCAACCCGGGGACTTGTTCCATCGTCGCAGTTGGGGAAGGGAAACTTTGCTGCTTGTTTCTCACAGAATTTAATAATAATTTCCAACCAGTTTAGCCTATCCGCACTGTCGACACAAATATATATCCTAAACTATTTTCTAAATGGGTGTGAAACGAAAACCATGATTAAATTCCATGTTTGTTCAACCATCAACACACAAATATAATTCCAAGAAAAAGCTCGTTTTACTTTGAACTTTAACATAATTTCCAAAACAAACCGGATCTATTTGGCAACCAATGCCCAACCCCAAAAACGTCTATCAATTTCAACTTTCTACTAACTATAATGTCAACATATTTTAGTATATCCTACCATCGTATCCAAAAACACAAAACCGAGTGATCGTAAACTGCAGCTGGTAAGTGTCTAGCCACTTGGCACTTGATGTGGTTTTACGATGGACCGTCGCTAGGATCGTGATGAACCACTTTATGATCCTGGTACGCTTCTGCTAAATGGAACGACACAAGCTCCCGTCCATTATAGTCTACTCAACCACTTACACCCTGATAGTTTCGATAAAAGTGTACATCATTACGTTGTCAGGGTCCATTCAACCATTAACGGGAGCCCATCGTATGCTTATCCATCGATCCGTGAAGCCCACTGGAACCCGAACTGCATTGAAATTTTCTCCGGTGAAAGTTTAAACAAATATAAAATCATATTGTTTCTCTGGTGGATTACCACTATTGATTGAACAAAATTGTTAGAATTTGCTTTCGAACAGCTTTGTAAAACTCAAACATTATTACAAAATTTTGTCCGCTTCCCAGAAACGGTAAAGTTGAAAACAACCTAATATGATTTCCACCAGTGATTGTCAATCAATAGTGAAAATTTTCCTGAGAATTTTGGTTGATTTCAATTTATCTAAAGTACAAATGGTTGAAAAAGTGATGTTGATTCTAGTGAAAACATTACCAAAAACAAATGCAGACTATACGCATTAAAACACATGAAGTATTCATTCCACCAGTGATTGTCAATCAATAGTGAAAATTTTCCTGAGAACTTTGGTTGATTTCAATTGATCTAAAGTACAAATGGTTGAAAAATTGATGTTGATTCTAGTGAAAACATTACCAAAAACAAATGCAGACTATACACAATAAAACACATGAAGTATCATCAAAATGAATACTAGCCAACTAGAAATGTTCTCGTTACGGTTGCAATTTCCTGGAATGTGTGTAAGTGTTTGAATTCGTTTCAAATTAGAACCTTTTAAGTAAACTTTTCCGGTTCAATCGTTATTTTACACCTGCCCAACTTTGTGGTATGAAGCGTTTCGATTGCTTATTGAACAAAACTCCTACCCTATTCCGAAAGGATCAGGTTCAGTTACGCTCCAATAGTCAGTTTTTCGATTTCTGCTCCAACTCAGCAACAGACCTCAACACCTGTACCGTTTCGGCATGAAGAAAACCTTACAAACCGAGCGATGACCGAAAACACCAGTGGAGTTGACGAATGCTAGACCTCTTCTGATAGATTGTTTTCCCAATACGTCGAGAACGAAAATAAATCACCACCCTTCGGGCAACCATGTCTACTCACAAACATACCCACGCACACACACTCAACCGTCAACCGAGAGCCAATCCTATTTTTAGCCAATTTGCTCATCGATCAATCGAAAGTGGACCCCGCATGCCGATTAAGCTTTTGGCTGACCCATCGACAGCCCCGCCACTGGTGTGCAACATACACTGACAAATGTATCTCATCCGGTTTTCATCCCTTCCGGCCCCACAGCCCCTGCTTGAGTTTGGCATTGGCATAGGTTTGTTTTTAAAACCACAGTTTTCTCGAGAGCTCTTCTCGAACGTTTGTGCTTGGAACGGGTTTCACGTTCTATTGAATCTGGACAGCCAAGAACTAGGCCAAGGGAGGTTTGCGGGAGAAACCATGAAGTAAAGGGCCACCGAACAGATAACGGACTCTGGCAAAATTGGAACCTATTGAGCTCAACCACTCGGAGCATACTCGAAGGCCGCTAAAGAGTGCCACTTGACGACTATTCAATTTGAAAACGATTGAAAGTGTCAAAATAGTTTTAGATATCTTTAACAGTTGAAAATTACTTTTGTTTCACAATGTAAGGCAAAGAATCAAATTTTTCCTTTTGAAAATAACCTTTGGTGTTTAAATTTTGTTTTAAAAATGAAAAACAAAAAGATAAAACTAAGTTGACGAACTATGAATGAAATAAACATTTAAAAACATGTACTATCATTAACCAATCAATTACCATATGTTATCACTTCTTTAACCTGTAAAC
Organism: Anopheles coustani; assembly: GCF_943734705.1. Classification (NCBI taxonomy): domain Eukaryota; kingdom Metazoa; phylum Arthropoda; class Insecta; order Diptera; family Culicidae; genus Anopheles; species Anopheles coustani. Next base: position 66,529,196 of record NC_071288.1, on the reverse strand, counting down.
AAACAACAATACTTGTCTACAAGTGTAGAAAACAAATTTGTTCATCATTGTCGTGTAATTTGTAAAACCTGGTGATTTGACAAGCTATTAAATTTAAGTTACAGCATTAATTATCACTCGAGCGGATACGGAGAAAACAAAAGCAAGTGCAAAAGAACGAACGTGAGTAGAAGTGATGGGAAAGTTGTTTACCGCTGTCCTGAACCCCAAGGAAGGTGATGGTAAATAGCAGGTATACCTTGCCGAAAACAAACGTGTAAATTTTAATCGAATCAGTACAGCAATTATGCAAATCATCTCGAGCCTCCGGTGCCATTCTTCTTAACAAGCTACAAACAACGATTACATTCTGGCCGAAAGTTCTCTCGCATCGGAAGCCACTTTCACCCAGTTTACAGTATGGATCGAAGAACGCCGTTGGGGCGGGGAAAGCCATTCCTTCCGATACACCTCGAAATGGGAGGCAGTAAAAGCGAATCTTTTTTTTCCGAGAGGGGAGGCGTCGATCGCACTCGACTGTACGACAATCGGGCGATATACCTGAAACAGGTGTATCGGCTCTTGGCTCGAGCGCACCCTCGGTCGAGGATAAAGTTTAATCAGCATCTAAGCCACACGCAAACGGTAGCAACCCAGTGTGCTGCGTTCTTCGCTCGGCAATCCAGCGGGGATAACAAGTGTTAAGCAGCGTTGGGTCGGGGCGAGCATCAATTCGCCACGTTTATGCTAACAAGCCTAACAAGTTGAAAGCCGAATTATCCATCGCCCGATACGGTTAGCTTAGTACACCGTTCCGGGGAGCTTCTGGAGAACACCTCTTATTTGAGCATCAAGAACCGAAGACAGATTCTTTTAGTCTGAACAATCGATGGAAGGAGAAATATCATTCGAAAGTAAACAAATAAAAGACTAATTTATTATTTTTGAATAATCACTAAACTAAGCAATTGATTTAATCTGAGAGGTGAAAGAAGCCACCCGGCTCAAAACCTCTATAAACCATACATACTACTACTACTACTTGATTTAATATTACCAAGGAAAATGTTAGAGGGTTAATATACTTAGAAGGTGAATGAGTATAATAAAGTACGCCGGTCCGGGGAGCTTCTGGAGAATGGTTCTTATTTGAGCATCAAGAACCGAAGAAAGATTCTTTCAGTCTGAACAATCGATGGAAGGAGAAATATCATTCGAAAGTAAACAAATAAAAGACTAATTTATTATTTTTGAATAATCACTAAACTAAGCAAAGCATGTACGGAGAGGGAAAAATGAGTACCTGTATCGGGTTTTATATTTAAACAACAGCTAAAAGGAACTAGCTTCGTTTAGTAAATGAGTGTACTGTCATACGTAGTACAGTTGCATACATTCCGGCGTCAAATGGTTTGCTTTTACTACTGACGGAAGAAAACTAATGCCAACGACGAATTGTCTTACTAAGAAGTCAGTAACATAATAAATTAAGTTCACCGCTTTTAGGCCATTCGCTACGATTGTGAGTCAACGGCTCTGTAATGAGCTGCCTGTCTCAGGTGCTCCAAACGGATCCAATTTATTTGCAAACTCGCCCACCACCGCTCCACATCGTCCGTCATGCCGCCCCGGTCACATCGAATTTATCGTTTAGGAAACACTATTAATTCTACTTATCACCGACACCCGACCGACCAAAGCGTCCCGCCGACGCCGGCGAAACCGATTAGTCCCAAAAATGGCAAAAAGAAGCTTTTTAGCAGAATATACTATACACCCGGCGTGCCCAATGGATGGTGCGGCATAAATATGTCTCATTCAGAAAGCGGACCCGACCGAGCCAAACCAACAACGGCGGCAACACTTGACCCGGCGCGGAGACGGAAATGGAAAATAAAACCACTCAGCACTGCCAGTTTGCATAATAAATCATTCCACAAATGGACTACCCGCGGACACTCACCGGACCCGGTTTCGCATGGCGGGATGGCGAAATAGAAACTGCACCGGGCGAAAATAAAAGGACCGCTACCGGTGGGTGCTCCCGGAGACGAGAAAACTCGCATACCGGTGGGTATAAACAGAGCGATGGATACCTATTGTTGTCACCGAAACGTAAATGATGGGAAGGTTCCCACCGTGCGGTATCTAGTTCTTTTTTTCTTCTCTATTTCCTTATTGTATCGCGAAATAAATCAACATATCGTGGGGTCAGACTTCTCCAAAATTCACCCAAATACTTACATGCAAACACGGGGCCACACAAACGAACTTCCAAGTTATGTTAAGATATTCCGCACGCTCAATATTCCAACGGCTGAAATGTTTGGCCAGCGTCGTGATAAAAAGTTTTCCCCAAAAAAACTTTTGTCTTTCCTCTTCCTCTACTGTTATTATTCCTTCACTCCTCGTACCTCTCTCTCAACCGGAGAAAAACACACTTTCTTGGCCTACCTTTATTTTTTGTTTTGTTTTGTTAGAGCTTCACCCTCAAAGTTGGAAATGAGTTGATGAAAGAAATAAAAATCGGTATGCAATAATAAATTGGCCACGCTCAATGTGGTACCAAATCAAATGTCAAACCTACAAAGGGGGTGTTGCTGGAGGGATGCTTTTTTGCCCCCATTTTCTCTACAAAGTGTCCTGTTGTGTCTGTGGAGTTGTTCGAGTGTAAAATTTGAGCAGAAAACTTTTGCCGAACTAAACCGCTCTGCGTTAGCAATCTTTCGTCTGATTTTTATGGAAGTGATTGTAACGGAAAATAAATGGATTTTATTTGCAAAACGCAAAATGGTACGAAACGCTTCAATAGTTAGGGATTCGGGACGCGACAATGGTCTACAAATAATAACAAACCATTCCTTACAAAATAGACAAGCACAAATCTTCATAATTTTTGAAACATTTCAAATTATCTTATTATTTCAGTACATTGAAATTAATTCTATTTGAATAATCTGGTTTAATTTGTTGAAGAATAAATAATGTTCTCCAAACATGTAACGCAAAACCTCGATCCAATCTCGCAATAGTGGACGACCAGCGATCTAATGAATTTATCCTTAATGCAAATTAATCCATCACGGCGTGTAAACATGTGCTGTGTGTATTAAAATTCCACAAAAATTATGTTCAGCCGTTTCAGCTAAATGCAACCTGTGCTCGCGAGGTTTGATTTACACTAATGAGCAAATTCATTTTCGACTGCAAATACCACAACCGTGGTTGGGTGGAGAAAGACAGAGAGTGAGAGTGAGACAGCACACGTCATTAGAATACGTACACTTACGGCCGATTTTCCTCCACAGTTGTACTGAAGTATTTGGTTTCGGATACCATTTCACCGAGTGAGCACTAAAATGGGACATAACCGGATCCTCCGGCGTGTCCCAAGCTTTAGGCGTCCTCCTAGTCCTCCACTCCTCGGAACCTTTTATTAATTTCCTTTCCAGAAAGGCAAAGCTTGATCACCGGGACGACACCAGCGGCATCGAAAATCCTTGGAAAGCCGCTCGAAGCTAATCTCACACACTCCAACACCAGCTGGGAGTGGAGGAAGACAGGGCATTCGTTCTGCACTAGGATAGAGCTCTATCGGCCAATTTTCACCTAATCGGTAAGCCCACTTTGACGGGTTTTGATAATTCCATTCCTTTTAGCCAACCAAACCCAACCCACACACGGGTGAAATGGCTGGAGCCGTGATAAGATAAGACACCAGCTTCGGAGCATGCAGGGAACGGCGAGCTTAATGATGACTCCCCTAGGCCTGAGTTCCGGGTACGGTTGGAAAGCGGACGGAAATAAATTTCCTCGCTTTAGCAACTCGCACGATTCCCGGGGCACCCGAGCCCGGCCACACCATCGTTTCTTTCCGGCTTCGATATGTATGTCCTCCGAAGCTTTAGCTTTACATATTACCGAATACTTTACCATATTACCGACCCCTGTATCCACCCGCCTCTATCCCAACGCCACTCTTCATAGCATCGTTGGAGGAACTGAGACATCGAATAATCCTGCCCAGCAAATGTAAATACCTACAACACACCCACCCACATACACACACACACACACAGACGGCCACACCCTACCGTACCTAATTGCGGCCATGATTTTCTGAGAGCTCATTACAGAATTGCTTTTCTCCCTCCCAGCTACGGGTGCTGCTAAATAAGCCGCAACCAAAAACTTGGTAACATCGACGCCCTGGCTAACACATTTCCATGCTGGCTTAATGCAGCCTCCACCCAAGGGCTAACTACATTTTCTAATACGACAGACCGCCGGTCTGGGCCGAATCTACTTTATGTTCTGGAAATTTACACAGATGTAAAAATTCACGTTAACCATAAAATAACATAAATTATAAATCAATTCGATATTATACAAACCTAAAACAGGAAAGTGTTTGTTAAAAGCGATTGAGAAAACATTAATGCTTTAAGGATGTTTCATGATTAAATACAACTTTAAAATGTCAAACAATCCATCTAAGGATCAGTTATATCGTGTGCTTTGTACACATTTTTTTCACAATTCTACCCAATGGAAGTATTCTCCTCATTAAATCAATCAAAGCAAGGTCCTAGCAATTAGATTCCGTATGCCTTCGGGATGTTTATATATAACCATGAGCTCTAAACTTTGTGATGTTTTTGATTAAATACGACTACGTTTCCAAGAATTTCAATATTTCAATTCCTTTGATGTTTATCATTAGTAAAATTACAAATTAGACATTTGTGGATGGATTTAATTTGATTTAAAATTGATTTGAAACGGAGTAGCAGGATTGGAATTAATAGCAGATGAACAATTGATAAGAAAATAAAAGATTAAATTTCAACCACAAAAATCTGCCCTCTATGTACTCATATTATGTAAAAGTTTGTCCTCTTTTAATAACTACTCACTGACAATATAACTAATAATGTAAATAATACTAATCAGATTATTGAAACAAAGAAACCAAACCTCATCAAAACCTTAAAGGTACCAAACAATTTCATTTTTTTTTCATTGTTTCTGGATTGGTTTGGTTTAATAGTACCAGCCTTAAGTATAACCGAAATGACAAGGATCTACTTGGACACAATAGATTGAAATACTTCAATAACACCTCGAACACCTGTCACGATATCTAAGGATATCGTCCCGCCATGTTAACCACAAGCAGGCAAACAGACTAAGATGATAGATTAAATTAATTGCTCTCGCGTCCGCTTCCTTTTCCACCGAACGGTTGAGCGAGATCGACATGATCGATTTGCGGCGCGCTGTTTATCATTTCCGCAAACATCACGTCGCTGCTAATTATCGTCATCCCGTTTGCGTGGAGTCGGAAGAGCAACGGTTGCTATCATTCCCTGCTATCGCTTTTGCTATCGATAGAATAATAATCATAGACACAAAGGAGATAATAAATGAAATAAAGAAAATCAATCAGCAAAAGAGTAAGAGGGTAAAAGGCTAACGTGACATTAGATATTAATTGTAAGATAAACATTTGCTTCATGAGCTCGAAATTCATATCACACAAAAAGCTGTCTATCACCATCCTCTAAGCCCCCCTCCAAACAGCACCCATTCCTAATCGTTCAGCCCGAGTTTCACACTTCGAGCTTATCGGCAGAGGAGAGCTGTTCGCGAACGACCAGAAAGCGTTCGAAGGATACGCTTCGGGACAACGGAATAGTAAATATTTGCCGTTCACTTCGACACCCTTTGTGTGAAAGAGAGTTTACCGAGGCGGCATACGTAAATAGCTTTGCAATCCTTCCGCTGTTTCCCACGGCCCCCTGGTCCAAACCATTTTACAAACCGCAACGCCAGGGGCGCTGATGCGTAAAGCCCGGGTCGCTTTTCGACGACATTTGACCCGTATCATTAACCCGTACGTTAGCCATCCTTCAGCGCCCTTTTCGATACGGGATTTAACATCGGCTTCACTCAAACAAGAGAGGATGAGAAAGAGAGAGGGATAGAGATGGCTGATTGTGGTTTACAGCTGTTGCATTCTTTTATGAAAAGATTGCATTTATCCATTCTCTCACATAGTCTTACAATACTCAATTGAGGCATATCTAGTTTTCATAGAACCTGCTGATCATAAAAGTAGTTTGCAAGCAGAGCACTTATGCTAAGCGGATTTGTTTAACAATGCCTCATTTATTTCTCCCCTATCAATGCGTTGCAATGGAATTCAATGCATTGAACAAAGTAATACTTTGAACGGATACCAGGACCATCCTTGGCACAAATGTTCATACATCTGATTACTTCTTCGAAGCTACTGCGCTCTTCATAACCTTTTCGGAGGACGGATTATTTACGGCGAACATGAAGCCCTCTGCCTGGGAGTTTACCTTCGGACCGGAAGGGCAATATGTTCCGCTTTCTATTCTTCGCCTTCCAGCAGCCATATTCCCGTGAAAATAATCAATCTTGATGAATAGTTAGCATGTACGCCTACCGATATCTTATGGTAATTAGAAATTGGCTGCTTCGAGTCGCCCTTTCCAGGGGTAAGCTGATTAGGGTCGGATTTTCACTAACAAATTGCTTGCGATGCGAGGAACTCGTACCCAGCCCAGGATCGTTCACTTTCGCGACAGTCCGCGGTCCAATTAGGGTCAGGATTTACCCATTACAAATGGCTGCCCATCAGCTTAGCCGGGGGTTGGTTGCGTGCACATCAAAAACGGTATCGGAAGACGACCGATGGTTGACAACTCCTAGAGTCGTAGCAGCGATGGAGAAAACCCGTGACGAGTAAACTTTTATCTCCGCAATGCGAACGAACATGCTAACCAGAGCTTAGACTAATGTCTCGGTGGCCTGTTGCAAAACTCATCGTCTATTCCATCCCATTACGTCCATCCATTAAGACTCTAGTGGCTTGCCATTTGGCAGTATGGAAATTGTTTAAGCTATTATCATTGGTAGAGCGCATTAGAACAATAGCGAAATAATTACTTAAGCATGAAGCCATCCCGGAACGGGAACGAATGTTGTCGTTGCGAACTGTCGGTTGGTAAATCCGAGACATGTTGGTAGCATGTAATCGTTGCTGCTTCCTTCACCCAATGTAAACACTGGCATAATTTCAAATCACCGCCAGATTCCTCCAAACGACTGCACAGAATGCTGGACAGATCTGGGACATCCACCCTCTTATCAATTCCGCAACGAAATACACTTCTCAAAACAACAATAACTACTGTAGCAACGATCCACTGACGAGTGTCACACGCTTCAGTCTTGCCAAATGAGTCTCGAGTAGTGCGCTGTCTGGAAGATGAAGCCGGACGGCACTCCTGACTGACAGTTGCCATGTGCCGGTTTTGCCGATTCCGAATCCTACTCCTGCAGACCGTCCGTTGCTCTAGACAAATGTCACTCACAGCCAAATGCATGAGGGGGGGGATGAATCAGGTGTGCACCCTTATCGGCCGCAAGCTTCAACCTACCTTACGCCGTACGCAGTACGACTGGATTGCAACGGAGGCGATGCATTCTCCGCCTCCGGCAACGAATCTGGCACGGGCTCGACTGGGTGTAAGCATACCGGGTGCCCCTTCTACTGCCGATACTGTCAATTTGCAGACGAGCGAAAGAATAGCAAAGCCCATCCGAATGCTTCCGGACGTGTCAGTGCAAGAACAACACACCGCTACGGACGTAACGTAAACGCTTTCGCAACCAGGTTTTTAGGTCTTTGCCGAGTTAATCAACAGCATCCACACGAACTGACTGGATGGAAATGAAGAAAAAACACACACACACCCTCAAGGATGGATGCGGGCGGTCTGCAAACGTTCACTTCAGGCATCCGGGTCTGGACAAACATGAGTAAATTACTTATCAAGGAACCGTTTAGGATTCTGACATGCTTCTATGCACCAAAAAAGCCGATATGGCCTTTCTATGGCATTCGTATTCAATAATTGAAATGGATGACGCACTTAAGAAGTATTACTTTTCTACTTTCCATGTTTGTAGCAAATTATCAGAAAGTTTATTTTGGAACACATACAAATTAACATTTCATTTAATATGCGAAAGTAATGCATTAATATTTGGTAGAATTGTTTAACCTTACAAAATAAATGTGATTGTAAAAGTACCAGATTAGTCAATTGCTCATTCAGTTCTAGTGTTAAATGAGAAAAGCTCATGTTTAACATTAGGTGCAATTTTCTTGTTAACATTATTGTTTCGGTTTATTTATAAATTTTATTTCATTAATTTTATTTATAAAGAGTAATTTGTATTGAGTACATTGTCCTAAATCATAAATGATTTGTTTTATTGAATTTGAATTTGAATATTTGAAGACCTCTTTTTGATAATTATTACTACCAAGTATCCAAAGAAAGTTATAAATAACTGAACTTATCAAATGGACACTTTGCGATGTTTAAGTTCTACGTCGATTATCCCACCAAGTTAAACTATAGAATAACCGTTTAAAAAGTGATCCACTCGAAGCACAAAAGACTGGGTGGTGTACAACCTGAAACCAGCTCTACGATTCAATGTTGTAAATATAATAAAACACACGTGGGCACGACATCTCAGGTGCACATGAATCACGAGTCAGATAAAAAATAAAGATTAGAACCTGCCACGAAGCGCAAGGGTAATTGAATCTGGGCCGGATGAGATTTTAATGGGAAACCCACTCACAAACCGGTCGAGCACAACTGCATTTGGTGCAGGAACCAGATGGGCTAACCATGAAACGAAGAAAAAATATGGAAGAAAAAGAAACAGCTCACCAAAACTCTAAAGTGGCGAGCAACAATTGTTGCATCTGTACTCCGACGAATGGAAGAGCGGGATAAAGGCACAAACAAATCACTACTCCACGCTGCACACGCGTTTCTGCGGAACCACACAGGATGAGCACGGCACGAAGTGGAATAAAACGTGATTTTCAGTACACGGCGACGCATACGTGCTAGGGGTTTTATTTTATTTTATTTTTACAGAAAAGAAACCCGCACACAAAAGAAGCACGTGGTTCGCTGTAGGGTCCCACTGCAGTTCTGCACTTTTCGGACGGTTTTTTCGAGTGGAAAAGCCACACGAAACGGGGCACAACAGAAGGCAATCATGGTGCAAACGTGTAGAAAATGATAACTCAATTTAGGGGTTTGGTCACTAAATCTCACTTCATTTTGAAGACACGTTGCAAGGAGAGGGTTTTATTTTTTCAAACACACACGATATAAATAATGCTGAAACATTGGTGTACAGCTTTAATATCATATTTTATTCAAAAACACATGTAATCCAACCAAATCCTTCTTCGACTGTGTGTGTGTGTGATAACCCTTATTTGAGAATTTTTTAAACATGGAGGAATATTTTTATGGAACCATCCCGATGGGACTACAAATAGGTTCATTTAAATGCATGTAAACCCTTTCCTGGGTGCGTTTGAGATGACAAAACTTCACCTCCCGACAATGACTAGCTTAGTGTCCTTGCCGTAGTTATATTCGTGAGAATAATTTGAAAAGCAAAAAATAAACACACCCACACTATACCGGTGGGAGCTTCGATGGCAATATTCTTTCATTCCACTTCTCGTCTCGAGCACCGTAAAAGACAAACCACCCAATTACACCCCAAAGGACCTGCTGTATCTCGGCCTTCCTTCGTGGGAGCGAGAGGGACAAAGTGAGTGTAACTTCGAAAAAATAGACTGAGCAAAGTCTGAAAAGTGAGGAAGTACCTACAGCTGCATCCATAAATTGTGGCCTGGATAAGAGGTACGGAGAGGAGGTAACACGATATTCCGGAGGACGTTTGGAGAGGTATTTGCAAAGTTTTGTTCAAACCCAATGCCGTCCGAACTTTTGGCCCTGGAGTGGGCATTATACACCCACAACGTCGACGTCGGCAAGGGTATATGCACTTCGGAAGTGATGATCCTGTGCACGTACGGAGTGGAAGGAGTAGCCATGGGGAGTGTTGCAAACAAAACACGTCCTCTCGATTGCAGTGGGACCGGCAGAAAGATGGTACGACACCAACCATCCGGTCCGGTACATCGGCCGATCCAGAGTCCGTCCGTGTGCACCCGGAAACGCTCTAACACCCTGTAATCCGGATGTTATTCCCTGGTTATTATAGGAAAGAATATTGAAATGGGACCGGACCCAGAGTTCCTGTCCCATATTTTATAGCCGGCCGGATAATATACAGCGGGGCCACGATAGGCTTGCACTTCCGACAGGGTTCCCCCTCCTGTACCCGCATTTAAGAGAGGGAGAGAGAGAGTGCATTTACGATTTGTCTACCGGTGTATGCACTCAGATGGCACAGTTGATAAGGTGGAATGCGGGGAGGATGACTGGCGAACGAGCGGGGACGTCGGTAGGCCATAATGTTTGCCTTTTGGCACGCTTGGCTCAATCTGTTTGCACTGGTTACCGGGGTTTGCGTTTGCTCATCGCATCAACCAACAAACCAACAAGTGCATTTGTCGGGCAAAATCGATTGGAGGGCATTGGGCGGTTCAAGCGAGTCCAACAAACGAATGATAATGGTACGCACAGTCAAACATTAGGGCAATAATTGTAGTGTCTGCTCGATGTAAAATAGTTTACTCTGGAGCAACCGACTTTTATTTCATGATTCATCAACGCACGCAAAGTACATTCATTAGCAAATGAACAACGAAAGGCAAAGTACATCACAAATACAACTACTATATCAAACGCAGTCAAATGATTACAAAATCTCCATAAATGTATAGTAAAGTAGTAGTATAGTAAAACTGTAGTAAAAACTATAAAACTATATTGTTTAATGACTTAAAGCATTTAATCCTAAACGAGTTTAATGACTTAAAGCATAAATCCTTCTAAGTTAGGCATATTAACTGTTTGCAAGGATTCACCTTGAAGCATTCTAGTTGTTCATTACTCTTTTCCTTAATTTTTTGGTTTACTGTGGTATACATTGGTCACCATAAAAAGTTATACTACAATATAATTAGAACTGAGATGTAGTCTCTTCAATGACTAATTATTATATTAGTTATCCGATTTATTTCCTGGGAAAAACTCGATTATTAATTGCTTAAACAAACATTATCTGTTGTTTTCTAGCATGATATTCGGACAGAGGGTAGCGGAAAGTAATTTTTAAAAACATATCATATAAAAAATATGCTACAAAATAAAAATAAAATGAACGTCATATAATATACGATTAAATTGGTGTGCCATTTTTTCACCTTAATAAAGCTCATAAATAGATATTGGAAAGAAGCACTGCTCATCATTTTCCGATCCCCACGTAGGTTGTTTTATCGGCTTATTATGAAAAGATTTTTTGAACAGATTTCAGCCAACGTAGCACTTTCGTCATTACATTTGACGATCTTTGATTTCTTTCTCACCCTCCCTAAGAAAGTTTCATTTTTCATTTGTTCACCGTCAGCAGATTTCTGTGGAGGAAAAATTGTAGATCAATTTCTACTGGCCCACCCGAGGCAGCGAATCGAGAAAGCGTATAAATCGCCAACATGTGTTCTCCCCCGGTGGATCTTCTCAATCTTCTAATGTATCTAGCGGGGGCGTGTTGGACTGCCGAAGCCTTACACGATCTTAAAGAGACTGCCGAAAAAATAAAAAGTGTTAGAGCTAGGTTTTTGCAATCTTCTCAAGGGCATGCCAGTGAGTTGGTGCTGACTCAACAGAATAGAACAAATCATACGCAAGCAGAACGGATTGATCAGCAAAATGGCTACAATGCTTATTTCTTCTGCGAGCAAGTCAATTGAAGATAATTCCGGAAATGTGTACAGTTTCATTTAATTAAAGGAGTCGTTGCACTAAGCATTTCTTAACAATCACATCAGAAATTATTCGCGGGTCAGAAGAGCGACACAGGTAGAAGAACAGGGAGAATTATATTTTTCAAATAAGCATTAATCAACTTTAAACATTTGGCTGAATTTTAACATGAATTTCGTGTTTTACATGAACGCGTGAAATAAGTTCAGTTAAATATTTTATGTATCCTAAGTTAATTTAGAGCTTTCACTTTGAAATTCGCTGAGAAAACAAGCTAAAATATCGGATGACGTAAAAGAGATATTACCCTACCATCACCTTCTAATCGAAGTGCAGTTTGTTTACGTTCGGCTGACCTGTCGGTGAGGGACGCGGAACGGAAAGATAAGACGGTAAATTTTCCCACCCGCGGTCGTTATCAGCCGACAGCATACCATTTGCATGTGACCTTCGTCTTGCGAGTGCGATGTGCTTCCGGCGCAGCAGGAAGATCGATGTGAGGCTTCGGCTTGCTATCCTTGACTGGTTCCGTGATGGCCGGACAGGTGCGCTCAATGTGGTATGAAATTAAATGGTCCGTGAAGCTTTCCAATGCAACGTTTACGACTCTGGTTTGCATAGCGAGATTGATATCTGGCCGAGCACACCGAGTTAAGCGAACGGTTCGGCGAGAACGAGCTTGCTGTAAATCTTACGGTCAAGAAATAGCTATTCGTAACGTGTCTGAGCATGGGATGATGGCACAAATGTGCTTTGGCTTTTAGCATAAACGAAACCAATTGTTTTCGTTCAGATTTTCGTTGGTGCTGGCCAGAAAAGAATTATTATGTCTATTATTTAAAGAGAAATTATTACGTTTGTCTTATTTGAAAGGTACCAGGCGCCTCCATCGATTTGAAATTTCACAAAATACAAGCATTATTTCAAAAGGTTTTAAATGACTTATAACCTTCAATTTGTTTGAATTGAACAATTTAAAACACGTTGTGGCTTACAGTTACTTTTGTTTACAATCATAAATATGCCACTCATTGTGAGATGTACCAGGCGCCTCCACCTATTTGAAGTTCCACAAAATGACAATATTACTTTAACCGATCATAAAAAAGAGCCAAAGATTAATTACTTCAAAGTTGAAAATTGTGTGACATTGTGTCCAACTGTTTACATGTTTCTACTCTAATAAAATTCGTCTTTTATGGTTCTGAAAGATACCAGGCGCCTTCATTTACTTCACAGAACACAAAAACTATTTTAGAAAGTGTTAAACAGATTATAAATTTAATTTTTTTAACACTGTATAGTTTAAAATACATTATAGTCCAGTTAAAATTTGCTTGTGTCGGCAAAATGTTCTTCATTGTGAACGTGTACCAGGCGTATCCGTCAGAATACAAAATGACAAGTATTTCTAGGTGTAGTTATTGTCTCATTACTCTATTATAATGCATCGATCATCAAAAGATAAGTGGTATAATTGTAATGAATTTTACGTTGAATACATTCGTCATTCAAAGGGCAGCAGGCTTGCTGTCAAATCACAGTAAAGCCGGATTGGAAAACATGTTCATTCAATTAATACCTAATGCTCAATCAATTGCAACACAATGGCCGCACACAGCACCGTTCGAAAAATGCAACCGAGAGAGAAAAGTTCAGCCCCCATCAGCGAAAAGTACCATCGGGCGGAAGGAAATCGCAGGCAACGCAACGCCTACGTGCCCTATCGGCTGACGTTGTATCAATTGTGATTGAATGGAACACGGTACCAAGTACCATCGGGACAATGCAATATTGGTCCGGTCATGCCGGCGGAGCTTGTCGTTCCAGTAAGGCTTTTGCTGTTGCCGCCGACATTGCGATTTAATACCGGGCGAACATTCCATTCCCTTATTTTCCCACACCCACACACACACATACACTTTTCGTCGATGTTGCAAACCATCGGCCAGTGCGACAGTCTGCTGGAAACGCTAGTGCTTGGTGATATGCTGCTCACACACACACACACACACATGGAGGTGCGCCCTTTCCTCGTAGAGCCCTAGTCGATGGGTCTTCGTCGCAGGCCAACATAATGAATTCGTAATTGAAAAGTGAAGCGTAAAGATTGCAATTTAACGTTGAAAGATCGTTGGGAAGCTCGCACCGGTCGGTGGCACTGCGGCCGATGCGATAGTTACGCTTTCACGTGCGACTTCAAAGTACTAAGTGAATAAGGCCGGTTCGTCTATCTTTCGTGTATAAAATGCCAGCGTCATCGGTTTCGATCGAGATTAATTTCTTCACAGGCTTCGCACCACTGCACATTCGATGGAACAGTCATAATGCTCGTATCATATTAAGCAGGAGAAACTGTGGAGCGTAAAATATTGCGAGCTTGCCTGGGTCACATAGAAAACTATAACATCAGATAGGATCACTCTTATAATTATTAATATGATACACCTATCAAAGAGCATCTTTGACGATATAAATTTACCCACAAAGCTGACAAATAAGGAAAATCTAATTAAAATAGTTACAATCAATCAATTTTATACTTGAAAAACACTTGATTTTACGCATATCAATACGAAAGGGCATTGTGTACTTGAAATTAACCTTTTTTAATTTAAACTACCTCTTGTTTCCTATTGCTTGTTTGTGATTTATAGTTCTAATAATCTTATTTGTTTCCAATGCGACAAACCTGCTGATTTAAAATCTGCTACTCTGCCGTATGCTCTCTGCGACCATTTTGTCAAATTATTCATCGTTTAGTACCAAACTACTGAAAAGAAACTTTCAGAAGCTTTTTTTAAAATTTCTGCTACCATCTAGCATAATATGAATATTTGAGGAAATTTCTTATCCAAAATTGAAATGAAATTAATATCTACCCTGGTTATTAATCGGAGCTTCTTTAAATTGTAAATAAATCTGAATTCGATCGAACCGCCCACTCTCACCTTCATTGTCTCTTATCACAGATAATTTCAAAACTCGCACAAAAATCGTACCCGTGCGAAAACCAAAGGTAAAACGAAAAACTTTCAAGCACAACCCCGCCGTAAACTGTTCCACTCCGAAGTAAGTAGTGCAAAAGTCGTATCGCAAAAAAACGATTTGAACTATCAACAAAACGGCAGGAGAGTATGTATCGGAAACGGATCGCTCATCGATACTGTTGCGGTGCAGAAAACTTTGCATCGGATCCATTTGCATTATCCCTGTGCCGGGCACTTTTCCGACCAAACTCTTTCTCGATTATGGGTTTTCTGTTTTGGTGGTTTTGTTCTATACTCTTGCTTCGAGTAGCGCAGAAAGTACTGACAAAAACCCAACGCTGGCAGAAGCAATTTCCGTAGAGTTTGCAAATTCAAAATGCTACCGGGGGGCCCCAAGTGTCCGCCGGTCAGCTGGGCGCAAGGCAGCTGATTGGAACAAAAGAATGTGTGTATTTGTGTGTATCTAGTACTTGAAAACTAAAACAAATCCTTCCTCCAACGAAACCTACCGATCCAATAAGTCGATCTGAAATGAGAAACGTCGACGGATCGGGATCGTTGTTTCGAACACAGTTGTTCAAAAAGTTGTCAGGAGTTTTTACGCGAACAACAAAAACTCATAACCGAAGGTGCATTTTTGGCAGACAAGTTCTGCCGATTGCGGTGCAGTACATCAAATATTTTTATTTCCTCAGCTACCGGGCAAGTTCCTATGTAAACACGTTCATGTGCATTCGTTTTGGTGTAACCGGACGTTGTAGTGTTCCCCATGGAGCAGCAAAAGAACGGGAGGAAAAAAAAGATATGAATTTAAATAACGAATGAAGGAGGTGGATCATATTGCATGGAGAGAAGAAATACATTTGCCATTCATTTGACCGTGACCCTCGACGGACATGGGGGAATGGAAAGCAAAGTTTCACGATCGTCTAATGAACGGTAGTTCTGTTCTTGAGCCCTTGAGATTCCTCTCGAGCCATGCCAAAAGGTACAGTGCGCCCAGAAATACAGGTAGCTGCGGCTCTGGAATACGGAAATACTTTCACCTCGATCCACGACCACACCTGGAGCACGTTCCCGGACGCTTCGAGCTGCTCCAGCTCGGTCATCTCGGTCTGTAAGCGAGACGCTTCCGACTAAGCTGTATGCAAATATTTCCTTAGCTGCAATCAACCCCGGCGGATCCCACCGGACGACCCGCATCGTGGCAGAGCCGGGGATGGAACGCTGTTTGCTCACGGGTTGACCCGGAACGGGAAGTATCTTTTTACGAGCTGCACCCCGTTTGATTGGCTCCCAGCACACCGGAAGCGGTTGCCAGGAACACACGAGGTGGTGGGAGAGGAGAATTCCGAGTACGGTTTCACCCGAGCTGCAATTGCTCACATGCTACGGGTTTTCCCTCGGATGCACCTGGGCCGTTTCATTTCGGGGCTTCTACCGGTGAGCCTTCGGTTCCGGCCCGGTGCACGTGTATGATGCATAATCGCATTAATTAGGATTTTGCAAACTAACCAATGCAAACGATCGGCTGTCCGGATTGTCGGCCCGGCTCCGGCTCGACCCAAGACCCAATCCACCCCAAGACGTTGCCAGTTTTTGCCCGGCGTCAGCTGACGGCGAAGGGTTTTGCGCTACCGACCTACGGACAGTTGCCCCGGTACCATCACATTTCTGGCCAAGCGATTCCGGTCCTGGTCAGCTCGG
The DNA here is from genome assembly GCF_943734705.1 of Anopheles coustani. NCBI lineage: Eukaryota > Metazoa > Arthropoda > Insecta > Diptera > Culicidae > Anopheles > Anopheles coustani. The sequence continues at coordinate 66,512,704 of NC_071288.1, read as the reverse complement.
ACCCGGCCATTATGTGGAGAGCTTTTCCGCAAAACCAAACCCATTGTCATCCGACCGACCGGGCGACCGATGGCAATTACGTGTTCGTGATCAGCCCGGTTACGGGTTCTGATTGGATCGGACAGTCTTGTTGCGGCGAACGATACCTCTAGGTCTTGGTCAATCGCGCCATCGACTTGGAAAAGGTGGTGCCCCAATTTCTGCGGTCCCATTTCCGGAAATGTGCAAATATATCGGTGTTAAGTATGATTCAATCGCTTGCCACAGGCGTGAATACAAATTTCTAAAATGAAGATAAACATTTATTTACCAGCAAGTTGTTTTTAATTTAAAAAATTAAGGAAAAATGTTAAATATTAGGCTTGTTAGTACTGGAATAGATTTTAAAGGTTCTAACATAAGTGAATGTATGATGAAAGTAGTGAAATTATCGCAAACAGTGATTGTACAACTACCACTTATCAAGGATGAAAAATAACTGTTTTCAAATAAAATATTTTGTCAAATTTGTGTCAATATACTACCGACAGAGTAAACAAAAAAAACATTGGTATGATTATTGGATAATTAATAAATTACCGCAAAACAGATCAGATTAGATTTTTAGAGAGAACAAAAGAGAGAAAAACAAAACTTGAAATTTAAAACTGTCCTAATTCATATTGGATAGTTTTTAAATGTATATTTGTTATGTAGATTTCCCTAATGTTCTAGTGATCTACTTCAGATGGATTGAGGATGTTTTTATCCACTAATGTAACCCTGGCGTAATGTAAAGAAACATTAAAAACTTTTCGTTCATTGCTTATCACCAAACTACAGAAAAGAAATTTTCAGGAGTTTTTTTTTTAATTTCGCTATCATGAAAACTTATAGTTATAGTTATTAATCTAGGCTTCTTTACATTGTAAATAAATCTGAATTCTATTGCACAAAGAAATGAAACTAATTTATATACTTCATAAAGAAAATCATCAAGAAGAAGTATTATTGAAAATTCGTTTTTCATCGAAATATGACAACAATATGGGGTGGTTTGCTTCAAAGATAATATCATGCCAGCAAAAATACGGTATTTATTTATGAAACAGTTCACTATCATCATTTTTTCATATAAAATGCTGCCAAAACGTATAAAGACTCAATTTATAGCCAAACAAACTGAACACAGTCTTAGTATGAAAACTTACTCTTTGCTCACTTTCGGAATGTGGTTTGCAATCATAGCCATTTTGATAAAGACAAAGCCGAGCGTGGCTTTTCTGCTGCAAACGCGAATTATTGAAGGCTATTGGTTGAATAAAATCAAGAGAATTGATTAACGCGTCGCCGCAAACGCGCGGTTTCGCCGTCCTCGTCGTCGGGGTTTCACCCCGGTGCAATATTTCACTTTAATATCTAGGCACAAATCAAGGGATTATTTTACTCCACACCAAAACCACCTGCCCTGCGTGCTGACCAGCTCAGCTGCTTCGAAAGAAAAACTCGGAAAAAGTGCAATATCGGAAGCTTCCGCGATGCTGGACGGTTTGCCCCACCGGCCGGCAGATGAGATGGAAACCGTTTCGGTTTCTTCCGAACTGCTACCGCACCCCGTTGCTCCACCGCGTAGCTCATTTTCCATTAAGCTGCCACAGCGGATTCATCAGCTTTCTGCTTCGTAAAAGGAACCATTTAGTAGCACGCTCACTTTAGCTGAAAATCTTCGCCCCCGGGATGGAAGCGCGCGAAAAGGAGGCGAAGAAAATTGATCTTTTCATTTCAGCGCCGTAGCGAAGGTCGGTCGCTATGGCCGCCAACGGTTCGGCTTAGAGTGGCCAGGAACGGCTGATGGATTTTCGCCGGTAGAAAAATGTCTACCCTTCCATCAGGGACCATCTTGTTTCCCTTTCGGCCGAGCCGACTTCCGGTTCGAGTGCTACTGTGGGATTGAAAAATGGACCATGCCCACCAGCTTGCAGCTGAAGTACTAGAAGCACCCCCATCAAAGCAGGCCCGAAACCGTAGCAGTAGGCCGCGCCAGCGATAGGAAGAGCTAAAATGTACATACACACCACCACCACACCGCACACGTCTGACATTCGGGCCAGTAAGTGCAAGGGAGAAAACAACTAGCAGCTGTTGCAATTGCAAGGAAACATTTTACCTCGGGCTCGATTGCTTGAAACCTTCGAAATGAATCACGGGATAGGGCAACGTTAGAAAGCTACCGAAGCGAACACACATCCAAAAGTCCTGCTAAGAGCATCGGCGGTCCGAATGGACAAAAAAAGATGTGCCGGTTGGAAAGTAACCGGCGCTCGCACGGGAAATAATATGAAATGACAGGATGATGTACTCGAGCGGAATAAATGGCAAAATCAGTTTCTTTTTATCGAAAAAAAAGTATCTTTTAAGCCCTCTAGTAAGCCATCGAGAATTGAACTCTTGAGAGGGTATATTTTCAGACTGATTGAGTTTTATTCAAAAACTCTACAACGACTTCGTTCCATATTAACTACATATTTTTTTGAATGATGTTTGAGAAACTCGTTCATTTTGACTCCTTCTGGTTGTATACGTTCCTATAAACTTGTCTACAAGTTTCTTGCAGACAAGATACCATTATAGCGATTTTGAAATTGATTAAAAACGACAGAATGTAATGCGCAATGTACTTTCAAGTGTTTGGTGTTAATAATGACAAAAATTTCGGTAAACGTACTCACCTTAAATAAATAAATGATCTTTATCAATGTCATCGCTATAAACTGATAGTGAACACAGTTTTACCCACGGCAAACATCTATTCCACAAGGGTCATGCAACACTCTCGCTTCAGCTTCAGTTCTCGTTCGATAAATTCATTTGGCGATTAAATCCAGCAATATTCCATGTTCCCAAACTGGCTAACAGGTGCTAGGTATTCGATATCATTGTTCTGCATTTCCCGAATGAAGAAAAACTGTTCACTTACTACAATTAGACGATGACAAAAAACCACTGATAAAATCACACTTTTAGCTGCCTTTTTTGTTTCGTAACTTTACAACGATGTACTTTCATCGAAGACGATCTGCATTAAGACACCTACTACAGATGATTTTTTAAATCATCAAACTATTTTAGATTACTATGTCTATTGGATGTATGAAAGAACTCCTGAAAGTTGGATGTAAGAAAGGAACGTTTCAAGTACCCGGAAAATGTTGTTCCGAGATATAAAACCTTTTTTTCCAGCTATTCCCACATTCTCGATCTCGACAAGCATTCTACGAGTTACCAATTGACACCCCATACGAGTAGTAAATGTCAAAGGAAGTTGGATTTTAATCAAGTTGAAAAATATTTTGCAATTAAAGAGAGAGAGAGATATTCAATTGAAGAACCAGCATAATAAAAGATTTAATGGAAAATTAACTGTTCAACATGTGCATGGTAGGAATGTTGATGATAACTACTTCTCTGGTTTTGGACCGGATTAGGCAATAAGCTGGATTCAAAGGCAGCCAAAGAAATATTTACCACTTATGTTAATGAGGCAAATTAAACTTTATCACCGGGGCTGTCATCGCCAACGCGTGACAATTAATCTGGTACCGGTAAGTGTCTATGGAAGGACCGAGTAAATTCAGGTGATTAATTATTCACTCGAGAATGGATTATGATTCAATAAACATGACCACTCTATTTCATTTTCGATTTTGCATTTAGACTTATCAATTCCATTACGCAATGCATTGTATTGTGTATTATTGTCATATTTTTCTCACATTAGAAGATGACGAAACACTTAAGTAGAGGAGTAACAATACTGATTGTAAATTATGCCTAATTTAGCCCATTAATTCCTTACATTTCACATTTATTTTCTATTCTATCTTCCTAAAAACTAGTATCGTAAACGATGTCCTGACCTCTACGGTGCCAAAATATCGAAATGAATAATTTTTGACAACGTAAGTTAGGGGTCGTATATCGTGATTGAAGTGAAACAACGGGAATGGCAGCAATAGCGCGGCCACATTATCACAGAATGTGCCACAATCGGTTATGCATAAATTAGATTTAATTAAAAACACACCACACCACTCACCCTTAGGGCCCGGCGTCGGTTTAGCTCTCGGTGGTAATTTTGAACGGTGAACAAAAAATAAATAAAAGCCATCGCTAGGGGGCTTGCCTCCAAATCGTGAAATGCGCACTTGAGCACCTCCCCCCTGATCAAGACGAGCAACTTTTCCACTTTCCATCTCTTTGCCCGACCGGCGTTGTTTGACTTTTACAAAGAAAATAAAGAAACGAGCTAAAATGTTCCAGCGTTCACAGACGCTAAAATTCAATGCCCAAAGCAAAGAGCGAACAATATGGAGGGGTACTTTTTGAAATGAGTTAAGTTTTCCCCCAATCCACTGCTCGACGCGCGTTGTGGTTGGCAAATTTCAAGCGTCCCATCCGTCGCGGGATCCCCATAACAAGTAGACAACAGACGAATACGGTTCGCGTTAGATTACATACATGTTGCGCATTAAGAAACGTCCTTTGTCTTTGCTGCATTCTACCCGGCGGTATACATATCTGAAAATAAAACACAACAACCCGAACAGAGAGCTTAGAACAACAACAACATCATCAACAAAAAAAACACACACAAAGAAAATTATTTTCCAACTCAAATTGCCTCCCAGAATTCTGCGACAAAGGCTTGAGCCGCAAAACGATTTGGAAGTTGGAAACGAAAGGAAATGAAAAAGTTAAATCTCCGAGTGGAATGATTAAAACTCCACGCCTAGGGAATTGCTGTGACACTAGTTCACCCGGAACGACTTTCCTGACACGAGGAGGAAAAGATTTGTTTTCTTTTTTATCTTTAGCACGATTTATCGAAAAGATATTCATAAAATATCTAGTTTTAAAATATATAAAGAAGTGTTGTGTGTTGATAGATAAACTTAAAAATCTTCCATTTCTAAAACTTTTTAACAAGCACCAGGCGCCTCCATAATGACATACGAGAACATTTAGTTTTTGAGACAGACCCGAGAATATTTGGCTTCGTTGGACTTCAACCCCATTTAGCTTACTTCTGCATGGATAAAACTGTTTTGTGAGGGCTCCATCTATAAACATCTTGTGCTTCCGGCTAAGGCGCCATCGAGCAAATGCAACCCACTCCGGCGCTACGAGCGAAAGGATGGGAAAATTTAAATAGACCATTCCTAAGATCATATTAAATATGTATCGAGCACTTCTGTATCGCTACAGAAAGCTACTATCCACGTGAATGGAAAGCTTAGAATAACATTCGTTCTCTTTGGAAAAGGCAAACCAGAGGCACGTTTCTTCCTCCACCTTTCCTGGCGATGAATGTTATTGGAGAAATGTGGTTGAAAACCGTGTGGTCGTACGAGATACAAATGCAAAGTGCTGAATTATTCCCTATTTTTAGTTATGTTCCATTGCAATTGTTACATTAAAAAAAACTAAATAAGAAACAGCATGAAATCGACTATACGCCATAGTCGCATCACAAAAAACTAATCTTTGCTTTACCGTATGTTTTGCGAACAAAAGTTATCAGGATAGTAATAGATTTGGAAAACATTCGATTTATTTGTATTGTATTTAATTTATACCATAGTATCGATACAGCTAAGGTCATCTTCTGTTTCTGTGACATTCTTAGGTCTTACATTTACGAAAAGTTCCTACTTCCATTTCGCATTTATGGAGCTTTCTCTTATTGTATTTTCAACGCTCTTATGTTAGCCTCACTTAAAAGTCGTCTTTTCAACCATCCGTAGTTTTAATGCCGCATAATCAATCAGTATTCCATTGTCTTTTACCTTACAAAGAGCGCATGTCGTACGCTTCAATCTTTGATTCCTAGAAGAGCCTTCAACGTTTCGGCGTTCTGCTTTGCTTGGGCACAGATTTTACTCTCCATCAGAGCGGACGGTTCGTGCAGTAGCATTCGGACGCACTCCATTGCATTGTACAGCGAATCCTCGAGCTGTACGGACGCGGCCGCATTGTTCGATTCCGTGGACCGTCGTCCCAGCTCCGCGAGGGCTGCATGCAGCTCAAACCGGGTCGCTCCAAAGGCGCGTGCTTCGGCTGAAATGCAAAAGTAAATGAACAAATTACTCGGAGTGTTATGTATATTCCGCTAAGATGACCCTTTTCTCTTACCCGGACAGATTTTCTCGAACAGCGCAATCAGCTCCTGGCAGATCTTGATCTTGTTCATCAGCTTATCGTACGGTATCTTCTTGATCGCCTCCGGGTTGTTGCCGCCTATCACCTGCGACAGCGATATTTTCACGTCCACCATGAACTGGTGGTTCGGCGTGAGCCACTTCGAGTAGTGTTTAATGTACTTGTTACAGTGGTCCTCGCGATGTTTCTGCATCGCCTCCAGATCCATCCGTGACCGCTCCAGGATCTGGCAGACGGCCGCCCCCGTCACCTCCTTACGGCACCGCAGACAGCACCAATCGCCGGTCCACTCGGACTTGTCCACCGGCAGCAGGTACCCCTTGCACTTGCCGTCCTTCTGGAAGCCGGAACATCGGAGCGCACTGAAGTACGTCTCGTACTCGGTCGGATCGCTGCACCGTTCACACTCGCAGCGGAACATCTTTGTCTGCTGCAGGTGCTCGAGCCGGCTGCCGGTGGACCACATTACGTCGGTGTAGCAGATACTGAGCCGCTCGCCGCGCCGGATCGCGTTCGGCGCCCAGATGACGATCTCGTTCCGATTGGTGAAGCTCTTCGCCAAGTTCGGCCGGCAGGAGTGCTCCAGCATCGAGGCCATATTGTAGATCGCGACCGAGGACGGGTCGGTAAGCGGAACCTCGTGGCCGTTCACGTGAATGATGCCGACAACCCGCAGGATCTCGTCCTCGTCCCATTTGTTTTCACACTTGAAAAAGCTGGAAAGAAGAAAAGTTTTAATGAACTAATGAATACAGAACGGGTATCCAGTTTTATTCTATTTTTCAAATAAATCACTTCAACGTTTCAAATTGGCAAATTGACAAAGTTAAATTGCCATTAACTTTGTGTGATTATTTCAATTTTAGTGAAACAAAATCTAAGTTTGAAAAGGTGGAGGAAGCTGCACATGCTTTGAGTTAACTTATGCAATGTTAAAATATACGAGAATAAAATATCATAGCTCTACAGGAAAATTAACAGATAAAACAGGATAAAACAAATTATGACTGAAATTTGTTTAGTTTACTTTATCATGTTTTTTATTCATCTATACATTCATTGAATTCCACACGAAATTTATAAAATGTCTCAAAATGAATCAAAATAGATTGAGTTTATAACCCTTGCATGGTTATGGAAAATAAAAATAAAAAACTGCTCATATTGGGACAGTATAAATGTTAAGCTATCTAAAGATACAGAACCTGTTACTTTCCAAACTAAATCAACTCAAAGTAGTACATATTCTTTATCTTCTATTGAATCAAATGTTGAAACATTCATTGCAATAAAACATTTTATGATGAAAACTAATTTAAACTACATTATCTAAAACAGTCCTAAACATTGCTTTGTAATTGTAGAATCTTATCATCATGAAATTCTTGTAAATAGCTCTGACTCAGTACTGATTGCTTTCTGCTAAAGTTCTTTTTTAATGCCGTTTCCGTAGTTTTATACAATAAATAATTGTTTCGAAGAACCTATCTTCGAAAATTTGGACTATTGTTCTTCAATGTCATGCGGGAAATAAATTTTGTTTTACGATTGAAACATGATAGTATTCTTACCGGGGAATAAGCTTGGCCACTCCCTCCCGATCGTTCCGCCACTGCTCAGAACCACGCCGTTCCTCGTCGTGGGACTCCAACCGCTCCAGTGCATTCCACTTGGCCGGATCGGTCTCGGAGAGCAGCAAACAACGCAATGGCATCAGACACTGGTACGTCGGATGCGGCACGTAGTAGTGTTGAATGGAAACCTGCAGCATTTCAAATCGATTTACGTGGTTTAGGTCTAAGGTCTTGTTTCATTTCATTTGAACTAAATCACGTCACTAATGGGTTGCCTTTTTCACTCGTTGTTTTGAATTAAAAAAACCGTTGTTCCGGGAAATGGTTTTTCGTTTTAAGGATCGCTTTCATTACGACAATTTTATTGCACACCTCACGAGATACGTACCTTGCTGCCCCGTGCTACGGTGAACTTACACTCCGCCTGGTGTGACGAGTGATCCTGGCATGATCGTTTGCAGACGGGCCACCCACACTTCTCGCACTCCAGATGCTTCTTCTCCTCCAAGCCCTGACGAGGAAGAAAACGTGATATTTCGTTTTAAAAATAACCATATCCCGCAAAACAATAACAAAATGGACCGGTCATGTTCTTTTGATTCCAACGCTCCCGCATGGAGAAACAGTGGAAGGGACGCGGCGATCTTTCGACAGTTCGGTGGTTGGATGAGCTCGTTAGAAACGATCTGATCGGGAGGAAAACGCGGTCGTAAACACAATCTACCATTTCACGGAAGATATCGAAATAAATTTTGATCCATAAACCTGTCAACGGTTCTTCTGCGGGTGCAGTGTGTTTGATTAATAAATCATTAATTTGTTTAATGAACCTCCCTGACTAACACTGATTGAGTTGGGAAAACTCTAAGCATCCTTCGATTATAATAATAAAGGTAACGATTAGAGAACGAAGAAAGGTTTTAAACTTACATCATTTACTTAAAAACGTTATTAGATATTACTCGAAATTCTTTTAAGCTTCAATTATGATCTTTTAAAGGAAAATCTAATAAATGGTTCACAGCTTTACAAGAATTCTCACTCACCTGCAAGCATCCAACGCATACTGGTCCGGTAATCTGCGCCGGTCCAAACACTAATGGCGATTCCTTGAGCACGATCTCACCGGCCTTTATATCCCGCGTCGCTACCAGAAACCGACCGAACTGTTCATTGGAACAGATCTGTAGAGGCGAAAAGCGGGTAAATCGTGAACATAGTGTTTATTACGCGAAACAAAAGTCTACATTCTGCCCTATGCGAACCACTGTTCGAAATCGAAGTTGATCGTTCACGTTAGTGACTATTAGAGGATAAGATCAACCAAGAACACTTGATCAGCTGATGGTTGGCATGGTTCTCACGTACTTTAAACGGGTGGCAGACACTCTTGTGTGTCTTCCAGTCCTGCTGCTGATGCTCGGTGCTGCAGTAAAACACCATGGCACACCGGGAGCACCGCTTGTTTGCCTCCTTCTTGCAAACGCAGCATATTTTCTCAATCTTTTCGTCCTCTTCCAGCATCGTGCGGAAACAATGGAAATCAACTAAACTTCAACCGCACCGAGTCTCGAGTTTTCCGTGCTCTGCCACGTGGCTCTTGACGTCACAATTTCACTTTTCAAGGCGGCGTTCTTTTTCCTCCTCCTGCTCGTCCTCGCTTCGAGTGTCGGCAGCACTAGGGAAATGATATTTTTATCTTCACCTCATTTCACAAAAACACGGCGCATGGGACCGGTTACCCCAAAACAACCGGTCGACGGACAATGGGGAGGCCCGATTAGAGCTCGGCCGAAAACTAGAGCCAAAGAAAAAAAACCCCTCTCGATCTGGGTGATGTTTCCCCGACACGATGTGGGACATAAATTAACTTGACACTTCGGCCTGCTATCGGAAACTTTTTCACAAGATCTATCTACAACTCCGGAAAACTATGGAACCTGTGGATTGGAACGTAACAAGAGGCAGGAACAGCTTTAGTTGGTCGCACTCCGAACGTCGGCACCGGAGTCTCTGACCGTCCAAGATCGACTGGCTTTGGCTGACGCAGTGTCTAATCGCAAAGCCAAGTGGCCACCCGACGGATGAACCGCTGCCGAATCGGCCAGTTTGGCGTGAGTTCCTCCACATTAGACGTTGTTTTTATGCGCAAGCGTCAGCGTGTTTTGAAAACTCGCCTTGGGGTTTTGAAACTGAAAGCGATAGTTCAGAAGCAGGAAGCTGGGAATATGACAAGGAAGATCCACTGGATGCAACCATACGAATGTGCAATGGCATAACATATCGCCGTAAGGTCAATAAATTGCTTTCGGCCGAACGCAACAAAAAGGGGAAAATAAATTACCCACCAAAGCAACGCATTTGAGTAAGGCACAAATTTACGAGCTTAAGATTTATTTATTACCCTACCGCAAGCCGTTTTGTGGAAGGTAATGTAAACGGAGCTAACCTTTTGACATCATGGATCGTGGATCGATGGGAACCGAGGGTGGCCTATTTTCTGTTCACTTTCAATCAATCATTTTACTCATGGTCATTAAAAAATGTTGCTGTTAGTTAAACACTTTTACAGATCAATCGTTTGTCGCGGTTTGTTTGTTCTTAAGGGCAAATTGGAAACACGAAAATTGCAGCACATGTTGGACGTGAATTTAAAGATCGATTTAAACTTGCTTTGGCCAAATGGGAATCGATCTAGACGTGGCTATTTTAGGCAGGTTATTTCAGTGTCACAAAGAACTTACTTTGCCCAGCAAATCCTGATGTACGTATCGGTTGTACTTACGTCATTTTCTACAACCCCTATCGATTCACTTTGCGATTTCTTCCCTATGGTTGTTTCATTTAACAATCGTTGTTAACTAAAGTTGTATATTTTTGCCACGAAATAATTATTTTTAAGTTTATTTTGTGCTTTCTTTTATCCTATGAATATAGTTTAAAATGATTTCAAATGTAAAAAGTACACTTAAGTTATTTTTAGAATAAATAAAATCTTTAATATGAATCAAAACTTGGTCCAAACTCGGTCGACTGAACGATCATGTATCAAGTTAAATTGCAACGGTTGCGTATGTTCCTTTGTTGTTTATTTTAGATTCAAACAACTAAAACTTCCCTAAAACCCTTTCAGACAAACCCCTCCAGGTTATGCACTTTCGCGAGTCTCAGGACAGTCGCTAACAGGTGCATGCAAATAAATAAATGCCAGCCGTTCTCGAGTACTTCATGGGAGACTTCTTCAGATCGGAGATCTTCCCATTCATCATCACTTTCGCTGCCGCGTATGGTGCAAACCACGGCTTGCATTTGCATCACACGAACCACTCAGACGGCAGACGAGTTGCATATGCACATGACAAAGGCCAGTGACGGAGATATATTTTTGGTTCCTCCTCGTGAGTTTTCGATTTCTACCAGACGCCGCAAGCCCAACCCATTGGCGTTTTTTTTTTTTTTGCCGGCGTAAGTGGTTTCGCGAAGAAATACGATCGAATGGTGCCAAAGAGCCAAAAACTTGCCATCCTCTTCGACAGACGGACGGTTTGCCAGCCCAAACCCCAACCAACGACGGGTGGCTTTTGAAACACGGCAAAGACAAATTCAAACGCGTGTTTTTCTCGCCACGCGCCACATACCACCAGTGTCAAGAGTTGCCTGTGTTTGTGGCCTTAGGGACATAATTTAGTTGTTGTTTATTTTTTCCGTTACTCGTTTTGAGTTTGATGCTTGTGCCACGTTTTCCGAATCTGGCACGGCGAAGCCCCCGAAACTATACGCACGATCGGAGTTCGGGATTTAAAAATAGTGCCCCCGAACGAACCGCGAAGAGACACAAACTGTGTTAATATGACGCCGGGAAAACGGGAGTGGAAAGGAAAATTTACTCACACACACACAGACAGCTTTGTAAAATGATTTACGATCTACCCCGTCCCGCCAATGATTGGCAACGATAATGACGTTGCTCGCGGTGGAAGATCGTATGCCCCAGACGTCGTGCGGTCCGTAGCCGCCCTTCGCCCCAAAACATGCAAGTGACAAAAACGACCGAACCGAAACCGTTCTGTTTTCTTTCCACACTTGCGTTAATAATCAGTCCAAAGAACAGCACACTTGGGAAAAGGGTTCCAACGCAAGGGGTGAGAGTGGATTGTGGAAAGCCGCCGTAAATCTCGCGCCGATGGCCCCAGGAAACGGGCCGAGGAAATCAAAATTAATTAACCAAATATCGTAAACCATTAGGATGATTTTGTTTTTCCAAACACTAAGCACACTTTGATCCGTGACGTCGTTCGGCGATCATTCCTCGCCTATATTTCTTTGCAAAATAAATATTTTTCGTTTTCATTGCATTGGTTTTTAAACACTCACGTCGCACCATTGTAAATAAATACGATACCATTACAAAAGAAAATGTAACAGAACCATAATCGCATCTGTGATGAATTCACACATAAGAAACCCCGTAAAACAGAGGCCATAAAAACCGTTTAATGTTTTTACAAAGGGATAAATAGCAAGCCCCGTGCCTTCCGATAAGTTGACTTGGCTAAAAACAATCGTTAAGAGAATTAAAACAGAAACATAGCAATGAAAACTAAAACAACACATTAATCTAATGAATTATTTAAAAACCAAGACAAAGAATGCACAAAACACAAATTAATGAAGCTTAGGACAAATTCTGAGTAATAACCTGCATAGGTTCTGAATCTACCAGTCTATGTTATCTTAGTCATAAAATGTGTAAGTAACGTTTAAATGAATCATTCGACTGGTTTTTACAAACTAAACTCGCAAAATTCTAAAAGTAATTAATAAAGCAAGTCCATGACTCACTTTTAGCTTTCTTAAAGAATGTGTAAGAGTTTTGCGGAGAAGAACTGCAATCTTTTTTGTATGTTTTTCAATTTCAATTTCAATTTGTTTTTCATTTCAATACAAATATATTTTATCTTAGATCTGCAATACAATAATTTTGCTGTTTCGTTTATTTCATGCTTCACACATATTTGTCATAAAAATAAGCTACATATTGTCTAGGATATAGTTCAATCCTATTATTGAGTTAACAACAAAGATGTAGCAGAACGAATTTACATTTTTCCAAAAACCAGTCCCACCCAGTCCAAAAAATCCAGTCTAATGTGGCAGAAATACACGAAGAATGAAACAAAACAATATCAAAGCCGATGATAATTAAGACAACGTCAACAAACAAACCATCAAAAGTTTAATGTTTGACTTTGGTAATCTTTGCCTCGATATACCGCACAGATAGCACATGATTGCGATAAGCGTGCTTGGAATGGCGTCAAAACGGCCCCTAACACATAAATGATCCAAACAACACACTGAAGAAGAATTTATGGCAGAAGTCGAAATATTATAGTTCTACATTACAAACCCATTCGGAATACTTTTCACCGATGCACCGGTGTTCGACACGCCTGTTTTAAATCGCACTAAAATCCGCCGATCACATACGATCGTGGTGCGCGTGATATCGCCGGGCGCCTCCCTTTAAAATCTCGCGCACCAACATACGCAAGCCAAACTGAAACCAAAACCAGATTGGGCCGCGTCCGCACAGAAAACCGCGAGCGATCTGTTTACACTCGACTGTCTCAGATAGCGCCGTCGCTCCGGATTGCACCGCGCACAAGACCCCACCGGGCGCGGACAAACGGCGTCGCGCTGTTGACAAGTGACTTTGCATTGCGCGAAGAAGCCGGTTCACAGTGTTCGTGTGTACAGACAGTTAACTTGCTTTCATTCCCTGTCGAGACACCGACCAGAGCACACGGATCCGAAGCGGTGCGAAAGTGAAACTGTTGGCTTTTGTTTTTGGCTTATCAGCGGGTTATCGAGACGAGGCAGAATGACCGAGAGTAAGTAATGGTGGTACGTTTTGGTGACTTTAAAAAACGGATTCCCTGGCTTCCCTGGCAGAGTGCAAATGTGGTCCGGGATACGCAACGCCACTGGATGCGGTTCGCAATGGCCCGGTGGAGAAACTGCTGTACGTCGTTTGCGTTCAGCCGAATCTCGACGAAGAGCACGGAGACTACCTGGCGACGGTGGACGTTGACCCCACCAGTCCAACCTACTGTCAGGTAAGATGGCGATAAAGATGAGTTGCATTCTCTTGTTTGTCTTATGTTCATCTCGCTGCTACCACAACAGATCATCCATCGTACATACACCAACAGCAAAGGGAACGAGCTGCACCACAGCGGTTGGAACACTTGTTCCAGCTGTCATGTTGTGCCGGGCGATAAGGAAGTTCCCCGGCGCGATCGGTTGGTGCTTCCGTGCCTTAACTCCGATCGCATTTTCGTCGTCGACACGGGCACCGATCCTCGGGCCCCCACGCTGGCCAAGGTGGTCGAACCGGATGTTCTGAAGTCGGTCAACTGTACGGCACCGCATACCACGCACTGTCTACCGAATGGCAACATTATGATGTCGGTGATGGGTGACGCCGAGGGAAACGCCAAGGGTGAATTTGTGGAATTCGATAAGGAGTTTAATCTCGTCGGAACGTGGACAAGGGGCGAGCGGAGGGCGCTGTGTGGCTATGACTACTGGTATCAGCCGCACTTCAACGTGATGGTCGCTTCCGAGTGGGGTGCCCCGAAGCTGTTCCGGCGCGGATTCCGTCCGACCGATAGCGACGATCGTACCCAGTACGGCTGCCGATTGAACTTCTACCGCTGGCAGGAGCGTGAACTCTTCCAAACGATCGATCTCGGTGACGATGGCCTAACGCCGCTCGAGATACGCTTCCTGCACAATCCACGCGAAAACCAAGGCTACGTGGGTTGTGCCTTCTTTGCGAACGTGTACCGGTTCTATCGAACGCCCGGCAGCGACAAGTACGCCGCGGAAAAGGTGATCGACGTGCCGGTGAAAACGGTCATCAACGGCAGCGAGACGGAAATCATGGGTGGCATGATGACGGACATCTTGATCTCGCTCGACGACCGCTTCCTGTACTTCAGCAACTGGCGCCATGGTGACGTGCGCCAGTACGACATTACCGACCGGGCGCATCCCCGGCTCACCGGGCAGGTGTTTCTCGGCGGTGCCATCTTGAACGATTCGCCCGCACGGGTGGTGGACGATCCGGAACTGAGCGAGCAACCGGCCCCGGTGTTCGTGAAAAACCGTCGCCTCCTAGGTGGACCGCAGATGCTGCAGCTGTCCCTCGACGGAAAGCGGCTGTACGTGTCGTCCAGTCTGTTCTCGCCCTGGGATAAACAGTTCTACCCGGAGATGGTGCGTGCGGGTGGCACGATCGTGCAGCTCGACATCGACGTCGAGAACGGCGGGATGACACTGAACGAAAACTTCCTGGTGGACTTTGGCAACGAACCGTACGGTCCGGGGTTGCCACATGAGATGCGGTAAGTGGGAAAGAGGGACACTTTGTGCGAAGAAAATTGTTTACAAACTAATCTCACGTCACTTTATCTTCCGGCAGGTATCCCGGTGGTGACTGCACCTCGGACATTTGGCTCGTGAACGAGTGAATGGAAAGGCGCGGGGCGGGAAACAGCCAGATGAAAGTTTATTATGCATTCCAAGTTTATTATCCTTACCTCAATGTGAGGTAATTATTTTTGTAAATTAAATTAATTCATTTTGTATTAACATGCTTTGAAACGCATTCAATATAGCAGAAAATGAAAAATCATAAACATATAAATGCGTTTTATTGAATAAATGAGATATTTCTTTGATTTACAACAAATGAATAAGTTATACCCAAAAGACGAAAACTAATGCAGTTTTGCACATTCGAAGATAGCTCGAAACAAGCAAGTTAAATAAAGCAGGCAATAAAGGTAACAGGAAGAACACAATTTAAAGTGTAGAACACGATTCAGATAAAGAAACAAAAGCAGAGTTCAAAAAAGAAACACCATGAAATGTGCTCAGCAAGTCCTTGTTTAGTTTTATAACTTTGTTAAAATGGAAAAGCTTTTCAGCTCCATCCTTTTTTATTTTAGTTTATCCATTTTTCAGGCCTTTGTCGTTTTTAAAATAAAAAAAATTATTATCAATGTATTGAATTTAAATTATTTTAAAGTTAAAACAACACTACATTTTTTTAAATTCAACAAAACATATTCATTAAAAAGAAACCCCGTGGGAAACCGTAAGTGTTGACACTGATAAGCATTTAGATTTTGTTACACAAAAATAAAAGTGAATCTAAATTCGATGTATATTTTTTTAACAATAAGTGTACATGTAAAACGTGATATATACACCCGAAAATACCATAATTTTGTTCATCATTCGTGACGGTTAACTGAATTCATCTGCTCCCAACAAATTGATTAACTTATTCGTCGACGTGCTTCCCAAGCAGGCAATTAGAAGTAAACTTCTCCGTAATGGAAAACAATGAATAAATATTTTCACCGTACACTTGCTGACACAAGGATCGAGAGAAATGTGTAATTCCGGCAATCAAACGGAAACAGCTGCGCCGAGCTCAGACAGAACCGGATCATTTCATCAAACATGATGGAAAAACTTTCCAGTCCATCGACTTTGTGTTCGCTCAGCCATTTGTACCATTGCATGTTGACAACTTTCTCGGTACGGTCTCTCCATATCACTCCAGGCAAACTGGTGCCTTCATTTAATTTAATCGTCAACTTAAATTTAGACAAACATGCTGTTCGTATCTGTGTCCCATTTTGCCCGCACAATGGGATGCAATTTTGTTTTCAGTTCTTAGAAAATCTAAATCGAAAACTCTTCCAAACCGACCAGCTCTTCATGGCATGCTTTTCTTCACAAGTTTTGTTTTGTGGAAAATTAAATCTCCACTATCCCATTACGACCCTCCACCTCATCGGGTGCATTGGAACGACCCTTCTAGCAACCCTCAAAAGCAAGGTGGTTTAGAGAAAAGCACTCGGTAAAGCTCGATAAATTGATTGATAAATATTGTATCTCCGCATAGTCGTCCTATTCATTCTCGAAACCTTTCACCCACCTCCGGCGAGGGTGAAACACTTCTGCAAAAAAAAAAAAACACTGCAAGCCTCGGCCTGGTTCTGATGGGATTTGCATGCATCCCTAAGCAAGCATGACGAAGTTTTCTTCCTCCTCGATAAAATGGAAAATATGTGTGTTGCGGAAAGGTGCGGAGGGAAAAAAAGAAAACATTCCCAGGACATAAACGTTTGCAACACGATGGTTTGGGGTTGAGGGACAAAAGAAATCGCTTTAGAACACGGTACTAGGGAGGAGGTTTGTGGGTCGGGGAGTTCGATTATGGCTAAACTATGTCCATCGTCCCCTGCAGCTGCGAACCTCATTACGGCTCGGCGCACACAAATACACACACGGATAAATTCCGATCGGTTGAATTCGAACTTCTCCGGTGAGGTTCGTTTTGCATATTTTATTTCCAATCCAATTCAATTTGTCCGACAGCGCCAGGCCACCCCCCGGGTTCCCCCTAGAACAGTGACGACTCTTCGGAAACGAAGATGACGATGGCTGTGACAGAATGTCAACACAAGAGTACAACCGTTCGGCTGCAACAGTATCACAGGGGGATCCGGATCTCGGCCGTATTATCCGTACTACTGGACCGGGAGAGAGAGGCTGTGACAAACCCTTGTCTTACCAGAGTCCCATTCTGCAGCAGACAATGCTGGCATCCGTTCTCGTTATGCTTATTGGCCGATCGAACCGAGTTGGGCCGGACCGTCACAGGAGGCGATGCTTTCGTCATGGCTTCCGTTCAATCTTCGGTGCAGCTGTAGATGATGTGGCCATCCGGACCATTCGTCGAATCTACGTAGGATGGCTTCTATCTATGCAACCATTGCTTTGCAGACAGCTTGTCACCCGGTATGTACGTATGATTATTGAACGATGTCCGTAAAACCAAATCAATATCTCTCCAGCACATCCATTCCGGCCGGCGATGGAATATTTCGACACTGTACACTGATTTAGACCTAACCGATATTGACGATGCAGATTTGCCCGACTTTACAACATTCAATTTGAATTCAATATCTGAACCAAAGGCAATCCGAAAACTGCAATTCCATTAATCAAAACACACACTCCCTCTCTCTGTGTAAGGTAAGGAGAACAATCAAAAGAAGCACAAAGTTGTTGGAAGCATCAATTGCTTCGAATGGCCTCCGATAATGGCAAAATCCGCGGATCGTCAGATTCACTTCATTCGCGCTTCGGGCTCCTCCTGGGTTCAACCCAGCGCCTTTGAGCGGTCGTTAAATCGAATGGCACAATCTCCCTTTCGCGCAATCTTGTTAACAGTTCGCTTGAATTGGGAGCAAATTGTCACCATCGTTAATGGGCTGGACATGGCAATTGGACGTGTGCGCGACAGCTGGAAGTAAAGAGATACGGAATCGCGACCCAACGACATGGTGTAGATTCAACCACAATGTATCACACCGATTACAGATTGGAGAAGAACATATGTAGTAATTTAGTTGTAAAAAAATGTTAAATAAACTTACTTTCGAAAGGGTTTCTCCTATGACAAATCTGTACATTTTTTAGCAAACTTCACTGAATTAAAAGCACTTCAACTCACTATGTCACTTGCAAAAACTCACATAGCGTAACTCACGATGATTTTTTAAAATAATTCCTAATAATCTAACACTATTGAGGCAATAAAACGAAGGCACTTGACGAAACTCCAATCGGGACCGTATTTCCCAGCACCACACTTAATCGGCACCGGCAAATGCACTGATCGCGTCGATCATGCAGCATGCGTCCGCAAACGCCAATCGATTGAATTTTATAAAAATAAAGCACGCACCGCAAAGCCGTGTGTGAATTTTTCGAACGTTAGGGAATTGCTTAAACTGTAGAAAAGTTTGAAGAAGCGCAACGATATCCATTTTCAAAAGAAATGTGATTTGTTATCACTGTCATACTTGGTAAAACGCCATAGTTGGTTAGGGTAAGTAAATGTCTCCGAAACTATTATTAAACGTTCGGTAAAGATTTTGGGCACCAATCTAAACCAGCCTTACGTCGAAATTTGGGCTTTTCATAAACAATATTTGCTTCATACATGACAGAGATAAACATATCAATTCAGTTGGCAACATATATCGGGAACTTTTTATTTCACCCTTCCTTTTGGGCGGATCTATTTATATGTTAGCGGCGTTTAAAAAGTAATACAATGTTGCAGCCAGTTCTACCCGGCGATCGGTACAATGTCCCTTATACTGATCGGTGCAACTCGGGAAGCTATAAGTGAGTGAGCAAGCATTTTAAAAACAAAAATTAAACAGCATGTTCCGAATGGGAAATAGATATGGATTTAATAACTGCCTTGTGGAATCTACCGTATGGGAATTGGATGAGATTTCTTTCGTTTCACAAATCAACAGGCCTCCCGAAATTCATTTCGATTTTTATAGACTGTATTTTAGGCAGTATAGATACATTAAATATAGACTTACGCGCAATATCGTCATTATTGCAACGCTGCTCTTAAGCGAAGGTAAATAAAATCTTTGATCTTCATCCGATGCTGCCACGTCCGTGTTTCAAAAGTTTGGTTTTTCTTTGGCCCAGTGTTTTGCTGGACCTTTCTTTTTGTTTTCTTTTACTGCGGAACTAAAAGGACGTCAACTAACGGACCGTGCAAAGCCAAGCAGTCAGAACAGAATCGACATTTTGCGAACGATTGCTGTAAGTTGGGATGAGATAAAGATTCGTTTGCTATTTAAGTTCCTATAGTTGATTGCTTTGTCAATTCGGATACTGTTCAACCGGTTTTGGGTTTTGCGGTCGAACCGTTCGTCCGGAAGCAAACACAAGCTTCTAGTAGTTGCACTTTGTACAGCAGTCCGATGAACTAGGCATAATGAAAAGCTGCTTACTTTTTGTAATTCTGATTCTTTTTTTTTAAGATGCACACAATGACTCAGTTTCACTGACGGAATCACGAAACCGGAAATCGAACATGCCAACATCGAGGCTAGATTTTGCCCTCCGCATGTCCGAGCTTTCCTACCCCGTGGTGTCCGTTTGCGACGTGAGACTGGCTTGTGGCTTCGAAAGGAATTTCCCTACGTATACCCTGGAGTTGGTCAAGGGTGGTTACTTCATGATTAAGTTTATCGATCGTAGGTTTCATACTCCTAATCTATTGTGTTCGCCGCCGTTTATACCATTCCTCCGGTCCATTGCAATCCTTACTAGAAACACCGGAAAATTATTTGTTTAAAAATTGTTTTTCGGTTTACAGTTCCCTCCAAACGTTTCCCTCCTTTTCCCTTCAAAACATATGAAATAAACTTTGTCTTGGATGTTCCCTTCGATACGGTTTCCATTTTACTTTTAATACTTTTCATCTGCCTTGAATCATGATGGTTTGCACTCGAGAACAAAAAAAAACATACGGAGTAATTCAACTCTTTTCGTTCCGATCTCGAAATTTGTACTTAAACTTTGTCTTCTTTTCCAGAAAAAAAAAACTGTCGTAAAAGTCTGCTACTAACTTGCTGGTGTAAAGAGTCTTTTAAAAATTGGAACCTTTTTGGCGTTGTAAACTGTACTGATCTAGTCCAGACGGACGGGTCGAAGACGGGAGACATATTGGCGTCTTTTAAATGGATTAAGAATGCAAAAATGTGCCGGTCGATACCAGGTAAAAAGAAAAACACATAAAAATTTAAAACACATACCAAAAACAAACCCTGTAAAGCTGGGGTCATGCAGAACAAAAGATGGTTAGCAGAAACGTGGCCAAACACGTTTACATGTTTCATTTCTTTTTGCTCTTGCCTAGCGTGAGCGTGTGGTGCGAGACGGCCATCTGCGACTTGCGGCGGTTGAACTCGACAAACTCTTCCTCGAGCTTCTTGCGCGATTCCTCCAGCTTGCGTTTCTCCTCCGCGTGGTCCTTCTTCAGCTTGTCGAATTTGGCATGGAGCTACAAATGGATGGGGCACGAGAAGGGGCATTCGAAAAATATGCTTCCGTAAAGGTCGGGTGCCCTCCATACATACCTCCTTTTCACTCTCCTTCAGCTCAGCTTCCTTCTCCTTCACGCGCACGACAAACATCTGGCGCACCTCGTCCTCTTTGGCCTGCAGCTCCGCCAGGTGGTTGCTGCGCTTTGCCTCGAACGTCTGCTGGAACGAAACGGGCTTGTTGTCGCTGTCCACATCGGTGAAGCCCATCTCTTCCAGGCGCTTCTGGCGGTACAGCTCGAAGTGGCGCGTGTGCGTCTTCTCCCGCATGTCCTCCATGTTGGTGCGGATCAGCATCTCGCGCAGCTTCACGAAGTCACAGTGTGCCTCGTTCTCCACCTGCACCGTACCCCACGGGTACTGGCGCGCCCGGACCGTCTTATTGCCGACGCGCACAAAGTCCGTGCTGCCGACCACCGCGAACGGGATGTGCGAGTTCATCGTGCTGTTGATCTCCGCCACCGACTCGTCGTCGGTCGGGAAGTGGTAGATCTGCACACCGTTCGCCCGCAGCTCCTCGTTGATCTTCGCCTTAAACTTCGACAGTTCCGTCTTCGAGATCGTGTCCGCCTTCGCGATGATCGGAATGATGTTGACCTTCGAGTCGAGCATCTTCATGCACACCAGATCGAGCGACTTCAGCCCGTGACCGGTCGGGCAGATGAAGTACAGACAGATATGCGTGCGACTGTCATGATACGTCGACAGTGAGCGTTTGATTTTCAGTTCCTCCTGCAGGTACGCTTCGAATTGCTGATCAATGTAGTCCACTACCGCCTTGAACGAGTCGTCCTTGTTGATCTGATCGCCGTACCCAACCGTGTCGCAGATGGTCAGCTGCGTGATAAAATAAGCGCCACAAACAGAATGGCATCCATTAATACTTCGCCTATCGACGATCAGAGCACCGGCCTTAACCGCTCTCCCATTCCCTACCTTCAAACGAACCATGCTTTCCTGCAGCTCGTACGTATGCGCCTTCAGCTTCACGCTCGGCATCGTATGAGGGCTGGGCACCGACTCGAAGTTGGTGTTGAACAGCGAGTCCATCAGTGTCGATTTGCCCAGGCCCGTCTCGCCGATGCACATGATGTTGAACACGAACCCATTCTGGACGCTCTTGCTGACCAGCTGGTCGGGTAGACTGTCGAAACCGACATGCCCCGACTGCTTCAGCGAACGTGGAAGATCGTTCTGAAAATAAATAGTTACAATACAACAAAACACAATCAATACCTGGCAATCGAATTAAAAATGTTTAAGATCTCCCATGACATTTGAAAACATATTCAGCAAAGCAAAAAATATTTAAAAATATTGATGCGTAACGGAAAATTCAAATCACGAAATTCAACATTTCTATACATTTCTTTGGACAAAAGCGCTCGCAGTAGGCTCAGATTTCTGCCAACAGGTGTAATAAAGATAATAGGAATGATGTTACTCAGAAACATAGTAGACAAACTTTAAATAACAGTTAAAAAACTGAGATTGTTTTTCTATTCCCCTAATTTGGGAGAATGCTAATATTTCATTGTCTTATTTTAATTTATCTAACGATCAATGTTTCAGTTGGAATCATAATGAGTACACCATTAAATTAGTCCCACAGCTCTGCAACATCGCTAAACAGGATTTTTAATTAAAAACAAACCAAACCACCGATGGCTCAAGCGAACCACGGTGATATGAGCCACCTCGGAATAGGTAGAAGTTGCGCAGCATGTTTTTTTTTATAGCGAACCAAAGAAAACGCAGAAAATCAACACGAATTGAGCAGAAGGCAGGTGAATTTATGTTACGTCGGGTGCGTTACGATAGCGTAAAATTTTGCCGTCCACTCGCAGCCGACGTGACGATCATCGGACACTGAATACTGAGTAGAGCAGTGAAGGTTGCGGCTGGGCGTTACGCTCCGGTGGCTTCTGGTAGCCGAACCCACGCCAACCACCCACCCGTATTCCATCGCGGGTTGGTAATGATATCAATATTTCATTCAACGTCTTCCTTTCAGCGACCTACAAGCGGGCAAAGACAAATTAATCATTGCTATTCCTCTTCGGTAGGAGATAGGATACCTTCGGGTGGGTGAGATGCGACGTCTTGAGCCACCAGACAATCGGGTCACCGATGACAAACATCCGACACTCAACGCAACAGCCGACTGTATATAAACGTCGAAAAAGGCAACGCAACTTCTGTGACAAGGGATTGGTTCGTGATTTGTTAACATCCGAGTTTGATATAGTACAGGATGGTTTTTTTCGATTAGCTGACAAACGCTCCAAATTGTTGCTAGTTTTAGATAGTCCTAACCGATTGCCTGCGCAAGAGGAAATTGTTCGCCGAATGGGCTAAATTCCCAAACAAACCATTACGGCGGCAACAAAACGATAAGGAAGCTCTCGAAATGGAATAAAACTTATCTGTTGTCGAGTAAGGTTTACTGGTTCTTGAACAAAGTACAGTCCATCAAATATAACAAGAATGATGCATGAAAACAATAAAAAAAATTTCGACATGTTGCTAAAAAAAAAAATAAATTAAAAAATCCCAGTTCCAGTTTTAAAACTTAGTATACATTTTTGAAAACTGTTTCCACCAGATTTTGTAATCTGATTACCAATTAGTTTTTATTTCACGATCAGTGAAAAGATGCCGGCGAGTATGACCTTTACATATTTACCAACTCAATCTAAGTATCCGTTGTTCGATAAGTTATAAATATAACAAACGTTATTGCATTCTTACTAAATGTTCTAATATAAGAGACCTGTTGTTTAAATGCTTACGCTTGAAACTGAAGGGTCAGATGAATGTCCCAATAAAGTACTGGCATTTCCCCGAATCATAATGAGCTCATGTCGATCGAAAGAAAACGATGACCCCACGTCCATCCTGGCATGGCGAGAACTCCAAGTAAGATCAACCAGAGCAGTGCACACATTAGGAACCTCGCGCGATTTCTAAAACACTTTCTCCCTTCAAAGAATCAATGGGCTCAAGATAGTGGGCTGAACAGAAAGGGGGGAAATCGGTAGCATGTTCGAGCATCGGTTGTACATACAAATGAGCCGGCGTTTAAGGTGCCGGTGTCGGTCGTACCATTCTTAATGTTGGACGTCGTTCCAGTTGCCCATTTCGCCTCGGCATTCTTGGGCGTACCTTTGATTTTAAGAAAGTCTGCGATCCATGTTGGGCACAACAAAGTACCTCTTTGTGGGACACACTTTCGCACCAACATGCGTGTAGCAAGGGAATGCATAGTTTACTTGCGGCCCCCCAAAAAAGTAACAAGTTTCTAATCAGGTTCGCCAAGGAATGTTCAGGCATTCATGAAAAAGTCATGGCGTTTTTCATGGATGAAAATTTGTTGACCCTATAAAGGTTTACAATCTGTAAAAGAGAAGATAGTATAGGATAAATGAAATCCATCTCGTGGAGGGGTGGAAAACATCCATTCGTGCTGATGTGTTATGAATATACTTCTCCCACCTTCCTACGGAATGGTTTGTTTACACTTTACATCCATTCAACACGATCGAGAGCCCTCTTGATGCCAGATTTCCCGGTGGTTTCATAAACAACAACATCGAACACGGAATTAGAAAGTGCGGTACCGAATGAATGGCAGCCAATTTTTCCATGCTCACTGCCCAATATTCGCCGATCGAACGCTGAACCATTTCGTTGGTTGGACCGGTGTGCGGTAATGGCAATTAAAACCGAGCCTAGTATTCGCCTAGTCGAATGTGGCTACATTTTTACGGTACGCATTTCCGTGTTGGGCACGTTTTTTTCCCTCTCGTTTAATTTGGTTTTAAGGCATAAGAGCCATTCGATGCATTGCTTGAAAACCAATCAATGAATGAATCATTTCTTCGAATCTGTATTCTCAATGGTCCGTCGATTAAGTGGATTTTTTTCCTACGCGGACAGTTTTCATTCCTCGCACTGCTCGTCACGGTTTGATTCTCTCAAGGCCGGCGTTGCACAAAGCATCGTTTTTCCGATCATCTTACATGTATACACTTTCGACACGCACGATGCAGACCTTTCTTTAAAGATTGTATCGGCGCATTAGAACAGATGAGATGGTGGTGAAAAGTTTATAGAATTAGACAGAGTATGTGGTGCAACGAATGCACTGCACCGCACTTTGTTCATTCTCGTTCAGAATCAATTGCATTCTGAGCGTTTTGTCCGCATAATGCACACACCGACGCACGCGACAACATACACAACATACACTCGGCGGGGTACTGCATCGCTTGCTTTTTTTATTCTTTTCGCAGCATAGACGGCGAGCATACGATTTTATCAACCCGCGTACGGGAAAACGACACAGATCGTTATGAATCATGCTAACGGAAACTGGTGCATCTGAAAATGCATCTTCAAGCACTTGGCCATAATCTCATAAAGCACATCCGTATATTCAATAAGCATAAACAACAACTGGGAAGAATGCGAACACAGTTTTCTTCATCACTGTATGACGCCCTTCGCTGGATTCTGGAAAGAAACCTTTGGCATTTGGTTCGGTTTTACGCTGCCACTATTTTCCACTTGCGTCTTATTATCATTTCAATCAAAGCGAATCGAATGAACAAGCAAACTCAAGCTAATTTCTCTGGTAACACGGTATATTTTACTACCTTGAGCACTGCTACGTCTGCGGCCGCCATAGTGATTCACTTCAGACTGGAGCGCTGGAAGCGAAATAAACTGCCTTTTGAACGGGGAGCAGTAGGGGTAGGCGCACATAGTCGGAGTTATGGTTGTGATCCGTTCACTAGGAATCATTCAGCGGACCCACAAATCTCTGCAGTTCACAATAAACCAATTTTGTTCTGTTAAACTCACCAGTAGCCATTGACAATCATTTAAACACCTGTAAATTAAGCACCTTATCAACCACGGACCGGATTGGACCGCCAATTGAGACCTTCTTTTCTTTGGATGCTTTCTGTTCTTCAGAGCTTCTGATGCCTTCTGAAACCTTCTGTTCTGTTGACGCCTTCTGTACTGCTGACGCCTTCTGTTCTTCGTATGTTGTGTGCTTGAAGTTATTTGAAACTGAATTTTCCGCCAATTTTTTGCAATAATATCCCTTTTTCTAAAGTTTATTATTTAATCATTGATTCTGTAATGAATGATTAGTACCAATGAATGGAAGTGATGCATACCAAAACTATTAAATTACACTCTATAAATTTTAAAATCAACTGTGAAGAGTAAAGTAACAATAAAAATTTCCCTTTTGTAAGTGATTCGCCTGCTTAAATCCGAATCCGAACCTGTGAAAAGTGATGGTACCCACCACTAGCAGTGACATATATATCCCGTCAAATCAAAACAAAGATGACAGCAGTACCTGTTCCGCCTTCCTCCCTTCCTGCATCCTACGATATTGTACTTTTCAAGCGTGCCTACTCTTACAAACTGTGTGTCAGAGGCTCTGCTTACTACCGTGTCCCCGAATACTACGTTCGGAAAAGTGGTGTTGATTACCGGAACAATTTGGGTCGGATAACTGCCTGCATTTAAGCAAACTAGCCACAAGCCTTCTAACGGCAGCACTAAGCTGTGATCTCACACCAGGTACGCCAATAATAGGTAGATTCGCCGACGAAGACATTAGCGTAGCAGCTGCTCAAGAAGTGCCTGTAAAAAGTGTAGTGCACACGAATTGTAAAGTCATCATCCGGCATACGCGTCCATTGTGCAAGGCTTAGCCAAGGACACTTTCATCGCTTTGGTGGAACTTATTCGATAGCATATTTTTGTACTATTTGTAGTGCGTTTAACTTGAATGTGATAAGGGCATTAGCATTTACGTATTCTGGTATTTTCTAATTGCACAGAGGAAAAAAGTGAAATACAATGGAGGAGCGTACCGGAACGGAACGAGTCTACGGTGGCTGCGAAGGACCCGATGCCATGTATGTGAAGCTTATCTCGTCCGACGGCCACGAGTTTATCGTGAAACGGGAACATGCACTCACCTCCGGCACGATCAAAGCGATGCTTTCGGGACCCGGCCAGTTTGCCGAAAATGAAGCCAATGAAGTAAACTTCCGAGAAATCCCGTAAGTATCCTCGCCGCCAGGCAGCGGCGAACGCAGGCGAACGGAAATTACGTAATAGTACCGCTGCAGCCAGAACTTCCTGATCCACTGATAAAGGGCGAACATACCACATCAACCTTTGAACCCTTCTGGCAGCCGTACGGTGCGAGATTATTACTACCTAGCGCACATTCGCAGAGCCGTTCGTCATTAGTCGCCTTCAACCTGACTAATTGTTTTACTGTTTCTGTTTTCGCTTTTCTTCAGGTCACACGTTCTTGAAAAAGTATGCATGTACTTCACGTACAAGGTACGCTACACAAACAGCTCTACAGAAATACCGGAATTTCCAATTGCACCCGAGATCGCTCTAGAACTGCTGATGGCCGCCAATTTCCTCGACTGTTAGAGCATGCACGGGATATGAATCACTCCATCTCTCGTTGGAGGAAAAACCCCCGAAAACGGGAGTAAAAAACATTTTCTTTGTACAATAGTGGGCCAGAACCTTCCGATCATCAGCAAAATTAATTCACCTTAGGAAGGCTTTCACTATCGTAGGAAACAAAGAAAACTTCTGGGCAAAACAGATCACCCAAGCCTTTTGGTAGTTCGTAATGAAAAAAGAGAATGCAGAACGAGTGCGGTCGTGAGCAGATACGATCCGGAACCGTGTCTCTAAGTAGGCGACGGTAGCCATTTTTGTTTCTTGTTTTTCTACAATACTCCTTCATCGTAGCAGCCGGTGATTCTAGGTCAATCATACTCCCGGGATATAGCTATGGGCAACCCTTTTTTTGTTCTTTACGGTGTTGGTATTTATAGTGTGCGGATTGTGGGATGGTTATTAACGTAATTTCAAAACCCTACCGTTTATTTCAAAACTATTGGCAAAGGAATGGCTGGCAGGTGACACTGGTATTGAAATATTTGCTCCCGAATTAGTGTATCGAATTACCTTGTTTGTAGTGATTATTATTTTGTTTTTGTACTGCAATTTCAAAACAGACTATGCAAACCGTGTCCGTGACGACGACGACATTTTATTTGTTAGTTTGTTTTCCACCTTAGAACATAACGAACAATAAACGAAAAGACGAGAATTTGGTAAAAGAAAATGAAAACTCGGATTCATTGTACAAACGCTGTTGAGGGAACGCTTTCGAATGACGACATTCCCATCGCTACGGCTCGCTGGTTCGCTTTGCAAACATTTCCAACCGTTTCCGGCGCTCCCCTTCCAGTTCCTTCGCCCGTTCCCACTCCTCACGGCGCAGCGCTTTCCGGCCCTGGCTCAGCCCAAGTAACCGGGCCAGCACGAACAGCGCGTGTAGATCGTCCATCGATATGGAACTGTCGGCGGTGCGCATCCGCACAAAGTCCTCCTGCACGATGGTCGGGTCGAGCGTCTTCATATCAAACTCCTGAATGCGAGCCGCCGTCAGAAAGCGACGTATCGTGGGTAACTTCGGTGCGATGTAGTGACGGCCAGCCTTTATCGTTTCATCGATCAGCTTGATCGCGTCCAGATCCGGTATGAGAGGCAGGTAGCAATTGCTCTGGAGGAAAGGGAAAATGGTGAAATCAAATATAACAACAGATTCATTCACAAAAATAATGGGATAATACTGATGGCCACTTACTGGCAGCATACTACGGCCCTCGCTCAGCACCAGCACTGGAACGTCGGCATTGAACTCGAGTTGGTAGTAATGAAAGTTGTACCGTAACCGTTGGCTTTTGATCAGATGGGAAACATTCTGGACAGCTTCCACACCGGCCGATTCCAACTTGCCTGCCTCAAGGCGCGTTTCATCTAGTACCAGGTGCGTGTGGGGCGCAAGCTGAAGCAAGCCACTCGTCAGCTTGTTGGTCGTGTAGTCCTTACTAGAAGAACGGCATACGAAAGTATTGAAACAAATTTAAGCCGCGTGATAACTACATTTACAACATTCGCGTTTTCGTATGTAATCCATGATCTCTAATCCAATGTTTAAAAAATGGTAAACCCGTACTATTGGTAAGTAAACTAAATAAAATCTCACGCCAGAGTACATGCTTACCGTGGGACGAACTGGACCGTATTCATATTTTCCAGCGTCATTGGAAAGTAGTGGCTTGCCGGAAGTAGCAGCTCCAGCAGTTCGTACAAAGACTGTGTGTAGCTCGGTAATACTTCCGCTGGGATGTTGCTGAGGTTCAAGCTGAACTGTCCACGCGACTCCACCTCGTCGCGTATGTACACCGATGACACCAGGTGGCAAAGCAAATAATCGGCCGCCACCCGATCTCCGAACAGGCACTGAGTGAAAAGATTGTGAAGATCCTTGCAGGCATTTCCTAGCTCCGCTTCCGCATGATCCACTTCGGCGAGATCTACCGGGTGATAGTGCATGAGCGGATTCGTGTGGGACAATTTGCGCACACCGATGACATGCAGTCGGGGTATGAGTGACGGCGGTGGATTGGTCGCCTGGTGTTCGGTTACGTCGTCGGTGAAATCGTCCTCCTCTATCCGGTCACCGCTACCGTCGAGGGCCGGATCGATGGAAAGAAATCCGACTACTTCGACGAGTGTATTCAGCGTCCAGTCGTCATAGTTACTGTACAGTTTCACCAAGCATGCCTTACTGGGGCGATCGGTGATGGGCGAATTGAGCAGATAGTCGACCGACAGCAGCGAAGACGTCCCAGCCGGATGCGCCGGTGTTGTGGCAATTTTTTTAACGCCATTCGTTGCGGGCACCGATGTACAAGATGTGTCCGTCGAACCCGTTATCCCTGAAGCGCCATCAACTTCCATCTCATCCTCATGTGCTCGTTTCACAGACGACCGCTGTTCTTCGCTACTATCGGTGACCGGCTGTTCGGTTCGGCTTAGGTTGCCACCGTTTAGTTCCCGTTCGCAGGCCGACGCCCACGGGTTCTGGCCCGGAATGCTTATCACAAACATCGACCGCCGCTCGCCGAACGTACCGTTTGCCGTGCTGCTACCATCAACCACCTCGGTCGCTTCGTTGTACACTAAAATGTCGCGGAATTTACCGTTCTGGCGGCGTACAACTGATCCGTCCGATTTGCTGCGCACGTCATATCCTTCCAGGTAGCACTCGGGATCCTGCATATCCTGCACCATGCCACGGAACCGCACCAACGATCCGTCCGGCAGGTGTTGTGAGTTCTCGGTACAGTTCAGCAGTGGTATCGAGCGCCAAGTCGCACCGTCGGTCAACTGCTCGAGACAAACCGATTCGTTCGCTAGGAAAAATTCAGGCGTCCACACCGGCGCACTACGTTTTTCAAATTTCATATCCATGGTGTATTTGATTGGATTATTTTAGACGATTTATAAACCACACAAAAATGTGATGAATTATAAATTATGGACGAGACGCTACGGGCGAACAGACCAGCGTGAAATGTTTGGAATATTTGTTGACGTCGAAAGATTGCGCCAAAATAACTGGTTGCTATAATGCATGTGGTATAATTATAGCGGCTGTCAGGCGTCAACCTTATCAATTACGAAAAGGCCTCACACAACTGAACCTGTTTATAGAAACGTTTGGCTTAAGGCAGGGGTCGGCAAAGTCCGGCCGCGGACAAAATCCGGCCCACCAACTGATTTTATCCAAATTCAGTGCTCCTTACAAAAACCACACCAAAATTTTTGTCGGAGGGTACTACTTTGAAAACATAAAATCATCGTTTAAGGTATCCGGCCTGCGCCTTCAGTTTCCTTTCAATCATCTGGCCCTTTTAAGAAAATGTATGTAGACCCCTGGCTTAAGACTGTGAGCGATATAATTTATTTGTAATGAAATTACAGGAGTTTTCAGAAGTTATCATAACAGCAGTAGCATTATTTGTACTGCAGCACATGTTAATCCAACTGTATAAGACCCAACCGGATTCAACCGGATTCAACCCGGATTCATCCCGGTACAATCCGAATTGAATCTGGTTGAATGCGGTTGAATCGGTTAAAACTGGGTGAATAGTGAATCAAAACGGAACTTGTCGGGATAATCGATTTTAGCCTGCACATTCGCGTCCTTTTTTCGCAGCGATGGGGTCCTATGCTAGTTGCGTACTTCGCTCAAGCTGCTGTATCAGGATTGTTTGTTAATTGGCTTATAGAGACTTTGACCTTCTTGGTCATTCGACTTTTGTATCAGGATTATAATATTACTACTACGATTTTGATTTCAACTGACAAAATTATAATAAACATGATAGCGTTATAAAATCAAGTGGTGCAGTTGGAATATGATAATGATGATGATGATGAGTCCCACCGCTTACCCCTACATAGGTTTGAGAGGGACGAAAGTATCTTGCGATATTTAATATAAATCATCAAACGAGAGGGGGCATTGGGGCATTACTCTCCAGAACAATCGCATCCATCTCTGCTCCATTCATACAACGGTCGCCATCAATTGCACAAAGAGGTACATCTTAGATTTCCCAACTAGCAAAAGGGGACCACTTTCCGGAGTAGGGCAGGTATTTTCGCACAGATTTGGTTAACACCGCCAGCTATCAATGGTTGATAGTGTGGTGAAACCCACCAGTACTACTTAAGGAACCTGATCTTGTTCCTTGCATACAACGGTCCCGAGCAATCACCTCGAAAGGTAAATCGCCGAGTCCCCCAAGGTTAACGAGGCACCACCTTCCGGAGTGTAAAAGGGTATTTCTGCTCTGTTTGTAGTTCACACCGCCAATTACCATTGGTTGATAATGTGGTGCCACTATCAAGAACAGAAAGGGACCCAACTACAGCGAGATGTGTAGATACTACTAGTTCTTTTCGTACAGCCATGTCCACCAATTGTCCTCATTTACGCGCGCGTGTCTCAAAACTATGTAGACTCATTCATTCTATTACGTTAAATTAAATAATAAAAATAAAAAGTCCCTGTTCATTTTTTTACTCATCATCACCAGAATATCATGTGCTGCAGTTATGGTTTCATCTGAAAATCCCTGTAATGCAGCAGTATGATTCCGCGATTCTGTTATCACTTCAGTGGATTCGCCGAGGGAATAGTTGAAAACGGGGTGCTGCAGCTCTAGTGCTAGACAAATGATAGTGGTTAATTTAATTTAACTATTTACTTTAAAGTTTTCTCAACCAATAAAATCGACAGTTTTTTTTGTAACAGATACGCCGAAGCGAATCCTAAATTTATTTATAGTTTTTTTTTTTAATTTTTATATGGTTTACAGATGATCATATATGTATTATAGTTTGATTATAAAATGAAATAATGGTGATATCAATCAAAGTATTCCCATAGTCATAAGAAAGCAAAAAAGTTATGATACGTAGATCTAATTGAGATCATGTATATATAACGAACAGCAGAGAGGAGGAAGATAATGGTGTTAAATTCAATGTAAACAACAAATGCATAGTGTGATGCAAAGCAATAATATATGTAATGAATTGTAAAAAAGTGTTGTCGGGGTTAAATATCCAACTAAAGAACGTTGAAAGGATAATGAAACTTAGACGAAAAACATTGGATTAGTGTTCATCACTTCCGGAATGATCTGGATATTCCGATAGGCTGCCTCCAAATTATTCATGTCGATCCGGCGGCTGTGAAAGGTAGAAAGAGATTCGGTGATGAACACTAACAAAGGCACGCACGGACTAAAAGTACAAAATCGTTGTGTGGAAAACTTACTCCTTGATGTAGACCCGTCCACGGTATGCGGCCAAATGGGCGTAGTAGGTTGGGGCCGGATAAGACACGGCCCGGTTGCACCGCGCAAACATATGGCACAGGTTGTACGTCAGTGCCTGCAGTTGGTCGGGATCGCAATTCGAATCGTCGTACAGCACCACGTACTTGGTCGGTTTGGCAACGCCCTGTACAGCCGCATGGCTCACCAGGTAGAATTCGAACCGATCCGGTGCCGTTATCTCGCGATCCACGATCGTACCGGGTGGAACGTTGTTATTTTTGCCCTCCGTCGGGCAACCAGCCTGTGGGAAAAAGCGGGTGTGATGGCGCTTCTGCACGACGATGAACGACACCGCCGGCTTGTAGCCTGGCTTGACGCGCGCAATCGCAGCATGCAGTGCCTGCAACTCAATCGTGAGAATCTCCGAAAATTGCCCATCGGATACACCGTCCCGATAGTACATAATGCGCTCCGGTAAGTCTTTGTTGTAGTCGCGGTACAACAGCAGCTGGCGATGCACAATGTTTTCGAGGTCACGAATCATTTCATCGCGGGCCCCTTGCAGCCGGATGCTACAGTTGTAGCGGAACCCAACGAGGTCGTACACGGCCGAAACGCCCACCACGCTTGGCACGTCATCACTGAACGGATGCGTCACATCCGCTCCAATGTACATCACCTTTCCTCTGAAGGCCGGTGGAACGGTTTGATCCGTAAGGCAATGATTCGAGCCGTTTGTTTTGGCATTGATCTAGAAAACGTCAAATCGTCAGTAAAGAAAGTGAAATTTAAAGTGATTCGTCCCTCCTGTAAAACCAGATAAGACCTACCTTGAGCATGATATTGTTGATAGTGCTCAGATCTGTGCCTTTCCTTTGAATGGTAAACGCCTTGATGCATTGCGTTAGCAAACCAATTCTTTCGCTGGCGAGTTCCGCTTTCTGCTTCACTTTCGAGTAAGTTTCCCCTCGGAACGGCAGAACCACGATCGTAATCGTCGGGTTGTCTTTTTTGATATTGGCAAGTATATTGCTGAGGTCACGCACGCAATTTTGCATGTCGCGAACGAGAACGAACGTGTCCCGCATGGAGAACGGCTCCATCTGCACGTTGCAGCTTTTGGCCTGCCTGCACAGCATGTTTCCGAATGCTTCAATCTGCGATTCGTTCGTTTGCCGATCGAGATTCAGGATACGCCAGCGAAGTGGCTGCCTCGAAATGTTCGTGCTGGGTTGGATAAATGGCATGCCCTCAGCACGCCAGGTACCCCGCATGGGCTTCACCACTTTCTTTCCAGCGTACTCAATATTCGGCGGATCAATGATACGCGCCGGAACCTTTTCGAAGTCATTCCCAACTCCGATGCCAAAGTCTAGATACGTCGGACACTGGCCGTAGTTGATGCTACGAACAAGATTCATAATCTTTTGTTTTCGCACATCCGTGCTGGTGGCCGCAAACTTGATGATGGCTGCCGTACACGCTTCCGGATGCTGTTTGTTCAGTGCCTGGCCGGACGGTATCTCACACAGCTCGGGCGGTACGTACACGTTGCGAACACTGCTGCCGACGTGCAGCACCGGCAGATTCGGGTATCGCAGTGTATACTTCAACTTCTGGCGAAAATAGTCGGCCACCGTAAGCTGCGTTCCGTCTTCCATCTTAAACCGTTGCTGGCTGGCCGGCTCACGCATTCCATGACAGCGCATTCGACGCGCAACGCCACCGGGACTTTTGTACATCACATCCATGCCTTTAAGGTAGCTGTTGATGTCGTTTATGACCCAGCTATCCAACCGGTCCGCGTTGCCCCTGTTAAAGCTTGCGATTATTTGCACCAGCGGGCCGCCGGACGGGAAAGCCTTATGTGAGATGTCCACGTTTAGGTACGGACGAGAACCGAGCAGTGCCGACTGGAACAGTCCGTACCACAGTTCGTGCCCACTGGTCAAATCAATCCGCTCGCGCGGCACAGCATACACGCAGCGTTTGAACTACAAAGGACAACAGGACGAATATAAAATACATCCTAGAAGACAGGACGGTCGTTGCAGGAGAAGATTCGCTTACCCGCACAAAGTTGGGATTGTTCTCGTAGGCGGTGCGCAACACCACATCCAAGCACTGGATGGCGCTCATCGGTTTCGCCAAATTGCTAACATTGGACGTCATATAGCTAACGAAGAAGAAACAATAATTAGGACCATTGAAAACATACTTCACAAGCCCATTGCGACTTAGCCAATGTTTCGCATAGCAACATTACCTTTTCAGCGAGTTCAGATCGACGGTGGTCGCCATTTTGACCTGCACGGTATAATCTTTAGGTTTGCCCCCATCCTTCGGCTGGAACACCAGCTTTCCTTTGGCGTCGGGGACCTTTCTGGCCGCATAGGCTATCTTCTGGCCGTCGTAGGCGAAGCGCTGGTTCGGGTAGTTAGCCGCACAGAATTGTGCGAACACGTCGCGGAGGAACTTTTTCGGCGTATCCGGTTCGATTGCGACATCGTAGTAGTAAGCCGTCCCGATGATCTTATCGATCAGAAGACGGAAAAAGTTCGCCTCCACGGTGACGGGTTTTCCGCGTTTTCCATGCGCCCCGGAACGACACAAGACGGCACGCAGGTCAGTGCGCCGCAGCTTCTCCTTATCGGTCCGCATCCGGTCCAAATTTTCCTCAATGTTAGCCAAGGTGCCATCACCAGAACTGGACGATTTTGTTGAGACCACTGATAGGTCGCGGGATGCTGCCCCACCACTCTCACTCGCTGGTGATTGGCCTAGTCCATGTTGTTGTTCCTGTTTTTTAGGTTTTGGCTGCTTTTGTTTCGGTTGCTGCTGCGCCTGTTGCGGGGGTTTCTGCGGTTGTTCTTGCAGTTGCTCCTGTGGTTGCTCCTGTGGCTTTTGCGGCAGTTGTTGTTCTTTGTTAGGCTTTTGTTTCTGCTGCTGCTGCTGTTGTGGTGGTTGTTGCTGTTGTTCCAGCGTTTGCTGCGGTTGGTCCTGCGGTTGCTCCGGAGAGTTTAGCGACGGTTGCTGTTCTTTTTTAGATTTGTCCTTTTTTTTTTTTTGTTTCTCCGGTTGTGATGGAGGTTCTTTTTGTTGTTGATGTGGTTTCTGCGGTTGCTCCTGTGGCTGCGGCTGTTGCGACGGTTGCAGCCCTGGCGGTGGCTGCATCTGTTGCAGCCCTGGCGGTGGCTGCATCTGTTGCAGCCCTGGAGGAAGCTGTTGCCATGGCGGCGGTTGCATCGGTTGCAGCCCTGGCGGTGGTTGCATCGGTTGCTGTCCCGGAGGAAGCTGCTGCCATGGCGAGGGTTGCATCGATTGTTGCCCTGGGCCGCCAAGCCTTGGTGGCGGATGCATCGGTTGCTGTCCTGGAGGAAGCTGCTGCCATGGCGAGGGTTGCATCGATTGTTGCCCTGGGCCGCCAAGCCATGGTGGCGGATGCATCGGTTGCTGTCCTGGAGGAAGCTGCTGCCATGGCTGGTGTTGAATCGGTTGCTGTCCTGGAGGAAGCTGTTGCCATGGCTGCGGTTGCATCGGTTGCTGTCCTGGAGGAAGCTGTTGCCATGGCGGCGGCAGCTGTCCTTGCGACGGTTGCTGCCCTGGCAGAGGATGCTGCCATTGCGGCGGTTGCTGTTGCTGCTGTTGCTGTTGCTGTTGCTGCTGCTGCTGCTGTTGCTGCAGACCAGCGTCCTTCTGTTGTTGCTTTTTATTAGGTTTCTGTTGTTTTTGTGGCAGCTGCGACTGCTGCGATTGTAGCTGTTGCTGCGTTTGCTGTGATTGCTGCTTTTGCTGCTGTTTTTTCGATTTCGACTGCTGCTGTTCTTCACCTGGACCAGAGTCATCACGATCTGCACAATTGATGTAAGCATAATTGTTATGTTTTAATCTGAATTTTCATTATAAATAATCAACCATGAACGTAATAATTTTCATTACCTGTTTTATTTTTTTGTTCTTGTTGCTGCTGTGGTTGTTCACTAGACGATACTTTAGTAGTGTCTGTGCAATGAGAATGGTCAATGTTATATTCTGGGTTATACATCTCATTAACATGAACAGGGTAACTTGAAACAAACATTAAATACGCATTTTACAACAATTGACCTTTGGTGCATCGTCGAATGCAATTTTAAAGTCAGCGAACAAGGTTACCAATACAGCACCATCTATATGGAACACTGTATTCGTATTCAATAGGAACTGCGATGATAAATAGATAAGATATTTAGGACTAATGTGTACCGATACGACAAGACTTATTTATCGTTTTGCTAAAGATACAGATTGACTTATAACTCTTACGTGCGCAGGTAAACGAAATGACTGAATTATCCTTCTTATTACCATCCCAAACGCTTCCACATGAACACCACAATTAACAATGTACCTTCAGCCTTTGCTTTGGCAATACAAGATTTAAAGTACAATAAAATTTTAAATTTAACAAAGCTTCGCCTATTAGGCCAAACAACATAGGCAGATTAATTAGTTTTGCTGGCTATTGCGTAGCTCCTCCGATCACGCTGTGATGTGCCACGACTACACTAAAGCAGAAGTACCGTCACTTGAGTACATCTTTGTTTTTCATCAAAGAACAATTAATTTACTCTTGTTGAAATTAATTTGATGTATTCATTTCTCTGGTCAAACCATGGTTTACTTTTTACCACAAGAAAATATGTTTACATTTGCATTATTTGCTTATAGCCGCTTTCCATCCAAAGGACTGCCCAAAATTCAGCGTTGACAAAAATAAAATTAGTTTAGTCAGATTGAGATACTTTATGCATATACTTAATAAGAAAAAAAAACATGACTATTTTTACTATTCGAATCGTACAAACATTGCTTGCGTAGTAAGTTCTAGAACCCTCTACTATCCGAACATTTATTTTTAATTACTGTGCGTATGGCAGAATTATGAAATAAAATCTTCACAGTTCTGCCATCACCTGAGGATCAAGATCGAAAGCTGAGCTACAAAATGATACAAATTTTAACTATTTTGAATGACATCGGCTGGAGTCATCATGAAGTGCATCATTGTTATGCTAAGGATGATGCAATTTTGTCAGACATTACGTGGAATTGGAGATGACTCACCACTGACAAACATTGTGAATCGCATCCTTTCCAAAAGCTTAAATAGCATGCATTCACTATCTACCAGAACATGGAAAATAGAACTACATGCTAAAGTAAAGTTATGATCAAGCACAATAGAAATCGAAACAAAAAACATGGCGGACAATTCGGTCAACTACGCAATACAAAACCATGGTTAATGTAACCAAAGCCAAAGCCAAAACCTATAATAACAACATTTTATGCAGCCATAACACACTTACCTGTATTCTTTTTCTTCTTGGGACCCATTTTTACACTTTGAAGTGCTTGTGGAATACTTTAATCACAAAAACAAGCCTATTTTCAATTCACGTTCACAAAATCGGACCGTCTTGGTTGCAAACTGAAAACTTATGAGAAACTTGAGCCACGGTCTCAACCGAAGCAGCTCACTATGAAGGTGGCTTCTAAGCCTGCTTGACAGTTATTTTAATCAAGTTTTGTTTGACAATCGCAGAGTATTTTTGTTTACGAAAAATAAAGCAACAGTTTTTCAAAACGAACGTTAAGATTTTATACTTTTTTGAATTATCGAATGTAACAAGAAAGACACCGGAAACGAAGTGACTAAATCATTTTTTTAAACAATCCATTTCTTTCGTGTTACAATAATTGTTAAAGTACTAACCCAATGCAATAACCTGCATTGAACTTGGCTAAGAATTCGTTGGTAAGTTATAGTTAAATACGATAAGGCCTTTATTTACATCGCCCTTATGAACTATGCGAGCGTACGTTTCAGTAGCGTAGCACTGTTTCGGCAGTTTTCTCATATAGCTTCGTATAATTTAATTTAAAAAAAATATTTTTAAGATTTCTTCTCCCCTGGTGTACCATCAAGTTAAGCCTTCACATCGCCATCGATTGTTGTATTTATATCGCCTTTCCCCCCTGCCTTGTCTGCCTTTTCTTTTTCATCTTTGCATCGACCGCAACATCCCCCGGTAGAGTTTTCGCAAATATCCAACTTTTTAAAGTTCGGTGTCCACTCGCCCAGGCTGGCATTGGCGTAGAAATCCATCGGATAGACCACTTCGAGGCTGGGCAGTGGTTTCGGTTTCTCCTCCTTTGTGGCTGTACACTCCGGTATCTTCCACTCTGCGTCTCCTAGGGCAACAGAAAGCTCGTACGGGGTGAGCAGCGGCTTTGGAAACGCCGTACCCCAATCGATGGACAGCCGTGGGCAAGCAACCTGCAACAAATGTAACGATTAGTTTATCAAGGGCTTTCAAAGATTCCCATCTGGGTACGTGTTTAAAAGCGGATGCAAAGCGATAGTAATCGTATCACCTACCTGCACGAACGCATCTATGTCGGACATGAGGGCGAGCTTAGCGGGAAAGATTTCCGATAAAAGTATGACTACTGATTCCCGGCCATGGTGCTTCAGTCGTCGCTCGAGATGCTCCAACACCTTGGTCGAACCCTGGCGCCCAAGGGTACCTAGTATGAGTCCGAACCGTTTCGCTGACCGGCTGTCGTCGATGGCTTGCTTCCGATTGCGGCGCATCGTATCGTGGTCGTACTGCTCGCGGGTAAACTTTTTCTCATACGGATCGTATTTGTACGCCTCCAGTGAGGGGTTGGATATCATGGCCGCCTCCAGATGGAACCGTCCATCGCCTAGGTATATCAGCGTGCGCTTTTCGTCACCTTCTCCCAGTAGGCGTGGTGCCGTGCAGCCCAGAATTTCCCCGGGACTTAGGGGCTTCGATTGCGGTATCACGACGTCGTACTGTGCTTCACGTAGCTCTTTGGCGGCGGCGTGCAACGTGGCCACGAACTGAATCGTGCTCACGAACGCCAGTTTGCGCTCACGTGGGAAGTTTACCTTCACGCTTTCCACAAAGTGTAGCGCGTCGATCTTAATGTCCACAAACACATACAGCACCTTGATTCCGGTGGTCTGATCGATCGGGATCAGGCAACTGTGACCGTAGTGGACCAGCAGATCGGCCCCGAGCGCTTTGGCCGTGAAATCATCCACACAGCATGCCCCGTACGTTACGTCGCCCATCACGATCGTGTCCGCATCGGTGAACCGTTCGATGATGTCGCTGATGACCAACGAGTACATCAACAGTCCCTCTGGCATCTGCAGCGCCACCCGCTTGGCTTTCGTTTCCCGGACTCGCCAGATAGTCTTATGGATCTCAAAGTTGTAGTTCGAAGGCAGGGCCGCAATTGCTTCGTTCAGCTCGGAGTCGTTAAGCAGCGTGGCAGGAATTTTGTTGATAACCCGTGACGCGCCCTTGTACACCTTTCGCACAGGTTTGGCCTTAACAATCTTCACGTCTGCGGCCAACGGAGGTTGTTCTACATCGGCTGCTGCCATTTTTGCACCGATTCGATTCTTTGATTACTTCAGGTAATCGCCTGGACTACGTTTTTGTGGAACTGATCTAGCCAAGGTTAATCGCAGAACAATTCACTTTCGATTGTTTCACAAGATACACCAACCCTCAACGGAATTTGAGTGTAAACTGTTGCCAACGATCTCTTAATGCACGTTTTGTCTCTCACAGAAAGTTCACACCGTTCACCTTTCACTGTTGGTACGAAAGATTTTCGTTAAAATCCCGATGCCAGACAAATCGTGTATCCCCTTCCATCGACCTTCTCTGTTCGACAAATGCTGGGCAACGCGCTCGTGACTGCAACCGCCTGCATAAAGCGCCGGAGCCAAAATAATGCACCAATGCCTGACGATGCTTCTGTACTCGTAGAGATTACGTGACTAACGGCACACTGGCAATGGCAGTCAGGTGTGTTTTTTTATTTACTAGGTAATGTCAGTAAAGAACAACAACAATGCCGAGGGCTGTCAAATGGCAATATCCCAACGAGCAAAGGAACTGTGAAGCACCCGATGACCCAATGAGCCTATTCAACTAGGTCCGACTCTTTGATTACGGACCGCTTACCATTCGTGTATTGTTGTGTCTGTTGTTGATAAGTTGTTAAAAAGTGCATATTAAAAACTTTATTCTATCAAAACAAAGTAAAATTGACTAATCAGAACTCAAGAAACGCTAAGAGCTGTCAGTTGTAAAAAATCGCGTATTGCGAATTCGCGTATATCGAGTATAGCGCACTGCGGGGACCTACTGTACATGAAGCAGAAGCAAACGATTTGAACTTCTATGAACCGGGATTTCTACCACGTGGTCGAGTGTAACCGTTATAGTCTGATCCAATGGCGAAGTCACTGGACTGGCGCAGAAGACCAATGGCGAAGTCACTGAACTGGCAAGCTTGTTGAAATGAGCTTGCTTGAACGGGACCCTCGTTAACCCGGATGTCGTGGTCGTTTGACCGTTCAGTGATTTCACCATGTCGCCATTGGTGACCAGTGCGAAAACTCTATTATAGTTAGCGCCTAGTATAGTTTGCTGATCTACAGAGAAACCCTTTAGAATAGGAAAGTACGTCCTAAATCTTCTTTAACCAAATCTAGGTATGCTTTAAAACATTTATTTTCTTTGGTTTGTTTCTTCTTTCCGCTCTATTGGTCCTTTTCGTAGTCACATCTTTATTGTCGGGAGTCGGTTAAAAAATAAGCCAACAGAAAATTATCACAATTCCCAGCTATTCTTATTCAGTTTTATACGTTTAACGATTATACCAGATATCTAATTGGATTTATTGAACTTGTATTCATAATTCATGGAAGGGAGGTAACTAACCAGGATCCAATAATCATCTTTTCAACCTACACACTTGGTTTGTAAATGGTGTTAGCTAAAATTACGATAACGGTCGCTTTTCATCCGATCTTTATAGTTACACCTGCTATGATCAAAACCAGCTGGATGAACAAGCAGAAATTAAAAAAAACCGTAGTATTACGTTCCATCAGAGTAAGCGAATCTCTTTTGTTCTAAACGAGGGGATACAGATACTTGGATACAGAACAATCGAGAGCAGTCGTAAAATAATCAGCAATGACGACGGGAGTGATTGTGGCCAAAAGGATCGCACAGATAAGCGATGATAATCGAGAATTTGTTCTCGCCGCCGTTATCATTGCGAAAAGTGATCCTCGATTTTTCACCGGCACTGTGAGAAGCGCTTCGAACGGTTCGTCCGATAGAACAAGTCTGGTCGCACGCGGTGTGCTTACGCTAACGTTGCGAGACTCCGAAAAGGATACGATCAATTGCACCATCTGGGCCAAGGCGGACGTGATTACGCACTACGACAACTCGTTCGACGTGGGTGATGTCGTCGATGTGCAAAAGCCACAGGTTTCTTCGGCGGTTTCCTGCCGCTCGGAGCAATACTCACCGAACGTGTCGTCTCTCTACTGGCTGACTATCAACGAGCAGGTACCTTCCTCTCAGATTGTCCATCACGAAGGAAAGCAGCTGCTGGAGTTGAAGTTGCTGCTTAAAGTTCCGTCCGTCCGGCCCGAAGAAACGATTCCACTCGCCGACATTGTGGCCAGCGGAACCAGTTGCCGTGGCGAAACGTTCAATGTGCTCGTAGTAGTCCGAGCGGTTCGTCCGAGCAAGGAGATACGTATCACACGCACGAATCAAATGAAATCGTTCCGCGAGGTCGTCGTTATGGATCAAAGCCACACCGGAGTGGTGATGAAATTTTGGTCTGAGAGTCTCATCAAAAAGATTAACGCATGGGTTCCGCTCACCACGGTTCTGCTGATTGCTGACGTGCGTATCGATTTCAACGAGTACTACAAAACCGTAGGCCTTACCATGGACCGCAAAACGATCATCACGCAGGACCCGAACGTACCGCAGCTGCAGAGTTTGTTGCGCCACGCAAAGAATATCCCCATGCAAGATGTTGACATCGTGTGCTCGCTCTCATCTGGAACCGTAGATCGTTAAGTATCGTGTGTTGGTTTGGCGATATTAGCAACCACCATGCTTATTACCACGTGTTCTTTTCTATCTCCCTTCAGCGGCCACAATAAGCACCGTCATGACCGTCCAGCAAATTCTTGACCGAACTGAAGGAGATCTCGTGTCGGAGGTTGACCAATTTACCGCCCTCTGTTATGCGGTCATCACAAGGCTTGATCTGGACGGGTCCTCTAGGATAGTGAGTCAGCGGTGTGTCCACTGCCGGACGCTTTTGCGCAGCCAGGAGCAGGCATGTTCGAAGCTGGACTGTACGGGACATAACACACCGGCTCTGGAACAGTTTTTTGATCTCTCTGTCGATCTAACGGATCACACCGGCACACTGCAGGGCTGTCGTATGATCGGCGCAACAGCCGAAACCGTCCTCCAGTGTGACGTGAAGACGTTTCTTGGTAAAACCGACACCCAGAAGACGGAATTGAAGTGGATGTATTTGTTGGACCGGTGCGCCGTGCGGTTGGTTGTGAAACGGCGATCGGCCGTTCGCTTTCAGAACCTATTCTCAATCGTGGCCTGTGCGTTGGCCGATCCTACTGAAGTTGAAGCGAAGCTGAAGGTGTATTGAGCCCCATTATGTGCTCTAGATTTAATATACTCTTGTTAAATAAAAATGTTACTATGGACGTATACAAGTTAATTATATTTTTTGGTCCAATCACAAGCGGTAATTTAAGCTGTGCAGATTACTTGCAAACGGATGCTGAAAGGAAGCTGTAGGGCCAATTGGAAATTTAAATTCATAGTTCTGAACGATTGGCATTCTATTATCTTTACAGCCGTCCTGATTTTAACCTTTCTCTTGCAAACGTTGATAGTTTTGATTAC
The DNA here is from genome assembly GCF_943734705.1 of Anopheles coustani. Taxonomy (NCBI): domain Eukaryota; kingdom Metazoa; phylum Arthropoda; class Insecta; order Diptera; family Culicidae; genus Anopheles; species Anopheles coustani. Next base: position 66,469,304 of record NC_071288.1, on the reverse strand, counting down.
TGTTCGATTTGTCGGTTAATGAGGCGTACTGATTACTTCGAATGAAGTCAGTGATTTCTTTAGCTGGATAATAAAACACTTCGCTTTCAGCACAATTCAGCAAGTGGGCAATATTTGGCCTTTTAGTGTGTGGGTCTACTATGCCTTCATTATCAATTGGGCAATTGTGCTTAGTCCTTGCGGTCCTCATTCTCCCCGTCAGATTCGTAATGCTCGGGTTTGTAAGGTTTCCTTACCTTCTTCGGGTCATACTCTGAAAAGATTAAATCTGTAGCAAAAGTCGCCAATACTAAAAAAGCAAATGCTCCTCACCTTCATCATATTCCTCCGGAAAACGAGATTTTCTTTCTTTGTCCAGCATTTGCAAGTACTCCTGTTCCGCGGCTTCGCAAGCAGCTGTTAGTAGTAGATAAAGAGAGTCACAACCGAATTGGTTCTAGAATTTCCGAGGAATACTCACAGCGACACTGGAATAGCTTGGGCTTATCATCGGTATGTTCGTCCTGTCGATTAAGTCCTCGCACCTTCAACTTCATCTCGCGCGATTTAGCCTCCAGAATCTTTTCCCTACGATTTTCACGCTCAAGCATCTAAAATGCGCAAATGGTAAATGAGAATTGTCCGGTATCTAGCCGATCGATCGCAGGTTGCAGCCATCTTACCGCCGTCAACAGTGGCTTATCGTTGCGAATCGAGGTCATGTTCTCGGACATTTCGATCAGAAATGTTGCGCCTTTCACGCTACCCGTTCCGACCAGTCGGCCCGATTCGTGCGCCCGCAAGCACTTCAAACTCTCGTCGCACACCTTGATGCTGAGCGTGGGTTCGCTGTGCTGCTGAAGCAGATCCCAGGCGTCCAGCACGCCATCGACGCGACTGACAAAGAACAACGAGTAGCGCGTCGGACTCCAGGCGCCATCGGTCAGCATCACGTCGTGGTTCTTGGTCCAAACGATCGAGCTCTCCCGGCAGTCTTCGGACCAGATGCGCGCTATCCAGTCGCCGATGGTGAGGAAATTCTTCACGAACGCCGGATTGCGCGTGAGGGCGTAGATTGGTCCGGTGTGACATTGCATCTGCGAAGGATAGAATCAGCATCGGCGTTGCTTCTCGAGGGGCTGCCCCGTTCTACTTACCCTGAACACTATCTTCTCCTGCGGCGACTTGCCCTTCCTGTTGCAGGAGAACAGCATACCTTGCTCGGTGCCGCACATAAATCGGGTCGGGATTGAGGTTTCGTACTCCAGGCAGCTAACGCCATACGATCGCGACAGGTCCTGCTCATCCGCCTTGATCGGATCCATCAGCAGCCTATCGATCGGCTGTGACAGCTTGCGCGTATCCCACCACATCACCTGGCTGTCGGAGGACCCCGAAAAGAACTCGGTACCACTCTTCGAGTTGATCCACAGCGCCGAATTGACCGGGGCACGGTGCGAATGTTCGCGCTCGCTTATCATGACCGGTTCCTGCTCGTTGCGTGTATCCCACGCCGCCACCTGGCCGTTGTACATGCCGCACACCAGTGTCGTCGGGTCCTTCTGGTTGTACTCGAGGCAGATCATCGAGCTGGCCGGCTTGAACCGCAACAGCGGTGCATTCGGGTTCTCCACCTCCCAGATGTACGAGCAGACAGCTTTGCCCAGCACCTCGCCAAAGTTCATGTTGCAGTGCGAGACGGCAATCTTGGTGCCACCGTCCGGCGACCAGGAGAGATGGGTCACCGGCTGCTTGTAGATGCTCGGATCGCGATACACGTTCAACGTGCGTGAACTGCTCCGCTCGATCAGCGGGGCCGGTTCCAGATCGTCGAAGTACTTCTCGTAGATGTTGACCGCGTTGTTCTGGAAGATGCAGTGCTCCATCGGCTTGGTCAGACCCATCAGCTGGCTGATATAGTTCTCGTCCTTTTCCACCTTACGCCGGTAGCGAACAGTTTGCTCCGGGTCGAGATAGTTAACGTCCTTCGGCCAGCCACCTTCCGAGTGCAGGATGCCGTGATGCTCGAACTCGGCACTCTCCGTGTTCGCCTCACTGATGGCCATCTGGCGGCTGTACTGTGTGCCGACCGATACCGGATCGCGCAGGATATACTCCTTGAACAGATCATGGCTCGCGGGTTCGGAAAATTCTACCTTGTTCTTGTCGGAAAACAGGCACTGCTTGCCGAACTCTCGGCGCTCCTTTTGGTAGACGTATTGTATATCCATCTTGATTGAATCAACTCTGTTTTACACACTTGCTCTTCAGAGTCGAGTAGGTAATCGCACAAAGCACGACTATACCAACTGACTGGGGAGTAAAGTAAGTTGTTTCCTGCCCTGATTATTTCGTTTTTCAATAGAAGTGCTGGATAAATTTTCCTTCTTCTGTCAAGGTTGTTTACTGGGCGACTAAAATAAGCCAGTTGTCAGGGGTAACGCGAATCGTTACTACGAATACCGTCAAAGACGGCGTGTCTCATCAAGCGGTAGATGCATCCTTTCGTTAGTAGCAGGTCCTAGAAATTAATTATTGAGGATTGCTGTGATGGATAGCAAACCGTTCTATTATCGGTAATGTGATTTGCTGGATGATGAACTCTATTCGATGCCCTTGGTATAGTTTTAAAATCGATTACCAGTTGAATGCCAACCTGATGGAACCAGCACGTTCGTTTACCAACAGCACTGCAAACTTTACTCCACTTCCGTAAATAGTATCGATCAAACGCCCCCCGGAAGCGCTTGGCGCCAAAAATAGTGTTGTGACGTTCGGTCGATCCTTTCGGGTTGCCACTTTTTCAAGCCCGCACTCGGCAGAAAGCGTCGGGCATCGTTCGTGAACGGTCGTGCTGTCCGGTTCCGATTCTAACAGTTTTGATTTAAAACACGTGCGTTTTGGCGCGCTTTCATTTTGCGTAACGTTTCGGTATTTTGAGCGGTCAGCATTGTGCTGAATCGGTTGTTCAGTTTGTTCATAGAATAAAAGTTGGAGAAAAATAAAAGCTACACAATGAAGGTGGACACCAATGTCAGCACCAGCCAGATGGATCAAAACTGGACCCGCTACATGGTGATGTGCGACCGGAAGGACATCCGGCAGCCGGTCAACTTCCAGGAGGAAAATGAAGTGCAGGCCACCCTGGTCGGCAATAAGGCGCTGGCAAAGCAGTACGAGATACAGTGTCCGGTCGAGAAGGGCACGCAAAGTACCCAGTGGATACTGAACACGCCCGTTTGGACGGTGCACAACCGGCTGGTGCATACCGGTGTCACCCACGTGGAGGGCGGTTGGCCGCGAGACATCGATCGCACAGACGAGGAACTGGTCGCGCGCTATCGCCGGAAGCAGGAGAAAAGTGAAGCTTATGTCCAGCAGATGCGGGGCCTGACGAGGGTAGGTTCGCTGGGACTACTTCGGCCGACTGCAGTGTAACCTTGATGGCAAACTTTATGAACGACGGATTTGATTTTTTAAACATTTTTTTTGGCTGATTCAGTTCATTTCAAATCGTGTGCCACTGCAACGCTTTCCTATCAACAGCCAGCTAGCTGTCAATGGTAGGCACGCGATATGAAATTTAGCTGCAAAAACGCCGAAAAATCAGTACCTTTGCTTTTTTATTGCGCTGCTCGAACCCCTCTTGAGTGGAGGTTTCACTTTTCACAGCCTTCACTATCGAGCCTGTCGGCGAAAATAAAGTGTGACAGGAAGGCAGAGTGTGCCGGCAGACTAGAACTTAAAAGTGACGAACAAAGTTTGCCCAAGCGAATGTTATCTTCCAAACGATACGAAAGGATACCAAATCTGTTTCATTGTTCTGGAATCGCCGAGCGAGTGAAATGCTTGAAACAAAAATCTCCCAAAAGTTTCAAGTGCCCACCATCAGCAAATGTAACTAACTTCAACGAAAAAAGGAAGCGGGCGCCATCTACGAGCCCATAAACATGCAACTAAACATTACAATTTTATATAACTATCTGCAATCGATGTTGAATACTAATACATAATATATTGTCATGATTGTCAGTATAGCAAGAAAAATGTGCATGCAAAGTTTTTAAACTTTTCTAAGCACGTAGCACCTGTTACAATTTCAGTTATCCAAGCTTTCTTATTTTTAGAAATAGAAAACAAAGTTCTTTTTAATAAATTCTAGAAATTCGTTATAAAATTCAGAACAGCCATCGTTCGCGTCGCTCTCTTTCATAAACTCAGGCGGTACTTAAAATAGCATAAAAAGTAAAGATAAATTATGATTGGTGCTACATCCATTTGAAGCAAATTTGGCCTTTTGTAGGATCAAAATTATTTATGCAAAAGATCACTGTAAAAGATCGCTTGTGTCAGCGAGTGCATTCTTGGGAAAACTGTTTCCGAAACTATCACACGCACATCGCGAGTATTTGATCCATATGAATTGCGAAAAACAATGGAACCAAACGCTCGTCTACAGACGCTTGTGTACCTTTAACATGTACGGGAATATTATCTTCCTTTTAAAATTAAACATTGTATTTAATTAAAGTAAAAGACCATAAATCAAAACTTAATTTTTACACTTTTACAGACGATTGATCATGCAATAATGCAAAATAATGCGTGCAACATCTACCAGAACTACTTCGAGGACATCGAGCAACACGAGCTTATCGAACAGTTCACGTCGAAAACGGTGCACGTGTACAAGGACTACCTAGAGACGAAGCGTTCCTGCACGTATATCTGCTGGTCGGAGGAGGGTAACCACTTCGCCTCGGCGCACTGCAACATTGGACAGCGCCGTGGAACCGTGACCGATTGCTACATCTGGGACATTGGTAAGCTAAAAAGGCAATTGTTTTGAACTCAAACACTATAGCTCACCTCCTCTCGGACTTCCCTTTCTAGAGCATCCGAATAGTCCGTTGCAAAAGTTGATTCCACCGTACCAGACGCGCTGTCTGGAGTACAACTTCAAGGACTCGACGCAGATGGCCGGTGGGTTGTTCTCTGGGCAGGTCGCTATCTGGGACATTCGAGCTGGAAGCACACCGGTGGAAGTGACGCAGCGCGAAGCGAGCCACAACGATGTGGTGACGCGCGTCCTGTGGACCAGCTCGAAGACGACGAACGAATTTTTGTCCGGTTCGACGGACGGTCGCATCCTGTGGTGGGACGTGCGGAACCTTAGCGAACCGTATGACTACTTGAACCTCGCCCCGAAGGACTTCCAGAGCAAGGATAACGATCCACGCCACTGCTTCGGCGTGTGTTCGGTCGAGTTTGAGCCGACCATGCCGAACAAGTACACCGTGGGCACGGAGAACGGTATCATTTACAGCTGCAGCCGAAAGTACAAAACGCCCGCGGACAAAATCCAGTCGACGATCGTTGCCCACACGGGGCCGATCTACTCGGTCGAGCGGAATCCGCTGTTCATCAAGAACTACATCAGCGTCGGCGACTGGCAGACGAAGATCTGGACCGAGGACTGCAAGGATAATCCGATCGTGTGGACGAAGGAGTACGCCGTACAGCTGACGTGCGGCATCTGGAGCCCGACCCGGTGCTCGTTGGTGTTCATCTGCCGGATGGACGGCGTGATGGATGCCTGGGATGTGATCCATCGGTTGGATGGGCCGGTGCTGCGCCTGAAGCTGTCCGATGCTCCGCTCTGGTCGGTGCGCGTGCACCGTGCGGGCAAGCTGATCGCGAACGGCACGGACAACGGGGCCATCTACCTGACGGAAATCTCCGACAACCTTACGTTCAGCTCCGCCAACGACAAGCCGGCCCTGTCGGGTATGCTGGAGCGCGAGATGCGCCGCCAGCGGCTCCTGGAGGCCAAGATCAAGGAGATCAAGCTGAAGGAGAAAGAACTGGAGCGCGAGCGCGTCCGGCGCCAGCTGCGCATGGAAAATGCCAACTCTATCGAGGAGGAAGAGAAAGATCTGGTGGCGGACGCGATGCATCAGTTCTGGACGAAGATACATGGCCGCAAGAGTCTCAAGAACACGCTGAAGGGCATTCGAATGCGCGACACGGGCGTCGGGTTACTCGCGAAAGACAAAAAAGCCAAAAAGGAAAAACGCTAAGCCAAAAAACGGCAGAGCCAAAGCCAACCACAACAAGCGGATGTACCGCAATGGTACTTACTAAGTTTTAGTGGTGAGTACGGTCCAATGACGAATTTACTAGATTACTGTTCACAACACCAACATTTTTATCGAATACTCTAAGACTTTGTAAAATACAATTATATAAAACATAACCAACATTTTTTAGTAAATGGAGAAACTACAGACAAAAGGCTACAATGGTGCAGTATCTGATTGCAATGCAAATGGCATATATTTCAATTGAAATTGCTGTTTGTTGGTATTTGCTTTTTTTTATTACAATTAAAAGTATCGCGTTTATTTACGTTTATTCTCTAGCTTTTGCCATAGCCTTTTGCGTAGCTATTTTGAATCAAGTGTTCAATCAATTAGAAGGGTTTGAAATTGTTCAATTTTTTACCAAGACAACTTTATAAAACAGTCTACAGTCCTTGGCTTATCAGTTCGTCGTCAAGTGTTATTGTGATTTGCTTCAGTTTCATTTTGTTCTCACTCTTAAGAAAGCAGTCTCGCCCTCCACTGGGCGAATCGCTTTCGTGTTTTTTTTTGTAATTACTTATAATATTTACTTTGCTTTGTTTTCCTCTATTAGTAGGTACGATAATTGACAATAAAGTGGATAAAACGATTTTATAAGTATTTTCGCTACCGTGCTATGAAGTACGTCGTATGGTTGTTCGAGTACTATTTTGTTATGTAACAAATCAATAATTACCATGACGATTGCGATAGGAGAACGCATACGTGACGTTAATCTTGAGTTGCTTAGCAGAACATTAAAATGAGTATTAGTTGTCTAGGTGTATTAAAACGAAGGTTACGTAAACCGTGCGATTACGCATGAATTAACATGATAACTATGTTTGTACGTAGAGTTATCTTTTTTTTAATAAATAAATGAATGTCACAAACTTGCAATTCTTTTTGGTGAACTTTAAAATGGTTAAGGGCAAGCTGCTGCGAATACTGCTTATTCTATGGAGTATTGCAAAAATCGAAAAGCTTGGTAACACATCGCCTGAACAATCGGGCTTTAAGAGTACTTGTCGGCACATAAATTCAATCTAGCGATATATAATTTGCATTGGTCACAATACGGAACAACTACAGCTTAACTTTAACCGAAATTCAGGGTCTCTAAGTGCGTCGCCCATGCGCGCACATGTAAGATGAAATAAATATTCGTTTCTGCTAGTTAAAAACCATTACATTTTATGCAAACGCTGTGAACATGAGCTACCTATTCTGCCTATTTATGTTCGACATTTTGTTAAACACTTTATTCATCCTTCTTACTGTATCTTTGCTTGAATTTGATTTTTATATCTTTTATTAAATTCAATTGAAACCGAGTATCGTCAATCAAAAACGTTTCCTCTAATGAGCCATTGCCCAAAAACTGTCATCGAAACATTTATGCGTATATATGTATATCATATAGTCATAATTTTAAAAGCTGCCTGCCATACTTTATCCGCCCACCAGTCTATCGATTCGCTTGTTTTCTTTTCTGATTCACTCACGTACAGAAATGTTTTCGAACGAGGAAGACAATATCAGTAAATACAGAGGAGCTGGCTACGCATGTCCTTGGACATGTACGGTAAGAACACGGCAAGTTTGGTTATAAGGATTTATGAGTATTCATTGGGTGAGTATAAAATTGTTAAAACATTTTCTCTACGATGAAAGATTTGTTGCAGATTTTTTTTTCTGTGCAAAGAACAACCGTACAGTTATTATCAACCCTCTCTAGCTCGTGACTGATTGTATAAGGTAACGAAATCATTAAAATGTGCCAAAGGTAACAACAAGTATAACGGGTAACAGATTCATTTGCTTCCAGTCCGGAAAGGAACTTAACAAAAAATAACAATTTTGAATTAGAATAATGATGGTAAATCATTTCATGATTGAAAACAAATGATTATAAGTACGAACGGTATGATTATCCTCTGGTGTAAGATATCGTGCGTTGACTTGTATGTATAGCTTACAAAATAATAGCTTTGTATTCGTTAAGATTATTGTATTGCGCTTTGAACTATTTTAAGAATCCATTACAAAGCATTATTGCTGGGATTGCACTTCACAAGTGCCAGAAACTTCAATCCCTTACATTGCTCGATTCATGGCCGACGAATCGATACCATGGACTAGAAATACGGTCCTGGTTTTGTTCTACGCTTCCGCCACTCGCTGAGCTATCCGGCCCACTAACCATTCCCGGCGCTAGGACACATCGTTTGAAAAGTTGCGGGTAGCGGGCGAAAGCGTCTTCCAGTTCCTTTGGTTTCAATTCCGCCACGTACCTTCCAACGTACGCCCAAACTTGATCAAGCGGAACCCCGAGTGGGTGTATCATCATAAAGGTTGCGGCAAAAGCTACCATCTTGACCTCCTTCTCGTTTGGCGCTCCCAACTCAGATGCAACCGGTGGTGGAAACGATTCACCACTACCGACATCTCGCGTGGACGTTGCTTTGCACACGGCTGCCGTTGGGGCGCCGGTTTCCGGTGCACTGGTACACGCGTAATCCGATTCCCCCTCCGAGTCACCCTTGCTAGAGGAGATACTTGCGGTACTCGAAGCGGCCACCTTGGAGGTGGCAATTTTTGTCTTCAACAAAAGCTGCTTCACATTTGCGTCCTTCAGCTCGTCCTCCAGCTCACAGATGCGATTCTGGCGCTCTGTCTCTTTCGCCTTGTTCTCCAGCAGCTGCGTCTGAAGGTTGCGAATGGTTTCCTGCAGCACTTCGATGTGTAGAATTTTCATTTTCAGCTCACCGTCGTGAGACACCACAGTGGATTCTGTGCCATCGGCACCACTTCGTTCGGAATCTCCTGTATGATCCTGAAAGGGGATGGGGTTAGTACATCAGTCCACTATTCTGACCCTGATTGCTTAAAATTACCTTGTGTTCATGCTCCCATCGAGACTTTTTGAACGGTAGCGAGGAAACGGAATGATCATCGTCGGACATATCCATCCCATCGTCGTCAGGAAAATCATCCAATTGGACACACTTTATGTCCTACGCCGCAATCGTGAAGCCCACCGAAGATCATTGGGAAGTAGAAGGAGGAGTAAAGGATCAGGTTAGATAAACATGACGAGTTCAATTTGTTGTTTTATTGAAACTTATAGGCAACTGAGGAAAGGTAACGAACTTGGAAATATGTAATGCATTTTTGTTGAAATGTATATCGTTTTCTCTTTTGAAATAACGGTGGGACTTTCATTTTTTTTTTTAATAAACCTGCTATCGGCAGAGTTCTATTTTGTTGAAGCAATTTTCGGAGAGGATGCAGCCTACGGTTTTTTTTTATTACAGCAACAAATAACACCTGCTTACCGAAATCGGTAGTGGAAGAAAAGTGGTCTTTTGAATTTAGAACACACGCTCGAACTATACCTCCATAGCCATACGCAACAATGGCCGAACATTTTAGAGTTTCACCCAAGCGCTGGATGTGATTTACACGCCATTTGTGATTTTGGAATTACCGCCACTTACCTTCGCAGTGTTCTCTACTGGAATTTACTAGTAACGATTACGGAAGGGAATGTGGTGTGTAAACTTTTACTTTACGAACGTTTCGGTTCCATGTGATAATGCGCACTTGCCTTCATCGTCATCATTACTCCGGAGGTGCAGTTTTATCGACTACCGTTCCGGCTGTATTACTGTTTGTTCCAGTGATTTGGTAAACCGAAGATGCCACCAATTTATCTTACGTGCCATCACTATGTATGTGTTCCAAAGAAATTCCATAAACTTTGCTGTTTTTTATGGGCCGGTATGATCGAAAGTGAGTATTTGATGGAACAAATTATACAGGCGTCTACAGTACAATTATACATTTATTTACACACACACGCACACAAACACACGTACACGAGAATAATGTAGAACTAACTTCAAGGACGATAATGCGATACTTGATGAGAGGCAAATTCCTTATCCAGTGCATTTTGAATATGATAGTACGTCTAATATATGGAATTAGATGGTTAACGAAGCCGTTTTGATATAAATAAATTAAAAAGCCGTAAATATAACTGAAACAACGGTTTAAAATGCAAAATAGTATAATTTTAGACAGAATATTCTTTTCAAACAGATATTTCTAAGAGATGATAGGAACTTCCAATTAATTGGGATTTAAGTGCATATACCTATGCATGCCAAATAAAAAAGGAAAAAAAGTGCAGAAAGAAAATTAAGCTGTTGCATGTAATAAAATCAAACACCAATTATTTGATATACTACACAAGTTAAGACATTTGCTAAGGTGTCACATCGCAATGTTAACTATTTGATAAACTACTGCATGTTCGACAAACGATTTCGAACATATAACATATAGAAAAAGCTCAGCAAATGTTAAACAACAGTAACAAACGTGCAACAAATTCAATTGACTACAAACAATAAGTAAACAAAAGAAAACAAACGTACGCTACACTCATAAACATAAAACATGATGAATAAAAACAGCAACATGACAACAAGAGGAAGATTTTTAGCAGAGGAAAGGTAAAAACCAGTGAAACAAAATACTAGCGTTCGATACATACCAGTGACTGCTTCTTCCACGCATCGATGTTTTTTCTTTGGGCTTTAGTAAAATGATCCCAAACCTTCTTGTGACTGGCCGCATTGAAAACTTTTTCAATCTGACTGACTGAATCGAAGTGAAGTGGAAAATAATAATAGTAATAACAATGATAGAGAGATATTTGTCATGTGGCGGGGCAAAGGTTGGTAGAATTTGGAGCAAAAAAAAACAAGAACGGAGATAGTTAAGACAGAGAAACAGAGAAAGGGAGAATAGGCACATTTGATACTCGATTCACTGTTTCTATTTAGTAAAGTGCTATTGCTTCTGGTGCTGGATGATATCGGTGAAGAGATTACTTCACAGTGAATACAATCAGTTGGATATCTTCGAGGATCACCGAAACGAACACGTTGAGTGTTAGACTAATGTTCAATTAAGTCGAATAGCAACTTTGGTGTGAGATAAAATTGTTTGTACCAAATGAGTTGATTTACATTGAACTTATTATTATTTTTATGTTGTTTAAGCAGGAGCATGAAACAATAAATTACCAGGAAATAACAAGGTACGGATGGAGCACATCAAAGAAACAAAACATCTACTTAACTCTCTAATTTCATCCTATTTACAGTGGACGTAAATCCAAATACCCTAAACAATGATAAAATCGACAAATTATATTACGTATATACGTACTGAAAAGTGCTATGTTGTTTATGCAAAATTATGTGAACAAAATTTGAGTGGAGAATGCGAGTGGAGCGTAACATAGAAGGAAATGGATAAATTGGAATGAGCAGGAGCATTATTTGATATGAACGATACGAAACCTAGTATTAAATTTACTAATCAGCCCATTAACCCACATTCCCCATGAGCAACACTGAAACAAATTATACAATACACCTTTTATGCAGTGTCGCAACATACTACCTTAAATCAGTCCGAAGAAAGCAAATTACGTGTACTATAGGATTGGGCACGGTTTTATATACCCGCGCCTTTGGACTGTTTAAATATTTTCCGTTAAAAAATAAGGGTACTTGAGTAAGAAAAAGTGTGTATCGATGGAATAGATTGAAAGAAAAAAAAGTATACAGAGAAAGCTAAACAGGATTTACAAGTGAAGCTTTTATGTTGAAAAACAGACCACGACAAAGAGGGTCATCCGTTTGCAGGGTTCCTATTAAGAATCAAATCATCTATTTCCAGCACAACAGTGATCAACAGAGTGAAACAATCGCCAAACCAAACGCTCGTATAATGGTGTACCATCCTTCTGTGCATTTTTGCGCAATCGACTGTGACCTGACCGATTTCCTACGTGATAAGAGTAAGCGTAGTTTTTGCTCCCACTATGGCAATGTCCACATGGAGACATAAAAGTACTGTACCTTCGTTAGCTATGACGGATGTTGGTCGTGGTGGTGGTGGATTATTGTAGTTGAGAAAACTCGTTCATGGATATGATATTTTAAATAAGTCTTGTCGTTTATAGGTAAATAATAGGCCCTCGTGATTGTGTTTGCTAAACTATCAGCGAAATGTGAAACATGGGAAGCTTCTCTTCTTCCTCAGTCGGATAAATGGTGTTAACACGTTAAAGAAAATGAGATGGTAGTAATGGGCGAGAAAGATGGAAGAGGGTGAACTGTGTAGCATAGAACAAAATCTAGTTCGTAGTGCCTTTCGAAGTGTCTTATATTGATTGAACTCAATCTGTATCTTGTATCTTGTTACTTAATATAACAAACATTGTTTAGGATTTCGCTGAAGATCTACAATTTTGTGTTTTGCTGTTACATGCTTACTAAGCTATTATTATTCTGTCCCAAATAGTTTACCTATTCATTCGTATCAAGAAAAAAGTGCGAATGGTATGGCGGAACACATCAAGTAGAACCAAAATAAAATAATATCAAAGAAAATAAATAAAAATAATAGTACACACGCACACAATTCACAAGAAACGCAACGAAAGGCATAATTCCTATGAGAAGTAATAACTAGTATAATAGCGGTAATAATGGCAAATAGCCAGTTTGTAACGTTTGACAACAAGATAGAGAGAGGGCAAGAGAGATTCGATTTTCTAGGAGGATTTTAAGGTGGTGCACGCCAAAATCATACACGATAGGCTCATTTAAAGCGTACTGGTACTTACACTGCGCTAGCATGGTCTTCGTTTGCCGCCGGTACTGCTCCCGGGCCCGCTTCAGCTCCTCGTCACAGACCCCTTTCTCGCTCAGCAACCGCCGCACGTGCGAGTTGGTGCTCTGAATCATTGAGTAGAAATTGTTCGAGTTCTTCTTGCTGCAATCGCCACGCTCTAGCCACGTGACGAGTGTTTGGACGGCTTTAGCGAACGTTTCATCGTTTTTCAACCGCTCCGCCACCGAAGATGCTTCGTGCTCGGTGTAATGCACAACGGGCTGGGGTGAGAGTGACCGGAACCGGTCCTCCTCCAGTCGTTCCCGGTGTCGCTTTTCACGCTGCAACTTGCGCTGCTTGCACTCGTATTCGTACTGATCGTCACGGGCTTGCGCGTAGTCGACGTGCAGTACGCCAAAAATGGGCGGTTCTTTGGCCTCCGGATTTCCATAGCTAAAATTACTGCCAATTTTTACCCGATAGCCGGACAAATAGATGGCCGAATCGACCGACGCCTCGTAGACGTAGCGGATGTGGCAAAAGTTTTTCTTCGACAATCGCAGCGTGGTGATTTCGCCACAGCGTTCAAAAATTTCGCGCATCACCTCCTCGGTCATCCCGGTGGGAAGACCTCCGACGAATACCGTCCGGCAGCCTGGCGGGCGCTCGATCGTCTTTGGTGGCGGCGCATTTGGATTCGGCGGAAATAAGGTACAGTTTTTGCAGTAGATTACTTCCTTTGCCGACGCTGGCTTCTCGGGAGAGCCGGTACCATTGGTGGCCACGGATGCACCTCCTGGTGGCACATTATTGACTGTGTTATTATTCAACGCTCCCGATAAATCCGATGCGTTCGGTGCCATCATTGGAAACGGTTGCATGCTGATCAACGAAGAGCCATCCACCATGTTCATCACACCAGGCATCATCATGAAACCGTGTGGCTGCTGCGGGAGCAGTTGATTGAAAACCAGCTCCCCTCCGTTGGCGGCCACATGCTGCTGCAGTTGGTTCTGGTGTTTGTTGAATTCTTCGAGCATCTTTTTGTTCAGGTTTTCTTCTCGTGCCTTTTCCATCGAAGCAATCGTGTTACCGTCTTTGATCGTTTCATGCTCGGCAACCGTTTCCAGCTCCATTGGTGCAGAACCAGAACCATTTTGCGCGGATTTCACTTTGAACTCGAGCGGTTTATTATTTATGCCAGCTAACAGTGCCGCATTAGCTGCGGCTGCGGGGGAACCGAGTTGTTGTGCAGTGAGGAACCCACCGCCAGCCGACAATAGAGGATCTGCAAAATACAGCAAACAATTAGTACGGTGCAAAGCGTTGCAAAATCGGATACTACACTTGTTGATTCATAAAAAAAGCAATATTAACAGGGCGGGTCAGTTTGCTTCATAATTGCATATGATGGACGATACGCAGGCAAACTTACGCATTGGATGTAGTCCACCAGGACCGAGTGGATTGAAGGTATACGACATCACTGCAAAGGAGTAAGGACTAGACACGACTAGAAAACTAAACGATGCACTATATTTAAGCTCTCAAGCGTGGACGCGACGGACTTGCAAGCCTAGTTAAAAATTTACGCAATCATTTTCTCCGCCTGGCGTACTACGCGTTTTTCTTTGCGATCGATTCTGAACGACTGTCAAAAACAACTGGTTTTTGCAATTTTCCTCTGCGCTGACCAAAGTTGTTAAAGTGAGGTAAAACAATCACAATTTTATAAAAGATTTCAATTATGTTCTCACATTTATTATTGTTTTGATATTCAAACTTAAAGTTCAGAACTGTTTTTGATTAAAAAAATACCTACAATCTCGCTGGATAATTGCACAAATTATTTTCAAACGTTCAAACGATGTCGTTTGCATTGTTGAACCTGATCATACGTCACGTTGGTTTTCGAATTCTAGCAAATTTGACAGTATCAATCAAAACAAAGCCTATCTGAGTGCCTAATGGTTGTGATTTGCCTTCGAGAAAGACAATTCACACTGGGTATCGGTATGTATGGTCAAAATATGAATCAAACAATAGAAATTATTCTGCGTCCGTGTTTTATATTTATGTTAATTATTCATACGGAAGTTAAAAATAAGTGATTTCATTTGAAATTCTTGGAAAAATTAATGGAGGTGCATAAAACAATAACAATAAATCAAGCATTTGAGAAACAAGTCCATGCCACGTGGTTTACGGACCTGTTTGCATGGCAAGCCAATAGTAAATTGTTAAAACTACATTAAAACGAGTCAAACACAACAAAACAACAATTGAATTTCTCTATAAAACACGCTCGGACCAGAACGGTTCAGGCAACAATACATAAAATAAACTTCGGACAGGATACCAAAAATAAACAAAACAACATTTGCCGGCGCCGATTGCCACGGATCCCAGTGAGGTAAGGACTCACGGTAAGGACAAAAAAGGTGAGGCATAAAATAAACGAAACCCTGCGGATTGGGATGCCGAATTGGGGCCGAACGCATGAAAAAAGGATATCCTTCGGTATGGAACACCGCAGTTTTCCTGCCTCACCCCAGCTACACCTTTCCACTCTGTACAACCATATTCAGTGCCAGCTTACGAATGGAGGAAACTGCAAGAAAGATGATTTTAGCGTCCCCGTTTGAGTAAAAAAAATTACCCCCACCCCATACTCCGGGAGAAAAAACAACAAAAGCACTTCTCTCCGCACGGGACATGCCGGCTAGAATCAACGTGGCACAGAAATGGAAGAAAAACAAACGCACCCGGCACATACGGGGGCCACAAGAAAATGGTTGGGAGGTGGGAAAGGAAATCCGGGGAAACCCTGCCCGCTTCCGCTCTGGTTCGAGGTTTGCCAGTTATCAGTCGTCCTTTCGTCGACTCTTGCGAAGCTGGAGTTTTGTGTGGAGGGCGCGGAAAAACGGTGAGAAAAATCTGGGAGGATATGCAGCAGGGCAACCAGCTGAGTTGCGGGGATGAAATCCGATGGGCTGATCGGATTCGGCCCAATGTTCACCGGCATGGAGGATGATACAACGCGTTCCTCGTCGAGCGGGAAACGCGTAGTTCACGGAAAGGACCGACGGGTGGGGGAGTAGAAAAAATATCGAATTGTTATTTTTTCCCTTCGACATGTAGAACAAATATTTTAGTTCCGACTCTTCCGAGCGGCAACGGGGACAACTCGATGGCGCAGTCATACCATGTGCCAACGGTTTCGAAACTACAGCACGATTCCATGTATGCGACAGGCAACGTGTTGGTAGCCGATCCCCATTCGTATTGCCAAACCTCCCTTCGAGCTCAACGGCTTGGTGGATTCACCCTTCGCATAAAATAAGCTATTTCCAAACCTTCTCCTGCTCGTCTGGTACTTGCTATGCGTTTGCGCATGTGTGGGGCGGAAAAATGGCGCGCTCTTTGTCACCGTACGGCGTTCGACGAGGCACCCGGATACCACGTTCCCGATCTGCAGATTCGAATCGACCAAAGGGAAATGGAAAAGCGTGATCGAACACAAACAGACAGCTCCTGCAGGCGGATGGTCAGGGTGTACTGGCGGCCCGTAACGACACTGTCCCACATACCCAACGAACTGTCCCGAGGGTGGACGAACCGGCCATGAACGAACGGGAGGGAAACTCCACACCAAAAACAACATTGGCGGAAAATGAAAAATAATATCAGCCATGGGTCAGAGAGGGTCGCAGGGTGTTGGAAGATGAACATTTCTCAGGAACAGAATTTCCTTCGGTATACGAGAGAGATAAACATGTGTGAAAAGATTCAACTCATTTACTGTAGGGCAAAGTTAAGAGAAATTGCTGTAATTCATAAGAAGCTGCCAAACAATATTTGAAATAGGCAAACAAATAAAAAAAAATAAAAATTATTATTAAAGCAAGAAAATGAATAAGAATCTTAAACATTATCGGAAAATGTAATGTGTGAATAAAATATAAGAAAATTTTAAGGTAGATGAAAATACTAAATTTAATGTCTTATCAACAACATTACATTCGAATTGTTGCTAGTTTTTGCCATTTCCAAGATAAACCTTAATCGTTTTTCTTAAGATCTTTTACAACATAATTTACAAAAAACAATCTGATATTTCATTGTTGCTTTCTTTTTTGCTTTAAATTGTTAAATTATGTAAAAGTGTGCTTAACTTCATTTAGACCTTTAAATACAAACTCTTTTTGGTGCGTTTTAAAATTAAACTTTCACAATGCAGACTTCTTTTTGAAATCCATATATTATGAAGTTTAAAATTTAAATATCATGAAATAAGCGGCCCCAAGCGCGTTCGCAACAGAACAACCTACAACTACAAAGTGTAAAACGCCTTTCGCTGCCGTTTGCAATGGTTTATTAAATTAAGGAACGGTACAATTTTCCCGACAATGTTGTGAAGTGTTGCCGATGAGCGGCCGTTGTGCGATCCTCTGTTCGCAGCCCAGCCGGTCGGGTAAATAATTTGGGCCGTGCGTGCTGCATGCGACGTTCTTGTCGGCCCCGCAGGCTTCAATCGTATCCAATTTGTTGGCAAGTTAGCCTACCAGCTATCAGGAACTACCAGGCAACTGGGCGGGGAAAAAGGCATGTCTTTTCTTAATGGTTCGACGGAATTGGTTCTGTAAATCTGTAGAATTTTCCAAATATTCTTCCAATTTAAGGAATTAGAAACAAAGCAAATGAGTAAAACTGTTTTATATAGATTTTTGGTTAATTAAGATTATCGGCAATTAAGAAATGGTTTCAGTTTTTGCACACTTTTCTCAGTAATAAAAATCCCTATCTGAACCTTTTCTAATAACTTCAAATGAGAGCAAGGATTACCAGAAAAAATCAGCCTTTAAGTAGAATATAACTTTTGCACAAATAACTGGAAAAGAATAATTTTCCTGTGGACGTTTAAGTAAAAGCAGACGGTAAAGCAAACACAAAACTGGTTGAGCAGGACGCGCTTGAGATAATAAATAAAGCTAATCATCTACATCGGATGCAGCTTAAGTCAGAGCTTTTTCATATTGTGTCCTGCGGCTTCAACAAGCTGTTGGATCTCGTTTTTGTACGCGTGGCTCTTGTCAGAGGCTGTGCAATCGGTTTCCATACCGCGGGCGTTTCCGATCGCCACATCAATCAACTCGCGGTCGAAAAGTCGGTGATCGGGTAAAAACTGTTTCAGATGTTTATTTTTTTTTTACTATAACCCCCCATTTTTCTAACGCACTTTTCACCTGAGGTTTCTCTATTTCCTCCGGAGGCTGAGACATATTTCTTTGGAGTTTCAATGCGCCTCTTCTTCCTGGCAGATGTTAATGAAAATATCGTTATGTCTGGAAGTGAGAAGCGAACTAACACTGTGTTGATTTTGACGCGCATCTGAGAGACGAATTCGAACCACTTCCTCAATGTCCGTTCAAAACAGATCAATCCACGCATGGATCCCGGTTATTCAGAGCATCGTTCAGCGGGCATAAAGTGAGGTTATTAATTCTACTTTCAGACAGTACCACTCTTCCCCTCTCCCCTTGGCGATTCCATGGTGTAGCTGCAATCATGACTGATGCAGTTTCATCAACACAGTGCTCCCCTTCCGGTCCATCCTTCTGTTCCAAACAACTCTTCTCCAAGCAAACGCCAACAAGGATTTGTCTTCCTCATCCTCAACCCCCCAGATGGTCAGGCGCGAATACCCCCTCGACTCCAATGGGTGGAGGCTGGGGTGAATTTTCATCACCAACAACATATAGCTCACACCGCACCACACCACCACACGTCTGTGTCACTCGATCCACAAACATGATGCCGCCGGATTTGCTTCGTTTCGGATCGAATTTTTCCCACTACACTGCAGACTTCATAAATTATTGTACGTGTGTGTATGCGTGTGTGTGTGTCTGTCTGTGCGTGGTGCGCAGCAGCATCGGCAGCGTCCCTATATGCATCCGGCCTGTTCATATATGTTCCGGTACGTGCCGGAGAAGGTACCCGCAGGGGGTTGATGGAAGAACTGGAACGGACGATTAATAACGTTTGATAATTTATTTAAAAATATTCCAAATCATTCGTCATCCACCGTTGAGTGGCCGCAGCGGGCAAATGAACCGCAAAGTGAAGATATTAAAGTGAGTTCGACAAGCGTATGGTGGAAGTTATGAAAGCAACAAAAATTAACAGAAAACATTTAACACAATAAATGGTTCCAATAGTCTTTAAAACCTTATTAAAATCTAAAATTGTAAACTAACGAAAATCTTACTTAAACTACATAATCTGGTTAAAAAACCTAGAATTGCTAACCAAAAATTAAACCAATAAAATAAGTTCCATATTAAAAGAATTGATCCCAGTGATATGACATTTAACCCTTCAATAATAGAGTTTATGCGAATGACATCAAAGAAAACTAATTCTTCGAAAAAAGATATTTCAACAGATGCCTAACGTCATTAAAACTACGGTATGCAAGTATTTAAGGATTGGAGACAAGAGACAAAACGGTGCTTCGAAAGCTAATGGAATTTCAAAACTATTTGTTCGGAAAAATGTTCTGCTGCAGCATTGTTGCAGCTGATATTTTCCCATATTCCGCCACATCCAAACCATTTAAACAATTAAGGTCACAGATGTCCTGCCGCAAGGAATGGCAAGTACTTATGTTTCCTGCTGAATCCGCTTTATCCATTTAAATTCCTGCCATCGAAGTCCTTCCTGCGCCGGAGTCGTAATATATGGGTTGGATGGATTTTTGTCTTTCCCTTTACCATGTTTTCGAGCGGAAGGATACTTCAACTCCGGCAACGGGACTTTACCGAACTGCCGAACGAAAGTTGGCCACTATCGGCGATCGCAGCCTTCGAAGAGGGTAAAATAAATTAGTTCGCTCAAAAAGAGACGCACCGTCAGTGTGCATAACCGCGGGTTCGTTGCTTCGGTTGGGGAATGATTTTTGGGCAACCCGGCCGTGGAAGTGTCGCTGCCCTGATTGAAGTCCGGAAAATCGTCGCCGTTGCGATGCTGGTGATAATTGAAGGGACCCGCCGTCCTCTACTGGCAGTTACATTCGTACATTCTTTCGATAATGCAAGTAGCAATCATTTTCGGTACGATCGCGCACCCGCAAGGAAACCGACCGGTAGGAGTAGAGTATAATTTTTGTCAATAAACTTTTATCGTGCCGATTGCGGCGCGGCGTAAAATTGCGCTGGAAATGGAAATGCACCGATGAAAAACGGTTGCACCACACTTTTATCCGGCACCTTACGAAATGGCAGTAGGAAACGCTGGTCCACCTGCCATGGGACTCCATAATGTTTCCAATTGCTAGTGTTGGTTCGTGTGTGCGTTTTGTATATTGTTCCAAACATGATAAGTGTCAAAATGGCTCCGGGCGGGTCGCCGGTTTCATTGTGAACAATCGGTGACTTCCTGGTCCTGTCAGAGGAAGATGGGCGGAAATCAACTGTCGACACCAACATTGATGCTGTGCTGACGGTCTGATTTTTGTAGCTGAAAAACAAATAACTGCACGTGTTATCGAATACTCCCGGAATTATGGGACAGACGAACAAGAAACGAACGACAGCAAAACGAATTTTTATACGAGCCCTGCCGGGGATTCCAGGTTGCTTGTTGGAAGATTAAATTTAACTGTTATATTTATTCGCACTCGGACGGTACCGGTCATTTGTGGCATCTCGGGGAAGACATTTCCACCAATTCGGGTACCTGTTTTGATCCGGTGCGTTCGGGTCAATATTTGGTTGAATGATTGGCGTACGAGATTCGGTCATTCTTTCGGTACCTTAACGAAGTGCATGCGGGTACCTCAATACTGGCTATTATTTTTGTTCGAGAAATCGAGAAAGATATCGAAGACAGTGGGAAATGAAAAATTTCTTAGTAAAAGTATTTAAAATATATTTACAATAAAATAACATGGTAACGAGAACATTTTACAGCAAAACGACAGGATAATGCGAATGGAATATAAAAATAAATTGTGTTTATTTTCTTTAGACATTTTAAATTGAAATATTTTGCATTTGCTTTAACACATTAAGTAAAAACTTTCACTAGCTTAGGTACCTGAAAAAGGACGAAAACCGGCGCCACACACAGGTTCCACTTGATCCTAAATTAAGTACAATCATTAGCTACCGAAGGAGCGGCTGGGCGATGCCGAAAGTAAGTAGTTTTAATGCCAATTGCCATTCTTATTTCAGCAAACAACAGCCCATTTACCACATGCTGAGTATGAACGACCAGGTCCCGTGTGAAATACGACTCGGATCCGATGCACACGAAAGTCGATTAAACAGCAAATAAAAGTCAAAATAAAAGAAGCTCCGGGAGGGGCACCAACATACCCCGTGTTCTGCAATGTCCTCTTTACAGTTAACACACATCCTGCTCGGTCCCACGCGGTGAGATTGCCTTGTTTTTTTTTTTAAATAATAAATATATTTGTTGATGATAATCTGTTTTCACTGATTCATTTCGATTAAAATTAACAAAACGCTAACTCACGCTGCGATTGAATGGGGTGTTCAAGCTTCCAGAAAGTCGTTATCGTCCACCGTGGGGGCTCTGAGAAATGTCACCCGTATGTGTGTGTGTGTGTATGTGTGTCTGCAAACATACGGCCTACATTAAAGGAGCGAATGAGTGAGAACAACCTGACTGCATCCAACCCCGCAACCCCAAGGAGAGGCCACGAAACTTTTTAAATGTTGGTGGCGTTTACCTTCTGGATGCTTTGCTTTTCGCCGGGCTGCCCTTTAGTACAACTGGCCGCCAGCAGCCAGCAAGCCGACAAACTTTGGGTAGGCTTCCCTGGGAGGTAATTAAATTTTGCTTCCAAAATTATCCCTCAACGGGTCTGGCTACCCGAAAGACTCGCTCGGAAGTCGAATCCTTCGGCCGAGAGGAAACCCCGTTATGCGGCAGCGCCACCCAACGGCGCAGTGCCACAACAACCTGTCCACCGGGGGCACAATGTGTTGCCCGGTGGGGCTCAGAGGGGTTTTCGGTTTTTTTTTCGTCAAGGCGGAAAGAAACATAGCGTTGCTAATTGACGCCGTTTGATTTTACACATTTTCGCTAATTGAAAGAATTAATCATTTTCATTGTAACTCAAAACCGGCTTGGTAAAATAATAATTCTTTCGTGAAACGGGACTGCTGTAATGCCCGGTGCCTTGCTCGAGAAAAGTTTTCAACTATTTGCGAATAAATTACGCACTATAGATCGAGCTTTGGCCCGAAAAAAAAATAATTTATGTAAGTATTTTTATTGGCATTTACCTCTCTTATTGACAACTTTGTGTTGTAGGTTGATATTGTTACATTAAGTAAAAAAGTAAAAAGGATGAGCTAATACAAAACAATATTGCTGTTTGTTTAATATGATCATATCATATTTTTCCGTTCACGTACAGTTCCTACACATTAATCCACATTTGGATACCTTTACAGTGTAGAGACCGGAGGACTTATTTTGGCTTCAGTATCCAAATCCTCCTAACCATGCGCATGTGGAAAAAAAGTAAACTGAAACAACTGTAATTAAAATTAGATGAAACAACTGGAGTTAACTCACTAAGAAAATGGCATTTGCTTCTGCTTTGCCCAACTCTATGCTGGCTTTTATGGTGTAGTGTATTTGACTAAATTATCGTAGATTTTTTTAAACATTGAAAACGTAAATTGAAAACAAATATTGAATTATTCTCAAATGATATTGATATTGATGTGTAAAACAACATCAATTTTACAATACATTATCGAGAGCACGTGAAAATCTTTAGTAATGCTGAGGTCATTCAGCAACTGAGGTTAAAAATGCAATAATAAATGTTTTTAAAAATATTTACTATGCTAAGTACGAAAATAAACAATGCCCGTTGCTTGATAAAATTAGGGTAATTTAATCTCTGTTTGAATTTACTTGTTTGGAATAAAATTGTGAACATCCTACAACAATGTCTTATCTCTTTGTCTATCCTGTGATATTGCTTTCCCAGTTAAGCTTTACGAGTTAAGACCATACAATCTTCCGACCAATTATATTTTTATGGCTTTTTTATTCAGACCGATAAATTTCGCGTATAAAATAATCCCGATGATTAGGTATCGGTTATGCGAGTCATTTATGGGGTGGTACATCAAACTGCAACTGCCGAAGCGTGGCGGGGTGCAACAATCAGTATCGTATCGAACACTCTCATTAACACTCTACCCTCCAGCGGGACGCGGGAAGTTCTCTAATGTCCCTCCGACACGATGTCGCCGCTCGTTTTACAATACATTATTCTCCCATTAAACAACGCAACGACACGCCACACCCTCCCAAGGTGTTGATCTAATATAGAAAGCGCATCCGGTCCCCCGGCAGCCGGGTCGGCCTGGTCGTATGAAGTCGGTTAAAGGTGGAGTATCAAGAAGCGAACGATCCACCATCGATAATGACAGCCCGTGTGCGCATCACCGGAGACTTTCTTCAAGCCACACGAGCCTCTCTAAGCTTACCAGTTTCCAGCGCCGGTCCATGATGGCCGGCCCGATGCTTGGACGGGTAAAAAGAAAAGAAAGTCGGGGTACAACTTTATAAGACCCCCTCCACCTCCTCCTTTCTGCCCTGACGACAGTATAATTGCCGACTGTGAAATCATTTTTTAAACGGTAATTCATTGAAATTAACTTGTAGCGATTAAAATGTATTAAGTTATATCAGTAGTATCATCCATCATGTGACGCACCGGGGTTCGTGGGCACCTGTCACTTGTACCTCGCCACCCCAGTCATTCCCCTTCTTTCCTAGGCACAATCGAGTGGAAATGAAAGGAACATACGACGGCTGGTTCCTAGAGGCTGTAAGTGACTGTTTCTTTGTCCTCTTCTTACGAATCTAACTGATCTGCTGATCTCTTGGCCTATCTACAATGTGGCAATTAGTTCTAGGTGTAGCAGCTACGACGGGCACTACGATCACGGCTGCGCAGCTGTGCACGGCGCTCATTGTGGACCTGTTTCCAGTGCTTCCGAAAGTCGTCGATGCTCAGCTTCCGCTGCGAAATCTTTACGGGCGTACGGAATCTCGCCGGTCCACTCGGTGGCTTCGTGATGGCGTTTTCCTTCTCCAGCTTCCCGCCCACCAGCACCGTTGGCAGCTTGACCTCCCTGGTGGTGATGGATTCACTACGCAGCGGAACCACGGTGGCCATGGGGAGCTTTTTCTCCACCGATGGTGACGCACTCGAGACGCTATCCTTCCGAGCGCTTCGGCAGGTCGTCCGTAGGTCATAGACACGGTTGAACGAGTGGTTCAGCGGCGATGGATCACTGGGTAGCGGTGCCGGTAGTTCGACTCCAAGTGTACGACGGCGAGTGGTCATTGCCGAGTAACTCCGGGGCGTACTATCCAATGCGTCCAGCGTATCCTTGGCGTGTCGTCGGGATGGCGTTACCTGTACCGAAGGACTGCCGGTCTGGCGTCGGCTAGATCTCGTGCCTTTCGGGGAGATCAGTGTCGTGAAGCAGAACTTATACTGCTCGAACGCCTCCCGATCGTCACATTCCAGCTTGTGCAGCGTCATTTCCGGCTCGGGCACGTGATGTTCCGGGTTGAACGGGCACTGGACGAGCTTCAGGATGCCGTGCGCCCGACGACATCGGCTGATGTGACGTGCCATCGTGTGGCCCAGTAGCTTGTGCGCGGAATTGTACGGACACTCCAGCAGGTCGATCACACTCTCGAAGTCATCCATATCGTGCTGTTCTGCTTTGCAACTCAAACGGTTCGAACTGGATTCTCGCTTAACCCAACCTAAATGGCGAATGGCGTGGATATACTAAAATGTTCCACCTTTTATAGATCGTAGACGGGTAGGTTTAGTTCAGTGGACCTGCGTTGAATACGTGCCAACGGTAGGAAATTCCCTCCATTAGAAATGTCTCAGTGTCGACGACTGTCCGCTGATGACGTCTGGTACGGGGACGCACAGGTACCCACAGGTTTCACTTAGGGTATCTGTTAAATGAACTAATAGTGTCTACCAGGGAGGAGCAACTTGCAAGAATACTCTTCGAACACCAATCAAACAATACTGGGTCCTTTCAGACGTACGTAAGGTATGTCTCACAGGATTTTAAAGCCATTTTAATTTGTGCAATAAGTTTTAGCTGACTCTCACAGTTATAATAAAACACAACAATGTTTTATGGTGTTTTTTTTTTATTTCCAGCTGCTTCAAATATTAGCTCAAAACCTACAACGAACTAAACCATCTCGGTTTGATCAGGTAGAAATTCGTTCGTACATTTTATGGCATATGACAATATTCGACGTCAAAGGTCGTCCCACCAAGACGATGCCATTTCAATCTATTCACAAACAAGACACGAGCAATTCAAGGTAAGTAGCACTGCCTACTGATTTAAATACTTGTTTAACGAAAATGATTGGCAAGGCGTTGACATATCATGTAAATACAATGGGAAACGCCTCCGTCTAGTTCGCTACACGAGAACAGGACGCAACAAAAAAAGTGGTAAAATAAGAGATTGAACTAAAGTGCTATTTTTACCTGATTTTCTGTTGTTCACATTTAAAATCAGAAAAATTTCTCATTTGATATCTCCTGATATTTTTCGAATCAATCAAATAAAAAGGATATGCTCGATATGAAATGTAAAACCACAAACCGATCTCACGGCATGGGAACTGCATGCTATTCCAATTATTAAACTCCAAACCATACCAAGATTTTGGTGCACAAAACTTGATATGAAACAAAAATGTATCATCGATTCATACCGTCGTCGATATAGTGTTCGTATGAACGGAATGGATTTATTTCCTATCCAATCGTTTCAGGTGCCGTTTTTTTCCATAAATTCTTCGAGCGATATGACAAAATATTATTTTTCAATTTATACCCACCTCCGAAAGGGGACAAAATGGGTAGGAAGGGACGATATGGCATTGAAGGTGAAGCCGTGCCGGCACCAAAATATTCGCAGATGAATATCGATGGTATTTGATAGCCGAAAATGGAAAGCGGCTAGGAATTATCAATCTACCTTCAGATGAAAATGGAAAAGCTGGAAGTTTTAGTTTGGAAATGGTTTATGTATTTTTTATGGGATTCTGCTGCAGTAGATTATTAAATATATCGTTTTATTTAGAAAGGTTGTATTGATTTGGAAAATTTCATTCTGCAAAAAGTAAAAAGACTGTTACGAAAAGGTGGGAATGAAAATATTACATCGGGGAAGGATCTACTGAAGCATACGAGATACAACAGAGTGCAACAATTGAGGTACTTGAACGGGACGGGAAGAAATGACGCCAAAAGTGCGAGGGGTAACCGAACAAAAAAATTACCGCAGATTTAACAAATTAAAGTCCTATAAATTCCTATACTAATTAACCCGGGCACCGCAATCAGCGGAATCGATTGGAGCCACCGTAGCAAACGGGAGGTGGGCAAACAAAAACAGTGCAAGGCACTTGAAGATAAGACGAGTGCTAAAGGTAAAGCTAAAAAGGAAGCAAACCAAAGCACCTCGCGCATCAGCTCGAATGGGTTGGGCGGCGGCAGTTATGCGACTCCGGTTCACCGAGGACGTTGGGGGCTTTGGTCGAATTACTTAAGATGTTGGAACCGAAAGGCTTCCACCCTGAAGGGAAAACAAAACAATCGGGAAAAAAGAAGCATGAAAGAAAAACGATCCAACGCCCCATGGCCCTAAAGCCCAGGCGTTGTCCAAGAAGTTCACGGTGAGAGCGAGATAGAAAATGGACCCGGTATGCATGCACGCAGATAGCACCGCGAAAGAGTAATGAGCCCAGCCCTGGAAAAGCCAGTTTCACGCCACCAAAATTTCTCCATCGCATACAATTATCGGCTGCTGCGGATTCCTTTGAAATGCAATGCACGGAGCCCGCTGGTGGCTGGGGTTTTGGTGGTATTGAGCCGTTTTGGGGCGGTGGTCAAAATTCGCCACCATATTTTGGTGCGACCGGTGAGCTGGGAAGGACACACTATGGGTGAACAAGTGGGTGCAATGGTCAAAAAAAGAAACCTTTATTGTTTCACTACGAGACACCAGATGGCGCTAGTGTCCTTATGATAATCTTCCACAGTGTTTACTACTGATGGGCAAAATGGCTCCAAATGGCTACGGGTATTTTATTTTGTTTGAACCTGTTCAACATTTACCACTTTTAATTCCAACGTTTATTACAGTTTTGTTAAGTTTAATCAATGACAGTTTGTTAGAAAATACAGAACTTCTGCTTTCCACCAAGCCCAGCAGGTTGGTTATTCGTTCAAGCCGTATCGGCTAAAATTTCTAATTTATTTCCCGTTAATTTGCCTGGGACGAACAAAATACGTAGAAACAAAATCAGAATCAAAAAGCGTGGATGTAATGCCTCAACTAACAAAAGAAACCAGATTGTCGTTTTACGTGTACCATGTTCAATTGCAGCAATCCAATACAATCCTGAAATTCAATAAAATTAACACTAGTAGGTCCCCATCGCCGCATAAGAAGAACGCGAATGCGCAAGTTAAAATCGAATAGTTCGACAACTTTGATTTTGAGCATTGAGCAAGCATTTATTGGTACCATTTCAACCAGATCGAATCGGATTCAACCGGATCCAATCGGATTCAACCAGATTCAACCGGATGCAACCCGATTCAACCGGATTCATCCGGTTTCAACCGGATTCAATCCTATTCATCCGGATTCGACCGCAGCACGCAGGATGTAACGGATCGAAACCGATTCTTTAAGCTAGCAACATTTGTGGTAAAATTTAATTTGGCTTCCATTTTTATTTGATTTATACTCACTCGGTGGTATAAATACTAGAACTAATAATCTAAAACATATAAATTTGAACTCAAAAAAAGAATAAAATCTCAACACCAACTTAATGATGTTCTTGTTAATATGTATTACAAAAAGCACAGTGCATAAAGCGTAATGGCTAGAGTTATCATAAATTTTACATTTCAATCATGTGGCCTCGACGATTATGTGTCATACAATTATTTTAAACATATTGAATAACATAATTCATGTTTGGACTAGCGATTCAGCTTAATCTTGTATGGCTTTGAGATAGTTTAGTTGACTAAATCAGCCATTAAATAATGTGATACTCAAACCAATACAATCTCATCAGAATAAGCAAAACATGAGGAGGTTTGAAAGTTAACCACCGATTAGGCCATAGTGCAATCGAGGATCGTGTCAAAAGCCCAAAAACATTCCTTGCTGCCATTCTTGGCTCCGCTCTGGTTACATACCACGGTGTGGATCCAAATTATTGCGGCCTCGCCGGTACACCGTAATTCACAACGCAAAGCGTTGGGTCAGGTTTTTGCGGTGTAGCAAGGACTCGTCTCCGGTACGCCCTTCTTTACTTTGCGTCCTCTCCGAAGGGCGTTCGTGTTGTTCCCTTTTCAAAACCAAAAGACAAACGAACGAAAAAAAAGCAACGATGCCTTCCTCGAAACGACCTCGAGGGAGAAAATATAATATCGTGTCAAGCGATAAATGAGCGCAAAAATCCCTTCACTTTTTTCGAGGTTACGGCACCCAGGCCCGATATCCTTCTCGCAAGGAGGGCACCAAGCACATGCCACCCCGGGAGAGTAATCCTTCGCTGGCTTGTACTTTGTGTCTTCGGTATTTGGTTGGTTTCGTTTTTGGGGCTGTTTTACTTACTTTCTTCGTTCGCCCGTTCCGGTGCATCGAGGCGTAAGTTCACGTACCCTGGACCCACTGCATCTCCTTCGCGGTGTTGTTACCTTGCTGGCAACAGGTCAAGCAGGGCTTTCTTAGTGTGCCTTGGGGACCCGAAGCGGATTGGAACGCGGAAAAAACAGAGCCCCGCAATTGACATCACACGAGCGGTCAAGTGTTGTTGCTTGTCTTATTACGAATCGTGTAGCACTGAATGGAACCTTTCCACGTCGATGTTTTCGTTTGTTTCCTTTCGGACCGTTGCCAAGTTTGACACAGGGGGAAACACGACGACTCAATACGCACCGCTTTTTATAGGGGAGTAAGGGGCATTATCTTTATGAAGACACGGAAGCAATGGCTCAATCGAACAATTGTTTAAGTAAGTATCAAAAACATACTATGATTACTCAATCTCTGTCACTCTATGGAAATGTCGCGGAACCCTTTTCACACAAAAAAATTAACCTAATTTAATCAGTTTTACAAACATTTTATGGAAGCATTTTTCGGACTGTTTCTGTGTATCAATGCTCTAGTAAGATGCTGTTCTATTTCACTATTTAGCATATTAAAATTATATTATTTATGTGTTTCTCGAAGATACTCGCACAACTAGCAAATTTCCTTCGTCGAGTGGTTGATATCGGCGTATTTTTCGTCAAGCAAATATTTTGCAAAACTATATGATTACCTTTCCAACAGTCAAACTAGTTAATACCAAATTAAAATATTAAATGCTGAATAGGGGTTAAGTTAAGTATAACCGAGGGACAACTATAAGTCCATATTTTTCTATTCTGTAACAAAAACCCTCCTTCAAACCGCTAGCAACAATGATAAAATCATTGTCATAGATAGACTACCTGGATCGGTCTTGTTATGTTATGTTGTTATCTTTTCCCGCTTTTAGCAAAAAATAATTACAAACAAATTCTAAAACGAGTAACAAACAAATGCAGGTTTTGGAAATTGTTTGACTAGTTTACGACGAATTAACAGCGAATGAGCAAATGTTTCATCAACGCGCACTTCCTCACTTCCAGGCAAGATTGATGGTATGATGCACCGGCGAAAAGGCAACGGGCAGTCGCAAAGGGGTCCTTGGGAAGAATTTAAAAAACTCATTTAAATCGTTGCTCTGTTCTACAAAGTGTACGAGCAGCGTCGAGCGTGCGGTGCACATGATGCACATTTTCTAAATTTAGTCTCATTACCATCTAATGGCAATGAGTGCACCGTGGTGCGGCAGAAAAGAATCGCATCTGTCAACCTGAAACGGGGGGCATATACTAAGCCGAAAAAAAAACAAATAAAAAAGGAAGAAAAAACCCCCCGTCCACGTCGCTCAGAAGATCCCACCCCGTACATCTTTGGACGGGGCGCGAAAAAAGGAACGAAAAACACTCTTTGTGCCACGCGCGATCCCGAAAACCCGCTTGCATACGCGTGAAGCGTTTCGCGCAAACGCAAACTGCACCGATTACTGCGTGTAAGCATTTGAAGTTCATTGGCACGGGAAGCAGAAAAGGAAAAATCTCACACTCGCGTGCACACAAACGCGAGTACCCGGCCTGAGTGAGATGACAAACGTTTCCTCGAAGGCAACAAAGACGGCCAAGAGCAGAGCGTGGCGATGATGGCCACGAAATCGGTCCATGCTTGTTTGGAATCGGGACAGCGGCACACACGTTTGTGGGGCCCGTGTTTCCGTTCTGTCTGCGTTGATGCCCCACCAGCTCCTGTCACCAACGACATCCTCCATTACTCCTCCCCCTCGCCATCCAATGGATGAGATTTTTCCCTCCCGAAGGCAGTTGCAGCATAATTTACGATTTATTTTGGGTCGAAGACGCAAACGGCGCAACGGTGATGGAGCAAAGAAAACCTGACGCCAAAATGGAGCTGGCATCTGAAACCGTGGCCTCCCTGCACCCGACCGTCGTGCGGATGTACGGTAATTTCTAATTAATCTGCCACTTCACGCCCCACTTCACCATCGTCTATGTTGGTGAAACAGAGGGAGTTGGTAATATCGGGCAAGACCTAGAACTAGTTAATGGTTCTCGCCGCTTGTTTGACATGAAAGAAGGGTTCAGAGAAAACCATCAATTCCGAAGTGTGCACAGGTTTTGATTTTTTATTTTTTGTTTTCAGATATTTTAGTTGAAGAAAATAGTTACCAGTTGAATAACAAATTGGAAAACGAAACGGTTATAAAAAGTATAGGAAACAACAAAGTACCATTAACTTTGATTCGCAAAACCTGTGATAGATTTTTTCCTTTACCGACTGTGAGTCAATTGCAGCACGTAAATCAATCCAAGTGCAACCGTTCAAGCCCCGACGACACCGACGTCGACGGCCAGGCCTGTCGCCGGTGACTGGTCTATTTTTGCGTGCCGTCTCATCCCGTCCATAGGCAAGCTGTAGGAAAAAAATAACGGAAGTTGTAAGCTGGTACGAGCGGGGTAAGCAAAGGGTGTCGCAGAGGGAAACGCATTTGCGCGATGCGCACCAAAATAGGGAAAAATGCATTCGCAAACCAGGCGCTATACAAGAGCAGTTTTATGTGCTACACGGATCAGTTCTTGTTTTTTTTTTGGTAAACAAGTCTTAGGAAGAGTTCTTTTTCTAAAAGGTGTTCTAAAAATAAACAACCCGATGGATTTTAAAAGAAAACGATGTGTGATCGACAATCGATCGATGATTTTAAACGAACGATGGAACGAAATTGTTAAGCTGCAAAGAAAGGCATTTTAAGGTGGAATAAGTTATTTTGTGATATGATAGTGCAACTGAAAGTGCGTACTTTGGTTAAATTTTTTTATTAATTTCACTCTTTGACAAAGAACTTGTTAAATACGATCCATTGTATTGGTTATTAGTTTTTTTTTCTACCTAAATATCCTCGAAACAATAGGGAAAAGAGATCTGTTCTGCTTTCTAGATATATAAAATTTTATGAAATTAGTTTTTCACGTTGATTCAATTTAAAATTCTCAACATTTATGTCATTATTCTTTGACTCTTTCCTTATTTATTCAAATTATTACTATCCTGAATGAACTATTATACTAAAAAGATTGGAAATAAACCTCTCGACAAGGCACAAGGTATTTAAAGACATCTTCATTCGACCCCGCAAGTGGTAACCAGAAAGTCTAGAAACGGTAGGCTTGAAGCGTGTGGAATGCATCGGTAGATGATTTACAATCGTTTCCGTTCAGCTCGTAATAACCACTCACAGAGGGTGGTTCCTCTGGGGTCATTAATTTTATATCCTTCCATATGAAAACGGAGCGGGGCGTGCCTTGCATGCACACCTTTGGATGGAGTTTACTACCGAGACGCTGGCGAATGAATCATCCGGAGGCCAGACTAACCCGAACGAGCCAACCCTGCGGGCCCACCGAGCCATTCGGATCGGTGTCAACAAGTGTCAAAACGTCTCATAACGGCGTGTCCAGTCGCCTCAAGGGATTGCCCGTTGTCGTTTCTTTACTCGCTTTACCCAGCTGAAGATGTCCGTCACCGAGTTTTACGTCATGTTCCGTTTTCCATACCTTGTAACCTAGGTCATCGTTCACAGCCCGGACTTTGGGCCACTGCGCAAACGAACGCAAGGATAAAGCCAGACGCTTCGCCAATTAATTTGACTAAATTAATTCGGTAGCATGTACCAGGCATAAATTATGCTCCGTTGCTTACTGTTCTGTTTACTCAGCGTTCGCCGCGTGTTGGATTTCGCGGCCATTGCGGACTGAACCGTTGTTCTTTTTGATATTTATCTCTTTCTTTTTGATATTCCAAATGCTCCACTTCGTGATATTTTTGCATAAACTTGTAGCACCAGGAATCATTTTGTACGAAGGTGTTGTATTGAAACAGTTAAAAAACACGACATAAAATCAAAACAGTCAAAGCAATAAATTCCTACCGTGATTGATCCATCGAGGCATGAAATACCAGTACACGTACATATGTTTACCAGTTTAAGAACATTGAACAGATTATATAAACATTTTCTCATTTAAAAAACCATAAAGAGCAAATAAAACGATACTGAATGGGTTGTAAAATTGTCTTCGGTTCCTTGAAACTGTTGTTCCTCTTAAGTAGCCTGCACAGGGTATGGTGAACTGTTGTTACCTACCACTCTTAATCGATCCATTTGTTGATTATAGTAATTAAACTTTGACAGCCTTCGTTGGAAGTGTTGTATATTTTGTAATAGTATTTTATTTTAAAATATGCTCTTGTTTGGAAAGGAGCATTTTGAAGGTATTTTAATCTGTTTTTGTATTATTTTTTTTTCGAGTATTGTGGGAGTAAATATGCTACATAAATTATTAAAAAGACTTTTCTGATAACAAGTGTGAGCACTTGTGCTTCTGATTCTTTTTTAATTAGCTTTTATTCAGAAATTATCAACCATTTAACGAAGATTTACATCAATTTCTTCGCCTGCTTTCAATAAATTATCCATAATTAGCGATCTTCTCCCCAATCCGGCACGATTGTATGATAATTACCCCAAATGGCTATGCGAATATGGGATGTCTCTCACATCGCAATTAAAACTCGTCATTGATTTAGGGTTTAAGTAATGACTTGTCGGGATCGTTTAAATTTGCACATACACTGAATGCGAACGATTTCTTTTTTCGTGTGTCTCCCAGAGACCACCCACCGTAGGCAAAGTTTGCAGGGCTGCAGGGCCGCAAGATCTATATCATTAAACTGCATCGATCAGATCGGAAGATGAAAAAATCGAGTGCGGTGGCTCGTCCTGCACGAAACATTTCGAAACGCCTCGCTTGATGATGATTGCTTGATCTTTCAGGTTATCCTTTTAGGCTCCTGATTAAAGATAATTTTACTTTCTTTTCATCTACCGCGAGAATAATAGTACAGTATAGCTTTTACGGAAGTTTTAATACTCTTTCTGAAGGATGCGATCCTTTGAAATTAAACAACATAAATATCAATTAATTATCAAAAGAAAACATCAAATTAGAACAGTTTTTTTTTAAACTATGCTGTACCACATAAGATACAGTAAAAAAAGCTAACAAAATAGATAATCTCAAACATGTTTCGTGTAGTAAACAGCGACAAAATATCATTCGAAAGGTTTAAAATCCGTATGTCAAATGAATATAAATGAATTAGTTACTAAATTATAGTTTCTGATTATTAAAGTATATGGTTCAGTGTAACTTTATTTCGTGCTGTCACTTTTCTTTTCGTTTCGTTAAAAAAAGCATTTGCTTTTATTGTGTACATTATTACATTTTTTTGAATGTTAAAAATATGCTACTACATGTGATTTTCCAGCAAATAAATACCACGGTAAACTGCTAGGCCGAAAATCATAACTTTCCGGATTTACACATTCGGGCATGCGATCGAAACAAATTGCCGAAACGAAAACAATCCGCACCGGGACAGCGACCAAACGAAATGGGGAAAAATCTCCTGCAACACTGCTGCTAGCCGAGCGCAAAAGCAAATACTGCATTCCGCTTTGCCCATCAATTAGGCAATTTACAATATTTACGACGTGTTTGATTGTTTTGCCCCCACTCGAAATGTCGTACACGAAAAGCGCAATTATGTGACTTTACGTGGTCCCCGGTCGGATCGTTTCGGGATCAGGTGCGTTTCGGTGTGCGTCACGGCAGGGACCTTTCACCGGCCCCGAAGGTCCTGCGGGTTGCAGGGCAGAAGAAAACGAAACCGTGCATGAGCGAAAAAGCTGGAAAATCGTCGCCAGCGGTCGCCGTGCATAAATGTCGAAGGTAATTTCTGGAGGAGTCGCTTTCGTTCACTTTGCCACGCACGGGTTGTCCGCGGGCACCGCTTTTGCTCTCCTTCTCTCGGTGCATTTTCACCTTTCGCATGCAAAATGACGATTTTGAAGCCTGCCGACACGGGCGGATAGGCGACGAACCGTCGCCCGGGTGAATGTGAAGTAAACGCAGCCGCAAATTAAAACACGACCTCCTCCAGACGTGTGTACATAATCTGCCGATTAATCATAATAAAGCAATAAATTTTAAAATATGCTAATTGGTATATCTGGCACACACTGTTCGAGATCCTTTGTTTCTAGCGACTCATCTGTTATCTTTGGCCGTTGTTTTACAAACAACTAGTGATCAAAAATTGTGTTTAAAGGAAATGGGTAAATTGGATGCCCCAAAATTGGTTAAAATACCCTCATAGTAGTACAACACAATTATCTTAATCGAACGCATGTTCGAGCTTAACAGAACCATTAGATGTGATGATTTAAGCAGCTGAAAATAAGTCTCTCAGACAGTGCGGAACTAATGGAGTTATTTTGAGAAAAGAGGATCTCATTACTTCTTTATTAGATTACATCCTTTTCTCATAACGAATACCCTTGTTTTATCGAACAACTAAGTCTTGTTGTATTTTTAAAGGCAAATTACTTGACATGTTAGTAGAAGATTGGTTATAATCAAACCATTTCAAGTTCGTATCTCAAGAAGAACTAGTTAAAAGTAATCATTATAATAAAACGTCTAAACGACGCAGTTTGAAAGCATAAAAATGACAAATCATTTATCGGATTCTAATAAAAAGATAGTGTCCTAGGTAAGCTAACCAGCAAACCGTTCGATCCACCGGCGACCGTATTTATGGCACCCCGAAGGCAACGAGCTCGGTGGTGATGCGTACCCGAAGCCCACAATTACGGCGCCTATCGAGCTGATCGGGATGGGATAAAAATTGATTTAATTTAATAACCACCAGCTGAGCGCGACTCAGCACGTCGCGGGCCGGGTCCGTGCGGACGGTGCATCCTTTTACTGGAAGAAGGTCTTCCTCTGCCCTCTTCCCTGGACGAGTTTTCGGTTGCCTGACGGTCTCGTTTGCGCGCAACGTGCCGCGTGCACCATCGGGAGTTAATTACAACGTGGGAAAATAAGTGTCGCCGCGCTAAGGCTGATGAGACCGGCGGGAAGGAATGGCCGGCGTTGGAGCGGATCGTATTCCAGCCCTGAAGGCGCACGCGATCGTAATCGTAAAGGGGTTCCCCACTATGTTGGCTGTGTCGACCAGCGCCATCTAGCGTGGCCCTGGTGTACTGTTGACTTCAGCATCCTTGCCGATATGCGGTATGCTAATTATTAAGTCGCTAATAACGGACTAAGCGCTGAAGACGACGACGACGACGACAACACCGTGCAACTGGTTGTCGGATATGCCAAAGCGTTTCCCCTGCGGCGTAGACCAGATATCCAGACCTGCTAATCCTGCTTCCTCGCAGGATGGATAGGCACCCGCTGGGGACGTACAAAGTAAGCGTCTGGTTTGCTACTGGCTCAGTTCCACGCTGGTAGAAAGTGTTTCAACCTGCCGAGTGGGCAGTGGTGAAGTATCTCGTGACTTCGATCTATCGTGAGGAGGTTCCCCAAAAGATGGATGACGCCGATCCAAGGCACGGTGAGTCGATGGCTCCCGGGTAAAAATAGGCTACTGGCGACGAGGTCGACCCCAAGGAAGTAAACTACTCTGGAAGGCTACTGGTTTGAACAGGTGTGGTTTGATAAGTTCGCTCCCATCACGACAGCGCTGCCAGCGATCGGATTGCTAATGAAAGGAAAAACGCTTTAGCCCTTGCGGCCCAGCGTAGGCTAGCGTCAATGGAAAGAGAAGACGCAACTTTATTGCCGCAAGCCGTGGTTTGGCCTTCCAATATTCCAGGAAAGAAAACAGTTTTCATTTCTATGCGATCTCTTTCCATGATGGTTCCTCTCGCTCTAGAGAAACCAAACTCTAGCCTGTAGGTAGTAGGTTACATTAGGTTTTCCTGAAACCATAGCACGCTCGACGCTGCTTCCAAAACAAGTAAGGAATGACATTTCCCACGGAGCAGATTTCAATAGCTGAGTGCGATGATGTTGTCACGCAACATCAAACTGAAACCTGAATCACTCCTGAAGGGGGTGTACTGCAAAACGTCCATGGTGTGCCTGTTGGAAGGGATGACAGGGCAATTAAAGGAGAACCAAAGCACAGTTTTCTTATGATCGCCCGAATGGGATCATCACGCCATCGAATAGCTGCTTGTCGGAGTTTTGTTTTATATCCTTAATGTGTTCCTCTTGCATAATGTGATCCTTGAGGAAGAAATATACTCAGACCGTAATAAGTTGGTTGGACTTTCACTTTTCGTACAATGTAACATAGTATGTAGTAAAAAAAAGAGTACGACACGAAAAATGCAATTTTTATAAATTTAATATGTATGTTTCGGTCACAACAAGATTGGTGGGATTGAACAGTCCCAACTATCCGAAAACCCTGGCACGTTGAACTCCAAACTCACAGAGCCCAAGTTCGCTCACTCAGTGCAGCAGATAATCTGGCCTCACGTTGGCTGCCAAACTGGCAGGTTTATGTTTTCACAAATTGGCGCCTCCGAATTTGACAAGTGTTCCTCTGGGGCGAGGCCCTGTACTGCCCCGAACCCCTTGGCAGTTACTTCCTACCCTTTTCCAACCCACTTTCGTACTCCATGGACGCACATTTAACCAAATTGTGGAAGATCTCCACCTTAAAAACCACCCCTTAGTCCTCCGCACGGTCCTTAGTCCTATCCTTGATTTGCGAACCACACCATCGATCGCCATCCACGGCGATAATGTGCTGTGGAAGTGGAAGAACCAAAATACCGGGAGGGAAAGAAATACGCCGATGTGCGCAACATCAATGGCGGACGATATTCGCATGCACACCCGAACCGATCGAAGCCGAGAGCCGGCGTATGCTGGAACATAATTTACGGGTCGCGTTCCGATTATCTGACATGTCAACATTAATCACCATAAATTAAGTCTTTTTAAGGGTCGGATGGGACCATGGGACGGGACAAAGCGCGGCGGCTGGCGAAGCGGGAATGGAACGGTTCTCAGCAAACGCTCGTCGCTCGCGTTTCGAGTGATCGACGCGCCTTCGAAATCTATGTTCCGGAAAAGGAATTTCGGGCTTATTCGTGCGGATTTATTTCCCCCTGCTGCTTTTGTTTATGTTTTTTCCACAAAAATAGACTCTCCAAACTGAGTGCGCTTTTCTCGCTAAAAGAATGATTTCGGTTGAGCGATAGGTCAACTGCTAGAAAATACAACATCACCTAAATATGTACCTGTTGTACAACCAAGTCAAGGAGTTTACTTCCCTTATTTTTGGTCAGATCTTCCTGGTCCACGTGTGCATCGTCTTGAAGTGACTCCTTTTACCGAATCTTCCACTTTCTTTTCCCAGAATCATGCCAAAGAAATCAAAAACACGAACAATACACCATGCCCAATGGCGCATGGGCACATGACATGCAACAATAAAATTACAGTGTCAAGTGAAATCTTCGTACGACCTCGGCCCTGCCCGCAGCAAAGCAGCAGAATCCTTTCACGAAGGCCCTCCGCAACCCGACTCCCATGGTCGTCATGTGTTAATTGTGGCAATAACTTTAGCCGGCCTCACGTTCCGCCGCCCTTGCTTGCCTCCCGGAGTCAAAATCGATCGGAGTAAGCGATTAAGTCACCCCAAAACTCTGGATCGAGTATGCCCCCCGGCCGGTAGTACTGCGAAGATATTTCGGTATTATTTTCATCCGCCAAGAGATAATTACAGAAATTACCCGCCAAACTTCCTCCCGTCGAGGGTCGATGATGGTTTTGGTGAGAGATCGCTCCCGAAAAGGATGCAGCAGTCACTTTGACCGATACGTTTGCGCTGCGCGTGATGAAACGTGGCGATCTCGGGTACTTTCGATCGGATAAAACCGAACGAGCCATCGATACCCCCGGTCGTTCCTAATGAAGTAATAAAATTATTGGATGGAAAATGTTTTAAACACCCGAGCATGATATTATCGGTCGCCCAGGAGGATGGGCGGGAGTTGCGCAACCCTGCCCAACGGGAAGTTCCTTTGTCCGGCAGTACAATGGCGGGTGTGCACCGGAGGGCTACATGGGCCTGATCGTTACCCGATCGGGTTTAGCTGTTGAGTGGTGATTTTTATGCTTCCATTCGGTCCCACTTTTGGTGTCTCTTTGTACTGCTCTCGATGGTTAATAAAACAATGCAGCATCTTTGATGACACGGTTTTGATTTTCCGATACGAAGTCCAAAACAAGATATTGGCAACTTTGAGACAAAATGTTGGTTCAGTGCTCATTGGTTCAATAAGTTATTGGAGCAGTGGAAATAAATGAAATTTAAAACACACTCCTAAATATTACGTAGTATTTACCGTTTTGGTCACAGCGACAATAGACGATTTCTAAAAGTTATCGAAGCAGCTTCACAGTTTACGAAAATATTAACTTGAAGCTCCCTTTTTGGATCACTGCCATCACGATGATAATCTGATTTAGCTATTTCACCCGATCTTTCTAAGAGAAAAAGCATGCAGATGTATGCTTGGCTACAATATCTGATACTATTTTTGATTGTCAGTGGTTCAGCACATGTCCACGCATTGTATTATTTTCTACAGATTTTAGTGTCATCGAGGCGTTGAAAAATAATACAAAAAAAACATAAATCCTTGATTGCAGTCGCATGAGGTACTCTAAGGATACCTTAGAGCTGTGAGTCACAGTTTGTTAGACAATCGATTATTTCTCGGAATCCTTCGCCCACCGCAAATATGGTTCTACAATCTATTCTAGTATAAGGAATATATTTTTCTTCACATGTTACTTTAAGTAAGCATAGCCAAATCTATGTAACAAAGCACTAAGATGGAGACCAAAAATACTAAACTGATAAAGAAATAGGTACAATTCCAGTTATTAGTATCAACGAGCGGGGGTGCCCATGGCGCAGTGGTAGCGCGAGGAAACACCACACCACAGGTGTGGGATCGAATCTCGAGTCTGGCACCCTCCGGTATTACGAACGGCTGACCACCGATCTATAATAATATACCGTCTTTCGGTCACACAAACTCTCTTCGGAGAGAGGCTTTGTCCCACTAGGGGATGTCGTGCCACATAAAAAAAAATATCAACGAGCATTGGCTTCCAGATTGCAAGCCTGACAAATTTTCATGTATTTTCAGGCATCCTTGCAGAATGCTACCAATCTATAATATACCGTCTGTCGATCATAAAAACTCTCCTCGGAGAGAGACCTTGTCCCATTAAGGGAAGTCTTGCCATTTAAAAAAGACAGAATAACTAAAATTTTATTACCACCATGGCTTTTTTATAAATATCGACAGAGATTATTCACTGGATGGCGAGATCGGTGAGCTTCTCCAAAATCTTCCACCATCTTCTTCCTTATCAAAATAAGCTCGTGTTACGAGACGCTCCAAATATTGGCATTTTCAAGGTTTGATTTAGTGCGCTCTACTATCCGGTAGCATTCTACAAAGCGGCTCTAAATCAAAACATTATCACGCCCCAAAGCGTTACCACCCCACGTGCCGGCGTAATGAACCACACGAGCGAGGAAAAAATATCTATAAATTTTGTTTTTATTTAGGCGAGTTACCCGCGAGCGAAATCAATTGTCAATGCTCCCGCCAGCCGGGTTACCCTCGTGGCGACCTCGAACCGCCGAAGCGATGCCACGCGTTTCCGAAACATTTCCTACCATCCAGCAGGTTCTCGGGGTAAGAAACTCTAGTACTATCTTCTCGATTGCCATAAGAGGCCATTTTTTGTATGCCAGAACACACGCCATACCGTTTTTTTTGGTTGTTTTTGGCGATAAGTTCGAGTACCAAAAAAAAACATGTTCCGTCCAGAGATGCATGCTTTCGATGGAGCTGCGCTCCTGTTCCTTCATGGAAACGTTAGCCGTAGGTCGGGAGCCGTGGAGTTCTCGTCGAATCACTTTCATGATGCTGTAGTGCCCAGCTATGGTCGTTCCTTTGATGTATGAAGACGGAGATTACAGCGCATTGGTTGATCAAGTATATACCTTTTGCTTTTTATTCTAAACTTCAGCTAGCGCAATTCCAATTTTCGTGCTGGTCTTAATCCAGCAAAGGTTATCACCTGTTTGGTCTGAGCTGCGCACGCCACATTCATGCTTAAGCCAATCATGGATGCAGCTGGGCGTACGTCTTGGCCAGGCGTTTCTATCTCAGTTATGATGAAACGGAAGCTCTTAATAAGTAAGCTTGAGCGTTAGGTCAGGATCTAAGGCGGTGGTCGTACGACCCCCACCAGCAGATGCAGTCCTACGCCAACAAAAAATACATTAATTCCGGTGGTTGCAGTTTTGGCTGTGGGAAGGATGAAAACAAAAACACAAGGTTAGGCAAAGGTTATCGGCGGCGATGCTCGCGTGTCGAGCGCACACCGATTGCAACGCGAAATCCCGGTAGGCGGCAGGAGTTTTTGATGGCCACGAGGCCACACGCGCCCGATTGGACGTGGAGCACGCGCCAAAAACTCGAACTTTGAAATCGGCACCAGCCAATGTGCCAGATTTGACATGTTGGACTCTATCTCCGACTGCAATGGCACATTCGCATCCAAGTGAAGCACAGTTCCCAGAGATTGCGCTGTGAAGCGGACGATTAGCTCAGTGGCGCCGCAATGGAACACGCGCGCAGTAACACCACGACTTCCCGAACCGGTCCACCGGTTGGCCGCAGTT
This sequence comes from Anopheles coustani, assembly GCF_943734705.1. NCBI lineage: Eukaryota > Metazoa > Arthropoda > Insecta > Diptera > Culicidae > Anopheles > Anopheles coustani. The sequence continues at coordinate 66,428,071 of NC_071288.1, read as the reverse complement.
TATCGTAAAGCGGAAAGCGGATTTCAATTAACCCGCTAGTGTCATCTCGCCGGCCGGAGAACGTCCGGTGAACCAATTAACTGTTGCTTAACGCTTTTTAGCCCATGTTCGCGATGGACGATCGGGAGGGAGGATGCGTAAGCGTCATTTTATTGATTTACCATTTCCCTTTAGCCACGCCGGAATCCAAATCGGCTGAGGAGGGTAGAGTACTCACTCGGTGGAGTAAGTGGCTCACGGAACGATCATGCGCGAGAAACGACATCCCTTTAATATGCCTTTGCGCCGCTATCTGTGATCTCGTTGTAAATCTGGTTTGGAGTTCATAACGATGCGATATAAAACTTGAATCCCTTTTCCAATCTCTCTCATATCTTCCAGTTAGCAAAGTGTTTTCACATTGAGAAGAATGTTTAGAGTTTAATTTGATTTTCACTTCAGATATTAGGTTGAAACACCTTCAAGATAGTTTGTTGTGATGTCTTCCACGTAATCTGAAACGGAATCGCATCAACATGTCCAAATTTGACAATATTTTATTACAACTTTTTTATTAAATAGGATCTAAACTATTATTCTGAAAGAGCTGAGCAAGATCTAAATAAACAAGATTTTACTTTGCTTAAAATGTTTTGTATGTACTATGGAAATAAAACTTAATTTTAATTCTTTAAAGGACTTACCTATTTTGCCTACACATATACTCGTTTATATCCAAGGTACCTTATTAAATAAGTCAAATGTCAGTTTAACAAACATTCGTCGGATCTTCTGAACAGATGCATGCTTAACTCGTGACCGCAGTATTTTGTAGATTGCAGCGCACTCAGAGTCAGCGAGGAGTGATTAAAACGTTCAGAAACAAACCACTTCCACCCGGGACTTCGGTGAGGATGCGCGAAACCCACAAATGGCAGATGACAGTTTCCATTTTACACTCCGCTTGGCTGGGCGTAGTTCCGATGGGCTTGGTTTTGATTTGTTGGAGTTTGTCAGCCAACACGTAAGGGTAGGTGCTACTATGGGAAGGAATAATTAAGCTGGAAACGGGATCGCTGGACCTCTTGGGGCCCTTGATGGTAAACTAATTTATCCTGGCGATCGGTTACGAATGGCATTTGAATCCCGTTTCTGGTACATCGAGCAGGATGCAGGTTGCTTAGTAGGGCTCGTGTTGGTTAGAGGAAGAGTAATTATCAGGATTTAATTGGAAGCATGAAACCCCGAAGCGGATGCCAGGAGTCATGCGGCCATGCGTCAGAGGCGACGAAGAAGAATTTGAAGGAAAACACCCGCTGACACCACAGCCGGCATCCCAGTGATCTGTTTCCCTCGTCGCTGTGCCCTTCCCCCAAGGATCCCCCATCCGGTGGAACATCCCGAAAATTGATGGTGGGAATGATAATGTTAATGGTACGCGCGAGGCTTTCGTAAGGTTAATCACTGTGACGGCCGAACGGACGGACGACGGAGCCGATCGTCCCTTTCACTTTGGGTCGAGAGCCTGCGAGCCCTGTCAGGTCATAATTTCTCCACCGTATCGCGGCCACCAAACGGCTGGCCTCCCCTGGCCGCTCCACAACGGCGAGAGGGTTTTTTGACAGTCACCCCGGACGAACTTCGTGACTTCACCACCGAGGGATGGGGAGGGAGGCAAAGGAGGAAAGGAGTTAATCGGACAGAGGAACACCGGCGATGGTCGGAGGGGTTGTAGGTCGGCCGATCCTTTCAATGGCCAGTTGTAACACCACGTACGCGCTCCGACCGAGGAGCGGATCTACACAAATCAGGTCATCGCGAGTCATTAATTCTGCTCAAGGATGTGAACACAGTCCCGGGGTTTTACAAGGAACACCCCGACCCTGCAACAGAGTTAAAAAAATTAAAACAAATACACGAAACCACATCGCCTCCGTGTCAGTGTCCTGAATTATTTTAACATTTCGTTAAGCCCTTACGCCCAACGACAGAAGAAAAACAAAAAAAAACGATCCGATCCGAGGTGCACCGGGGAAAATAAAACCACACGCTACTCTTTACATTATTTTATTTATTTATCTTTTTTCCCAAGACAAGAAGGAACCATTGCGGACAATTTATGTTTTTATCGAGTTTGATGAGAGTTTGTTTTTATTGTCCGTCTCGGTTTGCGTTTTTCGGCACACCCAGGCTTAATGGAAAACAAATATTGCAGCGCTTGGACGGACGAAGGTGAATTGTCTTTTAATTGCAACCTGCTGGCGGAGCTGGCGATGGGAACCGACGGTTCCGTCCAGCGATATTATTGCTAAGTAGGTGGGCTATATGCATTAAATCTTAATTCATTTTTAATGAAAACCAACTGAACTTGCCGAAGATGAACAGTTGTTCATGTTCTCAAAAATTAAATACTCTTATAATGCACACTCTTGTGAGTGTAAGTACTTTTTCGGTGAGACTCAATGTTATTGTTCTTATTGTTTATTCAATTATACTAATCGATTGGGATACATATTAACCCACTGATGGGTTTTATGGATTTAATTTAGAACTTAAGCTCCCAATTCTGCAGAAAACAGAATTAAAAACTGAAAAACAAATTGAAATTGAAATTGAAATAATACTGCCGAGCAGATTGGAATCAAAGATCGAGCAATAAGGCAAAAGTTTAAACTTCATTGCTCCTAATAGGAGTTCTTTTCACTAACATAAATCATATCAAATCCACTTCCATTCCAGGGCGCTGCAAATCACACGGCACACACACACACTTGTCTGATAAAATTAAAACATAACAGTCATTGGACACCTTCCTCATCGAGCAACGCGTCTCATTTATGTTTTATGAGTTTGTTTATCACTGTTCCTCCATCTCATCTGCTACCGCGCCCGTTAATTATGCAACCGTCCGACGATCGTGAGCTGGCCAGTGCTTTTCGCCCAGGCGCCCTCGTTGGGAAAACTTTCCCACATGGAGTGCCTCGGCAAGAATCTCTACCAAGTCTTCAGGATTGATCGTTCGCTTCGCCCTGGTGTGTAAGTGGTGCAGCGCGATCGGTGGCGCCGTATCTCATTGCTTCCAGGTTCCGACCATGGACGTGGCGAGAGACGCAGTAGAGCGTTATCAACTCCCCCTGCAAGGTGTGGCGGGGAAATTGGCCCCGTAATGTGGCAACCCCGCAAAACGATCCGCTAACATCCTACTTGAGAGCATCGGAGCTGGTTGGGCGCCAAAACGCAAGCCCATCCTGGCAGTTTGTGGCCCTACGTCTGATTGAGACACAAACTAGTACCGTGCATTTTATTAAGCAATAATTTATGCCGGGACGCGATAAATAATCCAACCCAAAAAATAAAAAACCTAAAGAGTGGAGGAACCAAAACCATGGAAGCAAACCGAAACATCAAGCGAACCATGAAAATTACAAAAAACGGAACAAAGATGGGAGGAGAAGGTAAAACGTTTACCGAAGATCGAAAAAAATGATCCAAAATGAGGATCATTTTTCTTCCGGTGCAGCGGCAGCAGCACAAGGTTCACAAGGATGATTCTCCTTTTCTGTTTTCCTAGGTGGCTATATAAAAGAAACGTAATAAAAGAGTAGTGGAGTGCTTAATTGATTGATGGTTTGATCTGGGTTTTTTCAGCTTTGAAACTGAATTGATAATAGTGCTTACTGGTATGTAATTTTGTCGAATATAGTGACCTCGATATAGAAAGTAACTTCGATATTCTGGAGAACAATTTTAATTTTACTTCTCTAGACCGTTGAAACATAATAAGAATGTTTGAACAACTACTAGTTCAGTGCAACTCTATTTTCATATCTATCATGGATTTGTCCATACAAACAAATAATTAAAATGAAAAAGTCCTGATCAGTCGAAGTCTATCCAGAAAAGCTAGAAAAAATCCATGTCCTTTCAAATCTACATTTTCCAAGTTCTACTATTTTTTTAAAGTTTATTCTCAGGCTATTGGAAGAATGCACAAAAGTAGCGATGTCAATTGTGAAAAGTTTGCTTTATAATTTATGATAAAAGGATTAAGGATGATCTATCTACGCATTGCTGCTATTAATGACGTTTTGATCTTTTAAATGAATATTAGTATGCTCTATTGGTAGCGTGATGTAAGAGTACAGAATTTACTTTAATCAAATTTACACAGTTCAAAATTCTCAGCTGATAAATAAAACATTCACTCATTTCAAAATGCAATCAAAATACCCAATGTATTCGTCAAAAATAAATATGTTTCATGAAAATAATCAGTTAAACTGTAACATATCATGTATCAAGTCGTATATTTTACAAGTAAGTAAATTATACACGTTCGCAACAAATGTTACCTCAACATGATAAAATAGAAAGAAAGTAAGCAATTCCCGCTACATCACTACACACATGTAACAAACACTCTCAGTTCACTGAATTCACTGTAGGCGTTCGATGCTGGAAAACATGTCCAACATCATGTGTTCATGTTAGCTTGTCTCCCGGCCATCGGTCGCTGTGATTGATTGAAGCACAGTTTTCACGCGCCCAGTTACTGGTTGTACTGGTTTTCACTAGATCGACCGGATAAAGCATCAGGATGGGATAACGAATTAAATCTACAACAATGCTTTCCAACTGCTATGAATCTCGAAATAAATCGCATTATTTTAAATTAACAAAAATTGATCGGGAATGAAATTGAAATGAATAATAAAGGAAGAGGACTTGATTACAAATTATTATTTACCATGTTTTATTGTACTAATTATAAACTGAAATAAAAAAAAACGTTAAAACGTGAAAATGCATTAAAGAATATTTTAAAGAATATTTCGTAATTTAAAGCACACATTTTTACGCTCAACTTATGCAAACTGAACTCATTTCATAAGTTTTTCTCTGTCGATCGATATTTTTTTCCTCATCCTGTTGATAACGATACGATTTTTTTCTGAATAATAAGGCTTCAACTGACTATGAAACATTACAAGACATACTGTAAAACATACGGTGAACGGTTTTGTTCTGACAAAAAATAAGTTCGTTCTTGGGTGGCAAATTTCAGTGTCACATTGGTTTGACATTATAATATTTGGGGTGAACTGTTCGTAAACTATTGAAAATCATTCAATTTAAACAAGCTTAACGTGTTGCCCTTGTGACTAAAAATAACCACCCGTACCAATTAAACTATTTGCCTATCGTAACACCTTATCGCTTGCAATCTGAAATCGCGGAGTGTTTGTTCCACCGCGTGCAATCTGTCCACCGACTTTGTCCTTTGCCTGGTTTGTTTGTGATCTCCGTCCGATTTCACATTAGCGAGCAACCGGTCGGCGGCGAGCAAGGACTTCAGGGAGAACCGTTTCGCGTCGTTTTAATGGTCGAGAGGTCGGGCCTGTCCAGCACTTGCCCTCGCTTGGTTTGGGGCTGGCGGCACCTTGCGGATGGGTTAATAGCAGGGTGACCACGCCAAAACCGATTTTCTTCCAGCTCATTTGATAAGTCAAACCCCCCTCCCAGGTGCGGGTTTTGGGGAGTACGGAACGGGAAGGACGTGCTGGGACCGCGACTTTAGGGCACGTCGGTTCCGTTGGGTATGTTCATTTTCATAAAGGAGGCCAGAAGTGAAAGGAATAAAGGTGTTTATGAATTTTCGTTGTTTTCTCCCGAGCAATGCGCGTGTGTGCAGTTATTTTATTTTGTACGTTTTATTGTTCCCAAGGGTTGCGCTGGGTCGGGCGCACAAAGAAAACATTCCATCCGCTGCTCCTGTGTCGTCGACAAAAAAGGGCGTCTTAAAAGATGTGATCACCAGGAGTCATATCCTGGCGACAATGCCACTCAACTTCGAACCGTGGTCGCGGTGAAAAAAATAGTAATTATAATACAACATTACGGCGTGCAGTTCATGTAACTCAACGGTGAAAACGCGTCCACAAGATTTTGCGTTGTGATCAGACCGATCGATCAATCGATCTTTGCAGGACGTTTAATTAACGTACGCAGATCGATTGCAGCGTCGAGTTTGTTTTATTTTTGCTAATGCACAAACTTCCAAGACTCGTTATTTTATCAGCACGGTCAAAGAGAACTACGAACTTTGGTTCTTGTACAAGAATGCTTGTGTTAAAGCTGCATTATTTTGCACTTTACCGATAATTATAGTATGATGTATTATGGATCTGTTTTGTTTAGAAAACTACGACTTATACTTTCCCAAACAAAATTTTTATTCCAAATTTTAGGCTTAATTATGTTTATACCTTTTATAATGATAAAAAAAAACAACTTGATTGATTGAAGCTTCTGGTAGTGAACCTGCCTTTAATAATACAATGGTATAAACAGGAAAAAGAACGATATCCTATATTCTAAGCGACACTTTTTCGTGTATTTGATTTGCTTTTTTATACAACGACAGTTCCACGACTACAAAAGAAACCAATTTGTAAGTATTATACATTTATGTATGAAACAGAAACAGACCAAACAGATTTTAGGTTAAAGTTTACTTAATCAAACAAGCTAATGATTCACTTCAGGATATTATTTGTTGTATCTGTTATTGACTGCGATTCCCTTATGGACAAGGGTGTGAAAGGAATGGTTTGAAAATCAAGTTGTAACTCATAAAGCAATTCCTCTGTTTTACCAAAAATTCAGCAAAACCCGGCTGTCAAGTTGTACAATAAAACAATTCCATACTCCTCGTTTAATGTGACTTCTTTGAGCTTGTGGGGGAATAATAAAGGAGAAAAACACGTAGATCTCACATTTGACACCGTAAATCGAAGAAAGTGTTGATCCTTACCCCGGCCCGTGACCACAAAATCGTAAGTATTCCTTTACTTTTAAACGAAGGCCAATACAAATCCTTCACTCCGTTGGACATCATAAATGGCTAATAAGGGATAAAAATTTGTGAACACTCATGCAGGGGTAAAAACAGGAGAAGAAAATACCATCGTAGCAAAAGGTTATGGGGGAGGAAAGGTGTACTTTCTTTCATCTTACCGCGCATTGCATTCGGCTGTAAGCGTCTTGCGGTGCGTACGGGCGTGTAATAAGTGGGAAGGAACTCATAAAAAATGTGCGAGGTGAGGGAAGGAGAGGATCGCACGGGAGTTGGAAAGGACAACGCACATTAAAACACCGTTGACTTCAGCCGAACGGGTTCGGCCAGCGTTCGGGCCAACGGAGCTGCCTATCAAACAAATCGCTTAATTGATTGATACGCGAGTGACCTTTGGCGGGGTGAGACGCGAAGTTGTTAACTTAATTTACAAACTGTTTTTGCATATCGGTGCACCTTTACACCCGGGCTGGCCTGAAAGAGGGGCCCCATCCGTTGCATTTTTCGTCGGTACAGGCCCGATGGGAGGAGCAAGGTTCGAGTCCAAAAATCCAACATACACGATTATCAACGGAACGACAAATTATTAAAACGATCGCTTCGTTACGATCCTCGAAGGAGTAAAAAAGCAAAAGCTGGGCCGGCCAGGACGCACAGCCTCCTCGGTAATGGATTCCCAGCCGATCGGGCCAAGACGAGCGATCAATAAATAAGAGGCACAAAAGGGAGCCAGCACCGATATCCTTTGCCTCCATCAAGCCAGCGGGCGGCGATCGGAACGGGGCGAACAAATGACCCGAAGCTGCCGCGAATGCTGCCATTTTTACGAGGCTCCTGCCCGCGGTACGATCACTTAGTCGCAGTATTTGCTTAACTCTTATCATTATTTCGCCATATTTATTTAATAAAAAAGCCGTTACGTACCGGGCAGGACGTCCCTTGCGGTGTTGAAGCCGCACGTTTGGTTTTGGTTTTGTTATTTAATGCCCAGTTTTTGCTTCGTCCCAGCCAAACTCGCTCCGAGGCATCACATATTTTTAACGCAAACTCCTGCAAGCCGGGCCAATAAATTCGAGCCTTCTTTTTTTCTCCGAGCCCAATCCTTCCGACACCTTCCACATCCGTGGCTCAAACCGGCACCTCCTCCTTGTCCTGCTCGGGCCGGTTCGTCCCGATTGCGAACAAAAGTGATCACTGCGTGGACGACGCGGATCGGAATCGAAGCATAAATGACGAGCATAAATTAACCGAAATTAACCCGAACAGCCGGCACCGGGTGGACCTGAACGGCCAAATCGTCGGTCCCTCCGGTCCAGAAGTGCAAAATTCAATCAAAATACCTGTTGCGTTGCGTACATGTGTCTGAGCTTATTTTCCTCCTCCCGGACGGCTTCTCGCTCATGCTCGGTAGGGAGGCTGTGGAAAAGTAATGGCACAGAAAACAACACAAAAAGCACCACCCTTGTTTTATGGGTCTTTTTGCTTTATGAAACACTTCATAAATCATTTTGCAACCTAAAGTCGAGCGTGGAAAAGATCTCCTGAAGCGCAGAAAGCAGCCGTTGTCTTACGCATGTTACGCAGCAGTTCGATGGGTTAAGGTGCAGGACCAGAGTATCGCCACGGACGGTCCTTATCTTGATGAGACGAAACATTGAGTGCACGGCGGCAACAACGGTTGAACAATTGTTTTACGATGCTAAAACCAGGTGCAGCTATCGTTGACCAGCTTTGATGACGTACCCTGGAGTGCTTTGTAAGGTGATCTACATCGTTATGATCAACTCAGGATAAATCGAGTGAACGAATATTCATCCAACGATCTTATACATTTTTTACTTCAATTTCTTTGTTGACACTTTGTGGTGTTTGTTTTTAATTCTTCACTTTTCGGGAAACCTCCGTCATTAGCACTTCTTGAATTTGAAGAAAATAAACTTGAAAAGCAATTCAATATACATATTTTTTGTTCAACGATTTCGTTTTAATCCGTCCACGTACCTGAATAAATCACAACCCGTTGTTTTTCTACATTTGGTTTTTGTACAATATCGCCTCGCTGATAATTTAAATATTTTCCAAGCAAAACCTAAACATGCTTTGAAGTTTGTGTTGCCTCAGAGATTAGAAATTTTCAAATAATATTGCAAAAAATTATATAAAAAAGGCATAGATGAATAAAAAATGTGCTGAACATGTCATTATCGTCAAAACGTTCAGTGATCAGCGGTTAAGACCTAAAGTTTCGATCACAAAAAATGTATGTAAGCTTTATATTGTCGAGCGGATGTTTGATTTTTTGTAGCGAATAACTGCACAATTGAGACCCTTGATTGTCGTGAAAAAATGTAACGAGCGAAACACCGAGTATCAGCATCCCTATAACCTACCCCACGAGGGTTAAGCTCGTAGCTTCATGCCCCTACTGAATGTTATAATGTATCAGTTAGTCGATTGCTCTTTTTTGTGGATTTCGATTGTCACCAAGTCAGCATCCACCAAAACCTCTCCCGTGGACAGATTGTTATAGGTCGCTTCGTGGAACTGGCCACCAATCAAACGATCACCCCTGGCTAGGTCAACGTTAACCTCCAGATAAGCGGTTATCGCATACGCCTTGGGACGGACGCATCATTTCAAACAAATAATTAGCACCGACCAAGCGGGCAAGCGAAATTCGGCAAAGATCGTACGCTTCAAGGTTACAACTTTGAAGCTGTTATGTGAAGTCTTATTTTGTTTGTTCATTTCCGATTACCCCTTAAAAGGACCCAGTATAACAAAATCAATTATTTAGAAGCAAATTTCGGAAACAAGAAAAAACAAAGTTTAATCAAAAAAACTTGTTTTTTGTTTTTGGAAGTTGATGTTGTTTCAAGCAGTTTATTGAATGAATTTTGAGCATTGTTCTTCTAAAGCCGTACAATCTTATCATGATTATGTTTTTGACGAACACTCTGAAATTTTACCTTGACATATCGTTAAACTATTGATATTTCAATTTAGATTTGTTGTGCTTAACTTTTCTTGAGCACAACTTTAACCCGTAACTACATTAGCGACTTTGCAAAATTGTTGATGGTTTTAAAACTAAAAAATAGTCATTTTGCAATAAAAGAACATTTTCTTACGATATGTTTATGAAACAAATCTACAGAAAGAACTTGTCTCGAAAATTTTGAAACCCTAGGTGAAACACTGTGTCAAAAAAAAATCGAATGCTAAACCATCCCAGCATAGACACAAAACCGAATTACGCTAGGTCGGGGTACAGCAGGCCGTTTCCGGGGGTCCGGGCGCAGTTTCCGGTCATTTAGTTTGTAGCTAAAATGTAAACCCATCAGTGAAGGAACAGGGAGGATTCGATGGACATGGGATGAAGCGAAATGAAATCAGACCTCGGTTTGATTAGAACGTGACGTTGTTCATAGGGCCAAATGTTCTGCAAAGGTTATCATGTTGTGCCCCCGAAGACAAACGGAATAAATTGGATTTTTTGTGCCCCAAACCAAGCAATGAGCGCTACTGCACCGACTGTTTGGCTGGCATTCTTAAGAATAATAAATTTAAAAAAGTATAATGAGCCACTCTGTTCTTATCATTTCCATACCAGCACCGGTCGGCAAGAACAAAAAGTACTCTATGTTGTTAATTTTGTATCATTTCACATTGTTGCGCATTTCGTTTTGTCAGTCATCACATGTCGCTGGGCGGCCATTACCACAGCCAACCACCCAAGGCTTGCGACGCACTTTTTTAATAACATGCATCTAATCGACGAAAGTTAATTATCAACAAAAGTACGGTTCACTGGGAATTGGAAATAGAGAGAGAAAGCGATGTAGTCAGTGAAAGAAACGGAGGAAACAGAAACCTGTTGTCCTGCGAGGTGGAGTTATTAACACCTTATCATCATAGCGCACTCCACAGAGGATCGTAGGTTGGGCGCGGATGTTTGAAAATTAAAATACAACGTATGCAAGTGCGGTGGTCATGGTGAGGTGAAGAACGAAACATAATTCAAAAATTTCCAACCACGTCTCGCGGCATGTAAGTGCGGTGGTCATGGTGAGATGCAGACGAAATATTATTCAAAAATGTTCCTCTATCAGCTGCTCCATCGATTGGTGGCGGTCTGCCAAAGAAAACTAAAAAGACACGGAAAGTCGCGCCAAGCGCAAGAAGTAATTATGCAACTGAATCGGAAAAATAAAGAAGTATGAATTTTTTTTAAGCAGCCAAGCTGGCAACATCGGGTGATGGGACGGAGGAACGTAAAGCGGCAGCTTTTTGACTACAAAATGTCTAAAATAACAAATGGAGTGCGCATGAGCGCCGTACGGAGCTCCATGCCGGGGAGGATGGCCGCCGCGTATGCCGCGAGCAGCAGATTTTGACGTCATCTTCACAGGCTCGGAGAGCTAAAGTGTTCGGTCGCGACTTTCCCCTCAATGTTTTGATCGCTCCCCGGCCCGGCGAGACGTTCGAACAAATGCCGGTTTGGCTGTTGCTGTTGTTTCGTTTCCTGTTAATTTATTTGCACCAGATTCTTGTTTGTTCCTCGCGTCGCCTGCTTCGATGGCCAAACGTCCTTTTAATTTGTGTGGCGAAGAACATTTTCGGCGGTGAACTATGGATGCGCTCTAAGCATACGAAATGCGGTCCACAAGCGCCATTGGAGTGGAAAAAATGAATGAAACATTGGTGAACAAGCGAACCGATCGAGAGTTATCGCGGTGATCGCACCCACACAAGCACAAGCCGCCGCTCGGTAAGAGATTGTTGACTGTCAAGTGCGCGCAACGCACTTCGCGGTCGTCTAATCGCGCTGACCATCGCATCATCATCATCATCATCACCTGGGAAGCGTCATCCGCGAAAAAAAAAATCTCGTTCTTCGCATCGCTGTGTTTGTCCCGATTTACCGTCCCCCTCGCCCGCACGGATCAGGTACTCCCGCACCGGTGCTTTTGGCAGAAGAACGGAAAAAAGTCACGACCAAGCAAGCAAAGATCAGAAAGAAAACCGTCGAATACTGCGCTGCCGTTTTTTTTCGCGAAATCCGCGAACGGCAGGTATTGCTGGTGTTGGTGTCGCGCCCAGCAAGCGAATATATGGTGACCGTGTGGCGCTCGCGCACTCTATCGAACACTCGCGTGCTTGAAGTCGTGCACGGGGTAAAAAAAAAACTCGAAGCCAAATCCCGCTGTAGCGGCCACTTCTTGCCGGTGTGCGTCCGGGCGCGCGCTCGAAAGGGAATCCGCGCTGCGCTGCTGCTGATCGAACGCACCGTTCCGACGACGACGACGACGACGAGCAGCTTGACAAGGTTGCAAATTACAAACACCGCCAACACACAAAACGCACGGTTTCGGTGTGCGTTGCCCCGAAAAAAGAAGCCAAACCCGCGCCTGCTGCGACGCTGCCGTCGCATCAGTAGAGTGCTGTCAGTCGGTGAAGCTGTCACCGCAGTTTCGGGAGTCGTACCGCGAGATCGCACGTCGTAAAGTCGCCAAATTTAACATTTTTTCCTCCCTTTTTTTCCCTCCGGTGAACCGAAGCATTCTATTCCTCCGTTAGTGGGTTTTTTTTTATTTCTGCTTACCATTAGAAGCGTTTGTTGTGGTTGTGTGCGCGAGCGTGCCCTCGGTGGGTTTTCGGGGTGTTCCAGTGCTTGCCGTCCGATGTCGTTCGCACTGGTGTGCGGCCGTTTGCAACCCCCCCTCTGAAGAGGCCTGATGCTCCTGATGCCGATGATGATGTATCGAAATTTTGACGTGAAAAGAACGTACGAAACCGCGACTCGGTGTACGCTCTGCGGGCCGGTGTAGTCGGTGTATTAGTAAACTGTCGTCGAACACCTCAGCGGTAAGTAGTCGCGACAGAGTTTGCATTCGAAATGCAGTTTTAAATGTATGCACCATTGTCAAATTTCGAGTAAGCACCATTGGACACCGTGTGTCCATCGAACTCCGAACCCTCGAGTTACGGAATCAACAAACACACCGCCATGTGTGACGCTTCGTTTGACACGCAGCCTTTTGTTTTTGGTCAAAAGGATGCCCGCCTTTTGCCGTCGTCATACAGCAAAATACAGATTAGATTGTCAACAGAATGTACGATCACGACAAAGTTCTCCGTCGCAGCTCCGGACGTTTCCAGTGCGTCAGCTATTGCCACCATCGTTTGCCGCATGTGGACGTACCGTAAATCCGACGGTTCTCAGTGTGTCCGTGCCGTTTTTGGCTGGTCATGTTTGCTAACGAGAAAAAATCTCCCCACACAAGCAGAGGAATATTTCAGCAGAGGAATAATTCGGCAACTTTGTTTTGGCGCAAAATTATATAAACAAAATCTTTGCCTGCAATGCTATCAGAAAATGTTGTTTTTCAAAATTGCCTTCTGCCGATGGAGTCACCTGGTAGTTCATGCGACACTTTTCCTGACGTCGAGTTTTCCTTACTTTCACTCCCTTTCGTTGTTTCACTTTCATTAGGCTCATGCACATGTCAGTCCCTCCGCATACGTGCCTAATTACCTGCAACCCGTTGCACACATTTGCATAGGAGCCGGCGATGCAAACGCACTCCCATAGTGCATCGGTACGAAGATTACTGCGTTCTGCGCTCCTGCATTTCTTTTCGCTCGGTTCGCTTTCCCCACCTTGCCGGTGGTGACACCACTACACAGCGAGTCCTGCACCCACACAAACCGTCGTAATTCAAGCCGGCATGATATGGAAACGAACTCCTCCCTTGCCCTGCCGTCGTTCCCTTTGGTCCCTTTTTCTGTTTGTGCGGAAAATGCGAAGTTGAAGGTTGCATTTTGACAATTTACCGATATTTGCAAAGAACATATACATACACACGCACACACACACACGCCCCGCTGTTCCCTGCAGCCCTTGACGGTTGACGCTCAGCCGGTGTAAATCTATTCCACCTTTCCCCCTCCCCATTCCCGATCGGGGTGGAGAGTCGCGAATGCTCTTCACATCTCGCGAGTATTCCGCGAATAATCGCGCAATCGCACCTCTCGCTCACGCAGTGACCCTTTTCCACGGCATCCGTCTCGCAATGCACTTGCTCAAAACTCTTTAAGGACGTTCGCTCTCGCTCGAAGAGCAAAGAGGACTCGCAGTTACTCGCAGCCTCACGAAGACGTTATTTGTCTCGCTCGTTCAACCGCTACTGGGTAAGTTTAGTGTTTCTCTGTCACTTCTGCGAACCGAAGCCGGCTCGCGGTTTGAGGAGAACCTTTTTCGCGGCCCGCGCAACGATGCCCGTGAAAGAGTGAGGGAAAGCGAAGTCAAGCAGAAAAGGGACACCGAACGAGAGACGGCGCTCGGGATTCCGCGGGGTTCGCTGCTAAAATAGAAAACAGAGAAAACGCATTCAGTCTGTAATATGCCCTTTATCCGTTCGGCGGCACCAGCACCAGCAGCAGCCGCAGTTGCGTTCCCGGTGGAACTTTTATTATTTTGTTGAAGTAAGAAAATTAACAAAAAAAAAACGGCAAAAACCTAGTAAAGAGTGATTCACCTCGTGAGCGGAGGAAAATTCGCGCGCGTACTCGCTTTGTGCGTGCGGTTTATTAGTTTTCCGGCAGTGTCGTTCCGTTCGACTTTTCCTTCCCGGCTAAGGCGGCCTACCACCACCACCACCAGCAGCAGCAGCAGTGTTCCTCCTGCAACGCGTTGTCAACGGATCGTCAAACGGTACGGAGCGAGTGAGAAAGTTGGTTACGGGAGAAAAAAGAAGCAAAGTTTAACTCGGTCACAGCAGTTGCAGCTAACAAGAAGTTAAAAAATCTAAAAGCCTTAAATGCAGCTCGCACTAAACGCTCGGCGTGTGGTACTTTGGCTGAACGGAATCGACTTGCAAAACTTTGTACCAATTCCTTCTCGCTGACCATTCGCGCGAAGGGATAGCATTTGCTGTTTTCCGTTTCAAATGCATCATCAATCTCCTCAGTAGGCCATCGCTGTGGATGGTGGGGATTTCGGATTTTGTTCAATCGGTCAAGCAGTGGATTTGTCACGAATTTGTTGGACAAGCTAGAAAATAAGGTCAACCCGCCGAAAAGAAGCAACGGGTTGTGGAGGTTGAAAATGGCTGTGTCCTCCCCCCCGACATGTCCAGGACCGACGAGATTACGTCGGCGATCGACAATTTTTGGGGCCCGCGAGGGAAGAAGAAGATAACGAAGGAAAATAGGGGGAAAAAAAAGTCAGCGCTGCTCCCAAACCGAAACCAACACCACGGAAAGATAGCGCTTTTCCGTTTGATGGTCACCATGTCCGCCACCTCGTACGTGGGTGTGCATGTGTGTGTGTTTGTGTGTGTGTGTGTAAGTGCCGGTGGTTCGGGGAACCATTTTTTTCTTCTCCGTTCTTTTTTGGGAGAAAATCAGTCTGCGCGGCATTTTTTGTCTCCTCCATGAGATGACGATATAGGGGCGCGGAAAAAAAAATTGTGGAAAAAAAATCCTTGCCACACGGGGCAACTGTGGGAAGGGTAGTAGCAGGTTTTGGCCGCTCGAAGAGAAAAAGAATTACTTCGTCTCTT
Organism: Anopheles coustani; assembly: GCF_943734705.1. Classification (NCBI taxonomy): domain Eukaryota; kingdom Metazoa; phylum Arthropoda; class Insecta; order Diptera; family Culicidae; genus Anopheles; species Anopheles coustani. Next base: position 66,412,669 of record NC_071288.1, on the reverse strand, counting down.
TTTAGGAAATGTGTGTTTTTTTTCATTTTTTATTCTCCCACCAACATCTGTCGGCGGACGCGCGCGCGAGTGAACCAGACGAACGGACACGATCGTGTTAGTGTTGGGTTAGCGTTGCACGCGAGTAGTAGTAGGCGGGTGGTATGTCTTTCAGGGCACCAGGTTTTAGAAGACCAGCGTTATATATACTTTTTTTTTGTCGCTTCCCTTAAGCCTCCACCCTAGTCTCTCTCTCTTTCGGTGTACTTCGCGGACAGAGGGTTGGTGGAAAGTGTTGTGGCGAGGAGTAGATTTTTTCCTAGCCGAGATGGATGTTAAAATTGTCCCAAAAATGGCATCTGGTACCGCAACGAAGTGTAACCATTTTGGCAGAGTGTTCGCAGGAAAATAGCGGATTTGTAATACAAAAACTAACAGGATATTTCATAAAAGAGAAGAACTTGAAACAAAACCCACCTAAACAATGCAAACAAACTGTGTCCTCTCTAGCAGCACGCACTAATAATGTAATTACCCTCTATCTTGTTTCTTGCAGGCTTTCACCCACCGGCTTAATAATTTCGTTAGTTTTGAAGTAAAAACCAAATTCTTCAAGCGACTCAAGGAAACGCCAAATTATTCAAGAGAACGTTCTGGCAAACACCCTGCACAAAAAACAAAAACCCCCAGCATCCATTTTGGACCGAAAACCTGGGTCAACACAACCCACGGGTGTAAGGATTATGTTCGAAAAGTACACCGTGAAACCCGGAAAGTTTGGACCATAAAAAGCGGAGAAAAGTGAAACGTGAGAACAAAACCCTTCACCCACACCAGACGCAACACGCAGCAGAACAGAAGAAAAAATGTAGCAAACGCCGAAGGATCGTACGCGGAGTTTAGATATGATTTTGCTGTTTTGTTCCTTTCGGTTTGGTTATTTCTCTCCCACCACCAACGATGATGATAAGTTTCACCAGTAGAAGTGGGTGATTGTGTGTTGTTTTTTTGTTGTTGCGTTCCGTGCGAAACCATTTTCCCCCGATTAAGCTAGGTTTGCGCGCGCGAGAGAGATAGAGAGAGAGAAGGAAAGAGCGAAAAGGCGTGTGTGTGATCGATCGATCGAGGTTAAAAGGTTAATTTTCCACGCGTTCCGTTATCGTTTCCTCTTCAGTTTCGCTGCTGCAATCATTTCGGCCCATCCGGTTTCCTATCAGTTCGGCGGCTATGTTGGGACCAGGCGCGAGAAAATGTCCTTTCCGGTAACGCACCCACTGGGCGGACGCGCAAGGGATCAAACAATTTGGACATTTTGCCAGCGTGGAAGCGTTCGAAGATAATAAGTTTCTCGGAAAGACACAAAATTGAGCTGAAACACAACAAAGCAACAAAACAACAACAAAAAAACACATTAACATTTTGGTGACAAACGGTGAACAGTGTTGCAAATGCGCCTCCATATACCCTCCGGAAAGAATAAACTAAAGTGGCGAAAATTCGAAACCCAACCCCCTCAAGGACATACGCGAGCTGGGTGGTGCGGTACCAGTAATGGTGAACCGATTAAAATTGCATTAGCCATTTCGTTAAATGCACTCGGACACGGCAACGAGCTGGCAAAAATAATAATCGTAATAACAAAGTCAATCGCCACCATCGACGAAATTAGCTATTTCGGGTAACAATTTGCAAAAAATGATCTCGTAGAGCGCGGTCCAAAATCAGACTGTTCGGTCTCGGACTTCCTGCACCGGTTCGTGCAATAAGTTTGTGAACGTTTTTCGCAACGCACCGGCAGGCACGGACATCGTCCAGTTAGGTTGTTTCTTTCCTGCGTTTCTTGAGTACGTGTACATACGTTGTCCTTTGCCTCTGGTAAGCCGTTGATTTTTCGCGTGTGCAAATGTTGGGTGGTTGTTCCCGATCTTCCGATGTTCTGTTGTGTTTGTTGTGATAGTGGTGCATAAAACTTTTATTGCCGGGAAAAATCTAATCACAACACCTGCGTTCGACGTGTCTTCCTGATTGCAAAGTTATACTTTTATTTAAAGGTGAGTCAATGATACTTTTATTACATTTATTTACTGAAACTTTACGAACCATTTCAAACGGTGCAATAAGTTAAGTATAACTAATATGCAAACCTCATTTGGGCACTACACATTTAGTATCAAAACCTTTTTTTGAAAAAATGTACCAGTTAGAAACAAGGGTTGGATTTCTCTGAATTCTTGATGGTCTAGGGAGAAACCTTAATTGTACTGAACCAAATTAAATTAGGTGAGGATTTTATAGCATGTAACGAAGGTTTTATACTCATCAACCGTTTTTTATCAAAACTTAAGCATTCGAATTTTTGAAATGAGGACTACTGCAAATTGAAAATCTACATTTTTGATTATAACCAAACCCTTTTAGAGATCATTTCAGAAAAAGATGGTTCACCTTTTTCTTCATGTAAAAAAATACTCATTATTATTATTAGAAACATATCTCCATTTGGAAGAGTATCCGTGACATAGTAAAATCTTGATTTTTCTATGATTTCCGTCAGATGCGAAGAAATGGCAACTAGAAAATTATTACCAACACACTGGTTTTAAAATGAATGCTATATCGCAGACGAGATTTTTATAAATTTGAACCACAAGTATAACTAAAACTCATATCTAACATAAATGTTTTGTTTGTAAGTTTGTATGTTGATGAAGTTGTCTGATATGCGTGGCTACTTCATCTAATCCAGAAAAGTTGAAATGTTACTTTGAGCAAAACTACTCAGGTCTTCTCTTCTTCTTCTTGGCGTAACGACCTCTTGGTCATGCCTGCCCGTTAAGGGCTTACGAGACTTTACTAGCATAATGAACACATATCTCTACTATTTAAAGATTTGTCAGGGAGTTGCGATAGGAATTTTAAAGGTGAGGATTTTTTTCATAATTAAATTTACTTATTCAGAATGTTCCGCTGGGATGCAGAAGTTTCAGTTGTTTCAGAATTGAAACATTTGCGCGCTTCCGATTTCGCGGTTTCTCGCTGCAGATTCCTTTTTGCCCCTTGCTTCGGCGCAAATGACCTCCAAAGCGACTAAAAAGCGAAGGAACTGCGCGACGTAACAAATGTCCACCCTCCGCCTTTAGCGCGCACTACCCAACTTCGCCCCCTCCTCTCACTATTAAGAAGAAACTGCAGATCGGATCAGAACCGGTAGCGGCAAACGGTCGCAAAGAAGACAAATTGAAGCAAACGTAAAAAAGTAAACCTCAACAACCCCAACTACATGCGCACCGAGTGAGTTTTGAGCGGTGTTACCAACAAGGTAGCCGAAAAGCAACAACCGGTCGTCTTCGAGTTGTCGTCTTCCCGTCGCCACCGCCGCCGCGGCGTCGTGGCACACGATGATATTTGCCTCCCTTTGATGACGCTGGGCCCGGTCGCTGATGCTAGAATCGCTGCTCCGGTGAGACGCGATAATTGCCAGCCAAAGCCAAGAAGATCAAAACTACGCAAAGAGAGAGGCACACCTTTACGATCCGGCAAAGACCGAAATGCGAGAATACGATGATCTGTTGGCGATGATGATGATGATGATGATCATGATGACGGCGGTGTAAGGTGGCGCAGATGGGAGTTGGTGGGGGACGGGAACGCGGTTGCCAAAAAGTAGCTAACGCGAAGGAAAAAATCGTGGACAAAAATCTGTGCTCTTCCTGGCGTTCGTGTCCACCCCGTGTGGTTCATCAACGTCCCCTCCCCCCTCCACAACACCGTGTGTGCAAACGCACCCCGGGGACACAACTGGTTCGCGAGCCAACCAACACAACGACGGGGACCCGTGCGAGCGATGCACAACGATTCGCGAAGATGCGAAAAAGTTTTGCTCAATATCCGCGCTGGCGTTTGTGTTTGCCTTAGCATTGCCTGTCGGTTCGGTTTTGCTTGGCGGAAGCGAGAAAAGACGACCGTTTTTCGGATCGAATCGACGAAACACGACCCAGACACACGCGGTTGGATCGGGGGGGATGTGTTGTTGAGAAGTTGTGCGAATCTTTTATCGCCGACTGCATCGTGGACCGTGTTAGGTCAGCTGGATCCTGGGCCACGGTTTGATGTAAATACGTCCGTCTGAAGGCATTTTGGTGCGCTGATGTGTTTTCCAGTCAAACTTTGCATTGAGTGGATTTTTTTTAAACCTTTTGCTTTGATTGAAAAATAACATGACTGTTCTTAAGTTAGATGCTGTTCCCCTTCAAGATGCCTTTTTCGAAGATAGAAAAAAAACACAAAAAACATATTTTTGTTATAGTATGATATCGGATGTGGTCTGGATGTTTTCATTCATCATTTTCGTACTTTGAAAATGATATCATTCTCACTTCCGTTGCAAAACACCTGTTTATACTTTACGCTGCTTCAAAATTTTAAAATGGTAAACAATGAACCTGTCTTTCTCCAGCGGTTCCAAAACAACATGTTTCTAGAAGAAAGATTTTACAATCTTCTCACCAGCTTCTTTTTGCCTTCTTGTACCACGGTTTCTGCTTCTCCATGTTCACCTCACCGCCTTCGGTGCGGATAGAACTGGTAGTGGATAACAGGTCGCGACTTATTTGTTGTCCTCGCGTTGTCCGTCGTCCGTCGAAAGATTCGGCGCTTTTTGTTGCATTTATTTAACGCTTCTTACCCTGGTTGTATTTTTTTTTTCAATCCAATGCTCCACCCACGACAACTGGTCAATTTTGGTTGGGGGTGGTGGACGCACGTTTGTGGTTGTGAGTTGAGCATGCTGTTATTTTTTTTCTCATACCAAACCTGGTTCATATTTGCTCGATCCATGCATGGAACGGAGTTGAACAAAAAAGGGTTCCAAAAAGTCGCACATTCGGCAAATCGATCGTGATCGTGGACACGAAAAATAACGGCGCCCTAACAACACCCCTTTACCATCGGAAGGGTCACGTGGTTGTATGGGGTTTGATCAGTTTTCGATCATACCTCTTACCAACAGGTACGGAAAAACAAACCTCGCATTTGGTTTTATTTTCGCTTACGCAACGTTGCAAACATGTTTTTGCAAATGAAAACAAACTACCCAGAAGCTTTAAAAACGCACAGTTAAAACACGGAACAAAAAAGTCCAATCCTCCAACAGATATAGAAACAGAAGGGGAAGACCGTGGGGGGCATCATGTCGGGGGCTTGGATACAACAAACACGACTGTGTCCAGATGATTGCCGTTTTGTGAAGGTCATGAACTTGAATGCGAGCCCCGATGGCGCAGGCACGCTTCAGTGAACGAACTTTTTTGATGTTGTGTTCTTGTGCTTCCCTGTGTCGAGCAATTTGCAGTTTTAGGATTTGCAATCGGGGCAGGTTTTGCATGCACCGCGCGGGCAGCGATGTTGGAGCGACGTGGCATCACGTCGACGTTGGGAGGCTCAAAGAAAAACAATAAAAAAGAAGTAAAAAACAAATGAGACAATGTGATATTTAACATTTTGTGTACAATGATGAAAATGATTTGGATGAGAATTCGGATTTTAGTTTCTTGTTTCGTTAGCTCATTAATTGATGATGTAAAAGTTTGATATGCTCCTTTGCGTACTTTATTGAAAAAATAATTTGCCGAATTGAAACTATGTTGCATTTAAACGCATTCAAATGTCACATTGCGTCCCATCAGTTCGTCTGAAACCGACATTACTACTTTGAAAATGGTCATGGACACCTCCTGGCTCTAGATCAGGGGTCGGCAAAGTCCGGCACGGGCGTAAGAAAATTTTAGTGCCTCATACAAAAAACCCATCGCAATTTTCATCGGATTTGTCCACAATGCAAGAATTGTTTTCTTCCTAAAAATGAAGATTAAAATTGTTCAACAAGGCGTTCCTGTTATATATTGGAAAACAAATCCAAATTCATTGAAAACAAGTATGAAAATGAAGAAAAAGCTAAATGCTAAAATTTCAAATATTTCATCTTTTACCACTTTTTATGTAATTTTACTATTTAGAAATATGATACTCCATAAAGTAAGTAAGAAAGTAGCACCCTTTTACTTTAACAACATTTCGTCATCGTTTAACACGTTGACTGCCATGTTACCCAAAAGTGGGTGACAGCAAAAATCAGTTTTAAAAAGTTTTTGACCCATAAATAAATGAAAATGCAACATAAAAATTATAGTAATATTTTATATCAATTCTGTGGGAAGCTATGTTTTGATACGTTTTTGAAGGCCTTGTTAGCCTTTAAAAGTGGTTTAATAAATATTATAAACAAATTATATAAAAAAAGATTGTTCTAAGAAAACACTTAGCAGTCAACGTGTTAAGGTATCCGGCCCGCAGTTTCGGTTTCCTTTCAATCATCTGGCTCTTTATAGGAAATGCATGCCGACCCCTGCTCTGGATCAGCGTCGGTTTCAAAACGAATCGAGGATTATTGGAACTAACGGCACAGAACTGATCGGTTCCAACACGAAAGTTCTGCTAAGTCGACATTTCCCCACAAATCGAGTTCTTATGGCGTACAAACTCCCCTCCAAAGTCGGTTCAGTATGGCGATAGGACTGGATTAACGTTTGCGAAAAAAAAACACGGATCGCCATCTAAACCCTTTCTGGTCACGGCCCGCGTCACCGCGTGCACCCGCGTGTTATATGGTGATGGTGTGACGATGATAAGGGGCACCGTTTATAATTCCATCCTTTCCTAGCCAGCTCCATTTGCGGCGAGTGCAGAACAACGACCACATGCGGAGAGTTGGCCTGCATGAGGTTCTGTTTTTACGTCGCCTTCAGATATGCATCGCGTGGGCCGCCTTGTCGATGCGTGAGTCATTTATTGCTGCGAGGTTCAATGGCTTACGCATTACGGTGACGAGTTGTTTTTTTTTTGTTTCGGAAAAATATAAATTCATCCGCGATCAATCGAACGAGATCGCTAGGACAACTTTAAACTAGTATCGAGAGGCAAGTCTCTTATAAAAGGTGAATTAAAACTGAACCTGCTAGATCTTTCCGAACGCATTTTCCCATCGAAAGTGTTAAAATGAAGCACCTTTTCTACCTCCGAAATGAGTCGCTGACATTTCAACCTTTCCGGCGGGCACGTACCAGCCTACCATTCCATCGTAGTTTGATATCTGACCTTTCCGGGACCGGGAGATAAGATAAGCAAACCCGCGGGGCGATACGTAAAAATTGGCAACATTTTGCGGGATGTCGCGCCGTCCGTTATCATCGCCGTCAGTAGTCAGCAAAACCTGGATGTCACTTGCACTCGCTCGCCCAAACGTGACGCCAGAAAAGATACCGCGAACATTGGATTTCTTTACCAAGCGCAGGCGTTGAAAGACTAATTTTTTGGAAATTACATTTTTCATGGCCACAGATGGATAAACCAATGTAAGGAAATGATCCTTTTTTGGAAATTCTGATTGTTTTTTTTTCACAAACGAAAATTATTACCATTAAAAACATTATCTCGCTCGCTTGATGGGTTTAGAGAACAACTGTTGTATGACATATTAACCTTCTACAGCTTATCGTGAATTCCCTAGAATCGCTGCCGGAGCGTGAAATGCACTCCGAATTTGGTCGTTTAAACCGATTTACGATTGCACGGACCTGCATGGGTGCACAGCGAAAGGGTTACAAAATTCGGCAAAATTATACATTAATTTTCCATTATGAAATACACGGGGACATGGGGTGGGTGCAAAAAAGGGGAAGCAACAGACTCCATTAAAAATCATGCAATGTCCATCGAGAATGCGCTGTTAATGACGGTTTTTTTTTTTCTGACGTGGCAACAAACAGGGCCCCTCGGTGTGTGATTTTATTTATCGTCTTCGTTTTTTTCCCCCGCACATCTGCATGTCGTTTGGCGCACATCATATTTGGCAAAGTCTTGTGCGAAAGGTCCTTCATTGATGTCCGTTATTTTATGTGTACATTTTTATTGCTTATTATTCCAGGCGACGCATCGTGCGATTGGTTCTTTGGGCTTTATATTTCAAACATTTTCTTTTCCTCTTCCTTTGAAAGTTCCTTTTACCAGTTCTGAATTGAGGGGGAGCGAGCATGGATGGTGACTTCATTAGTCGGGGCTTCATTTGATTTTTTTTTTAGCAAGTCCCGAGAATGCCATGGCAAAAGGCACAAAGTGCAGCTAATAAATCTTTTTGACGGATTCAACAATCATACTGAAAACCGGTGCGGAATCTCCGCCGCCACGAGAAGGAACTTGAAGAAGGCTCGGTTCGTCATCTTGCAATGAATTATATTCTCATCGGTCACCGATTGTCAACAGTGGTTGATGAATGTTTCGTTTTTGAATTTTCTCTGATGTGAGCTTGAGTGTAAAAAATGTTTCGTGAATTATTTCCATGATTATTATACAACAACATACAATGAAAATGTTTAAATGCTGGAAAACCAGTTCAATCTTTATTTCAACGGTATGTTTTCTACTCACTTCCACTTAAAATGTCTTTTCTACTTTGGTTTTCAAAATCGACCACCAAATCCAAATTTCAAGTTCTTTTTGAATGTTTTAAAAAGCCTTCATCAAAGGCGAGAATGCTCCACGTGCCCATAATATGTTTTCCAAGCGTCATCGTCGTCAAGTGCAGATATTTTCGCGAACCGGGCCGATGCATGTACCACCCGATCCATGGAGGACAAGCTGTACAAACATCAGTCACCTTTTCTGTGTCTGATGTCCTCGAGATTTCGGTCGTCGCTCCTGCCTCGAATCGAGTGCAGTTCCACCTCTGCATTGTGACACAACGCCTATTTTTTAACAGCTCCAAACCCCCCAAAAAACACATAATATACCTTTACACTTTGGAATAAGTACTGGTGGAAATCTGTCAATCAGTCAATCACTTTGCTTCTTTTTTTTGTATAAACTCCTCCCTGGGTTCACTCTAAAAAGCATCGACATTTGATGTACGAGTACCAAAATTGCCTTGGCCTGCGATGGTAGGTTTATCGTCTCTTTGCCGGAGAGGTTTTCGTAAGCGGGATGCATCAACCGATGATTGAATTGTCCATCGGCGAGCGTGCGAAGCGCGTTGGACCTGAAAATTTGGTGCTGGTAGAAGCAAAAAAAGAAAGCGCTTCTTTTAGGGGTATGCATTCGACTGCAGGCAATGCAGCAGCAGTAGCAGTTTTGTTGTGGTCTTTTTTCTCCCCCCACCGGAGCTGCACCAAAGTCGAAGCACACTTATCGATGCACTTTCGCGATCGGTGATCAAATTTGTCGATACGGAAATTCCAATTTCAGCGTCGCAGAATTAAATGAAAATGGACAGAAAAATTCGGCTCCGGAGTGGAGGCGGATATTTTTGGCATCACCTCGACTTTTTTCTCCAACACGAGTGTGTATGCAACTTCATTGCCGGTAGCACGGTGGAAAACTCACGCATAAATTAAGGGCGGCACACAAAGGCCACCTACATTGCCGATAGCAACGCCGCGTCGCGAAGGAACATCATTTGTAAATTCATAATTAATTAAATTTCGGTGGAATAATTCAATTCTCTTTTCCCTCCGTTTTATCGGGCCCCCGTTCTATGTTATGCATACTGCATTTCAGTGCAATTTCCTACGCTATTGGCTCATCGGCGGTGTTTCTAGGGTTTCGGTTGCTATATTTATTGGTATTTATATAAAACACAAATCAAATTTAAAAGAGTAAATAATTATTTATAGATTCCGGAAGGAATAACTGAGGGGCAGTGGAATATCAAATACAGCAAAGTAGTTGAAAAGAAGCGTTTCATTGATTCTATGAAAATGTTGTGCTGCTTCAGTATAAGCAGGAAAAAATAAATACTAATAAAATAAATAATAAATATAAAGAGATTTAGTCTAAACGCTTGTTACATATTTCAGCAATCTTTTAACACTTGAAATTTTGATTGGTCAGAAACTTTTTCAATCACATTCATTTCTTAAGAGTGAACAATTCCACCAAATGTTGATGCACGACTTTCACACAACCATTGGAAGGGTTAATTTTTATGTATTCAAAAATAAAATTTTCTTTTTTATATTAAACATAAATCGCGGTAACGTCTCAATCATCTAAATGGCGGTAGTTCTAGTGTTAACTAATCGAAAATGCATAAATAAAATTTGCAGATTGTTTCTTTCTCTTAGTGTGGTACATTCAATTGCAACTTGTTTTACTAGTTTAGCTTTCATGGTGAACATTTTTTTTTGACAAATTCATAACCTTTATGATTTTGAAATTCTTGGATCTTCACAAACATTTTAGTAAAACCTGGATGTTTTCGTCAGTAAAAACAAACCGTTGCAATCCGAGATATTTTTCACGATTGGTTTAAGTGAAATTGGATTTTTCCATGATATATATATATGATACCAGCTTTATGGTTCAGGAATATCAGAACTATCTCCACGGCATTGTTCGGTGTATACATGTTTAAGGAATGCGGAATCTGGCAAGGTGAACGGGAGGGACACGACGGGCACAAAAAAAAACATAAAAAAATATCGATCCACTCACTGACTGACGCACCAACGTTTAGCTTGATGGGGAAAAATTTGGGCAAGTTAGTCGAACGCCAACCGGTGGTACAGTTGGATGGATGGGCGAATTATTGATTTTTATGTGGGAAACTGCCCTTTTTATCGGCGGTCTCTAGTAAAATCAGAGAAAGAGAGAGAGAGTGAGAGAGTCGTTCAAAATAAATGTGCTAGAGTGGGAAAAAAGGGAACCACTGGATGGAAAAGGAAGTTTCCGATTCCCAAACCACCCTTTGCTAGCTTTGTTTTTGCTGTCATTGCAACGAAACGCGCGCGCCCGGCCAATAAATGCACCGATGCAGACGACCGAGCCGGACCTCCGTTTGCATTGGCCGACCATGTACGTGTGTGGATGCACCAGCATTACGATATATCCCCCTGGTGGTGGTTGTTCGTTATCGGCTCGCTCACATAATGCAGCATTATTCGGTGATGTGGCCGGCCAGCCAGTCGATTACCTGGGAAAGAACAAAACGAAACCACGGGCCCGGGCTAGATAAGGCGAAAACAAACACGCACACCAGGGCACAAAACAGCAGCGTACACACAAAAAAAAAAACCTTAATCAGTGCCACCCCAACAACCCCGGCGGGGGGGTTGGAATATCGTACCACGGCCACTGTTTATTGCTTTCAGTGGTTGTATACTACTCTTCCTCACCCCCTGGGAAGGGAGGAAACGAACATGGAGGCAATCAAGGAAAGGATGCAAAACGTACAAAAGCGAGCACAAATACCCACACTCTCCTGCAGCTTAACGGTGCTGTCCGTTGCAGTTCTCCCGGCCCGTTTATGCCTCGCATCCAACCCACGCACGCATTTTCCATCTGTAACTGCGTTTTATCTCGTCGTGCGTTTCCCCCGTGCGATAATGATGTGCATTGTGCATATTAATGTTTAATTGAAAAACCGGCAAATACATTCCCGTTACCGTTTCTAGTTTTTGCTTTCGATCGTTTCCCGTTTTTTAAACTCGCTGAACGACGAGAACTCATTTAAAGTACATCCTGTCCGTTTCGGTGTTTGGTGCGATATGCGAACATGAAGGAATGGGGCGTTTATTCCATTTAAAATTAGTTTTCGGCATCCTTTCACGCGCCCTGGAGTTTCCCTGGCGTAGGGGAAAAAACCCGTGTGGTGGTTAATGGAAATTTCGGTGCATGCACCCCAATCGATTGCATTCGCGAGTGCATCGTATGCAAATGAGAAACCATTTGCGCGCGTTGGTCACGAGAGGCTTCGGGGGGGAATGGAAAAATCGCGCGGAAAACAAGCAAACAGGAACCGCGGGAACAAGTGTCCTAGGTAGGTAGGTGTGTGAGGGAAATAATGAAAACCAAAAAAATAAATAGCTGGTAGTTGGAAGTGGTTTTATAATGAACTGCCGTATAATGTTTTCCATTGATAAGCAGCAATATGCATGCAATGACCAATATTTATATTATTTTTATGAAGCGCACTTTATGAATTCGTCCCTTGTTTTCCGGGCGGAAAAGAATGAGGGTTTTGGGGGAATTGAAACAGCATTTCAGAGCGACAAAGAAGATTTTTTCAGTTGATGAAAATAATAAATGAGAATGGTTTTCAGTGTTCGGGGATTTCATTGGCGCTTGTATTTAAATATTCACATGATAAAAACTATTCAGTGAAAATCAATCCTATTAGACACATGTTTGCCTTTCGGAAGCTCTGATATCCTTTATAAGATTTGCTACTAACCTTTTTTGACGGTAGTAAAATGATCTTTGCCAGAAGCATTTCACGAAAATAGGGAACTATTATTGCTAGAATATCCGCACAAAAGAATCACTCGCGACGAGTCATACCGATTTTCTTTATCCCAACGAAGATGTAAGTGACAAAATAATGAACTGCATACCACTTGCACAAAGAAAGAGCAATATATCCACTTTCGGAGCAGCACCCACCCTTTCCTCCGAACCCCGGAACCGCCCTTTAAAGGATACAAATCGAGTATAAAGAACATTCCCATGACTTGCAGGCCAACCACCATTCGGGTCTATCAAAGGCTATTGCCATTGGGGGAAAACAGAAATAGCGAGATAAAGAGCTGCATCTAAGAACGAAAGCTGCATCTTCAAGCGTTCTGACCTGTGATGGGGCAGGTCGCTGTCGCGTAGATCATTTGAACGCACTTTGTTCTTATTCTCATTGGTTTTGCTAGTTTTTTTCTGTTTTGTTTCGAAAACAAAACTGAGCCAAAGCCCTTGTTTTCTTTTTGTAGAAGAAAAGTGGTACAGTGTGTTGAAGAAAAACGGTACAGTATTCGAACAAAGAAACTAACTGTTCGATTCGAGAAAAACTGTGTGTGTATTTTCAGAGGATTTCTTTTTCGATAATATGAATAATTCTATTTAAAAAAACACAACTAACGTTTGCATTAAAAAAGTAAACAAAATGTTACAATATATTTAAAATATTTTGGGGTCCTTCAACGGGGTCCCGAAAAAAACATTTAGATCACTTAAAGTTAGGATCTATTCCAACATTTTAAAGTACAAACGGAGTAGCAGTAGTAGTAGTGTCGGTCAAGGACCGTAAGACCGCTTTACTGGTCGTCGAAATATATTTTAGAAGTACTTAAAGGATAAAAATTTACTATAAAATTTACTTCATTCAGTTAGCTTGGGTAAGAGTTTTCTTATCGCCAAAGAAAATTTGTCTATTTTTTTTAATGCAAACGCTATAAAGGCTCCTGTACTTATTTGTATTCCATTATTTTTCTTTCTATAACCGTGTACAACGTTTGATCTCAACTAATTTAAATGAGATTTAAACATTTTTCTCAGCATTTTAAGTGTCACGACAAATTAAAACACTCCGTAGAACAGTCCAAAAATACTAATTTAAACATTTTTATCGGATATGTTTAAAAAATTTCATTATGTGCCTCCCGGATGCGCTTGTGTGTAATATTATATGCTTTTCGAATGAGATACAAATCCTGTCCCCACGTTTTTTTTTCCATTATTGCATTCATTTCCGGAATGTGTCAATCGCTGTCGTCAAGCACTGAGCATGTGTGTGCGTGTGTATTGGCACTTCATTTACAAATTACATAGAACGAAAATATTGGAGAGATGATTTTTTAAAGCTTTGTCCATCAGATTGGTACGTTCGCGGCAACACCCGCCTCACCCGGATTACTTCCAGCCTGCGGACGGTCGCCTTTTTTCGGTGGGTGTTGTGTGTGTATGTGTAACAACTCCTCCATCACATAGATTCAGGCTGAATACTCGAGGCTAATAGTAAATGCAATAATAAAACGCACCATCCGTTCCCTCGGCCGGCGAGCGAACTGACACGAAACCGAGCGAGAGAATCAAATGCAAGACCAAAAAATAACGGAAAGTAAGGATTCCCATTTTTCACTTCGGTCCGAAAACTCCCCCCACCCACCACCACCAGTGGACGCCAATCGATATCAACCCTTTCCCCCCTGGGTAAATTCGACCCCAACGGCTTGTTGTTCCCTCACAAGGCGTCAAAGCCCTACGCCACCGGACGCGAACTTGGTGTATGTACTCGCGTGTGCTGCATGTTACCATCTCCACCCAAAACGCAGCATCACCATTAGTTTTTTTTTCATTTGCATTTCGGCCGCCTTTTCATTATTTTATCTTTCCCCGCGCTGAATTGCTGACGCTTGGTTCGCTTCGGTTCCGGTGAACGCGCGGGTTTACTTTTTCAGCGGACGATTTTTCATGTGCGGCGCCCCCTTTTCAGTGCGAGCGGGAAAATCCGGTGACCTCGGGAGGGGGGGAAGGATAGTGAACGACGGCACATACATACATGAACGCACACGCTTTTCGTGTGCGCGATTTCATTTCCTCGATTCTTTGTCCGCGCGTCTCCCTAAATCGGAAAAATTCGCCCCATCCTCTGCGATCGGGGCTGGTGGAAAACTCAACTCGCTCCAGCCCGGATCGCATTTTATATCACCCCATCCGTCCGTGGGTTTTCCCTCCCCCTCTCCTTTGGCAGACGGTTGTGGAACAATGCAAAAAAGGGCTTTCCACCTCCATCGATCCTCGTGAGCGTGTTGTTTTTTCCTCCGGTGGATGGCGATTCAACTGCACGGTAGATCCGTTTGATGATGGACATCATTATAATTTTAAACGAAATTTTAAATAAAGTGCCCACCTACGTGTCCCTTGTTCTCTTTCTTTCTCTCTCTCTGTGATGTCCCTCTCGCTTTTCGAGTCTCTTCCTTTTTTTTTTGCTATCGTGCTTTCTCTCGTTTTAACCTCTGCGATCGCCGCATTTCGCCGCTACCCAATTAAGCGCACTAATGAGACGCGGCGTTGTGTGCAGCAAAACCTCCCCCGGGTGGTGTGGGTGTACATACATGCATCGATTACGGCTTGGTCCTCCGATTCCGCCGACCCTCCATCAAGGACTGGACAAACACTCTGGTAAAAAAGACATGTCCCGGCTCATCTGCACAAATAGGCCTCGCTATAGAGGAGGGAGTAGACATGGAGTCCAGGTTTTGGTGAGCTCTTCAGCACAAGGAAAACACCCCGTTGGCCGAGGGACGGGAACGCGTCGTCATGTCACGGTTTTCGAGAGGATTAACTCCTCCGACTTAAAACGAGCGGTGCAGGAATTGCGATTGAAAAATCCCGTTCAAAGGGGAGAGATGCCCACATAATAATGTCCATGCGTCGTCCCTGCGAGCCTCTCGTGGGAGCTGTAGCACGCGTAACCATTTCCATCGGAAATAAGCAGTCGCGTAAATATGTACATGAAGGCGTCGACCGGGGAAAACAATTGGATTTTGGGGGAAAGGGGTGCGTTATATGCGACTGTTGGTTTCATCGTTGGTTTCATCGTCCGATGGTGTAGAAACATGCTAGATCAAGCCAACGATGGCTGATTATTGGAGTTTAATTTTTAATCTTTAATGTTTCGGTTTTTTAATTTTCTAAAATTGTTAAATAAAATAAGTTTATGCTATTATGTAATTAGGTTTTTTTTAATTTGTCCATTCATTTCTTTTACGTTTTTATTATTTGTATTAGTTTGTATTACAAATTTAAAAAGTAATTAGTTAATTAAATATGAATAAATTTTGAAAAGCTTATTAGTAATTTAATATGAAATTTGAACTTTAGGTTATTTTCATGGTTGAGGGGTAGCTCCTGAAATATGCAAAATACGTTATCAAATTATTCGCTTTGTTGGTTATTTGTGGTCATTTCAGGTTTATTTTATTACTTTGTTTTATTGGCACAGCTCTGCGGTTTAGAATATGAAAGTTGGAAACCGAAATAATTATTTAATGAAATTTATTGCCGGTAGTATTACTTTCCAGAAGACAAACGGAAAAAACGCGCCGACCTTTGAAGTACTTTCTGAAATACTTAGTCACTATGACCGACATGTCACAATTTGGTTTTTAATGAACTTCTTTACCATATGTTGATTTGTTGATTTGTATAATTTTGCTTTACTTTAATTAACTTCGGATTTGACTTATCCGGATATGATCTCACCCTTTACTTTTCTATAACCAGAATTCAACTCCAAACTAGGACTGACCATATATTGCAATTAAAGAAAACTCTATTGAACTTTGATTATAGTAGTCGTCAGTGAATATCTGAAAGCAATATAAAGTTTTTCATTTATTGCTGAGCTAATGTACCTAATTCAAGCAGTAACTGATAAGTAAATAACCTTAATGATCATTTGATTTCCAGATTGTTAAGACAAACTTTTCCTCTGATTGAGAATACAAATATTGGAACTCATTTAAAGAGCGTTAGGTTTTATCCTATTGTAACTAGTATCATGTTTATGTTTATCAATTTACCAAAGTAAGTACCTACTAGGCCAACAAACACACTCATTGGCAGTAACGATTTTGGCAGGCTTGTAGTGAACATGTCCATCAAAAACACGCCAAATGCAATTGCAAGGAATAATAAAGAAAATTGGGTTTTTTCTACTCAACATCTTTATTATGTTGTTTTCCTACTGCCGGCGTGAACAAAAAACAATCATTCCAGTCAGTATGCGTAGCTGTATCTGTTTTTCCTTATTTCTCATTATGTGAATGGCGTACCGGCAGCAATGTTTTTCACCTCTTCTTTTTTTATGGCACATTCGAAAGCCGCCAGCTGAGAAAACACGGAGGAGCCGTGTCGGAACTCCCGGGCGGATTGCAAGAATGATGTGTTCCCGGGCCGGACGGCGTTGGTTGGGCTCTTTCTCAAACCCCGAAACACTACTTCCAATCCAAGATACACTCCGGGTTGCCGGTTCCGAAAAACGCTTGGCCCGTCGCACTCTTCTCCAGGGGAGCATTTTGGGGCCTGAAGCACACAATTTAGTCGACTTTATGACACAAATTTAGTCGGGTAGCTTACGATCCTGCACACACACACACACACACACACACACATGGAGAAGAGATACTGCAGAACGCCCCGGTCGTGGTGGGTCATGTGGCGTGGGAAGGAGACCCATTCAAATTTACCCTTAAATGGAGGGCCTGTTTTAAGTTTTAAGAGGTCACTTTCAAGCTCCGCTAAATGATGGGTGCTTTGGGTCAATGTTTACGATCTACCTACGGGCTCCGAAGATACCGGACCCCGGGTGCGATATTGTGAAATTACATTTAAAATGTTTCGAATTTGTCTTGCTCGTTTGCTCACTGTTCGAATTCGGGAATTAAAAGAGTATCCTTTCGAAGAAAAAAAAATAGGTCCTCCCAGCGATGAGAAGCATCTTTTCCAAGGACCTCGGAAATAAAAATATCCTTGCGCGAGAGCATGTCACAAAAAAATTCACCACACCCAACACTCACTCTGGGGCATGGGGTGTATAACATATAGCCTGGAAAAAAAAGGAACCCCCACCCATCCCACTTTGAGCCGGCATCCCCGTCCCCCGCCCCCCAGCCACCCCCATTCGAGGGAGGGAAAAGGGCCACCGGAGTTTTTTTTTCTATATATTTTTTTTTCCTTTCTCGCCCGTGCGTAGGATGAACATTTGGCCCCCCTCTTTCTTTACCTGGACACCCTTCTTTGCCCCGGCCATCCGCAGGCCTGCGGTTCCGAAGTGTGGAGGCAATGAAATGCACTAATGAAATGTGTTAGTGTGTGCGGTCCGACAGCTCCGTTCGTCTGCGTGGTTCGTATGTAGTGTTCTCGCGAGCGATGCCAGAAAGAGAGAGCGACACCGGACGAGGGAGAGAGATAGAAAGTGGGAGGAAAAAACGGAAAATTTTCCAAGGTATTATAAAAAAAGGTTGGTCGAGGATGTGTTGTACTTGTGGGAAGGCCAAAAAAGGAAAATGAACCTACGGATCTGTCAAATCAGTCCGGTTAGCGCAAAGGGTGCGTGCGTTATTTTTCTCCTTTTCCTGACAATTAATTCCAAAGCGTTCGTCCAGCGCTCGGAACTGTCCGCTCGCAGGATGTCAGCTTGGCATTTGTGTGAAATAATGTGCAATCATGAGGCAGAAGTATGTGGTGTTGTTGGGGGGTCGATTTTTGGGGGTCGCGGGGTTGATTTTTTCTCCCTCTCGCGAAACATCGCCCAAAAATTGTGAACGGAGAGTCTTTTTTTCCAGCGGGGAAAACAGACACATTTGATGGAGAAACAAAAAAAAACCTACGAAAAGAAGAGTTCCGAGTCGATTTGACGAATACTGAGCGAAAAAATGTGGTTGCAAACTTAAACTTTTCCCCTCTCTCTCTCTCTTCTCTTGCGCCCTCTGTTGAGTCCCGATTGCGGACACTAGACGGACGGACTTTTCTTTTTTTTTTTTTGTACTACCCTCTTCCCAACGCTTATATTTTCCCGATTTTCCCAGTATCCTCCAGCCAGTTTCGGGTGCACGGGAATAAAATGTGTGTAGCGACGGGGGCAATATTATATCGATGCAGTTTTCCCAACTTTATTTTTGCGAATGCGTATTTGCAAGTTCGAGGACGTTCCGTTTTTTTTTCTTCTGGTTCCTTGTCTCGCTTTTTTGTGCCATCGGTGTGTATTTTCTCTCCCTTTTTTCATCCCCGGTGGCGCGTGTGTTTGTAAGATTTTTATCACAACCACAGTGAAGAATTTTTTGCTCTTTATTTTTCGCTTATATTACATCGCCTAGTTCGACTGGTCGTGCCTCTACTTGTATCGGGCCTGCGTTTTTGTGTGTCCGGGAGTGGATGCGTTTTCGCGAACCATCATCGTAGTGCTGAACATCGGGGTTTTGATAAAGTAATATATAATTCACGAAGGTGCGGCCGTGGGAGAATTTTATTTTCTGCACATCGCCATCGGGAAAATCATATTAAACCCTTATCGCCGGTTCGTTTTCGGAATGGTTGAATGTGTTCGACTTGTCCTTTGTACACGTATGGGGGATTTGGAGGATGTGAATATGTGATGACATTTCTTATTCCATTTTCCCTAGGAAGCCTTTCTTTCTTTAATTCAACTCCAGGTGAATCACAACCAAATTTTTTTTTCACGAAAAACGCCTCCCTTTTCCCGTGATCATCTCCAAGTGGAAGGTCATCGCTTTGGCTTCCTTCCTATCCATCGATCGCGCGACAGGCAAGCATTTTCAATGAGGCGACATATCGTTTGAGTGCGTTAGTCCCACAAAGAAATGGTACGGAAAATGATTTTTCCTTCACCTGTGAAATGGGGGAAAATTTCGTAGCCGCCAGTATCTCTGAGGCGGCGACGGCGGTGGCGTATCGTGGCAACCGTGGGGTTGCGAACGCGCCGCGAACACGCTAAAAACAACAATGCACTTTTTGCTCCCTTTTTCCCCCCGGGCTGACCTTAGCCCCCAACCGCTCGGTCGGTCGACGTTCCCTCGTTGTTTGGCCCCATGGTGTTGGAAAACGTGCTTTCTCCTTCTGATTCCCCTTTTTTTTTTAAACCTTCGCTCGCTCCTTTTCTCACTCGCTCTACTCCGGACACCAAAAGGACCAAAAATTCCGGAGGTGGAAAACACAGACACACGGGAAACGCAACGACCGACGAAGCATTTGGCTGGTGGGGGGGGGCCTGCATGTTGGAGAAAAAAAGAATGCGCGCGCGTTTTTCGGCCAACGGAAAATGGAAAAAATATCCACCGCACCCCGAAACCGCCGTCGTCTCTCGTCCCCCGGGCGAACCGCAACATTTTCCACCTTGTCCATCGTACGTACGCCCGGCCAGCAAACGGTTTGACTTTGGGCGGTGGTGCGCATGGCAAGAAATAAAAAATGCTTTTTCTGGACAAGGTTGGGGAGGGGGGAGACGATGAGTTTTATCCTTGAAATAAAAAATACCTGGGCCGTTGTTTACGTCAGTATTGGTGCGGGTACATAGGGCTGCCCGGTGAAATCAACCCTTGAACATACCGTCCGGACTAGGCATCTTTCGATTGGAAATATTTAATTTTGATGTAGGATAAAATACCATTTTAATTTACAGTTAAATTTACATACTTAACAGTCGGTATGATTGCTTTTTCTCTTTCTTCCAGATGACGATGACTATATGTTACTGATAAAATTAGAAACGGTAAGCAATTATTCCACTAAAACTTATTATAAATTCATCCAACGCTGGATGGAAAGATGACAGACTTTCGCTTTTACTGAAGCATACACAACATAATGACATATTTTATTTTAGTTATGTTTAATGAGCTTTTTATTGTTATCCTTTCTCTTACATTCAGTATACGCAAAGTCGGTCCGGTGTTATAAACAAAAAACTAGTTTTCTGGTTCGTTCGATTCGTTCTCCTCTAAACATCTGTGTTGTTTGACATGTTTACGTGCCGCTCTTCAAAGAAGCCGGCCATGATGGGGGGGTGGGAAAGGCGCAACTTTTCCGACCGCGTCGCGCTCGCGTGTCTAGTTTCAAAACAAGCGGGAGGGGGCCCACATTAGCCGAGGATGTTTTCTTGTGCTAACCGCGAAAAACCGGGACAAACATTCTCTGAGTTCTCCGAACCGCCGGCCGTCTCGGGTAACTCGCTTCTCGCCGGAAGATATCTCATTCGATCAAACTCGCGCTCGGGCAGTATTTGTGTTTACTCTCTCCCACAATTAACCTTCGATGCAATAATTTTCTTACACAAACATTCATCGGGCGCTCGGTCCTAGTGTGCTCGGTCGTCGGTGTGGCCGCTCTTGCTGCGAGCTCCTTCGAGCCACACAACCCGCACGTTTTTCGTTGTCGAATTTAATTTTCCCTATCCCCCCCGTCGTCGTCTTCGAGTCTCGCTCTCTCTCTCTCTCCCTTTTCTGCCCACTTGCCCGGCATGTCTAATTTGTCGCTCCGTCTCGGGCTGGCGCGCGACGGCAAACGAAAGTCTATGAAAACACTGATCTTGGACAACATGTTTGTGACTTTCGTCGATGAGAACTAGCGTGTCTCGAAACTTCAAGTCCCCCCCCCCTACGTCGTCCCCGTTTCGTTCGTTCGTCGGTGTGCGAATGCTGTCTGTGTGGCAGCCTTATTTTATGGGGATTTTCCCGACACCACCGTCGCAACTCTATCGGAGAGAGTTTCCATTCCCCTCGGGTGGATTTACTGTTCGCTTCCTCTGCACCCGCTGAGACCGTTTGAGATTTCTTGAAAGCATTGTTTTGTGTGTCGGTGGGCCTTCGGTATAGGGGGAAGCAGCACTAATTTTCTCCCGCTGCTACCTCTTCCTCCCCTTCGGGTTTTCGCTCTCCCGGAAACTTCCCGTGCCGGACCACGTGCTTTTCCGTCGCTCGGCGGAAAAGTCTCTCCAACGGAAAACAGCTGATGCCCGCCGTCTTCGTTGTTGTTGTTGGGCGCCACCGTCGTACGATCATGCTGTTGTTGCCTCGCACTTGCAAAGATTTATCTTGACCGCACGTTCGTTGCATTGCACGTCAACCTCGGACGATGCGCTGATTTTCCTTGTTGCTTGTTTTGCGATGGAACGCAATTCGGTGCAGTTTCTTTTGTTGCTCCTGCGCTCAGTTGGTTTGTGTGGGTAGCGGAGGTTGTTGGGAGTTTCGAGCGAGTGGAGGGGGGGGGGGGGATTGTTTTGTGTGGTTCTGTGCAGTTGTTTCTCGATTTCCGGTGCGTGCTTTTATGACCACGTGTGTTCCATATGAGGGGGTTTGAATTGTTTACTTCTCACGTCTTTGGGGAAATGCCACTTTTGAAAACTTTTTAAAGCCTCGTGAATAATATTTTTGAAAAATGTTTATTTAGTTTGTTGTTACTATATTTAATTGTCGGGGTCGGAGAAAATAGTATCCCAGTTTTAAAATATGTTTGAATTGTTTTTGATATACTTGGTATACAAAACCATTTCCATTTTGCTTATTTACAAAGTGGATAACAAACAAAAAAAAAAGAATATAATTTTTTTTTCTCATGTAGCGACCAGTGTCATGTGTCTGGCGCCTCCATCTCCCACACCAGGCGCCTCCATTGTGAAAGTTGCACTTTCCCTGACAAATATAAAAAAACTTCCTTGATAAAAATAAAATATTTAAAATAATGCTCCAAAACAAAAATAAAATATTAATGCGAATAAAATCAAAACGCGCATTATACGATACAACTCTTTGCCGGGAACCCGTTAAAACCGTTTCCCACGAGACGCTGGTGTCTCAAAATTACCATCGATCATTCGATTCAAAACGATCAATCATTGCCATCAGTGTCTGTACAAAAAGAAGGAATATTTTTTATAAATTCAAGAGTCACTTACTGACATGGTTTATCTCATTAACCGTCGTCTACAGGCAAAACATAAATAATAATACATTTCCCCATCTTCAATTGGAGGGTTTGTAAATGTGTTCAAGAAATCGAACAGACAATCCTCTTTGTAATCGTTTATCATGGTATGAAAAGATGAAACAATGCTCTTTAATATTCCCCGGAAGCCATTGCGGCATCGCTTTCGGCCGAAGATGGCCAATCACGCTTCCTTTCACTTTTCATCAAGCCCTCCTGACGCATTTTTTTTTATGTATTTTTGAATGTTTACCACATTTTTATCGCTTCTGTACATTGCTTTAAATATTTGTTGGCCAATGGAAAAGAAAAAAAAATCAACGCATCAACGAAACGCCAAAATGCATCTGGATGAGTAATGGAAGGCAGAGGCAAAACAAGAGTGCACACAATGCTGACGGGGCAATTGCATTTCCCAAGTGCAAGCGGCCATCGCAAATGCAGGCGCGCTCTGGTGCATTGAGTGTTGAACCCGCGAATTTCGTAGTTATTGAATTTTAATTACGCTCGACGCTATTTTCCCAGCAACCAATCAACGGACCGTATTCATTTGGAGCCGCTGCAGTTGCACAATTGCATGTGTACGCAGGGGGTGGCCACACTGGGGGAGTACGGGACGGTGTGCAGAAATTCACCAAAAAACACACGAACGCAAATACCGTACGGTCAGGTCCTCAGTAGGATTTTATTTTTTGTTTTGCTGGTGTATGGCCTCATGACCCGTCCGTCAATTCGAATATCCTTCCGATGGATTGTTTTTTCTTTCGATGCCGAGTACAAATTGGATTTTCACATGGCTTCCTCTTTTCCAACCATGCGTCCCTTTTGCCTGTCAGTGTGATAGGAAAGTGTCAAATTTTTATTTCCCAGCTTCAACTCCAGCGGGAGCTGAGTTTTCCACCGCTGCGAAGAAAGACAATCAGCGTGGAAAATGGCCGATGGTCGATGTGTGTGTGTGTGTGTTTGTGGAGAACACGCGTGCACTCGAATTTATTTATTCTCCATCCCAGCGGAAGCCGATTGTTAACATTTTTAATTATTGCACCAAAATGAATAATTACAACCTCGACGCAATTCTTTTGGCTGCATACGGGTGAACTTTTAGCATTTTTTTTTACCTCTGCACGAACCTTTTCCCAACAGAAGCGCCAATTTTGCTCCCGCAACCACGTTCTCCCACATCAATTCGACGCTGCACGGTCTGTGATTTCCGAACGGTTCGAATTTAACGCTCCACCGTTCTTGTTCTGTGTAGCCTGCGTTGTATTTTATTTGTCCTGCTACAACATTTTTGGATGTAGGTACAATCGTTTTTTGTTGCTTAAAACATCGTTAGTTGGAAAAACGAACTTGTGCAACTGATTGGGAGAAAAAGTAGTTTTAATTGCAGCGGAGATGTAATTTCGCTGACTAACGATTGTTAGCAATTTAAGCAATTTTGTTTTTCAAAAGTTTTCCTTATACCTTTGTCTAACATTTTGCACCTTTGTACTGTAACACTCAGTTAAATATTTTTTGTTAAAATTTTGTATTGGATAGAAACTGTTATCGAAATTATTTCCAATGCTTATGTGTAGACAATAATTCTGCAGTTTGCCGTGTTGATTGTTTTCTCTTCTGTTATTTTCGAGCTTTGATATTTTTAAATTGTATAAGAAATTACGTACTATACCATGGCCAGACGTTATATTTCAATTTCTAAATGTTTCGTCTTTCAAAAATAAACATTTTTTATAAATAACTAGATGTTCTGCTCCGCACTACAATATTCGAAAAAGAAACTGTCTTTAAACATACTTTTTCGGCAAGTGACCCTGCAAGCTGCCATCCTTTTGTCAAAAATTTGGCTGTCGTCAAATCATCAGCAGAATGGATCCTTCTACGGGATTTGGTTTTTTTTTTTCGTTGTTGCATCAGCTCATATCAATTTGGGAACTCAAACCATTGAAATTTGCACTCCTTCTCTATTGCTTGGAAAGAGCGAGACCGAAAAGCGAATGTGATCGTCCTCGCCGACCATCAATCTCCACTCGTCAACCGGGTGGATGGATATTTTCCCATCCAGATTTTCCGCCACACTTCACCGTCCTGACGGCGTCGGCACATTTAATATTTATTTCAATGCACGGTGCATTTTTATACGTTGAGTTTTCCCCTTGCCCCACACTTTTCCGCGTGGAATGAAAGCAGGAATATTGTAACCTGTTGTTTAATTCCTTTTTTAATTCTCCATTCTTTTTTTTTGTCCATCGCACTCGCTGAAACAATAGATGCATTCGATAATTAACAGCCCAGCGGTACGAGGCACCAACTTCATCCTCCACACGTTTGTGACAATTCAAACAAAGCGAGAGTGAAAATCCCGGCTCTCCGGGAACAGCTTGTTTTATTATGCATTCGTGCTGTATATTTTTATGATCAGTCTGATTACCCTTTTTTTCCTGTTTCCGTTTTCCACTTTCTGCACCGTGTTTTCCCCTTTTCCCACCCGCTTGGAAAACTCTATTGTTTTCGAATGTGTTTTTTTCTTCTTCTCTTAACTTACCCCGGGTCGGTACGAATTGACGAATGTAAACAATAAATATTTGTGCAGTGCACATGCGTAGTTTCAGGATTCGAATTTCGCGCCATTGCCATCGGGTATTTTATGTTTCATTCTCTTTTTTTTTCTCTTCCCCTGTTTGACTGTGAACATGCAGGGGACCTGCAGTTGCAGCTGCTTGGTGCAACAAACACCTACCCACTAGGGTTCGCGGATTGCGACCGCTTTCCTTCATGCGATCGCGTCTCATTTATGCGACGAACGTAGCATATGGCATCAAGGGTTTGCGTTTCATTTTGCGCTTCAAAAAGAGTTTTCATTTATTTTATCGAAACTATTGAAACGGTACACGGCCTTATTTCTCGATTTACCTCACCATTGCGTTTGGCCGGGGAAATGTTTTAACCCCTCCAAGCTGGAAGTCCTGGTCGAGTGCTCCCATTGCGTTCCCTCGCCGGGTTGGGTGCAGTTTTAAATAATAAGAGAAAAAATGCATATTATATACCTATCCGTAGGAATTTTAAATCCTGTCGAAATACATGAACAGCGTCAGTGGCCCATTGCGCACGTGCACGACGTCGCTAGGATATTAAGCTCCGAAGGGAAACCGGGGGAAAAATGTGCATCCTGAAAAATGCTTATCACCAAACAACGCGGCTGAATGTCATCGAGGAGGATTTTTTTTAAATCGTGTGTATATATGAAGTTGGGGTTTAGAATCTGGCTCAAATTCCTTTAATTATTGCACTCAACGAATGTAATATAATTTTTAAAAAAGGCACGAAGTCTATAAGCCCAAAATGGAAAATTAAAAATGAAAAACATGAATTAGTACTCAGCGTCAGTTTCGTCGAAGAAAAAAGTAATATAAGCTCTTTTTAATATGTTATCAATTTAATGTTCGACAACTTTCACTACAAATAATTATTACCAATAAATGATTCCCATGCCAGTGAAAATGGATCACTTGTACCATTTGCTGAATCACCTTTCGGCACAATTAAAAGAAATATGGACCAGTGTTTTCATAAAAAACTAACGCCTAGACGTGCTGAATGAAGCGAATTGGAGTACACCATTAATAAACACTGGCTGCACTTTGGCTTTGTTACAGCTGATATGTGAGTATGTTTGAAAACTGCGTTCGTTTTTCTTCTGTTTTGCTTTCCACCCTTGCACCTCGGTCCCTCCGGGAGGAGCGATAGCATTGTGCAATAGTGCGCCACGAAAGTTATTAGCAGAAAACGGCGCCCAGCAAATGGCGGGGACGAAAAAAGAGAACCGCGGAAAAAGAACCGAATCTCCACGCAACGTGTGCGAAACGACGACGGCTTGTTATTGTTAGTTGCAGAGTTGCCCCAACCCGCGCCCCCCTTGGCGCGGTTGCACCAGGAGAGGGTGCATTGTAGTTTTGTTTAGCTTTCCGGTTGCTGCTAAGCGTTTGGGGGAGACGGACACAGGGAGCGGGTAAAAATACACTCTTTGCTGCACATAAACACACACACACACACACACACACACACACGCAAAAGCAACACCTCTAAAGTGTGCGAAGGAGCCTGCCGACCGGAAACGTGAAGAAAGAGCAAATATACTTGCCACCAAAATAGGAAAGCGAACACTTGGAAAAAAGAACACTAAAAAGTAGCACAAAAGTAGCCGGACAGCGTTTGCGAAATACACGACTTAACCACGGAGTGTCCCACGAGGGGTAGAAGGTTAATAGAATAAATAAACTAAAAAATTCTTCAACTATTGCCTTTTTGCATTCAGCACCTAACCTCCTATTGGGGTTTTGACGTTGGAATGGGAGCGTGACGAAAAGAAAACAACAAAAAAGGCCTCCCCATATTACACCTCGGCTCGGCGACGGATATGCTGCACTTTGTGCAATAGTATAAACAACAATTTCCTCACCGTGCCCATTTTTGTTTTCTTTTTTTTTACAAAATTCAAAAACATTCCCAGGTATGCAATTTTTGTCTTTCAATGCTGCAACGGTGGGGAAGACAAATGGCGCCAATCCCCCCGGGGACGGCATGAATGGGTGGTGGAACAAGTAAGGAAAACTGGAATGGCCAAAACCGCGACCTCCTTCGAATTGTTTTGTCCCCGGTTCTGGCGGTCTTCAACCAAAAATTTTCCCATCCATTCCGAAATTAACGGTTTCGCACTCGACTGTGCTCTAGTTCCCTTTTTTGCTGCGGGCCTTTTGGGGAAGACTAAATAGAGCAAAAGCTGTTTGTCAACAGCCAATCACACACGTTCGCACGTCGATTTACCTTTGATTTTTTGGTTAATCAACCAACTTCTTACAAAGGCTTTAACAAAAAGAAAGAAAAAAAAACAAACATGGCGGGAACTGGAAACCGGGCTTCACAGGGTCAGCGTTTTATAATGTTTTTTCCTGCCTTCGGTTTTGCTTCCTTTGCGTCACAAATCCTAATGCACTCGATGCAGTATGCACCACCAGAAGCAAGGGGTGATGGGGTAGGGGGAGGGGAGAGGGGGAAAGAAGTGCATCGCTGACGCAACGAAACGCAACGACGGCAACGAAGACAAACGTCCGTCAACTATTTGCTTCGAACGGAGCACGAAGTGTCTAATGTAAATAGAGTCGAGTTCGTGGAAAACTCGTGCCTCCAAACCGAGGTTGCAATCCCCCCGGGGGGTGCCAGGTGGTTTTCCACCTTTCGGATCTTGTTCCTCCTGTTTGTTTTTTGTTCCAAACACCTTATCGTACACCTTTTCCCATTCATGCGCGCACGGGGTGTTTTTCCGAGTAGCTTAAGGGTAAACCAGCATAAAGCTGGCGTTGAATCCTTTTTATTTCTATGTTGTGCTGCGAATTGTAAACATTGGATTGAGCTGAGGTGGGGTGGAGGTTAGGTTAGGAGACACCCTCCGTGGACCGTGGTGTTCCGCGGTCAGTCCGTTGTTACCGTTGTAGGGCCCAGTTCAGTGGAATTAAACCCGGTTGGCGTGTAGTTGCCTC
Organism: Anopheles coustani; assembly: GCF_943734705.1. Lineage (NCBI taxonomy): Eukaryota > Metazoa > Arthropoda > Insecta > Diptera > Culicidae > Anopheles > Anopheles coustani. Next base: position 66,384,836 of record NC_071288.1, on the reverse strand, counting down.
CATGTTTGTGCACATTCCGGGAAGCCGGCGATCGACAAGAACCGAGAACTCCCTCGGAAACCGTTTTTTTTTTGTGCGTTCGGTTAGGACATTCGTCAAATCTTTTTCCATTTTGTTAGTTTTTTGTTTTGTTCTCCACCCACAACCCCCTACGAATTCCAAACGGAATCATTATTTGTTTTTCTCTTCTTTCTCTTCTTTCTCTCTTTCTCTTTCTGTTTTCGTTTTGCCTTTTTCTCTTACAGACGCACAGAAATAAACCACAAACGAACCCACAGATAGTCTTTCCCCAGCTGGAACCGTTATTCTACAGGATGGCTCAATGAACTGACCAAGCGGCTTGCTTCCCCCGGTTTACTGGAAGCCTTACATTCCACCAACAACCAGCGCAAGCAAGTGCAGATGAAACAGGCGACGAACACACAGCAACAGCAACAGCAACAACAGCAACAGCATCAGCAAAAAGGACAAGAGTGTGTCCTTTGCTTCGATCTTCAACCTTCCCTTCCCGTTACGGATTTGCTCCACCGTGAGAAGCTTCTGAGTTGGGTCTAAGAACCCTGTGACCGTGAATTTACGAGTGTGTGCGTGAGTGTGTGAAACATCGACGCTGCCTTATAAGAAGGCCTTTGGCGCCTGCTGCCTGAGATCCTGACCCTCGATTCCCCCCTCGAAAACCCCTTAAGTACCTTCGAAAAACCCACCGAGAATCGCCACCGGTGGTAAGCGTCCCCCGTCTCCTGGTTGTCGTCCGGGTTGTTTTCCGGAAGCGGTGAGAGCGGGAGGGTGCGCGAAGGATGGCGATAAATTTTTCCGCCTCGTTTGCCGCCTGCCTGGCGGCCGGGCTGAAGGTGCCGCGCCAGATCATGTACTGCATCTCGCAGGACACGGCCCCGTACGTGCTGTACAAGGACTCGCAGGAGGCGGCCGAACGCGGCGCCGTCCAGTGGGGCAACAACGCGGACGGTGGCGGGGGCGGCGGGGTCTATCCGTCGGCCGCCGCCATCCAGCAGAATGCGCAGAACCACCTGCAGGCCCACATGAACGGTGCGACGCAGCAGCAGCTGGTGGCGGCAGCGGCCGCCGCCGCAGCCCAACACCATCACCAGCAACAGCAGCAACAGCACCATCAGCAGCAGCAAACTTCCGGCAATAATAGCTCCCCGAATCAGGACAATAGGCCACAGCAACCGGGTGAACAAGCGAATGGTCATCTACACAGCCCGGCGACTAGCCCGTATCCTGCGAATAACGGTCCAGATATAGAAGAAGACTTGATCAAGGTATTTGCGGTCGGGGTGTTGTTGCGCGTGCGAGATCCTCGCGAGGCAAGCGAACTAATCTGAGATCGTTTCTGTCGTTTCAGGTACAAAGTATGCAACAAGCCGTTCAGCACCAGCAGCCGAACGGTCAGCAACAGTTGGTCCAACAGCAGCAGCAGGCGAACAACAACAACTCCCCGTCGAACCAGAGCCACCCGAACGACCCGAACCCGAACGGGGGCCAGCACGGGGGACCGGGCGCGAACGGACAGGGTGGAGGACCACCGGGACCCGGGTGCTTCGGTAACGAAGCGTCACAGGCCGAGCTGAACTACTACGCGCAACGCCATCACGCCGGGCCGCAGGGCGCCATGTTGGCACCGCCGGGCTTCGCACCGCTGCACCACTATCTCAACAAGTCCGGCGTGCTGCCGGTGGGCATGCCGGGCGGGCTGGTCGATCAGCCCGGCGCCCTCGAGCAGTACGGCATGCCGGACCTGCTGCATGCCGGCGCCGCCACCGGCGGACCCGGCGGTCCCGGTGCGGGCGGTGGAGGCGGCGGAGGCGGTGGAGGCGGTGCTGGGGGCGGTGGTGGCAATCAGCTGCACCACTCGCCGACGAACGGTGCCGTCGCGCCCGGCACGGGGGGCACGAACGGCGGGGGCGGTACCACCGCCGGCACCACACCCGGCACCGCCGGCGGCCACGGTCCGTCGTCCGCGTCGTCCAAGTCGTCGAAAAACTCCGACCTCCGCCTGTTCAAGTGCTTGACGTGCGGGAAAGATTTCAAGCAGAAGAGCACGCTGCTGCAGCACGAGCGCATCCACACCGACTCGCGCCCGTACGGGTGCCCGGAGTGCGGGAAGCGCTTCCGGCAGCAGTCACATCTGACGCAGCACCTGCGGATACACGCGAACGAGAAACCGTTCAGCTGCGCGTACTGCCCGCGCAGCTTCCGGCAGCGGGCCATCCTCAACCAGCACATCCGCATTCACTCAGGTGATAAGCCCTTCGGATGCCCGTATCCGGAATGCGGCAAAAAATTTCGTCAAAAGGCCATATTGAACCAACATGTGCGCACCCATCAAGGCGAGCGATCGATTATTGTGACGATTTATATACTTACTATTAATACTACTAATACCAACGCTTTCTGTCCCCGTCCCAACTGGCCCCACCACCCCAACCGCCACCACATGTACCAAACCCGCCCGGCTTCCCTTTCTTCGTACACCCACCACGTCTCTGTTATCACTCACGAAATCTTTCGTCTTCCCGCATACTAGAGAATATCGATTCAGTAACGTGATTCAATTCAGAGTGAGTGAGTTGGAATAGAGAGTCAATTGTTTAATACCTTCAGTATGAATTGACACAGTGAGAATATGATTCGGCTTATTGAGAATGTATTGGCTCGGTGAGAATGTATTAGCTCAGTGAGAATGAATTGGCTCAGGGAGAGTGAAATGACTATTTCGCGAGCTGAAAACTGCGCATTTTTTCGATGAATAATAACTGATCAAATGAACTGATCTGGTAACTACTGATTGTACAACGAAAAAAATGCCAAATCAAAGCCAGTCAAATCATTCTGAGGGGCCAATTCATTCTCACTGAGTTAATACCTTCTCACTGACCCAATACATTCTCACTGAGCCGAATCATTAATGAGCCAAAATAAATCATCTTGGTGAATTGGCTCACTCACTCACTCTGACTCAATTTGCACATCAATAGCCCATACTGCATTATCGATTACTGGATGCCCAAATTCCTCCCTTCTATCGATACAGTTCCCTCCCCCACGCTTTCATCCCGTAGACTCATCCTGTGTACTCCTCGCGTGATTCCTTCTTTTCCAACGCTTTCTTCTATGGTGTCCGTACTCTGTTGCTTTTTTTACGTTGCGTTACACTAAGCTCTCCATGTCCATAGCCTCCAGGGGGTTTTCCGTTCCATCTTCCAACTTTACACATTTTATCCAGTTCCAAATGGTTTTCCATTCACTTCAACATCTGTTTCCATACGGCAAAGAGTTTATGAAAACAAAAATATTAAAAACAACCAAGTATGATTTTTGTTATGCTTAGTAACCATTGGTCATGGTCTACTAGATAGCACTGCTACGGAGACAATTGTTGATGCGCTCGGAAAACCACCTTACCGTCTCCATCCCGCTCTGTCCGGAACGAACTGCCACTGTTAGATACTGCTCTCCAAAATTCCAAATTCATCAAAACAGAAACAAAAGTGTGTAAATGCCGCCGAAAATGGCGCGTTATTATTGGCAATGTGGTTTTGATTTGTCCATTTAGCGTTTTTGAGTTGTTGCAAACCGGTTTAGTTTGTTTTGTATTTACCTTCGGCACAAGACAGACTGTCCATACTCTCATAAACACATCTATCCCTTTAGTGTAATGGATGATAAGAACAAAAGAAACACACAAACGGAAGCTATACGCTAGACGATGGGTCTTTCACGGTGTCGTTTGTTTTCTTCTTTCCGCTTTCCTCCCATTTGCAGATGTTTCCCCGCATTTGATCTTCAAGAACGGGCCGCACGCGACGCTGTGGCCGCAGGATGTGCCGTACCCGCCGGAGCTGGAGAACGCGCAGCCGAAGGACGAGCAGACGTTCGGGGACGAGGCGTCGCAGGGTGGCGGCGAGTCGCGCGGCTGCTTTTCGCCCGAAAACTACCCGGCCTACTTCAAGGACGGCAAGGGCGTGAACCACTCGATCTTCGGCAACAATCTGCAGTATCTCAACAAGGCGACCGGCGGGAAGGCGATGCTGCCGGACGTGATCCAGCACGGCCGCTCGGCCGGCATGCCGCTGTACGTGCGCTGCCCGATCTGCCAGAAGGAGTTCAAGCAGAAGAGCACGCTGTTGCAGCACGGCTGCATCCACATCGAGTCCCGGCCCTACCCGTGCCCCGAGTGTGGCAAGCGCTTCCGCCAGCAGTCGCACCTGACGCAGCACCTGCGCATCCACACGAACGAGAAACCGTTCGGGTGCATGTACTGTCCGCGCTTCTTCCGCCAGCGCACGATCCTCAACCAGGTACGGCGAGCCGACTCTGTGCTGTGAAACCGTTTACTAATGCCTAATTAATCTCTTCTGCTCCGCAGCACATTCGCATCCATACTGGCGAGAAACCGTACCGGTGCGGCCAGTGCGGCAAGGACTTCCGCCAGAAAGCCATCCTCGATCAGCACACCCGAACGCACCAGGTAGTTGTAAAATTACGATTTGAGACCGAACATTGGTTAACCATATTTACACTGGAACAGCTTAACCTTCGAATATGTTCATTTGTTTTACTTTAAAATGTTCTTTTTCATCAATATTTCTAAACCCTTGACGCGAAAAAATAACAGTTCTGGTTGTACTTCTGTTTTATAAACATTAAAATTTTGTAAATTAAGTCCATTAATCATACAACTAAAGAAGAATTGGTTTTTCTATCATAGCTCAAGGAAACATTGACAAAATGGTGAAATCTTTTAAATTTACATTTGTAGCTTATTTACTGTACAAATGAATTGTACAAATTTACTTCTTACTTCTTGTTCCTGTCTTTCTATAAAAAAATACTTTGTAAAATTTGAAAGATTTTAGCAGCACAAAATTGAGAATACTTCTCGTCTTTAATATGCAAAACTTGATTTTTGGAACTTAAGCATGTGTCAAACAATCTTTATTTAGTAGTTTGACCATCTGGGACCCTAGTCAGTCTATAAATAAGGCACTTTAGCATGTTTTTTGACGCAAATTGGGCCAAAATCGCTATTGCAACTTGTACGAAGGATATCGATATGTTATGCCACACAAAGTAGTTACGGAGACTAGAACTAGCGGACTAGAACGATCTACAATACAAGACAAAAGTGAAAAGTTAAAATCACATTTTATCTATTCGAGAGTTTAAAGTATTTAGTAAACAAAATAAGGCATTAGAAGAATATTGGTTTCAACAGAACTGAATAGCTATGTATAGCAGCTTGTTCAGCATCGACAGCTAAATGTGAAAAATTACATGAATTATTTATAACATCTATAACGAAATTTTGAAAACTTTCGATTTATGATGTTCTATCTTAATATTTTCTTTTCGGGGCTTTTATTTTAGTAAATTCTTTGTAGAAGTAAGACAAACCATTGTACTCATCGTTTTCTTAATTCATAATTTACACAAACGGTTTGGTTAGGTTTTATCCTCCGCATTTATCCACGTAAACTAATTCTTGTTTTCTTTTACATTTATTGTTTATATCGCATCGCAGGGCGACCGACCGTTCTGCTGTCCGATGCCAAACTGCCGGCGCCGCTTCGTGACCGAGCAGGAGGTTAAAAAACATATCGATAACCACATGAACCCGCACTCGTCCAAATCGCGCAAGCTGGCGACGATGGCTGCAATGAACAACAACAACAACAATAACAACAACAACCAGAATAGCAACAACAACAATAGCAGCAATAATAATAACAACAACAATAGCGGCACGGGCAACAATCCGACGGCGAACAGCAATGCCGGTCCGGCCAATGGCAACAACGCCGGGGGCAACAATAACAACAGCAGTGGCAACAACAACAATAACAACAACAACAATAACAATAATAACAACAACAACAACAACGGGATTATTGAGCAAAAAGTGTCGCCAACGTTCCTGATGGACAAGCAGAACCAGCTGATCCAGCGGATGGCCCCGGTGAAGCACGAGCTGTACTTCCCGCAGTGCTACGGCCCGCCCTTCAATCAGTCGTTCATGGCGGGCGCGGCAGCCGTGGCCGCGGCCAACGGTCCGGCGGCAGCCGCTGCGGCCGCCGCTGCAGCAGCTGCAGCCGTCGCGGCGTCCGGCGCCTCGCAAGTCCCACCACCGAACGGCGGAAACCCGCAGCAACAGCAGCCCGGTGCGGGTGGGGCCGGAAACCCGCAAGCGCCGCCGCCTCCGCCCCCGCACGTCGCCACCAACGGACCCCCGTCGGCCGTGTCGGCAGCCGCCGTAGCCGCCGCCATCGTTGCCGCACCGGCCCCACAGGCCGTCGTCGCGCAGTGATATCCGAACGATCCACAGCAGCACCTGGTTCACCTGCAGCCGCAACAGACGCCGCAGCATCTTCCACATCTTCCGCTACAACAACCACCGATGGCCAGACACTGATGATAAGCGGTGGGCCCGACCGATCGATGATGGGTTTTCTGTTTTTTTTTTGCACGCCAGACACCCGCTCGCAACACCCAACACCCATTGCAGGACGACCGAAAAGAGATTGGCTAGATTGGTGTGGTGGTGGTACGCGGAGGCATCAGTCCTGGGACCAGGCTCCGGAAGCGAATGGTGTGCAGCAAATCGTAATCGAAACCAAAGACTGATAGGGAAAATCACGGGAAGGGAATGTTAGCCGCTAGGGGTTTGAAAACGAGATAAAACTGTGGATCGGATTGAGCATGCGCAACGACAGGGTGGGCGACTGGTGGGAGTCCACGAACCACGCCGTCGAGGATCGCTTAAAGCGAACAGATACAGAAATAGAGACAGGGTGGAAAGGTAGTACTTCACACGGTTTGAAAGGGACGAAGGGGTTTCGAAGGGTACGGGGTGCCACCTTCAGGCGACAACAATCCACAGTTTAGTGTGCGAAACAGCAAACGAACAGTTGTGCATAAAAAAAAGCCGTCACACACGTATATATTCTTACACATAAACGTATATATATTTTTATTTGTGGCAGGATAACAGAACAGGCAAGGACTAAATGTAGTGCGCAAAGTTGCGCCAACCCTGTGCTGTCCGGGACAGTCAGCAATTATGAGACGCGCCTGAAGCGCCTCAGCAAACAATTGGTTACCAATACGCGAACGAGCAAGAGGTAGGACGAGCAAACAAGAAAAAAAACCTCAAGGCGACAGGAAAAATCAAACAAACTAAAACCAGACGATAAGAAAAAAAAAACAAAATACGATGCGCTGGGAAAGAGGACATTCGGTAAGGGATGAAAAAACCCCTAAACCGGTGCTCGCTGTGAACATCGGGCGAAATGGTGACAACTACACGATCTTACAGCGCCCGATCGACTGTTTATTAGATTAGAGCCTCACCTTCGAGGGCGCGTGGGACGCGCTAGGAACTAAGTAAGTTTTGTCCATTCGTTTGAGTAAGTCGATTTCGTTGATTATTGTTTGTCTTTTTCGTTTATTATTATTTTTGGCTTTTTACATATATAAATATAGTTGATTGTACGTAGACATTAGCCACACCCAAAACACAGGACTGCTTCACTTGCCATCCCGGGCGGGAGGTGATCCGCATCTTCCTTCCTACCTTTAAACGAGTAAGCATAAACAGTAAAAGATATACCTCTGCCATCCGGGGAAGACGCGGCAATGGTTACAGTAACGGTGGAGCCTCCAAACCGTCGTCGCAATCTACCGAAATCATTGTTACAAAACCCACACAGGACACACACGAAACACATACACTCATACCACGGTTGCGCCATTGCAGCCGGATTTGAAAATAGTGATAGTAATTAATAGTCAAAGTTAGTCAAACTCCGTCAGCACATTTTTCCGGTGCTGACAGCCCCTCCAGCAGCCCCCCCGGCGTTGGCCGGAAGAAGATAGTTTATTTTCCTTTCCTCAATCACCCAGCAAAGGATTTTTTCGGTTGAGCTTCCGTACCACCAGCAGGAGCAACAGCAGCATGTTGATTCGCCACAGGTTTTTAAATATACAACAGTACACTAGCGATACACGAACAGGATGTTATTGCAACTCGGCTACAATATTAACGTCAATCAGATGGTGCTATTTTTCCTATTGAGAACACATTTTTTAAACTGCACAATAGAACAACACCCAACTTCCCGCCACGGTCCCGATTTCTGCAAATCCTTGAGCCTTCCATGTTTGTGATGGAAGATATTCTTGTGATAGAAAACTCGGAAAAAGAGTAGCAAAGCGATGAATGAAAAGAGATTTAAAAAAATACACACACGTACGCATAAAGGGATTTAAAGAAAAGAGGACCGGGAAGAACTAGAGAATCAGGAAATAGTTAATCGTTCCCCACAACAAATCAATAGAATAAATCACTGAGGAGATGCGTAGTGCAATTGAGTTATTAAACAGCCGAGATATTCGTACACCGGAACCTGATACAGACATCCACACAAGTACATCCTCACACTGACATTATCATAATCAGATACTCCCAAAAAAGGTTCGTAGGAAGTTGAATGCCACGTTTGGCTCATGAATGTCGGGACCGATAACTATTTCTGCCCCAAAACTATAAACATGTTATAGCGTGTTACTGCTTGAATATCACTAATTAAAATGTTGTCAACAACCTTTGCTATGGAAGCAGTTACTTCAACATGCTTTCCAGCCTTCTACAACATTTTTATTTACAACATACCTGTTTGATGTTTTTCTCTATAAAATTTACTTTTAATAATCCTGAAGGAATAATATTTGTTGTGACAAATGCGGATCGAGGCAGGGGATGCGTTTATGTGTTAGGTTTAAGAGCTTAGCTGATAAGAGCGAGTTGTCGTATCGCTCTATCAGTAGCTCAGTTGTCCATCGTCGATACATGTATGTGCGTGTGTGTGATAGAGACGCCGACGCGGGAAACCATCTTTTTGTAATCTCTCTTCTTCGTCAACTCCCGCGTCGGTCGGACGTTCGTCGCTTCAACGTTAAGTTAAGTAATATATGTTAAAATAAAATTAGGTCACGTTAAACAAAAAAGAACACAACGTAGGGTTATTATTCAAACAATATTCTCTACCTGCACCTTCTCTTTGGTATTTCAAAATGATGAAATCGTGCAGATATATTATCGCACTCAAAGTTTTTTTTGCGACAACTACTACGAGCCGAATACTAAGAAAATTATTAATTTAAAGTCTTGTAAGCTTTCTAACAATGCGGTCACTGTATTCAGAGCGAAACATGGCGATCAATTTTGTACGAACACACCTTTTGAGAGTAGCTGTACATCAAACACTTTTCATCCCACTTAATGCTCCACCTCACCCTACTCGTAACAGTCGGCTGCAAGGGGGAGGCACGCGTTGGCAATAGTTTAAAATAAAACCGGAAAGCTGGCCATGCCGATCCGGCCATCGATAGAACAATATACAGTTGTTAATTAGTACCTACAGTATATACAGTTAAAGAATCACTTGCAGCGGGAAGCTTCATACCTGCTGCACTGTAATTAATTGAAAACCAAACAAACAATAGCACAGGACATGCCACTCGGCGCGGGTTTAAGTGGTGGCGTGATAACGTATTTAAAGCAAACAAACCACACAAACAATAGTCCGGTCCAAAACTGTTCGCACGGGGTTTTGGCGAGCGGTCGTTTCGCTCCCGTCGCCAACCCGCCCACGTGGGCAGCTCCTTTTCTTTTCTTCCGTTGGGACCTGACCACCAGCCGCCGGTCAAGTGCCTTGTAGCGTTCAATTTTTCTGTTCCAGAGACAGCAGACAACAGAACAATCAATACAATAGGAATCCAATACATATAGTAGTATAATGTGGCAGCGTGGCACCGAACGTGGTGGGCCGAAGGTAGCAGCAGCGGGTGAGGCATATCCTGGTGTCCTTCCATATATTGTTTCACCAGACGCACGGGTTGGTGTGGTGTGGAGTTTTTCTTCGTTTCCGGCTGGACCATACAGAACGTACCAGCAACACAAGAACCGAGCTGAGTAGGGCCAGAGCGCGGGGTTATGGTTTAGCTTGAGTTGTTTTTAACTGTTTCTTTTTTCTTTTCATTACTTTACGCAGAGTTAAATATTTGCCAGCATAAAATGCTGATCGTTAAATATGATTAGTCACGCAAAACAGAGAGATAAAACCAGGACGAAGTAGACGACAATGATGAGCAAGATCTTTAGTGCAACAAATTACGCGTGCCATGAGAGTGTAGAAAGGTGTGTATTGCAACAATCATTTGATAAAGAAGGAAAAGAAAAGAAAAGAAAAGAAAACATGTGTGAAAAAGGTTCGAATGCGGAGAAACAGGTGATGGTAAATGGATAACTGGAACGTGTGCCATGTCATTCAATCGATTACCAAAGGAGGACACCTTAACCGGTGACAGTTGGAAATGAATGGATGAATGAGCGAAAGGATTGAAAAGCCTGAAAAATGAAACGTATAAACAAACTCTAAACTTTTACTTTCATCGAGAGAAAAAGTGGACAACCGTAAAAAAAATGTCTAAAAAGGATGTTACGGTACATGCAAATCGCTGCGACAAGAGCCACGACGGCATAAGAGATGTTACGTTATGTTAGACAACAAGAAGTTGTACGACAGGAGAGGAACCAATCTCGAATTTAGACTTCCTGCGAGGAAGACAATGGGGGAAAGAAACAACCGCGTGCAAGAGGAAGGAAAAAGCAAGTGTTAAGGGAAGTCGAAAATAAGCAAAAGCAAAACAAGAGAGTGCAAATAACTACTACAATTTACTAATGCAACAGAACCTTCATTATTTTAGTGTTGGCATTTAAGGGTGGATACGCAAGGGCAGGGACAAACGCGCACACAGTGTGTGGAGGCAAGCAACCTGCACAGAGGTAGGGGGAACTCTTGTTTTGGCTCAGGATGTGCAAATTCCTCGACGGTATCGTGTCGTTTTCTCCTACGTTGGTTACTATGCTTTATATGGTTTTGACATCCGTTTCGTAGAGTGTGTCCCAGGTTAGGTTACCCTAAGTTAAAGTGCGCTGCTTAACGCAGTAGGTGCAGTTGTGAAATATCTGTATATCTAGTAACGGTTGCAATCGTCTGTGGTCTCGTGTGAATCAAATTTACCAAGTTTTAGGCTGATGATAACAAAAAGAAAATAAGGAAAACATAAAACAAACTTTATTTTTAATAGTAAACGATCGTGAAAAGGTGAGCGGCACGTGCAATGTTTGGCTATGCAAAATTATTTAACGAAAACGGCAAAGGGGCCCATAAAGTGACTAAGATCATGCAAACGAAAATTAAAAAACAAAACGGATGAATTGGAGCGAAAGGATCTGAGGGTGGGTGGCGTAGGGATTTGAAGGAATGAAAAATGGAACGATCGGTAGCAGGAATAAAATTATAGAGGGGAGATTGCATTTAGGTTAGTTATGACGTAAAGGCACATTTTACTTTCCTATAATTATTTATTTTTGTTTCTATTTTCGTTATTTCATCTAAAAACATATGTTCCTGAAAACAATTTATGAGAAGCATATGAGTGAAAAGCATTTTCTTTGACGATGCATGAAAAACAATCTGTGCATCGTACTTTCATGTTCGGTTACGAGATAAATGAACTGGAAGGAATACTTTTACTTGACCTTTTCAATTTATCAACTCAAATGTGTACTTTCCGTTTCGATTTATTTGTCTCTTCCTTTTCTTTTCTTTTTTGCTACTGACCGAAATGTGTACAAGCGTCAGCGTCGGGGTGGAAAACGTGGAAAACAAAACGAAAAAATCTGAAAGCGCAAGTAAAGGATGCAAAAGAACTGTGATAAAAAAATTTAAAACAAACAAAGAACACACGTGAGCACAAAACCACACATAAAATTAATGAATAGAGGGAGGTGAAAACAAAGAAGAAAACTAACATGAAAGTATTTCTAAATTAATGATTTTATTTTGCAAAAACTGTTTCGGAGTACTGCAAGGGAAAGTAACAAAAAAAATAAATAAGGAAACGGAACGCTAAACTAAATCTTTGGAAGCAAAAAACCAAAAAACGAAGGCAGTGAACGATGGGTTTGGTGAACGGAAGGAAATGAAAAAAACGATACAATCGAACTTTCGGAGTGAACAAAAAGAGTAACTGTTTAGGTCAAATGTTTAAAAAAATTTGTTTTAACAGATAGTATATACAAAGAAAAGTGATGTTTGGAATGAGAGGCAAAATTTGTCGTCGAGGCCCAACACGTAGCGAAAACCCAATCACACCTCACAAATCAACATAAAAAAACAATGGGTGGTGAGAGATTTATCGTGCGGACACGTCAACACGGCAGTGAGGTTCGAGCCAGGGGGGTTTCCCTCTACGAGAACGATGTAGAAATGATCTGTTTTTCTTTCGGTGAAACAAAAGGTGTTCAAATTAATGTTTCGGTTTGTATAAATGAAAAGAAAACATAATTCTAGTAGCTAAAAATTTTGACTGTGGTCGAGAAACGGTTTAAAACTTTCTCTGTCTCTCACTCTCTCTCTCTTTAGGCATAAACGAAGTATCAACACATTTTAGGCAATCAAAATTAATGTAATGAACTGTTTGACAAAAACAAAGGAAGAAAAAACACGAAGAATAGAAAGGATCAAATAGACTAATCGTAAAGGTAAAATGGAAAATACTCTCACGCGAAAAAGCTCTCACCCGATGCCTTTAGTTTATTTTTCGGCCTGGGAAATTCGGTGGATGGGGGAAGGTGTTTAGGTGTTATCGAAATTGAATTGTTTAGGCAAAGCTAAATTATCCGTTCCACTGGCCAGGGCACGCGTTACGCTAGTCGATGTCGTGCGGCATTTCGGAAAGGTTTCCAAAAACAAAAAATGGCGAATTGTGAAAGCAAAATGTTAAAACTAAAATCCATTATCTCCAACCGTAGTAGATTTTCATTCGAACGTTTGGCTTACATATACGATGGCGAAGTGAACGTTTTCCATCCATCCGGTTCTGCAAGCGCTCCAGGGACGGGAGGGATTTCCATGTGCCATGGGGAAGGTACAACATCTGGGATGCTAGCTTTTGGCCGTTCCTCTACTGCTGTCTATCACCTCTGTAAATTGTTTGCCGTAACGGATCCCTTTTTTTCTATCCAATTCGGGAGGAATCTCTAAGACGGTGCCTAGTTTGATTTGCATTTGATTTCAACCATATAAGCGTTTAAAATGTTTCCGATCCCAAGCTTCTATTATTCTTGGTATACGGTGGTAAGAGGAAGTAGAAAGATAGAAAAAAACAGCAGCAGCCCCACGCCCGTAAATGAATGATCGGATGATTGCAATATTACTTAGCGTGAAAAGCGTTTCACAACGTGTAAAGCCGTTTAAGTTGATTTCGAGCATTACGTATGGATTTAGCAATATTATTAAATATATGTTTATTCGTACGCGTAGGTTATGTTTAGTTTCACTTGCATTAAGTTTCTAATGTTAACGTTTTCAGTAATGCTAAGCAGTACCATAATAGAGTTTAGCGACAACGGTTGTTGTGGAATAAAAACTGCAGAGAAAAATTTTATTATTTTTATCATTTTATATTGTGTTGTTTTGTTCAGTTTGTATTTTATTGTTATCTTGTTATTCGTTTTACAGCTAGCTATATTTTACACATTTTTTTATTGATTTTGGGTTTGAAATAATTTTTCGAAGTTTTTAATTTAAAGGGATAACATTGTTTACACGATCAGAAGTACAAATACTGATTTATTTTGCAACTGAGAACGTAATGAAGTGTTTTAATATTTAATACTTGCAGTGAATAGCGCCTGGAAAGGAAACTGTCGAACTTCCAGCTCAACTTCCATTTTTCTTAGTTTGTTTTATCTTCCATTCTAGAAGAGTATGTACTTAATTATTTCGTTTTTGATTTACCTTTTCTCGGGCCATTGTAAACTGGGAGGGGAAATATTTGTTTTACATTTGAATGAATGATGTCTAACCTTCGCTTGGATAGCGACTGGGGGCGTGCTGGCCAAATTTAAATAATCGCCCGAGCGCCCCGATATGCGAATGGAGGACTAGAAGACTACTATCGAACGGTCCAAACCCAGCGGAAGTAAGATGCAGCAAAACTGCATACAAGTAAATTTATCAACAAACAAAGCAAACAAACAAGTATCGTGAAAATGTGTGTCTCTTCTATCCATAAACGTAGGTTTTAAGCAAAACAACAAGAGGTCTATCCATTAATATGTGTCTACTAAAGAGATTTACAGAAAACAGCTGCTCAAAGTTGGATGGTAGCGAGAAGAACGAGATACTATCAAATGACTTGGAGCCCTTATGAAAGCCTATCAAACATAACGGATTGCATATAAAGTCTTGAGAGGACAAAGAAGGTAGGATAATGAATCACACCCTCGAAATATCGTGGTTGCCGATACGGATCTCCACCACCACGCCATAGATCGATTGCATCGCCACCCCACAACCGGCGGTCCAGAATTGTTACTATGCACAGCTCGGCAATGCAATCGTAAACGGTAAGTAACATGGAAACATTACCCACTTCCGTAATGGTAATGAGAAAATCAGAGAGAAACGAAACAATCTTGAAAAAGCGAGGGGAAAATTTTAGGTGTAGAACCACAAGCACAACCGAAGGACATGCAAAATATTTGCAGAAAAGAGAAGCTTCTTAAACACACTACTATAAATAGCGTTGTTAACAAGAGATCATTTTTAAATATTTTATTAGGGAGAAGTGAAACGAAACGAAATAAACTGTGCAGCGAGAGAAGTAAAGAGAGTCTAAGAGACATGAACACGTGCACGCCTAAGAAGTGAGTCGTGTGATGCGAAACAATACAGGTACCGAAACCAATAACCCTTTGGATGAAAGGATCAAGAGATGGATGCCAGCATATGGATCATGAAGAGAAAAGTGAGAAAAGAAAACTGTAAGCAACACTAGCAAACAAATAATAGATCGTAAAACAACAAAACACATAATCAATATCCATAAAGAAGCAAAACAAACCAACAAACAAACAAACAAACAGCAACCACAGTCAGCCAGAAGTCGGTGCTCGATCGTCGGTAGCTTTATTGCGGTTGACCGATCGACTGACGTGCACCCGAATCGTTACAATACACAAACGGAAACAAAGCCAATAGCAAAGGGAAACTATTTTTGTTTTAATTTTTTCTAACATAGGTTTATTGTAAAGCAAATAATTATTGAACAGTTTCAAAGCAAAGCAGCGGAAAAGTTGCAGCAACAGAAGCAACCGAAAGCGGTGTCAGCTTCCTTCCGCCAATCCTACGCTCGGTTCACTGGTTTTGTGACGACAGCCGAGGGATGGGAGGGAATGTCCTGTGCTGCTAACATACACATCACACAGTGCCAGAGTTTATATTTAAACGCCACAAAGCTAGCTCAAAGCATTCCCCCGACGGTGCCACGCACCGTCCTGGGGAGTGTCCATATTTACAACGTTTAACAATGAGAGGAAAACCAAACGACAAGACAGAACGGAACTAAAGAAAAAATAAAAACAAACAAAACATACAAGCCACAGAAATAGAACAAATAATAATTAAACAAATGTTATATTAAATACAATAGCAGCTCACCAAAGGTGGGCAAAACCCAAACCAAATCCAATCCGAAACAAATCTGCAGGATAATAAACTGAAAACCTACAAAGTGAAACCGTCAAAATGAACGAACGAACAAACGTACGAACGAACGACAAACGAACACATCAAACATGCCAACGGACGACTAACGACTGACGCAGAGAGTATAACAATAAAACAATAGTTCAAATCAGCAGTTTAAGCAAAAGAATTACAACTTCACAAACAATAAAATAGCATAAAGAAATAAACCGAATGAAAGCAGATACTCCAACACACAAAGCACATACACAACAACACACCGCAAAACAAGTATCACTCTTTCGCAGAACCACTTCCGGCAATAGATATTTGGTACACGATGAAAAGGAAAACATCCATGGAAGCAACAATTTAAGGGAAGAATAAGAACTGTGTTTCTATTTAATGTTGTTAAACGATATTTAACAACCATTCGACTACCGCCAGACGGTGATTGCTTTGGCGTTGGAAACTACCGAACGGCAACACGGCCTTGGGCGTCGCCATAGCAACCACACCGGAAATGGCGCATATCGAAATGGTGGTGAAAAACTTTGGACACATTTAGACGACCGATAAGTTTCGTTCGAAAATTGGTTCATTTGTTCAATCATATTTTTTCAGTTCCACTCAACAACCGAAAAACCGTAAGCAAACCATACTCATACGTTGAGCAAAGTGAGGTGAAGGAAAATGCAGAAGAAAGCAAAAGATTCAACAACTAAGCAACTGGAAAAGCGAAGAATTTTAGGAAATAACGCAAGGTAAAACAAAAACATGGTGACAAAAAGGGAATAAATGCAGCAAACGTCCGTAGTTGTAACACCGTACGGACAAGTTTGCAGATGCTTAACGAATAACGAAGCATTTTGAATAAAATCAGTATGTCTCTCTAGCAACAGTGATCAGGGCAATCTTTGGCAGCACATGTTTTTCGGGATAATCGCGCACTGAAAACAAAAAACGGGGCAAGCAAATGTACGATGGCGTAAAACTAGTCTCGGAACTTCTCTCGGTAGTATCTGGCACACGGATGAAGGGAAAAACAATATATTAAGCAAACTCACGCCCATGGTACAGGTCTGCAAAAACCGACACCATTTTTCCAACAACGGCGTGCAATCCATCCGACTGCTGTAACGAAATCGAAATGAAAGAATACCCAAGCATGTTACAGTGGCGTAAAAACTGAAATCGTTTACAAAATGGGCGACTTTGTAAAAAACCAAACTCAAACAAAAACTACATTACGCGGAACCAAAAATTGAACAGCAAATTCGAAGTCATGTAAAATTCAGCAAATTCAAAAAGACAAAGTGTATGCTAGCATAAAGCATTAAAGAAAGTAAGTAAAACTAAAGCAGTGAAACACATACTGCAACTAAGCATGTTTGTAACCGTCAATAGTGTTTCCATGCATAGACGTAATAAAGATGATTGAAGAAAAAGAAAACAAATTAAAAAGAAACTATCTTACGCATACACGGACACGGAGTGTGAATGTGCTCACCATACATAAATATAATAATTTTAAATGAAACTAACAAAAATGCATCAAAAAACGAATTCATTACCAAAAAAAAAAAACGAAAGGATAAAAATTACAAAACATATTAAAATGATCTGAATCGTTGTAACTGTTCCCTTATAAGATAGCTCGTATCCATTCCACGATCACCCATTTGGCAGACGAGTGGGGCACAGCAAATGCCGATGGAATCAACAAGGGAAACGGTATAGGTTTGACGAAAGGTGGTTATTTAAAAAATCAACCCACATCCACTGCACAGTGCAGCGGCAAAGAGCAACCAATTGGAACAGAAAGGAACGACATAAAACAGATGCAAGACAAATGCTCGTATCAAGGCCTCCAGGGTTCGCCTGAAGGCGTGGGGAAAAAAACGTAAAATCTCATCATCTCATGAATATTAATTATGTATAACAAAATGAAAAAGCAAATGAAAGTAATGGTAACGAAAGTAAATTCCTATAATATTATATTTGATCGAAGTCAAGTCAAACCAGCAACCAAACACACAAAAAGTAATTTAAATTGAAACCAAACCAAATTGATGCTAAAGAATATCAAAGAGCAAAAATAATTGTGAAAATTCTGAAACAAAATTGTAACAAAAGTTTAAAAAAAAAGAATAAACACAAACACAACACATACACAAACAGATACAGATACAAAGAAACATACACACACCTACACAGAAATACATACGAACATACATTCACATGTCTTTAGATGAACAGAACAAAGGAAAATGAAGAAATAAATCAACAAAAAGAAGACCGTCTTTTAAAATGTGTTTCATTGTAGTTTTTTTTGACTAATATTGAGAAAACTTAAAAGACTCTTTCTTTCACATCGCCAAAAACATTCGAAATAAAACATCAATTGTTTTCGCTTTGCTCTTCTCTCGTTTTATATTTTCAGTTAAACTGGACCATACGGTGGATGTTACATACTGCATACACTTCTTGTTTTTTACTGTTTACATTACTTCTGTCACATTTTGCATCAATCACAAAATATTTCCTTCTATTTCAAATCCCACACGTTCCTTTATATACTTATAAACTGCATTAATGTAATGAAAAAAGGAGCATTAACCTCAAAATGTTAAAGAATTTGGTTTGGAATATTCAATTCATATTTAAAGTTACATAAGTGCCGTCACTGAGGAATTCTCAACGGGTTTCTCCAATAGCTTAATTAAAAGATTACAAATATCATAATTCCATTAAAACATATTCCCAAAGTAAGTTTGTATCCTGCTCTCAACTTTTTTTTTCGTAAGTTTCCTTTCTATATCTTATTACTTTCCATTCATTCTTTTTCTTTTTTTTATTTTCTTGTTAATTCTCATTTCCCTCCAATCCCGTACATTTCCTTATGTTGCTTTTTGAAGGACTATGTTACTGTTTTTATTTTCTTAAGTTTTAGTTGTGTTCATAATTTGTAATATATCTTTATTCTTGTTTAAAAAGTACATACATATATGTATAAATATTTCCTTATACTTTTCTTAAGTTGTCGTTTTTAGTTAAATATATTTGTTCTCTTCCGTTCATGACTTTTTTTGTTCATTTTTTTCTTTTTTTTTCATGCTCCCTCACCTTGCTTGTCATTTACAAACTTCAAATCATGCAAAACTAACGGAAAACTATCTGAAACAATTTATGGAATATTGAATCAAACATAGGTTGTCTGAGAGCTAATTTTTTTTTAGATTATGTGAATACGACGTTGCTGCTATGAGTTTATACCTCATTTTACACCAGTTTTATCTATACAGTAATCATGTTTTGCATTCATATGTTTTTATGTAAATATCTCTAATCGTGGGGTGATGTTATTCTCATGCACATATATTTTTGGGGATGAAACTGGTCATCGTAATGATTTTTCTGTTTTTTTTACTTCTTTTTTTCCTTTTTTTAAGTATCCGATGGTCATTTCATTGTTTTATTTCCGTTAGCAGTTGGTTTATACGAAGCACATTATTCAATTTTAGCAACAAGTGCTATTTGTTACACTTGTTGAGTCGTTTGTTATACAATCTGTAATTTACTCGGGTATCGGGAACATGCTCGTGGATAAGACTAAAAAAATACGCCCCCACAGAACTCTTACGTCTGCACGATTTTTGTCTTTAAATGCAACCATCACACCGCGTGGGTCGATTCGATTGATTAATTTATTTATCCTGCAAAACGTATCCGGTCGTGACGATTATATCGTATGTTTTTCTCGAAGGATGCTTCCTCGGCTTTAATTCGCAAAGCAGATCAACACCTTTTCCTCCTCTCTCGAGCGCCAATTACTTCCGAACCCGCACGGTTTGTATTCACACCTCACCATTCCTGTTACAAAAATGTAAAATGCATATAAATGTGCAGCTACACGTTTTACAGTTTTATATATTTATATTTTTATGTTTTAGGTTATATTTGCCACCTAGTTGGTACATTCGATAGAAGTTGTTCTATGTCATTCTGCCGTTTGCATTGCCCGATGCAATCATTTGTTTGAAGTGTGTTTAATCGTACTGGTGAGCATTTATGTGAGTTTTGTAGTGTATTTTCAAAATTGGTATATTTTAAAAGGATGTAGACTGCTTTCCTACAATTCCTGTAACCGAAAGGACCAACACGACCGTGAGGATGAGAACGAAACAGTTCGGTAAATTATGATTTTTTTTTACAAGAAAAACCCCCCAAACAAACTCAATAAGCTCCCCAACGCACAGAAACTAAGGATTGGAACGAAAGAAAACTAACCAAGAAATATTCATTACTGTGATATAATTTATTTTAGATTCATCATGCATGCTGCATTCAAATGTTTTAATTGTAGATATATAAGATATAATGCTAAACGAAGTATAAAGTAGTAGCAAATTAGTTTCACATTAAATAAGAAACGAAATAAAATAAGCATACGAGTGAGTATAGAATTAAAGTAAAAGCATAAACAAATCCAAAGTATGTTCAATTAAAGCAACATTAATAGAACAAAATTGTCAATATGACCTTATGTTTCCTAGGGACATTATGTTGTTTTTCTTCTGTATGTGTGTGTATGTGTGTGTGTTCATCATCATATGCGTTTGATTTGTGAATATATGTGGTTATAAGTGTACATATGGATTTTTATAGTGAATCACCATTCGCTCTAGGTGCATACTAGATCCCGTTCCTCATACTAACTCCTTCTGTACACATATGTTGTTTCTTGTTTTTCTCCGTCTCTTCCTATTCCTTTTCACGCCGTACGATAATAGCTTAACCATCCAGCAGTCAAATGATGGGCTGTATTATAATATTACTCACGTAAGTTATTTGCATATTTTGTCCATCTGTGTCACACAGGTGCCGTGTTTGTGTATGTGTGTGTATGTGTGTAATTTTTTTTTTTCAATTTTCCTTTGTTTTCCTTTGTTTTCCTTTGCTTTTAACATTACAAATCATAAGTAGACATAACTTTTTTGCGTTTTTTGTAATAGTTTTTCCTTTTTTTTTTCTTTTGTTTTTGTTTAAACTAGTTTTGCTTCGTTTAACCTTTTTTTACGTTTTAACTTAATCGTTTCATTGTTGTTAGTACTACTACCATGTATTATACCCATTTTCGGTTTTCTACGTTTCTGTTTTTTGTTGGGTTCGCGCTGTTGCAAATAATTATTTATGCTTCACACACCGACCTTGCTCCCGCGGGCATGATTTAAAATTTTACCTTTTTTTTCTTTTCACCTTTTCATCTGTTTCATTTTACACTTTTTATGTTCTTTTGTTTTCTTCTTCTTCGCTATTGTTGTTCATTATCATATCGGTAGGTGCAGTTTCTGCTAGAGTAGAAAGAAATGCAGTCCTTGAATAGGGCGTAAAAGAGGCCAGACTTGCAGCGATCTGACGGCAACGCAGTTTTTGTTTCTAGTTCATATCGGAGGGTGAGCTAGTTTTTGCGGTGGCAACTAAAAATTCCTATTATTCAACGATCGAAAACGAGTGATTCTTTAGTTGCTTTTACGACATCTGATGGGATCGGTTCGCCATAATGTTGATTCTTCTCAACGATAAGCAAAGTTCGATCTTTCAGCTGTGCTTTTAAAGAAAATAGTTGTACAATCCTCCGCTGGTCTTCGCGCCAAGGTTGCGTAACGGTGCGAATGGATCCGCACTGCTGTTACTGTTGCCATTACCACCACCACCACCACCACCGCCACCTGCACCATCGTCCATCGAGCCGTCAGACAGCTCCATCTTGCCGAGCTGCTGTTTGAGGCTTTCCATACCAGCATGCTGTTGGCCATGTTGCTGCTGGGACGCAAAGTGTTGGTGCTGGTGATGCGCATGTTGTGGATGCGGTAGATGGTTACTGTTGCTGCCATGCTGCTGATGGAGATGATGCTGGTGGTTGCCTAACCCCATCCCCCCTCCTCCACCAGCTTGTTGTCCTTGACTCAGTACACTGGCGTACGTTGCGTGGGCCGAAGAGGAGACGGGCGGCATTCCCGAAGGACCACCACCTCCTCCACCGGTTGAACCACGCTGGGATAGTAAATGATCATCATGTAGCGACGACTGTCCCATGCCACCCGACTGCTGCTGTTGCTGCTGAGCTGTAAGATGCTGCATATAACTCCGACCACCCAAATCGTGCTGTTGTTGTAATTGTTGCTGCTGCTGTTGTTGCTGCTGCAGTAATCCAGCAGCGATATTTTGTATCGAGCTGTATCCAGCGTTACCCTGGAATACTCCATTCTGCTGCTGCTGTTGTTGTTGTTGCTGCTGATCGAGCAAAGGATTCCCGCCATACTGATTGCCACCGTTCGTAGAGCCTGCACCACCGGCCAGACCGGAGCCGAAGAGATAGTTTTGCTGTGACATTTTAGGCTCCAGCAACTCCACGAGCGACGGCTGTAGTCCGTAGTGCTGGGCGTGAGATTGCTGCTGTTGCTGATGCTGCTGCTGTTGCTGCTGTGGATGCAGATGAACCGAGTCAAGCAGATCCGGCGTGGACGAGTTGATCGAGTGGGCATTCGACGAGGAGGAGGTCGTAGCGGTAGCACTTGCACTGCTAGTACTTCCACCACCACCACCGCCACCGGCGTTGCCCGGTAGATAGTTTTGTCCCGCCTGGCGACGGTACAGCGGTACCGATTGCTGCTGTTGACTCGTCTGCGACGGTCCGATGAGGGAGGGAATTTCGGGGGCCACCAGGGTCGTCGAGAGGTTTGCGAATAGTTCTGTCGGCTCAAGCATGGCTTTTCCACCGCCAGGACCTGGCTGATGAACCGCCGCATTGACTGACGATGCACTGTGCAATCCATTCACCAGCACATTCGAGTGCATTCCTCCTCCTCCCACACCGATGTTGGCCGACCCACCACCACCACCGCCACCACCGCCACTTCCAGTGACACCGAGCAGCAGCGGATCCTTCAGATTGGGGTTGAGAATATTGTCCAAGAAGAGATCGGCTTGCGATGATAACGGTCCGACCGATTTCGGCATTCCGTGCTGCTGCTGCTGCTGTTGTTGCTGTGATAGCGATAACGATGTAGCTGTCGGCTTGATCGCATTGGCAGCCGCCACAGCCGTCGGTACCTGGCGCAGCACGTCGGTGAACTTGTTGGCTGATTCGAGCCCTTTCGTTTCCATCAGCTTCATGAACCAATAGTACTGGAACTCCTTCGTCTGCATCGCCATATCGAAGTAGCTCATGTTCTGCGGGAGCAGATGGTTGAAGTCGGTGAGGCCACCATTCGCGGGACCTCCAATGCCGCCGCCGCCGCCACCGCCACCGAAATGCTGCTGAAGGCCCGGTACAGCGGAACCGCCCGGACCGAGAACGGCGGACATCTGCTGCTGCTGCTGCTGGTGCTGCAACAAATGTGCCGAAGATGACACCGGTGGCAAGTGTCCACCGGAGGTCAGCTGGGCCGGTAGAAGCCCGCCAGCGACCTGCTGCTGTTGCTGCTGGTGCGACGCTATGGGATTGCGCAGCTCGGGAAAGTGAACGTTCTGGAGAAACTGATAGTCGCCCGACTTGTCCAGCGCGTACTGATCGGCACCGGTGGCACGCGCGTGTAGGGCTGCGCCCCCAGCGCCCGATGGGCCGCCGCCAAGTTTCTGTCCACCGCCCGCGATCGATAGCTGCGGCATCCGGTTCGACATGGCCATCAGCTCGCTTTGGATGCTGGACATGTAAAGGTCGGTCGATTGGCCACCACCGACGAAGTGGCCCTGCTGCGCGTTCGAAGGTGCCACCTGTTGCTGCTGCTGCTGCTGGAATCCACTCGGGCTGATCGGGCCACTGTTCAACATGGGGCGTATGTGGTGGTTTTGTTGCCCCGCTCCCGACCCCTGCTGCTGAAGTCCACCCATATGCGGTATCGCCTGATGGTACAGCCCAAAGCCACCACCTTGTTGTTGCTGCTGCTGCTGGGCCTGGGTTTGCATGAGAGTGGCCTTGTTGGGTTGTTGCTGTTGCTGCTGAAAGTAGGACAACGGAGGTAGTCCTCCGCCCAGTGGTGGCGGTGGTGGTGCTTGGCCCGCTATCGTTGGACTACGCATCGGTGGCGCTATCATCGGCGGTGGTGGTCCCGGGCGTCCCAGTCCCATACCGAGCGGGTGCGAAACCGATTGGCCACCACCCTGTGCAGCCGCCGCCGCCGCCGCGAGCTGGGGCCGTATCGATGGGGGAGCATTCTTTTGTGCCAAACGCCAACCGGGCGGTGTGTTACGCCCACCCGGTGAGGCGACCATCGGAAAGTTGCCACCTCCGGCCGCCGATGCTGCACCCCACAGGTTCGGCGGATTCTGATTCGGTGGGGCAAGGTTCGGTGGAAGCGGAGGACCACCACCAAGGGCCGCGGAAGGATGCGGAGGAACCATGGTTGGGCCGCGGAGCTGTTGAGGCTGCTGAGACGATTGTTGTTGTTGCTGCTGCTGCTGTTGCTGTTGTTGATAAAAGTAAAGAGGGTTTTGATAAGGAAACTGTTGCGACTGTTGTTGTTGTTGCTGCTGTTGCTGCTGTTGTTGCTGCGATTGCATATGTTGCTGGAGCATCGATGGTTGTGCAACCGGTCCTTGACCGCCCGCACCAAGATGGCCGCCGGTTGAAGAAGCCGGTCCCATGAATGGAGCGATCGCTAGCGGATTACGCATAAGTGCGGCAGCTGCGGCGGCGGCGGCCGGATTCGGTACACCACCCAGTCCACCGGCACCAGCTACTGCGCCTGCACCACCTCCCAGTGGATAGGTGGGTCCTCCGACGGGATTGTGATGAAATGTCCCGCCTGCCTGCTGTTGTTGCAGCTGTAGATGTTGTTGCAGAGGATGCGGGGGTACTTGCTGTTGTTGTTGCTGCTGCTGTTGCTGTTGTTGCTGATGTTGTGGTTGCTGCTGTTGCTGCGACTGCTGACCACCCACTTGATGTTGATGAGATCCGTGGCCACCTGGGTTGAGAGTTCCACCCAGTCCACCCACCGCTCCATGATGTCCAACCAGCGCCGAATGATGATGAAACTGTCCTCCGATCATCGACGCACCGGCCGACGACAAGCCGGGCCCTCCACCACCCAAACTGGCCGCCTGATCCCGAAGGTACGCTTCTCCTTGTAGCGCACGCGGGATAAACTCCGGGGCGAGCGGATTCAGGACGTACGTTTTCTTCAACTCCACCCCGTCCAGCTGCGAGCGCAACAGGGACCACGTGATACCGAAGAGGCTTTTGTTTTGGTAGCAAATTTCGATGAATCGCTCCCACACCTTCCGGCAACGGCCGATCGAGCAGAGGGCAACCGGATCACCGACGACCGCCACCAGGCTTTGGGCGCGCGTGATCGCCGTGTTGAGCAGCTTCGAGTTCGAGAGAAACCCGTAGTCCACCTCCTCGGCCGAACTGGAGCCCTCGTTTGCGTTCGCATTGCACGTGCGCCTGGTGCGCACGGTCGACAGGAAGATCGCCCGGAACTGCTTGCCCTGCACGTTCGCCACTCGCTCCACACTGATGCCGCCCATGCGCCGCTTGCGCAGCTCCGAGCGTATGCGGAACACCTGATCGGCGTACGGGGTCATGATGCCGATGCTCTGGTCGTTGATCTTACCCCACGCGCTGGGCCACTTCTTGCGCAGCTCGCACACCCGCTCGACCACCTCGTACACCTCGGAGTTATTGTAGAACGCGGTCGAGTTCTTGTCCTGCACGTCCTCGCCGCGCGTCGTAAAGAACGTCAGCGGGTAGAACTTCTCGTGGCGTGGCTGCTTGCCGGACGCGATCAGCTTCTGCTCGTAGAACAGCTCGGACGTGAACTTGATGATGGCCTCATGGGCGCGATAGTTTTCGCACAGCAGTATCTTGCACGGGAAGTCATTCGGATAGTGATCGTACAGGCGCTCCAGGAGCGACACGTGCAGCTTGCGCTCCTTGGCAAAGTTCGAAAACAGCTCGGGTGACATCTGCATGTGATCGCCGGCCAGCACGATGCGCGTCTTCTCGCCCGCCAACGCCAGCGGCATGATCGCTTCGCACTCCATCGCCTGGGCTGCCTCGTCGAGGAAGATGTGCGTGAAGTGGCCCTTCGGTAGGTCCAGCGAAGCCAGCTCCATCGAGATGTTGAGCGTTACCACCACGATGCGGTGCTTCATGATATCTTTCACTGTAGGTCGCCGGAAGTTGCGCATGTTGATGTTCAAATCGACCAAGCAATACTAAAAAGAGGGGAATAATTTAAGTGCACGTCTCAGCTTATTATCGACGAATCTTTTATGAGAAATCTCGTTAGAAGTAACGACATGCCCCAGCTATAAGCCGATTTTAACGATAGTTGTCCCCCACCCTAACTGTCTATTGAATCTGAAATGACCACCGACGATTACTATGGCAACGTGAATATTTCATTGATTGTCATGGTAATTTGACTTTTTGACTAGGTAAAGCAGGGGTCAGCAAAGTCCGGCAAAGCATTTAAAAGTAGTACCCTTTTGTAAACATTAAATTATCGAGTAAAGTATCCGGCCCGCGCTCTCGGTTTTCTTTTAATCTTCTGACCCTTTTTAGGAAATGTATGCCGACCCCTGAGCTAAAGGTTCAGGTTCAAAGGCTGAAAGGTTAGCAAGTTTTTCTGCGCAACCATTATTTCGACAATTCTTTACAAAATTCCTTACAAACATATTTACATTATGTGGGAGATCATCGCATCAATTTCTGGAAGGATATAGGACATCGGAAATTCTTTTACGGATATAGTTGAAAAAATCACCCGAGAAATCGAAAGTGCTCCTCCGTTCGAAAATATTGGACGTAGGTTCGAGGGTCTTTCTAACGTGTGTTTTACTCTAACAACATACACCCACCACCTCGATACCATGAAATATAACAAACTTGCAATTTTATCCAACATTTCTCGCTGTTCACAGATATAAATAAATATTTTAATTACTATCAACTAGAATGAGCATGAACATTTGATTTTGCCTAACTCAACTCACCTTCTGCACGATACTGTTCACCGTAGCCACCCAACGCTTGTGGTAGTAGACACGCAATGGTTTCGCCTCGGTCATACCCTCCTCGACCCACGGGTGCAGATAGTCCTTGATGTACAGATCGGCCGCCGAGTTCGAGTGGGTGCAGATTAGTATCTTGGTCGTATCCTGCAGCAGCAGCTGCTTGATCGCTTGCGCCAGCGTGTACGTTTTCCCGGTGCCGAACGGTCCGATCAGCAGAATTGGCGGCAGTGCCACGTTGATTGGCGTCGTTATGGCCATCACCGCCTCCTTCTGCTTCGAGTTCAGCTTCGGATCGAGCGACGAATCCCACTGGCGCTGGGGAGTCCACGGTATGCTCGGCTCGAGAAAGATCTCCGGAAAGATGATGCGAAAGTCGGCTATCTTGTCGATCGCCTGATGCCACTCGCAGTACGTCAGCCGGTTCGGTTGGAACTGAATGTCGGCGAGGAACTCTGTCTCCGGCTTCAGGCCCAGTCCGGCTACCGCCTTCGCCGACACCTTCATGTAGATCATATTTTTGCCCTTGTCCTCGATTACCGCTTCGTACACCTTGCGCTTTTCGCCCGCCGGTGGCGTCTCCTTGGCCGCCGCAATGTACACCGCCTGGCAGTTGTTCAGGATGAGCCGCCCGGCCGAGGTGTCCTCCGAAACGTCCTTGCCAAGCTTCATCAGCGCAAACAGTTCGCCCGAATGCGAGTACTTGGCCGTGCTGGTGGCCATGCCGCTCGGCGTGAGCAGATAGTTGGTGACGATCGAGAGGCGCGTGGTCAGGTTGTAGCGCGCTATCTGCTCGTACCGGGCGATCTCCTCCACGTACAGCAGCTCGTGGATGCGGTTGCGGTAGTTGTTTCGTGTCAGCTTTTTCTCCGTGATCGTCGACTGCGTCAGCACGAACGTGGACGCCTTCGGAAGCGGATAGTGCGTCAGCAGGTCCTTTTCCCGCTCAGCGTCAGCCGTGTACGCCGGCGTTTGCATGTGCGGTATCGGTGCAGTGGTGAACTCGAAGATATCCGAATTCGTCTCATCCCAGCGTTCTGCAGTCGACATGACGATATCCTTCTTGATCTCCTGTATCTTGTCGACCTCCGTAACCGGCACCACGTCCACACAGATGTGCTTCACCAGCACCGGCTCGCGGCCAAAGTCAAACACCACCGTCTGCCGAAACGTGCCGTAGATTTCGGTACTGAAGCCCACCTTCACACGATGCTCCAGCAGCAGGGCACTGGTCCCCCCGTCGCCCTTGTCGGCGGCGGCGGACGGAGCGACCCACTCCTGCTCCGAGTTCAGTTCCACCTCCGATGCGCGTTCGGGTCCGCTTTTGCTCCCCGCAGAACCCTTTTTCGGGCCACCGGGTGCGCCCCTCGGTTCACCCGGGCAGATTTGCTTGATCACGAAGTGGTTCCGGTGCGCGTCCTGGAGCAGCGCAACCGCCTTCAGGTAGCGCTTCGATTTCAACACGAACGACCACTCGCGCTTGCTCACTTTCGACGAGATGGTGGTGACAAGATCGTGCGAGCAGCTGTCCTCTACGCCCTCCACCTTCTCGCGCATCACCTTGTCGGGGCTGGGTGCCTGCACCCAACGCTCCAGCAGCTGCTCGGTGTAGCTCTTACCGTACAGCTCCTTGTCGCGGGCTCGCTGGAGCTTCTTCTTGCGGTACTCGAACCGTTCCTTCCACTCGTTCAGCTCGTCGACGCCGTGCGCTTCCACACACTGGTTGCCGTAGCTGCAGTTTTGATTATCCTGATACTTCTCGCACAAGCTGTACAGCTCCGCAACGAAACCACGCGGCGGTGGGCGCCACTTCCAGTCACGACCTGCCATTGAAAGGGGAATAACCATTGATTAGCTAATGCAATCTTTAACACTACAGACAACATGGTACATTTGACTTATCTAAGGATGGAGTCCAATTTCTTGGACTGTATGGTTTGTTTTTCGATCTTTGAGGTTTATTTATGAGGTTATTTTTCATGATAAAAATTCGAAACTATTTTTATAATATATCCATTTGTATTGGCTTTCTTGTGTTATTTTCACATGATCTATGATGAGGTGCAAATATACTTAAAAGTGACCGTTTAAAAGAATTATGGCCTGGTCAACATGATTCTCGGAAATGGTCGAATGCGGAACCTTCAATGGTGCTATGGATTTTACTGTGTTTTTTTTTAATATTCTGCCGATTTCAAGATATTAAAAATTAAAATTTCGTAGCGGTCAAAATGATCGCTATTTGGATTCTTTAACACAAGTGAAATAACTTTTGGGTATCGAGTATGTGTTTGTAGGAAAGAGAGCATCATGGAAACATGAGAATTCTTTTTTAAAACCTACCCTCATCCGACATGATGATGTTCTGGTGGCTTTCAGTTTGACAGTGCGCCCGCAGCTCGGATCGATCTGCGAACGCCATCGTACAGTAGACACAGGTAATACTGTTCAGTTTGTCAACCGACATCGATTTGCTGGTCGTACCGGTCGTGGCTCCGGCGGTACCCGAAACCGATTTCTCCTGTCCACCAGCCGCTGCAGCCTTCTGCGTCTCCTTGCTGTTTGTTGTTTTCTCCGAGACGTTGGTCATCTTGCTTCCACCGCCACTTTTACCGCCGGCGTCCACTACGCGAGATCCACCAGTTCCGCCCGATCCACGATCGCTGGCGGAAGCTTTTTTGTCACTATCACTGTTCGCTTCATTGAATAAATTACAGTTACTATCACTAGTTTTGCTATCACTGTTGCTACTGCTGTTAGTGGATGACGCTTTCGACAGTTTGCCTCCAGCCGCCATCGTCGTGGGTTCTTTCCGCTCAACGCTGTCCTTTCGTTTGTCATCGCCGGTAGACGAACTGGTCGGTGTAGACGCTGCTCCCGGTGGTTTTTTCTGCCCCTGACTGCCACCGCCCGACCGTTCAGTCCCTCCGCCCTCCATCGGCGGGGTGCCAGAAACGGCCTGCTCCCCGTTGCCAATCTTCAGCTGGCCCTCTATCTGACAGAGTTGCTTCGTGTAACGGTCCGGAGGCAGATTGTTGAGGATAAGATTTTCCAGCTTGGTCTCGATCTGCTCGTACTCGTCGTTCAGCGAGGAAAGTGAGGAAACGGTCGACGAAGTTGGACTCGGCGTGACTTCACTGGCCACGGCATCCACCACCGAACTATGGTTGGCTCCCTCGGCACCCCGTTCGGATCCGGCTCCCCCACCTTCCGCACCCGGCGATGAACCACCCGACGATGACGAGGACGACGTGGCCATCTGCAGCAGCACCCTCAGGCGGTCCAGATGGCGCCCGATGTCTTGGTTGGCGCTATGACTGGCGATCCATTCCTGCAGGATTACTTCCGCTTCGGCAAACTTTCGCTGCTTGAACAGGGAGTGTATGAGACGCTTGCGTACCTTCGACTCAGTACTGGCATTTCCGACACCGTTGTTCCCCACCGGTGACGCAACACTGCTGTCTGCATTTCCGTTAACCGATGTTGTCGTATTGGTGGCTTTTCCAGGCAAACCCTTGCTGCCGGAGGTTCCTGTTCCTGTTGGCTTTGATTGCGCCGAGCAGGATGAAATCGTCGACGTCGAAGAGGACGGTGTAGGGCTACGAGATTCGGCGGAAGAAGACGATGACGATGGTGCAACGCATCCGTTGTTGTTGGTGTTGTTGTTGCCGCTGGTGTCCTTTCCGCTCTCCCCGAGACGTAACAACTTAAGCAACCGATGGCAATCTTGCGTCACTTGATCGTACTGCTGCAGCTCCAGACAGCACTCGGTGCGACCGTACAAACACGCGATCACTTGCTCCTTTGAGTGTCGCCGTCCCGATGCAGATGTTGGGTCATTAACGGATGCTTCTACAATCGTATCGTAGATGTCTAAAAATACAGAAACAAACTCATTACTATCCTGAGGCATACCATTCTGCTTATCGTAACATTTTTACTGTAGGGGTTAGTTTGAGTTAAGATCGCCGCGTCACGTAGTACTAGCAGTACTAATGTAAAACAGATGTTGGAATGAATCATATTTTACGACATCGACGGACGGCACCAAGATTCTTAGGCAGTCTGTCCCATCGACGAGCATTTAATAGTGTGTTGAATTGGAAAAATTCGTAAACTTAAAAAAGAAGTATGCTTTAGAGTGCTTTATAAAGCGAAGGTGATCTGTAATCGTTAAAAGATTATTGAGCATTGCTGGCTGCAATTTAAACTAGTTTACCTTTTGCCTTTTGCCACAGTCGGTTCCGGAGGTACTCGTTGGC
The DNA here is from genome assembly GCF_943734705.1 of Anopheles coustani. Classification (NCBI taxonomy): domain Eukaryota; kingdom Metazoa; phylum Arthropoda; class Insecta; order Diptera; family Culicidae; genus Anopheles; species Anopheles coustani. Next base: position 66,353,932 of record NC_071288.1, on the reverse strand, counting down.
TTGCGACTCGGTCATTGCTTTTACTCGATCGTTACCGCTGCGCACAATGCAGCGATCGAGTGGCCCTTCTCACGACCGGTGTGTGAGTAAGACGCGGATTTACTTTCGCTGTTACAACGACGGCGGCGTCTGCGACGTGTGGAACAGGAAGCTGGCAACAGTTTTACGGCGGCAACGGAACGCCACTGGACACTCATTCGTTCCGCTCCGTACCGTTCCCGTCCCGGATCCAACCGAGGGAAGGTGGAGTGCTGAGGGGACGGTAGACTAGCGCGGAGGTGAAGCTAAAGGATTCCAACTAGAAGGATCAATGGAAGGCGTTCAAATCCACCTCGCCTGTCCCACAACTTCCGACGCTGTTGATACGGTTATCTCCCGGTATGATCACCGGATACGGTCGCGTTTGTTTTGTGATGGTTCCAAACGCACAGCTTCACACGGACGAAATGCACTCCCGCAATCGTACACTAAAACACACGAAACACACCTACAAGTAGTACGGCTAGCATTAGTTGCTACACTTAATGTACGTTTTTGCTATTCGATTTCTACAATCGAATAACGTTTTCTAATCCGTTATCGTTTTCCCGACGGTCCAGTTCAATGCTACGATCAATATACACTGCTTTTATGCCTCGCCTTCCCCGCGGACGACGATCTCTGAAAGTGAAGGAAGAAGAAGAACGGAAGTATAGACACCATTAGGTGCTTCAGAGGGGATGCAGAAAATGTCCGCAATATGATGATCTGAGGGTTGTTTTTGCGGTCGTGTGATTTTGTCGCCGGATGCGCTATGCAGCATACTCGCGGCGTCAATCCAAGCAGGAACACAAGAAAGTGTTGCAAAACTAGAAGTAAAAAGTTCGCCCCAATAGCATAGTGTCTCTCCCACGCCAGCTATGATGTGTAAGTTGTTACCGCATCGCTTTCCGGCGTTATAATTCTAGCCGATTCTGGCTGAACGACGAAAAAGCCGTCGCCGATTGAGTTGCGTTTACCGGAAAAAAAGTAATCAACTCGACGGAAGAAAATGAACTTTTCGGCACCTTGTTACACACGCAGGGGTACGCAGCAGCAACAGCAGCGATTTTTGTGTACGCTGTGCGCGGTGTTTTCCGGATGCCGAGAACGAACCCGGACCGCACGGTGTTCGAACAAATTTTCCCGCACCGCCATTCTATTGCCCGTAGCGATACTTACCCACGCTACCAACGGAATCACGAAAACCTTCCTCCAACTCGGTAAATAATTACATTTTGTCAGCCCGTACGCTCCTGCAAGCAAGTTACCAGAGACATTTTTTCCTTTTCTTTGTCTTTTTCTTCCGTTGATGGGATGGTAGATAGTTTGACAGTTCGTTGTGGTACCTCCCATCAGCTAGCAGCACTTGTCAAGCATCTTGATGACAGCAAGGATTTCAAACAACAGTTCAACATTTTTAGCCGTTATTGCTACATCAAGTACGGCGCAATTAGTGGAATTACTTTCTATTCGCTTTCTTTGCTTTATGTCCATACATAACTAATAAAATTTTGTACTATCAATAGCAGTAGTAGTAGCTTTCATAGAGATAGTAAAAAAATAGGGTACAGTATCATGTACAATGCAACATTCTGCATGGTAGCGAATTTGGTGATGAAATAAATAAACAAAAAGTCTATAAACATTGTTCAATTGCAAACATTTATTTATTGTAAAATAATATTAAGTTGAAACTGAAATCCACTCTAAAACGCATACACAACAAATTATGACGAATCGAACTGTTTGGTCACGTTCCACAATAGACACTCGAGAAACATCAGACCCGTCTGGTCGTCCGTGCTTCCAGCGACTTTCGCTGTGCTTCCACCGGCATGCCAATCATTTCCAGCAGAACCAGGCAGAAGTTTCGGCGCCTCCGCAAACATCCTTTTAAAGCTTACTCCGGAAGCACTGAGGTTTCCGATCGAATTGAAATGTACCGTCAACATGTTAGGTTCTATACTATCGCCGTCCAAGCCGCGCTGGAAGTACTTTTTCACGTAGAATCGTTCCATCGCACTAAAAAAAGCAAAGTAAAAAGAAGGAGGACATGTTTTTAAAGTTCTGCGTAACAAACTAAAGATTATTCACTATTTCTTACGCATCGTAACATAGCAAGGCGTCGTTATTTCGTATGATCGTCTGTAGGCGATTGATTGAATCGAACACACGCCGTAATAGTTCATCGAAATGTTGCCAGAGCCCTAGTAGCGATGCCACCGTACGGTACGTCGACCGGAGTGTTCGCTCCGTCGTCTCCTTTGCCAGTCGCATAAACTCTATATGGGCCAACAGCAGCTTGGGCGAGTGGACGTATTCCTGCTGACATTCGCGCACCTGAATCCGCTCGAGCCGACGATCTTCAGCCTGTTTTCGCTTGGATCCCTTTTCCCAGCCTTGCTGTAACTGCACCGAGATGACAACACTTCGTAGCGTTCGATGTCGTAGCACTAGGAGGGCCTCGTTTTCCTCCGAGCAGTCTAGCTGCCAGCGGGTTCCGGAATCCGAAGACAACTTGTTGCTGATGAGTAGCGTAATGCTCGGGGCGACCGGTAAAGGAGCCCCCGGCGGAGGGCCATTGTCAATGAATGTTTGCTCCGAAAGATAACTGAAATTAGACAACAACAAAAATGGTCAGATTTTAATTCTCGATGGATACAAAGAAGTTGAACACAAACGCCTCTTGAAGAAATGACTTACCTTTGTAAATTTTCACACAAAAATACAACGCTCGGTGTTTCCGGAAACTGACCACGGATCGGGGATCGACTACGGGCCCGGTTGGTTCTACCGTTCATACCGTCCACGCTGAAGGAACTCTGCTCAAGCTTCGTTCGCAATAATCGCCAGTTCAGTTCTTCGATCTGCTCCTCGAGTGTTTTGTGTCGCGATTCGGCTTCGTCCCGTTGCTGCAACTGGTCACACCCAGCGATCTGGATGCGTTGTTTAATTGCCTCCATCCACGTACAATACTGGCCCCACACAATTTCGCCCGCTTCTCTTCGTCGCTCTAGTTCCCGCTTCGTTCGACAGAGACATTCGTCGGTTTGTGTCTTGCAGCAGGCGTGTCTCGTAGGAGGATTCTTTTGCCGCAACTCGTGCATAAACTCGCTGGCAATCGTTGAATCTAGTACCTCCGTCGATGTGGGTCGTTCTTTGAAGTCAAACAAACTGCTGATACCACCGCCGGAAGGCATCACCTTCGGTGGTGTTATGCTGAGTGATTCATCATCGTCACTGAGTGAAATGCAATCGACATCATGATTCCGTTCGGGGGAACATGGGCCAGATAACGGTTGCTGCATCCTCCCATAATCATCATCATCAACGCCCACTTGCTCTTCGTCCCACGATTCCAAATGTTCGATCGTCAGATTTGCAAAATCGCGATAGAACGACAACTCTTTCATCTTCCCAACGGAAATCGGTTGTATTTCGCTACGGTCCTCGAAATTGAGCGCTACTGGCGTTCTTTCTTTCCCCGCAGGGCCCGGTTCCTTGCGCTCGGACAATATTTCTTCCGTCAACGAATGACATCGTGGATTCGATTCGTCATCAAGCAGATCTTCCTCATCGATCACGAACACCGACGGATCGTTAATGATCATCTGCGATCCGGCACGGTGAGGCAAAACTTCCACCGTATGTAATTCTTCTGGTTCTTCTTCTTCTTCTTTCACCGGATTGTCTCCGACCATCGCTGCCGGGTGCTCTTGTTTCACCATAATTTCCTCCTTCACTACCACCGCGGTCAAGTTCTTAAGGTGATCTGTTGTTTGGGCTTGCGCTCGTTGCATTTCCGGTTCATCCGCATCCCTCCCGTACCGGGGCGAATCGGATGTTCGTGGCCGTTTCTTTATCGGACCTTGCGGTGTCAGTTGGCTAACTAGGACCGATTGTTGCTGGTGCGGGCCCTGGTGTAGGGTTTGTGTTACGTGAAGGGGATCCGACTCAAACGCCCGGCTCGAGACGGGCAGGGGTGAGCACAGAAGATGCGCATGGCCACGTTTACTGGTCGTCGAGGGAACCAGAATCGCGGCACGATGGTTTCTCGTGCGCTCCAACTGCTCCACGTCGACGAACTTCATCGTCAAGTGTCGCGATTTGGTCAACGACAGGGGATCCGTGCCGGCCACACCATCGTCTTCGGCATCGTAAAACTCATCGTCGCTCGCGATTTCCAGCACATTTTGCGTGGCTATTGATTGCTGCGCTGCTGTCCCTGTTTTGTCGAGAACGTTTGTTTGCTGCTTCGCCAAAGGTTCTTGTTGCTCCAAGCGACAAATGACGGACACGGAATTATTCTGCTCCGGCACTGACGGTGCCGGTGGCAGCGGTTCGGTAATCTCACGCAAACTCATCATCGCCGTGATGTTATCAATCTGAGGCAGCTCTGGGTGCATCATCGTCGTTGTCGCGTTGCACATCGATATATCGCTAAGCTCGTGCACGGTTGATGACGGTGGAACAAATTTCGAAGAGGTATACCCACGTCCTGGTTCCATGTTTTCTTTCCCGCCCAAAATTTCCGACAGTTGTACGATGGTAGGTCTATGGCCGTTCACCGACGGTTCCCTTGTTGCCATCGAAGGAGCACTCCGGAGAACACAATCTTCCGTCGGCTCTCTGTCGATGCAGGGGATGGTCAACGAAGGTTCCTCCACATCCCCATCTACCTCCATGTCCAGAGGACACAGGATCGTTTGTCGCGGTTTACGCATCCTCTCACCCATAGCAGATTCCGTTTCTAAAGTCGATTTCTCCAGTGAAACCGGTTCAGGAATTGCAGCTTCCGTTGCTTTCAATGACCTTCCCATGTGTGTCGGTGTTTCGTCCATCGGATTGGAACAGTAGACCGTCCGACGATCGTTCGCAATAGGTACACGTTCCACCTCGTCCTTGAGGGTGCGAATAATAGATTCCCTTGGACCGAACGTCATATCCATCGCGGATGGTTGATGCATCGTTTGTCGATAATTATTACTCTCTAAACTTGGTTGCCGTGTAGAAATGACCACATTCGTCAGTTCCATCGTGTCCTCGCTACTGCAACGAAGCATGTCGCACGCTGGCGGTTGAACGTTTTCAAACGACGGCGGACGCTCGGCCGGACACAAAATGGGCACCTTCTCTAGGGTGCTTTTTCTCGGACGCTCGATCCGGATGGCAATTGGGAGCATTGTTTCTTCCATGCAGACACTACTCTTCCGTTCGGACGTCAAAGCAGACGCCTCTGAGCGAGACCTTTCTGCTGGTCTGGACTGATGGACGTCGTATACCGCCTTTTCTTGATCTGTTGCAAACTTTGTCAATGCGCGGCTTGGAAGTGCTATTGTATCCTCAACCATAGCTTCAGCATGGCAGATTGTGGGTCGATATTTTACCGCCAATTTCTTCACAGGTCCAGCATGATCCGTTTCCTCCTTTACACCGATTACCATCATCTGGTCGGGCTCCGTTTGGTTTTCATGGGCAACATCAACATCGTCATCAGTGAGCAACGAAAATCCTTCCATATCTTCAACTGCCGTATGCTGCACAATACTACGTAATTTGCTCCTTCGCGATAAAGCACAGCTTCCTTCCACCGAAGGAAGTTCACCAACTTCCGACCTTTGGTTACCGACCGGTGGTAGCAAAGTGGATTCCATTGCCTCCGGATGGTAAATAGAGTTTCGCGGATGCTTTTGTGAATCCTGCTGTTGGTCCTGCGGAGTAGTAGGAATGCTGCTCGATTGTCCTCCCGTTGGACATAGTTGCATAGGTGACGATAGCGCAGCGGCAGATTGATGTTGCTTGGAGCGTTCGATAACTGTGGGCGTCTCAGATGTCTGATCCATGGTGGGGACTCCACTCGGACCATTCGTTTCATCCATTGCCTCAACAAAGTACGATGATGGTCTCGATTTCTGCCGCTCACGCTCCTTCGAAAGCCGCGTAGAATCCAAACCGGCCTCACCCATGCCCTCCATGTAGCACGTCGTTAGTCTTTGCTGCTTCGGAACCTTTTCCGCTGCCTGTGAGATTTCATGATTCACCAAAAAGGCATTATAGTTGGTCACATTGAGTTGATCCTCTTTTTTTGTTTCATCCATAGCCACCGTTTGGTAGACACTCAATCGGGTCGATGAAGGGTGTTGCTTCGGGTCCGGTCTACTATCTTGTTTTTCGCGCAAGTTTTCATGCGATTCGATCCGTTGTGTCAAGTTTAAGTTGCCTACAGTATCGGCCATTATTTCATTGTCGTTCGCAGTGTATCGAACCTTTATCGAACCTTCAGAGTTGATTCTTGGCCTTAGAGAAGTTTCTTTTGCTTTCGTGACTTCCAAATCCGTACAATCGTAGCTGGAAATTCTCTGGGCATTTCGAGCTCTGTTGTCTTGCTTTAACCTTTGCCCATTTACTTCATCGTTCGACCCAAACACCTCACAATCTGTTGGACAACATTCGTTTTCGCTTGCATCCATGTCCTCTTGTTTATAGATGGAACATCTGGACTTACTCGAAACCAACGATGTAGCCGGTTGTTCCAACTTTTGCGCATCCATTTCTTCCGGTTCATGAGTTGTGAATCTTTTACTTCGGTCGGAGTAGGACGGTCGTGCGGTGATGATGACTTCCGCACCGGAATCATGGGATTTGATCCGATCCATTGGACATTCACGATCGCTGAGTACGTTATTTGGTTCTAGAATTCGATCGCTTGCAAGACCCGTTTCGTCCATCATTGCAACCTCGTGAATAGTTTGACGATCCGTGCCTCTGGACCGTGCAGATAGTCCCCAAGCATCTACTCCATCTTTTGCTGGTTTCGTACATGCAGCTCCATGTTTATCGGCTGAGCCCAAACAAGTGTCTTCTTCGATATCGCGAACATCGTGACTCGTTAGCCGTCTCAGGTCCCGAGCGGCTTCCATTTGCGATGGCATAAAGACACTCGCTATATTTTCGTCGTCGATCATCATAGTTGCATCACCAGCTGGAGGTTCATGACCACCCGAAATCGACTCCTTACACGGGTCCGAGCGAAGTGTCGTCGGACGTGCGATCATCTTCATATCAATCACGTTCCTTCCGATCCCGCTCGCGTGTATAGATAGTTCTTCTATATCCCTGCCGTAGAGTCGGTAAGACAATGACGTTTCCGTATCGATTCCCTCGTCAGTCTCGGTGCATATATCGAGATCTATACTTTCGTTGCCATAAATGATCGTTTTACGAGGTACGCTTTCTTGCTTCGCTTGAACATGCTGTGACAAGTCCACCTTCATCGTTTCGTCTGGATAGAAAGTTTTACGGGCTGGACTTTTCTTCGTTATTTCAACCTGTACTGCCATGGCGGTGTCCACTTTCATCGCTTCGTCCGGGTAGTAGGTTTTGCGGGCCTGCGGCTGGTTTTCAACCGCCTCTGCTGCACGTTGTTGATGGAATGGAGTAATTTCTTCGACTAAAATTGTTTCGTAGATTGTGCCTCTCGCATTACCGTGCTTGTGATTATCCAAATGAAGTTCCATTTCGATCGATTGTTCCATCGTTTTCTCTGGTTTGTAGGTGCTTGGACGGACGTTGCTACCGGTGGGTTTATTCGAAACGATTATTTGTGATGGCCCGTGAGTCATTTCCATGCTCTCATTGGTTGTAACCGTCGCCCGATGAAGTTGACCGGTATGTTTCGGAGGAGGAGTACCTTCTTCTACAATTGGCTGTGCCTCGTACATCGTCGACCGATACGGGTTTCCCTCCTGCAGCGTAGATTGATTCGAACCGCTTTGTTGCGTACGATCAAAGTAGGTTGTTTCCATTGGTTTGGAAGCACGCAAGGAAGCACTTCCTAGGACGCCACGTATTCGAGGCTCTTGATAATCATCGTCGTTAATCGATTGATCCATATCTTCAGGTGAGTGAATCGTGTCTCTACCCTTACCTATTTTATCTACTTCCTCGTTGCATATTGACCCTTTTTCAAGGTTCCGTTTCAATTCATCAACCTTTGGAGTTTGTCGAGTTTTGTCTTCGGCATCACTAAAGATCATCGAAGGAAGGGTTGGACGTAAAATTTTCGGGCGACTTACAGTCGGTGCTTCCGGCGAGTTCGGTTCCATTTTCAAGCTCAACGAAGAGATTCCAAAGTCAATCGAAAGCCCATGACGAGATGTTGTTAAGTTGCTGGTGGAGGACTTGTTCACGTGGTGTTTCATAGGAGAGAGAATTTGTTTCGCTTCTTTTTCCATAGGCTGCTGCGTTAAATTGTTGTGAGACAAATTTTGCACCGTCTCACAACATTGCGGAAAATGACCTTCTGATGGCGATGCTGTGTCTACTACGTTTTTTTCTTCACGTGTATCAGTAGAGAATGTGTCTGGTGAAGTTTGTGGTACATCTTGCGATTCATCTACGGCTCTCTGGGATGGTAAAAATGAGGGTCTGGCACGAGCCAGTGCATTCGTGGGTATGTGTTCCGTCGTGGTAGACTCATCTAACTCCATACCTATGGTAGGAACGGGAATAGTGATATTGGGGCCAGCTTCAAGCAGTTTCGCCACTGTGTTCGTTATTGCCAGCGTAGTGTCCACGTCGGAGCTCATGTTGGCCAGATCGTCTAGATTCGACTGCATCATATTCATTTGCTTCATCATTGCATGTGGATGAGAGTTCCATGTTTCCGAAACGTTAAACGATGTACCCCGGAAGGTGGTCCGGCTTGATACGTCTGAAGCATTACTTTTCATGGCTGATCTTGTCGGGGTTTGAAACACGATCTTCGGAGCACTTGCTGTGCCGGCACGCTCATGCTGGTTGCTACCCTTTTTAGGTGTATTATCCTGATCGGAAGGGAGAACTGCTGACTGCGGCACGTCATTGATTTCAACAATTAACTCCTCCTTTTGGTTGTAGTAAATCATTTTTCTCTTTGCTGACTCGGTCACATTTCCTTTAATCGGACTTATATCCATGGCCTGCACATCACATGCCATCAGCGTTTGAGGGCTCTGTTTAGGTTTTGGTTTTGGCCCAGGCGATAGCAATGGTTCAACAAACAGCCGGTCGGTAGTATTAAGACTCTGAGAAAACATAGCCGATGTTTCACTTCCAATACGTCGCTTTTCATCGTCCGCTATCGTTATCGAAAGGTCCCAGCTTGCGTTTGTGCTGTTCGGACTGGGTCGTTGTGCATCGTCAGGCGGGGTGGTCAAGTTTTGTGTACGATTCTCCTTATTCTGTTCATCCGCCAAGCTACGACAGGTGCTGTTGCCGAGCGTCACATCACCCAGCCCGCTCGAAGGCGTTCCATCCGTCGACACTTCATATGAATTGCCCCAGATCGTATCGGTGTCTTCACCGACCATAAATTCTCTGCAAATAAATAAAAGCACCGACCGTTACGATCACGAACTTGATTGCTTAACTGATGCACCTATGTGACTTACTTGATGGATTTTTTTCGATTGAACTCTATTTTTCTGTTGCCTTTGAAGGTGCTGGATGGATTTGCAGTAACGCTAGCATCATGATTGTGTGACTGAAGGTGTTGTTTCTTCAATATCTGAAACACGAATTACACTAAATCACTTCCATTCTGTACGTTTAAGAATATTTCCATTCAAAAATAACAACAAGTTTCACATAAACTTACAGACGCTCTTTTTCCTTTCGAGCTCATCTTGCTTGTTTTGAATCCAGTTCCTCACGAGCTAAAATATCAGAAAAGCGGTTGATTGAACACACAACAAACACACGACACTTTATCGATGGCTCGAATTGCACTATTTAACACTTGATGTTTGATCTCGTACATTTCCAAAAACCGTTGTGAATAATTTGCACATTAAAACCAAACGCACCTGTGATTTGTTTTACAAACTGCTCGCGCTTCGCTTTTGATGCGGTGTGACAGTTGAGTCGGTTTACTTTAAATTTGTTTTAACGCCTGTGTGTGAAAGCAAATAAATCATGTAGCAAAACATTTCAACCAAGAATGCTACAACTTTTTTATTGGTAAACAAATGTAACGATATTTTGTCAAAAACCACGGGTTAATATTGATAATTTAACAACAATTTATTTATATATATATATATTTCAATCAATTAAGCAAATCTATTGTTCAGAAAATTTCTAATTTCAGTTCAAATTTATTTCACACCCGATGCAATGAGACGCGTTTTGGCAACACTGCCCCAATTTGACATTATTGCATTACATAACAAACTGTCACAACATCAAATCCATGCTGCTTATTGTAAATTAGGAAAGTAGTTTGGTGATCAAGAATCGATTTCACAAAATATAATGATCGCTTTAAGAAAAGCATTCCAAATTGCGAAAATAGGTCTTCGCACTCGACACATCTCCTCGAATGTTGTACGTCATGCGGAAGCCGCCACAGTCTCCTCCGGTGTAGAAAAGCTGACGATACCGGTACCAGAAGGAACAGAAAAACCGGCTGATCCGAAGTTGGTTTCTATCGTTGACAACATTGCGAAACTTAACTTGCTCGAAGTTTCCGAACTGAGTACGTTGCTGAAGCGGAAACTTAATCTGCCCGACGCGGCAATGATGCCGGCAGGATTTGGTGCATTTGCCGGAGCTGTGCCAGCACCAGCCGCAGACGAAGAAGAAGCGGCCCCGAAGGTAGTGAAAACTACCTTCAAAGTGAAGCTAGTTAAATTCGATGAGAAGCAAAAGGTTGCATTGATTAAGGAAGTTAAGAACCTGCTGGAAGGAATGAATTTAGTTCAGGCGAAGAAGTTTGTAGAAAGTGCACCAACAGTTGTGAAAGAAGACGTTTCAAAGGACGAGGCTGAAAAACTGAAAGAAGCCTTCACTAAGGTGGGCGCAGTGATTGAGGTGGAGTAAACATAGTGCAGCAAACATTGTAATTAGCTCGTAAGATTTAATAAAATAGTACACTTGAAACCTAGATTCGAAAATAGAATTTGAAATCCATTAACTTATGTTGTTAATTACTGTTGTAATTTATTGTATCGTTCTCTTACAGCGTTTCTGCCGAAAGTTAAGAGCTTACAAACAGTTGGCCATTAGTGGCGCCAAGTTTTCAAAATCAATTTTTTCTGTAATGTGCTTGGTCTTAATGTTGTCTTCCTGCGTGGCGATGGTGACCAGTCCACCTTCCTCCTTCCATCCGTAGCGCTTCAACCACGCCCGTAGTACATTGTCCTCTACATTGCCCAGCAGCCGACTCAGATACCCGCGCTCGATCGTCTGGAATGTGATACCCACGACGTGGCAGACGAACTTGCGAATGGAATCGTTGAATCCGTTGATCTTTTTAAAGTATTCCGGATGCTTTCCCAGGCGTGTCCAGAATAGGGCGAAATCGCATTTTTCCAGAATGTCGGCCAGATAGATGATTTCTTTCACGGTTTCGTCATTCATCTGTGCCGGAAGCAGCAAACATTTGCACAGCACAAAATCGGTGTGCGGAAAGTTGGTGAGGGCCTTCAGCAGAATAATGTACGTGATGTCCAGGTTCAGCAGGTGTGGGTTGAACTGGTACAGCTTGAGGCAGGCCAAGTTTGCCTCCAGATCGTACTGATTATCCCGAGCTTGTTCCTCGACATACTCCTCGATTACTTTCAGGTGCTCCGGGTTGTACCTGTTTGTAGGTTAAGGGCGGAGATTGCAACGTAAACAATAGCATCATACAGTCATACGGGAAACTGTAGTAGGAGGTTAGGGCATGATGCCAGCTAAAATACATACCGTTCAATACTTTTCAGCATCTCCTGGATTGGCATAACTTTGCCATCTTCCATTTTCACGTAATGCACCATGTTTGCTGTGTTAAATTCTGGTTTTTATTGTGGAATATAAAAGCTGGACTTCTCACCGCACCGTGCACAACGCGAAGGAATAGTGATTAGAGATACAAAGCCGGAGTTGGATCTGCTGGTTTGATGTTTACAGGGAGCTGTTTAATGCGCTTTCATTTTAAGTGCTTTTGTCTCTCGTTTATTTGATTTAAGACCGAATAGTAATTTTTCTGGAAGCGAATGATTTCCTTTGGCTCAGAGATCTAATATCTAATTATGTAAGAATTTGCTCCACTGCCATTTTGGAACATTAAAACTTGACTCATTCCAAGAGTCTTAATACCCATCACTATATATAGCACTATAGTGCTATCAACGGAGGTGGATATCCAAACGCCAAGGTGTATAAATTACGAGGTGAAGTCGTCCAGTGTAAAATGACATTTCATGACTTGACATAACCCAAGCTGCAAACGTCACTTTAAAAGACGTCTTTTAGTGGTCTTTTAATCGTTTAACCTTCAGGTCTTCGACCAAAAATACCTACGGTAACATACGACCGCCTACCCGGGTAGGCCATACGTTTTGCATTTTGCTATGCTTCAAAGCTAATATCTTTTATTCTAGATGCCGTAGTGAGTTGAAATTTTCAGTGTTGATACTTAAGATTGTTTTCTAACACATCTCATTTAAATAATAATATTTAAAATTAGATAAGTAAGTATTTTTTTCATTCAAATATATTTTATCTCATAGATCTACAATCGCCAACTCTGTAAACTATACATTTTCATTAAGTAATTGTGTTTGTTTATACCCAAGGAGAACCTTGCTGCACGTTCCTACCAAAGGTATACATGCCTACCTAAAAGAACCTTGCCAAGTGTATTTTAGGTAGGCATGGACTCCTCATAACCTACCAATAATTTTTTTTTCGGAGGCACCGCAGTGGAAGGAGGTACTGGCTGTCAAACCTTTGTTTGACTGGTTTACTGTTGACTGTGCAAGTCTGGCCAACTAGCTGCGAGTTAAGAATAACGCTTTCGCGGGTTTGGGTGTCGGAATCGGAGTGAAGTTTATTAAACAATGTGTTAAACAACATCATGAAACATGGTAGGAAAAGGGCAGGAAAGGAAACAGGATGAGACGATGACCCTTAGCGACAGGCGCCGAAACTGCAACTCAGTGTTAATAGTTGGTCGGTGTCGGTTGGACATCACGGCGATCATCGGTTGTTACCGGGTGTAACATAGCATCGGTGGCCCGTGTCCGATAGCAGCGCTTGGATCGACCAACTCGGGGTGGTTAACCGGGGCCGGGTTAACTCGCACCAGACAGTAAGTACGTGTGTAAGAACCCACAGCAGAGAGTTCTTACTGATGATGATTTGTCCGCACTTTTCACACATTTCAGTGTCTCGACAAGGAGGAAGAAGCGGCTTGAAATAAACATGAATGCATTCTACGTGTTTTCAATGGGCATGACGGAGTGGTGCTGCACATCGTACATCGAAGGAGCGTGCTACGATCCGTGGTCGCTGTTTGCCAGCACAAACCAGAGGAGGCGTCGGACGATTTCTGAACATTTCCCCTGATTGCCTACCGAACCGGACGATATATATATAATATTATAGATGTATCAAAATAATAAAACAATCAAAAATATTTCCTGCATGAAAATAATTATTATGGGAAAGAAAAGATATCCTGAACCCAGCTCATATAATCTACTACGAATAGCCTCACGGCCACGACAGCTGAAAAATAATTTTCTCCCGAAAAAAACTGTTTTTTTTCGCTTCAACACCGTTTTCACGACGTTCACCATGGCCGGGCTCTTTATCGTAGGGCACTCACAACACTGTCTTTTATCAGAAGATTTTGGATGAAATTGATAATTCTTTAATTAATATATCAAATAAACGTTCAATATTTGCTAGACTCGGTGATAATACGCACCACAGCAGAACAGTTTGCTTAGATTTGAGCTGTCAAAACATTTTCACCCTTTTTTCGCTACCATTTTCGTGGTCCATCCACAGATTTTGAAAAACTTTTTCGGCACTCATAGTCGCGAAAAAGTGAGTGCCGAAAAAGTTTTTCGCCTCTCGTGGCCGTGAGGCTATTAGCCTCACGCTAAAGTTTTTCAAAATCTGTGGATGGACCACGAAAATGGTAGCGAAAAAAGGGTGAAAATGTTTTGACAGCTCAAATCTAAGCAAACTGTTCTGCCGTGGTGATTATTATCACCGAGTCTAGCAAATATTGAACGTTTATTTGATATATTAATTAAAGAATTATCAATTTCATCCAAAATCTTTCGATAAAAGACAGTGTTGTGAGTGCCCTACGATAAAGAGCCCGGCCATGGTGAACGTCGTGAAAACGGTGTTGAAGCGAAAAAAAACCGGTTTTTTTCGGGTGAAAATTATTTTTCAGCTGTCGTGGCCGTGAGGCTAATGGGTATACGGTTTTTCACGCGTATAGCCAGAAATAGGTGTTATAAACACGTTGCACAGTCACGTTGTCCATACAGTTCTCTTTTGCGGTGTCCCGCAAGTATCAAGAGAATTGTTTTACCCTTCTTTTCAGAAGTGTTTTACATCCAAAATTGCATAGGAAATCTGCTGCAAAAGAAGGGGTAAAACACTTCTGAAAAGAAGAGCGATCAGTTCTCAAGAGAATTCTTTTACATCAAAATGACGCCAAAATTTCTCGTTGGGTACTTCTTAAGTTTCTGGTGAAGTAACTTCTTGGTGTCTTCCAACATTTTTGCTTATAAATTGAAATTTCAAATATTTAGAAATATTTTTCTATTAAATTTTACGTTTTAGAAATGTTCATGTTCCTCAGTGAATTCAGTGGTATATCTGGAGGAAATTCTTCATTAGACATTGTTACATCTGATATTTAAGCCTTAACATTTTAAAACTTAGCTCATATACGTAAATTCGATCGTTTTGTTTCAAACGATAACAGTTTCTTTTGTATTTAATTCAACCCGTAGCATCATGATTTTCTTGCAATTAATAAATTATTATTTTGTGTACCAAATGATGAAAGTTCACCTAGAAAGCTTTCGATGCCGCTGTGTGGTCCAAAATGTAGCATAATTTGCATATTTGTAGATCGTATTCGAGTTTATCTCATTTCTAATTGTTCGAGGAGTTCAAGGAGTAAAACAGTATTTTATATTAAACTCTTAGATAAATTAGGATTATTTCCAATATAAACTTGAAAAGAAAAACCCAAGGGGCACCTAATTTCACCTACTGGTGGTTTGTCTTGGTACAGAAAAATATAAACTCTCGTACAAAACGTATGACTTACCCGGGTAGGCGGTTGTAGATTTAAGGGGTTTAAATCAAAAAATGGTGTAAAAAAATACTTAGAATTGAAATAAAAAGTCGGTTTTCGGCAGAACGATAGCAAACATGTTGCTTGAGGCATTCCAGGAGTTTCGAGTCGATACAACTGTTCAATTCGAAGTAATTGCAAAACAAAAGGGCAAAACTTACCCAGGTAGGCGGTTGTAGATCTGAAGGTTAAAAGACCATTAAAAGACGTCTAAATAACACCGTTAAAAGACCGCATATGTCAAAAAGTGGGTATTTCGAAAATTCGAAATAAAAAATTGTCCCTCCTTTTTTCGAACACCCACGTCTCTGTCTTTCGTCATTGCTCTGCTTGCTACGTGTTGTTGTAGAGTTTCCTTTTCTGAAAGCATGTAGATTTTCGTATATATATTAGTAAATTTTTATTACATACCTGCATGTGTATCAAACCATCGACTACATATTGTGTGTTCAGCTCCCCTAACCACTAGACCATTCGATTGGACAATTCTGTTTGGTTAGTTATCATATATAAATGGAGCAAGTATGTATTTTTAAATACATATTCCAAACGCTCGCACGACAAAACAATAAATGTATCGTTGTAAATCGCAAGAACGGTGTTAAATAATACTTGATCTTCTGACATGATTCTTCGCATAAAAATGATAATGACGAAATGAGGCTGATTCCAATACTTTCCAACAGGCTTCCAACAGCCAGATTTTTTATTTATGTTCAATCCAGTAATACAAAAATACAATTGTACACATACAACGCAGTACCCTCAAGTATCTTCACTGAAAATTTCAAATTGATCTGACGTCTAGATAAAAAGTTATTAAGTCTTAAGTACAGGAAAACGGAATCTCCCATACAAAATGTATGGACTACCCGGGTAGTCCGGTTGAACGTTTGAGGGGTATCAACCGAAAAACGCAAATAAAAATTATTTAAATTCCTTGGAAATTTTTTTTTCTTTAGCATAACGATAGAAAATGAGTTTTTCTAGGCATTCTAAAAATTTCATGCCGATACGTCAATCCAATCAAAAGTTAGAACAAAACAAAACTCCAAAAACTACCCGGGTAGGCGGTTGAACGGGTGACGGTTAAGCACAACACTAGATTTGACAGCTGCAAGATGTTGCACGATTTTATCGTACGATAAAATCAAAATCGTTTGATTTTATCGGATGGATGCATCCGATTTTATCTGTCAACAAAGTTGGATTTTATAAACTTGGAGTCGTGGTTTTCACCTAGCAAAAGTAAAAAAAAATCATTTAATCTTCTTAGAGTTTGAAAAAATACAGGAAAATTGGCGGACCTGACATCCGACAAAATATCGTGCGACAAAGCACTGACACTACCCAACTGACGGCGACATGCAACATTGCCCCGTTTCCACAGATTCCTACCCCCGCGAGTCCAGAACTGTCAGCTTTCTCTTGCACACTTTGTCTTCCTTCTCGTTCTAATGATGAACCGGTGTGCTAGGGGAGAAGTCACATCTGCCCTTTCACATCTTCCCTTTCAGTCTGACACATTACAATAGCGGAGCCGATCGTGTAGCATTCCCACACTGCACAGCAACCCGAATGTGTGTTGGTGCACTTTATGTCGGTCAATCATGTAGAGAATAAAAAAGGTCGTCTGTATGCATGCCATCACGCACCAAATGCCAATCGCGACGCGATGAAGTTTTCAGTCTTCGAAACATCCAGCGCTAGAACAGTCGAGTGAGAAAGTGTAAAGTGTTGTACCTTCCGCAAAAGTGTGTTGAATTTTCAATGTTCATGGCACCTAAACGGAAACTAATAGGATCCATCAACAAGTCGGGAACAGTGTCAGGCGAATGCGTTGGCCGGATCTTAGAATCGGTAAGTAAACAAAGTGGTAGTGCAAAATCATAACCATTTATAACAGCGATTCACTAATTCTATTCCTTGGTTTGTTTCGTTCAACAGAAATAACACCGGAGGAAGAAACCGCCCTTGGGAGAGCAGAATGTTGAAGAAGCGGAGGAATTCTACGAAAAATAAAAATTTCCGCGTTGGCGGCTCGAGCAGAATACAACACCGTCTTCTCCGTCTCATTTGACATCCGAAATGGATTATATAGTTGTGTGCGTGCCATTATGGTGAAATAGCACGGACACATTCGTAACCTCTGTTTGGCACTAACACCACCACAATTTAACCGATTGAATGTTGCATCCCCACCCCTTTTTTGGTGCAACACTTTGTCTCGTTATGGAGATCGAAAATTAACAAACGAGATGGTAACGATATGATAACGAGACAAAAATCGCCAGTTGGGTAGCCTAAACATTTCCAAACGGTTTCCCTTAAACTCCACAGCTCATACAAAAACTACTCCTCATTTTTGTATGGGCCGAGGCCGGCTGTAACAAAATTTTGTTCAACCACATTTAGTTAAAAGGATGAAATCAGCAATAGCATATTGTTACGGACGGATGATAGGTCTCGTTTGAGATAGAAAATTGGTTTATTTCGAGTATTTTGAAGTTATAAAATTTTGTTCTATGCAACGCATCGCGCATAGAGACAAAGAAAATGAAAACAAGGAAACAACAAAGAGCCTTTTAACAAAAAATGCTTGAAATATACCAAAAAGGTTAGATGTCTCTAAACGCAAAACAATCACGTGCAAGGTTAGGACAAGAAAGTTGGAACAGAGGAAGAGAAGGCACAACGGAAACATATTTTTTCTTTTTTATGCAATCATAAAAATCGAAGATAATCATAAAAATAGAGAATATCCAGACGCGTACATAGCAAGTAGAAATGCACTCGTAAGAATTGAAGCCTCATTTGCGAAGGACGGAAGAATGGAAAGAAATAGCGATTACCGGTGTTGCTGTAACAACCGGATGCATTTGTAGATCGCAGTAAGGGAGAATATTTACATGTAACGCTACGGCCGACGTATGTACGTGGTCGGTTGTACAAGATAGAAAGCACCCACGCAACGATGCGTACCAACGAAAGCGAGCACCACTGGGCCTTTCCCAAGGATGCTAGAAACACTTGAGTAACAAAGACAAGATCCAGATGTCGGTCTGGCCGTCACGGAACTAAACGCATTGAGACAAAACTCGTAAGGACGATCAGGGACGTCGAGAAAGTCTCGCGTGACAAACTCGGCCTGGTTACTAGTGTTGTGAAAATCAGCTCTTTTTGAGGAGCGGAGCGGACATATTTCGCTCACCAAGAGGAGCGGAGCGAGCTGGCTAGCTCCGAAAAGTGTTGCACGACATTATTGCTCCTTTCCGCTCCTTTCGCTCCTTTTCACTCCTTTCGCTCCTTTTCGCTCTTTTTCGCTCCTTTTCGCTCCTTTCGCTCCTTTTGCTTCTTTGCGCTCTGTTATGACCTGGTTGTAGAGCGCTGGCGGAATGTGTGAAAACCGATAACAGTTAAAACGGGTACCAGTGGGGTCGATACCGTGTCTACACAATGAACATATTGAAAAAACGCCATTCGAACTAGATGAGCAATGTCAAAATCTATGAAAAGCAACTGTAAAACGATTAACCACGATGGCAGCAGTGCTACCGTACTTCATGACAATACAAAAGAATTAAACAAAGCATTCAAGTGCACAGTATTGAACCGACACCGGTGAGATTAGTCGCCAGTAAGTCGAAAAAAACGTAAGTTTCGTCCCCCCAAACGCGAAAAGTAATGAAAAATAACGATACAGCACTGACGGCCACACAAAAGAATAGAACAATACATTCGATTACGGTGTGCAAACCCGGCACCGGACAGCACGGACAAAGCAAATTGTCGAAATGAGGATGAGGGTATGAGGGAGCGCAATGAAACGAGCGCATTGAACGAAAGGCATGAAAGGAGCAAAAGTAGCGAAAGGAGCGAAAAGGAGCGAAAAGCAGCGAAAGGAGCGAAAGGAGCTCAAAGGAGCGAAAGGAGCGCAAAGGAGCGAAAGGAGCGAGAATGTCGTGCAACATTTTTTGGAGCTAGCTTCGCTCACAAATGAGGAGCGATTTTATCGCTCCTTTCGAGGAGCGGAGCGTGGTTTCCAGCTCCTTCGCTCCTTTCTCAACACTACTGGTTACCTTCGCGCTCGGCTGGATAACCGCCTCGTTGCACACGTTATTTTGCAACACGTGGTAAAATATAGTTATTTTCCGTTTGTGTTTGTAACATGGTAAGTAGGCGTTTTTTCTAACATTCAAATCATTCTAACATTTTCTAACAAAAAATTGGTATGAAGAAATCCATAACATTGGACGCATTTGAACAAAACAAAAGTTAGAATAAGGACAAGAAAAAACATCAAAATAAGACATAACACAAACATATATTTGATTACAAATTAACAAACGATCAAAAGAAAATTTCAAAAAGATTTCGAAAAAAATTGTGAGGCGTTTTACAATTCAATTTGCAAGCAGTTACTTTCTCTTTAAACACTTTCCGTTGATACTGAAAAAAACATCCGTTGAAACTGAAAGAAAAAGAAAACAATTTTTCTTATTTGATTTCTTTTTTACTTTTATTTATTGTTTAATCTTTCCTATTAACAGTAGAGCAATTCACAAATATAAATATAAAATCGTTTGTGATTTGTGAGTGATCATTGCTCTTTTCTATAATCGTACTTTGATAATTACGGATTACTTAGAGCGATGGAATGTTTACCCACAATTCAGTGAAATTCATCAGATCGTCCTGGCAAAGATAACTTTGCGATCGCCAAGCTGTTAGGAAATATTTAACATAAAATCCAAGTAATCATTAATAGAACCCGCTTATAAGCCAATTGATATTGCTATCCGAGGTATTAAGTGACATAAACAGACGTTGCGCGAAAACAATTTCAGAAGAAATGGGATTTTGATTAATGGGGCGAAAATTTTTTTTTTCTCTAGCGGCTACTAGGCGCCTCCATCTTGGTGGTGCTCTACAGCCGGTACTGGGCGCCTCCACCGAGTAAATTGATGGAACTGTTAAACATGGTTATTACACATCGGCCAACGTACCGTGCGGTTTTGCGTTGGTATCGGTAAAATTTATTCAAAGTAGAGACCAAATACAGATGAAACTAATAGGCAGCCAAAATGTGCGCACCAGTGCTGACCTCATGCGCCTCATTAGACAAAGAAAACAGAAGCTGTCCATCTGACGGAAGCACGCCTGTAGAAATTTCTCCTATATTCGTTGGTTCGGTTGAATAGGCGTTGGTAAAGGAAAAACAGTGCTACAGAGTGGTGAAAGGTTCACAGGCCCATAAATAAGATTATGAGGTTATGATTTATAGCAAATCTGCCCTCGTAAAAATGACTTTACCCCTTTTGGGAAATTACTCTTAAAATACCCACATTGGGTGTCACCCCAATGCATAGACATTATGTTTCATACAAGCATTACCACGTCACAAACTATGATGACCTTGGTCATCGGTGCAGCAGCTGGTCTCGAAAGGGCAATTAATTAACGACTGAAATTGTGAAAATTAGATTAATTGCACGGCTTAAGGTGTAAGTGTATAGTTTGACATTGGCAGCCAGCTGAGGAATAACTTTACCGATTTATGTTGATAACACGTTGACTGCCAAGCGTTTTTAGCACACTTTTTTAGAACAATCGTTTCTGATAAAATTTGTTTATAACATTTACTAAACCAACTATTTTTGAAGGATAAACCAAAACTTAGCTTCCCAAAGAATTGATATAAAATATAACTATTATTTTTATGTTGCATTTTCATTTATTTTTGGGTAAAACACTTTTTAGAACTGAGTTTCGCTGTCACCCACTTTTGGGTGACATGGCAGTCAACGTGTTATGGGACATTTGAGTCATCATGATTTTTCCGTCGGGTTCTGTCAGTTTCTCCACGCTGCCGGATTTGAAAAGGTAAACAACACAAAAAAGCTAAAAAATGGCTAGCTGTGTCGATATTTTCGCGACGATCCAAAACAACGCCCCTTACGCGTCGAGACGAACATACGTCCTTCTCCATATCATCCGAGTCGCATTCGTTTCATTTTATGCTGCTCACTATTCTACACTTGTAGATACCCAAGTAACATTTTAAGTTTTATCATGGTTCTTACGATGTTGTTCATGCTCATCATTAAGTCTCATCTTAAGAGTAAAATATCTTAAAGGCTGTGATAAAACCTTCATAAACCCGTTTTAAGTGTAAGAGGGCCCACTCTACAGAACGTTGTCAAAACCTTTTCTAGACCAAAAATCACTGATTGGTTTTAAGAGAAGGTTTTAACAAGGACTTAACAGCGTATTTACAGACTCTTCAAGTCTACTAAGATTTTAGACTTAATGAGCGGTTTTATAGCTATCCTCAAAAGGTTTTAAGGATGTCAAAATTATTAAAACTATTTTGCCTGCTGAGAAACCTCTATAAAACCAATTGGACTTGGTACACCCATGTTAAAACATTGATAAAACTTATAAAAGTCTATTAGGTCTTGGAAATGTTACTTGGGTATCTTCTCCCCTTCGCTTGTAGTAGAGGATCCGCTTGTAGTAGTGGAGCAATACGACGAGCTGGTCGGCTGCCTCGAGAAGAGCCCGCAGCTGGCGAAGCCGGGCCAGATGCTGGCCACGTGGGGATGTGCGAGCAGGCGGTCGCCGCCTACCTCAAGCTGGGCGACGTCAAGTCGGCCGTCTCCAGCTGCATCGGCCTGCGGCAGTGGGGACTGGCGGTGGAGCTGGCGCAAAAGTACAAGATGCCCCAGATCAACACGCTGCTGAGCAAGCACGCGGCCCAGCTGCTGCAGGAGGGCAAGCTGCCGGAAGCGATCGAGCTGCAGCGGAAGGCGGGCCGCTACCTGGACTCCGCCCGGCTGCTGCTGAAGATGGCCGAGGCGGAGGTGGAGAAGAAGTCCGACTACGTGCGCATCAAGCAGCTGTACGTGCTGTCGGGGCTGCTCGCGGAGGAGTACATCGAAAAGCAGATGGCGCTGCAGGCGGGCGGCCCAAGCCGAGCGGCGGTCCTGGCCCAGCTCAATCCGGACGATGCGGTGCTGATCGAGCAGATATGGCACCACGCGGAGGCGTACCACTATATGCTGCTGGCACAGCGACAACTGCGCTCCGGGTTGCTGCATAGCGCCGTCATTACCGCGCTCCGGCTGCGCGAGTACGAGGACGTGCTGGACGTGGAGGTGCTGTACGCGCTGCTCGCCCTGGCCAGCTGTGCCGATCGCTCGTTCGGCACCTGCTCGAAGGCGTTCATCAAGCTGGAGGCGATCGAGACGATCTCCGAGGGTCGTCGGCTGCAGTACGAGGAGCTGGCCATCAGCATCTTCTCGCGCTACGACCCGAAGGACAACAAGGTGAAGCACGTCAGCTGTTACACCTGCGAGACGCCGGTGGCCGACTGCAGCACGCTCTGTCCCAGCTGCGGCAATCGCTCCGGTTCCGGTTGCTACCACGTCGCGCACCCGCTGGAAATGACGTCACGCAAGACGTGCCCCCTCTGCCATCGGTTGATCGCGCCGGCGAAGGGAGCGGTGGAGATTTAATGTTTTACTGCACACCAACACACACACACAGACACACACTTATTACGTACCTGCGTTCAAGTTTATCGAACACTCCATTTATCATGATCTTTTCTTATGGTTAGTACACATTTTTCAAATCTATTTTTTCTAAACAGGTGAAACAGTTAACTGATAGCTGCAGCAACTGCGATGTTCCCATTATGTTATTTTCATTTATCATATTACTTTTAACATCAACATTTTCACATTTTTGGGATGCTACATTCGAAAAGGTTTAAAAAAAAAAATTAAGTATGACAGTTTTCAAATTATTATGAATATGCAAAGAAGATGTTTTAGATATTGTTGGGAAACAAATCATCGGGCAGTATGAAACGTCGACTACGCTTTCAATTGTAATAAATGTAATACACCAAAATAAACTCGGAAGGACTCCGTGGAAAAATGGTTCAAATGATTGGTAACGAATTACTGGATGATTAACGTGATTAAGTTGACAACCTTTGTTGAAATTACTCCTAGTAGAAAGAAAATTAAACGTAATAAAGTTGATAAATAAGACACTGGACAACTATTTTAAACTTACTCTGCCTACCTTCTTACTTAAAAATACTTACTCTGCCTACCTACAGCGCAGGAACCGATAGGAAGTTTGATAAACTAGAACCACAGTTAATGTCCTTAGCGACGGCAAGAAAACTTTACATTTTGATTTATAAAAAGGCCTAGGACACACAAACCCAGAAACACACCTTTCGGATATTTTGATTAAATACTATCAAGGATGTTGTTTATTTGAGGTAGACCTTAAATGCTAGTTTATTGCTCAATAAGTTTCTTGCCCTTACATTAACATAGTTTCTAATATAAGTTTGGTAATAATTAGTTCTATTTTGACATGGTTGTATTCTTTAATATGTTATCAAATTCACAAAATGTCTATTTTAAAACTAACAAATCGATCGAATCGACTTTGCGACCGCATCTATTTATTTCGACTGATAACCGATTTCGCTAAAATAATTGACATTGTTTGGGCTTGCTGTTAATTCTGCGTCAATTCATCCTTTCCAAATTTGATTTAATTTCGACGTAAATTTCATGTTTTGCGTCCAAAGTAGAATGTTGCTTCCAATCTGTTAAAAATCTATCAATATCCGTCCTCGTTAGTTTTGATTCACTCAAGCGTTTTGAAAACATCGAAGCCCATTCTTCAACTGAAACATAATTATTTGTAGGCAACTCATTTTGCATAATATAGTCTGCAATGAGAACATTATTCAACAACGCATAATAAAACACATTATGATTTTTGGAATCCAGTTGACCGAAGCAGTCGAAAGGATCTCTCTCCATCAAATAAGTGAATATTTCCAGTTTGTTTGAAACGTTTTTACTGTTGCACACGCAGTAGAAGAATGTGTTCCAGTTGTTTTCTTTTTCATTGATTCCCTTCGCATTAAAACCATAATTTTCAATGAGACATTTCGCCAAAGTTAACCAACCCTCCATGCAAGCGATATGCAGAAGATCCCGACCCGTTTCTTCACCTATGTAGTTTAACTCCCCAGTGTTTTTCAAGTAATCGCAAATGATCTTTACCGATTTTTCATCAATCAAATTATTTTTACTAAGGTGAAGTAAACTCTCGCACGTATTCAGGTCCGAATTTTTCAAGTTGCTCATCAAAAGAGGGATTCGCTCTTCGATAGGTAAATATTTCCACACTTTACACTCTTCTTTGAATATCTCATCTGCAATTTGCTGGTTATTGAGTGTTGCATAAAAAAAAACGTTCTTTTCCATCTTGTCCAACCGATTGAGCAAATCCATATCTTTTTCAAACGAAATCAAATAATCGAAAATTTTTACTCTTTCTATTGGTCTCTCTTTATTGCATACGCAGTAAAAAAAAGCATTCCAGTTTGTTTCTTTTGGATTAATTTCGCGTAGATCAAATTCATGATTCTCTACTAGACATTTTATCAAAACCAACCAACCCTCCATGATCGCGATATGTAGAAGATTCCGTCCTGTTTCTTCATTCTGGCAGTGTAGCTCTCCTGTATTTTTCAAATAATCGCAAATGGCTGCAATTGATTTTTCATCAAACAAATGGTGTTGTTCAAAATAAACTAACTTTCCCCTCACAGTCAAGATAGTGTTTTTTAATTTTGCTATCAAAGCAATGCACAATTCTTCTTTAGGAAGGTTTCCGAGTGAATCACGTTCTCGTTTGAATATCATATGTGCAATGTTTTCGTTATACATCGCAGCATACGAAAAAACGCAATGGCCATCAGAATCCAGCTCCTGAAAACAATCCATTGCATCCTTCTCCATCATATAATTGAAGAAATTTACTCTTTCTTCTGATGACCCAAATGTGTTCTCTGACACGCAATAGAAGAAAGCATTCCAGTAGTTGTCTTTTTTATTGATTTCCTTGACGTTAAAATTAAAATGTTCAATTAAACATTTTCCAACAATAAACCAACCTTTTTCTATAGCAATATGTAAAAGATTTTGGCCTGTCTCGCCGTCTTCATAAGATAACTCACCGGTTTTTTTGAAACTGTCGCATATCACCAGAACCGAATTTTCATAAAACAAATTGAGTTTTTCAAAACATTGAAGCTTTTCGACAACATTCTGCAACTTGCAATATTTGAGTATTTCATGACAAATGTTTTTATTATTCATTACTGCGTATGAAAAAACGGAAAGATCTCTGGAATCCAGCTGAGTGAAATGATCCATAGGATCTTTCTTCATCAAACAAGTGAATATTTCCAGTTTGTTTGACGCATTTTCATTGTTGCACACGCAGTAGAAGAAGGCATTCCATTTCTTTTCCTTTTCATTAATTTCCTCTGAGTTGAAATGGTTACATTCAATAAGATATTTAGCCAAACTAATCCAACCCTCTATTATCGCGATTTGTAACAGATTCCGGCCTGTTTCATTGTCTTTGTAGTTGAGCTTGTCCTTGTGGTAATCGCAAATTAATTCCACCGACGATTTGTCAATTAAATTATTTTGCTCAAAAAATCGTAACATCCCTACAATATTAAGCTTCGAATCAGCTAACTGTTTAATCAAATAAGGGACTCGCTCCGGATGTTTACAAGAGTTAAATGATTGTTTAAAGATCTCATTTGCAATTTCCTCATTTATTAAGGTCGCATAAAAAAATATATTTCTACCATCCGAATCCACTTGCTCAAAACAGTCTATATTTATTTTGTCCATCATAAATTTGAATATTTTGATTCTGTCTTCTTTTTGTTTACTATAGTACACGCAGTAGAAAAAGGCGTTCCAGTTTTTCTCTTTTTCGTTAATTTCTTCTACCTTGAATGAATGATGTTCAATAAGACATTTAGTCAAAGTTAACCAACCTTCCATGACAGCTATGTGTAATAGATTCCGACCAGTCTCTGCGCTTCTGTAGCTCAGTTCCTTGTTTTCTTCCAAATAATTACATATTGTCGAAACCGACGTTACATCAATCAAGTGATTTCTCTCAAACAATGCTAGCTTTCCAAATGCATTTAACGGTGATTTTGTCAGCTTTTTCACTAACTCAGTGATTCGATCCACTGTCGAAAAATGTTCTAATTTTTCCCTTTCCCGATTGAAAATGTCGTTTGTAATCTCTTTATTATTCAACGTTGCGTAGTAAAACAAGCTTTTTCCTTCCAAATCTTCTTTATCGAAACAATTTATGTCTTTTAGTTTCATGATGTGGGTGAAAATTTCTTGTTTCTCTTTTAATTTTTCTTGGTTGAACACACAATAAAAGAATGAGTCCCAGTTATGTTCGTTTCGGTTAACTTCCTCAGTGTCAAAACTGTAAAATTCAATCAAGCACTTCGTCAGAACCAGTAAACCTTCGACGATAGCGATTTGTAAAATATTCCGTCCGGTTTTTTTGTCCTTATACTTCCGCCCCTCTGCAAGGCTTAGATTATCGAAGATGGTACCAATCGATTGCTTATCAACCAATTGATGCAATTCGAAATAACGCAACGTTTCGATGATATTGAGCCTTGAATCTTGGAGGCATTTCGTCAAACTAAGAGTGCGATCTTGTATTGTACTACTTTCAAGTGATTCGCACTTTTGTTTAAAAATTGTACGAGCAATTTCACAGTTATTCCTCGTCGCATAATAAAAAACAGTTTTCCCCATCAAATCAAATTCACCAAAGCAGTCGAAAAGATTCTTTTTCATCAAATAAGTAAATATTTCCATTTTGTTTAAAGCGTGTTTTTTATTGCTAACGCAATAGAAGAAGGCATTCCAGTTATTTTCTTTGTCATTGGTTTGCCTCACATCAAAATGTAAACTATATTCTATAAGGCATTTACTTAATGTGAACCAACCCTCTTTGATAGCAAGATGCAAAAGATTTCTATTCTTGTCATCCGTGTATTTTAATTCCCCCATTGATTGCAGTGTTCTGCAGATTGTTTTACATGCTGATGCATAACATAAGGGTGTGCCTTGAAGATATTTTAGCATTTCCATAGTATCAAAACCAGAATTTTTTAAAAGACGTACAAAACGATCGATTTTATCTTCGTTGAAACAGTTTAATGGCTCAGAAAATATGGTTTGGATAATATAATCAATAATCTTATTGTTGTTTTTGGCTGCATAATAAAATACACTTTTTCCTTTGGAATCTAGTGCCTCAAAAACATCAGATTCGTTTTTCATCATGTACCTGATTATTTCCATTTTGTTTGCAATATATTCACTATTGCATACACAGTAGAAGAAAGCATTCCATTTGTTTTCTTTTTCGTTAATTTCCAGCACATCAAAGTCAAAATGTTCAACTAAACATTTAACCAAAATGAACCAACCGTTCAAAATAGCGATATGTAAAAGATTTCTGTTCAATTCATCCTTGTATCGAAGTTCTTTGACTGCTGTTAGAGCATTGCAAATCAATTTACATGTTGTTTCACTATCCAAATGTGTTTCAGCAAGATATGTTACCATATCCTTTGCATTAAATCCCGTTGTTTTAAATTGCTTAAGCAGAAGAGTAATCTGTTCTACATTGAAATCCTTCAAATTTGTCGAATATTTGCTTTCAATGATGTATTGTGAAATAGAACGATTGTTCTTGACTGAATAATAAAATACACTTTTTCCCTTCAAATCAATTTGCTCGAAACAATCCATGGGTTCTTTTTCCATAATATAAGCGAAGAAATCCTTGCTTGTTTTCAAAGATGATTTATAAGTACCACCTGATGATACACAATAGAAGAAGGCATTCCAGTTGTTTTCTTTTTCATTGATTTTGTTCACGTCAAACTCAAAATGCTCGACTAGACATTTCCCTAATACAAGCCAATCATTCATGATGGCAAAATGTAAAAGATTCCTGTTATATTCATCCGTGCATTGAAGTTCGTCGATAGATTTAAGAACGTTGCAAATCAAATTACATGTTATTGCATTATCCAAATGACTGCCTTCAAGATATCGCAACATGACTTGTGCATCAAAACCTGTCTTTTTAAAACGCCTCAACGTAAGAGTAATTTGTTTTGAATCGAAATTTTGCAATTTTGTAGAAAATTCCCTTTCAATGATGAATTGTGAAATGGGACGATTGTTCTTGACTGCATAATAAAACACACTTTTTCCATTCGAATCTAATTGCTCGAAACAATCCATAGGGTCTTTTTCCATAATATAAGAGAAGAAATGTTTGCTGTTTTCTAAAGCAGATTTGCATATACCTCTTGACAGGCAATAAAAGAAGGCGTTCCAATTATTTTCTTTTTCATTGGTTTTCCTCACGTCAAACTCAAAATACTCGACTAGGCATTGCCCTAAAACAAACCAATCATTCATAATGGCGATATGTAAAAGATTTCTGTCCAATTCATCCTTGTATCGAAGTTCTCCGACTGCTGTTAGAGCATTGCAAATCAATTTACATGTTGTTTCACTATCCAAATGTGTTTCAGCAAGATATGTTACCATATCCTTTGCATTGAATCCCGTTGTTTTAAATTGCTTAAGCAAAAGAGTACTTTGTTCTACACTGAAATTCTTCAACTTTCTAGAAAACTTGCTTTCAATGATGTATTGTGAAATCAACCGGTTGTTTTTGACTGCATAATAAAATACACTTTTTTTCTCCAAATCCATCTGCTCGAAACAATCCATGGGTTCTTTTTCCATAATATAAGCGAAGAAATCCTTCCTATTTTTCAAAGATAATTTGGAAGAACCACCTGATGACACACAATAGAAGAAGGCATTCCAGTTGTTTTCTTTTTCATTGATTTCGTTCACGGAAAACCCAAAATGCTCGACTAGGCATTTCCCTAACATGAGCCAATCATTCATAATAGCGATATGTAAAAGATTCCTGTTTTTTTCATCTTTGTATTGCAGTTTATGGTTTATGTTGAGCGTTTCACAAATTGTTTTACACGCTATTTCATTACGCAAAACGGTGTCTTGAAGATAGTGGATCATCTTCTTCGTATCCAAGATTGACTTAGTTATGAGCTCAATTGAATTTCTAATATCTTCTTCTTTTTTGAAATAATTCAATTGCTTAGGAAATTTTCGCTGAATAATATATCGTGAAATCTCGTTGTTGTGTTTAGCTGAATAATGAAAAACATATTTGTCGGAAGAATCCACTTCCTTAAAACAGTCAAACGATTTTTTTTCCATCATGTAAGTAAATATTTTAAATTTGTTAATATCATGTTCACTGTTACTCACACAGTAGAAGAAAGCATTCCATTTGTTTTCTTTTTCATTGATTTCCTGCACATCGAAGTCAAAATGTTCTACCAGGCATTTCCCCAAAATCAACCAACCGTTCAAAATAGCGATATGTAAAAGATTTCGGTTCGATTCATCCTTGTATCGAAGTTCTTCGACTGCTGTTAGAGCATTGCAAATTGATTTACATGTTGTTTCACTATCCAAATGTGTTTTAGCAAGATATGTTACCATATCCTTTGCATTAAATCCTGTTGTTTTAAATTGCTTAATCAGAAGAGTAATCTGTTCTAAATTGAAATTTTTCAAATTTGTTGAATACTTGCTTTCAATGATGTATTGTGAAATCGAACGATTGTTCTTGACTGCATAATAAAAAACACTTTTACCATCTGAATCTAATTGGTTGAAACAATCCAAAAGACCTTTTTCCATAATATACGAGAAAAAAAGTTTGCTATTCTCAGGAGATAATATCCAGTTACCATCAAAAACTAAATAAAAGAAGGCGTTCCAATTGTTTTCTTTTTCATTGATTTCCAGCACATCAAAGTCAAAATGATCAACTAGGCATTTTCCCAAAATGAACCAACCGTTCAAAATAGCGATATGTAAAAGATTTCTGTTCAATTCATCCTTGTATCGAAGTTCTTTGACTGCTGATAGAGCATTGCAAATTGCTTTACATGTTGTTTCACTATCCAAATGTGTTACAGCAAAGTATGTTAACATATCCTTTGCATTGAATCCTGTGTTTTTGAATTGATTGATTAGAAAAGTAATCTCTTCTGAATCGAAATCCTTCGACTTTTTCAAAAACTTGCTTTCAATAATGTATTCTAAAATCAAACGGTTGTTTTTGACTGCATAATCCAATACACTTTTTCCCTCTGTATCTAATTGTTTGAAACAATCAAATAAACCTTTTTCCATAATAAACGAAAAAAAGTTTTTGCTATTCTCAGGACAATGTATGTATCTGCCATCAAATACTAAATAAAAGAAGGCGTTCCAGCTCTTTTCCTTTTCGTTAATTTCCAGCACATCAAAGTCAAAATGGTCAACTAGGCATTTCCCCAAAATGAACCAACCGTTCAAAATAGCGATATGTAAAAGATTTCTGTTCAATTCATCCTTGTATCGAAGTTCTTTGACTGCTGTTAGAGCATTGCAAATCAATTTACATGTTGTTTCACTATCAAAATGTGTTTCAGCAAGATATGTTACCATATCCTTTGCATTAAATCCCGTTGTTTTAAATTGCTTAAGCAGAAGAGTAATCTGTTCTAAATTGAAATCCTTCAAATTTGTCGAATATTTGCTTTCAATGATGTATTGTGAAATAGAACGATTGTTCTTGACTGAATAATAAAATACACTTTTTCCCTTCAAATCAATTTGCTCGAAACAATCCATGGGTTCTTTTTCCATAATATAAGCGAAGAAATCCTTGCTTGTTTGCAAAGATGAGTTATAAGTACCACCTGATGACACACAATAGAAGAAGGCATTCCAGTTGTTTTCTTTTTCATTGATTTTGTTCACGTCAAACTCAAAATGCTCGACTAGACATTTCCCTAATACAAGCCAATCATTCATGATGGCAAAATGTAAAAGATTCCTGTTATATTCATCCGTGCATTGAAGTTCGTCGATAGATTTAAGAACGTTGCAAATCAAATTACATGTTATTGCATTATCCAAATGACTGCCTTCAAGATATCGCAACATGACTTGTGCATCAAAACCTGTCTTTTTAAAACGCCTCAACGTAAGAGTAATTTGTTTTGAATCGAAATTTTGCAATTTTGTAGAAAATTCCCTTTCAATGATGAATTGTGAAATGGGACGATTGTTCTTGACTGCATAATAAAACACACTTTTTCCATTCGAATCTAATTGCTCGAAACAATCCATAGGGTCTTTTTCCATAATATAAGAGAAGAAATGTTTGCTGTTTTCTAAAGACGATTTGTAGGCTCCTCCTGATAAGCAATAAAAGAAGGCATTCCAGTTGTTTTCTTTTTCATTGATTTTCCTCACGTCAAACTCAAAATACTCGACTAGGCATTTCCCTAAAACAAACCAATCATTCATAATGGCGATATGTAAAAGATTCCTGTGCAATTCGTCCTTGTATTGAAGTTCGTCGATTGATTTTAAAGCGTTGCAAATCGATTGACATCTCGTTTCATTATTCAAATGAGTGTTTTCAATATATGTTATCATATCTTTCGCATTGAAACCCGCTGTACAAAATTTCTTTAGCAAAAGCGAAATCTTATTTGAATCGAAATCTCCCAATTTCGTGGAAAACTCGTTTTCAATTATGTCTTGCGAAATCGAGCGGTTGTTCTTGAATGCATAATAAAATACACATTTTCCCTCTAAATCAAGCTGTTCGAAAAAATCCATAGGATCCTTTTGCATAATATAGCAGAAAAAAGCTTTACGTTCTTCACAAACATGTTTATTTTTACACTCAGAAACACAATAGAAGAAAGCATTCCAATTATTTTCTTTTTTATTTATTTTCTTCACGCCAAACCCAAAATAATCAACTAGGCATTTTCCTAATACAAGCCAATCATTCATAATAGCGATATGTAAAAGATTTCTGTTCAAATTATCCGTGTACTGAAGTTCATCGATTGAATTCAGAGTACTACAAATCGAGCAACATATTTTTGCATCACCCAAATGTGTCTCAACAAGACATGTAATCATGTCAATTGGATTTAAACCCGCCGTTTGGAATTGTTTACACGAACGTTTGAATTGTTCTAAATTAAAATTGTTCATCGTGGAGAATTCGGTTTCCATAAGATAGCGGAAAACTGAACGGTTGTTTTTGGCTGCATAATAAAAAACACCTTTTCCCTCTGAATCTAATTGTTCCAAACAATCCATCCGATTATTTTCCATTATATAAGAGAAGAAATATTTTCGTTCTTCAGAAAAATATCTGTTTTTACGCTCTGACACACAATAAAAGAAGGCATTCCAGTTATTTTCTTTTTCATTGATTTCATTCACGGAAAATTCAAAATGCTTAACTAAACTTTTCGCCAAAACAAACCAATCATTAATAATGGCGATATGTAAAAGATTTCTGTTCAATTCATCTGTGTAGTGTAGTTCGTCGATTGATTTCATAGCATTGCAAATTGATTTGCAATGTTTTTCGTTATATAAATGTGAGTCAGCAAGATATGTCAACAAGTCTTTTAGATTAAATCCAGCTGTTTTAAATTTCTCGAGCAAAATAGTAAACATATTTGAATTGAAATCTTCTAACTTCGTACAAAATTTGGTTTCAATTATATATTTGGAAATAGAAAGATTGTTCTTGACTGCATAGTAAAAAATAGTTTTTCCTTTCAAATCTACTTTACCGAAGCAATCTATAGGATCTTGCGTTTGCATGTAAGCGAAGATTTTATATTTATTTTTTTGGTTATCAATTCCTCCCTCGTTTGATACGCAATAAAAGAAAGCATTCCAGTTTTTTTCTCTTGTGTTGATCTCTGTGGGTTTTAATCCTCGTTCAACCAAGTATTTCACAAAATTTAAATTACCGGCAATTACTGCACGTTGTAAATAATTTCTGCCTTTTTCATCCGTTCTCGTGAGGTCTGAAGTTTGACTGTAATTGAGATAAATAGAAATAGAGCTTTGGCAATTCCCCTTATTAACAGGATTGACTGGCAATTTATCCTTTATACTTTGCATAATGGAACGGATGTCTACAGGGATTTTTAATTTAAAAAATAAGTATTGGGCTACTGAGAAATTTTCAATCTGTAATGCTATTAAAACCAAAAACCAAGTGCCATTGTCAGGAAACTTATCATCACTTTTAATAAACTCTGATGGAAACCTTTCCCACAGGTCGCGTTGCGATAAATCAGCATTATTTTCAATCCTACTTTCGTTAATTGGTGGTATTTGATTTTCTTCGAGGAAGCCGATTTTATACCGAATACAGTAATCATTGAAAAGAGATTTAAACTGTTGTTCATTATTTAGCATGTGTGTAAGCAACTCTAACAAGTCTTTTTCAAAATTATAAATTTTTGGAAAATTAAGTTGTAGGTCGATGATTAAATATTGAAGAGCTTTGATCGAACGATATTCTATTGCTAACGGTATAAGATGTTGTACTTCGGAGGACATGTTCTTGGGTTTTGAATTCTCGATGAGAATTTTGAACAATACAGAATCAGTCATGATGCACAACTCAAGAAGCGAGACTGATGAGATGCCTGTTATCTTTCCTGTTATTTTACTATGTAGCGCATTACAATCTTTTAAAATTATGCCATCTTTAAATGTTCCAGTTTCAATCGTGCAATCTAAATTTAACTGGTTATTTTGAACAATATTTTTTACTAACTTTGTGAAAAAAGGTTCAAACTTTGTCGTGCGTTTATTTTCTGTAGAAAATTCGATCACCAATGCGTTAGTAAACATGATGGATGGTTCTTTATTAGAAAATCTTTTAAACATTTGTGAAGTATCGAAGGATGCACCCATTTCTAATAATTCATGTACCCAGTAGAAATGGTCTTTCCAATTATAGTCGTAATGTGTAAGCATATCAAAGCAATATGCATAATCTAATGTAAACCATTCAAAATATGTATCTTTCAAATTCAAGCTTTCTTCGTTAGCCCAATTCAGTAACAATTCTACAATAATTCCACGGCCTCCATTTAAGTAAGACAAAATAGCTAAATGCAATGGAATTCTTCCCCACTCGTCTCTTTCAAGTATGGAAATTGGGTTTTCAGTTATTATATTTTCTATTTTATTTTTTGAACCATCAAGAACTGCCACATGAAGTGAACTTTTCCTACAAATCATTCTATCTAAAATAATTTTTATTTCACTAGTGCAGGTGGACTCATATACCTTGCGCTTCAGAAAGTTTTTAACTCCTGCAACTTGTTGATTCGTATAGAACCAATGGGCAGCAAAATATTCACCAACAAAGCGATAATTGAAGATCGGTGTGTTGTTTGTAACTCCGTCAATAAAAATACATTCTGATAATCCTGTTTTAATATTTTGCATAAAATCAAACGCTATATTTTGCTGCACATCCGACAAAAATTCATTCACATCGTTTTTGCTGAAAATTGTGAACAGAGCCAAGAGCGAGTAGATTTCTTTTATATTTGTTTTCGCGGCAGCTATTGTGCCTGATGCTGTTGTTTCAGCTTTTTCAATATTCACGATGTTCAATTTCTTATCGACAAAATTTTCCATCATGCTTAAAACATCAAATCTATCCTCACAATCTTTTATAATTTTTTTTGAAATTGTTTCTTCCCTTAGATCAATGTAGTTGTTTACCGTTGACATTAACATCTCGGTTCCAATCGACAAAAACAGAGGGGTTTCCATCATGTTTAGCAGAATTGCATTTAAAATTATGTAAACTATGGAACTTATTCTTCCCTGTTTTATTTCATTCAAAAATTTATATCCTTCAAAGAACTTCAACAGATATAGATGAATAAAAGCACGTTGATCTTCAACGCAAAATTCTCTCAAAGAGTAGTATGCGTAATGTTTCAATTTATTTTCTAATTCGTTGCTTAATCCATAAGGACGACTACAGAGATACAGCTTGTGAATTCCGTCTAAGGATTCAAAAATTGATAATAACTCAAGCACGACTTTATCATAATATGGTTCGATTTCGTCCAACCCGTCCATCAAAATAACGATTTGTTTTTTTCTAAATTTATGTTCAAATATCCTAATCAATATCAATTCCTCACTAGTAAGGATTCTCGTTTTGTTCTCATCCAGTTTTAAACACCCGTCAGAAAAAATAAGTGTCTCCGCAATTGCCTGCGCATTATGCGATTTCTCATTTGAATGTATTAAAAACCTGTTGCCAACATGAAAATCTAAAAAGATGAGCTGAAAAAGAAATCTGATCGTAATTAGTTCATCCATACTCTGATAATTATTTTTTGTTCGCAATTGATCGAATTCCACAGAATTAAGATTAAATTTAATAATCCACCATGAGGGAAAGAGCAATTGGAGTTCTCTGGCTAACCAAGTAAAATAATATGATTTCCCCGATCCGACTTTATTTAAAATAATATTCACTTTACGATTTCTTTTATCACAACCATTCGAATTAATCTGCGCTTGATCCTGAATATTTTTTTCAATACCAGGTACATGTTTGTATAGATTCGGTACAATGCTAGTAGGCACGGTAGCTTCCAAGGATGTATTTTTCAATAGTATATCAAAACTGACTTTATCTTCAGCTCCAATTACAGAGAATAGTTCGGAGAGAGTCGTCCCTTCTTCTCTAGCAGACCAAAAGCTCCTATTCGTAGTTTCCCGTAATCCTTTTTTATCGCATTGCGTCCATTTTCTATAAATAAACATATCTTCAATTTTTCCAAAGATTTCCTTCAATTTGTTACATTTCATTCGTGGTTCACTGGAAAGCTGAACGATATCTAAAACAAATTTAAGATCATCTTCATCGAGGATAAGCTCACTGAAAGATGTTTCGGTTCCAAAGAAATTCATGATCTTGTTTTGATTGACTACTTTTTCTCTGCTTTCGTCTGTCAGATCTCGGAAAAGAAGATCCCTTTCAACCTCTAAAGCATTATAAGTTTGGTCGATAAGTATAATCTTTTTGATAGTTTTTGTTGCCATGCCTTCAACCCGCCCTTCTATATACCCTTTAATATTGGAAGAATTTTTGCATTCAATCACCAAAATAAGTGGTTTTTTCATTGCACCAAAGGCATCCATTATCTGTTTTCTCCGTGGTTCAAACTGTGTGTCTTCTAAAAATAGAAAATCCAGTTTGGAATCGATAGACTGTATAATTTGAGGTACAACCCACGCGGGGTAGTTGTACTCATCAATATCCACGTTGAATTTCTCATTTATTTTAGTTTCTAGTTTTGCAAGTAACGAAAGGAGGTTATTGTATAATTTAAATTCTTGTAAGACTTCCCGTTTGCATTGAAGTCCCAAATTAACCAGATTGGTACAATTAGAGTTTGATAAGGCTTTTAATTGCGAGAAGTTTAACGATGACTCAATGTTCATAAACAACTCATCTACATCCCGTCTTTGAATAGGTGTCCTACTTTTGTCGTTCATCTTATCAAAAATCCACATTCCGACTTTGTTGAAAGTAAACGCAGCAAAGGATTGTTCTCTTATGTTTTCGGGCAACACTTCGCCTACGAGAATGCTGGCAACGACTTGGTCTTCCTCGTGTTTTGTATTGCAAACTATCATAAATGATTTGAAAAACTTCTTGATTTGATCATCTTCTATTGGTTTTGGTAATTCCTGTTTGCCACTGTTGTTTGGTTGCTTTTCTTTCTTGAGACGTATGCCTTTGTAATGAATATCTTTCCAAGTGTCTATAGGCTCTGGTTTGAGCAGGTTTTGATACTCCATATCAAACAACCTTTTGAAATCCTTACAACCTACTTTATTGAAATTGTTTTCATCGACTACGTAACAACCTTTCCAATTTTTGTTGTCTGAGGCAATAAACTTTTCTATGACATATCGGTATTTTTTTAATACAGTAATCTGAAAATCAATATCTTTGATTTGGTAAATATGTTGGGCTAACTGTGTTGCAAGATCAGCTACATCCGAATTGCTTATTCGTTTTGGAATGTTCTTGTCCTCAAACTCTGTTGGTTTTGCTTTTTCAAGTTTAATGCCTTTCTCTTTTATATCATACCGAATTAATTGTTCTCTTTGTTGAAGTTTGTACTCGTGTTCAAAAAGTCTTTTAAATTCCCCATTTTCATTAAAAAACTCTGCATTTACTTCGTAACATTCGGGGCCTATACTTGTCTTAGCGGCAATCTCATTTTCTATGATAGATCGGTATTTTCTTTGAACCGAATCGTTGCGAAAATCGACATTTTTTTTCTGGAAAATATGCTGTGCAATCACCTTTGCGAGAGTACTTAATTCGGAGTCTTCTTTCAAGTAGTTAAATAATTTGTTTTTGGTTTCTTCTTTCAAGATGTTCAAATCAATGTAATAGGCATCATCAGTGATGGATTTGAGAATAGTATCAATGATATTTGTGCCAAAAGGGTATTCTTTAACGGACGTTTTGACATCTTCGTGCAGTCCAATGTTTGTACAAAGTACTAATACGGGTAGCTTTTCTCTGGCAACCCACTCTTTCCCCAAAAAACATTTCAAGTACTTACTAATCGCAAACGGCGCATTTTTATCCGTCGATGTAAGGTCGTCCCATGTGATGGCGTTGCTCTTATTTTCCTTGTGCTTAGCTTGAATAAAAAGGTCTCCAACGTTGGATTTAAATACGATGTCGTCAAACAATCCACCTTCTTCATCGTCGTTGGTTATTGTGAAGTTTAACTGCTTATCTTTTCGAATTAGCGTAGCAACTCGACATATGACTGGTATGGACAGCTTTTGCTGATAGGTTACACCAACAAGAGAGTCTATCATACCTAGATTTCTTTGTTTTGCAGTAGAGCTATCATTGGACTGTATTGATGCTTTCTCCTTTCCTCCATGTTTTTTGCTAGAATCGCTCTTATCGAGCGTACCAGAAATGCTGGCACCATCGTTCGTTGGCGAAGTGGGGACTACGGGGTTTTGCTGGGATGGATCCATTACTTTATCCGATTTGATCCGTTCTTGTTGATTGGCAAGATTTAAACTGCCGAGATCCGACGCTGTTGTCGAATCTGCGACAAGTATCCTTGTTTCCGACGTGGATGCGTTTTGTTCGAAGCCTGATTTATGGTCCGTGTGACGGTTATTTTAGTTGAATCTTTCTAATTTTTGTTGAATCTCCACAATCGCTACGTAAAACAATTTCAGCTCCTTGGGTTTGTAGTCTGTAAAGATATGTTTGAGAAACTTATTTTATTGTTTACAGTAATTGATGTAATAACTCATATTGTATGACCAATCAGGAGGGAAACGAAAGAAGGAAGCTATCCCAACCAATATTTCTGAGAGTTTTCGCTTATTTTTTAAAGGCTCTGCCTATTACAATGCGTGCGATCGCGCAAGCAACACTGAGCCGCGCTTCCGGTGTCTTCTGTCGCTTTTGTACCCACGGGGGCAGTACTCCGGCTGAGCTCCTGAGAGCGTGCCCATGAAACGCTGGGCCTTAGAACTCTTGCACACATGAGCAATGCCTGCCAAGGTAATACCAAAGCAATACTTGACAACCTCTGTTTTTCTGCCAAAATAGCTTGCCTTGGCATTGCTCATGTGTGAAGTATCACCGCAAGTTGTCGACAAGTTGTCGACGACAACATTGTTGTAAATTTCATTCTATACTCGTTTTTACATTAAAAATAAATTAAATGAAAAAATAAATTTTCAAAACAAAAGTTTTTCCCTACACGTACTAAAAAATAAAAAATAATGTAAGTTAAATGACATATATATTTATGTATCAGTTTTTCGTTTTTATCGTTATTCCCATTGCATCGAGATTGCTCTCATTTCGATCGCCATCGCCAATGAATTCATTCTTATTGGAGAGAGTGAGAATCCAATAGGAAAGTCACTCATTTTTGCTACTAGGGTAATGTATTGTGCTCACCAATTTTTTTCACTGTTTGGTGACCGATTTTTAAGCACATGCGACCCTTTTTACACATGTTTAGTAGAAAGATATACAAAGGATATGTGATAATCGAAATTGGTTGCAATCAAATCTAATACTCTAAAATTGACCGCAAGGCCAGACGAGTGTTCAATTTATGTGTCCCACTTACCGATTTGCTTAGGGTATTACTGTTTGCTTTGACACTTTGAATAAATACGGCAATCGGATCGATGTTTCACTTCAAAAATAATTGTTTATACGGTTTATATACTGCCAATTAAGCTTTCAACACATAACCGTTCCTAAACCCCTGGTCAGAGCTTTACGCATACGCATGCGTTTGTGTTTTTATATCTGTCAAACGAACACAGTTTTCTTTCCCAAATAATACTTTAACTATTAAAAATCCCAATTACAATTGGTCCCCACAGTACGCGAATGTTTGGGACCGAACGCAATAGCGTATTGCGGATTTTTCGCGTATTGCGGATTTCTTCTATATCGATTTATCCTCCATATCGTTTATAACTCATATTGAAGAGTTGACACTGAGCGGGAACCGCTTATTAAAATATCTTCTATCCAAACCACTAATAAGTGTTCCATTTCTTCTATTGTATCATTATATATCTGTTAAAAAGTTCATATTAAAAAATTTATGTGAGTAGTCAGTTTTTAGTCAGAGTTTGGAAGGAAAAGGTAATAGAAAAGAATATAGAAGCTAACCTTTAAACCTTACATTTATTCTACCAAAACAAAGTAAAATTGACTAATCAGAACTCAAGCAACGCTATGAGCTGTCAGCTGTAAAAATTGCGTATTGCGAATTCGCATATATCGAGTATAGCGTACTGCGGGGACCCACTGTATGTGTTTACGGATGCGCTTGCGTAAAGCTCTTACCAAGAGTTAAACGAAACAACGATACGTTCATACAACAGGCGTATGCGACGTGTTTTCACTATTTATGTTCCTGTTAGCATTTCAAACAGATCTCTTCACAAAAGAAACAAGCACTACTTGGTAGAATGTTTTAAGGAAACTTGTATTTATAAAACGTTATCGCTGCTGCACTCCACTAACATCAGTATTAAGGTTTTCGATGACACTTCGAGGTATAATGGACTATACTTGATATTTCACTTTTCAAAGTATGTATTGAAACTGTTTGAATTTTGTTCGTTCTTCAATGAATTAGCGAAACGTGTTTCTTCATGCAGATGATGCTCTGAAATGCGCAGTATAGTTTGAACTTTCCCATAGCACAGCTACTCGCCTGATGTGGACTTTGATATTCACACACACCATTAGCATACCGTACGATTACCACGCCCTACTAAATTCATATATGAAACTACCCCGGTGACAGAGTCATCATGCTTTTTCGTTTTGCTGATAGCAATTTGATAATTAAACAGAACGAGAAAGCATGATGAGTCTTCCACTGGGGTATAACCCAGCCAGCCAAAATGAACGCAATTCACCCGCATACACCCATAAAACGAAGTATCTATAAGAATTGCTACCCAACCAAACATTTTCGGCGATAGTGAACCAAAAATATAGCCTTTCGCTCTTACAAATGTTGTGTTCTCGCTTCCACGCGTACGATGTCGGGGCCTTATGAATAGAAGCTTGTGAGCTTATTTCTCTCTGCGGAGGTCTAGTACCCTCTCCCCATGTATCGGAGCGAGAAGCAGCAACTCATATGCCCTCTGTCGCATTCGCGCTACAGGCCCGGTGCCGCGCCCTCTCCACATTAAAAGCGTAAGCACAAGATACGAGAGCGTAGGATGGAAAGCATAAAACGATTGCGCTCTCGCTTCGTGGGTACTTGCAATGCGCTTTTCTTCATACATTCATAACTTTCCGCGGGACTGGCTCATGTTTCAACAAAGGTGGAACAAAATCAATTTGACTTGATTTGATCAATGTTTAATCCACCCGCACATTTTTTGCACTTTTGAGTGACATTTAGATTGAAGGAAGCTATCGGGCAAGATCACAAAAACATGTTCCCAATGTAGCCCAATGCAATGTTCCCGAACAGCCATTGGCATCGACAAGTTACAAGATGATGTGCAAACGATTTCTCGATTGAAAAATTTTCGACCAAAATGTTTTGCCAACCAACTTGAAAAAGTCACTCACTGTGCGTCTTCAAAACCAAGATTTAATTTTTATGTTCGTTCTGAAATAACTTTTTGAAGTGAATGGCACATCAAAATAACAACGATACATATCAAACGGTTCGAAACACCGAAAGCGCAACGAATCGAAGACACATGAGGGAGCGGAACGAAAAAGTTCGTACGACAGAAGCAAGCAACGCCATCAAAGACATCCGTTCCGTAAGACCATCAACAGCCATCTGACCGACATCCACACAGTGCGAGCACCACAGAAGGGAAAGACACGAGAATTGGCAAAAAGAGAAGACAGACGCAGGAGAGCGAAAGAACTTTTTTTACTCTTCAGGAGTGAGCAAATTTTTTCTCACTTCACTGGCTATCACCGAAAGTGAACTGTATCTCGCTGGTGTTTTCGGTTTGGCTTCGCCAACGAATCACCCCCGAGAACATCAGCGAGAAAAAGCGTGGTGTCTCCTTGGGTATAGCAGTTGCACTAGCCTTTGCTATACACATCCGGTGTTCATGAAAATTCATCGAGAATTCATTACAGCAAAACATGAACCCCGCTTCCCCCTTGGTGGCCCTAACACTTCGCACTCGCACTAACGCCGCCGCATGGTCTTCGTGCTAGCTATCTGCATGCTCCTCTGGCTGTGTCTGCGCTCCTCCGGTCGTTCCTTTTCGTTTGGGTCTTCAGATGTTCGTGTCTGGAATCGAACACTAACCGGCCATCGGTGAATACTGAAAGTATGATACACGATACACGCGTGGCCAAAGCCCGCGCCTGGATTGCATGGAATGTAAGCGACTTTTTATCTACAGGTGTGTGCTTCATGAAGACCCAAACGAAAAGGAACGACCAGGAGCGCAGACACAGCCAGGTGCATGCAGATAGCTAGCACGAAGACCATGCGGCGGCGTTAGTGCGGGTGAGAAGTGTTAGGGCCACCAAGGGGGAAGCGGAGTTCTTGTTTTGCTGGAATGAATTCTCGATGAATTTTCATGAACACCGGATGTGTATAGCAAAGGCTAGTGCAACTGCTATAGCAATTCTTATAGATACTTCGTTTTATGGGTGTATGCGGGTGAATTGCGTTCATTTTGGCTGGCTGGGTTTAGTCAACACTAGACGCCACTTCATGTTCATAGTGAGAGTTCATAGTGAGAGTTCGAGCTATCTAGTCGCGCAGTTGCGATTACGTTTTGCAGTCATATACGTGCAATCTACGTATGTGAAACAAAATTTTCGTCAATACAACTTTT
The DNA here is from genome assembly GCF_943734705.1 of Anopheles coustani. Lineage (NCBI taxonomy): Eukaryota > Metazoa > Arthropoda > Insecta > Diptera > Culicidae > Anopheles > Anopheles coustani. The sequence goes on along the minus strand of NC_071288.1, from coordinate 66,311,488 downwards.
AACAAGTAGCAACGTGTCCAAAAGCGGGAGTGCAAAAAATATTATTTCAGTAAAATTCCGAAGCTGGTTAAAGTGCCATACTTCTTCAAAAAGTAGTACATAACAGATCATAGATTGTAATCGATTTGACACTGGTGTGATCGGAAATTGAAAATGATATCATCGAGTTTGAAAGTGCTTTTACCACATTACCATGGTACCAAATATTTGACAGACGGCTAAACTCTAATGGTGAGCAGGATGAATATGTTGTCAAGTGGACGGAGCTGAATACACTGTTTTCAGGGCCAGTTCAAGCTGCTCTTTGCCGGTAGTAGGCAAAGAATTGCACGCGCAAGGCTTTTGTTTGGTATCGTTAGAAATCACTTTGGGCTTGTTAAGTTTAACTTTGCCGTCATCGGTAGCAACATTGGCGCGCCGAAAAAAAGTCGGGTTATCTCTTGTTAAACGTTCCGGGATGGTTTTCAATGAGCCGTTATTATATTTTAATGGTGATAAATCTTTGAGCAAACACATTTTGAAAGTTTTTCTGTGATTGTAAATTATATTTAAGGGATTTTTTGTCAGTTACAAAAAGCGTTACGAAACGAGTACGAAGACAAATTCAGCGGGCTCTTTCATAGTTCAGTGAATGTATATTTGAAATTGTTTATATAAAATGTAATGTAATTTTATAGCATTTACTGATGATAATTATAGTAAGAAACAAATTACAGGTGTGTCTTCAAGGCAGGTGTGATTTAATTGATCGGTCAATGATGAGAATACAATACCGTTATCCCATCGGTTTCGGCAGAAGCTGGGCAAACAACTACATGCAACTAACTATCACGCGATATACTTCGATGGAAGTTGTGACCTTAATTTGAACTGGTATATTTAAAATTTGTTATTCCTAATGTTTACACCTTTGCATAACAGTTGGTTTATCGTTTCGTAACGTTTTTTGCAATTGACTAAACATCAGTGAAATATAATTTAATCTCAGGACAGCTTGTCCAATGTTTTTTGAACAATATATTTCCATTAAAATATAATAACGGCTCATTCAAAACCATCCCCGAACGTTTAACAAGAAAGAACGAGACCTTTTTTCGGCGCGCCTATGTTGCTACCGACCCCGCGATACAAACGGTGGCTTAAACTGCGGCTTAAACTGTGGCTTAAAGAGAATGAGTTTAAGCCGCGGTTTTGGGTGCTGGTGCTCATTGTGAGTGGTTTTGTGAGTTACTTTCCTGCGTCTCGTACCCATCCCTCTCCCGTATCCCTCCCCTATCCCCTATATCCTCTATTTATACATATATGTCATCAAGAAACAAAAAATCGGATGATTAATTTATAACACATTCACTTCACTTCACATGTTTATTACTACACATGAAACACACTACAGTGAATGATTATAACTGCTCCGATGCTGCACGAATGTTGACACAATTTGGCTCCACTCCACCACTGAAGTTTCCTATTCATGGTCGAGAGATGCAACACCTTTCTAGCAATGCTGCATTTGATTATATTGGTTGCACTGATTAGAGAGGAAAAGAAAACATCAGTAATTAGTTAATGTGGTAGGAAACATATATTTTCACTAAACATACCCTTTATGCTGAACCATACGGTACTGCTCCCTCGATGCTGAATCATACGGTATTGCTCAAATTTGTTGCAAAATGGGCGCACTGTTGGAGTATACTAACAGTTCGTGAAATTACACTTACCCAACCGATGTTTTACAACCATTTCAAGCTAGTACCTAACAACTAAATACACTTTTAAAACTATTTCACACACAACTCTTCACGATACCATTCAATGTTTTCAACACAGAAATGACAATGGCAGCTATGGCCAAAGCGTATAGAAACTAAGGTCGCATCATAGAGGATAGATCAAACAGAAATGTCAAAACCTTTTTCACCATGAAGTTTTAACCTTCAGATCTACAACCGCCTACCTGGGTAAGTTTTCCCCTTTTATTTTGCAATTACTTCGAATTGAACACTTATATCGACTCGAAATTCCTGGAATGCCTCAAGCAACATGTTTTCTGTCATTCTGCCGAAAACCGACTTTTTATTTTTATTCTAAGTATTTTTTTACACCATTTTTCGATTTATACCCCTTAAATCTACAACCGCCTACCTGGGTAAGTCATACGTTTTGTACGAGAGTTTATATTTTTCTGTACCAAGACAAACCACCAGTAGGTGAAAAGAGGTGCCTCTCGGGTTTTTCTTTTTATATTTATATTGAAAACAATCCAAATTTATCTAAGACACACTATGAAAGACTGTTTTACTCCTCGAACTCCTCGAACAATTAGTAATGAGATAAACTCGAAGACGATGTACAAATATGCAAATTATGCTACATTTTGGACCACACAGCGGCAACGAAAGCATTCTAGGTGAACTTTCATAATTTTCTACACAAAATAATAATTTATTAATTGCAAGAAAGTCATGATGCAACGGGTTGAATTAAATACAAAAGAAACTGTTATCGTTTGAAACAAAACGATCGAATTTATGTATATGAGCTAAGTTTTAAAATGTTAAGGCTTAAATATTAGTTGTAACAATGTATAATGAAGAATTTCCTCCAGATATGCCACTGAATTTACTGAGGAACATGAACATTTCCAAAACGTAAAATTTAAAAGAAACATATTTCTAAATCTATGAAATTTCAATTTATAAGCAAAAATGTTGAAAGGCACCAAGAAGTTACTTCACCAGAAACTAAAGAAGTATAAACAAACACAATTATTTATTGAAAATGTATTGTTTACAGAGCTGGCGATCGTAGATCTATGGGATAAAATGTATTTGAATGAAAAAATTACGTACTAATCGAATTTTTAATATAATTATTTGAATGGGATATGTTAGAAAACATTCTTAAGTATCATTACTGAAAATTTCAACTCACTACGGCATCTAGAAACAAAGATATAAGCTTTAAAGCACAGCAAGATGCAAACCCCCATACAAAACGTATGGCCTACCCGGGTAGGCGGTCGTATGTTAACGTAGGTATTTTTGGTCGTAGACCTGAAGGTTAAAGGGTGTCCCAGAAAGTATAAGCACGATTTCTAAATTACGTTTCTGGAAAACGGATGACGCTAAACAGTTGATTCTTCGGGTGTTTGATTGTTTACATTCAAACCTACTAGATAGTGCATCGAAACTATTTTTTCAACCGTTTCTGTTAAAATGCGAGGCATTTCCGTCAAAAAGAGCAAAAGCGTTCTGCACAAATGGTGTTCGACTCCTTACATTTCGCTAAGGAAATTGGCGAAATCGGTAGGTGTGAGTATCGGAGCCGTACGAACCGCCATCCAAAAGTTTCGGGAGGAGTCCAGCTTCAAGGATACACCGAAAAGTGGTCAAAAACCTGGTCCTATCGACCAACAGTTGAACCGGGAATGAGCAAAAGCATTCAAGCAAAAATAGGAAAGTTCCATTCGCGATGTGGCTAAACAAATGGGTACCTTAAAAAGTAACATCCAATGAGACAAGGCAAGATTGAATTTAAAATCGTACAAAATCCAAAAGAAATCGAAACGGAGTGCAAATTAGGCTGCATGCATTAAACATCGGGCCCGGAAGCTGTACGACAAGCTGCTGTGTGGTCAACCCTCATGCATCAGTTCGACGAAGAGTCGACCAAGACCAGACCAATTGAGATATTTTGGGCGTTAACGAAGGCACACTTGAGAAAACATTTTAAAGCTGCGAAAAACATCGACAGTTTTCAAAAAACTGTAAAACCGTTCAAAAGTGTCGAAAACCGTTCATGACAAGTCTGTGCTGAGCCATATCGGAGGCGACATATCAAAAGTGCGGTCATTAGCATACGATTAAATTTTTAAAATTTTTATTTTTCGCAAATAGTCCAGAACAGAACCCAAACACAAATTATGAAACAAAAATTCAGTTTCTAGAACAGGTTTTATTTTTTATCTAATTTTGAAATCGTGCTTATACTTTCTGGGACACCCTTTATACCTTCAAAAGTACTGACAGAAAGCAACAATAATTAACGAAAGTTCTTTTACATTATTATTTGATTAATTTGTTACTTGTGGCTCGCAAAACAAAGACAAAAATAGCAATGGTGTATGGCATTTTGATACAGTTTGGAGCAATGGTGACAGTTCGCTGTGAAAGCTTAACACACATGAACCTTTGTATCATATATCTACTCTAGCAATGTCGTCATTCGATCATAGAAGAACAACAAGTCACACTCATCGATGTAAGAAAACAGCGCGAAGAAGTATTTTGGCGTTGACTGCAAATGGCTACCCTACTACCAATTTTGAATGAACTCAGGCCTATCCCCGTGGATCGGAGCGAGACGCAGCGACTAACTTATGCTCCGTCGCATTCGCGCTGTAGGGCCGACAATTTTCGACCCGCCCGCGAGCGTAACTTATATGAAGAGTGAGCAAAACTTGTATGAAGCCTGAGCACGCGTGGATACAAACAAGTGCGAAGCCCTCAAAGAGCGCAATTCGCTCCATACAATTACACGCTCTCCACCGTACGGCAGTGCAGAGAGTGTACGCGAAGACCCCGCGAGAGCCTTAAATGGCCTGCTCTTGGTTGAGGCCTACGCTAGCGATCGCTAACGATGCATGCAAACGCATGTAGCTAGATATATATTGTACATTTAGCGCGCCATTCTCAAGCAAGAGCGCCGGTCTAGTGGTTAGCGTACACAGACCGGAGTTGGAGAGGTTGGGTTCGAATCCCGCTGTGTGCTCGAGGCATGAGAGTGTTGTAGAAGGCAGAAGAGAGAAGGGGGCCCATCAGGGCTCTCCTCTTTTTGTTTTTGCCGGCTTTGCTCCGAATGAATTATCCCGGTTTAACTGGACGATCGTTGAGAGAACCGTTGACAAAACCGGGACCCATTTTGTATGGAGAAATGTTCATTTTGTGTTGGATGGGTAAGTGCTCAACCTAGGGTCCGCGGGGCAAGGCAACGTGAGGAGGATGGAGGATTTGAGTTATTTCACTCAATTTGATTTTGTATCGCGGGGGATAACGGGAAAGTTAAACTTAACAAGCCCAAAGTGATTTCTAACGGTACCAAACAAAAGCCTTGCGCGTGCAATTCTTCGCCTACTACCGGCAAAGAGCAGCTTGATACGGACGAACTGGCCCTGAAAACAGTGTAAGTATCACCATACACCTGGGAGTTCTAGGCATGCCGAATATTGCCTAACCTAAAATGACTTTTGTATAAGATAATAGTTTCCCATCTCAGTAGTCAAAACTAATAAAACTACTAAGTACTAGACAATTCTCGTACAGTGTGACACGGATTGTTACAGTCTTCAGCTGGTGTTAAGCGAATTTTCAAATTAAATGCTCACTGAAAGTGTAAGCGGAAATATTCAAACGGGTGTTAGTGAATTATACTACCCATATTTGTTTTACTGGTTACCAGCAAAGCTGCAGGTATAAGGTTAACATTATTTTTGATATAATTCATTCAAATACGAACATTGTTTTTAAAACAAAACAACTCTCTTCAACTTCGTTTGTAGACTTTAGGAGCATGAAATCAGCGACGTCAAAATTTTCATAATCCTTTGAAGTTTAGAGTTGGGAATATAACGATAAGTTTCCAGTTGACAATTCTAAGCGCCAGATGATTGCAATCATCAAATCCAGGTACGTATCACAAATAACTTATGAAAAAGCAGATTTTGTTATAAAATAATTTAACGTAGTTGTGACATTCGATAATGTTTATACCCTTATTAGACGAGGGCTTTTACTGTCATCTTTGCCCAGAATTTTACTGCCAAAATAGGCTTTCGATGGGGGTCCGCGTCAGCCGAGCGGTAGCGCCGGTTAGAAAATCAACCCATGAGCGCCGGGGCTCACTACCTCGACGGCGTGGGTTCGAATCCCAACCGAGACTGGACCCTCCCCTGTACGAGAGGACTGACTATCCACGTACAACAGGGAAACAAGTCTCGTAAGCCCTTGACGAGCAGGCATGACCAAGAGGTCGTTACGCCAAGAAGAAGAAGCAGGCTTTCGACATAAAAATGCTGTCCGCTCGTGTAATGACGCAAAGTTCCACAAAATGGGTTTTGCAGTCAATTGATCATTTTCATGTTTGAATTTAGCGTTCAACCTAGAGTAACGAACAAATCTGTTTCAAATGCCCGCTGGGCATCATTTGCTTGCAACGCTACACATTTTGGCTAATCTTTAGCTAATCCTCGAAAAAGATTAGCCAAAGATTAGCCAAATATGAATGAACGTTTCGTGACGTCACAATGACGGTTCAGCATTGTGACGTCACTACAGCGGGTGTTCATTCGCCCCTCACCCCTTCCACCTTTCTTTCATTCCGCACATTCGTTACGTCAATTCTTTCGACAATAATTTAACGACCGTGAAAATTCAAATTCAACGTTATTTTCGTTGAATAAATATTTATTTACATAAAAAGGCCATTTGTACAATGGCGGGCAAACAGTTCCGTTGTAAGCTGTCAAGAAACAAATTTGAAGAAAAGAATTAATATCAAATTATGAAAACAATTTGAACATAACCCAACTGGCAGATTTTGTCTTGTTATCATATTGTTAACGTGTTGTTAGTTAATTTTCGGGGCGTTAACAAGACAAAGTGTTGCACCAAAAAAGGGGTGGGGGAGCAACATTCAACCAGTTATTTTGTGGTGGTGTTAGTGCCAAACGGGGGGTTATGTAGGTGTGCGTGTTATTTCACCATATTGGCATGCACACATTTATATAATGCGTTTCGGATATCAAATGAGAAAACAGTGTTGTGTTCTGCGCAATCCGTCGACGCGGAAATTTCTATTCTTCATTAAATTTGGACTCTTCTTCTACACTCTCCTCTCCCGGAACACTAAAGCTGCAGATAAATGACAGCAACTTTCATGCAAGAGAAACTTTCAGTCGTCGTCATTTCAGTGGACTGAAAGTTTCCGAACGCATCACGCGTTTACACGACTCACAACAAATTAACGCTAACTGTCAACCGGCAATTATGGGTCGGTAAACAAACTATGTAGAATTGTAAATGAGCTGTATTATTTCATCTCTAAAATTAATATTAATACTCATTTAGCGTTGTGAATCATGAAAGTGAACTTAAATCGCATAAAACGACTTTGATTATTTCGTTTAACGATCATTTTAAATGGTTTTATACTGCTGGCGCCTTCGAAATCTGTCAGTTGCACGAGCTGTCAAGAAACTTTCATTGCTGTGAAAGAAATTTACAGCCCGGCTACGTTAAGTGAAATTTTAGTTGCGCAACTCAAATTGTTTGTTTATTTCGCGTTTAGACGTGCTAAGTTGGGTTTCACATGAGTGAAATGAGTGTTTGACAGTTGCTGTTAAGTGAAAGTTGCAATCATTTAAAACGCCTTTAAGGGCGGCTTCTTCCTCCGGTGTTATTTCTGTTGAACGAAACAAACAAAGGAAATGAATTAACGAATCGCTGTTTTAACGGTCATGATGTTGCTCTATCACACTGTTTACTTACCGATTCCAAGATCCTTCCAAACGATCAAACTTCTCATCCGTTTTACGGACCAGATCGTCCATGAGCTGACGCCGTCGCGGACTTGTTGATGGATGCACTTTTTCTCCTTTAAGTTTCCCATTGGGCACCATGAACTTTGGAAAAACACTTTACACTTTTCAACACGACTGTTCTGGGGCTAGATGTTTTGAAGACTGAAAACTTCACCGCGTCGCGATTGACAGTCGGTGCGTGATGGCATTCATACAAACGTACTTTTTATTCTGTACATGATTGACCGACATAAAGTGCACGAACACATTTGCGGGTCGCTGTGCAGTGTGGGAATGCTACACGATCGGTTCCGCTATTGCAATGTGTCAAACTGAAAGGGAAGATGTGAAAGGGCAGATGTGACTTCCCCCCTACCTAGCACATCGGTTCATCATTAGAACGAGTGGGAAGACAAAGTATGTAAGAGAAAGCTGACAGTACTAGACTTAAGGGGGTTGGAATGTGGGGAAACGGGGCAATGTTGCATGGCGCCGTCAGTTGGGAAATAACAGTAAAAACATACATTAAGCTGCGGATAGACGGATGCCAAGGTGTATAAATTAGAAGGTGAAGTCGTCCAGTGTAAAATGACATTTCATGACTTGACATAACACTTCTGGGGTATTCATATGGGTTTTGAGGGGGGGTATCGGAAAAGGATTAGGCTTTTGACATAACTCTTCTCAAATATGGCACCCCTTCCAAAGCGACATAAAGTCACCTTCTATATTTATACACCTTGGACGGATGCAATATTTCAATGCAATGAAATAAAATTTGACATTTCTACCAAAAATGACAGTCATTGCAATATTTCTATGCGTATTTCATTGCAACATTGCAAAGATCCAAACGGGAATGTTAAGCATCGAAATATTGCTTTCACTGTCATTTTTGGTAGAAATGTCAAATTTTATTTCATTGCAGTGAAATATTGCATCCGTCTATCCGCAGCTTTAGACCAAGTGTTGAAAACATCTCCCTTTACGCCGGTTATTGCACCATGGTGATCCCTGCAGCACTATGCTGGGTGTTTTCAGTGCTGTTTGAGGAAACGTGGAGTAAACTGCTGGAAAAAATAAAGATATAATATAAATATTAAGCGTTTTTAAAATATGTATAGCAATGTGCAATTTTCACTTCACTGTTGATGATTAATAATTATGTACTAATAATTTCACTGTAACTGCGATGATTCATACTCACTTGTTAATATTTTCACTGTAATTTTGATGATCCGGCCAGGCTGGTACGGGTTTGGAGAATCGTATAGCACGGATTGGAGCTTACGTTTACCACCATTTTTTGTGCACGGGTCCCGTGTAGTCCAAGTACCTGTCGAACTTACTTACCTTATTTACCCACTTAGAACGTAATTAACATTATTTATTACCTCACTTTCTGCCAATGTCGCTGATGTGCCGTGGATGCAAAACAGGTCACACCGCAGAAGTAGAGCAAGAAATGATTGTAAGCCTGTTCGTTCATGCAATCTTTCAAGACCACAACACTAATGTAATGCAGGAAGGACCGATATTCGGTTCCCTTCCAATTGCAGACTTCATTGAGGTGCCTCATGGGGCGATGCACCTCAGAAGGAAGCCGTGTATTTTCCATAAACTTAGACACAGCTTCCTTCTGGGGGTCTGACCATCGACCAAGGGTTGCAAATTTGCCTTCCAGCATCCCTCGAAGAATTTTTCTGGTCACCCCCAAATCAATTAAATGGAGCCGATCGCCAACAACGACGTCTTCTATTAAATGGAAATTATTTATATCTTCTAGTGGTGTCCGCCAACTCTTATGATGGTCCTTGTCTACCTTAGCTCGAAAGCCCGCGTCCGTGCGCGGTGCAGAGTTCACGGAGTCAAAAATGACTTTATTCTCCGGTTTGATGTATTCCCCAACACAGGAACACTTTAAGCATCCATGCTTACCAGTATAACTGGTGACAGCTTTTAGATACGCCCGCGCCGGAGAATCGGCAACAATGGCGCGAAGTTTAAAATGCACCTGCTTGTCACCGAACTGCAAGCCTCTTTGCTGGAGACCGTTCACCTCCAACACTAGCGGCCGAAGATATTGTTCGATGTTCTCCGGCTTTGCTTGTCCCCCAAAAACACCGACAAGCATTACCGGAGCATCTACCAATTCTTCCACCTTTATAAGTATTGGCCACAGTTGTGTGTTTGAACTTTTAAAAAGGGGAAGCCCATCGATCGACACTTGTATGGAAAGAAGGTCATCTTTGGGTATGACATCTTTAAAATAATTTTTTAGGACCGTCTCTACCCCCTGATACCAAAATCGTCCTCCCAAGATCGATTTTACTTTTACCACGACTGGAGAGGATGATTTGGTAAGTGTCCGTGCATCTTTAGGAAGTTTCAATTTATAATCCTTCCTCAAGATCGCCAGAAGTTTTCCTAGAGACGAACGTGATACGAGTTCCAAGATTGCCCACCGTCTCAACGCCTCATGTCGGCTATAGCTATCTACATATCTAGCTAACCTAGTGCAATCCACTCTGATATCATCATCATCATCATCAGATCCGTCAATAGATGTGTCCTCATGGCTCGAAATTGTTTCAGGTTCCTCTGTGGGTAAAATTAAGCTTCCACTACCAATAACCTCCACCCTGTTTTCAAAACTTATCTGGCGGTTGGCTTCAACAATGCCGCTCGTAGATGCCGCTTGTAAAATAGCATCTTCATCTCGGGTTATACCTAAAACAGTTGAAGTATAGAATGAAATATTACATAACCCAACCCAGCTGCCCGGAGGCTTTAAAACAATATATTACAATTTAATCATTTTTTCTTTTACATACCAACTCCTAGATCAGGCCATTTTATTTCAGACGCAATCATTCGTTGCCATTCAGCCCATTCTATTTCAGTGTCTTCCATTCGAGGTCGATGGCTAGGACCACTAGAAACTTCATCACCGTTCTTTCTTTTGCTTGACGAAGCTCTACCTAATTCCATCGCTTCCTCTTCAGGAGTTATATCTAAAACAATATTACTAATTATTAAAACTGCATCCAGATCCCGATCGTATATTTATACGTAACCAGCAGCAAGAGTACACCACATATGCTATTACCCGACACATTACCAATGTTTCGGTAATATAATTTGTATTTTCACTTTCACTTACCAACGCCTAGATCTGCCCACGGTATAGCACTTGATCCACTTTGCTTGAATGCCTCCCACTCCATTTCTATTTCACGATCCATCACTTCAAATCACAACGATTAACAGCAAACAATTTAAAAAAACAATCGACACTGCTCAAGATTGGACACTGCTCAAGAAAAGCGATAAATCCTTATCAAAACAAAGTTGACACATCAAAACAAGCCATCCACGCGGATTTCATAAAAAAAAAAAAATACTGCTCGGTTGATAAGAAAACAAAGCAAGAACTTCATGACCCACCGTTCTTGCGGTTTTTTTAGCGTTGAGTTTGATCAAGGCATATGAGAAAGAAGGTGTGTGAGACGGAAGAACTTCATGACCCACCGTTCATGACCCACCGAAACGTTCTTGCGGTTTTTTTTATCGTTGGTTTTGATCAAGGCATACGAGAAGGAAGGTGTATGAGAAGGAAGGCGTATGAGAACTGTACGTGCAATGGGCAAACGAAGTGGAGTGATGACGTCATGACGTTGCGCTACTCGACGCTGTAGTGCACAATTGTGGACTCCAGCGGGGGTGCATTGAGGAAAATTCATTTTTTGAGTGAATTTTTAGAGAATGTTGTGCAACAATGCCCGCTGGGCTGTACGTGCAATGGGCAAACGTTCTTCGTACGAAGTGGAGTGATGACGTCATGACGTTGCGCTACTCGACGCTGTAGTGCACAATTGTGGACTCCAGCGGGGGTGCATTGAGGAAAATTCATTTTTTGAGTGAATTTTTAGAGAATGTTGTGCAACAATGCCCGCTGGGTTGACAGCAATCCCTACCGCCACAAGCTTCGGGTCGAGATAGGAACTTTGTAAAACGCGTTCCGTACGCATGCTGACTTTTATTCCGTTTTCAGATTTGTCGGGCACCTAAACCGAAGCAAAACCGAAGTTGCCACGACAAAAACGAAAAATCGCCCCGGGGGCTGTTACGAACGCATAACGCTCGTAACGCTCCGTCCCACAGACGAGAAACATTTCACAGAATCTTCGGGCCTGCGGTCAACTTCGGGCTAGATTGGGGGTGGGGGCCAAGTGGCGTTCGGCCAGTATAAAAACGAACGCACGATGAATTTAAGCCCTTTTTCCCTGTAAGCAAGGACAAATAAATAGTGAAAGTTTTAAAACGTGCCATTACGGCCGTTTACGGAAATCACTTCTTTTATTTTCTCACCAACAGGAAGAAAGCAAGTTGCATTCGCAACAGCCCTACCAGCCATAGCTTCGGGTTGAGGCTGGAAATCAATGGGCAAGAGCGAGATGGTGATAGCCTTGTCTCTTTTACACCAACGCAGAAATTCTCCCGTCCCACCACCGCCAGAAATCTCTCCTTACCGCGCCCATCTGTTGCCGCGGCTGCCGATCCGAACTGAAAAATCGATTTTTGTGATTGGCTAGCCGAATCCCCATGTGTGAAGTCATCAAAGTGCGCATGCGCAAGTTGCATGTACGAAGTTTAAATGCCCTGCGCGATCGGGTCTTCGAAGACCCAGCGCGAGCGATCGAAAACCCAGCGCGAGCAATCGTAGACCAGTCGAATACCCAGCACGGTCGAATACGGACGTGTGGGTACCCGTACGGGTATACCCAGCGCGAGCGGTCATTCATGCATACGTACGCAGCGCAAGCGATCGCTAAATGAAGAGCAAAAACCGAAACGCGGTGGCCATATGAATTCGCTCCGCGAGAGGTTTAAATGGCTAGAGCGGGTTGAGCGTATACCGATGCATTCCCATACAGTCCATACAAACGACTACACACTAGATATATATTGGGCCTTTAGCACACCGTTCTCAACAAAGAGCGACGGTCTTGCGGTAGGTGCGCAGAGACCGGAGTGGAAACAACGCGGTTCAATTCCGCGTAACAGCTCGAGACATGAGAATGTGTAGAAGGAATAGAAGAAAATAAGAGGGAGGGCCCCGAACGGGGCCTCCATTTTTCGTTTTTGTCGTGGCAACTTCGGTTTTTATCTTCGGCTCGAGCTGGATATAATCTGAATATACAGGCAAGAATCCAGCTTTTACCCAGCGGCGTTTTACAAGGCGCAGTGTTTCGGGGGAGGGGCCCTCCCTCTTTTTTTCTTCTCTTCCTTATATACATTCTCATGCTGTTACGCGGACTTGAACCGCGTTGTTTCCACTCCGATCTCTGCGCAACTACCGCAAGACCGTCGCTCTTTGTTGAGAACGGTGCGCTAAAGGCCCATTATATATCTACTGCGTAGTCGTTTGTATGGACTTTATGGGAATGCATCGTTAGCGCTCGCTAACACCGCAACCAAGAGTGGTACTCGCCACTATTACGCTCAGAGTATTGCGGGGTGCTCTCGCGTGGCAGAGTGTGTGCTCAACCAAGGCGGGGCATTTAAACTTCGTATCGTATTGCGCACTTTGAGGGCTTCACACATGAGGGTTCGGCTAGCCAATCACAAGTCTCGATTTTTCAGTTCGGATCGGCTGTCGCGGCAACAGATGGCCCCTGGAACGCAGCGCTTCGGGGCTGCCGCTGCATCCCTAGAATCACTGCGCCTTGTAAAACGCCGCTGGGTAAAAACTGGATTCTCGCCTGTATATTCAGGTTATATCCCAAGCGCCACAAGCTTCGGGTTGAGGCTGGAAATCAATGGGCAAGAGCGAGATGGTGATATCCTTGGCTCTTTTACACCAACGCAGAAATTCTCCCGTCCCACCACCGCCAGAAATCTCTCCTTACCGCGCCCATCTGTTGCCGCGGCAGCCGATCCGAACTGAAAAATCGATTTTTGTGATTGGCTAGCCGAATCCTCATGTGTGAAGTCATCAAAGTGCGCATGCGCAAGTTGCATGTACGAAGTTTAAATGCCCTGCGCGATCGGGTCTTCGAAGACCCAGCGCGAGCGATCGAAAACCCAGCGCGAGCGATCGTAGGCCAGTCGAATACCCAGCGTGGTCGAATACGGAGGTACGGGTACCCGTACGAGTATACCCAGCGCGAGCGGTCATTCATTCATACGTACGCAGCGCAAGCGATCGCTAAATGAAGAGCAAAAACCGAAACGCGGTGGCCATATGAATCCGCTCCGCGAGAGGTTTAAATGGCTAGAGCGGGTTGAGCGCGAACGATGCATTCCCATACAGTCCATACAAACGACTACACAGTAGATATATATTGGGCCTTTAGCGCACCGTTCTCAACAAAGAGCGACGGTCTTGCGGTAGGTGCGCAGAGACCGGAGTGGAAACAACGCGGTTCAATTCCGCGTAACAGCTCGAGACATGAGAATGTGTAGAAGGAAGAGAAGAGAAAAAGAGCGAGGGCCCCGAAAGGGGCCTCCATTTTTCGTTTTTGCCGCGGCAACTTCGGTTTTGCTTCGGTTTAGGTGTCGCGATAAATCTGAAAACGAAGTAAAAGTCATCATGCGTACGAAACGCGTTTTACATGGCGCGGTGGCGCTCGGGTTCGGGGGTAAAAGTCACCATGCGTACGAAGCGCGTTTTACAAAGCGCGGTGGCGCTCGGGTATCCAGCTCGAGCCGAAGATAAAAACCGAAGTTGCCACGACAAAAACGAAAAATGGAGGCCCCTTTCGGGGCCCTCCCTCTTATTTTCTTCTATTCCTTCTACACATTCTCATGTCTCGAGCTGTTACGCGGAATTGAACCGCGTTGTTTCCACTCCGGTCTCTGCGCACCTACCGCAAGACCGTCGCTCTTTGTTGAGAACGGTGTGCTAAAGGCCCAATATATATCTACTGTGTAGTCGTTTGTATGGACTGTATGGGAATGCATCGGTATACGCTCAACCCGCTCTAGCCATTTAAACCTCTCGCGGAGCGAATTCATATGGCCACCGCGTTTCGGTTTTTGCTCTTCATTTAGCGATCGCTTGCGCTGCGTACGTATGAATGAATGACCGCTCGCGCTGGGTATACCCGTACGGGTACCCGTACGGGTACCCGTACGTCCGTATTCGACCGCGCTGGGTATTCGACTGGTCTACGATTGCTCGCGCTGGGTTTTCGATCGCTCGCGCTGGGTCTTCGAAGACCCGATCGCGCAGGGTATTTAAACTTCGTACCGTATTGCATTGCGCATGCGCACTTTGATGCACAAACCTCGATTTTTCAGTTCGGATCGGCTGCCACGGCAACAGATGGGCGCGGTAAGGAGAGATTTCTGGCGGTGGCGGGACGGGGGATATTTCTGCGTTGGTGTAAAAGAGACAAGGCTATCACCATCTCGCTCTTGCCCTTTGATTTCCAGCCTCAACCCGAAGCTTGTGGCGCTTGCCCGAGCGCCACCGCGCCATGTAAAACGCGTTTCGTACGCATGATGACTTTTACTTCGTTTTCAGATTTATCGCGACACCTAAACCGAAGCAAAACCGAAGTTGCCGCAGCAAAAACGAAAAATGGAGGCCCCTTTCGGGGCCCTCGCTCTTTTTCTCTTCTCTTCCTTCAACACATTCTCATGTCTCGAGCTGTTTACGCGGACTTGAACCGCGTTGTTTCCACTTCGGTCTCTGCGCACCTACCGCAAGACCGTCGCTCTTTGTTGAGAACGGTGTGCTAAAGGCCCAATATATATCTACTGTGTAGTCGTTTGTATGGACTGTATGGGAATGCATCGGTATACGCTCAACCCGCTCTAGCCATTTAAACCTCTCGCGGAGCGAATTCATATGGCCACCGCGTTTCGGTTTTTGCTCTTCATTTAGCGATCGCTTGCGCTGCGTACGTATGAATGAATGACCGCTCGCGCTGGGTATACTCGTACGGGTACCCGTACCTCCGTATTCGACCACGCTGGGTATTCGCCCCCGAAACACTGCACGAAGTAAAGCCAGCCAAATTGTGGCCAAATCGGGACACGAATAGTCAGAAAGATTTGGTTGAAAATTGCCGGAGCAAAACCGAAGTTGCCACGACAAAAACGAAAAATGGAGGCCCCTTTCGGGGCCTTTGCTCTTTTTCTCTTCTCTTCCTTCTACACATTCTCATGTCTCGAGCTGTTACGCGGAATTGAACCGCGTTGTTTCCACTCCGGTCTCTGCGCACCTACCGCAAGACCGTCGCTCTTTGTTGAGAACGGTGTGCTAAAGGCCCAATATATATCTACTGCGTAGCCGTTTGTATGGACTGTATGGGAATGCATCGGTATACGCTCAACCCGCTCTAGCTATTTAAACCTCTCGCGGAGCGAATTCATATGGCCACCGCGTTTCGGTTTTTGCTCTTCATTTAGCGATCGCTAGCGCAGCGTACGTAAGAATGAATGACCGCTCGCGCTGGGTATACTCGTACGGGTACCCGTACGTACGTATTCGACCGCGCTGGGTATACCCGTGCGGGTACCCGTACGTCCGTATTCGACCGCGCTGGGTATTCGACTGGTCTACGATTGCTCGCGCTGGGTTTTCGATCGCTCGCGCTGGGTCTTCGAAGACCCGATCGCGCAGGGCATTTAAACTTCGTACCGTATTGCATTGCGCATGCGCACTTTGATGCACAAACCTCGATTTTTCAGTTCGGATCGGCTGCCGTGGCAACAGATGGGCGCGGTAAGGAGAGATTTCTGGCAGTGGCGGGACGGGGGAATTTCTGCGTTCGTGTAAAAGAGACAAGAATATCACCATCTCGCTCTGGCCCATTGAATTCCCTATCTCCACCCGAAGCTATTGCTGGTAGGGCGACTGGCCTACGATCGCTCGCGCTGGGTCTTCGAAGACCCGATCGCGCAGGGCATTTAAACTTCGTATCGTATTGCAATGCGCATGCGCACTTTGATGACTTCACACATGAGGATTCGGCTAGCCAATCACAAACCTCGATTTTTCAGTTCAGATCGGCTGCCGTGGCAGCAGATAGGCGCGGTGGCCAGAGATTTCTGGCGGTGGCGGGATGGGGGAATTTCTGCGTTGGTGTAAAAGAGACAAGGCTATCACCATCTCGCTCTTGCCCATTGATTTCCAGCCTCAACCCGAAGCTAAGGCTGGTAGGGGGGCGCAGTAAGGAGAGATTTTTGGCGGTGGCGGGACGGGGAAATTTCTGCGTTGGTGTAAAAGAGACACCATCTCGCTCTGGCCCATTGAATTCCCTATCTCCACCCGAAGCTATGGCTGGTAGGGGAAATATTCCTCGTCTAATAAGGGTATTACAGATAGAGAAATGTTCAAATCAGGTTTTTTGTTTATAAAAATATGTATAAAAGTATACAAGTGGACTAGATCTGCCGGTAAGGACACATAATTCCGCGCAGTTTTACGTAGTTGTGATTAGATTATCAACCTTCCACCAAAATGTATTCAAAACGCACTGGCTCAAACCGAAGTACAAATAGATGAAAAAAAATCGTTAAGGGCACGGTAAAAGCGTCATCGCTGGTCTCTCGTGTATCGTCGATATTCGGCCCAAGGGTCATTTTTGCTTTGTTCATGTTTTGCAATTTGGTAAACATGGCAACATTTCTTGAAGCTAATGCTCTTATTTTGTTGTTGGTTGTTGAAAATACAAAAACTACGCTAAACAATCATAAATATTTGATAAACAATCGGATGAATGAACTATTGATTCGTTTGTTTACGTTCTGACATGATTACGTATGCGATTATAAGGTAGGTAAGCCAAAATCCTTTTTGAAAGATTGACCAACGGAATAACATGATTACGCCAGCGATTACGCTTCGTTTCCCGTCCCCTTTCCATACCAAATGCAATCCAGCACTTCTGGAATACCGTACCAAAATCGGTTTTGACTTCAGACCGTATCAGTTTTTTGGTATGGTACGCTGTAGTGTGGTCCCGCCGTGATGGTAGTGTTAGTGCTTTGTCGTGTTGATTATAACATTCTAAGACAGCTGACTAAATTTAACTTTTTTCTGGATAATAGCCTTAATTTCGGGTTTTTTAAAACCCAGTTTGGACAGGTAAAATCAGTACACGATTTATCACAACGATTTTTATCATATCATACGATAAAATCGCAAGATTAAATTTCATCGGTACCTGTGCACCAACTAAAAAATCTGTTGCTTATAAAAGGCACTTGTAAACTAAAATATGTTCCACATACAGGCCGGAAAACAGTTAAAAAACTTTAATTTAACTATCTTTTATACGTAAATTCATTTTTGGATCATGTACGACTAGCATTCATTACACGTTGTGTATGGGAATCGATAAAATAAAATAATGATATTTCCCCATCCATTGTGTTGGTTATTCAAATTAAAAGTTTAACATTTCGTTAAACTAGCTTAACACGTTAACCGCCATGTCAGTCTATGAGGACTGACGGTGAAGTTTCCGTTCACGCCGCGTCGTTCTCTAGGGACTGACGAATCCATGAGTCGCGTCGGTCGATCAGTGTCAGTCCGCCAGAGTTGGTCTGACAGTGTCGGTCTGCCGGTGTCAGTGCGCCAATGTCGGTTCGCCAGTGTCAGTCCGCCAGTGTGCTTCATTTCCAAGCACTCTCTTCGTTTCTTTCTTTCCATTTATTTTCGTTTCACCGGTACTTATCGTGCCAGTGACTAACATCGGACGAAATTGCAGACCGAGTGGCGTAAACGGAAAGTGTCACAAAATAGGCTGGGCGGTTAACGTGTTAACAAATTTCACTTAGATAATTTCAATTTAGACGAAGTAGATAACATAATTTTATTTCGTTTTACTTATGTAAACTCTATCAAATATTATTATTTTGCAATTCAAGCGGAACGCCGGTGCATCATTTCGAGAAAGTCAACGTTAACTAAGCAAGACATATTTGGCTAACTACGTGGGTGTGTTGTCGACGGTCATCGTTTCATCACATGAAAATATTTGTTATGCTTTTTGCGCGAAGATTAAAAAGTAGTAACGAACATATTAATATTCTATAAACTAAAAATATGGAACACAAGGTACCAAACAGGAACTTTGAAATTGAATTGATTGGACCCTGCAGAAAAAGAAAAAAAACAGAAACTGAAATTTTAGAACCCGAAAGTTCCCAGATAGAAACAGGCATGCAATCTTTAAATTTGGAAAATACTCTAAAACATTCAGGAGTACCAGCATATTTAAGCGGTATAGATTATCAACATAAATTATCGATGTTAATTCTAATGCTAGCTGCTAGGGAGATCAAAAACGGTTGTACATTAGATTTTAAAATCTCCTGCGAGGATCCTAAGGGTATGAAATTTGATGACATTGGGTTTTGTTTTAAATTTGAAAATGAACCATGGATATCGGTTTTTATTCAGGCAAAATACACTTCAAGAAAAGAACAAATTACATGGGCAAAGTTAAAATCCAAAGACTCGTCAGGCAATCCGTATTCGATTATTAAGTACTTCAACTCTATTGTTAAATATAATAAGCAGGAAAGCAAGAACAAAACACAAGAACGTTCCATGTTTGTTCTTTGCACAAACCTTGAGCTGGATAAAAATGTTGTTGGCTCTATGGTTCATTTTGATAATGCAATTGTGCAGAAGTATATCGACGAATTGTCCGCTCAAGTATGGAAATTCAACATAAATAAAGAAAATGGAGAAACATTTAATCTTTACAATATGATAAAAGAATCAGAAACAATTCAACACACATCTGATGTCATAAATAACTTTTTCAACATATTTTTGATAGCATCCAAAACCATTGTTCAAAATGAAATAACAGAAAAAATGTTACAATTGAAAACAGATTTGACAATGAAGACATTTTTAAGCATCAAGGGAAACCTCCTTGAAACTGTCTCAGAAAAATTTAACTTCTGGTTATTCCAATGGATTTCGTCTAAAAACGGTTATGTGTTGACCAGTAACGATGTATTGAATTATCTAATGTACGTAGAGTTATATTCACTATCATTATTTTGGGAGATGACGCTAATGTCAAATAGATCTTTCGATAACGATGCTTGGGAAGATAGTGCATTTTATAAAGATCTAGAAAAATGTCTTAAAACACCTTCAGGAAAGCCAAAATGGATAGAATGTGCAGATAGTCCTAAAATCGCTTTCGAGGTTATATGTAGTTTTTGTAAAATCCATGAAATTAAGTATCTTTTTATAAAAGCTGAAAATTTTAATGATTCTGAAGAGATTCTGAATTTTTTCTACCATTTTCATTGTCCATTAATTTTAGCAGTGGACTGTATAGAAATTGCAGCGTTCAATGCAGAACACTTCAAGATAGACGATAAAAAAAATGTTTGCCATACTAAGGTGTTGGTCATTATCAAGCCACACAATAATTCCCCAATAAAAACGTCTTAAATGTTGTATTACGTTAATAATTTTAAATAAATACTAAAAACAATAGAAAATGTGAGAACAAAATAAAATAAATGGTAAAGTTAAAGTTTTTGTTGATGAATAAAATAACCCTCAGATCTACAACCGCCTACCTAGGTAAGTTTTGCCTTTTTTTTTGCAATTTCTTCGAATTGAACAGTTGTATCGACTCGAAATTCCTGGAATACCTCAAGTAACTTGTTTTGACCGAAAACCGAATTTTGTTTTGTTCTAAGTATTTTTTTACACAATTTTCCGATGGTATACCTCTCAAATCTACCCGGGGGTGCAGACGACGTGTGCGCGTTCTTCGGGGCCGAAGAACGCGCAGACGACGTGCGCGTGTTAGCAAAACTCCTCCCCGAAAGAAACTCCTGCAGCGAGAGTGAGCGGCACTATACTACTTTCTTTTGCAACCGTACAGGAAGCAACGTAAAATCTGACCTGCACTCCGAATTTCAGGTTACTTACACACACAATCTTAAAAACGCCTTACCGGGGGTGCAGACGACGTGTGCGCGTTCTTCGGGTCCGAAGAACGCGCAGACGAAGTGCGCGGGTTAGCGAAACTCCTCCCCGAAAAAAACTCCTGCAGCGAGAGTGAGCAGCAATATACTGCTTTCCTTTGCAACCGTACAGAAAGCAACGTAAAATCTGAGCTGCACTCCGGATTTTAGGATGTTTACGCACACAATCTTAAAAACGCCTTACATCCCTAGATGCGCAGCTTTGGGTTTTCTCTAGTGGCTTAGCCATGGAGAAATTTTAATTATTTTGGTAGCTGTTATTTCTTGTAGAGCTAACAGACCAATGAAAAACATTTTAAGAAAAGGGCATTTGAAAGCGTTATCGAAAAACATAAGCACTGTCATGAGTTCATTGCAGTAAAATAAAAATAATTGGGCTCATAACATTATGGTTGGAGGACAATACCGAGAGGTTGAGCCCTTCAGACATTCGTGCAACCAATCTTCTCAAATGCCCTTTTTTCATATCACTTTCAGAGGACTTTTTGTATGAGCCCGAAACGGCTGGCCTACATTACTGCAACTACAAGTTGGATCGCCTCAGCTTTTCATGTATATTACTTAGATGATAGTGGGTACAAAAATGAATAAATTTTGAAGTTGATATAGATACACAGATAAAAGTATTCATTAGAATACCAATCAAACAGGTTTTCCGATACAGGAATCGTATGGTCGGTAACTGTAAATCAATATAAATGTGTTTTATTCCTTAGTTCTATTGTTTTCTCGTTAAAGAACGGAATTTATAAGTTTATTACGAATGTTTGTTTTGGTTATCCTACATCGCAAGATAGCGCTATTTTTACCAATTATATCGTTCTGTATGACCTTGCGGCTGATACAAAATTGAGGCATTTTGCTCTAGCGTTAGTCTAGTTTGGTGTGAGCCGTTTCGTACTCACACAAAAAGTCCTCTGAAGGTCATGTCAAAATAGGGCAGACTTGCAACTTGAGACCCACGGGAGTACGAGAGGCCATTCAAAAGTTTGCATACACCGTCAGATAACAACAGCAACCAGCAACTTTAGCGCCAAAAAAGAAACAATTGTAATACTCATTCCTTTCCGGGTCCTCCAACAGTAACAGAAAATCTTGCCTGCAGCGGAAGTGAGAGTTCAGAAAACCCGAACATTTTCTTATCCTGTCGCTCTTCTGGTAGCCAATGGAAAAGACGAAGGTTACCGAAACCGGCCCGAAAGGTTCCGAACAATTTTTTTCACTACCACTGCTTTGATTTGTGTACGTATACGAAACACCGAACTCATTGCGTCCCCCTTTTTCATATAATCATTTTTGTTCTTCCTTCTCTCTCGAAACTGTTTCATCGGCATTTTTCTCAGTACTTCGTTCTTTTTGCATGTGCCGAACATACATCGGAGGAAGATGGAAGAACAAAAATTGCCATAGGATAAAGAGAGAAGTAACGATTTCGGCATTTCGTGTACGTACACAAATCAAAGCAGTGGTAGTGAAAAAAATTGCTCGGAACCTTTCGCGCCGGTTTCGGCAACCTTCGTGTTATTCATTGCCTACCAGAAGAGCGACAGGATAAGAAAATGTTCGGGTTTTCGGAGTTCCCATTCCCGCTGCTGCCAGTTTTTTTCTGTTACTGTTGGAGGAGCAGGAAAGGAAAGAGTATTATAATTGTTTCTCATGATATGTCGCTAAATTATGGGTCTCCTAGTATGTCCCTTTCTTAGAAAGTTCGTTAAAAAGATACCGTAGTCGGCCTTTCGTACTCCAAGGGGTCTTAATTCGAAGTGCGACTTTGCAGTTGGCACGTGATCTGTTGGAACCGTTGTGTTATAGCACCGCGGCTATTATTTTGCTGCTATGAGTTTAGAAGAGCGCCTATTTTCGTTAGCTCTTTAAAATGTCCTAGCTACAAAACGTTTGTTCTTAAGACTGCAACAGTTTTAGACAAAAGATTTACATGACATAAAATTTATATTTCTTGAATCCCTACGCAGTGTTGCTTATAATACTCAGAAGACAGCATTGATCATAGAACGGAACCATATTCCTCAGCTGCGCGAGTCATAATGGAACTGCAGTTGTCCGTCACTGAGAACATCGGTCAGAGGTTACCGAATCAAGCAGCTTCCTTCTAGCAACAGTCGAAGCTCAGCGTGCAGCATTGCCAGGCTCGGCTTGAATTTGCTCACTAAGGTGTAGTCCATTAGCGAAATGTGCTGTTCAGTGATGAACTCAAGGTATGACATATGTGAGACAGCTCCGGAACAAGCTATATGACCTACGATTTGAGCTACCCGTCGGCACAGTTTGTATATCATGATCTAGGACTGCTTTACGGGTTAGAGTGTAGGACCTTTACCTTTACCTTTAGCTAAGCGGCTTTGACGAAATTTAATGAAATATGCACTATAAGCCGTGCAATGGGAAATACAGAGGCTCAAAAATGAGAAATGGATGTGGTGTACAACTTGTGTCCGACATTGTAGTTCTTCATGAGAAAACAGCAACCAAAATGATTAAATTTCCTTCATGGTCAAACAATTAAAGAAAAACCAAAGATGCGCATCTAGGGATGTACGTTACTTATAAGGTAGTATGCGTAAATATTCCAAATTTACCTTGCCTCCTGTACGGTTGCAATGGAAAGCAGTATATTGCTGCTCACTCTCGCTGCAGTAGTTTTTTTCGCATTTTGCCGAAGCTAATCCGCACACCTCGTCTGCGCGTTAGCCGCGCCCGAAGAACGCGCAGACGACGTGTGCACACCCCTTTACATCCCTAGGTGCGCAGCTTTGGGTTTTCTCTAGTGGGTTGGCCATGGAGGAATTTTATTTATTTTGGTAGCTGTTATCTCTTGTAGAACCAACAGACCAATGAAAAACATTTTATGAAAAGGGCATTTGAAAGCATTATCGAAAAACATAAGCGCTGTCATGAGTTCATTGCAATAAAATAAAAATCATTGGGCTCATGACATTACGGTTGGAGGACATTAGATCATGTGGTAACCGAGAGGTTGAGCCCTTCAGACAATCGTGCAACCAATCTTCTCAAATGCCCTGTTTTCATAATACTTTCAGAGGACTTTTTGTATGAGCCCGGAACGGCTGACCTACATTACTGAAACTACAGGTTGGATCGCCACAACTTTTCATGTATATTACTTAGGTGGTAGTGATTACCAAAATGAATAAATTTTGAAGTTGATATAGATACACAGAAAAAAGTATTCCTTAAAATTCCAATCAAACAGGTTTTCTGATACAGGAATCGTATGATAGGTAACTGTTGATCAATATAAATGTGTTTCCCTGTTTCTATTGTTTTTTCGTTAAAGAACGGAATTTAAACGTTTATTAGGAATGTTTGTTTTGGTTATCCTAAATTGCAAGATAGCGCTATTTTTACCAGTTATATGGTTCTGTATGACCTTGCGGCTAATACAAAGCTCAGACATTTTGGTCTAGTTTGGTGTGAGCCGTTTCGTAGTCATACAGAAAGTCCTCTGAAGGTCATATCAAAATAGGGCAGACTTGCAACTTGAGACCCACGGGAGTACGAGAGGTCATTCAAAAGTTTGCATACACCGTCAGATTAGAACAGCAACCAGCAACCTTAGCGCCCAACTAGGGGCTCTAGTATTTGGTAACAAATTAAAAGAAACAATTGTAATACTCATTCCTTTCCGGGTCCTCCAACAGTAACAGAAAATCCTGCCTGCAGCGGAAGTGAGAGTTCAGAAAACCCGAACATTTTCTCATCCTGTCACTCTTCTGGTAGGCAATGGAAAACACGAAGGTTGCCGAAACCGGCCCGAAAGGTACCCAACAATTTTTTTCACTATCACTGCTTTGATTTGTGTACGTACACGGAACGCCGAACTCGTTGCATCTCCCTTTTTCATATAATCATTTTTGTTCTTCCTTCTCTCTCGAAACTGTTTCATCGGCATTTTTCTCAGTACTTCGTGCTTTTTGCATGTGCCGAACATACATCGGAGGAAGACGGAAGAACAAAAATTTTCATAGGATAAAGAGAGAAGTAACGATTTCGGCATTTCGTGTACGTACACAAATCAAAGCAGTGGTAGTGAAAAAAATTGCTCGGAACCTCTCGGGCCGGTTTCGGCAACCTTCGTGTTATCCATTGCCTACCAGAAGAGCGACAGGATAAGAAAATGTTCGGATTTTCGGAGCTCCCATTCCTGCTGCAGGCAGTTTTTTCTGTTACTGTTGGAGGAGCCGGAAAGGAAAGAGTATTATAATTGTTTCTTATGATATGTCGCTAAATTATGGGTCTCCTAGTATATCCCTTCCTTAGAAAGTTCCTTAGAAAGATACTGTAGTCGGCCTATCGTACACCAAGGGGTCTTAATTCGAAGTGCGACCTTTCAGTTGGTACGTGGTGTGTTGGAATCGCTGTGTTATAGCACCGCGGCTTTTTTTTCTATATTTTGCTGCTATGAGTTTATACGAGCGCCTATTCTCGTTAGCTCTTTAAAATGTCCTAGCTACAAACCGGTTGTTCTTAAATCTGCAACAGTTTTGGACAAAAGATTTACATGACATAAAATTTATATTTCTTGAATCCCTACGCAGTGTTGCTTATAATATTCAGAAGGCAGCATTGATCATAGAACGGAACCATATTCCTCGGCTGCGCGAGTCATAATAGAACTGCAGTTGTCCGTCACTGAGAATATCGGTCAGAGGTTACCGGATCAAGCAGCTTCCTTCTAACAACAGTCGAAGCTCAGCGTGCAGCATTACCAGGCTCGGCTTGAATTTGCTCACTTATGTGTAGCCCATTGGCGAAATGTGCTGTTCAGTGATGAACTCAAGGTATGACATATGTGAGGAAGCTCCGGAACAAGCCATATGGCCCAAGATTCGAGCTACCCATCCGTCGGCACAGTTTGTATATCCTGATCTGGGACTGCTTCATGGGTTAGGGTGTAGGACCTTTACCTTTAGCTAAGCGGTTTTGACGAAATTTGATGAGATATGCACGATGGAGCAATGGATGTTGTGTACAACTTGTGTTCAACATTGTAGTTCTTCATGAGAAAACAGCAACCAAAATGATAAAATTTCCTTCATGGTAAAACAATTAAAGAAAAACCAGAGATGCGCATCTAGGGATGTACGTTACTTGCAAGGTAGTATGCGTAAATATCCCAAATTTACCTTGCTTCCTGTACGGTTGCAAAGGAAAGCAGTATATTGCTGCTCACTCTCGCTGCAGGAGTTTTTTTCGGATTTTGCCGAAGCTAATCCGCACACTTCGTCTGCGCGTTAGCCGCGCCCGAAGAACGCGCAGACGACGTGTGCACACCCCTTACAACCGCCTACTAGGGTAAGTCATAATAACATCTACATTCCCTGTTACAAAACGTTCCTAAACCGTCACCTTGCAAGCCTTTCCTGCTTGGGCGTTGACCTTTCGTCCGATATGAAATTTTGCTTCTTTATGATACTCAAAAGGAAACTAAACGTTAAAGACGAGCGCTTTTCAGACACAGATAACACATTGCAAAGGATTGTTAAATGTGTTGAATATGGTGTTTCTAATTATGAAGATTCCATTTATTTCGATTTTCTTAGGCTTAAGAAAGTGGCGCAGGAACTTAATATTGGTGAAATGGGTCAAATCTAACATCAAAGTCATGCGATTCAAAATTGGCTTGGGAACCCATACGCAGAGGGAGCAAACGATATAATACAGAATCAACTAAAGGTAAAATACATATCAGAAAAATCACTGTACGGACCTCTTCTGCATCGGACTGATATCGGACCTCTTCTGCAAAGGAGTTCGCCGTTTCTGACCATTTTGGGCCAAAAAAGAAGTAAATTTGTTATCAATCACAGTTGAACTGATTAAAACGTTCTTATTTTATGTCATAAAACTTCAAACAACCACCAAAATACCACAAAAAAGCAAACTACAATATGAAACATGATGAAACATTCTACTGTGTACTCACTTTTTTGGTGCGTGTTTAGGGTGTTGTGGCACTATTTTGACCATATCTCTGAAACCCAAACTCGTATCGCGGCCAAATTACATCAAAATGAAGAGGATAGTTTCAGAAACAATCCCCCTTTTTTACTTTTTGGAACATTGGTTCCTTACAAAGTAAATGGTTTTTGTGTACTGACTTTATGGGTACAGTGTATATGCAAACATGTTGTATATATGGTGCAAAACCAACAGAAAGGAACAGGGTAGATCACTTAGAAAATGGATTTATTCCAAATCCTGAGAATTTATCTTATGACTTATATACACTGCACTGTTGGATCAGATTTATCGAATGCTTGCCTCACATTTCGTACATAATTTAATGAATGAATGAATGACAAATGAATTTGGTGTAGACAAGGCTAATGTGTGGTAATAGTACGACGGGAAATGTTTGTCGTCGGGCTTTTCCAAACATAGAAGAATTGAGTGATATTTTGCAAATAGAAACAGAACTTATAGAAAGGTTTCAATTATTTTAATAGCCATTAACATTTGTCTATAGTTACGTTGCCAGCCACATCGAGACTGCCGACGATGCAGAATAAGCTGAACGGCCGATCGCGCTACGCAGCTCCGGCACGTGGGAAGCTGACACCGCAAATGTCCACGCGCAGCCATCGACCTGTAGCCGCAACGCAGCACCGGCACGTGGAGAGCTGACGACGCGTTTATCCACGCGCAGCCATCGATCGCGAAGCAGGAACAATTAATTATAAGCAGTCTTATAATAAATTGCTAATTATAAGATCTAATATTTGTTTTGACTTTAAATTATTGGAAACAGTTGAACCCACTCCTTAGCAGCGTTGCTAACGGGGGTAAAATATGGCGCACTTGCGGGATGGAATTTTTCATTTAATTATATATACATTCAATAACAAAACACCAGTAACATGTTTTGATGCGGATGTGTTGTAGAAACATAAACAAATATTTGACTGCATATTTTAGGCTGCAATGTTTTGGAAATAGTCTAATATCGAAAAAAAATATCAGTAAGTGCGCCAAGTTTGGACCCGCGCCAAGTATGGTGCTTTTACGGTAGTTTGAGAAAACATATTTAATTTTTCTGAATTCCAAAATTGAATTTTTGATTTTATCCCGGCTTCGCTCCATCGTGCACGCGTGTATGAGTAAGCAGTATCCCAACAGTTCCAGAGAACGGTGCCATAAAAACATCTGCATTGCACAACGTTTTCTGGGTAAATACAAATTGTCGTATGACGCGCTTATCAATTCAACTTTCGTTTAACCTTCTTATCAATGTTCTGTAAAAACCGGTTCACCGGCCATGTACAGGCCACGCGATTAAGAGTAAGCAAGATCCCGACAGTTCCAGAGAACGGTGCCATAAAAACATCTGCATTACACAACGTTTTCTGGGTAAATATAAATTGTCGTATGGATTATCAATTCCACTTCCGTTTACCTTTCTTATCAATGTGCCATACATAATGTTGACTCACAATCGCCGGCCTGGCATAGGCACTGTATGGACAGATAATACCACGCGTGTAAGAGTAAGCGAGATCCAGGCAGTCCCAGAGAACGAGAGATAAGATAAAACCGCGCGATAAGATAAGACCGCGGCGGGCCCCGAGCTTACAGGTAAGAGGTCCCCGAAGTGTAAGAGGGCGGAATAAACACCTAAGAAACCACTGATATTATTTTTCACTTATATTTCACTAGCATTTCATATATTATATCACTTATGTTTGTCACTTTTTCCCATAGGCAGCGAGAGGGATCAAACATATTTTTTCCAGTTGGATTTTTGCCTATACTTTGATGTTGCTTCATTATAGTTCATTTTTTACTTGCCTTAGTAGAATATACTACTGTGTAAGTTTGCGAGGGGTTTAGTGAATTCCAAAATGGCCCCCATGCACTATGGAGCGAAAAGAGCAAATTGCCGGGATAAAATTCAGAATCAAATGTTTTGCAATTTTTTCATTGTAATATCGTGTAATACTATTATATTACACGAAATTATGATGTTTCGGGACAATCCCGCCAGGTGGCGCTGCAAAAACCTCATATTTTTGGAATTTTCTATGGGTGCATTATTTTTTAATTTTTTTTTTTTATACTAACTTAAAGATTTTTTAAAGTTTGATATAAAACAAACTAAATTTACTACAAACTTCCATTCAAAATATTGTCATCTGGAATATAATTGATATTCAAAGCATCTAACGCGGACATAACGTCTCCTAACGAAGAGCTACTATCTGAATATTCTGAACTTGTACCATCATCTTCTTGGGTTTGAATTGGCAAGGGACTGTTACTATTTGAGGAGCTGTAATCTACGAAGAATGTTTTTACTGCGTCTGGGTATGGAATTTGTTTTTTATTTTTCAACGATTTAGCCAGAGATATTGTTGAAATGTATGGATCGGATGATTGTAATGCTCTCATAAAAATGTCTTTAATATTGAATTCTCGTGACATTTTACGGGCGTGTTCTCTTCTATCCCTTCTGTATATTTTATTTCTACCTTCTGCTGCTTCCTCTCCTAAGGATCCCAATGGAGCTGGGGCATTTACAATGATTTCACCTACATGCGCAAGAACTTTATGGACAGTGGAAGGCATTTTGTACCAATTGTAATGATGTATGTAAAACTTGTATGTATCTTTGCAATATAGACTAATAGTTTTTGGATTTAAAGGCTGTGAACAGTTGATGGCTATTAAAATATTTCGAAACCTTTCTATGAGTTCTGTTTCTATTTGCAAAATATCGCTCAATTTTTCTATGTTTGAAAAAGCCCGACGACAAACATTTCCCGTCGTACTATTTCCACCCATTTGCCTTGGTTCATCTACTTTTACACCAAATTCCTTGTACATCTTTTCCAATACAATTTTTTTTCGATCATTGTACATGCTTTTAAAATTTTTAGTAACCTTCCATTTTTTAAATTCAATTCTGTACGAAATGTGAAGCAAGCATTCGAAAAATCTGATCCAACAGTGCAGTGGAGATATTCCATAAGATAAATTCTCAGGAGTTGGAATAAATCCATTTTCTAAGTGCTCTACACTGTTCATTTCGGTTGGTTTTGCACCACATATACAACATGTTTGCATAGATAGAGTGTCGGTTAAATATGCCAAAATTTTTCCATCAATTAAACTCATGTAAAATGAATAGTTTACCGTCACATTACTTGTTTCATTTAGCTGAATTGTATAAGGAACTAACCTGGTTATTTGGCTTTTGATTTCGTCTACTGTTTGTAAAACTTTTTCTTTTGACTCTTTCGCAAACTCGATCACAATTGGCCTGCAAAACCTAACACTTTGAGGCATCAAGTTTATCCAGATGATATCTGAATCGTCACTGATGAACGAAAGACGGATAGGCGTTAATGCCGATACTAATAAATCACTGTCTGATGCAGTATTTTCTCCGGAACCATGAAGCGGTTGATTGTAAATGCTGTGTCCACTAGATCCGTCAATGCCCCACGAGCACAATAATACGACGCTTAGTGAATCACACAAAGAAGATGAAAGGTGTCGCAAGATTTCTGCCTTTTGTATTTCAATTATTCTACACGCAGTGTGATTAACCAACTCTTGTAGATTAACTTCAGCTTTTGTTTCACTAATAGAAATAAAATCTTCACTTGGTGCGCAGGTTTTTTTAAGTTTGTTGATTTGGTAATATGACGGAAAAACTTTTTTTGATACTTTATGCAAATCATTATACTGGGATTTTGAGAAACTATTGTCTATAAAACATGCCAACGCTTCTTCGGCAGATACTAAAACATCACTTTTGGTTGTCATTGGCATAACACTTGAAGGATTTTTCAAAAACATGTCTATCATACTCATCAGCCTTAACTGCTTTTCTTTAAAAGCTAACAACCTCACTGAGTATAATTCCTTTTCGAGATTGCCGTTGATATCTGTCTCTTTGGCCACACTTCGACGTTTATTCCTCACGCAGAGATCATTAAACTCTTTTTTTGGCCGTCCACGACTTTTGTTTTCCGTATAGGCACTAATGTCAAATGGTTTGTTCAACCAGATTTTCGAATCCTTTTGAAAATTCTTCGAGTTTCTAGCACATTTCTTCAATCTAGCCTTGAAACTTTTTTCCAGTATCATCAACTTATTAGTCACTTTCAATTTATCACACGGTTTGATGCTTACTTTACTTTCAATGAACTGTAAAGCATACCCAATGTTTTCCTTGCAAGAAGCATTGTTTTTCAAAACGTTTATGATATCATTGATTATAAAGGAACCCATCGTGAAATTATTAAATCAATCTCAGATAGATTATTTACTTGAAAACTAAAAAAACGTTGTTCGTTCTCCAAGGAGCTTTCTGACAATTGGTGTTTATGCTGTTCAAAGTAAAGCTTGAATGATGTTTTTATAAACGAACGTATGTTATATATGTATCTTTTCAAATGCATACCGCTATGGTATGCCGTTCGAAGGTCAAAATTTTAACATCTACCTTAGCTGTTACTGTATGGTTAGGGTATATTGTTTTCAAAAGCAAATATTATCAAATATTTGTGTTCACTTCTATGAGTTATCCACCCACAATTAGCGGCGTTTTACCATTAGGGTAGAAAAAGAGTGACAGGTATATCTACCCAAAATTCACGGCTTTTACAGGTAAGGGTACAAACAGAACAAAGTGTTAGTGTAGGGTACATTTATTATTATTTATTATTTTAGTGTAGGGTACATTATTCCGAGGAATTTTGGGTATAAAAAAATGGGTTTGTGAGCTGTAGAACAAGTAAAAGCGACCTGATACATTCAAAGCAAACCAAACCAAGTTTCATTCTTTGCCAGTGACTTGGCTTGTCTTTCCCCTTTTATGTGATGTTCAATCACTACCCTGCTTCACATTTTTCATTGAATGAGAATTTCAAATTTGAATGCATTGAATGAGAATTCATATTTCTTACCACACATGATGCTGCATATGGCATGATGGAGGCGCCTAGTAGCTGATAAACTATAAGCTTCACATCTAAAGTACAGAATAACGTAAAGATGCGCGCGTATGCGCAAAAAAAACTATCATTTATTGTTACAAAACATTCTAGGCTATAAGTGGGTATGCATCATATTACAATCTTTCGCAATCCTTAGCGATGGCATAAGGTTAAAAACAGAAAATTGAAAAATTTTCCGGGAGTTTTGCGAAACAATGCTTAATATTTTGTGACATTCAATTTCAATTAGCTTAAACTGTCAATAATTTTAAAGCTTGATAATAAACCTTTCCAAAACTGTGCTTGGAATCCAATTCCGACCATTATTATAGGAGTTACAGACCTTCAAAGTTGATGGATTTTTTTCAATTTTTCACGCAATATTTTCACAAATCTTGACTTTGAGAGGCTGTTTCTCAGAACCTGGAAGAGCAGAGGCTCTAGTTTTTGGGTCATTTCTTAGTTTCATCTTGTAGTTTAAGAAAACATGTCTCTTTTTTCTGAAATCCAAAAATGAATTTTTGATTTTTATCCCGGCTTCGCTCCATCGTGCCATGGCCACAATGGCCAAAAGGGCGTCATGGGACACATCATCCTATACGATTCCTCATTTGACAAAGCTCACATTCAAAATATTAAGGAATCAATGTTAAATAATCGTCGATTGATGATTAGAGACTTCACCGATAATATTAAATTATCTAAAGTATCAGTAAATACCATTTTAGAGGAGGTTTTGGGCCTGGAACTCGACTGGTACCAAAATCGTTGAATTTTTTTGAAAAAAGACGTCGCGTTGAAGTGGGTGAAAAAACGCTATCCGACTAAATTGACAAGACGAAGTGCATTATTACTGTGCACCCCAGCCGAAATCGTTGTTGTGGCTACACCATTTGTGTGCGGATGCACCTTAAAGGTATGCAATTGGTGAAACAAATGCCGTTGTGTGAACCGTTTGAATTGAATTCTCGTTAAATTAAAGATGATGATTATACTGGAAAGGATGTACAACATAAACTCCCTCATGCATTACTTACATGAGTGTATCAAAATTCGGCTACGCCATCAACCTAGGGGTGCGGTATGAGGGGGGCCCACGGGCCCCCCTTATTTCACAAATTTATAACAAACTCCCTTTTTAGGTAGATCTAGCGCAGTTCGCTCGCTGCGCTCGCTGCGGGCGCGCCGCCGTTTCAAACTCATTTCTTCAGTCCAACTCATTGGTTTATAATCTCCATCTTGCTCAGTTTAACCGATTAGTTCAAGTCATTACAGCTTCTAACGGAAATTCAACTGTTCAAATATTCAAACTGAATTGATGTGCCACCTATTGCATACTTCCAGGCGCACATGTAGAAAAATGACGACGATGCGGCGACGGGGGGGCTTCATTTGGGATTATACCAGATCCACTAATGAGTAAGCGAAAACAAACATATATTGATTTTGAGAAAAAAATAATAAAAAAAAGTATCTAAAAAAACAGTGACAAGAAAAAGTGGCCACTGTGAAATTTCGAGTTTTGCATAAACTTTTCCTTTGAGGGCTAACCAATTTATTGCGTTTTAATATTTTTTAGGTTTGTTAGCACCATTTCAGATATTTATACATGTATGATCACGTGTTTAATTCATATTTGGTTGTAGATATACAATTTAGTAATATAAGGTTTTGGTATCTAATTAATTTGAGTGTTGCAAGAAATTACATTGCATAAAATATGTTTTATGACACTCATTTACATTGAAGTAATTCATTCAAAGCACGAAATCCACAAGGCAGCGGTAGGAAAAATCACAATGGTGTATATATATGTATGTATGTGATCGCATCACGCAAAATCTACCGGGCCGATTTTGTTTATTTTGTTTATTTGTTTATTTATTTAATATTGTTTGCCTCAAGGGCTTTACAATAGGTTGCTTACTAAGAACGGATAGGGATAGGTGAGAGGATAACATAAGGAGGCACCAAACTTGGCAGGATGGTAGCCAATTTTCCAAGGTTGAATGATCTGAACTTCGTTTGTTGATATCCCCACTCCTCCCTACCCCTCCCGAACACCTACCCTCTAAAATTAATGAAAAACAATTATAGCTCAACCATTATTGATCGGATTTTTACAAAAATTTATACACATACTGCTCACATATGGACATACCATGGGTTAAAATTTCATCCATCTAGGGAAAGGGGAAAGGGGGGCTCTTCCATTATCTCATACCTCAAAAATGATAAAAATTGAATATGGGTATCAATTTCGAGGTATTTGTGGTCTCTAAATCGAATTACCTCACTCTTAATGTTCATCTCAGCCCAGACTCCCTTTACCCTCCTCCTCTTCAGTAAAAAAATAGCAAAGCTCCATACAAAAAAAAAGCGTTCATTCTAATCACATGTATGCAACGCAAAATCTACTACGTCAATCTGTACCAAACTTGACTGGAATGTTGTTAATTTTCAATTCTTTCGAATGTCCTCCTTCCCTTCTCCCTTCCGAACACCTATCTTTTTAAATGTTGAAAAATAATAATAATTCAACAATTATGGAATGGGGTTTTACAAAATTTGGTACACATACTATTTTAATATGTAGCCATCATGTAATAAAATTTCATCTCTCTAGGGGAAGGGCTAAGAGGGGCTACCATCCTACCCCCTAACTCAACAATGGTTAAAATGAAATATGGGTATCATTTTCGTAGTATTTGGGGTCACTAAATCGAATGGTCACTGTTTGAGTGCTCAAGCTCATCTCAGACTTCTTCTTTCTTCTTTTACGTTACACACATAATCGGTCTAATCAATTCAACCAAACATAGTTATAAAATAGCCAATTTTTCACGTGTGAAATGTCCAACATTCTTATGCCTCCGTCCTGTTTCTAACTTAACTATAATATGATCTACTTTCTATCACCTGAATGATATAAAATATCTAAAAAATGTTGATGCCACCTTACAACAGAACCCCGTACATATCGTGAGGTGACGGTAGAAGTGTTCTTAAATAATACTTAGTTTCAATAATTGCAACAGTACTTAATGAGTATCAATTTTAAAGCATTTGTGGTCTTTAAATCGAATTGCTTCACTCACAAATATGCAATCTTCTTTGGTTTTTCCTCCTTTACCTCTGCTACAACTAAATAATGTTGGCTTGACTCGAGAAGCGTTAATTGTGATGACATACATACAATTGTATCACTCAAAATCTTTTGGTCTGATGTGTTAGGGTAGTTAATTTTGTTGTTGAGCTTAAGTTGGTAGATGTGATCTCCCTTCTTAATCTTTCCCGCAAACTTTCGCGATCAAGCAATAGAAATTATTGAAACTTTAAATCATGCCTACAAACATACTACATAAATTCTGCAACCCTCATAATTATTTCATGGATTGGCTTATCATTTGTTAATACAGCCGGACGTCGATTATTTGTTGTCCTGGTCCAACCGTGGTTTGGGAACAGTTTTTCCAATATTTCCTTTAATAGTTTATTTTTAAATGCTTGCGCTAAGGTGGAAGCACAGTTAGACAATAAATGCAAAATGTATATTAACATGGTTTCGTCGATTAAAAGTAATACTAAAAAATAGCATTTTCAGCAAATAGCAACGTTTAAGATTGTAAATCTGAAAACTGATATTGAATGAACACACTCTTCCGTTTGGAGTTTCTTTCTACCCGGATGAAATCGCGTTAATCAGCTAGTAAAAAAATAACAATCAGCCAATACCTTTGACGCGCACGGTTTGAGCACCAATTGCACCTTACTTTTTGGCCACAGTAGTATTTTGCCTTGTTTCGGTCCGATATTTCTGTTTGAAAGTGCCAACAATTCACTTGCCAAATCGTTTGTTGATACCGATCCAAATTCTTTTTCTTGTCACAGGACAGCAACATAACAACGACGAGGAAAAAAAATCAAAATATCGTAGATTAAATTTGTTGTACAGTGGATAATATTACAACAATAAAACAATAATGAATGCTGAAAAATTCTATCAATTATTCTTCCTCTACCCATCCAAACGTAAGCTAACAAGACCATCACTATCAAACGGGAAAAACATTGAATTGTAACCGGAGGGCTTACTGGAAAGGCAAACAAAATATGGACGTAAAACTTACCATGAAGGAGTTGTTAGATGAAGCACATAAGGCAGTGTAGTCGAGTAAAAGGTGTCTCTATCAAGGGATCCATTTCTTACTTGGCCAAAAACACTTTACGTAAATCGAATGGATAGTTTATGCTTATGTTTAAACACTCGTTCCAAATTTTATTACTACTTATTTATCTAATATATAAAAGTCACCGTTGTCTGTATATATATATGTATGCACTCGCATCACGCAAAATCTACCTGGCCGATTTACACCAAACTTGGCAGGAAGGTAGCTAATTTTCCAGGATTGAATGATCTGAACTTCGTTTGTTGTTATCTTCAATCCTCCCTACCCCTCCCGAACACCTACCTTCTAAAATTAATGAAAAACAATTATAGCTCAACCATTACTGATTGGATTTATATAAAAATTGATACACATGTTGCTTTTGTAAGGACATAGCATGGTTTAAAATTTCATCGATCTAGGGGAAGGGGAAAGGGGGGCTCTCATACTACCCCCTACCACAAAAATGGTAAAAATGCAATATGGATATCAATTTCGCAAGATTTAGGATCTCTAAATCGAATGGCCTTACTCTTAATGTTCAATCTTAGCCCAGACTCCCTCTATCCTCCTCTTCTTCAGCATTACAATAGCAATTCTCAAAACGAAGAGCGTTATTTCTTATCATGTATTCAACAGCATTACGCAAACTCAAATGGACCGATTTGTGCCAAACTTGACTGGATATTAGCTAATTTTACAAGGATGAATTATTTGGACTTCGTTTGTTGATATCCCCATACCTCCCTACCCCTCCCGGATAACAACCGTTTAAAAATAAGGAAAACCAATTAAAGCTCTACGATTATTGAACAGATTTTCACAAACTTGGTACACATACTGCTTACAAAGAGACATAGCTTTGATTAAAATTTCAACCTCCTAAGGCAAGGGGAAAAGGGGGCTTTCAAATTACCCCCTACCCTAAAAATAGTAAAAATGCAATATGGGTACCAATTTCGCAGTATTTGTGGTCTCTAAATCGAATGGCCTCACTCTTAATGTTCAGTCTTAGCTAATACTCCCACTACCGTCCTCCTCTCCAGCAAAACAATAGCAATTCTCAGAACAAAAAACGTCAATTCTGATCACATGTATTCAACGCAAAATCTAATAAGTCTACCTTAACCAAACTAGGCTGGAGTCTAGCTAATTTTTTATGATTTCGAATATCCTCCGTCCCTTTCCCGAAACGAAAACTTTTCCCTATCCCCGAACTCCAAACACCTAAAATAAAGAAAAATAATAATAATTCAACAATTATGGGATGGGAGTTTTACAAACTTTGGTACACATACTTCTTAAATATGTAGCCATCATCTAATAAAATTTCATCCATGTACAGGAAAGGATAAGAGGGTCTACCATCTTACCTCTATATCACAACAATGGTTTAAAAGCAATATGGGTATCATTTTCGTAGTTTTTTTGGGGTCACTAAATCGAATGGAATCGAATTTGAGTGTTCAATCTCAGGCTTCTTTTATCTTCTGCTACAAATATTCTCAATCACACAAAATCGATTCGATTTACACCCAACATACTAATAAGAAAGCCAATTTTCAAGTGTGAAACGTCCAACATTCTTAACGTTGTAAAACTCAAGACACTGAATGAAAACACTCTTTCGTTTGGAATTGTTTTTCTACCCGGATGAAATCGGGTTAATCAGCTAGTTTATTTATAATACTAACCTACCCTGCATGTTAGCAGTAGGGAGAGGAAGATAGTGGGGACATTGATGCAATATTCTCTTCTCCAACGGCGCCTGGAAAAACGACACCTAACCGTTTTCCCATTTCTTGTTCTCCTACACTGCAATGCAAAATTCTTCTGAGTGCTAGTAAACTAACAGATAAACTGAAGCGTGAGATGAAAAAGGAAAGATATGCCAAGAAAAGTTGTGCCAAGGCAATATTCGGAAGAGAAAGTGCAGCTTCGTATTCAACGTCGCGTAGTAAAACACGCGTTTTCCTTCCAAATCTACTTTATCGAAACAATGTATGTCTTTTGGTTTCATGATATAAGTGAAAGATGCTTGTTTTTCTTTTACTTTTCCTTTGTTGGAGGCACAGTACAAGAATGCATCCCAGAGTTTAAGAAACTGTTTAATAATAAAGAACAGTGTTTCAAAATTATAGTATTCAAATTCATAAAACAAGCCGGACGATCTTTTTTTCTACATTTTGCAGTCTTCCGAGAATGTTATCGACGGCGTGGCTTATCTCGGGTTTTGGCTGTTCCAAGGCTTGAAGTCAGTCTTTTCAAGCGAAAGATTTTGGATAAAAATTTAAAAATCGCATCACCCCTCAACGAAAAAAAGTGCTCGAAAAATGTAGGCTTGTCGGTGAACGTCCGCTACCCGTGTGTAAAGCGATCGATGATATGTGGTTTTCGTGATAACACAACACCAAAAAGCAAATAAAGTGCCTTTGCTACACCCAGCATTTTTTTATTTTCAACCAAAGCTATCTTATCGCCCAACAGGAAATGCTAAAAAAGACGAAGGTGACCCTTCACAAAATTCATTGGAACTTTGCGATACGAAGTTCGTCCGTATACGTGTATGATAACACAGGCGAGTTCGTACCACATTTATTATAATCCTGCATAATGATGATGGCTTAAGAAAAAGAAGAAAAATAATCTTTACGATTTATGAAAAATTTCTTCCATAGCAACAGTGTGATAAGCTTCCAAGAATCCACGTCGATGCGAGCACGCGTGACGAGAAACCTTAGCATATGGAATATGAAGCATTGCGCAGCTCAAAGGTTCATATGCGTACTGAGTGGATTGCCGAACCGATGGTTGCATGGGAACAAGGCCCGGTATGCACGCCGTAAGGTGACCATGGTCTTAGGTCAGCTGACCAAGTGCACTAGCACAAGGTAGCAGAATCGTCACGATGGGAACATCCAGCGTAATCAACGGAATAGTTACAATACAGTCTGCTGCAAGTAAAATCAGACGCTCGAAAAATGAGAAGATCTGCTGTCTTTCCGCAAGCCTACAGCATTCCCGGAACCGAATATTGACCTTCAACGTAAACAATTCTTTTCATTAACTCTTTCACTACGTAAGAAAAATTAAAATCGAAATCAAAATAGATTGTTTTGCTGAGATTCGGCACAAAATGTGCGCGTAAAATCGGACAGCTAGGTTTTTTGCCGTTTGGTGCACTTTAAGTGGCCGCATGTCGTTCTAGCACCACATTTATGGGTTGGCCACTATTGTTCTTTTTAGTTGCAAGGTAGACAGCAAAATGAAGAAACAAAAATACTCAAATTTTCCATAGAAGCAACAAACTTAAACTTGTTAGTATCAGATGGGCTTATGCCCAGATTATGATCAGTAAGATGGTCCAAACATGAAGGGAAACTACTTACGAGGAAACCAGAATAGGATTGGATAATCTTGTGAAATGAAAGTTTGTTAATTTCATTACTGAAGCCCTGAGTTTAACGAGATCAATGAAGCATAACCCAGTAACCCACTTGGAAACGTGGGAAGAAGAGTTCTTAAAGTAAGAAAACAATGATTAAATGAAGAAAATTCATCATATATGTTAACATAGTCAAAGGTATTAACCATTAGCTTTCATATCAGTTAAAAAAATCTTGAAGTTTGGACATGATTGATCAATCATATGGTATCGTAACTCCGTCGAAGTTCCTGGGAAGCTGCATGTCATACACGGCATCATGAACAAGGTGTATTGCATCAATATTTTCAAAATTAAGTGAAAACCTAGCACCTAATAACTAACATTTGAAGTAATATTTTGTATTCTATCAAGATTATAATCCAAAACACTCATTGCTGGATACTAGATTATGGGTATTATTCAACTGCCCAAACTGCTCACTACCGCCATCGAATAAAAATACACTTGCGGGTAACAAAGCACTTGTAGGAACTTATGTGATTGTACAACTACAAACCAATTTAAAACTTCTTGTGATAATGTAAAGAAAATTACAAAAAATAAGTTGGAAGCACGCCAAAACGGCTACAAGTTTTTTTTAGCTGCAAATGAAACTTGAGAAAATGCTGAATTTCAAACACCTGTTTTGATTATTTGCATTGCATAAAGTGAATTGTGTTAGAAACTTATGATAGAAAATCATTTTTAGCTAAATTTTAACTAAAACATTACAAATAATCCACAGTGAAATAGTAACAATCTTTGTTTGTACTCTCGTCAGCTTATCGTTATTATTTATGGGTTTTTTGTATGATAATCTGGGTACCTATAAATCAAGTACAAAGAACAATAGTGGCCAACTAATAAATGTGCAGGTACAACGACATGCAACCACTTGAAGTGCACCAACCGGCAAAGAAACCTACCTGTCCGATTTTACTTGCGTGTCCGCTTTTCGGGTCTTCGCGCATATTTTGAGCCGTTTCTCAGTAAAATAGTCGATTTTGATTTCATTTTCAATTTTCTTAGATTGTGAAAAAGTTAATGAAAAAAATGTATACGTTAAAGGTCAATATTCGGTTCCGGGAATGCTGTAGGCTTGCGGAAAGACAGCAGACCGGCTCATTTTTCGTGCGTCCGATTTTAATTGCAGCAGACTGTACGTAAAATTAACGATCAAGAGGGCACAGAACATTATTAGACAAGTTCGTTCAAACCCATTTACGAGTGCTTTTCAAATTCAAAAAAGGCTGCGTGACATGCGTGGATGGCATTTTAAGAAAAAACCATTTGTTGGGAAGAGTTTCTGTAAAATT
This sequence comes from Anopheles coustani, assembly GCF_943734705.1. Lineage (NCBI taxonomy): Eukaryota > Metazoa > Arthropoda > Insecta > Diptera > Culicidae > Anopheles > Anopheles coustani. The sequence continues at coordinate 66,271,028 of NC_071288.1, read as the reverse complement.
AAAAAAAAACTAGTCACATACTGAAAAAACCTTAACTACGGCTTGATTTAATATAATGCATGGATAAAGATGTAGAATTTTGATCCAAGGTATCACTTTTATTTTACTAAAAACTTCTCAAACAACCATGTTGTAGCTAAATTTGATTATTTTGACAGGTTTTGTTTAGAATCGAAACAAAAATCAACCTTTATGCATCAGATGACTGCCAATATGTAAGGATGAAAGCAAGTGAATCTTACGATGAAAAGTTCACCATAAAGACTGCGAATCAAGAAGGGTGGACCCATAATGATTTGGGGTTGTATGGCTGCCCAGGGGTTAGGAAAACTGCATGTCATTCATGGAAACATGAATGCAATTTATTACATCAACATTCTTTACGAGAATTTTCATGCGAGTGTTGAAGAACAAGGCATCACGAACAACTTTGGATTTTATCTGGACAACGATCCTAATCATACAGCTTTTATGACGAAGATGTGGTTGCTCTACAACTGTCCATTTGTTTTCTTAACCCCCCACAGTCTTAAATGTAATTAAACATGTTTGACATTCGTTAAAGAAAAATGTTGCTAAACATTAGCCATCCAACTTATCAATATTGAAATCATTAGTGAAAGAAGTATTGGAAAAAATTGACCAAAAAATTTGAATGAAGTTAGTTGAAAGTGTACCCAAAAGATTACAAGCAGTAATAACTGCCAATGGTAATGCTAACAAAGATTAAAAAAATGGTTTCTGTGTGATGTGTAAGGTATCCGACTTTTAGTGCCTGGCTCGAAAACAAGACTTTTTTCATTCGTGTCTCATTATTTCTGCAGTTGGAGTTGTTTTGTTTCTTTTTTTTTTGCTTATTCACAAAGAACAAAGGTTGGAGAAGTCCCATGTGTAGTTTCGTGCCGCTAGCTGCTCGAAGAAGAAGATAACTTAACTCAAAGTGAAAAGATTGTTCAATGTTCAAGTGTCCGACTTTGAATGCCTGGTACTGTACTACTGTGTCCAAAAAGTAAGGTGACTTTGGTACGCAAACTGTGCGCGTCCAAGGTATTGGCGGATTGTTATTTTTTTATTGTTGCTATATGTGTTTTTGATTTTTACAGCAAATTTCATGTAAAAATATTCATCAGGATAAGAGATATGATTTTTTTTGTGGCCTACTACACGTATGACCCTCGTTTGCCACATTTGGGGAGCAAAGAATTTGCTTCAAATTTTGTATGCGTTACTAATTTTTAGCTGCGGATTCGTTGAAATAGCTTTTGGCTATTTTATATTTATTTATATATTTATATATATTTATTTATATTTATATTTTAGTATGTTTCTGACAAAAGGAGTATGTAAAGAAATCATTGGTGAAGTAAATTCTGCTCGAGAAATCAGTGTGCAATTTTCATACAGTTACATTTGTTGGAAGGAATACAATTTATATGAACAAAGAACAAAAAATATGTCTACATTTAAGTAATTACAGATTTGTTTTCACTTTAAGAATTTAAATGTAAATTGGCTGCTTGTCCAAGTAGATTTTCTTTTAATTTATATTTCAAAAAGCAAACATGGCTTTTGATTGCTGTTGCTCAGCCATATGGCCAATAATTTCTATCTTTAAACTTCCTTCAAAGAAACTGGGTAAGTTCTTTTGATTTTTTTAACAATAAAGGAAGTATAAATAAACACCCAGAAGATCATCAAATCAAACATCATCACAGCAAACTACAGAAATAAATAGAACGCCTGCTGAGAGAAAACATTTTGTAAAAGAAGGCTGTCGCGGACCCCCGAGCAGAGGAACGTGATAGTTGAAAAAAGAAGAAACAAACCACTATTAGAAGTAGAATTCTGGTTCAGACTGATTATGGTGGGTAGAAATATAGCGCTTATATTCCACAGCATTACTAGAAGTCTAGAGTAGACAAAATGCAAACTAGCTGGGCTGCAGGAATAAATTGGAATCAAAGTTCAACCATAAGATGTGCCATTTATCAGACCGGTTGAAAAGTTTCCTTCGTCGGTGGGAATGTAAAAATAATACTGAAGAGAGGTCGTGCTTGGATCGATGGTTCAGCTTCACCTCAATAGTTTCCGATTATGGTTTGTCGGTCACGGATGAAGGTCAACCAAGGCATAGTTGTTAAAACTATCTTACACCTGCGCACGGTGGAAAAAATGATCCCCGTCTCTATTTCTATCGTTTTCTACCGCGTTAGCAGGTGGTAATAGTATACCCGGGATCTATCTTATCGTTATGAAAAATACTGTCCTGTAGCCATTTCCGTTATAATGTCCACCACAGCTACCCGCTTCAGGTACTTGACATACGACAGGGAACCATGAACTGTTGACCGTACAATTTCTGCATGCATTGAGCCGTGATATTACGAGCCAATATCTGTCCAACTTGCCTCTTCTACCTGCCACTATCAAATCTTTGCTATTCCCATGTCCAAGTTTTACTTTGGCGTCTCTTTTTATAAACGAATGCAGATGCGCACAAACTAGACTAGCTAAATGATTTTTTTCTTGTTCGCGTTTTTAAGACATTGGGAAGTACCGTTGACTCAAGGATTGAACTTTTCTTTCAACAATTTATTCGTTTTCACAAAAAAACAACTGACTTTCGAGAGAGAATTTCGCTATCAATTATAATCAGTGCGTTCAAAATAAAATCAAAACGTTATTTAAAAGAAATAAAAATGTGGTTGAACTCCATACATTCTTTCAATTTAGCTTTTTATGAAAATAAAGATTGACATGCCTTTTCTCAAAAGCAGTCTGTGTCATACCCTTTGCAGGTAGTACCACCGCAATCATGCGTACATTTTCCGTGGTATTTACGGGTATGGGTTGTTGGGTAGACGTTTAACGATTGGGTACGCTCTTCGTGCGTGAAAGTTTGAAATAAATAATGCTAAATAAGACTCTGGAAAGGTAGTTGTCTTCATCAAACGCAACAAGAAGAATGTCTCCCAAGGGAACGAAAGGTTCGGCTCATCCGGTAAATTCGTCTTCGCGTATCGAAAGTGAGCAAGCTGCGACTGCTGAGCTTCGTGGGATCATTCGCCATCGGACCCATGTTCTGGCAAAGGTAGAGCGCATGCAGCGTCTGCTAGACGAGAGTCAACTAAACGGATGTTCGCGGATTAAAGTGTTATCAAAAATGTTATCCTCACACTACAATGAGTACATTCAATTGCACGGTATGATAGTGACGCGTGTTGAAGGGGATGTTGAGTTAGAGGAGCAAGAGAAAGTGTACATAGCATTCGAGAAACTCTACTGTGCTGTTGCCACTCATGCTGAGGATCTTTGGCAAAGTGCAAACGAGGATAAAAATATGCCACCCAATGAGCAATCAATCAAAGACAAAACCGTTCAACAGCAAAATCAAAAGCAACATAAAAAATCTACTCAAGGCATGAAGAAACAAAAACCAAACCAAACTAAGGAAATGATACTGTTACATGAAAAAGATGCACAAAAAAATCAGAAGCAAAATGAAGAACTGGAGGAACAGAAGCATAAAGAAAGGCAAGAAATGAAGGAGGAAAAAACTGACCTAAGTCACGTAGAGCAACCAGGGTTAATACAGGGAAAAGATCCAAAAACGAATCACGAAGAGCAGCAGCACCAGCATCAAGAAGAGTTTGAGGAAACTGATCACGAACAGAAAATAACAACCGAAAGTGCCGAAACAGTCATGCTGAAGGCAACAATGGTTATTAATTATCTTATGTACAACTGGGGAAGTCATGAAATAAGAGAAATAATTTTCAACAAGTCTAAAGGGAGTATTTTTACCCACAGAGATAGTTGTTTTATGGATGTGTGGAATTTTTTAACTAACCCCCAAAACAACCGGCGGGATCTTACAAAACTGCATTACAATGCTCTCCTACTAATGGATAACATCTACATTCCTTGTTACAAAACGTTCCTAAACCGTCACCTTTCAAGCCTTTCCTGCTTGGGTGTTGACCTTTCGTCCGATATGAAATTTTGCTACTTTATGATACTCAAAAGGAAACTAAACGTTAAAGACGAGCGCTTTTCAGACACAGATAACACATTGCAAAGGATTGTCAAATGTGTTGAATACGGTGTTTCTAATTATGAAGATTCCATTTATTTCGATTTTCTTAGGCTTAAGAAAGTGGCGCATAAACTTAACATTGGTGAAATGGGTCAAATCTAACATAAAAATCATGCGATTCAAAATTGGCTTAGGAACTAATATGCATATATGCATCCTTCCTATAGGAAGCATACGGTATAATACAGAATCAACTAAAGGTAAAATACATAACAGAAAAATCATGCAACCGTGTAATGTTTTAAATCATTTTGAATTTAAAATACAAGTACATCTGAAAACTTATGGTTATTTTAAGTAAAATTTACATGTTTTCTGATATGATGATATGATTTTTCAAATTAAAAATTGCTTTTTGAGAAAATAAATTGTTGACTGATTATTTTAAAGTTACATTTTTGCAATTAATTCAAATATACTGCGTTTATCTCAATTTCTTCTCATAAATGTAAGAATATTTCGTGAATGAAATAAATTAAACAAGTCTAAGCTACTGCGACCCATTACTGCACTAAAAAGCTTGCAAGAAAATTGCCTAAAAAACTATGCACCGCTAAACAGACATATGAACCGACAGTGCAATGAAGGTGCAAATGAAGCAAACACTTTGCCACGAATTTTTTCTTGAAAATCTATTTTGCTAACAGAAACTAAAAGACAGCTAGGGTGGAAAAAGCATCCATGGAGGTTTAATGAGCGTGTTGGAAAAACTTCTACGTACGTTGGGAACGATGGGAGTGTGAGAAGACATGTTATCTCTAGCATCTGAAAGAGAAAATATTTTCGGTCGAGCAGGAAGTAGTAAATTAACGGTGTTATAGAAAAGGCATTGATGAAAAAGTGTGAATTAGCACATGCCAGTGTGAAGATTTATCACGTTCCATAGTCGAATGCACGTAAAGCACGTTTCGAAGACGAAAGCACCTAAAATACTAAGATGCATAGGTTTATGCACTTCTTGTTGTTGTGTAACATTATTGAACATACATTTTGTTTACAGTTTTTTTGTACAGTGTTAAGAAATCGTTAATCATGAAGGGACGGTAAACGAGAAAAGAATACTGTTATACACGTTCTGGAATTGGAATTGCTTAAAGGTTTTAGTTTTTGCTCGAAGAAGTAATTAAGAAAAATGTTAAAGTGGCATTCTTTTTTATCCTCCTCTCCTCCTTGACAAGTAAAACCTCGACCGACAACAAAATGAGCAAGAAATTGTCGAATCTGTTTAATGATTTTCATTCTTGCCCCCAACCACTGCCGTGCATGTTACTTTAGAAATGGGAAAATGGGAACGGAAAACTAATTTCGCCTATAGAAAACTACGCGAGAATCCAGATAACCATTCCATCGCTTTTCATTCTGTGCTTTGGATGAAGAAAGAAAGACAAATGCAAATCGATCGAATTCTGTGGATTTTATTTTTTCTCGCAGATCCGTAATCGTGTTATCGGAAAGGTTAATTGCAAGTTATGTTTGCTTTAAAGCTTTCCAATGGTGAGTCATGTGTTGCATAATGTAATTTTGCAAATTATGAAACTTTCATCAAAAAATTAATTATTCAACAGTTCATCATAAAGCGAACCGACCCGTGCACGCTATGTTTGCAGCAAAACGATCCCAACATATTCCCAATTAATGCAAAGCTGTAATTATTTATTACATTTTGTCACTTCATCGTTATTAAACAGCAGCTAAACAGAGGCTAGTCAGGCCATGCTCACCACAAGACTATAGTTTACTAAATTCGTTTCATGTCCAACATATTGCAGACGTGTAATTTACGTTAGTTAACATACATTATGTTGTGAGAATAACAGCAAACTTTGTCCCTTGTATGCAAGCTTCTACATGTGCTGTGCTGTGGGTTTAAATTGAATGCTGGCAATTTTGTTTCACTTAGAAAGAAGAGTAATACTGAGTTTTTGTTACTTCCATTATTAAAATGATTTTGCAAACATTTAGGCAAATGAAGCGTCTCCCATCTCGTACCTTCAGAATGTCCTCAGTGCGGTACTAGGCTAGTATGTTGGATGCAAATTAATAGCAATGTCACGCGATGGTGGATGCGTGCCGAACCATTCACGACGTGCAAGAAGTAGACTAAAATTGAACGGAAGTTCAATGGTTGGTCTCCGTCATATAAACGAACGATAGACGAACGAAAAAATGTATTTAATATATTCCTTACAAACACGAAACATGATGGTCTCCTCTGTTGTCCATCTACCTTTACTCTCACCAACGTTTAATATTTCTTCCTGAGAAAGGAATATGAATAGCATGTCGTGTATCACTCCCACCCATCGCTTGCGAGAAGTTGGCTGATACCAGATACATCGGAAGCAGAATGCATTGAAATTCTGCATGTCATTTCCATAATGCTTCGGAGGACGCAAGTCTCATCAGGTCCGCTGTGCAGTCGACCTCATCCTCTTCCAATCCTCACCGTCTATCGGCCGAAAAACGGGCTGCAATTTTGTGCCAGCAATTTTTAACAATTTTCAAATTGCCGGAAAGCACCGTCGAACTTCACCAGGGACACCAACGTCATTATCCAATGTGGTAAATTATGCCCCGTTTAAACCACGCGAGAATCTTATAATCGATTCGAGGGCAGCAGAAACTACAAATCTCGTCTATCAGGGAAAGGAATGTGTGGTGGTATGAGGACAAAGGAGTAAAACAGCACAGAAGTTCGGACAATTACGGTGAAAGCCTCAACACTGGGAAAGTCAAGGTTCTGCCGTACCGTTCAGGAAATGTCCTAACGCTGTAAAGTTCTTCACGCTAGCGTTCAAATGTACAGTGCAAGGTTGGATCAAGTCCACGCCAGCGCCTCGTAGGGCATCCAATGGGGAAAAGGTTGCTTGTGGAAACGAATGACAAACGACATCGACGGCTAATGGGAACATAATTCTCCACTAAAGGCAACGTAAATTACATGTGCTCGGAATGCATTCTACCGAGGCAGGAAGAAACCCTTAGTGGTGGGATAGAATTCCACCAAAAGTTTAGGGCCAGTTAATGTTCACGCCGGAGAACCGTGAGGTGCAACTGAGTAAACATGCAACCTCCCTTACTTCCTTCAACATTTGTACGTTCGTGTTTGTTCATGCTGGTCTCTGTCGATTAGTTGCACGGTTCGCATTGGTTTTGTCCCAGAGCTGGCGAAATACGTCCGTAGGAGGAATGCACATATATTTATTTATAAATGTTTTATAATCATTTTCTGCACCACTGTTCCACCGGAAGGAGTCAGATATTCGCTGCTAGTCTTATCTGATTCAGCTCTCTTTGTACGTGGAAAGTAATGGCTAACATGGGTGGAGGATAGGAAACTGGGGTAAGTACTTTACCAGCACTGATAATATCCAGACCTGTATCGTCGCGTGGAATTCCTATTTCCAGACCGAAAGTAAGTTGATGCGTTACATAATTTGTTTTTTACACCCTTAAAAAAGACTAATGACAATCTCTTTAGTTGTTTTATTTTTTAAATCTTTGGAGGATTACAATTTAAATATTAAAATAAAAAAATTCACTATGCCTTAACGCTACTTTTAAAAATTGCATGTAAATTTGTTAAATTGTCATTTACACTTTTCTTTTATCTTATCATACCTATCTGAACTAATCAGAACTCTGCAGGAAACCAACTCGCTCAGGGTTGTTGGGTGGGCTGTGGCCTTACACCATGTCATTTTCTTCTTCCATGCAGTTGCAATACCTTTTGGATAAAATGAAGGGAATACTTGCTTCCGTAGTTCCATGTAATAATCTGAGGCTTGCCCAACACTTGGTACCGCTGCTAGGAACACATTCTCGCCTTTCATATCCTGTCGGTGGAAATATTTGAAACCCCATCTCGAACCTTTTAGAACTTGTTAGAACTCTAGAGTGAGTATACCTGAGCTGAAGTAGATGGCCAGTCATTTCCTGACGGTTTTAACTCACTTCTCGATGCAGGATACCACACGACGGATGTGAACCAAAGTTTCAAGCAAGAGCTCCACAGCTTCACCTCAACCACCGTTGACCTCAGACACCCTGCTCTGAATTGATCTTTATCAAGGTGTAAACAACCTGTCTCCAGCTCCTTCGAACTCGCGGGCAACGATTCTATCTGCTAAATTACACGCAACACTCCCATCGTTAAATCCGCCAGAAGCAACGTTAAGTAGACACATTATTTATGATTTATGAGACAAACTCCGACTCCTCCCTTGCCAAGCGACCGGGCGAGGAATTGAATCTTCTGACATTGATCATGGCGTGTGTTTACACTGACACCACATTGATACCACGGTCTGCGCCTTTGCTTTAACCTGTTTGTCGTAAGTGTAATTAAATTTTCATCTTAAACAACGTTCGATGACTTGACAAATATCTTAAGTGAAACTCACCAGATGGACCATCCGTAGCCAGGAACTCAAGGAGATCTTTATCGAGGTTGCACGTAGTGGTTAGAAATTAATCCATTTATGTCTTGAAATCTGATTGCTTTCCCACCGTTGATTTCAACATACCTTTGGTGCACTCGAAGTGCAATGTGGATTTTGTGTATTATCGAACGACAACAAGCATGGATTGAAATGGATTAAACATTGATTTGAATCCCAAAAGCGCGATGATATAATTAGTCCAGTCTTGAGAGGCAATCAAAGAAGATTTTAATCGCAATATCAAATGGTATATTACTTATTTGGAACAGCGTGGTTATTTGCATACAAAAGAAAATGCTAAGACTGAAATAAAACCTTCACATGCAGAAAAAAGATTTCTTCCCATACCGGGAATCGAACCCGGGCCTTCCGGGTGAGAGCCGGATATCCTAACCACTAGACAATATGGGATGTCTATCTACCTCTGGTGAAGTGATGTAGAGGGTGGCCAACACTATGATTTAAAATAGAATGTCAATGCGATTGCAAAAAAAAAATGACGATTAATCTTTTGTTTATAGCAGGATTTGCAGAATAAGCAAATTTCATTTACCAACTTTCTATAGCAAGACTGCGACATTTCTATTATTGTACAAATTCAAAACATGGACTCTCCCTAGCGTTGACTTTGAGCACAAAAGAATCGCTAATTAACTTTAAATACACATAATCGCAATGGTTCCTCGAAACAATACCGATCACAAGTAAGGAAGCGAATTAAATGACACTTTAACGTCCATTAAAAACAAATTAAGCTCAACAACTGTGTATGGCTCCAACCGCACGCGATGAAACTAAAACAATACGTCAATAAAAAAAAAAACACAAAACCACTCGTGACAAGTGTGACAAAACCCCGGAAATCAATGCTAAACCAGAGTGAGCGGACAATTTTCTCGCTCGAATGGATTTTCCACAACCGATTTTATGGTTTTATAGGTGTGAAATGGAAAGGAGAAGGACACCCCCTTCACCCAGCCTACACTTAATGAGCTAATTAAATTTGTAAATGAAATTTAATTTCAGCTACATTTCAAAGTTAATGAAAACTAATCACTTGTCCTCGCGACCACGGGTGGCGTTTTCCGAACGGTCATCAATTTTATTAAAACCCTCACGCTACCACAAACGACGCACGGCATGGACAGTAGCTTCATTTCGGTAAACCACCGTGAAATTGTCACCATGATAAAAAATCACTCCTGTCAATGGAGGAATAATGATCCTCTCTTCAGGAGTGGAAACCCGTTCGCAACCGTATGCCATCAGTTTTCTGGCACGAGAACGAGAACCGGTTCGATTACTCACACAGATACAAACAATTCTTACATCGAATAGTTGGTTGTTTGATAAATTGGCAAAAGCGCAATAAGTACCAACACCGACACTGATTAATTAATTGATTGATTATAGCTGCTTTACTGATACGAAAATGATTGTTGGTATTTAAATCATTATTGGCCCCGATTGAACAGCATTGCCTGTTTTCCACCAGTTCATCAGCTGTTTCTGCATGACCCACAAAAGGGAAAGTGTTACGCATGATGTGGCTCCTCTCATGGATACTCAAAGAGTTGTATTTTTGCACAATGATTTTATGTTTTATCGTATCAAATTGAATTAATCGGTACAAAGTGATACCAGGAATTTTAAGGTCTTTTTTATCGATAAACATCCGTACAAGTAATTGATAATTTAATTTTATCGAAACCCTTCTATAGTGTTCATAAATCATGCGTGAATTTTCCTTCAATTATCCATGAAATAACATTAATCTAAATAAACCGTTCTTTGGGTGTTTCAATAAAGAGTTGATTCATTATCATGCAGTCGTTGCAACTTACAAAACCGACATCGATCAGAAACGAAACAAACACATTTGCAAACATGCACATGGTGTAGTTATTCACCCCCTGGAAAAACTGTTCCGTTATATAATATAATCCAACCAGCCTTTGAGCGAAGCCAAGTACCTTAATCCTGGTGAGTAATCGCCCTCAAGAGTGCACTTCACGTAGCTCTGCTTTGTTTTAAGGCCACTGAGAGACGAAGATGAGCGGTTTAATTTCACAGATAATCTTAAACAACAATAACCTTAAAAACAACCCAAGTATTAAGGCACTTTTAGGAGTGTTTTTGTTGCCATCAAGAGTTTTAAATTCACAAACATCTGTTCACATTTGTAGAAAAATCAACCCAAAAAAGCAGGCAAAATAGAAATTTTAACAGAGCAAATAAAACAGTGAGCCACATTTAATCTACTGGATCAATGGTGTATTTTGGATGAATGTGTAAGTAAAAAGTAGAGTGATGGTAAACGAACAAGAGCGACAAAGACACAACTATATCCCTTAAATTTGACCGTGAAGAACTTTCAAGAAAGAGAACATTTGATAACAATTCTGTTTGAGATCTGTTTTGATGCATATTAATAATATTCTACAAGATATCATTCATTCAATTTAAGTCAAAGTGTGAAAGCATTGCAAGCTTCAATATCTTTGTGACAAACAGTTCAAATGAGCATACAGAGCCTATAAGCTCCATGGAGAACACGTACAACACATGGCATGCATTTCGTGCTAGCTGCTCTGAAAGCCGCCCACCTGCACGATAATTTGTCCTTACAGCTTTCGTGACACACGTGAAAGCATTTTCCAACGACACCAGGCAAGAGGAGGAAAATTTTCCAAAACGGAGGAACGAACGAGGAACAAGGCGTTGGTAGTAAATTGAAATTCGGAGCCCATGTTGATGCTTCTGCGTGACACACGTTATGTTTCCTGTTTGTTTCCTCCATTCGTTTTCTTTTCGTTCGTTTCTATGTGTTCGTGGAATTTTTCTTTTGTGTTTTTTGAGAAGTTAGGAGATCCATGAACGAAACAGGAACTGGAACTCGACAGCAACACAAGCTTTAAATGAAAAGTGATGGGATGGAGCAAAGTAAAAGCACAAAAAGACGACCCCTAGAAGAGTGGAATGCAAAAGCCACTCATGAAGCCAAGGGAACATAGGTCGAGAGGACAGGTAATCGGTGTTCGAGGTTAGAATTTCCGTTGCATATATTTTTGCGTTTTTTGTCTTCCCTGTTTTCTTCCGGCGCTTTCGATAAGGCACATTTACGATGCAAACATGTCACCGGAACTGCTTCGTGCTTCCTACACACGACACACAGGAATCTGAAAAGAATTTCCTTGCACACCATGCCACTCCTTGCCCTTTTTCACGCCCGTTGCACGTTCGAACATGTTGACCTCTAACCTAGAATAGCACAAGTTCGTCGTCATTACCGACGAGACGGAAAAATTTCCTCCAAGAGGGGAGACGAAAATTACGTCCTCATTCCATGCTTCAGTAGTCACGTTAATACACCTGAAACACACTCCATTTCATCTCATCCTGCCTCCTCCAGACCACGAACTGACTTTTTGCAGCCCAACACCGTCGACGTTCATTCGAACGCCTTCGAACAAACCAATCAAACGAATCCCGGAACCATCGATAATGCTTCCCTTTTCCACCCGCTGCGACGTTGGAATTTTCCTCATGAATGCATTTGAGATGAGAACTCGAGCTCGAGCTTTCTCCATTACTTTGCGACTACACAATAAAACCTATCGCCTTTCAACGGCTGCCCCGAGGTGTGTGAGGTGTTGTTGAAAATCTATTTTAAACTCCCACCAACACCAGTGACCCGACTAGCACGTGATTCAATTCTTTGGAAAGGCTTCATCGTCTTCCATCAACCAAGTTCACACCTCAGTTCGATCACTATTTGTCGGGCTACGTTGGGTGGTGAATTAGTCAAACCGACTGTACGTCGACAAATGGCCATCGCCGGAATCTTTGCACCGCTCGGAACAACAATAGGAAAGCGGAGCTAATTTTCTTTGTGCCACTGGTTGTTCGTAGGGTTTCCACATTGATTGGAGAGTATTTCATTCGGGTGGAAAATTTCCCACAATGTGCGGAAGAAGGTTAATAGTTTTCGAATGAACCCCCGTCGTTTGAACGGAGGTATCTTGTGGAAGACGGTTGATTGTTGCATTAAAATCAAGGTTTTATGAGAAAAAGTGCAACCTATTCTGAAGATATATTTCAGGACAACAACAAAAAAAGTAATAATAAAAACGAAAGATTCACGTTGAGACTCTTAGCGAGCTAAAACTTATACTTTTATACCATAAAACTGGAAAAAGCTCTTTGTTGAAAAAGGTTTTTTAAACGCCACAAGTTAGTTCACAAATCTTTTTTCTGTTGTGAAAAATAAAGACTGAAATTTATCTGTTCTGTTCCGTTAGCTAAACAATATTTCCGATAGCTACATTTATGTTTCATTTTGCTTCAAAATGTAGGCTAGTCTGAAACAATGAACCAGGTTAAAGGTAATGCTTTTTCGTCATCCAGTGTCCACATGAAAGTTTTATTGTTCGCTTCCCATAACCACAAACCGAGGTTCAAGGAACGGCCAGTGCCACAAATAACAACATAATAAATTTAATCCTTGTGTTCACTCTCCACTCCCATCTTTGGTCATCCATCAGCTCCAGAGTGGAGTGGACCCGTACCGAACCTGTGGCGGATTTAAATGCCTTAAGCGCTAAAATGAAAAAAAAAATATATATATGTAAGGTTTAAGGGTTAACTTATCTATATTATTTTATTACCTCCTCTTTTAAACTCTGACTTAAAACTGCCTCTACTACTGCTCGTTACTCCTTTTATATCCTACTGTTTAATCTTTCCATGTCTTTGCTACTGTTTAATCTTTCCATGTCTACTCGATTGCTTTTCGCCCTAACTCACACGGCCTTTCCTGACATATCTTCTGTCCCGGAAGACCTATACTTTTCCTATTCCATTAACATTAATCATTATCCTACCCGCACGGCCTTTCCTTTTTTGATGTTTGATTTTATAAATTTTGTCAAGCAGCTCTTATTCAAAAACTAGATAGACAAATTATAAAATATTACTTTCCTCGTTAGGAACCGCAAAGAGTATTCGTTTAAACTCGTAACTTGTTTTAGAAGGAATAACGAATTTTATTTAGAACTGTATACAGCACTTTCAAATTTATGGCAACGTCTTCCAGCATATGTCAAAATTGCATTGCTCAGTATCACTTAGATGAAGCTTTTTATGTTGTTCAACGCATTATATTAGTCGTAGGCTTGATATATTAGAAAATCTTGTTGATTTTATGCAATTAAATACTTGTTTCGAAATGATACGAACTATAATAATTTTCTCTTTTGATACTCTTCAACCTTATATACCGGACCAATTCAATATTTTTTTATGGTTCTTAGCATCAATTTTTAGTATACATTATAAGCACCCATTTTTGAGAGACTTCATTATTGAAAGAGATCACATTAATAGAATATTTGTATAAGTGTTAATCTTACGAACTTGACTCTAGAAAGTTCGAGGCCACTTGCGTGCTAAGGCCCCTTTTTCCGATCAGTCAGCGCACCATTTAATCCGCCATTGCCTATACCCCGGGAGAGACAATCTGTAGGTTGAAGAAAGGGGTGTTTTCGTAAATAACCTCGCTAGCAAAACCACTTGTGAAACTAAAATAATTCGACACAGGCGCAGTAGTGGAATGGCCGGTTTAAGAAAACTCCTTTTTCCCCTGAGCTGTGTCTGCCTATTGAGATTTGTTTATTCATCCCTCCACTTCGACGCTCTTTTATGTTCCCAGAACCAATGAAAATACGTCTGATTTCTACGAATCGTTTGGTTTCGTGTGGGTAGAAGGCGTTGATGGGTACCAATTTTAAACATAGCTCTGATCAACATAGCTCTGATCAGAGCTCTGATCAATTTCTGTTTGTGTAACAGTAGATTTACTATTGTATGCCAACAGGCACTCTTTGTATAGCACTTCCTTTCACCTTGAAGAGGAAAAGACAATGAGCAATGGACCACTTGTACCAAAAACCCATCTTAACAGTAATGATCCTCGTGCCTGTGTCTGAGAATGTGATCAAGGGGACTGATAGTTATTTTCGTAATAAGCTGTTTTGATCATCGGATTCCGGAAAATTATAAAGGATTCTTTGGAAGTCCATGCACGTAACGTTGTTTATTGATACTTTTGCTCGCACTTTTTTCAAAGACTTCATTATTGAAAGAGATCAATTCAATAGAATATTTAATTAAGTATAAATTTTACGAACTTGGCCAATGAAGGTTCGGGAACCCTTGCTTGCTGAAATTTACGTTAAGTACGCCAAGTTCGTCGATTCGTTCAGTCGCCCAGTCTTGTATTCTAAATCGGATATCTTACATATCTTTCTATTAATACGTGTTATTGCTATGGTAAACCATAATTTACCAGAAGTGTCTTCATAAATAACCTCGCTAGCAAACCCACTTGTGAAACTAAAATAATTCGGTGCAGGCGCAGTGGTGAGATGACCGGTTTAAGAAAACTTCTTTTTCCCCGAAGCTGTGTCTGCCTATTGAGATTTGTTTATTCACCCCTCCACTCCAACGCCCTTTTAAGTTCCCAGAACCAATGAAAATATGTCTTATTTGCGCAAATCGTTTTGTTTTGTATGGGAGGAAGGCCTTGATATGGTCCAATTTTAAACATAGCTACCCGACTATCAAAACATAGCTCTGACCAGAGCTCTGATCTCTCTCTAAACAGATGGAAAGTGTGATAATTCCTATAGACGCACACTCCACACGTAAACAACACTCGTAGAAAGCAGCGTAACGCGGACCTTTTGCACCCATTTTTTTTGCTCTGTTCATAGCTTCCTCCAGAGCGATCACCATAGCACTGTTAATAGAATTTCTGTTCGTAAGGTAGTAGGTAGGCCTTATTTATTGCATACCAACTGGCACTCTTCCTATAGCAAGTCTTTCACCTTGAAGGGGAGAGGACAATGATTCAATAGAATATTAAGCATATTAATTAAGTATAAATTTTACAAACTTGGCCCATGAAGGTTTGGGGACCCTTGCGTGCTGGGATTTACGTTAAGTACGCCAAGTTCGTCGATTCGTTCAGTCGCCCAGTCTTGTAGGCTAAATCCAATATCTAACCTATCTATCTGTTAATACGTGTTATTGTTATAGTAAACCATAATTTACTAGAGGTGCTTTCGTAAATAATCTCGCTAGCAAAACCTCTTGTGAAACCAACATAATTCGACGCAGGCGCAGTAGTGGTATGACCGTTTTAGGAAATCTCCTTTTTCCCCTGAGCTGTGTCTGCCTATTGAGATTTGTTTATTCACCCCTCCACTTCGACGCTCTTTTATGTTCCCAGAACCAATGAAAATACGTCTGATTTCTACGAATCGTTTGGCTTTGTGTGGGAAGAAGACCTTGATAAGTTCCAATTTTAAACATAGCTACCCGACTATCAAAACTGCTCTGACCAGAGCTCTGATCTTTCTCTGAACATAGCGAAAGTGTGATAATTCCCTTACACGCACACTCTACACATAAACAACACTCGTAGATAGCAGCGTAACGCGGACCTTTTGCACGCAGTTTTTTGCTCTGTTCATAGGTTCCTCCAAAGCGATCACCATAGCACTGTTAATAGAATTTCTGTTCGTAGGGTAGTAGGTAGGCCTTATTTATTGGATACCAACTGGCACTCTTCCTATAGCAAGTCTTTCACCTTGAAGGGGAGAGGACAATGATCCTCGTGCATGTTTCTGAAGATGTGTTCAAGCGGTTTAAAGTTATTTTCGTAATAAGCCGTTTTGATCATTGGACTCCAGGAAACTATTGAAGAATCTTTGGAGCCGATGGCGGTCCATGCATGTAACGTTGTTTATTCATACTTTTGCTCAAACCTTTTTAAAAGACTTCATTATTGAAGGAGATCAATTCAATAGAATATTAAATATATTAATTAAGTACAAAATTTACGAACTTGGCTCATGTCGTGCTCGAAGCACCCTGCGGTGGCTCAGTCCGCGCACCGTTAAATCCACCACTGCCGACAACCATCACGTTGACTGCAATGGAGAGCGAAGGCTGGAACAACATCGGGCATCAGCAACACAGTTTCCTCCTGGGCAAGACGCAAACGTTCACTCAAGGCAAGTATGTGGCTTTTCGATTTTTTTGCGGAAACACTACCAAAAAGAAACGACTCGATTTTCGGCTTGAACAGATTTTGTTTCACCGGTTCTAAAACGGCAAAGTCAGAGAGTCAGCAAAGGCGCCGTCGGCAAACGAGGCCGGGCAACACCGAAGGCACGAATGTTCATGTCCCAGCAGCATGCAACTTTGGACGAAGGTAAGCTTTTCGGTTTGGTGAAAGCATTTCATGCCGCAAGCTTCATCCTGGCTTTGAGCTGTACACAGCAAGGCTTTAATTTATGCGGTGGAGATTGAATTCAAACATGCACACATGGTGTTTTGTGATTTTAATTTTCCTGTTTTTTCCTTACTCTCTTCTAGTGTTTCTTCTGACGGACCAAAGGTTAAAGGATATTTTCGAACATTCCTGAAGCTTGCGTTGTTGAGTGGATTGTTTTTCCGAGTGGACAGGATGACTGAAGGGCTGTTTCCAAAAAGATGTAAGAGAAAAGAGAAAACAAATGGTTTGCTTTTCACTTGCCAATTTAATGTAAATGTTTCCGAGGCATTGATGCACCCGAAAGAGCTAGATATAAGTAAAGAACTATGGTAAAATTTCATTTTAAATTGTCATGGTCTTGGTTGACATTGAATACGAAAGTTTTTTAAAAATTTGCCACTAATACCTAAACTTTACAATATTTTATTATGTTTGTTTATTCTTTTTGGATAATACCAGGCGCCTCCATCGTCTAAAACATGGATTACTTTTCTCCTTTCTCTAAAAAAACGATAAAATATAATAGAAGATGGTAAGTAACTATCATGGAATGGAATCGAAAACCGACGAAAAAGGTAGCGAACTATAATATTGCACTTGACTGACCAAGCATACGATTCGCGTGAGTTGAATTACATAAATCAAAGCGAGAGATGGAAAAATCAGAAACAAAACATACGTCGAGTATAAAAGGATCGTCGTTTCATGTCATCGAAACTTGGGAAAAAAATCAAAATAGTGAAGCAGCCTTAGCTTCAGGGCAGCTCAAGCCTTCTTTCGTACAAAGAAGAAATGCAGTCAAAGTCACAATGGATGATGGCAGAACAATTGTCTGGGGAAGAACAGAGGATTCGTGGTTTCCAACAAGGGACGCAACGTACTTGCATCACATGAACATGAACATGAAACGGTTAACTCTTTTCTGACCAACACCAAGAGAAACAAAAGAGAATAGGTTACACGCCACCCACCGCCACCCTTGGCACAGTTACACCTGTAGCTTTACACTTCTGCCGAGCGGTTTGAAAGAACCTCTCTCGCGGGATTTTTTCAACCATCGGACAATCGGAATAGCTTCGCTCAAATGCACACCCGTCGTGACTTGGTCAGCAACCCAAAGGACAAACGAAGCCACAAGGATTTTGTGGCAGATTTATCACATTGCATCGTGATTTTACCTCCGGGTATTCCACGAATTCCCACGACACGAAATGAAGCGCAGATTCAAATCATGGTTTCGTGAAATTCTTTCCTTCCACAAACGAATTGAAATTCCAGCATTTGTGTTGTGTTTCAATAAGAGACAAGACCATAAACGTAATTTTCTGGCTTTAAAAAAAGCAGCGAAACATTAAGAAAACGTGCATGAAAAATGCACATACAATTTTGACTTTTCGATAACCAAAAAGGGCTGACATTGAGATCGTTAGTAAGCTTTCAAACAAATATGATTCCAAAGGTTTACTTCTAAGTGATCTAATCTCCTTAGCAGAACATAATGTAATGGCATTCCTTAGAAACTCGTGACAAATATTAAACAGTACATTACAAACTTAAAGGTTATTTAAACAGATCAACTTTTTTCCTTTAACACGGATCTCATAAATTGGTTCCATTTCTCTTTCATACGGCATTAAAACGATCTACGGCTTCCAATCCTCCTTTTACTTTGTTCTATACCGTACCTTTTACAACATGCTTTAAGGAAAATTGCAGCCATTTCTAATAAACATTGGTTATTTTGTGCGATAAAATCAAATACTGAAAACATCGCAGCCAGAATCCATAACTTAGACAAGTTACATCTCGAACCGTCATGCTTTCAATTCCGCTTGACCACTCCAATTCCAACGCCAGTTGGACAGGAAAAGTTGTTCCGAATTAGTTCCGTCCAAATTGGTTGTTGCACACTGCTTCCTGCTCGTTGGTGTAACAATTTGCAATTTGCTATCCACTTGATGTGCATCCAGTTCCGTTCCGAGGAACTTTCAATTTATGCATTTCGCTAACGTCGTATGGAACGCTGGTGAATTGTAGATTCGACAACTTTCCCGAATTTCTAATGTACAACTGCTTCGGTTGCAGTTGTGTAAAACCTTGTCCGGAAGGTAACATGTTCGTATCGTGGAGTTACTATCTAACATGTTCCAAAGTAGCTGTAGAGCCCTTATTCTCGTTTACAATGTAACTACCGATGAAGGCAGTTTGCTACCCAATAAAAAAATAAATCGCAGATAAAAATCTACAAACCCAAAAATTTACTCTTCAATCCACCTGAAATGATACTCGTATTGTAGACACACGAGCTAAAAATAGATTGAGTCGCGCTCCGGTAAACAAACATCCAGATCGAACAAACCCGTATGTTTCACAGTGCAGCAACTTTCGACCGGGAGCGTGGCGTCTCCTGTAACGCGGCTACCCGTGGGTCGGATTGCGGACTGATTTGAGGGCGGGAGTTCTGTGCGCTGGACCTGGGCCATGTTGACGGGACGTCCGCACTAAGCTGGCCGTCAATATGGGTGTCACGGAGGAGTCCGAGACATTCAGGTTGGCCAAGGAGAGACAAACCGAGCGAGGGGTGAAAACCAGCAGCTAAGAGTCTCCGCGGCAAGCAGTAGTGGGATCGCGCCCCGGAGTGGACCACCAGCGTCAGCCCGACCAACACAGTCACACCGTAATCTCTTTTTATTGCACGATATTTTACTGTTTTTATGATTTCTTAAATTCAACCTTGTATTCACTGTATTTATTCTATATGACTAAACATATTCCTTGGTTTTCTATATTGTGTTTTCTTGTAACCGCTTGTGGTTTTAAATGGTTTGTCTCAAACTAAACGAAGATTTACTAGGCCTTTCAAAGATGCGCCTCCTGCAGAGTTTACCTGCAACGATGCGGGAAACATTTGCCTGCAGCATTTTCCTGCAACGAACATCTGCATTTAATCTATAGTACACTGCCTTTCATTGTCTAGCTCAGAACGAAAAGTAGAAAACGAAATACCTTAAAATAGAGTAGAGTAAAACTGTGAATGATGAATGTGGGAAGAGTGTTTGCAATAATAAAAATTCTGCCAACGAAAGTACCAAGGTGTTGCACTGTACACCGAAATGTGTGCAATATTCCATGTGCCATTTGAACGGTGAGTCGGAATCGCTATCAGGTCGCTCCTGCGATGACAAAACTGCGCAAATAATGGAGTGCAATATTTTGGATTAATGTAGTGAGCTGAATTTGAGTTGAAACAGGAGGTTTTGAGTTTGTTTTGAAGAATTTTAAATTGTGCGCTGTGTATTATGCTGCTT
This sequence comes from Anopheles coustani, assembly GCF_943734705.1. NCBI lineage: Eukaryota > Metazoa > Arthropoda > Insecta > Diptera > Culicidae > Anopheles > Anopheles coustani. Next base: position 66,250,841 of record NC_071288.1, on the reverse strand, counting down.
AGATAATCATTAACATTGTTTTGCAACAGAACTACAACTACATGTAAGGTGCTTTTGAACAAGCTGCACAAAAATGAAAGCCATTTCTAGGCTTCCTTCGTGAGCAGCAATCAGAGGTGCTGTTGAGTTTCAGGAGTTCTTATCTCTGCTGTTTGTTATCTCAATTTTAAGAGTTTTGCTTCTTCGCATGACAAGCAGATAGTCGTGAATTATGTAACACTCAACAAGCACAGCCGATTGTGTTTTTCGGTTTGAGGTAAGCAATGATGTTTGAGTACAGTTGCACCATAAATATTCAATGGTTAAGAATAATTCAAAACTGTTTTACACCCCCGATTGAGATTGATTCTCACTGAGATCATAGCTGATGTGTTAAATCTATCGTTTTAAATTATTGCACAATTATTGCAGAAGAATGGTTATAAAACGCTTTGAATTAATGATGAGTATGAGAATCGCCTTAAATGTTTCATAATAATGTTTCTGACTACATGCTTGCATTGCTATTTTAATTGGAATGGGTAGATTTTTTCGTTTCCCTCCGGATTCTCGTTGATTCCTTATAGAACTCAAACCATTTAACTTGGGTAAGGTTCCATTTTTGTTATTATTGCTTTGAATCACTGCTCACTTTCGCAACGAAAGGAAGTGTTAAATTTTATGTATTACCCTTCATAATTTACATCAATATGCATCCATCCCACGGTTTTCGTTTTTTCGGTCGTGACTGGACCTCTTGTGTGACGATATATTTAAATGCATGCAATAGGTGATTTATAAAATCGTTATTTTCGACATACTAGTATTTGAACCATTGTAGCGAACCGTTAGCGTTCAAATATTCGAAAAGAATGTATGTGTTACACTATGCATAACTTCAGGCGTAAATGTAAACCAGCAGGAAATCGATCTCGGAAAAACAGGAAAAACAAGTATGTCAACAGAGAGTGAACAAAACAAAGCTTTGTTTTTAAGAACGATCATCTTCTGTTAATGAAACAAAGAAAATCATCTTCTTTGTTTGTCCTGAAACACTGAATGTCTAGATCAAGGTCGTAATACTTCACGAAGGTGTAAAAACAAAGCTGGTACATTTCGGTATTGGTGGCATGTTCACAAACAAACCAAATGAATGAGGTCAGTATTTCGTCTCACTTGTCCAACACTTTTCAGTCATCGTTTACTTTCCTTTTGTTGATTTTTCCGTCCAACTTCGACCTGTTCCTGAAGACACCTTCGACTATTTCCTATGTAAAACGGGTGTTTGAGCTAGCACAGCAACGATAAACGCTCACGAATAACAGCGAAGAAAAGCATTACTGAAGTGTTTGCCCAGGGGATGCATAAAGCCGTCCTTGGCCACAAACTTATTCAAATGGACCAAGAAAAGTTCCGCTAAGAAGCATTGGAAAAATAAATAACGAAAACGAAATATGGTGATGGTGCAAACGTCTGAACGATTTTCTATCCTCAGAAAGCACCTCCATCCAGGCGTAAGATGCAAGTGCACCTTAGAGAGCACCGTCTTTCCAGTTCTTTGAAACACTTCTCGTTAGTGGTGCTGTTTTCTGGATTGGAAAGAACACCTTCAGAAAGTGTCTGATCCGAATATGACTGGCGAAGCTTGCAGCTGAATCTGAACGCCCTCGTTATGCTTTACGTCATAGCACGGAATCGTTTAGCGGGAGATGATTTCCCATCATTGCCAACGTGATCAACCCCATCATTCTCGCTAGTGATTTAGAAGATGCTCGGAGCTTGAAAGTAGCCTTTAAATCCGTTCAAAAATAGGGCCAAACTTTGTTCATTCTGCTTTACAACAATTTAAATATCAACATTAGAATATGAACAATTGTAACCGTATTTTTATGCTGGTACTCATAAAAGATTGGTCAAAAAAATTAAAAAGGTCATTGAAATTGCTTGTTTCCTTTGTCATTATGAAATTTTTCCGTACAATTTATTACTCAAATTCTACATTTTCAATCGACGCTTCAAAAATCGATTCCAAGTTTTCGAGAAACGCGAGAGGCATCACCATAAACAAAACATACGACAAAATAATGACACGTTATAACATTTCTCTTCAGGCAAAAAGATTTGAACAAGCATGGTATGGATACAAAAAAAGTGCTGGAATACACGTTTTGCATTATCATAACATCAGCTTCTTCAAACAATTTGCCTGCAGTGGATTTTCTTGCCGTAAACATCGATGTAAATGTCTTCCTATGTTGAGTCGTAAATCGAGAACACCTATCCTCTTCGCGCAGTTGCAAAAAACTTCGTTAGAATCTTCTCCATTGGATTTGTAGCCAATATGATTTAGGTGTTAGGGAGGATATTACCTAACACCATCTCGAGGGATAAACATAACCACGATGGAAAAGCGTTAAAACCACCTGTTTGTAACATTTCCTTTTTTCGGAGTAGTCGTAAATCCTATCGGATCTTATGTTGATCAGGACAAGGCTTGTTAATTTTCTGTAAAGACTTCCTGCGTCTAAAGAGAGAATCTTTCCATGAGGCATACGTCAGAGATCTTGATAACCGCAATGGTAACCAATATTTCATCCAAGCAGCCTCATATGAGGTAAGATTTTTATAGATTAACTTTCTTGTGATGTGGGAAAACACTGACACTGTTTAAAAGCATAAGATAATACTTCTTATTCATGTTGAACTGGAAGGTTTACATTTCTTTGAGAAATTGAAAGTTAAATGAATGCTGGACATGATTCAGTTAACCATTATCCTTTTAGTGAAGGCTCGACTGTTAAGTAAGCTGAAGAGGGCTGAAACGATAACATTCAACCGAAGAATGAATTTTAGAGCTTCAGCAAATACAACATGTAGGCCCTTCAGAAAATAAATGTTCGTGATGCAGCTACGCGTTACAACAATTAACAACTGTCGAAGAGAGTTTTTTCTAGTTGAAATGATTTTCATTTTGAGAGTATGCATAACAGCATCCACTTAGAAGCTCTAACATCTGCCACTTTACCACTCGCTTCTCTTCCCTTCTTCGATACTTTCCACTTCCGTTCGGTTTCTTTTTCCAACACTTTCAAGAAACCAACGTTTTTGTCGGGTTATTTTATGCACAATTGCATTTGAAACGGAACATATCCCGTTCGAAACGATCGCTCATACATTGAGCGAGGATTTGCTGATATGGTTAAGCTCACGGTTTGTGGAAGATACAAGAACCAGGTTCACCCTTGTGTAACACACGAACAAATTACCCAGCACCAATTGGAACGTTTGGTGCGTTGTGCTCCGCTTGCGTACACTTGATGTGGTTAATCGTATACGAAGAGGGGAGAATTCAAAGCCTTCTGGTTTGCGTTAGAAAAGGAAACCTGGCCTTAAAAATAACGCCGTTGCTCCTACTAACCTCCCTTTGTCTCTTATTGCCTGGTGAACACATGATTCTGGTTACACAACTCGTCTAGTGGAGCTAAGCCAAAGGAATGGTTCCACAGTTTTGCCACCCGCAATGCAATTGGCTACACAGTTTAAACTAGCACGATGAATAATCAAACCGAGAGGCACAAATGGGCACCACGTGGAACAGGCACGAGGTTGGGAATCGGTGGCAACGCACGTTCGAACGTACGATCCCCATTTCCTTCTGTTTGAGGTTAGGGAAGCCACCTCACAACCGGTGACTTCACCGGCGGTTCATGTGGTTCGGTTTATTTTCCTTTCATGGTGATAAATTATGCACAGCCAATTTCGAATGCTATCATATCTCTCGATGGCTCCGGTGGGTGGTGGGTGATTTGTGCCCCGGAAGTCCTGTGTTTCAGCAAACGCATGCCGTGTTAGGTCCGTTATCGCCGCAGTGTGCGTAATGAAATCCTTGCTGAAGGTGTGTACTCGATTAGCCAACAGGAACTGGTGTGTGTGTTTGTGTGTTTGAAAGCCATTGAAGTACGTTCGGTCTGTGAACCGAGATTTGCAACGATCTTTGTAAATGCTGTCTACCTTCGGTTGGAGGGCACTCGGGTGAGAAAAATGGCCCCTCCCAATGGAACGTTCGAACGATGATGGTTGCTGGAAGAATTTAATTGTACACGATAAATCGATTCCAGAAGAATTGCCTCGTTCAAAGGATGCGCTACGGCGCTTTTCCCTTCCTCACAACAAACAAAATGAATATGACATGAAGGTTGACTACGCGAAAACCTTTATATCTCTAAGCTTCGAATAGACCCTCTTCCAAACGTTCGTTGCATCTGACTACAAAATGCAACTCCAAAAGGCAAATAGACTACAATTTATTTTGCAAGATTATTTTAATTTATTCCTCTGGTACTTTTATTTACCGCACACCTCTCGTTGTTCTGGTTCCTTCGACGCTCTTTCAGCTACTGGTCCGGTTTGCGCAACATCCCCATCGAACACCCAACACCAAGCAAGTCGCAACGAAATCGAATGCAATTCAAACCATGCAAAGTCCGAAACCTAATCGAAAAGATATTCCGTTTCATTTGCATCCTTTAACAAAAGGGATTGGAGAATAAACCGCACTTGCCTGCTTGTTGTTGGTAGAAGAAGATATTTTCAACTGAAACAATAGAAATGAGAAATTAAAATTTAGGAAATATCTTTCGTAAATTGAATTCTTCTCTCTTGAAAACAACTATGGTCGGATTATTTCCCAGTTTGGTGCAAAATTTTGTCAACGAACCATGATTAATATAAGATCATTTTTCTTACGCAGTCCAAGTTTTTGTGATGGACACTCTTCACATTTCCCCATTTTTATCTGCATCGATCCGCAGCGGAAATGGTTAAAAAATTTGTCATTTTCAAAAATAAATCACGTAACGTCAATCATGCGGGAGTCAAATGGACAACGTACCAATACCTATCAATTCTCAGTTCCAGACTAGGTCTTCTTCAATCTCAGCAGGGCAACGGAATGTGTGGTGGAAAAGCGTATTAAACGTAAAATACTATCCAAGCAAATGAAAACAAACTGCATTCGCTCGCCATATGCACTCTTTGGGTTCGAGTTAGAGCAGCCTAAGAGAGTGTTGGATGGAAAACGAATTGTAAAAATGTATTACTTTATTTGGCCAGGAAAATTTTCTTGCTAGCATTGGTCCTTTCTTTAAGTGCTTCGTTATTATTTAAAGATCCTAAAACTTGTTGACTGAGGAAGGTACTCTAATAAGAGGAATTTCTGGAACACAATACTGTTTTGCACTACTTTCATTCTTTTATTTTGAGGTGTAACTTACTTATGTCATGAACATGATTTTAACCAAAAGCAAGCAGATAAACCGGATCTAGCTTGCAAAAGTCAAAACAAGACAAATTGAACAAAACCACAATCGAGCTGAAAAGACATCTACTTCCCGGGCACGTGTGAACATCAAACTGCCGGAAGCCATTTCGTTTCGTCCCATGATTTCGGCCCAAACACACAAATAAATTCAAAGCCCAACCATGGCTACAACGTTACGTTATTTGCTGACCTTTGGCGATATTCTTGTTGAATCCACCAGAACATGGGAAGGGCGAAGGTATTTGACAAAATTGTTTAACTTCAGTTAGTTTGCACTCGCATGACTTTCTTAACGAAACACATTTCTTTCACTAACGGAACGGTCCATGTGAGGCAATCAATCGAGTAAAGGATTTCTTTAGTATAGTATTAGTATTCTACCTCAACATCTGCTTTAGAAAGCTTTCACCCAAAAACGTCCATTTATTTCACTTTGACCTGAAATGAATATTGCAATAGATGTAAAAAGGCAACCACTTAAAAGTGTTGTTTATGGCACTCGATCCAAACTTCCCGAGGGATGTTTCAGGGTGCTCAAAATAAAACAAAATTTCTGATTAATGCCAATCATGCGAGAAAATGTATTCCAACCTTCCAACCAAAAGTGAATTCAATTAAGCTCTTACCAAGGCTCGTAATGTAGCTTGATGTTGGAAAACCTAATGGAGTAATATGGGCTTTTAACCAAAATACTTTTATCTTCTTCAAAAACAAAAAAACAGTTTCCAAATGCATCACTGTGAAAACGAAGTAACTATGCACCGATGACATCAATATTACGGTAGTGAGAGAATTTGGTTTCTGTTTTTTTGCAATTACATACATGTTTTACGCTCACTTACTCTTAGCGTTTCGATTGATTGCTTTTCCTTTAGTTTGATTTCCATTTTTAATGTGTTGTTTTTAATCGTCCACGCACTGGAACGGAAAAGCCATCGAAAGAAAATCACTCGAAAATGAGCGAGATGGTGTGGAAAAGGGCAGAAAATGTTGCGAATCGTATTACCCAATTAAGTGATCAGTGGATTTTCAAGGCATTACCTTATGTCCATTAAAACCTGTTAAATTATTCATTTACCTCATTCGTGAAGGGAATAAAATGGTTCCCAATTTGACTACGATTCGGATTCTAAGGGAAATGTATTACAGTACGTGTCTCTTTCAGTGCACTATGCATTCTTTTTATCATTTTTATCATCAGCAGCAACCTTATTGTCAGTGAAATTTAAGTTTGGTGTGCAAATAGGTAAGTTTTTTACGATTCTCTTGATAGCTATTCAAATTGTACCTTTATTTGACTAAAACACTTCATTGTAACAAACATCTTGTAATCGAGTTGAGGTCCCTGTTTCAGCAACATTTTAATTGAAACCTGGTCATGGTTTTTAAAATAAACTCGAAAGCAGGTAAGCTTTTAGTTGAATAAATTTCAATAGCCTTCCAAGCATGATACGATTTGTAAAAATAGATTGTCGTTAAACGAACGAAAGGAAAGATAATTCTAGCTACAGGTTCTGCGTTTTACCTTACATAGAACGGGCAGTTTTACACTCAATAACGACCCGGTTCAAAATTGCCAGAAGCTTGAAATAAATAATTGTTCCTTGATATTTATAATGCAGCTTTAACATTACAAAAGAGTAAAAACATTAGAAAAGAGTAAACATTAGAAAAAGTAAGTTATTTTATATTTGATAGAACAGACCCATCCGAAACATCAGCTGAAGCTTTAAAAACAGTGGTAGACGCGGGACTATAATTCTCAAGTATCAACATTAGAAAGCAGTGCGGCACATCTCAACATGTCCAAAATGATGGGTGATATGAAATAAACATAATAGAGCACTTCAACTGAAACCTCTTCAGTAGTTTTCATAAATGAGACGATCTTTGTGGGTATGGAAAACTGACTGTGTTTTTAGATTGCACTCTAACGTGTCTTGGGGTGGTGGAAAGATAGATCCATTTTAAAAGAAATCAAATTTAGAAAATAGAATAAAATAGTAGAGGACTTTGTTTCAGCTGTGAAATGTGAATAGGCAAAACATTTTCTCAGAGATTTGGATTGGTGCTATCTAGCAATAGTAAATGAATGAAAATAAGCAGATAATTTACTAAACTAGAGTGAATGGAGTGTGGAAAAAATGGTGTTTTATGAATTAAAGAAAAATGTTATTCTGCATCTTTTATAGATAAGTAATGATCAAATAGATACATCTTCTTAAGTATTGTACATCCTTCATCCAATGTATGTTACACACTCAACGCACTCTCCTTTATAAAAGTTGCACATTCAAGCAACAAAAATCAAGCGGAAATGATAAAACAAAAACCTTTTAAACGCAAAACCTCAAATTAGCCTGCACGCCCTACTTTTAATTAGGCTCATTAAGTTCACATGGGTTAATTCTTTTAATTGATCAGTTGAGTACACTGAATATTGATCGAATTGCTCTCCGGATCAATCCGGTAACCCTCCGTTCGCATGAAAAGTCCAAATTCCACTGTTTGTCTCATCAATCCACGTACGCAATGCTCTGGAGTGGTTTAGTGGAAATTTTCGAATATTTTCCCGATGATTTTCCTCCTCCAGTTCCACACAATGAGGGAGCTATGCCCAATAATGTACAGTCTGTTTTGTTCCTTCTACACTACACTTGTGGTTATTTCGGGATAAAACCGAACCGTGGATTGAACATAAAATGGCATAGGATGTTGTCTCCATTTAACAAGTACCCATTCCATCCGTGTGACGTTTGAAATGATTTAATCAATCCTTATTGTTTCTACGCAGGGGCTTGTGAATGAGTTAGTGGAAATATTTGAGAGAGTAGGACCACACACTCACACGTGGTCACCTTAGATAATCGGGGCACGATACTGGCGCTTCTAAAAACGCTTATTTTCGGCGTGGCAGATGGCACCAGGAGTGAACCATAGCACGCATGTCACGTCCGGAATCGCTTCAATCAGTGTCGAACCCTCCACCTCCGAATAAACTCGCAAACAAACGAAAAAGATCAGATCGAAAACCCATGAATTATACCGTCATTTTCTCCGACGCCATGAACCCTCGAAAAGCACGGAATGCTGGCCTGACCGCCCGCTCCCGCTGAAAAATGGACCCATACCCTTCACTACAGCGTCGCACTGACACGAAAATTATATGATTTTCCAACGAACCACGAACGTTACGCATGACTGCGAGGGTTGTGGCTGGCGGAAAAAGGGTGCAACAAAAGGGTGGAACGAAGTGACCCATGCCAGAGGGTGGACAGGTGTTTCCGGCAAGATGACGACATGTTTTCCGGATCCCCCGAGCGTGCCGTGTGCTAATAATTGGCCTTTAATTGATTTGATTTGTGCTGATGTTTGAACAATTGTTCAAATGAAAATTTCATCCGTGTTCCGGAAGCGGAACCCGGTGTGGCCAGTGTCAATCGCCGGTAGACGAGTCGGATGCATCCGAAGAACGGACCGTACACCTGTCCAATAGCATGTTGTACGACATGCCTTCATTTACTTCCCTCTACAGCAGGGGTCGGCAAAGTCCGGCCCGCGGGCCAAATCCGGCCCGCCAGCTGATTTCATCCGGCCCGCGTGAAAATTTTGGTAACAATCAAAACCAACATCAATTGTGTTGTTTCTGTTTTTTGAACGAATGAACCAAATATTTTGATAACTTTACCGTTAGCCAAACGATTACCGATGCGCGGTGCTCGAACTTGGTAGAAGGTGACCAAAAGAATTCGCAAAAGACAGGCTACTCAACAAGAATCATTCAATACATGTTGAGCGAGAAACAAATATAAAAAGTGGGGCATAGCACTGGCGGGTTATTTCGGTTGGTAGAGTGAAATGGGATATGCTGTTCGCAAGTGGCGATCGGCGAAGTTGCTCAAAGCAAACTTCGACTCGTCCCCACATTCTCCATTTCTAGTGTTTAAGCCGCACACATCACGCTGTCTCTACATATCTCTCGCGTTCTACCAAGCTTTCGCTTTCTTCATTGCTTTTCACATTGTTTCGTGCATTTCGTGCTCGTTTTCGATAGCGATATCAGTCTGCGGTAGGTGCACTAACCGTGAAGGACATACCGTTTTACTCGCTGACTAGTTTGCTTGTACATTCCCGTTGTCGTGATCAAGTTGATAATTGACATACTATTCAAATTCACCAGCCTAACCATGTCCACGACACAGAAGAGAAGACAAATTGATTTAGAAAATCGTGTTTTTAATCCAACATGGAATGTGCAGTATTTCGTGTCAGAATTCAACGGTAAAATAACGTGTTTGCTTTGCAACGACGTAATTGCAATATGCAAGGAATACAATATTCGACGCCATTACCAGACTAAACACGAATCAAAATATTCAAATCTCTCCGAAACTGAACGGGTGCAAAAATTTGAAGCTATGAATCGGGGTGTATCTGCACAACGTAATTTATTCGTTAATATCAAAAGTGAAAACGAATCAATAACTAAAACCAGCCTTAGAATAGCTCATTTAATAGCAAAACATGGCAAGCCCTTCACGGATAGCGAATTGATCAAATCATGTTTGGTAATGGCAGCAGAGGAATTATGCCCAGAGAAGAAAAAATTGTTTGAAACTATTCCACTTTCTGCTCGAACAACCGTCAGAAGAATAGAAGAAATAAGTAAAGATATCGGGGTACAATTAAAAGAAAAAGTGTCGAAATTTCATTGGTTTTCGTTGACTATCGACGAATCCACAGACGTTACTGATACTGCACAACTACTCATTTTTATTAGAGGAGTTGATAGTGAGTTTGAAATTACTGAAGAATTACTGTCTATGCAAAGTATCCATGATAGGACTACTGGTGAAAACATATTCAAGGAGGTTGAAATTTCTTTGAAAAATTTTAATTTGCAATGGGATAAGCTGAAGGCGGTAACAACGGACGGTGCTAAAAACATGTGTGGAACAGGGAAAGGATTAATGGGACATATTTTTAACGCTTGTAAAGAGCTAAATTGTCCAAATCCTATAGCAATACACTGCATTATCCACCAGCAAATTCTTTGTTCCAAAATTGCAAATGTCGTAAGTGTAGTTGAAGTAGTGTCTCCTATGGTGAACTTTATCCGTTCTCGGGGATTAAACCATCGCCAGTTTCGAGAATTCTTACGAGAAATTCAATCCGACTATACGGATATCCCATACCACACTGCTGTACGATGGCTTAGTAACGGAGAAGTTCTGCTTAGGTTTTTCAAATTAAGACAAGAAATAGCAGCTTTTTTAAAAGAAAAAAACTATCCACAACAAGCAGTACTATCAAATGAGGAATGGCTTTGGAAATTAGCGTTTGTCACCGATATCGTAGGTTATCTTAATAAGTTTAATTTGAAATTGCAAGGTGAAACAAAATTAATTTGTGAAATGTATTCGTTGGTAAAATCTTATAGGCAAAAATTTGAATTGTTCAAAATCCAAGTCGCATCAAATAATTTTGACCATTTCACCTGTTGCAAAACACTACAGGCTTCGTTAACTGCGCCTTTCCCTAATAATTTTGCCTCTGAAATTTTGATAGATCTTAGGGAACAATTACAACAGCGCTTTGCAGACGTGGATTCGAATTCAAAAAATCTTTTATGTTTTCAAAACCCCTTTAATTGTGTAGTGAACGAGGTTCCATCCGAATTACAATTAGAAATAATAGAATTACAAAACGATGAAACGCTCAAAAATAAGTTCAATAATATGGATCTTGTCAGTTTTTATAAAATGCTTCCGGAAGCGGAATATAGTAACCTCAAATCATTTGGAAGATCTTTCATACACTGGAGGAAACAAGAATAGCACCACCCTGTTTTTTGCCAACATTTTTTATATTTCCATAAAATTGGAGCTTTTTCGAGTTTGGCACGTTATTACAATCAGTTTCACAACTTTCCAGTGGATTACGGTGGCTTTAATGTGGGCTAATAACGTTAAAACCGAATAAATCATCAAAACGGGGAGGAAATAAAAATAGCACCACTTTGGTTTTCTGTTCAGCAATTGAAGATATTTAAAAACTGTTAATTTTAAATGGGTTTTTAAGATATTAGTAGTTAGTATGGAACCCAAACTATAGAAATTAAATATTATTAGTCGTGTGTTATTTGATTTTCCAAGCCATTTATGAGACATGGGTCAGGAACAGCATCGCTTCGTTAAAACCGAGCTAAACATCAAAACGTACATGGTAGCAGAGGGCTGTTCCCTGAAAATCGGTCTAAAAACCTTCCAATTACACATAATAGCAGTAGGGTTGATGAAACATTCCGGTAACGACGGCCACAAGGACCAACGCGAGAATTAAACCCAGGTTACGGAGAAGGAAATGCGAATAATTTATAAATAAGGAGCAAACCAGGCACGAATAGTGATTCTAAATCATGCAGAATTCAACTTAAGGTGCCAATAAGACATTTGTAGCAAATTACGTTGAGCGGGGAAAACTACAAGTAGTTACAAAGATTCCGCAAGTCCAACGTGACAGAGTGACATGCATTGAATCGGTTCAAATTCGCTTTAAGGTATACTTGTTGCAGCGACGCATGAAATAAAGTTCTTTTCAGGCTAAATAAAGTTCATTCTTGGTTTCCTACATGTTTGACAATACTTTTAGCTAGATCTTCAACAAGAACCTGGTGTTAAAATGAGCCGGAACGTTGGTGGTGTTAAACCATTGATATGGGGAGCTCTCTCACTGCAGCGAAAGCTTACCTTGCCATGCATCTGACTGAGAATGAAGTTTGATGTACTAGAAACAAGATTAATTGAACAAAATTAATCTTGGATGAGCTTAGACTTCGTTTACCAATAAAAATATACCAGATTACATGAGTTGGTGTTGACTACAGGTTGGATTGCTGACATAAGAATGGAGCTATCGAGGTGGCCAGCAGGCTCTCTGTATCCTAATCTCATAAAAAACCTTTGGCCTATTCATGGTCATCGTGGTTGACTTCAAATGTCAAACAATGAAGCAACAATTACGTGCTAATTCGTATTCGTGCATGCTGGGAGCGCCATGAGCAGAACTCTCTAAAAAAATGTATTTTGTACCTCTAAATCACCGCGTATTGAAGGGATTAGATACATATACTCTTAAAATTACTAATAAAATCATTAAACTATATTTTAATTGAGGTTCTGTTAGAATATTTTCAATTGCTGAACAGAAAACCAAAATGGTGCTATTTTTATTTCCTCCCCGTTTTCATGAATTATTGGGTTTTAACGTTATTAGCCCACATTCATGCGACCGTAATCCACTGGAAAGTTGTGAAACTGATTGTAATAACGTATCGAACTCGAAAAAGCTCCAATTTTATGGAAATATAAAAAATATTGGCAAAAAACAGGGTGGTGCTATTCTTGTTTCCTCTAGTGTATCTATTTTTGGTAGTACATATTTATGTGAAAAAACTTTTTCAAAAATGAACTATGTAAAATCACAGTACAGATCATCACTAACCGACGATCATTTACAATCCGTTTTAATTGCAGGATGTACGCAATTAGACCCTCGTTTTGATAGAATAATTTCAGGTCAGAAATAAAAACCTATGAACTTCTGAAATATCTTCATTGTTTATTGTTTTATTTTAAGATTCGCTTGCAAAAATGTATAAGTATGACTTTATTCGCTACATCACCTTATTTAAGATATTTGTTTGGTGAATATGGCCCGCAGAGTCAGGCTTATTTTTCTTGTCTGGCCCTTTTAGTTAAAACTGTGCCGACCCCTGCTCTACAGGATACGACAGCATGGGTTTTATGGTGACGAATTTCTCTATCAGATTATCCAACCAATGAACCTCAACGGTCGGTGCTTCCAGGCTGCAGTTGGTGTCCAGCGAGGGAACCTCTGGGTATAATTTGAATGTTGCACCGGAACAGCAAAATCGTATGTGGTCAAGTTTTACCGTCAAGCGGAAACGTTTTTCGTGATCATTTGTTTCTCAGTTGATAAATTGACAAGCGTTTGTCAAATCCGTTTTAATTCGATAGTATTATTTTTAAGATACCCTTATTGAATGAATAACACAGTAAGTAACAGAAAACATTATTTCAATGATAAAAAAGAAAATAACTTGAATTATTTTGGCTGGAATGTGCTGTACAAGTCATTTAAATTGTGTTGACAAACCCTTTGGATGCGCTCCACTGTCATGAACTTCACCACGCTCAACCATGTCAGTGTGGTCAGTTCGTAGAGGCCGCATTTAAGGCTCATCTGGCATCGGTTGTGCGCGGAATTATTCACTTCCCGGCCAGCCCGACAATAACTCGCGTTCAGTTCCGAGAAAATGGTTCGTCGCGCACAAATCGGATTAAGGGCTTGGGACAATTTTGTTTCCCGAGCGCACCGAGGCAAAGTCGCGAATTGAACGGTGAAGAAGAGTTCCCACATAATACCCACCCAACCGTAAAATGCACACACCAAAGCACATTAGAGAGAAAAAAAAGTATCGTAAATTGTATTCGGTGGCAGGGAAATTTTCGAAAAAGAAACCCGTAAACATCGCGGTTCAATTACTTGCTACTACCAGCCAAGCATATTTTTTACCGGAAAATGGCTTTAGAAGCTAGTTTGGGCAATTGTGTGCTTTTCCCTCATGTTCTTACTCATACTTACCAATACGTGGTTTTATGGTGTTCGACCCGTTTGGAATAAATTCATAAATCTTTCGGGGTTGACAGATATGATGGAAATAAATTTCGATTATTTAACGCCACGAGGGGAATTGCAAACAAAGATCCATTTGGTGAAACTATAGCTCTGTGTGAAAATGGTGAATAGTTTTCCACCACGATCGAGTTAGGCGCCTGACCTTAAAAATCATTGACACACATGATTTGAAAGAGGTCGGAGTAACGTATTCCGCTCTGGGGCTTTGGATCATCGGTGTTTGCCACTCTGTATGATGATTGTGAAGTTTCATGAAGATACGGATTGGAGAGCTAACAAACAATTAATCTCAATCGAAAACTTAAAAGAGAGGTAACAGATGCGTTATAATTTATGATAAAAGGTTTGTGAACATATGCGCTCCATATTCCATATTGCCTTGAAAAGCTAGAAATGAGACGTAAACTTGTCGTCAACTTAGATATGAATGGTTGTTTGAAGAAGAGTAAAATGATATAGAAGAAATTCACCCAAAGCTGTAACCATTTACCCGAATCTTTCTTTAATACCATTCCGATTTTGGAAAGTTTTCTGCTGACAACGCTGAATGAAAATGGGAAAAAATTACTCCATCCTACTTTTCTCGCTGAACTTTCTTTGATGCATAATCCAACATTTTCGAAAACTGTCATCGAAAGATGCGACGATTCCTTTATCATACAAGTACGGAATCGCTAAACTTTGGTCAGCATGTCAAAAACGAAAGGAAAAGGGATTTTAATAAAAGGTAGTTTCTAGGAAAATAATTTTAAACCAATATGACTAGAAACGTTTACACTCAGTTATGTTAATTTCAAGTCACAGTCGCACATGTCTTGCCTTTCTCTGCCCTTTATCACCCCATTCCCCGGGGAGGTGATGGTGGCAATAAGTGACAAAACATAGCACCACCGGTGTCAAGGGTCGCCTAATCCCATCCACAGCCTGCCAAAGCTTCGCAACGTCCAAGATCGGAAGGATCGGCGTCGGGTTTCATCCTGGACCGATGCCAGCCCAAACCGATTCCCGGTGGAGCATAAAAGTCTATGATTATTTTTACAATTCCCGCTTTGTGTTGGTTTAATTGAAAATTTTATGACACTGACGCTGCTGTTAATTAACACACCAGCGTCTTGGGTGAGCATCTACTAGTCCTTTTCGATCGTTGTGGTCGTGTTCAATGGAGGACGCAACGGCTTAGCCTATCTCGGAACGTCATTGTACCGTTTGGACCATTTTTGAAGAGGGGTTTAATGAACCATTGCCTCA
The DNA here is from genome assembly GCF_943734705.1 of Anopheles coustani. Classification (NCBI taxonomy): domain Eukaryota; kingdom Metazoa; phylum Arthropoda; class Insecta; order Diptera; family Culicidae; genus Anopheles; species Anopheles coustani. Next base: position 66,235,573 of record NC_071288.1, on the reverse strand, counting down.
GCAGGAAGTCGATGGGCGTAACGAAGCATTTCTCCAGAGCAATCTGCACGATGGAGGGAAGTATAAATCATCACGTCCATCCGTTTGGCACGTTCCGGAAAAATGGTCACAATCTACGCCCAGCAATCCAGCCCATCCGGTTCAGTGTTCTATTGTCGTTTAGAGGAATGTACTAGATAAACTAAATTTCGTTCGTTAATTGATTGACAGATAGACACTACGATAATTCTCTTTGCTTGATTGGACCCTCCTCACCACAGAATGTGTCCTTCTCTGAAGCTGATAGGATTTTTTTTATGAGCAGAAGTTATCTCAACAGTTAATAGCAAGCTTCATAAGCGTGTTATCACTATGTTTCTCATAAACAGATGATCTTTAGCTGTACGAAAAAGCATAACCGTATGAGAACTTTTAAGGGAGAAACGAAAAACACCAATTCTCTTTATTCGAAATGGCAGAAAAACTTATTTAACTTCGACTATTTAGCAAGCCGTTTTCAAATAGGCAATCAGTTGTTTTTAATCCAAATAGGTTGGTGCTTAATTTGATTATTTATCTTTTTTGCATTTTGCTCCTTCTTATGTGATAAATTAAGTTAACTGTAAAAAGTAACCATTTAGGTTAGATACGTACAATGAAAATCGGACAATATTTTAAGTTTGTTATACTCTTTTCTACAACCGATACCTATAAGAAATTTTACAAGCTTCTTTTCTTACTTTTATTTTATATGTTAGTTAAGAATAACGGAAAAGAAAAATGTTGGCAGGAATAATAAGTTGAAATGCTTTATCTGTGGAAAGTGAAGCAAGAATTGGAACATTTTTTTAATTTTGTTTAACACTTTTGTTTGAAATAATTTCAAAACAGGCAAATATCTTGATCAGTTATTACAAAAATATATATTGTTGATGTGATTTGTACGATGTCCTATTACGCACTTTGCACTTTTCAAATACCGGCCACATCTTTAATGAACGCCCTGATGCTACTTGACGACACTTTAACGTACACATCTGGATAGTTGGTAGTACAGCTGTTTTCCCCCCAAGAGATGATGCCAGTCAGCTGTCCATTGCATACGAGCGGTCCACCACTGTCTCCTTTGCATGGGGAAGCGTTTGGAATAGCTGCACAAATCATCCTAAAGATTAAAATTAGTTGTTAGTAATTTATCTTTTTTTGTATTTCATTCAATTCAATTCAATTCATTCAATTATAATGATGAATTTCTCTTACTGCGATGTTAAAGGTATAGGTGCAACGCGAAGTTTCTTTTGACAGGTGTATTCCGAAATAATTTGCGTCCACGCAAGATGAAGTTTTTCTGATACAAAGTTTGCCTGGCCGTCAGTCTTTCCCCATCCAACCACGTAGCACCAGGTTGGATTGTCGGCGGAGTAGGTTAGCTCCTGTGTTTGCAGGGATATGGGAGCAATATTCTCGTACCGTGAGAACGTGTCATTGATAGTGACTACAGCCGCATCATAATTGAGGTTACGATAACTTGGATGCAGCTTATAATCTATTACTGCAAAAACACGGCCACTTCTTAAATCCGAGCTTCCTCCGACTAATATTAACTGAAACGAAAACAAGACTGCTGTCGGTATTCGAAGGAGACTCTTGATGTTTCTTTTTCTAATACCCACTGCTTCTGGAAACTCAATAGATTCTAAACAATGAGCCGCTGTCAAAGCATGCTTGTCAGTAATGACGCTAGCGCCGCACACTCTATCAAAATAGCGTAAATTCAACACGAATGGAAACTTCTCAATGGACACTAAGGTTCCGTTGATAACCCTTCCGGAAGGTGATCCCGTTTTGGTGTTTCTTTCGGTGTTATTCTGGGCAAGAACGTTGCCGAAAAGAAATCCCAAACAAACGAAAACGATCACTTGCTTCATTGCGTGGCGAACTGAAAGTACTAACTGAATGAGAGTATCGCTTCAAGCACAAATCTTTCTAAATTTGAGCCATATTAGCAGAACCCTATTTGCACAGATGTCTACAAGGCCTTTGCAAAGAAAACCTTGCATTTGGAGATGGTAGATAAGGTTATGCGACCGTTAGTAAACAACATCGAACGAAGAGTATAAACACTTTGCCTCTCACTTCTATCCAGGTTTCTCGGAGATTATAGGTTGTTTGATTGTATAAGTTGAAGTCTACCAAGAACTGTTTTACAACATTTTTTTAAATAAATAAAAACGTTTCAATATCAAATAACATTGTCGTTTTCCTTTGTTGTAAAATCACGTTCACAATGGAAGTATTGTCTATGCACTCATTTTATTGACCATAAAGAAAACTATCGAAACGCCAATGAAACGAACCATACTTTTGTAGACCCTTTGTTTGAAGGCGAAATGCACTCAAAACATTGCACTGGAGCGCATGCAAGTGGTCCATTGGACCTTGTCTAATATGGCAATAAAACTAACGATTTCAAAGGATGTGAGCTTCGCAGGGTGCCGGCAGTGTCCTTTTTTATACCCAAAGTGGTCATAAACCCTAGGGTAGACAATGTGGAATCAATACTAGAATTCCAGACCAAGTTTTATTTGTAGTACGTAACTTTTTATGTTTGTTTGTGAAAGGGTCCTTTGATATTTGCTTAGCGTAAGAGAAGTGCATTCAATGGAATAAAAAGAACTTGATTGCCCTTCTCGAGTGCAACTTAGCCAGAAGGAAAGGAAACTGTTACTTTTGCTATTGTTTCGGTTGGATGAACAGCTTCATGGTAATAAAATTGATGTCTCGTTTTAAACTTAACGAAAACGAGCAGCTTCTAACACTTCCACCAATAATGAGTAAAGGTATCCAAAATTGACCAAGGTGTTTAATACGTAAACTAAACGAAATATTCACAAGGTGCTCAACAAACGACAAAGTTTTCTACTTGCTGGAAAGATTGACGAATTTAGTCTGAAGAAACTGTAAAAACGTTGAAAGCTATGTAAGTACAAGAGTGATGGATGAAAACCTGAAAAAACGAAAGAATGACTATAGAAAATGCAACCAGTCACTGGGTACGTAATGTTGGTTGTCTTAACACCCGAAAGGATGAAGTCACGCCGAAAAACTTACTGTTTTTTTTTAAATAGCACGTCAACTATTGGACAGTGGAATGACGGAAGCGGAAATTGTACACAAATGGAAGACGGAAACAATGTCGAAAAAATGATGAAAGCTCGCTCGACCGAACAAGACAGGAACAGGTGCCAAACGATGCTGTAAGGCGCTCAAACCTCTGAACTCTACTTGCTTACAACAGGAAGTAGTCCGAGCAGTTTTTGGTGAAATAGTATAAAATAGTAATTGTGACCAGATAAATGTCCTTAATGTAATAGTAGTGATAAATTGGTTTTCGAAATAAATCCTCTCTCTTTCAAGCGTATTCCTAAAACTTAAAACAATCGTGTATCTTTGATATATTCGTTTTGAAAAATTATTCTTATTATACTTCGATTTGCCATTTGTTACTGTGCCGATCTTGACCTATGCTTAAATAGTACAATCGAAGACGGAAAATTTAAAAACTTTTCAAGTGGTACAAATTCGATTTTATCTGGGGTTTGTCAGCATCGGTAAGCAAGTAGGATCCCTTCTATAAATTTCCCGTTCGGATTGAACATTTATCGCCTCTGGACATTCTGAAGAGCATCTACGGTAATACACACAGGTCGAGATACGGTGGAATCTTATGTAACATTTTGTCCACTTTTTTTTCTTTCTCCTTCAAATAGAAACAGCATCTACGAGCGTTTCCTCCGGGGAAAACAGTAAACCTTGAATCGAAAACAAAATGCCGAACGGATGTCTTATGGACGAGCGAATCAGCAGATGGATTCATCTGGACGAGGTAGTTTCTTGCTCGGGGGAAGTCGTTTTCTCTGGCTTTTCTTTACCGTAAACCACTGGAACTGCACTCTTCATCGCCGTCAGGTGCATCTTGTGCTGTTACATGGAATAGGAAAAATCTACTGCAACTCGCGAGACAGCGTCCGTGAATCGTTTTCCTCTGTGGTACAAGTTTACTTTTGCCCGCAGGTCTGACCAGCAATGTAACAGTTTTTTTTTATTAGTTTCACTATTCAAGGGGGAAGTCTTACATAAAAGCCATAAATAGTACGATGGCAATTTTATATATTTTCCGAGAGCTTCTTGATTTCTGAATCATGGTGGAAGACATGATGATGTTGACCGTCCTTGTCGGGTATACTAACATGAGACTTTTTTTTTAAACATACTATTACAAAGAATCAGGAAAGCCATTCAAGCAGCTTTAGCAAAAGGAACGTTTACTGCTTTCAGCATTCCCATACGGCAATAATTGGTTTCCACTCTTCGCTGGTTAGCATCGGATAAGGGTAGGAAGCCTGTTTGTAACGTTACCTAAGGGAAAACAATCCCGGAACTGATTCGTTAATCTTACGATTGTGGTCAATAAATCCCTTCAAAGGAGAAACGACGACCGGCGTTGAGCGATGACCAGGAAGAGATTTATGAAAGACAAACCAAAATAAAACACCACCAACTTAATCTTGAACGTTTACTTTGGCATCTTCTCACAAATCACTCTTGAACGTGCATCGTCGGATTCGGGTGAATTTAAGTCATAATCCTTCTTGAAGATTTCTGCTTCGTTGAATTGTGCTTACTTTGCAGGTTTGTTTTCTGTTTCCTTGAATGAATGGGTCTTTATAAATCCATAAACTGGGTTTTATCGGTGACACAAAGGACAGGACGTGTCGTATTTTTTTTAGCACGACGTTTCGAGAAACAGAAAAGATTTTTCCAAGTATGGACGAAATTTAATCACAATTCGATAATATTGCATTATTAATAAGATGTATGTTGTCGAAACTTTAAAACTTTAAAACATAAAGTAATCAGTAAATGTACATATTTCTTTGAAGATGATAGTCCTAGTAAAATTATATTTAAATACATTTCAAAGTAAGTAGGGCAACATGTATGTGGAAAAAAAATAGCTTGTAAATTCATTACGCTTGATTCGTTGGAGTGATCAGTAAAGGACCCCTACAACTCTATCTATTGGTTTATGGAAAATTTGTCAACTAATTAATCCAATTTCTGCCCGTGAATGATCGCAGGTGAGATGCAATCATTCCTCATTTTTGTATCATTACTCCACCCTGTGGTAGGTGGCAATAACATTCCTGCACATATTATCCTGCAAAGTAGCAAACATCCTAACCGACGTGGCAATCAGTGGAACCGCGCATCCCATTTGAGGTTGGGTCTGTTTACGCGTATGCAAAACGCCTCTGTGTTTCAAATTATGTTAATGCCACTGACACTAATGCAATGCAATTTCCAGGCGCAAATTGCAATTTGTTCACGGTCAGCTGTAATTAATGCTATCCCCAGTGTGCAACCGTTGGGCTAGTAGCGGAAAGTCATCGTCAGCGGTCGATCGATGCCAATTCCGAATGTGCCGAGTGGGGCAGCTATCCTAAAACGCTGAGACATCTTTTCCGGGTGCTGCTAATGTGTATGCGTGTATATTTTCCCGGTATTGATTAAAAGTTTAGCTTACGCTGGTGCGCTAATGAAATGCTTAGTGAATAGAGCATATTTCCACGTGCAGTTGCATATGCCATTGCATGCAGAATTTGTCCATGGCGGTTTCGGATTGATTATTGTTAGCAGCATTGAAATTAATGTTACCGTCAAAATCAGCAGCAAATTAATGAATCATTATCGACCAGAGTTAAATAAATATACCAGGGAATGAAAAAATGAACGTGCTGAATAAGGCACCAACAATTTCGGTTACATACATTCATCCTACTAAGAGAAATTAAAGTGATGTTTCCAATTAGCATGTAGTGATTCATCAAAAATCAATCATGTAGAACTTATGATACGTTAATCAAAGTAATCAGAAATAACTTCAACAGACTGTAAAACAGTAAAGCGAACAAAAAATACTCCAACAGACAGTAATGTAACGATCGAAAGAAGATGTATCTGTCAGGTCGGAAAAGTTTTATTACTAAAACAACATTTACTGTTAATGAGTTTTCCAGTGGTGTTTTATTTAATCACTTTAGGTTTATCCGCATCTCAGTAACAGTATTTATCAAAGAAAGAAACAAGAAACAGGTTTGTATGTGCGTTTAAAGCGTCCTTCCCGTCCGTGTTTTATATTTTCATATTTTTATAGTTCGTTCTTTCACTTTTAAACTAAGAAACTGATAGTTGATATAAATGAACTTCATGATAAAAAGTTGTGCTTTGATAGAATCCTCATTGGAACAAGAACAGAAGCATCAAACCCACCTGTTGCGCATGAAATGATAAAACTCTGGCAAACTACCCTTACATCTCCGATACCGCTTGAATGGACCATTAGGCGATTGAGCTTCAACTTTGTAGTACAACTCACCAAGTTTATTTTTTTCCGTTTTATTGCAGCCAATTAGCAAACATTTCATCAACCGGAAAGCAACTTATCTATGCCAGCTCATGGCTGTCGATTATGGATATCCACGTCCCACCGTTTTGCACCCACCAGCTTCCCGGTCGAGGATGGACTGTATACGATTGGATGGTTTCACACGTGGTGCACTTTACACACGGAGCTGTGAAAACCAATTCTGAGACCCTTGGCCCATCAACCCGTTGCTACTTTGGAACAGGCTGAGCCACAGCAGGACGGACACGATGGAATCGAATGTGAAGCAAGGTCCACCGGAACGAAGCAATCCAGTGATACAAATGGAAGCTCCGTAGAAGGGGAAGTACGCAATCCAATTATCTGTTCTCAACTTTTACTAAACCATGCCCAAGCTCGGATGCATTACTGGGAGTAAATTCAAAGTGATAGGGAGCCGGTCGTGGGCGGGCATGGATTCCTTCGGAAACTTGTGCCATAGTGGAAGTTTAACAGCTGACCAGGTACATAGTGCACTCGAAACCTTTCTCACCCGAACGGCAGGAAAGCTTCTGATCTATGCCGGTGAGGGTTCAGCGTGGTCTTTTGCCAGTATCCTGATAAGTTGGCCGTACCGAGTTTCTCTTCTGTACCCTTTTAGATGGACCGCATCGGTCAAAGTTGGTACACATCCGGTTATTAATACACGTCCTGTCCGTACGGGAAAACTAGCTTGACGAAAGTTACTTCAACGAGGCACCTTCTGGTCGACGAGTAACGAGCTATGTGGGCAAAGCTAATCGATCACTGAGGTCAATCCCTATGCATCGACGAAGTTAGGTTGATTATGTTGAGCTCCATTGGCATTTGATGGTTCAAGCTGGGAGTAGCTGGAATGAAAAGCATTTGACTCAATTAAGGCTATGTCACGACAACACAGAATGATGTTGAAAGCTTGTTATTTAGCTTAGTAAACAGAATTTTGTCTCTTTTATACGAAACGATACGAGTTGGTGGAGCACCAAGGAATCTTTTTTTCCCTTCACTTATGTATAATTATGCACACTTCTAAGAAAATCAATTACGGATTAAAAGATAATCCTTTTTGAAAAATCTTATTTAAATGAGTATTCGGAATAACATCATATCATTTATCTACGCAAAGGATTAAAATAAAGCTTACCGGTTTTAAAGGAACCCTCGAAATCCATATATATATAAAATCTGTATTGGTTGCCACCTTCAAAAAAGTATGAAATTAATACCCAACTGTACCGTATCGGTTGAAAACTTTAACATGTCTACTCTGATGGGTGGAGTTGATAGCAAAGGATGTTGAGAACGAAGTTTCTGTGTGGTCTTCACAAAATCAACCGATTGAAAGCATCAATAACCGCATGTTTGGACCTTCCTTTCAAGTATGGTTGCTTCTTCTTTTTGCACGTTTTAATCCCCAGCTGAACTGGTGTAATGCTCCTAAAACTAATCACAATTCTTAGTTTTTCATGGTTGAGCTCACATACATAACCTTTTTGTCGTTTTTGTATAAATGATGTTTTAGAACCAAATGTTTTGAACTGCTTTTTTGATGATCGTGGGGATTATTCGAGTATGAGTACGCAACATCTCAATGAATGGGAAAGAAGTTTTGAAATATTATGCGATTAATCCACCAGGCGTCTCCATAACGGCACTGAAAACTAAGTAAGCCACCAGGCGTCTCCATAACAGCACTGAAATCTACTTAAGCCACCAGGCGCCTCCATTTTGTTCTAGATAAATGTTTATTGGCATGCAACAGAGCATGGTACAGTTGTTTTTATGATCACGTTTGTCATTTTGAAAATTTTATGCCATTTCGAATTCATCTAACAGATGTTGATAAGTTGAAATCTTACCTTTGTTTCTCTGTTCTAATTTCATCTATCAAAAACGACATTACAGCAAGTTTCGGATATCTGTTATCACCAATAAATATAAATTCAACATTATTGAAAACTTTCATTTTATGGGATTCTGAAAAAATTTGGTAGTATACATAACACCCTTATAGCGGGTGTTTGTCTATGTACGTGTGTGGTTTATGCGAAAAATGATTCATGTGGAAGAAAACAAAAAAATAAAATCCTTTATCTGGAAAATACTTTGAACCTTCACCGATACGAAGGTAAACATTTTCATTTCCACCGTATTATCTGCGTAGGAAGCATTTGGAGATTGTTGGATTGTTTTTATTAGTTTGTTTCCATCCTACTCTATCATCATGAACATTATTAATCTACACACAGAGTACGAACGTTATCCTTTCCCTCATTGCTATGTAACACGATGAAACAAACTTCGCCCAACGTCCTAAAAGCACGGAAAGTATTTACGAAATAGGCTGATAATGTGTTGATGCCTGGCTTCACTGAAGACGGACTTGAATGATATAAAAAAAGCATTTGAAGAAAAGGTTCGTCAATAAGAACTCATTGGGCTTGAAAACACTTAGTCCGCTTTACTTGCTTCTGTAACCGAAGCGGAAGTGATACGGTACTTCCTTTACTAAATCGCGGTTGTGGAACTAGGATTACGATGCGAAGTCAATTCCATCGGATAAGACCGATTTTATTGGTTTGTTTGGTTTTTTTTGTGTAAATTTGTGTGCATGTCTTTTTCGGAGTTTTACTCTTTTTTGAGTGCTGGTATTATCATCGTTTACCAATCAAACGCACCAAAGAGGACTAGAAAAAGAACTATCGGCGAAATGATCAAGATGGACTGTTGTCATTGCGATTCAACGTGAATCATGAGACGAGCATCTGAAAGCCCAGAAAGTGGAGAATATTTTCTTGTATTGAGTAATTGAGAGCTGTGGCAGTTGTTACAGTTTGAACTTTTTTAGATTGATCTTCAACGGGTTAAAATGTTCAATGAAATAGGATAGTGAAGTGCAACTTTGATTTAATATACAGTTGAGGAAACATCCAAATAGGCTTTCCATATTGGTTTGCTTGTCAAAAAACAGGTGTTAAAATTAAACACTCTATGACATATGCAGAACGAATGTTTTTTGCACTTAACTGATACCTTTGGTGACTTTAATACCATGTCAAAACAATCTTCTTCGCTGCACGCGTGAATGATTTACGCTTCTGAAACCATACTCTTCACTTCCTGTTCTTTACTCGTAAGCCATAATCATTTTATTTTAGAGATTTTGAAACCAAGTCACGTACTTGAGCGAGATTTCGAATCACACCGATATGATGATCCTATAGCATGATGCAAATGACGTTATTGCAGACGACTATGCTCTAACAGCAGCTTAAAAAGGGAATGCATTAAATATAGGTAAGTTCAAGCAGAAGAAGAAAACAAACTTTTATTTAACAGCGCAATATTGCTTGAAATAGCTCATTTATAGAATTTAATTTCCGTTAATTCAAGTGAAAATTTAGCGCAAAAATTGGAACATTATGCACTTAATATTAACAACTTTACCACTTTGATATTACAGCACTTTGATATTAACAACATTTCATTGATATTAATAACTTTATTAAGAAATTATTATATTTCAACAACTTTTCGGCCGATGTAGGCAATCGTCTTCACGTAACTTACTCTCCAGTGAAGGTGGACAATGGTTTGATGATCGACATATGTTTTGCAGATGGCTCAGGTTCAACTCCGTTCCACGATAACTGTTTTTCTATCAGACATAAAGAAAGAATAAAATTATGTTAATATCTTGTTTCTAACAGTAATTGAATCAACCTTAACATAAATCTCTTGTTCAGCAATACTCACGAATGTGAAAGGATCCTTTTACGGGAATGCACTGGTTAACAGGTTGAAGATCCAGGAGAAATTCAAGCACGAAACCTTCATCGTTCTTTTACACCGCTTATGCGTAGAGTAGTTTAACCGTATCGAGTTAGTTTTTCCAGATTTCTTGGTTTGTTTCAGGTTTCTTATTGCTGGTTTCCGTTTGGTTATCATACTAACGGTGAACATACTGTAAAGAAACATCAGAATGAGAATATAAATTATTATGGGAAGAACGAGGCAATTAAAGGTAAACAAACGTTTGTTCAAAGTGCTAAAGCGAGCAAACAAACAACACAGCGAGATATTTTGTTTCTGTTTGCATCACTTTCAAAGGCAGTTGATAGGAAAACAGTCAACTTTTATGGTTGAAATCTAGTCCTCCCACAACACATAAAGTTGGTTCAATAACTGCATATGAGGTACATGCGAAGAGTCTAGGAAAAAGGTTTGCCAAGGTTCAAGGCTAGGGAATTTTTCTCACACATCGAGCACCAAAGACGTCGGTTAATTTTGATCGAAAGACGCTGGCGGAAGTTGTAGAACTTCGCCGTTTTATGCTACTAGCATATTTCTTCCCTACCAACTGAGCAAAACATGAGGTAAATGGTTGTTCCGTTTCCGGCAGTCAAAATGATACTAGCTAAAGATTCCTGCTCCTTTCACTGCCGATTTGCAAGCAGGAACTACAACCGGATGAACCGAGATGAAAGGTTTATAGCGGAAACGATCAAATAGATAGATTTATGGAGCCGTAAACAAGTCCCAACTTTATCATGGCGCCTTGTTTGGTGATGTAGTATTTTTGCTTTAAAAGCACCATTATTTTATATTCATCGTGCTATTTCAGCAAATTTTGTTTTTCATTCAATTATTAAAAATCGTTAAGAATTATACTGTTTGCTAATTTACATCTAGCATGTAAAGAAAAACATGAAATTATGATAAAGATAGTTTGGGTCAAAACGGGGTTTAGATGAATCTTAGAAAAATTCAAACAGAATAGAACACAAAAAATGTTACCAAACAAACATCAACAACAAAAATGGTTTGTTGTTTATCACAAACGATTTTAAACTTTTGCTGTTGACAAATGTTAATGGCCCGTGAAACAGCAAACATCAGTCGAAACTCAGAACCAAACATAAGTACAGAAAACTTGTTCGAACGTCGTTCAGCTTTCAGCTAAGATTTCAATTTCCTTCTTACGAGCACATCGATTAAATCAGCTTTGAAAGTAGGATTTGCGCAATCGTAAAGACACTGAAAACGTTCCGGAGACTTTTCGTTGGTGATTTTTTTTTACTTCAATGGGATTGACGGTTTAAGATGGGAGACATTGTTGTTTTCAATCGTATTTTCTTTCCCAAACGACTTCTTTTCCCCGGAAAGTCAGCTGAACAGAAAGGCGACCATCAATTCTTTGCTGTTCTTTTGGGAAAGTTGTTTTACTCCGTTTTTGTTTTGAGCTGAAAGTTTCTGTTAAAACACAACTGCAAATGCGAAAAACAAGAAAAAACTTCTAGCTGAAGGATGGAAAATAACGTGTTACAAAAAGTTCAAAACCATTTCCTAATACCCTTTACATCGGTTTCATTCCTTCGGATCTAAGATGGAGAAATGGTTCCGAATTTATTTTGCGGGAAAAAACGTTGTCTTTTTGAGCGTTGGTTTAGAGTAGAATGTCTTAAATGAGTGTAAGGGATGAAAGGATATAATAAACATTTTCGAAAGAAAACAAAATTATTCGACAAGTGCAATATGAAGCTCTATTTTTAACAAACATATTTTTACAGCAATAAACCATAGTGTACTTGCTCGATGAGACAACATTTTCTTGACCGAACAAAACTGTATTAAATTCGTGGCCTGTCATATCCTAGACTTATACTGGATTGGTTTCGGACCGGTGAATAAATTAGGTATCACCTACATACTCCTGACACGTCTGCCATTTCCTAAAAGCAATGATCCATTCCGTAACCCGAGCATATTCAAATTGGATTTATTCCATTTCGTTTAGCCCAAACCCGGTTCAGTTCCCGGAGCTCGTTAAATTCGATCAATATGGCGACGAGAACGGGGAAGAGATGTGGAGGTAATACAAACCTTCAACTGGGCATAACGTCAACTTGTAGTCAGTGTTTGTGTGAGATGACAAATTTCGACCCATTTTTCATCCATCGTGCCGATACGAGCGGGGAATGAGTGGGTGTAAGAAGGAAAAACTTTCAATGCTTAATACGCAAAACAACTCCAGTTGGCTGTCGTGTCACCCATGCTAAAATTGTGCCGGAAATACGAGATGAGAATGCCGAGGAAATGAGTTTTCTTCCATCCCGGCCGACAAATGACACCGGGTGGCGCAGAGGGTTCCCGAGGAGAAAATTAAATGTGACCAGCCTCCATTCCATCGTGTGTTCAGCTCATTTAGCAGCATGAAAAAGTTACAGTTTAAAACAAGGTGTCGGTGAACGAGACGGTTCAAATTGAATTTACCGACACATGGCTTTGCAATCGAACCGGATTGACGATATCGATACTTTGGTGCATGAAAACACTAGAGCTCGTTGAATAGTGCAAGTGATAATCGCAATCAAAGGGGTTCAATCTCTTCGCGTTCAATTTAACGCATCCGTTTAGACACGTAGAAGTTTGAACAGGATACTGTTTAAATGATATTTTTTGTGAAATTACACTTGCACATTCAGATCGCGTTTAGACAAGCATGCACCAAAATGAACGATGGAAGTGACGAATAGGACATACAAAGAATTTCAAACTTTAGAGATTTCCAAGACAAGAAACACTCCAGATAACTTGTGTCATGTAGAAACCTCTTCTTTACTGGAAACACACTCGCTCAAGCTGTTCCTTCTCTCCTTAGCAATTCAAAATTCAATCAGAGTTAAAGGATGCCGCAGAGTAACGATCGAAGAGATGGAAACAATCACCTGCAGAAGAACTGCGAAGACGATGTGGAACAAAATACCAGGAAATGAAAATAAATTATTTTTTTGTTGATTGCTCTTATACGTTTAGTACCCTAGAATTCCTTGTTGATCTTCTAAATGTGCTTGTTCTGCTTTTGCGTTGCACAAGAAGATAGACAAAAATTTTATATGAAACGGTTGCCACATTACGTTCTTTTATACTCTTTTTTTATAAACATTTTCTCTATTTCTGGAAAGCCATCCATTTGTAACATATCACATACTTCTTTCTTAAAGGCTTATTCAATGATAAAAAATTATTTGTATTTAGTTTTTATTTACTTTCGTTATTCCTTACTTTAGTGTTCTGTCAAAATAGAAGACTTTTTTAAACTTTTAATATTCACGTTGAAAATAAATACCAAATAATTAATCGGCAATTAACATGATAGCCTTTTTGATGAGTTGATAAAGAATGTTGTCCGTACTTTCGTTATACAACTTTCGTTCCTTATTTTTTCAGGCTGTCTTTTATATGTTAATAAATAAATTTCTGCGACAAGTACAGAAGCGTTCACCGAGGTTTATTAAATGAATAAACATTCCTTGTTCAAGTACGAAGAACAAAGCGAGGTTTTCCCGCCGTACACATTCCTCGACACAGAACAAGCCTATACTGCTGACACGATTGATGCTTGGTGGAAATTTGTCCCCTGTGAACGCAAAGAAAAACTCGCCAAACATGCAGTGCGGAACCGAAGCACGTACATCGAAAATATCCACGGGATGGTTCATTATTTAGCTGACCAAGTTCGGGAATAGGTCCTTCCTGGTGGCACGCAGAAAATGAGGAAAGAAAGGTACAAGAGCGATGCGTTATCCCGAGGAATTCATTCTGCAATTCCAGACCTATACCGGGGCTAACATTTTGGGCGTACTCGAAACGACCTACTCGTACAATGGATATTTTCACCCTCCAAATTGGACAATTGAAATGGTGCCATTGAAACCAGCTCGTAATTTCCAACGTTCTACGCTTTTTGGGGTACCTGTAGTTCATGCATTACTCGAAATGAACAAGCAACATTTTGTTTTTTTTCAATCTTTGACCAATGTATTTGTCGGAACAAATCTTTAAAACTATGTCCCTATATGAATGCTAATTTCTACTTTCTATATTTTCAACATATTTTTATTCAAAAATGACTGACCAAACCAACAAATAACTTGTTCCCTTCTCAGTTCACAATCAATCAGCAAATTATGCTGGATACTCCTCAAACTACGAACATTTCGCTAAATAAGGCTTCTCATAACCTAGTGTTGTTAGAAACTGAAATCGCGGAAGGCAATCCACTCACGCTCCAAAATATGGTGCCAAAACTCCACGTATGACAAGTGTTTTCAACGTTTAGATCCAGATGGCCACGCTTGTTTCCCTCGGGGCTAAACAATCCTGGAGTATGCTTTTTCCTTTCTGGAGAGCGATGTTTGCGGCACGAAACAGCAAAGTTTGTTTATGATTTATGGAGTGCAGTTTTACCGGAACATGCACTTTTCAAACCGCTACGATCATGTCTACCTCTGCCGTCCTATAAACCACCTCTAGGTGGTCAACTATGGTTTCCATCGGGTGTACTTTTCTCTTGTTCTAAAAGCCACCGACACCGAAAACATGTCGCCATCGACACGATCAACAAAGCATCATAATTCGCTCTCGCTTTTTCCTCACCTTTCCCCGGTTTCTGGTGTTGCCGGAATGGCAGCTGCATTAATATGAAATTTATAAATGTTTTTGTTTTCGTTGCGGAGCCTGAAGTGGCCAAGAATCACTAGAGTTGATAGTGGGTATGCATTTCGTGTGGTGAACAACCCAAAATCGCCAACCATTTTCCCACCAGCTTGAGCTGCATTTTCATCACCCCTTTGCAAATGGCATTCGAGTTGCCGGCTTCATTACTAATGAACGTGACAAATATGAACGCTTTTCGCATTTTCGCATGCATGGTATGCAAAATTTAAGCGACAACCGTTTATGTCAAAATGTCACGGCCTGGGATGTGTCGCAGAACGAATGTTTTCGAAACATTCCAAGAAGTTTTTTATTTTTTAAGGTCGAAGATAAATTAAATCCAGTTCAGTATATTAAATTTCCAAGTTCGAGTTATGTATATTCAAATTACTATATGAAACACAACAAATACTTAACTTTTTTTTTACTTGAACTTTCGCATGCTGGTGTTTCATGCATTACTTAATTTAATCTTATAATCTATTGCCAATATTTAAATGATAAAATTATAACTTTAACTATTTTAACTGAAGAACATGGAACAGGAAATTTAGTATCGTTCTGTCACGGAAACGAACTTCTTCTACTATCTAACGCTTCTAACATTAACTGTGAAACTATCACTTCTTTTGCTATTGCATCCAAAATCAGAATCACTTCGTGCGCCAATCTCAAAATGGGGGCTGAAATACTATGCTCAAACAATCCATAACGTAAGAGTTGTAAAAATAATGATGCTCATCAGGATGTGCCAACCCACGAATCTAGACTGATCACATCCTGGGTGCGTCTTGGATAGAGTTTCTCGCATTCATGGTTCAGTGATAGGTTGTCGAAGAGAATGAGACTCTACAAAGGCACGTATCTCTCGTTGAGATGACCATCTTATTTGTATTCGTACCATCACTTGGCCACTTCAACGGTTGCTTCTCCAAATCCTTGATTCGTTAAAGAAATGGAACAAGAAAAATCGCGTAGAAACGAAAGCAAAAGAGAACGAAAAAAAAACAAATCTTGTTATGGTTGAGTAGCAAGCAACGTTCAGAAGCTGCTGAGTAAAAGTTTTTCAGAGGTGCAAAAGACCTTTTGGCCAGGTCAGCAATGCACCATTCGCAATGTCTGCATTTTCAGCGGCTGTGACTGTGTACAGTACTTCAAAAGCAAGGCCAAGTAAATCCTTGTTTCTTAGAACATTTGCGAGGAATGAATTTCCTGGTCGTTTTATTTATGTCATGGCGAGACTTTAATTTACTCTTACATTTATTCCAGCAAAAACTTCCTTTCACGTCAAATATTGTATGACTGGTTCCGAGCTATCTGTTTAATACTCTGGCAACAGCTGCACCATATGAAAATTTAATTTCCTTTGATTTTATCATACTTCCTTCCTGACGGGCTTCAGGTAAGACCAATCAATCAATACTGCAGCCTTTTCCCGGAAATAGCGTGATTGGAAACCTTGTGGGTAACACAGTACCCTGTTTTCTACTGTACCATTTCAAGCATTTTCGAAAGGGAAAATGAGCTGCTTTGTAAATGAAATATCAAAACAGCTGTGCTTTATTGCAATAGATAAGCAGTGCGATTGGTCAAGTTACTGCCAAACGAAGAAACTATTTAGGGATATCGATTACATCAGGTTATCATATCGAACGAGGAATGCTAAGAAAAGGCAAGAAATGAAATGTTTGTTTCGTGAGGCCTACGGTTGTGGTATTAAAAAAACTGATACGTGTTCCAGTGTACACAGATGTTGGATCTTTGGTTTTTTTTTGAAAAACAAAACAACCAATGTTTACTGGCCGAAATCGATCCAGTAACAAATCAGGTTAAACTATTCACCTGTCGTGTGTCAGAGTGTAATTCAATGCCACTGAAGTTCGATCAGGAAGTTGACCACAAATTTCTTCATATCTTCATATCTTCTTTCACATTGCTTTTCGCCCTTCAGGTCGGATCAATTACATTGGACAATTTACCCGGTGGTTTTTTTACGGTGTTTGTAAGTGGATCGTTTATGGTTTGCTTGCTTTCTTGACTTTCGTTTCCCT
Source organism: Anopheles coustani (assembly GCF_943734705.1). NCBI lineage: Eukaryota > Metazoa > Arthropoda > Insecta > Diptera > Culicidae > Anopheles > Anopheles coustani. The sequence continues at coordinate 66,218,578 of NC_071288.1, read as the reverse complement.
TCATATCGTCTAACATTTCTTTTGTCACAGTCCCCTGGGGTGATTTTTAGTGTCACTTCTTGTGCGACACAAGCAACAGTCTGTCGCCTGATCGTTCGCAAAAGAGAAAGAAGTGTGTGAGAAACAAGCATGTGCGAAACTCCAACGGTTCTATAGCATTCTCGGCATGAGGTCATCAACGAAAAAAACCGGGGGGTCAGCATAGGCAATTGGGAAAATGTCTTCTTTGCCATCTCCTCCACAACGAAGGCGGCTTATTACTGCTAGCCTCGGTCATAGGGCGTTATCTCTTCCAGGGTGGCTCATGTGGTCACACCGTATAGATGACAGCAAGTGCCCCTCGTTGGTGACGAAGCGAAGGATATTAATTTCATTTTTGTCACATGCTTGTTTTTGCCTTTCCTTCACAAAATCTTCCCAACTCAAAGGCATGGTATGTCTCGCACATGTTGAACTATCTGTGCAGTGAGCCAAGTGGTGATTCACTAGTGCTGACCCAATGCCTTAGACATTTGGCTAAATATTATTGAAAAAAAACACCATCTCATGAAAAGAAAAAGAACATAACATATTCAACATATTAGCATTCGAAAACATCTCTGACTTGTAGAAATAATTTGAATACGACATGTACTTATGACTGATTAAAAAGCAATCCTCGAACATTTCTTTTCTAACCTCAAATACTAGTAAAAAGTATTATGTAGATGGATAAAACAATTTACTTCACAGCCAATTGTAAACAGTAATTTACGGCAGATAAAACTAACGTCTCCGCGTCATTACTTTCATATCCTACGAACAAGGGCAGGAAGGGATATATCATGGTTGCAAACTTTTTAAAGGAAAAAGCCAGAAATTGAGGAGTGACACCTAACGACCGGAACCTAATTATCGTTATAATGCAGATAATGATTCTGATCTTCCAAAACCCAGTTAGTTGGGAAGGGAAAAGGATGGAAAATGAATATAATGAATCGGTTCTCTGAGCAGTTCATCCGTTAAAATATCAGATCCTCGCTGCGAACTTGCTTCAAGCCGGACACCGATTTTCTCATTGTCTTTCATTAGTAAGATTTATCAAAATTTTTTGTTCTTTTTGATCAACCACCAACAGTTACTCGTAGCAGAAAGTTTTACTCAGAAATGAGCGATGAAGACTTTTGCGGACGATCAAATTCTTCCAGGAATTACAGCTAGATTTCTTGTCATTCGTCAATGACATAGTGTTTATCATCAAAAGTTTTCGTTTCCTTTTCAAACGACGGAAAATGACAACCACTTTCGGTAAACATTTCCGGGACAATTATTATTACTTTATCGCTACTTCTTGCGCTCATCCACTAAATCTGATTCGACTCCTTCTAAGCAATGAGGAAGTATGCTTTTGACGAAACGTGCTTAAAACATGGAAAGGATATCCCCCAAGAATACCCTTGCCAAACAAGTTCGCCTGTGCCTCGGGCAGATTAATCCCTGATGAACATAATAAATTTCGCTAGCTAGTAGCTAGCGAAAGGTAAAAACACTAAACCAAAGGAACTGCGATGTTCATGACGAAGGGCATCTGATGGAGGAGAGGAAATGTCAAACTTTCCTGGACACCTTCATCCAAGACGCTTCCTATCGGGAAGGTGCAAATTTCGGAAAACTTTGTGTTATCGATAAACATGAAAGTTTGTTGGGAAGTTGAAGCAGATAAGGTCCAACCAACGCTGACCCATCCAGGAAATGCCAGCAAACACGTTGCAAATATATAACGACCCCAACGTCTTTTCACCCTTGTTGGCGCGGAAACGATGGTCTAGCAAGATTAAATAACTTCGAAACTTGACAAAACATAAAACTTTTTTGCGATGAAATCAGACGAAAAATCTTGAGTGAAAATTAAAACACAGTAAATTGAGCTAGGGGAACATCGATTGGGCAGCTGTGGCATTGAACGAATGTGGCAAATGAAAACCATCTATTTTCCGGGACTCGAAACATTCCCTAGTTCACAAAGATTACGATGCGTTGTAGAAAACATCCATAAGAAACTTCAAATTTGTTTCTTTGTGCCTGAAATTTAAAACACTGGAGGATAAAATAGCAGACTCAGGAAGTAAGAAAGGTGCCTGATCTGACTTATTTGGCCGAAATGGAGAAAAACTCATTGAACCAACACCTCGCATAGGTGATTTTCTTCTGGTTTATCGTAAAACAGTATCAGAAGATAAAGTAAAAATAAGAAAAAAGGTGCGAGCTGAGAAGAGACTGTTAACTGTCGATGGTGATTCCGGAAAACTGCTCTGATGAAATGGAAAATACAAAACGTATTCACACCCGGTGAGACCGCCTTTTACTTCGACAAACATCTACGTTTCTTCAGCATTTCTAATCCGGCGTGGGTGACAATGTCATGAATATTCAGTGCGATAAAAACTAACGACCCAGCACAAGAGCAGATATACGGAACAACAAGGCAACGTGTGGGTTCCCGGGAACGGGTGGAAGCGGGAGCACCGTGGAATGCTTTTATTATGCTGACAAACCATAACCTACCCAAAGGCGACGGCATGGAAACGAACTATTTGTGCATCCCTCGTCAGTCAAAGGCAACGAGTAAAAGCTGGAGATAATGCAAAACGACCGGAGGTTTCAGTTCTTCAGGCACAAATGTGTAATCTGCACTCGAGTTAGGGCCCAACCATCGAACAAGGTATCACCAGTTCCGAAAATATGTTCCCCATGCACAAACAACGCAATGGGACGCAGTGGTGTTCAGTTTCCGCCCGCGATCGAAGCATTACACGGTGCAATTGTTTTGATATTTATGATAACTGCAGCATCGATCCTTTCCCATTGGTGAGTGTTATCCTTTAATATCGAGCCATTAATGCATCGGTGCATTATGGGACACTTGAGTGTGTTCCGCACTCCCGAAACCCTTTCCACATGAACACGAATAGTAGCTCGCCATCTTCTTCATCGTTTGAACATCGATCAGAATCAAAACTTCAGTTAACCTGGATTGTTTTCTTGGTGGCGTACAGTGATCTACTAAAAAGGCACAGAGATGAGTGCGGTCCCGGTAATCAGTCTATCATCTTCTGAGACGAAATGGTTTGAGTGGTAGAAAACAATTAACAATTTACCACTCACGGGCTCATATTTGACAAGCGTCTTAGACACCCCGTTTCGTCTTCGAGATACCGAATTCACCATTAACGTTGAAAATCCATCCGCCCAATGTAGTCCACCCTCAACTCGTGGCTCTAATTAAGTTAGGCCAATTGGCTATGTGCGTTGCCCTTGCTGCTATAGTCGACCAAGTTTGTTGCTGTGCTGGTGGTTAGGGTTAAAATTGAATGAAATTTAGCTCTACAGGTTGGTTTTGCCAACAACCAATCAGGTTTGATGCTCAGTTTAATTGAAATATGAGTAATGGGATTTTTGGAACACTTGTGAATTGATACGATGTTCATAGCTTTAGATCAGTGATGTCAAACTCGTTTCACCTTGCGGGCCGCATTTCCTCCCAAAATAGGTTCGCGGGCCGCATTTTCTCCCGAAATAGGCTCGCGGGCCAAACCATATAATTGATTGGAGTAATAAAAATATGTTCTTATCAATGTGGTTTTATCTTAACAGTCAATCATGTTTTACATTTTCACATTTTTTCATATTATATTACTTCTTATAAAATTTACAAATTTTGAGTAAAAGAGAGGGTTTTGTTGCTCAATCGTTTTCCAAATTCAAATTCAAATCAAGTTTATTGAAATATATGTTGCAGTTCAACACTATTGTGTATTTTGTTAATGATTTTAGAAAAGTAAAGGAATATAATTACAATAGCTAACTTATTGCTCCGCATCTGTTATTATGTTTGGAATGGTCTTGTAGTTCATCACGTTTGTTTTCTATAAACACTATTTATCCACTTGTCTAGAAAAATCTGTGTAAAACCTTTGCTGCAAAGTTGCATATCACTTTCTTATTGAAATTGTTTAAATTGACATTCGTTCAGTTCTCTTGCAATTCGCAGTTCGTGAAAAAATTTACATTAAATATTTTGGTATTTGCTATAAGCCAATACTCAAGGATCCAAACTTTCGATGTAATGTTTCAAAGGGGTCGCGGGCCGCACCCAATGTTCTTGCAGGCCGCATGTGGCCCGCGGGCCGCATGTTTGACATCCCTGCTTTAGATGCTTTCCGAAGGTAAAACTTTCTTGATTAAAATGAGCCGTAGCCTTTAAAATATTTCAACCAATATTGCTTGACTAGCATATTCTATGATCACATTTCATCCATTACTCTAAACTGAAACTTAAAACATAGGTGGTTCCAGTTAAAGCAGGCAGGACCCTTTTTCGACTATGTTGTGTCCATTTTGGGGTTCATAGCGTAACAACTTAGTTCTTCGCGGTAGCCATTAACTTATGTGTTAAAAATGTGCTGAGCTATGTTCTTCACAAAGTTCTAAACCCACGGAACCAACCTGTACTTAGTACGAGGATGTGTCACTCAAAAACCTGTTTCGGCTGCACTATGATCTTGAGGATAATTTCTAAATGATCAGGTAAGACCAAGCTCATTTTTGTCAGCTGCATGCAACTTTACTACTGTAAACATTTTCATTTGAAAAAGCATACAAATTAAACCGTTCGTTACTTTTCTTGCTTAGGGTCCGGAAAATATGTACACATTTTTAAATTTAATATAAAAATCCTATGACATACGAGTGTTCGTGGCCTTCCATGATCTTTTTGTTTGTGCAGGTTTAGTAACCAAACCATCGTCATTGTTGTGCAGCTTCGACTATCCGTGGATCTGTGTCCCTTGTGACTCCTGTTCACAGCTTGTTGTACCAATACAAACGATGGCTGACACGCAAGGATGCGAGTAGAATTATTACCATTAGGTGACGACGGCTATCAGAGCTGGGCCACCATGGAAAAGGGTTTGTTCTGGTGTATTTTTCAAGCGCTGTTTTTGCTATCATCAAGGACGTTGTTGCAGCCACATCGTCGTTACGTTGTCCTTTCAAAAATAAACCTATGCACCTATGCCGAGAGAGGAAAGACTGGCAAACCATGAATCGCTTTTTTCCATGGCGTGGATTGACCCGCAATGGTCAGGTTTCGGCCCTCTCCTATTTCCCGATAACTCACGTAAGCTTTCAAGACCCAGAGAGTAATTCCTTACGAGACACAACGATGTTTATTCGTGGGAATGAACAATAGTTTTGGCAGATTGCCATAGGGGCACCTGTAACCCGAAATCGTTGCAGTTGCCGGATGTTGACCTCAATAAAAACGTCATCGTCTGCCCAGTTCAATCCATACATATTGTTGAAAAACAAAAAATGTTTTGATGAGACATGATCAAATGAGAAGAGGAAAATCGCTATCTCCAAGAGGAGGTACTGTTTTCTTGGTAAAAATTGTTTGAATCAGGTCACAAATAAATCGCATTACAACTATTTTTAGATTGAAACACACTGCTCACTCGAAGCTTACATCATTGTCTCAATTGCAACGCTTCAACCTATCTATCAAATTAAAATTAACCCCATCCATCGAGGGTGATGATTGATGTTCATTTTTTTGTTCACATGGTCCATCAATTTCCATAATCGATTATTGACGTGTATTGTGTGGTGTTCAAGCCACGTGGGAACTTTAGCACGCAAGGTGTGCTGATAAAAAGCCTCGCTGTAGCTCGTGTCGGTTCCTCGAAACAGCACGCAACATGAATCATTTTTGCTTCCGGTGTGGTTTTGGGAGATCATCTTTTCAACAGAGATAGAAACGAAAACGGGGGCACAACGAACGTAAAACAAAGCGTAAGAATAAGCTATTAGGAAAAAGTATGCCCCATAAAAGCATGATTACCTTACTACCTGTGAACCAGTTCACAGAAATCGCACTGTGTTGTAATGAAAATTGTACCGAAAATATAGAAAGCATTTAAAAATGAATCAAAATTTTACAGAAAAATTACATTACGTATGAAAAAAGTAAAACAAACAAGGATAAACTGTGTCACTAATTTTTCCATATTACGATACTCGTTGCTCTGAGTTAAAATGTTTCCACAAAAAATGACCCCACCTGCTAATGTGATAATCATCAGCGTCAAACCTTATTCTCGCTGTCTTTTTCAGACAAAAAAAAAACCAACCAAATACACCATCCACCGAAGCATAACAGTTTACCTTCCACGGTGCGTATCACTTTCCAATGTTTATGGGTTTAACTCAGCGAAGGTGGAACTCCTGCTGGCGGGAAGCTTTCTTTTTAAACAGCCTTGTGTGTCCCTTCGAAGCACCACACCAAGTTTCCTTTGTATCGTTGGAAAACGGAAGTAGTTGCTCATCGTGACCCAAATACTGAACGATTCTAATTCAACTTAAATGAAACCTATTCCACTTCGTATTGTGTGAAGTTTTCATAATTATAGTCACAAAGTGGCGAATAGATAAATTTATCTTGTTTATGAGATGGAACGGAACCATGAAGCAAAACTAAATTTAAAAATGATAACAAATGTGAAACAAATATTAAATTGTATACAAAATGAACTAAGTATTACCCAATATTAATAATATGGATTCCTTTAAGTTTCCTTTAAAAGTTTTACCAAAGCTGTCGTGCTTATTGAAAGACCAATGGCAAAATAAGTCGTATAGAATATCTGATGAAGCTGAACTTCGCTAACCAGTTCTCCCTTTGATTCCTCAATCCTCCCGAGGCACCAAAGATGGAACGCTTTTCAAGGCGCCTTGTTACGATAACATCCTTCGATGATTCGAAGGAATGTGTCTTAGCCATCAAATATATCACGTTTCTCACCCGCGAGAACCGTTGATAACCACGGTGTTCTTCATAAATCTGATGGCTTGGGGGCTTGCGTTATACCGAGGGAGTTATAAATAAATTAACAGATGTGGAGACGCCTGGTCGTTCATTCCATCAGGTTCGATAGTAAATTGATATGCGTGCAAACCAAAAGATAAAGAGCCTCGGAAGGTGTCCAAGGCCTTTTTACTTATCGACGAAACTTCATCTTCCATGCTCTAGTCAATATCAAGGGTTTAGTTTTGTTCTTATAACCTCTTTATAATTATCATTTCGCCACACGAAATTCAACAAACTGCATGTTTTGAAATAGGTTGACATGTAAACCTATCAAATAATCTGAAAGAAGGACTAAAATTCAGTTCACTAAATTATTGTCTCCTAGGAAAAGCAACACAAACCATTTGTTATCATACCATAAACATGCAAAAAACTACCGTGATCTCATGTTTTTGTTTTATAATCTTGTTTTATAAGTTCATTGTCACCCAATTTTTCACGCGCAGGTTTTTCTCTTGTTTTAAACGTTTTACTATTGCTCTATAAAGCTCCATTAAACACGATTAACACGTTGTACTACATCCTCGGATAAGTGAGGTAACGTTGTTATTTTGAAATAATACACCAAAACCGAAGATTTCCGTAGTGTCCCGGTTCAAAATTTAACGCTTGTGACGGAAAATAATGTTAGGAAATAAAACATAATACAAAGTGCACCACTAATACAGATCCAACATCCTAACATGGCGGTATAAAACTTTACGCGACAATAGTCAATTAATACCAGGACGCGCGTTATTTATCAGAAAAAACAATAAAACGAAGCACAACACATATTCCTTCCTAGCTTCAGCACTTTATCTAAAAACCAAGCTTTAGAACCATCAAAAAGGAACTTTATCGCTTATGTGGTTCCTTCTATTTATTTAAAACCAGCTGTTTACTCCTTTCAACGGTTCCTCAATAATTGATACTCAAACAAAGACACGTTATGCACACGCACCCGCACGAAAGATAAACACGAAATTACCAAAATGTAACAAATTTTTCCCTCAAAAGGGACCAAACAACGAGAATGCGATTACCATCCACTGTTTGGGCGACGACATTGTTTACATTTGTGGCGCCTCCATCGATTTTATGTTGTCTATTTCAGGCACAAAGAGAGAGCGAGAGAGAGCAAAGAGAAATGATGAAAGCTTGTTTTGAGCGTGCCAAATCGGGTGACTTATTTTTCCGAACCTAGGGTACATTGAATTACTAGATAGAGCAAAGAACCAGATTGAAGCTCGTGTACCGTGATGAAGGAAATATCGTTTTTCCAGCAAGCAAAGTAACAGATGATGTTCTCTCTCTTTGGAATTATCTCACGAGAGTAGTCAAGAGCCCTTGTTTTTTTTACTATAACACAGCTTCCTCCTCACGTAGTTATGAATGTGCACGAAATAGAATTTTCATCGGATCAACCGGCATTTTTCGCTAGACCTTCAGAGGTTCGGAAGGTTGACGTACAAGGCGAAAATTGCTGCGAATGAAGGAGTCATTCATATCGCTCCCATTCTCATTTTACATTTCTTTGTGACTCTCAAGTGTTGTCACTCAGAGAAAATCTCTCTTGGTTCGGAAAATTTACCGACCGTCAAGGATTATTTCCGGGTCTTTTCTGTGGACACCACAACACGTTTCAATGTAGGGCGTTTCTTGAACGAAGAAGAGAGTTTGACAAAAACAGCGATTTACCGAACTATATAAAATCGGCTAATCGAATAATAAGAGATTAAAAATGGTCAGAAAACGTTGAGAAAACTCACTTTAAACAAACACCAATCTTCTTTCCGAACCGAACTTTGACACTGCATCACGACCGACGTGGTTGACGTTCCGAAAATAACTGACAGCAAAACGGCCGAAGCCCACCGGAAGCACATTGACCCACAAACCCGATACAGCTGGTGTTGTTGTGCAACAAACTCTCCATTTTCGAAGGCACGTCGTGCGACACACGCGTTTCCGGATGGATTTTGTTGGCCGCCCGAGAATGTCCCCCTCACACATTTCTTGTGCATTTAAATGCACATCGTGCAGCCGGCATCTCGAAGGGGAAATTGCATCGATGACGAGCCCTTTTCTTGGAAATGCGAGAGAAAATGACTTCGCTCAGTAAACATTAAATTTCACTAGGTCGGAGAGATTCAGCCCATAATGTGAGATATTCAAAAGGAAGAAATCGTCTCACAACTCAGACCCAATACCATCGGTGAAATTTATGGTTCGCTCATGTCTAGCACGTTGTCATCTCATTCAACCTTCTCACTTGCTTCCAGTAGTGAGAAAAATACAGACCGGAAGCATCCAGGCGTGAACAGTTCATAACAGAGGGTCCGTTTTGAACGATGACCAATATAGACTACCCGGATGTTTTTGTTCGAAATTCAGAAACAGCCATAACATACAAACCCATGACATTTAGCAGAAAATTTTTCTCTAAAATATTGGTTTCATGGAAAATTCTTTGTAGTAGAATTCACACAATTTTCACAAGACGTTTTACCGTTCCCTTTCCCTCCTCACCTAGAAAAAATGGCCAAACATTTTGGTCCCTCTTACAATCGCAAAGATGTGTTGTTGATTTTGAGGGTTTTTGTTTGGGACGGAAAAGTCAACGAACGCCAGAAGGGCTCGCCCGAAGGTCAAGCAATGGAACGCGATTCCATGTAGCGATAGTCCAAGCGATAAACGACGAAACGGTATCCGTAAGCCGATATTTATGTTGCCTTTGTGTGTTTCTTGTTTGCCAACGTGAATCGATCCCCCAAGTCAATAGCACACAGAGAAAAAGGACGGGGGAAAATGTTAAAGGAGGGGGGAAAAATGTTGAAGATTTGAACCCGAAGAAACGAAATCCACGGACCAACCTTTTGTGGAGGTTACAGTTCCTTAAAGTTAAAGCAGGTGGAATTTATTGGATTGGTTTCTTTATTGAACGTTAGCCACACATTGATTACATTTTCATCGGCTTTTCGCTTCACGTGGCTTTCCTTTACCGGTGATTAATTGTTTCCATTTCATCATCGTTTCAATTTTCCTCGTCATTGCATCCCGTGGTTGATATGATTTTTCACGTCTGAAAATATAATCAAGGTAAATACAATCTCTAGAAAAAACGTATACGATGTTCAATAAGCATTTACCATGAGCCTTGTCTATAATACCAAGTGAGCCTAATTTTATTAAATGTTCTTCTTATAATCTTCTCTTCTTGTAATGCAGGGTTGCAATGAGCGTTTAAGCTTGTTAAAACTTTAATTGATACGCTTAGAAATTCAGGGCATTTTTCCAACAAGAATCGACTCTCGGAAACAAGCTGAGATGTACAAAGGATAATGTGATGCAAACATTTTCCTGTAAACGAAAGAAACCAAACTGACGCTTTCAAAACCTGGATGTAAAGCTGGTAGTTCTCTTCTTAATTTGATTCCAACACATTAGAGCGAAACAAATGTGTTGGCACGCGACTACGGAACCGGGAAGAATTTAACGATGCCAGTTCCGGTTGAGGTACGACGGGAACCCCACATACAGTTCTCTTATGACCGGCCAAGCGAAACGGAACATTCGAACGACAATAAGGGTGCGTAAGAGCGACATGAAAACTGCACCCGGACACACACACATGCACACACATAATCATGCATCAATGCACGCATCATGTGGATGATCAACAAAAGCGAATGCAAAGGAAGAAGGAAGAAGGAATACGGAACGAAACAGAATGAAGGATGAAGGATGAATGAAGGAAATACTAAAAAGGGCATCCGAAGATATTGGTCAGACAAACATATTCCTTCTGGCACGTGCCACTGAATTTCTATCAACATTTTTTTGCGTATGAGGATGAAAAACCGGTTTGGTAAATTTTAATCAGCTTTAAACTCAGTTGTGTTGATAATAACTTATTCAACAAGGTTTCAATGACTTCGAACCATATACCCAACAATGTGGCAAGTCTTGCATTTCTCCATAAAATTACATCGCTTTTACTTTTTCCTTCTCATCCCTTTGGAACACTGCATCGAATTCAGCCCTTTGATCTGAGTCAGTTTGGGCAATCTTTGAAGATGAAAGAAACCACTTGTTGTAACTTGGCTCTTCATGCCAATACAAAATACCAACGGGTTTGTATTTGAATCGAAGGTGAATTCTTCCACTTGCACTTTGTGTGTTTTGAACATGCACGCGTTTGATCTGCTGGTGAAGTTGGATCAAATTGCACGAAACCTGAGAGGAATGTTACGCAAACCATCTCAAGATCACTGGGCTGTGTAATGCATTCAGATTCTGCTTCCGAAAATGGATCCCCTCATAACGCGCTGCTCGTTTATGCAAATGCGAAAAATGCTACGCTTCATTTGTAATCCCTAATTAGCGCTCATCTGCAGGGATTCCGTCGTTCTTCGTTTTTCACCAGGTATAACGTCCCTTACGAAATGGGAATGAAAGTGAGCGATACATTCCCATAAAATGCCACTCACGCGTGCTCGTTGGACCTCGAGGTATTTTCCGCTGGGATCAAACCCTCGCTCGCTTGTGTTGGTCTATGGTGTCTGAAGTCATTCGCTTTGGCGTGATTGATTGGCAGGTAAATTGAGATTCGCGTACCATTTCCGCCCGGGCTTCGAGGAACATCCGTTCCAGCACGGGTATTTATTATTCGTGGCTAGAGTTTTCGCGGATGTATGGGAAATAATCACCAAACCACAAGAGTGTATTCCTGTATGTGTTTGATACCGTGGAATCATCATCAGTGTCTCGATGATGTCATCGATCAGCTTTACAATGGCGATTGGGAAACGTGGAATGATTTTCGCGAGGGTCTGGTGAATAACATGCATAGAGGTATGGAAGCAATTTGTGACAAACGTAAAGCCTGAACATAAACTGAATCCTAAAACTTATTGTTTTTCAATCAGTCAAATTGGAATTGAGAATTTGTTTAAACCATGGTTCAGGATGCGAACTGACATAATTGAATTAGGTCTTTAACTGACAACGATATGTAAACATCATGTACCAATTGTGAATTGAGCTTCCCGATGGTTCGACCCTTTCGTTTTGGCCAAGTTGGCCAAAACAAGAAAAGTACACGGCGTGCAAAAGTTAGGTTGGAATGCATTCATGCAGAGGATCTTATGATTTGTAGCTCTTTTTCGTATACTTTACCGTACCAACTTAGACGTTTAACACCCTTGGGTCATGTAAATTAAAAAGCGAAAACTAACCAAGTGCACACACATACACCCCTTATGTTATCACAGTACGTGTGAGTGTCCTTTAGTGTATTCTCGATTGCTACTACTATTCAACAGAATCTTTCTTTTTATATGAACACTTGGCTTTACGCTTACAAAGAACTGCTTTACACTTACATAAAGGATGTCCCTTAAATGAGATCTCAGAAGGATCTCCAGATGAGCCTTGCGCTGAATTAAGTTCAACCTAGCACCTTTGTGGTCCATATAAGAGGTATGGACGCCCGGTGGAGGGCACCTAATGGAATTAAGAGCTTAATTTGCTCTCCTTTGACAATAATTTCCATAATCTCTCCATAAATTTAAAAGCAGCGCTAAGAGGTACTCCTGCGGTAAAACTTAACCTAGGAGGAGTGCCTAGTGGTTGCCACAAACAGTGGCCATGGCGGAAACCTCGTTGCTTCCGAGAACGTGTTGGAAAATTTCCTTCTCTATTACTCTATAATTCCAGGAATCCTCGTGGTAAAATTCTCAGGCTTGCTTTTCTTGTTTGCTTTCGCCTTTCTTTCGTCCGTAATGCGAAAACTTACCTGCGTAGAGTTTAGTCTACGAAAGAAGACTGTACTTTACTGTCACCTTGGTTTCCGCCGGGGGTTTCCAAGGATTTCCACCTTATGCAAGGACAAAGATATCCCTCGGTGCAATGGTGGCTTTATTTTCCCAGGATGCACAGTGCAGTTGCGTTCGGGAGGATTTATGATAAGTGCTAGAAACAATACCAACTACACTTCTCTGATAGGAAGAAATGCCTTTATTTACCATGCTGCTGTTTTCCTTTAACATTGCGAGCATGAGATAGTGAGAAACGAGAAGAAAATCTGTCAGGTGTGCATGACAACATTAACCAGACAGTTCTCTTTTTCTCATGCCCTACAAATGTGCTTAGCTTGAAAAAACAAGAGCTAGGTGTTCGAGACAAACTGGGAAATGTTTCGACACGAATGATTTGCTTCGTACACCCAAGCTGCAAATTGCAACACCATTACATTCTTTCATCGTTTTATTCCCTACTTTGGTAATGAATACTACCGTTGTTTTCCAAACGATTTATCTTATTATTGGATAAAGGTATCGCGGAATTTACAGGAGTTCATAATATGTTTTCTGAGTATTTATCTAGTGTTCGTGTTAAGCATACAGTGTGGAGGTGAAAAGATTTTAGATTTGGGTCGGTAGCTTTACAGCAATGAACTAGATTGTTATTTATTCTAATTACGGTTTTATACCTATTTGTGGTTTAAAAGCTCTGAAAGCTAATTTTATGTATTAAGTTTTATTTGTTTGAATTCTTGCCTGCCCGTCAAGGACGTGCTAGACTTTTTTCTTTTCGTACGTTAGTCGTTTTTTTTCGTGCGAGGGCTTAACTGGAACCTTTCAGTCATTTCAAAGGTACTGTTCCACTTTCCAAGTTTTTCGAAAACAATTTTTTACTGAAGAAGTATTTTGCGAAACACTTTTAAGGGGACCAACACGTTCCACGTCAGCACATTTGTAACTTGACATTTGTTACTTCACGTGTTCGATACGGACACAGTGGAAATGTCATGGCAGAGGAATGTAGTAATGCATTGAAGCATTGTGCATTTGTCAGCAAAATACGATACGTGAACTCACGCCAGGAGAGAAGCTGGCGTGGTGTATGAATAAAACATGCGATTGCAAAATGTTACACTTCTTTTGCCAATGGAAAGTGAACTTTTGCCAAACATGCATGCCACTTTATGGAACTGAATAATGTAAGTTGAAAAATGCTCTGCTGTCGGCAGAAATATGCTTACTAGTGAAAATTAAATGAAGTATAATGCACTTGCAAGTCTTCACTTAGCCTGGAGATCAGTGAGGAACATATGGAAAACAGCTATTTTTACGAAAAACATAAAATGGATATTTTACCAAAGCAACCATCACTTTTGAAGTTAGTCATACGTAAAAATGTGATATGAATGCAAGCGAAAATCATTAAGCACACCTCAGCTTGTTTCATGCATTTAACAAACCATCCATGAACGCATGATAGCTGCCTGTTGAGAACACATAGGGTTGTGTTCAAGAATTGTGATAAATGTTTGTTTGTGCCAGTGTTAATTACCGTTTTGCATGCTAACAGGACGCTTAGATTGCGTCGGAAGGGTAGTGGGATGGAAATGTTTTTTCCAACCAAAACTTCCCTCCGGAAGATGTATGAGAATTTGGTAAACCAGAGCAGAAGGAAGAACAGTCGATGAATCACAAGTGAACGTTCGTGGTAAAATTTGTGGTTTCACAGCCGCGAGACATGTCCCCTGGGCAAGGCATTCGCGAAGGTTGGCTTCTCGCGTGCTGAACAGATGGGGCTCGATTGTCAACACGTATACGGGTGTGTGATAGACCAATGTGCAACGTGCAGCGTTTTGCCAACCCCCAGCGAACCGCAAGCAAACCCAAAGCAGAGGGAATCATAAATTAATTTAGAGCGAAGGCGCATTAATTTGAACGCTAGCCTAATAGCAAGATTGCCGTTTCTCATGCCTCAATTAAACACATACACATACACACACACACACACACACACACATATAGTGACCGAAACAGCTGGTCGCTGATGAAGGAAGATCGCGATGAAATAAACTGCGAGGCACGCGAACGCACCCAACGGGAAACGTGGTTTGGAACGTCCCGGCGGGAAAGCGAACGTGATGCAATTTATGAAACGGTCGCGCACGGGAGTTGACTGGAACATTGCACTACACACACACACGCACACACGGAACTGACCGGAAACCCGGTTCCCTTCGGTAATTATATGCTGGGTGCCTTTCGTACCCTCAGCACGAGTACAATGAATTCTAATGACTTGCATCGCTAGCTGCAGGTTTTTTTTTACTTATTTCCGTCCCTTTTTTATTTTGGCATGATATTACTGACTAGATAAACTTCTCCGCTTGCTTTTAGAGCTGTTTAATGGAAGAACTTACTTTGTAAGTTATAGCACGATAAATTACCTTACCTTTGAGACCTTAAAAATGAGAACGCTGACTATTTCGCTTGGAACAAATCAGAATGTTTTTCTAGTATTGTGTCCCTTGTTCGATTTTCTATCACTTTCAAACTCTTACAACCATTCTTCAAGAACGGAAATATCTTACGTGGTTTAGAAGCTAACACTCTAATACAAATAAACAATTTTAAACAACTTTAGATTCCAACAGAGCGGTTAAATATGCAGATAAAGATCCAAATGAATAAACTCTATCTAAACCGTCTCTCAACTTATAAAATAATTCGTTGTGATCAAGTGGTCACTCAATAAAAACTGTTAAGCAAAATTCAAACCCATGCAAAGAAATGACTGACAAATGTTAGACACTGTTTTAATTTAAATGGGCACGCGACACTGCTGGAAACACTGTTTAATAAACATTTTTGTTTCGTTTGCCTTCCAAAATGGTTAGAACTAATAACGGAAGCATCAAAATGGTACGTGTGCTGTTTCGCATCTAAGATAGATTAACAACTTGACGTTTTTATCTCATCATGCCACTAACTAATGGTAGCATTTTTATATAACGACTACACTCGATACAATCAGCAATATGTTTGTTTTAAATTTAGCTTTGATTCAATAAAAACATTGAATGTGATGATTTTTAAAACAAAAAATAACAGAATAAAAATAAAATAAAACTTTAAAAACCGATGCTTTGATTTTTTTCGAAAAATCTTTAACGAAATGACATGAAAAATCCGTATGCTTTTTTAAATTTTGGATGGAAAATTATTCACTGTAAACGAACAGAACCTTAGATTTAGAAGGGTAAAAACCGAAAATTCAATTAAAAAAGAAATGAGCTAGTTTTGTTCCCATAGCTTAACTGAATATAACCTTGATCCATCTGTGCTAAGCTTTATATGTAAATATTTTTAAAATACTCTTTATGCAATTTGTTGATTGTTGATAAACTCATCATACATAAAAATTTGAACGTTGTTGCGCTTTGGGTTTACGTACTTTTATTCATCGTTCCCTGTACGATACATTTCACAGACACTTTATTTCAAACAGGAGTTTTTTACCTAAATCTCGAAACGGAAAACGAAACTGTTCTGGATGAAGCTGGATTCTATCAAAAGCATTTAACCAGCGTCCGTGTTGGAAAAATGCTTCATCAAAAGTTTTAATACCTTATGCAAAATTAACAACTCGTTTATGCCACACGGCTTCATCAATCGTTGCGCAAAGTTGCTTCGAGGCAACAATAAACGCAGTGCGGTACTTGTATGATTTTTAAAATATATTTTTTGCTGTGCTTTGCGCGGTTATTAGTTGTGCTTTCTCGCCAACTTTTTTCGCTTGATAAGTGCTACGTGGCAAAGTCGATTACATTCTAAATCCTATCCTTGCAAGACTTATGGAGAACCAGATAAAAAAAAGTGCTAAACGTCAAAAGCATGTAAATATTTTAAATTAAAACATTAAATTCTAACGCCTTTACGACAATTTTATCTGAATATTACAACGTTACATTATAATAAAAAACAAAATATGTTTTTGTGAAGGAACAACCCATATAACAAAGGGTCTGTTAAAGCAAACCGACTAACAGAAAAACTGCAACTGAAAGAGCAAAATAGTCGCGACCCGAGGGTTTACAGCATTGCAAGCAATCTGTTTAATGAGAAAAGTTTAACCATCTACATGACGTACAACCAGGCATTCTAATTTTACTTTCTTTTTTAGCGCAAAAATATGGCAGCGTGAATGTAAAAGATTGACGGAGGTCATTCACAGGTTGTGGCAGGATTTCGGGCATGACCCTACCAATAACCGGGAAGTTTTTCGCTTGATGCAGATGTATGAAAAAGTATAATCATAAATTTCCGATTTTACAGATGGGGATGAGTTTAATTTTTTTCCACTCAATAATAGTTCTCAGAAACATTACAGGAAGTGAAAATCTTGAAAATTTTATTTCAAGATCTGTTTATGAGTTTAAAACATTGCTTGCTAGCTAATATCATTTTATTAATCTGTTTTCGAAAACATTAACGTCTTTCTACACGAAGCAAACATTTCTTGATCATTCATGAAAAGTGTATTCGAAATATTTAAAGCTGGTCTTGTGCAATATAGATTATCGACTAACTAAAATTCCAACATCCCCTAGTATGAGCTAAAATATGACGAAGTAAAACACGACGATGTTCTCGAGGGAAGGATAGGTTAGCTCTGAAAATTTTCAGTTCTGCGCGTGGTTAGTCTTCAATTTGAATTCCAATTCTGTCAATGATTAAATTATTTTGTCTCTCCTCCTCATTTCTTGCCAGTCCTCTTAGTACATTTGTTCCCACCGAAAGTGTTTTCATAGAAACTTTGTCCATAATTACCCAATAATTATTTTCCAGAGGACGGCCAATTCATGGAACAACTAATTTTGAATGAAAAATTTCGAAATTAAAAAAAAATGAAAACATGTTTGGATAAAAATTGTTCTCACATAAGCACCTCAATCTCGAGATACAGAAAAGAAATTGAATCAAATAATGTACCCTAAACTCAATTGGAGGTGATAAATTCTTCCCCCACAGAAAAAAGCATCAAAATGTCACCACCCATGTATCACTGGAATTTGTGTGTTGAATAATATTCACAGAGCTTCCTGCTTCCAAATTACATATCCATAATGTTGTTTGCAACTGAATCAAAAGAAGTTTAAATATTCTACCAACCAACGCTGTGGTTGCGGGTTTGAAAGTGTTTCGACGGAAGTCTGAAAGCTTTTCCACTTGGTGGCAATGTAATCTTGGACGGCTCGGTTCCATGGGACCATGCGCTTTTCGGCGCAGAGTTACGATGAAAGACGCTCTTGGTGATCAACAACAGCTGGAGAGGAAAGTACATTTCATAAATCCAATTGTAGACATAATTTATTAACATATTTTCCGGCTAACCTTTCTAGTGTTCAAGTAAATTCGGAACTTGCCCGCGGATGTTTCGTTGGAAGAGAAACACAGGAATGGTAATGTGTCGAATAATCTTCTGCTTCTGTTGCTAATAATAAAGCACAATTTATAGTACCACAAATTAACTTTGAACTTGCAAATACGTGGGTATATTTGTAAATTTTTGTTGTTAACTGTAAACAAATATTGCTGAGAAATGAAAACATTATTTTCTGCTGTCATCAGGCTCTTTTTACCAATAAAAAAACACAGTGAGTCCTGACATCACCGTTGCGATGACATGGATAAGGAACAGTGACGAATTCTGACCAAAAAAGTGATAAAAACTATTACTTGCTGTACGACGGAAACGATAGCCGAATATAAAAGCCGCAAACGATGCAATCTTTTTCATCGCACCAGACTTATACAGACCCACTTCCTTCCGTACAAGAAACATTTCCTGACACGTTAGTTTTTTCGTCGCCCAAGGTAATGCGTCAAGAAGCTTAGGCATACGATGTATTTGTCTATCTTCTGCCATCCGGACTAGGTGCCCAAGGAAATGTTTTAGTTACAAGGCCAAAACGGTTGCGAATCATCCAAAGCTGCAGCCCGGATGTGAAACTGAGAATCCGGAAGCTACGCCATAGGCAGAAAAATGTCACTTAGCGTCAGTGCAGAGCCAACCTTTTTCGATGGTGACGAATGGATGAAAAAGTTTTTATCAGATCCGGCGCCTTCTTGCAGCATATGGGTCGACGGCCTTCGAAGTAGCGATTTGACATTTGGCGCCAGCCAAGCACACGAGATTTCCGTTTGACGGCGGGGCAACAATCTCCAATTTGCATATCAAACCACCCATCTTTTCTCTGCAGCTGCTTTTGGAAGGAAGCAACCACGAAGCAAATGGAAGACGGTGCGGTTGGGTTTGAGCGTGAACCGTTGGAGTGTCATTTATTTTCTGAATACACTTTTTCTCCTATTAATAACTTCCGGCATATTGAGATGCCGAATTTGAGCAGATTCTGTAATTGGATGCAACCGAATCTAGTGATACGGAAGGAAGCGAATTCTGCAAAAGGATCATACTGATACAAGTAACAACTATCATAAAAATCATTAGTTCAGTAATACCATATTTGGCCAGACTGTGTGCTGTATTTTGTGGAAATGCCACACTTTCCGAATGCTTCTTTTTAATTGATTCATTTAAAGATGAAAAAATAAGAAAAAAAGAAAATAAGAAATAGCTGTAGAATCATGTTGTATTCTTAAACCAGAATTCTTTCACTTCATTTGAGATAATAAATGTAAAAATATTTTAAGATTTGCAGAACGTTACCTTGTCTTTCACATTTTGTACATTATTTATGGTAGTTAATCAAGGGCTTAAGATTTTGTATTTATTCACGACAGATTATTCAAAAGCAAATTTACAATACTCATGTAAACCAACTTCAGTCGGTCAACACTTGACAAATATATAGGTATTTATCAGTCGTACTTTGATAAGAAGAAATGTTTCGTATTCAAAATAGCTAGTCAAAACGTTTCCATAAGCTCTGTTGACAGTTTGATACATATGGAGTTAAGAGTGGACCATGCATCACAAACCGAGTATGTGGAATGATGAACGATCAGTCAACAGATCCAGTACGTGACAAACTTCAAACGATTGTGATCCATTTTCTAAGAACTTTTCTCGGGCAAAACAAGAAACGTCTTGTGCTTGTGATGAAAAGGTGTTAGGGCCTTCACCCCCTTTATAATTTATTCAAAACGCTTTCATCAGATATTTTTCACCTCAAACGTGGTAAAAAAATATGTAAAATTGCTGAGGAAGAAAAATAAAATCAAAACATTGACTAACGCATTTACGGAGGTACACTCATATAGAACAAAAAACTCATTGCCTTCGAGATTCGTCTCCTTTCTTAACCAGCACCAAAATGACTGAAACCAGAGTGACAAACTGCCGAGAAAGCCGCGCGGCAGAATGATGAAAACCAGCAAAACGTTTGCCAGCCCGCTTGACGATAAACAAACGTAGGCCACAAAGCAGCGCGTGAAAGAAGCAAGTAAATGAAAAACTACCGTCATTTTGTTTTGTCATAAAAAACCAATTTCCCCCCGGGCACTTTCAGATGCTGACAGCTGGCACCAAAATTGGCAATGGCGTTCGGTCGCTCGATCTTATTGCAGCACTCGCGTGTTGAAATAAAAAGATATGCACAGAGAAAACTCGGGAGAAGAAATGTGGTTAGAAAATCTCCGGTACATGTTTTCAAGAAACCAACCGAGCGACTGGTCTGAGCTAATGTTCGGTAAAATTTCTTGATGTTGCCTTAGAGAAAAACTTTGTCTTACTGGACCCAAGCCTTGCGAAATAAAAATGTGGCAGTATCTTTTAGACCAGACTAACCAGTGCATTTTATTTTTTTACGACTGTGTGGAATAAATGCTATTTAAATGTTTTGTTTGCTATCGAAAAAGTTTATTCTCTAGATTTAATATGATCATTAGCATTGAACAGAATTTCTAATGATCATATTAAATCTGAGCATACCGTTAGAATCAAACTTTTGGTTTTGAAAAAACAAATTTTAATACAGTTTATTACTATAAGTTGCTAATCTTAATCTATTCTTTAGCAATTCAACCGACAATCAATGGAAAAACTTTGTGAAAACTAGCAAAAGAAATGTCAATGGCATCTTTCTTAAAACCCGATGTAAAGGAATCATATGTTAGTAGAAAACTTAAGTTCAACAGAAAATTTCTTTTGCAAACTCTCAATACCGCCACTTGTAAGAACGCCAGAGTAGAGAACCGACCTAGTAACAAAGCGGACAATGAAGATGAAAGCAATTCCATTCTTTGCAGTCGAGAAATCGTGCGTGAGGTCAAATTCAAAACTCAAAAACCGGACTATATTCAACATTAAGAAATTCCTTTTATCGTAACCATATCTTTTCCCTACCAGCGCAGCAGCATACAATGCACTTATTCTGAAGAAAAACCTCTAGAAATATCGACCTGAATGAATTAAAAGAATTTCTTCAGAATGGTATTTAAAGCATTGATTGAATGACGAGAAATGAAAGAAAAAACATAAAAGAACATTTTTTCTTATTAACGGGAACTCTATGTGCAAACAGTAGCTATCGCAACGAACAATATGTTTAACGAAGATATCTATTGCTTGGAACTATTGAACAAGCTCTAGAGCATCATCGAGGTTTTATATTTTCAAAAGACTTTTAGCACAATTTCTCGAGTTCTCTATTGCTAAGCTGATTTGTTGCTATCGAATTACAAAAAGAGCTTTAGTAAATAATTCTGCTTGATCCTACTAGCTGTGCTTAGAAGATACAAATACTTTAATACTATAAAATTTGTCAGAACGATGATTATACTAGTACATTAAAATATCTGTGATAGAATAAATTGAAAAAGCTATGGAAAAATCCAAGGGCTTGACAGTTTGAAAAACAGTTATTAAAAGCTGATTAACTTGATGAGATTCTCAACAGTTTTGAACCCATCAGTAGAAGCAATTTTTTTTTTTTTTATGTGGCACGACATCCCCTAGTGGGACAAGGCCTCTCTCCGAAGAGAGTTTGTATGACCGAAAGACGGTATATTATAGATCGATGGTCAGCCGTTCGTAATACCGGAGGGTGCCAGACTCGAGATTCGATCCCACACCTGTGGTGTGGTGTTTCCTCGCGCTACCACTGCGCCATGGGCACCCCCAGCAGAAGCAATTAGGTTGGTTTAAATCATTCCTATCCGATCAGTCATCCGAAGGTGGAACTTGTTTCATGATCGTAAAATCTTGATTTTAAACCTTTCCATTTCTTCACATGCATTTATTGGAAAACACTATGAATTTGTAGAAATCCAGGAACCGTGCACATACACAAGCCAGTCAAACAAACATCATGCAGGTTGAGTTGTGACGATGTGTCAGTCAACTTGATGCATTTTCTATAAAGTGCAGCCCGAAGCGCATCGGAATTATGCATGCATCTCTCGACCGTACTGAACAGCAGAGCACTGTACAGCCACAATGTGAAACAAATGAAGGGAAATTATTCACCATTGTCCGGTTTGCCCCTTGCCCATGCAAATGTGTTTCATCTGGTTTCCATGGTGCTTTCGTGTAGCGTTTGTTGTTCGCCCGGAAAATCGCCCAGTGAGGTGAAATGTTTTCGCACGTGTCCCAGCTGATTGTGATTGATTAATTACATTTTGTGTACACATAAGAAACAACATAAAACTGACGGCGGTTCATAGCTTTCGGATCGTAAAATTTGTGGAGGCATGTTAAACATTGTGCTTCCTTATAAGGTTCATGAAAAATATAACGGAAACACCCAGAATCTGGTGCCATCAGCTTCAAACGGTTATCCAATGACAGGGTGACGGTTTGTATTTATGGTAGTAGGTTACCATGGTTTGGTATTTGCGAACTCACACTCTCTCCTGACGGACAGTGCTAACCACTCCGGTATTTAAATTTTTGTGGTTTAGAATGCAGTGGAAACACCAATATATTTCTGCATGCAAACATATATGAAATTATGCTTCAGCTTCACCTATAGATCTGCCTATCAGTTCTGTTAAGTCAAATCTTGGAAAGCTCTTGACTTGTTTCACAAATTTTACACATTTCATTTAGATTGTTCCCTTTATTTTAAATGCAACAATCAATTCTAATTTATCTCTTATATCCTCTCTTGTTAAGGTGAAATGTTCATTCTACTGGTTGCGATGAAAAATAGAAAACTAAACATGACAAATGTGGTATGTTAAAACAACACATTTTTATACTTCTATGTTAGTTAAATGGGTCTCAAGAAAAATATTTTCTCTGTCCACCGACCTGACTAGACTCATTTGTCAACGTGTTAAGAATTTATAACACCTAAACAGTGAAAAGCATAAACGTGTGTAACCAACTAGCATAACATCCCAAACAAGTAAATGTGTTAGTAAAGCCAGTCACGTTCGATTCTACAACAAAGTTGTTTCCTATTTTATCATGAACGGTTGTTATTCTTCCAATTCGAAGGAAAGCAGTGTGGAAAGCTGCTCGTTCTGAACACCTTCGGTCCATTGGATACGAATATGGATGAAGTCACAGATCATCAACTTGTAGAGAAAAACAAACAAGCTTCTAAGTGCCCTAGTTCCCAACTATGAACGGTGGGCGTTGCTTGGAAAAAGGTAGAAATCATCTGCAAAACAACAACCAAAAACCCGTAACCCTGTCTTACCAGTAGCTTGAAATAATCCAGAATGCACACAAACGGGACTGATGCCGGAAACAAGGGGCGTATTGGTTGGTATGCTTACAAATCTACCTCGCCAACAAACGGTGGGAAGATGTCTAAAGCATATAAATTACTACCTTTCCTTTCCTTTTGTGCATTTCCCTTAAGCCTTCAACAAATTCTTACAATCCTCGAATGAAAAAATGGAGCCTAACCGATCGGAACGACGAGTTCGGTTTCATCTTCAATAAATTTTCATCTATTTACCAATCAGGTTGGCGCCTCAATAATTTATATCGAAGCATTCTAGTGAAAGAGAGGTTTGGTGGTGGGCAGAAAGAGAGTCACAGAAAGGGGCTGCTCAGCTCTGACCACCTTAGACATATTTTGTCGATGATTGAGTGTTGCAGCTTTGGAACGAAAGCACTCTTGTATCTGTCTTCTTGGAACACGATTCTTCGACTGAATCACAACAATTCCATAGATCCAAATAGCCTAATGGGTTGCGCCTGAGCTTTCTCAAAAAACACAAAAATATCCTGCAAAAACGATTTGCAACGCCTATATTTACACTTCATGGCAACGATCCATTCCATTTTGGAGAAAGCTCCACTACATCTTTGAGAATACCTAGATAGTATAACATTGATTCCATCTTGCCTTTTCTTTCGCTACTTCGGCTTCGCCGATCTGCAACGTTTTTGCTCTGAATCCAATGATCCACAGCGAAAACAAATCTCCGGCGAGATGTGAATGTAAAACAAGAAACCACAAACATATTCGAAGCAAAAGCGAAATGTTGGAAGAAATGTTATTAACCTGCTCGAAGATTCTGGGCAGCATCTTACTCGATTGTCCAACATCGTCCATTGTCCTCAATTTCAGGCACTTCGACTGGAAAGTAGGGAAAATATACTGCCTTCCGGGTACCGTCTTTCACTTCCTGGAATTGGTTCCCAATTTAAGAGTGGACACAGATAGTGGAATGCACTAACGCGCACTCGGCCGTCCCGGAAGCCAAAAGCCCTGAAGTGCACGAAAGTAGGCATAAATTTCCCTCCCAACACAACAGAGCAACTGGGGAGGTCGATGTTTCCGAGTGCCAACATTCCCAGCGGTACGGAATCGGTTCTTTGGCTTCCATCGGAAGATTTTCCACTTTCATAAAGCGCTGAGTCTCAGGGGTGTCGACCTGGTATCGAAGCATCTTATCCTTCTTTTTCTTTACTCGTTTTTCATCCTGCCACTTTAACCGAGAGCGTTGGCATTGATTCGCTTGCCTACCGGGTAAGGCAAAATGTTTCTTCCAAACTGAAACAGTATGAACCTCTGGAACCGAGCCCATGCGAATTATGGTCGTTTGACATCACAGATGGGTAGAAGAGAGCTTCCTTAGTAATAGGAACATAAATTCGGTTATCATAGCCAAACGGAGTATACTTTTTGCTTATCGTCAGCACTTTAATACTCTTGAAAACCATAACCTCACTTGAAAAATGCTGATATTGTGAAAAACCGATTTGCCAAACACAGGAAATTGCTTAATGATTGCACTAGTGCTATTTTCAACGAATGACATAATCATAGTTTAAATCAAGACTGTTGCCGGTCGAGTATTGCTGGTGTGTGGGATAATTACGGGCATTCATATATGTACATTTGACAATAAAACTAATCAAATGGCGTGTGGGATAGCATTTAAATTAATTGCATTCTAAGCGGGTTTAATTTTGCATCCAAATTAAGGGAAGCCAAATTGTACAGAATAATGTACTATTTGGTTACAGATAGAGCTGTAGTATGCGTGGAGATTTTCAATGGAGCACAAACCACAAACTAACAAAGGAATTAACATGTTCTGAATAAATCTCAATCGACAATACCGGAAGCAAAAACTGGAGTACATTCCAAATATCTGCGTACTTTTGTGTACCAATTCACAAAATTAAACGTAGCTGTGTGAGCATCAGCATACACATTTATATCCAATTAGTGCGAATTCTAGGTTGGTTTTTCGAGGCAAATATTTCGAAATAACATGCCTCAGAATTCCATGAGCTCGTATTGGACCTCTTTCCTGAGCGATACACTAAAGAAAGCAAATTTCCACTGCCTCTATTGAGCACGTCTTCTCTCCAATCTGTACGCAATCCATTGTATTGCATAAGTGTTTGGATTTGACTTCTGGTCTCTAGATCAAAGAATAATTACGGATGGAAAAACATCCAAAATCATGTTATCCTGAACACATACACCGAACCAGATTATCCTTATTGAACAGAAAGCATCCGTTGTTACCTGCTGATGTCTAGACGAGTATCCAAAAACCGAACCTAAAAGCAGCAGCTGTGACAACAGGCAGAAAACAGTAAGTTCGGAAAATGGCTGGCCTCTACCCTGTTTCTTCCGCATCACCTTGCAGATGTGGTGAAGTTGTTCGTTGTCTGTTCCAGTCCATCGGTGCATCAAAGAATGGAAGCTGATTCGTCCAACAGAAGACTCTCTTGCTGTGGTGAGAGTAAAGTGAGAAGCAAGGATAAACCACCCTCAAATTACCATCCCACTTTGTCTGAGGATCGAACGTTAGCCGGGTGATTGGGAACTGTATTTTTCCATTCTTCAAGACAGAGAGACAGATTCGTTAGCATACGGGGAAAAGGATTGCAGAATTGTATAAAATCATTGCAACTTCGCTTGGCAAAACAAATATTTGAACTGAAGAGTAGAAGCACTCCTTTCAGGATGATATGATATTCCTGTTGCTCGTACACATACTCGTACGTTCTTGACTTGCATAGCTCCCATCAAAAGTTATTGTGAGGGTTCGTTCAGTCTGAAAGCATTCGGTAGTTTGCTATTTATTTTTTTTAAACAAAAAATGGTTTTCCATGATAGGCATAGTTTTACGTAGATTTTTGTAACACTTGGCATCCTATATCCCACACAACACGAAGTCGTATTAAGTTGAATAAATTGAATCTCATATTAGTATATTTCGAATCGGAATCGCATTATGCATAGACAATGTACGAGCAATGTATATTCTTTGTTGCATATGATGCCGATTAAGAATGTAATACGATTTTCTTTATGCATACGTATAGATATACGAACAATGTACGGCTGATGTATATCGTAAGTCGTATATGATGCCGACTTAGAAAATATACGACTAAACATGTACATTTTGAACAATGTACGGTTAGCGCCTCCACTTTTGTCCGTATAGGCATTATTTTAGCATCATTTACGATTCAATCATATTGCATAGAAGTACGATTATTTCAAGTTGATATTCGATTTATATGCATATGTGTTGTGTGGGATATCATGTGCACAAATTCTAGACAACATATTTGGCAGGTTTCTGCAGGTGACAAGATATTTGGGTTATGAATTAACATCAAAATTTGAACTTAACCTATGTTTTATGGCCTAGAGTGACGTGTTACGTGTACTGAACCGTCTGTGAGGCATGAACAACCTTCCTTACCCTAACGTGTCCATCGCACAGTAGGCTTTGGCAGATTGGACGATAATAGCGAGTAAAAGAATTTAAAGGTTTGGCAAAACGATGAGAATTTGTTGGACGAGCCTCGACGACAATGATTGACGTGCATATGGTGTCTTTCTATCTGGTTCAATACTTTTTTTCGTCCTTCTTACTGCAGCCATATTGGATCCTCTCCAACAAAGTTGGTTTTAATTCCATTTTTCAGTCATTTGCAAAACCAGAACGTGTCCAGAGTTACGAACGTACTGTGTAGTGTGTACCATGCTATTAACGTATGAATTCTTCTCAGTAAAGGCAACCTTCTATCATTTCTAGTTTCAACGTTATCCAAATGATTTTTTTCCAGACGATTCTCTTATCTAGGTATTGTGAAAGACAAAAACGATGCAGCACTTCACACTTTCCTTCACGATACGGAAACGCTTTGGAACGACATCAAAAATTGAAATTGATTGATATGTGGGATGGACGCATGCAGAACAACGAATTTGACCTGGCCAAATGTTAGGTGACGGGATAAGGAATTAGATTTTACTGAGGCCGTAACGAAGCCAAAGCACTAGCCGAAGGCTGATTTTGTTCCTGAAGAAACAGACGTGCACTTTTCGAGCGGTTAAAAAAACTCGACAACGAGACGATAAGGATAAGGAGTTAAGATCCTTATCTGAGGTCGAAAGCCCTCTGGTCGGTGTTTAGAGTATAATTACGGCCATCTGTTGTGTAAGCCGTGTTAATTGATATGAAACCTTGGTCGAAGAACGAATGTTCGTTCCAGTGTAAGTACGAAACTTCAATCTATTTATTGTGACGACTTGACAGTTCGAACGGAAAAGGGGTTCCGTCTGTATCCGGGACTTGTTTTTCAATTAAATTTGATTATTTCGTTTAGTTTAGTTACCATTAAGGTAATCCACGACAGAGTAGTGAGTGATTGAATCACAATCCGACGAAGTTCGTCAACTTACTCACCACGACTAACGAAACCTTCGAGCTTTGACAATAAACTTGTTGTGAATAGTTTAATCTTCTAGCACTCTAATGTTTCGTTTTCTTACACTTCGAAAGTTAGTGAAACTTGGCGACACTTCCTCATTAAAACATGCTAGGGTGTTTGTATGTTCACAAACTACGCTAATCCTCACGTACTGCGTACGGTTGAAGACACATACCTTATTGTTTGTGTAAAGCATACTTATCGCACCGCCTCTCGAACGTGAACTAAGAAACCACCGCGGCTCTACACGAACTGGTGCATCGTTGCTTCCCACATATTCCTCACATGTTTGTGGAGAAAGCATTTCTCCCCAAAACGAGACAAGTTCAGTGCGCGCATGTAGCAAAGCATCACCAGAAAACGAGTACGACATTAGGTTTGAGGTTGGAATGCAGTAAAAACAATAGTTAACGATTGAAGTTGACTGTTGTACTCTCATTTCCACTCCGTCGATTGTACATTCAAGGAAATACTTTTGCGAGAGATTGGGGCATGAATAGTTTTCACATATTCTTTTCATGCAAGGTTTGAGTTTTCTTTCATATTATTTTAAGTTGTAACGAAATTTATTTGCAATAGGGTTTAGTTTTTCACTTGTTTATTTTATTGTTACTACAATAAGCACAACGATTTGAAGTTATATTTTGTGTATTTGTATATGATTTGCTTTTATTGCTTCTTGTTTCAAACGAATTTTTAACTTTTTCTGTTAACCTAAGGACAAATACTCAGTTTTCTCAAATGATCAAGAGTCTTGAGAAGTAAAATTTTAGTTTAAAAAAACTTTTTTTTCCATCATATTTCTTCATCAAACATCCGTATCTTTACTAATAAGGACAATGTATCACAGAATGAAATAAAGTTTAGAAACTCCACCATCAATTGAAGAGTTAATATTTCACTTCTTTGCTCGGATAACCATGACTGCTCACATTCCTTTTTTTTGCTTTAGCCGTGTAGCTCTTTCCACACAAAATTTCCGGATTTGACGTGTTTACTGTGTAGCGTTCCCAAAGGTGGTTTTAGGGATGATTTACCGAGCATTTTATTGAAATAGTTTCCCTAATTTTATGATGCTGTATGAGGCCCTTCCGCTTTTTTGCCGTAATTTCCTCCTGTATTGGTTGGTTAGGTTTGATGACATTTTCCGGATTATTACAACCCCGGAATGTGAGGGTCGCATGCCAAAGAATGCGTTCTACTGTTCGGCAGTTGGTCGATTGGTGGAGGAACTTTCGGCTGGTTTGTCTCTGGTTGATCCTAACTTGGAAAATGATTTGGGCTAGAAGGTACTACAAACCTTTTTTGTAAGGTACTTTTTTTGTGTACAATTTGCCTCACTTGACAGGGTTGTTGCGATGATTGGATGTTGGGTTTTATTTCTATGGCATTCCTCATTTTTGATGAACCGTTCGTTATTTTCCTTTCATAGTTGGAACTAAAATATGAACTTCCATGAATGTGAAAACCATCAAAGAACAGTTAGTTTAGTTTTCCATCAACAGTTAGTTAAGGCTAGAAGTTTACACACACGTTTTCATGCATGGTTTTACTTGAAAAGATGTTACTGTATGTATTCATGATTTTACTCTGCACGGTTCATTTATGCCTAATTTATTAAGTAATATGTGTAACATTATTATATATTTAACATTGATATATTTCTTATGTAAGTTCATGCGTATAAGCGTATAACGACAAAGTGAGCGTATTGGCGATAGTTTGGCTTAGCATGGATACAAAGGACAAAATATTCTAAGGAAGAATTATCCCCCTTTCTTTCCTGATAAAAAAAATATAAAAAGCATACATTATCATTTCTAACCATACCGGGAAGGCTTCACAATGAATAACAAAACTGTTATCTTTGGCAAGAATACGAGGCCGTGACTCTATCGATTTCTTCTGATGCTCATACATCCGAGAAAAATCATTCCACCTGTCCATCCATGATCTACCTTCTCATCATTACCTTTTTCATTTACATCAGCATCATTATAATCATGACCTTCAGTATAGTCATCAGTTTATATTTTCTGTACAGCACAACGCTCAACCCACACGATCATTGTTGTTCATTATCAATGCTTGTCATTATCTAGCTTGCCGCTAGCGACGTTCATGAGGTCGACGTTGGTGGGGTAATCGAGGCACCCTCAAGGCATGCTATTGTTTTAATGGACCGAAACACCTCCCCACCAAGTGATGGATCCATTTCTCTCCAAACGAAAAGGAAGTTCTTATGTCTTTCGTTGAGCATCTATCTGGCGTCTAGAGGTGGTGTTGGCAATCTACTTCCTATGCCCTCGTCACCCTGTGATATGCAAACAGAAAACGCTAACCAACAAAGAAAAAACTCGGAAAAGTGCCATCGGCTATCACCCTTCGTTTCTGTAGCACCCGACTTCGTCACGACCTGAGAAACTCGCTCTGGTTTGATGCTAAACGATGACGAAACAAAAACAGAATGCCTGAAGCAACCATGGGTGGATCTCAAGCGCGGGCAATGAAATTAATACCGAGTTGAGAAACAATAGAATGCCTGTGACACATTTTTGTTTTATGATCACTCCATAAAGATATCGCTCGCTTCAACAAGAGGTTCCGCCAATGTCAACCGAAGCCCGCACACAATAATCTTCTCATCCAACGCCTTCCATCCGGACGTCATACTGCTTAGCTGTCTCGCTTTTCTCCAATTAATGATTCGTGGTAGCATACGTTAGTCGTCGTTATGGTTTTAGCCATGGCGAAATCCATCTCTTCGAGGTTTATACCCGGCAGGTTAGGAAAGCGGAAACGTGTGCTTTCGCTCAAGTTCACTGCATGAAACACTGAAGACAGCTTGATAATGAAATAGTCAGAAGGTAATAAAACATTTATAAGCATTATAAATTGAATAACCGTGCGGCTCCCGATGAGGGCGCGAACGGCGAAACCACATGTGCCAGAACATTCGCACTGGTTTAGCAAAGTGAACGAAACAACCGAGCGAAGGCGACCTATTTAAGGCCTGAGGATTGTATTTCTCTTTGTAATTTATCGTCAAGCGAGCAAATGGCTTCTAGCGACTTTCAACAGAAAGTCCTTGCATGGTGGTATGTTTTTATAGAAGGATCAAATGAAATTGCATGCCTGTTTTATTTGAGAGTTCCTTTCTGCAGGAGAGCGAAAAATAGCTAACAACATGCCATTGTTTGTTTATCTACTTCCGTTGCAGAAGAACCAGCCTGCTTCATCATAATGTACTACGATGTGAGCGCTTTATGCTGGCTGGCTAATTGCATGAACGCCAGCTGCACTTTTCATGTTCCACATAGTGGCTTGAGGCTTTTAAGGGTTCGTCGTCTTGTTTCGCAGATTGTGCTACAATTAAGCAGACACTGTATAATTTTAATTGGATTTTAATCTAACCCCGGGTCTGAAAAAGATGAACTAGGGGTGGGCAATGGGTGAGAGGTCGTTAGATGTTGCATTCAATGTGCAATATAATACTATATGGTGTTAGTGAAACACGAAGTGGTATCATTTTATTAAATGGAATGTGCTACCATCATAACAATTCAAACTATGGTGATTTTTTTAAACAAACCGATCTCTTTTGCTCATAAAACGTTTGAAAAATACTAAGGAATAACACACATTGTATATAAAACTAACAACTACAGGTTCAATAAAATATGTTTTAATATTTTGATTTGATGTGTGTTGCTAACTAGTTTACAAATCAGCATTAAACCGAAAGCAATGCTGCTGGCAGATGAAGGCATCGTTTTGCATGTTTAATATATTCAGTAAAATCAGCCTCGAGCCAAATGAGCGCTTGCATTATCAAATAGGCTATTATCATACGTTTGAATTTCATAATCGACGTACAAATAATTGGCACCACGACTAGGAAAGCATTAGACAAAATGTACAAAAACAACAATAGATTTTGAAAAATTTGGTTAATGAATGTGCATTAAGTGACCAATGTATATTAGAATTAACTGATTCGTTAACAAGTTCGAACGAATGAAGCAATTGTGTTCTGTTGAATTTGCATATGCAACAGTAGTATAGCGTTCAAAATTATCATCAGGTAGTAAACAACGTGTGGAATATTAAGTGAGGGAATATCACAACAAACACACTAAAGCACTGGGTTGCATTTGCTGTAAACAACAATGGATTCCGCAAATGCAATGCATCGTTAATGACATACGGATGTGTGATATTTGGAAACATATTTCATTTATTTGTATTGCATACAATAGGTTAATTATGCAGAAAGAAAAAGTGTGCGATGAAATTGAACACAGTACACCGAGTCTGGAAATTTAATCTATTTACATTATCGGATGGGTGATTGAACATGATTGTAGAGCCGATTCGGCGGGATACGTTTATTTTTTCGAAACAAAATTCGAGGAAATGCTAAATAAATTCTTGTTCATCCATGTTGCGCAATTGTTGGATCAATCAAACTGTATCCATAGGTGTACAAATGGGATAAAAAAGGGAAATTTTCTTCATATTTTTTTCAAAAATCAAAAACGAAGGATCCCATTAAAATGCATATCTCTGATATGGAAACCAGCTCGGCCTGATTGATGCCTGACAACAATAATACACTGAATATTGATAGTGAAAGCTGTGATTTACATGTTCATTTATTCGGTATGTGTTTTTGAATTGTGTTACAAACATCGAGATCGAAAAATTTGTATTTGTGGATTTGTTTAAAAGGTGTAAAACTCATCTTACTAAAATGTAAATTATTAAATAGAACAACATTTTTCTATTACGCAAGAGATTGACAAAGGTAACCAAAACATGTCAAAAAACATTTTCTCTGCATGCAATGAATTTGTGATACACAAAGATATTTTCAAACAACGTGCTCTTTTGTGATGACCATCTTTATCTTTAAATTCAAATCTCATCCTCTTACGTCCAAAGCGCTTAGCAGTCAGTCAGTTTCCGCTACTTCACCGTGGAAAGGCATTTCAACCGATCAAACAAACAAGTGCATACTGCATCGATGCATGACCAATCCAAATGATCGTTTATCAGATAACGAGTGTAACGCAAACGACAAACCCGACGTCTGGCATGCTGTTAGTCCGGAATTTGGTTCGATAGAATCGATTTTAAAACGACGAAAATGCTCAGTTTGCTTCCCTTCGACCATCAACGTGCAGTAACTCGGCTGAATGTGTCATTAACATCGCATAAGTTCCCCTAACCTCCATGGCGGCCGTTACGCCCTGTGTGCTTGGTAGGAACCGCTCATCCTATCTGGAAAGGCTTAATTTGGTTTTGATTACTGTTATTGTTACTGTTATTGTTATTATAGCCAAGCCCACTATCTCGTTTGTATGCAAATTTCGTCGGCCATAAAATAATCATCAAATTATCATATTTATTATTAAAAGGAACTACTTCTCACGTCATCTTTCACTCTCTTCCACTCTCGCTCTCTCTCTTTCTTCTTCCTCAAAAGCACATCCGACTGGAAATCCCCATGAGCTGAGTCCCTCCGTCAACCAAAAGAAAACAGTACAACACTATCGAGTACAGAACCATAGGCCGACCGACAACTACGATACGAGAAAGTGAGAGTAGCCATTCCAACTCACTTCTCACACCTTTGTACTCTCCATTTCGTTGAGATAGACGAATTACTCGTCTAAATTCTCCACTTTGAAAAGACACCCAATGGAGGCGCCCAGTGGTGATGGAGGCGCCCGGTGGTAGATGGAGGTGCCAAGTACTGATGGAGGCGCCCAGTTAGTTTCAGCAACCGGTCCACAGAGGCGTACTGCATTGGCGTAAGGTGATAAAATTTAATTTTTATCATCACTCAAGCTAAGAGTA
Organism: Anopheles coustani; assembly: GCF_943734705.1. Classification (NCBI taxonomy): domain Eukaryota; kingdom Metazoa; phylum Arthropoda; class Insecta; order Diptera; family Culicidae; genus Anopheles; species Anopheles coustani. The sequence goes on along the minus strand of NC_071288.1, from coordinate 66,184,851 downwards.
TAACAAAAGCACCTATCTGAGCCCCTAATGAGGGAAGCGGTTTGCTGGTGGCCAAAGTGGAGTCGTTTCTGAGAAGGTACCGAGTAATACCGAACCGCTTTGCATTTCCTCACGGTCGTAAAGCCATCGTCACCCATTCACCAGTTCTCACCAAGCCTTGGCCCAACGTTGACGATGAAAATATTGCCCACTAAACGGCAAGCTCTTGGTGGGCTTACGCTAACCGGCTTTTCACGAGCCTCTTTCGAATGGAAGCCCAAATGTCATATTTCACGGGAAATGCCTGGCACGGTGATAAATATTTATTTTCATTACCATTCAAAGAATGCCGCCCCGGATCGTCGAAACCGTTCAGCATCGCAACGTTTGGTGGCCACTGGTTCCGAAAATTATCACCCCACTAGTTTGTTTAGCGGAAGCCCAGTGGAAATGGCAAATAGACAACCGTTTTAGCACAGCAAAAGGTGCGCTCAGTGCCAGGTTCTACCGAGCGGAACAAAGCGGAATGGATTAGGCCCTGGAATGCATGATAAATTTAAAATGTCATCAATAAAACAACGGTACGGAACTCATACTGTACAGAAATAGGCATCGGGGCTCCGAGCAAACGCACAACCATGACGAATGACGCTGAAAATGATATTATGGCGTTCTTTGGTGGAACGAAAGGCTGTGCAGAGGATTTTGATCCCGATATGTATAACATCAAATTTAGAAGCCTTTGTCTTTTATTGTTACATTTGGTTTAGTTATGGAATCTGTTGAATAACGTTTTCTATGATGTTGAATACCTTTAGAATACCCCCAAACTTTACATGGATTCATTTTAATTAGGCAACGGCTTCCAAAGTTGCAAAGACAAAACCTGTTTTAACGACAAACATCTCCCCACACGAGTGGAACGGGTGTTTACCTTTATGACACCACACTGCAGTTTACGAAATCAGAGCTCCACTACTTGAACCTAGGTTTCTACAATATCCATCGCAAAGGGTAACCGTCGCACAACAAACACATTTTGCTGTGTGTAAGGTTACACAACAGATTTTCCCAAGCCCTAATCGTAGTTTGCACTCAGACGTTTTATGCATCAAACCAGCCACCATATCGTTCATTCTAAAAGCCAAAGTGTAATCATGCTCTGCTTCGAACGACAGATGCATTAAAACACTTCGTTTGACTTTAGTGCCCTTTGTTCCATCACGTACCCAGAGCTTGATTCCCTTAACTTCTTGTGAAATTTGGACGAATGTGGATAATTTGTATGTCTCATCGACAGACGGTTCTTGGGTTGAAAGGTAATCTCGAGTGGCAATAGAAAAGAAAAGTCTGTAAGATTTTAAAGTTAAAAGACACCTTCAGTGAGCTTTTAACCCAAAATACTTGGTATATGAAGACAAAAACATGAAAAATTGTAAACTTGCATACATAATAACAGAAAAAATGTTTACGGTTTAAAATAATTTACTTGGGGCATGTCCAGCCCAGATAATATATATTAATATATTGATATTTATGTATGAGATGGTATTATAGTTTAGGTAGCCATTGACATCTTGTAATTGTATCGACTCATGGAGATAATTTTGAATTAAATAAAAAATTAATTTTATGCCTTATCAAACTTTTTATCAAAATAGATCTGATTGAATATAGTTATTGTGAAATAATTCATTTTAAACTATTAAGTTATTTCAAATAGTTTTCGTATAGTTCTTTTCTTGACAGCTTATTTCATATGGGAGTAATAAACAAATTTTTTTTTTGCAGATCACTATCGTTGTAAACGAATCCACTTCTATCGGTGTAACTATTCGTTTTTACTTTTGTTACTCTAAACGACCAGACCGTAAACGATTACCTTGCACTTCTGATTGTCTATTACCGAGATGGTTCGCAAAAAACGAATCCAAAGTAGCTTGATCATTTCACTCCGTTTCAAAGCGAGTAAAATTCTGGACTCGGATGCCGTGTTCGGTCGAGTGAGCTTTCATCATTTCCGGGCATTGTTTCCTGCAACCATTTAGGTTCAATTTCCGCTTCCGTCATTCCACTACCCGGTAGGTGATTGCAGTTTTAGTGAGAGGCGAAATCGTCGGTCGTCCTTGTGGTGTCCAAAAAGGCACCATTACGCTGTTGCTCTTGGTTATGTTTTCGACTCGAACTCTATTGGTATTGGGGCGCCCATTCGTTGTGTTCCGCTTTTTCCTTGTGTTCTACATTTTTTCGTTCGTTCAGTTTAATTATACACATCCTTTTCGATGTGCAATCGATTCTGTAATACCAAGCGGAGACCATGTGGTTCTCTCTGAGTAGCCCAATTACTTGCTTACGGTTCGTCTTCTTTACAATTCGTTTACCGTAGAAATAGTTTTACGGATAACTTATTTAACGTGTCCGAGAACGTTACCGCACGACAACGGTTGTTAATGAACATTTAGAGCGTAATCTACTTCTGCATCGTGCGATGTTATCGAAGAAACGAAACGATGGAAGTATTTATAAATTGTGGAAAGTGTGGGAAGTGTCGAATTCATTAGGCAAACAACATTTTGATAGCTAGATGAATTTTTTTAAATTTTTAAAAGTTTTTATGCATTCACCTTCCCGGATGTCGCAAAATATGAATCGGACAGCGATAAACGATAGAAGATCAGTAATGAAAGAGTGTGCTAGCAATACCCGCATTTTTCGCTCCCAGATTATGACTGTGCGTTGGCGATCCCGTTCTGGCCCACTTGAACTGATAGTGTGCTGGTCTCCTTTAGCAGCTCTCCCGGGAGAGCGCTGTGTGACATTGAGAGATCGCATGTTGCGTTCTCTCGCAGCAGTGCTGTAGAACGAGAGTACTTCTTCAGTACTCATAGCAAACGTTACAGCGTTTTACATCTCACCTAGCAACTGCGGCAGTGTATGTAGAACATCAAGAATGATAGCCTACTGTAGAGTATTTGATGTTGAATCGCAAAACCCATAAGTGGCAACAGAAACGGGTTAGTAGAAAAGTCATCACTTTCTAGGATCTACCAGAATGAAAGTTGTCTCATGGATGTTTGAAGTAGAGACGACCAGTTGAAAGGTACAGGATAAGGTAGGCTATGATCGCTTTTTCGCATCAGAAAATTAGCGCGAATCACAACAATCCTCGCAAAAGTATGTTTTCGACCGGAAAGCGATTTTCCCCTACTTTTACCTGCACCCCTCGACTGGTCGTGCCTACTTCGAACATCCACGCGACAACTTTCATTCTGGAAGATCCTAGAAAGTGATGGATATTCTACTTACCGGTTTGTGTTGCCACTTGTGGGTTTTGCTATTCTACATCAAATACTCTACAGTAGGCTATCATTCTTGATGTTCTACATACACTGCCCCAGTTGCTACGTGAGATGTAAAACGCTGTAAAACAGAATGCAGTCCTACTCTTACTCCTTGATAATTGGTACTAGGACATCGCGATCCTGTTCACAGCAAAGCAAAACGAGTTGCGCCACATCCTGCAGTAACAGGCAGTGGATTTCTACTCCTTCCTTAAGTTTGATAATGAATTATAACACTCCGACTCAACTAACTTAATGACAATTTTCATATAAAAGAATCATTCCTGTTTTCTCTGTTCATGTAATAGGTAAAAGTATAAAATAAATTAAATGAAAAAATAAATTTCAAAACAAAAGTTTTTCCCTAAACGTACTAAAAAATAAAAAATAATGTATGTGAAATGACATATGTATCTATGTATCAGTTTTTCGTTTTTGTCATTATTCGCATAGCATCGTAGATGGCGATCGAACTGAGAGCAATCTCGATGTAATGCGAATAACGATAAAGACGAAAAACTGATACATAAATGCATATGTCATTTAACATACATTATTTTTTATTTTTTAGTACGTTTAGGGAAAAACTTTTGTTTTGAAATTTATTTTTTCATTTAATTTATATTCCAATTTTATGCGTGTATACTCTTGCTCAGAGCCTTAAATCTGCCAGTTATTCAGTAAGTTTCTAGAAATTTGATTACGCATTGAAGAAGTTCATAAATCATTCGTCGAATGTATTGGCATAACATGTATTTCATAGTGATGATTGTGAGATTATGTTAGATATATTTAAAAGAGTATTTGATAGACTACTCATTTCATTACTCGAGAGAGAATCAACCAGATCCTGGAAATGATAACTTGTGTAAATATTTCTTTACTGCTTGGTGACATTTGGAACATTTCCTGATAGTAATAAATAAATCTAAAATTGTATCAAAACACGTTAAACAAAATGATCATTTTATTTCAAAACCGACAATTGTTTAAAAACATTTTGCGGCCATTCTATGATGAAACATAAAATAACTTAGGAGTCATTTGTTTGTAAGAATCAAAATTAGGACATATACTGTTGGGATTAATTCTACTTCAGCCAATATTGCACAGCCTATCGGTCTCAGCATAGAACACATTTTGTGGTGATGAGGGTCTTGTCCAGTTTAGAGAATGGTCGTAGTGTCAATCCGTCAATCAATTAACGAGCGAAATTAAGTTTATCCAATCCTCTCTACATTGTTCCTCCACATATTTATCAGAGCTCTGCACAGCTGGACCGAACCTTTAGCAATCGATGGGGCGAAGATTGTGACCATTTTTCCGGAACGTGCCGAACGGATGGACGTGATGATTTATACTACCCTCCATCGTGCAGATTGCTCTGGAGAAATGCTTCGTTACGCCCATCGACTTCCTGCTGAGGCAATGGTTCATTAAACCCCTCTTCAAAAATGGTCCTAACGGTACCATGACGTTCCGAGATAGCCTAAGCCGCTGCGTCCTCCATTGAACACGACCACAACGATCGGAAAGGACTAGTAGATGCTCACTCAAGACGCTGGTGTGTTAATTAACAGCAGCGTCAGTGTCATAAAATTTTCAATTAAACCAACACAAAGCGGGAATTGTAAAAATAATCATAGACTTTTATGCTCCACCGGGAATCGGGTTGGGCTGGCGACGGTCCAGGATGAAACCCGACGCCGATCCTTCCGATCTTGGACGTTGCGAAGCTTTGGCAGGCTGTGGATGGGATTAGGCGACCCTTGACACCGGTGGTGCTATGTTTTGTCACTTATTGCCACCATCACCTCCCCCAGGGAATGGGGTGATAAAGGACAGAGAAAGTCAAGACATGTGCGACTTGCGGAGCGGCGCAGAAAAGTTTTTGGGATAGTCGTATGTAGGTTGGAAGTTTTCGTAAATTGCTTCTAAAAGAAAAATAACATTTGCGAATATCTTTGAAGACGCTTGTTATCTTATTTGGTTGAATTGGGAGTCATAAATCGAAAATTTTATTAAAACCACCTTTTTTTACATTGCCTGGCATGCTGACAGTCCGTTTCCATATGTGAAAAAGGCATTGCGCATGTTTCGATGACAGTTTGAATATATCATCGAAGAAAGTTTAGGGCGAAAAAAGGAAGATTTGGATTTGTCAAAATTAAAATTAATTTTTGCATCTTTTTGTTTTGTTAGCAGAAAAGTTACCGACATCAGCCATTGCATATGATGTTATAAAGAATGGTTTATAATAAATTGTCACAACGTTAGGGGAGGTTTTCCTTTTCTCTTTAAATCTTACACTGTTAACAATTGATAACTTATTTGTTATTAGTCTTACCAATTCGTGAATTGTAAAAGCCATGTTTTCCTTTTGGCTCCTCATCTTTTTCTGTTTTCCGGTTCATATTGAAGGAACATACTGAATTTTTCACCATAACGAACGCATTACAAAATATTTGCTTGTTAATTTTACTTTTTACTTTTCAAAAACAGCAACTTACTTATTTGAATTTGCTTCAAATGTAAACAGGATAATTTGATCTTGATTTCTTTGTTTAACATCAAATGCTTAAGAACGATGTTCCAAAACTCCAGAGCGGATTACATTAGATCGTGTTCTTATAGAAGTGGTGAACTAACTGTTTGTTTTGGACAGTCGTGAAACCCTTTTCCACCATTCTCACATGGGACTTAAGGCTCCCAAAATGGTTCTCAATTTGTCGTCCAATTTCCCTCGTGGTGTTAAATAATCGAAATTTATTTCTATCATATCTGTCAACCCCGAAAGATTTATGAATTTATTCCAAATGGGTCTAACACCATAAAACCGCCTCCTTTTGTGAACGTGAGGCAAAGAACACAATTTAAATTCATTTAACAAAAAAAAAAAAACGTTTCGTCAGTGATGTTTACGGTTTTCTTTTTCGAAAATTCTCTACCAATACAATTTACGATACATTTTTTTGTCTCACTAATGTGCTTCAGTGTGTGCATTTTACGGTTGGGCGGGTATTATGTGGGAACTCTTCTTCACCGTTCAATTCGCGACTTTACCTCGGTGCGCTCGGGAAACAAAATTGTTCCAATCCCTTAATCCGATTTGTACGCGACGAACCATTTTCCCGGGACCAAGCAATGAACGCGGGTAATTGTCAGGCTAGCCGGGAAGTGACTAATTCCGCGCACAACCGATGCCAGATGAGCCTTAAATGTGGCCTCTACCAACTGACCACACTGACATGGTTGAGCGTGGTGAAGTTCATGACAGTGGAGCGCTTCCAAAGGGTTTGTCAACGTAATTTGAATGACTTTTACAGCACATTTTAGCCAAAATAATTCAAGTTATCGTCTTTTTCATCAATGAAACAATATTTTCTGTTACTTACCGTATTCTTCATTAAATAAGGGTATCTTAAAAATAGTACTATCGTATTAAAACCGATTTGACAAACGCTTGTCTATTTGTATTCAACTGAGAAACAAATGATCACGAAAAAGGTTTCCACTTGACGGTAAAACTTGACCACATACGATTTTGCTGTTCTGGTGCAACATTCAAATTATACCCAGAGGTTCCCTCGCTTGACACCAACTGCAGCCTGGCAGCACCGACCGTTGAGGTTCATTGGTTGGATAATCTGATAGAGAAATTCGTCACCATAAAACCCATGCTGTCGTATGCTGTAGAGGGAAGCGAATGAAGGCATGTTGTACAACATCCTATTGGACAGGTGTACCGTCCGTTCTTCCGGTGCATTCGACTCGTCTACCGGCGATTGACACTGGCCACATCGGGTTCCGCTTCCGGAACACGGATGAAATTTTCATTTGAACAATTGTTCAAACATCAGCACAAATCAAATCAATTAAAGGCCAATTATTAGCACACGGCACGCTCGGGGGATCCGGAAAACATGTCGTCATCTTGCCGGAAACACCTGTCCACCCTCTGGCATGGGTCACTTCGTTCCACCCTTTCGTTGCACCCTTTTTCCGCCAGCCAAAACCCTTGCGGTCATGCGTAACGTTCGTGGTTCGCTGGGAAATCATATAATTTTTCGTGTCAGTGCGACGCTGTAGTGAAGGGTATGGGTCCATTTTTCACCGGTAACGGGCGGTCAGGCCAGCATTCCATGCTTTTCGAGGGTTCATGGCGATGGAGAAAATGACGGTATAATTCATGAGTTTTCGATCTGATCTTTTTCGTTTGTTTGCGAGTCTGTGCGGAGGTAGACAGTTCGACACTGATTGAGGGGATTGCGGGTACCAACTGCCTGTACGTAAGTAGGCGCTGTTTGAGGTGCCATTCCATACGTGCCACGGTTATTTGAGGTGTTTGTGTGTGTATCGTCCGCCGAAGTCCTTTATTTTCCATTTCTCATACCAAACATTCCAAACAAACTGGATTGAAAACTGCTCGGATGATGCTGGTCCAACACCCTCACACTTGACCACTTCACATACTCGAATAGAAACAATGGGAATTGATTGAATTTTCCCGTTCGGAACATCGATGAAGACAGCATACGACGCCATTTTCCGTTGAACCCACCGCGATTCGATTTTATGCCGGAATGACCACAAGGAATGAAAGAAAGATATACCATTTGGCATCATGCGTATATAATTGAGTACACCCTTATGTGTTGCGTACTAAATGAACGCCCGAAAGAAAAACTGATGAGAATAACGGAAACGGAAATATAAATCCTAACGGAAATCGAACATATTTTAAATTTACCCCCATGAGACAAATAGCGGTGATTAAAATGTTCTCCTGAACTTCCGAACATTAGATTTAAAAAAATGGTTGGATCGAAGAAAATAAATCCGAACTAAAATACGAAAGTATGAAAATAATATCTTGACATCAATAATAATCAAATTTAGTTTCACAGAATCTTGCTCTTGTAATCTACTCCGTAAAGTAATGATATTGGTCTGATCTATATTAACGAGTCTGATCTACAATTCGCTAAATGCTTATGGTGAAGCTCCAGATAAAAATCAAATAAAGAATGATTGAATCATGATGCAGAAAACTTATCCATATTCAACTAAAAATTCAAAGCGCGCTAGATCAAAAAGAAAGTAGAACAAAACGGATTGACGCCCTCGTCCCAAGAGTCGATACGCGATTGATGGCGGGTGTGAATGATTGTTTTTTCGTTTGAAATATTGACGCTAGATCTCATGAATTTTAAATGCTCCTCACCTGGGCTAATAGTCGAAACCCTATCCAGATTTTCCTCTAGCAAGCATAGGTATTGAATCTCATATTCTAATCGGTACCCTCGATTCGTTTCAGAACGGAATGTTGCTTGATTTTCGTATCAATGATTCATGGAGTGGGTGAAAATCGAGCTTTTTTTTCGGCAAAATTCAAATCCGATTTAAAATCACCGCCATTTTTCCGTACCCAACGAGGACGCAACGATTTCGGAAAATGTTTTTCCCTTCCGATTCTATTATGTTTATTTTATATGACCTACCATTTGGCGCTGGCTTGAAGATGTGCCACATTTGGTGGCATTTTCCGTTTCAACTCTTTGGGTTTTTTTTATTGCGTATCATGCAACAGAAATGCGCAGTTTCCGGGTTCTTGCCGCCTCACGCTTTTTATGAGCTTCAGCTGATTTTCCAGGGTGGCGTTTTGTCAAGCATCAACGGAAGTTTGATGCTGCTTCATGCTCGTTGCAGTGGTGGCATAAATATTTATGAACAGCTATTTATTCCATTCGTCCAGAGTCGCGAAGTTATTGACTTTTAGAGTACTCTACGCAAGGCAAGACACATGATTGCATAATTTGGCGCTTACGTTGGTTTTTTACCCAAATCGTTCCATGTTTGGTAGGGGACTATTGAATTGTACGGGACTATATATGAGATGCTAATAATGCGAGCGTTTTAAGATCCAAGAATTTTAGATTCGATTTTTCTCATATAGCTCAACTAAAGCTCAACTGAGTTGAGCCTACACAACGTTCACATACTTAGAACAGTAAAATTTACAGAATCATTGCCATTCTGTGTGAAAAAGGAAATGTCGTTGGAAAACGAAGGCGTAAATCGGCATAAACGTAATGAAATGGCCATAAACATCAATCAAACGATTTCACTCGCCACAAAAAAAAAAGTCAAAATTCTTCCAACGTGCTGCAAACCATGATATTCGAGGAAACGTTATGAAATACCTTCTCGTTGCGCCCTTATAGCATTCGTTCATCACAACGATTTCCGAGGTACTTGGAGAGTTGATGAGTTTTTTATTTGATGCAATTTAAACTCGCAATTCAAAAGCACAGAGATCAATCAGTTAAGTGTATTTCAATTCTGTTGAAGGTTTTAAGAAGGTGAAATAGATGGATTTGATGAACTTACCAGGATATGAAAATAATAAAATGAACATCATGAAAATAAAACTAAGATTTTGCATAAATTTCAAACTGTTGTTATACAGAAACTTCCACTTAAATAAAAAGCATGAAATTGTGTAACGCCATATTGTAGAAAGGATATTGATTATGCACTCAATGTCCAAACTGTTGGTTGTGTTTCCCAGCACAATATTATGATAACGTTCAAACAATATTGCGTGAGTACAAAAACGAAATATTCATAACTTGCAATATTTGCAATGGAAGGAAATAAATCAACAAATGAACAGTGTACCACATACATTTTATCGCTGACAAAAGGAATCTGAAAGCTATTTCCCTTTCAGGGAATAGGTTCATGAATAACTTAACATGTTGTAATTGACAAAATATGATTCCACGAAAGTCTACGGAATGCCTAATTGACCGATATGTTTTGCAGAATTTCGAACACTTTACACACGAAATGGTGAGAGTTCTTTACGAGTGATATTTCTATCAAAACTTTTTCGTGTCAATTCTAGGACCAAATGGTTCAACAAATATAAAATTAAAACAAAAACAGAAATGCAACCATTCAAACCGCGTAAAGTGCGAGGGTGGGGAACGGAGGTGCAATTGAAGTAAAACCTCCTCATTTCACTTCCATTACGTTCGTTGTATGGTGGCTTCATTTTCCCAATGAAATATTTACAGATTTTGATTGCATTTTAAGAGGATAAAACTATTTTTGTTCGAAAGCGATGCACTTTTGAGTTTGAAAGGTTGGAATACGTTCCTCACATAACTGAAATTGATAAGATATTTTGTTTTATTTTCAATTTTTAGTAAAAGTACTACTACATACACACTCATACTACAGTGCGATCGGCAGCTCACTCAAGTGAGTGGCTTTTCACATTGGATTCGATAATTTATTTTAAGCTAAAGTGAAGTAAACCAACGTCTTACGAATGAAAGTTTCCAGGAAACACATTAAAAAAATGTATCCTAAGGGCGAACTTACATAGCATGATGTTTTCTGAAGCAATCAAAGGTAATGCACCCACTCAGCAGTTCCCTGACTCGATTTAGCGATTCGTATGGACCGGTGCACCGGTGAAAGAAACGTGGTTTTGCAGAAAAGAAGATCATCCTGGCAGACCCGGCAGAGCTAAAAACAGAAACCTTTTGGAAAGAAGTCAGCCGAGAGCAAACTAACTGAAGCCAAACAATTTTGTCAAATACCTTCACCCTTTCCACATGTACAGTGCCGAAGGTCAGCAAATAACATAACGATGTAGCCATGACTGAAAGGGCTTGGCAACGGAGCGGAACGGTTGTAGGTGTTTGTGCCGAAACCATAGGACGAAGCGAAATTGCTTCCGGCAGTTTGATGTTCACACGTGCCCGGGAAGAGGAAGCTACTCAACACCTTCCACGCCGGTGATGGTCTTGTCCAATTTATCTTATTTTGACTTCTGGCAACTTGGAAGTCTGTTGTCCATCACGGTTGGGAAAGTTTTTCGCCATGTTTTGCAGGCTGTTTTTAGCTCGAACCTTGCCCACCATACGGTTACTTCGGAGAACGAAAGAAAGGAAATGGTGAAAAACAGTATTGTTCCTGTTCCAAGAGAACTTTCATCAGTCAACGAGTTTGGTGGTCCTTTCATAAAAAAAGTGAAGCGTATAAAGAAAGGACTGAGGCTAGCAAGAAAACTTTTCTCATCTTGCACGAACGAAGTAACGAGACTTTTTTGGGTCACTGCCAATCGTTTGTTGCAACGTGTCGAAGTGAGTCAAATGTCACTAGCGACTCTCAGTTTTATTTTTGAATTTCCTTTCAAGTTTTCTCAGAAGAATCTTCAATAACATTTTAGTTATAAACAAGCAAAATATTTAAAAAAAACTGTTTGTTTACCTTTTTAGTGACGTCTGTCAGATTCTCCATGAAGTTCCATTTTTATAAAGATTATCTGGTTCAAAATCAAGAGCTTTCAAGCACATAAAATAATGCCATTAGTTCCTAAACGTTTTAAGCCATTTCATAATTGTAGATAGAACCAATTTGGCAGACATCAAATAACATTATAGTTATAAACGCATCAAGATAGAGATATCTCAAAGTATTACCAGTGCCGTTTGAGTTTCAACAGATCAATTGTTTAAAGAAAACATTGCATGATTGGTATTTGCATACTTTTATATGAAAATGGACGGAACCCAATCTGAAGCAATCTTCACAGTGTTACTATTTGCTCTGCAGTGTCACCCAAAACAATGATTCATAAATGCAAAATTGGATAATGGAAACAGGAGAAAGGATCAATTCACTGTAAACAAACATAAACTTCCCCATCGTTGGAAATGTGCGCTGTGGTAACACATCGTAGGTGGACACATTGTTTTTGTACTGACTCGCACGGGAAAGAAATCACGCTGGAAATGCTGGGCAAAAAACAGGGCTTTGAAATATCACCGAACGTGGAAAAACAAGCGTCACCCTGGGGACCATGGTATTTATTTTTATTATTTTTTCCCCCATCCACAGCTCGACTGGGACTTTCTGATTCAATGGGCGAGAGACCGGTGCCTTTCCCATTTGCATGGATGAAATTTTTCATTTGCTACGCTCGCTTTTTTGTTCTCCTCCACGATACTGTTTTTTTTTTCGCTTGAGTTTAACGCTCCGCTGTTTACCCGGTCTCGATGAGTTCGAAGAAGAGCTCGGTTGGAACCGAGAATTGATTGGTATCGGTATTTTGTCCATTTGACTCCCGGATGATTGACGTGACGTGATTTATTATTGAAAATGACAGATTTTCCAGCCGTTCCGGTTACCGGTCGCTGCAGACACCGATGAGAAATAGTGGAGACTGTTCGTGTACCGTTACCGTCTGGGATGCATCCGACCGAGGAAGGACACGCAACGATGTATAATGAAAAATTGGAGAGCGCAAGAAAAATGATCTCATATTAATCATGGTTCGCAGGCAAACATGTTGTGCCATAGTGAGGATTTAGCCAATCGAAGAATTTCTTTGGCAAGTTAAATTCGTTTTTAAATGTTATTGGTGATCCTATCTCTATTTAATTAAAGTAAATAAAATCCACTACAGAAAAAACAAAAAAGAATAACCAAAGACAAACCTGTATGTACTCTAACTTGTAAATGTAATCTTAAAAGGAATCTTTTAAGTTCAAACACCACACTTTTTTAAACAACAAGCTAGCAAGTACGGCTGTTTCTAAAACCCGTTTAAGAGATGCAAATGAAATGGAACATTTTTTCGATCAGGTTTAAGGCTGCATATGGTTTAATTTGCATTCGATTTCCTCGAACATAGTTAGGGTAGGGTAAAAGAAACCGGTAGCTGAAATGGTGGCCAAGGAATAAGAACAACGAAAGGTTTACAACTGAAAAAGTGCCAGAGGGATGAATTAAAATAATCCTACAAAACAAATTGAAGCCTATTTGCCTTTTGGGGTTGCACTTTGTAGCCTGATGGAAATGTGGTCTATTCAAAGCTTGAACCAGGGCTTCCTCGTAGTCAACTTTCATGTCATATTCATTTTGTTTGTGTGTGGAAGGAGAAAGTACCGTAGCGCATCCTTTGAACGAGGCAATTCTTCTGGAATCGATATATCGTGTACAATTAAATTCTTCCAGCAACCATCATCGTTCGAACGTTCCATTGGGAGGGGCCATTTTTCTCACCCGAGTGCCCTCCAACCGAAGGTAGACACCATTTACGAAGATCGTTGCAAATCTCGGCTCACAAACCGAACGTACTTCAATGGCTTTCAAACACACAAACACCAGTTCCTGTTGGCTAATCGAGTACACACCTTCGGCAAGGATTTCATTACGCACACTGCGGCGATAACGAACCTAACACGGCATGCGTTTGCTGAAACACAGGACTTCCGGGGCACAAATCACCCACCACCCACCGGAGCCATCGGGAGATATGATAGCATTCGAAATTGGCTGTGCATAATTTATCACCATGAAAGGAAAATAAACCGAACCACATGAACCGCCGGTGGAGTCACCGGTTGTGAGGTGGCTTCCCTAACCTCAAACAGAAGGAAATGGGGATCGTACGTTCGAACGTACGTTGCCACCGATTCCCATTTGTGCCCATTTGTGCCTCTCGGTTTGATTATTCATCGTGCTAGTTTAAACTGTGTAGCCAATTGCATTGCGGGTGGCAAAACTGTGGAACCATTCCTTTGGTTTAGCTCCACTAGACGAGTTGTGTAACCAGAATCCTGCGTTCACCTGGCAATAAGAGACAAAGGGAGGTTAGTAGGCAATGGCGTTATTTTTAAGGCCAGGTTTCCTTTTCTATACGATTCCCTCTTCGTATACGATTAACCACATCAAGTGTACGCAAGCGGAGCACAACGCACCAAACGTTCCAATTGGTGCTGGGTAATTTGTTCGTGTGTTACACAAGGGTGAATCTGATTCCTGTATCTTCCATAAACCGTGGGCTAAACCATATCAGCAAATCCTCGCTCAATGTATGAACGATCGTTTCGAACGGGATATGTTCTGTTTCAAATGCAATTGTGCATAAAATAACCCGACAAAAACGTTGGTTTCTTGAAAGTGTTGGAAAAAGAAACCGAACGGAAGTGGAAAGTATCGAAAAAGGGAAGAGCAGCGAGTGGAAAGTGGCAGATGTTAGAGCTTCTAAGTGGATGCTGTTATGCAGAACCAGAAAAAGCTTTCGTCGAGAGTTGTTAATTGTTGTAACGCGTATCACGACCATTTATTTTCTAAGGGTATTGTATTTTTCCTTTTTGTATTTGCTGAAGCTTGAAGTTGAATGTTATAGTTTCAGCACTCTTCAGCTTACTTAACAGTCGAGCCTTCACTAAAAGGATAATGGTTAATTGAATCATGTCCAGCATTCATTTAACTTATATTTCTCAACGAAATGTAAACCGTCCAGTTCAACATGAATCGGGCACGCCACACACACCGCGGTTGCCGCAGCATCTCAAGCTCTACCGCTCCAGAGCTTTTTAAACCGCGTCAAGTATTCAACCCAGAAATGGTGGGTTTTTCGTTTTGTATGGGAATGACAACGCAGCGCGTTGTCAAAAAATTTGGATCGAGCACTTTTTTGAACGCCACAAATGCCTTCAATTTCAAAAAAAGGGACGTTACAATTATTGATATGAAGTTAATTATTCAATAAACGATACCATGTTATTGTTTATTGTTCGTGTTAATATGGTTTTCATTATTCGCGATATTTTTAGTTGTTTATTATTCCAAAATTCCATGTGAATAATAAATGTTTCTTATTTTTATTTTACTTTCCCGTGTTGACAATGGTGAAAAGGATGGAAGGAATACTTCTAGAAACTATTTAACTCCCTCGATGTGTTTTCTTGTTTGGGGGTACTTTAACATCCGCGCTGGGTGCCGGTTCCTCCCGCCTTTCCCATTCCATGTCTCTCACCGCAGAGACCGCTTTCTCTCCTCAAGGCTTCTGTAAACTTTTCACCATGCACTGTCCAAGCGTTTTCGTTGGCCAGGCTCAGTCGGTGGCCCCTGGCCCTACGGGCCTTGCTCATACCCCCTGTGACATCCACACTTGCAACCTGATGGAGATCAGCGAGGGTGTTTGGTGTGGTGCCTAATAACGGGCACTTGCTGTATGCTGACGATGTAAAATTATTCCTTCCCATATCCTCTCCTTCCGACTTTATACTCCTTCAAGAATCCCTCAACCGCTTTGCACATTTAATTGTTGTGTTATATCCTTCAGTCGATCCGCTGGGGTGACCCACGACTACTATATTGGTAGGGTAGCTTTGTCGCGGGTGTCGGCTATCAAGGACCTTGGGGTGTGGCTGGATGTCACCTTGTCCTTCTGCTGGCAGGCTTATATCTCGCCTAGCGTCGGAGGTGCGGGACCCGCGCTGCTTGCTGGCGCTTTACTGTTGTTGGGTCAGACGGATGCTCGCGTATGCTTCCGTGGTATGGACCCTAACAGGTGTCATTGCCGTGGGACGGTTAGAAGGGGTGCAGAGACGCTTCACGCGTCTGGCGGTGAGGCGTCTTCTCGGCAGCAATGCCTCCTCCCTCCCGCCTTACGAGTCGCGGTGTCAATTGTTGAGGCTATCCTCGATTCAGACTCGCCACCGGAACACTCAAGCTACTTTCATCGCCCAACTTCTCCTGCACTCCACTGACGCTCCAGAACTCCTGTCCCATATTCCTCTCTATGTCCCTTCCTATATCCTTCTGGAAAGGTCACCTTTCCTTATTCCCACCAGCCGTACACATTTCTCCCAGAATGATCCATTTTGTCTGCGCCATGTATTCCTTCAATAGCTCTAGCCACTTGTTTGACTACAACGTCTCCATCCCTTCCTTTCGTTCACGTCTTACCAATATAATAAAACCATTATCAGTAAACGTTGTAGAATGTCTTCATAGAATGGAAAATATAGCGTCGCATACATAAGTGTAAATTTATAACGACCTAATACAGTTTCCCTATCATTGAAACGAGAATATTAGAACACTCGTTTAGTTGTCCGTTATAGTTAACGTTGAATATTTGAATTGTTTTGAAAAGACAAATCAGAGCTTGCGGTAGAACGGGACATCTTTGAGATAGAGCGAGAGGCTTCGCGGCTACGCAAAACGCGCTAGGATCAAGCAAATCGAGTAGTTTCTGCGTTGTCAAATTTGACAACGCGCTGCGGAACGCGGTCTGTGTGGCAGCGGCAAATAAGAAGTATTATCTTATGCTTTTAAACAGTTTCAGTGTTTTCCCACATCACAAGAAAGCTAACCTATAAAAACCTTACCTCATATAAGGCTGTTTGGATGAAACATTGGTTACCATTGCGGTTATCAAGATCTCTAACGTATGCCTCATGGAAAAATTCACCCTTCCGATGCTGGAAATCTTTACAGAAAATTAACCATTGCCTTGTCTTGATCAACATGAGATCCGACAAGATTCACGATTTCTCCATAATAAGGAAATGTTACAAACAGGTGGTTTTAACGCTTTTCCATCGTGTCTGAATAGGTTATGTTTATTCCTCGAGATGGTGTTAGGTAATATCCTCTCTAACACCTAAATCATATTGGCTACAAATCCAATGGAGAAGATTCTAACGAAGTTTTTTACAACTGCGCGAAGAGGATAGGTGTCCTCGATTTACGACTCAAGATAGGAAGCCATTTACATCGGTGTTTACGGCAAGAAAATCCACTGCAGGCAAATTGTTTAAAGAAGCTGATGTTATGATAATGCAAAACATGTATTTCAGCTTTTTTTTGTATCAATCTTTTTGCTTGGGGAGAAATCTTATAACGTGGCATTATTTTGTCGTATGTTTTGTTTGTGGTGATACCTCTCGCCATTTCTCGAAAACTTGGAATCGAATTTTAAAGCACCGATCGAAAATGTAGAATTTGAGTAATAAATTGTACTGAAAAGTTACGTAATGACAATTTACAAGTATCAGCATAAAAATACGGTTACAATTGTTCATATTCTGATAATGATATTCAAACTGTTGTAAAGTAGCATGAACAAAGTTTGGCCCTATTTTTGAACGGATTTAAAGGCTACTTTCAAGCTCAAATCGTCTTCTAAATCACTAGCGAGAATGATGGGGTTGATCACGTTGGCAATGATGGGAAATCATCTCCTGCTAAACGATTCCGTGCTATGACGTAAAGCATAACGAGGGCGTTCAGATTGCAGCTGCAAGCTTCGCCAGTCATATTCGGATCAGACACTTACTGAAGGTGTTCTTTCCAATCCAGAAAACAGCACCACTAACGAGAAGTGTTTCAAAGAACTGGAAAGACGATGCTCTCGAAGGTGCACTGCATCTTACGCCTGGATGGAGGTGCTTTCTGAGGATAGAAAATCGTTCAGACGTTTGCACCATCACCATATTTCGTTTTCGTTATATATTTTTCCGATGCTTCTTAGCGGAACTTTTCTTGGTCCATCTGAATAAGTTTGTGGCAAAGGACGGCTTTATGCATCCCCTGCGCAAACACTTCAGTAATGCTTGCCTTCGCTGTTATTCGTGAGCGTTTTTCGTTGCTGTGCTAGCTCAAACACCCGTTTTACATAGGAAATAGTTGAAGGTCTCTTAAGGAGCAGGTTGAAGTTGGACGGATAAACCAATAAGAGGAAAATAAACGTTGGACGAAAAGTGTTGAAAGGGTGAAACTGCCGAAATACTGACCTCATTCATTTTTTTATTTCTGTTTAAAGATGTTACCAAGGTTCTTGTAGCACCATTTAGCCATCATAAAGTATTATGGCCTTGATCTTGGCAGTCATACTTTTGTTTGCATCAGTTTGTCACTTTTGCAAGCAGCTAGACAAACCTACAATCTCCTTGTTGCTAAAACTAAGTCAATGAATTAAAATATTTGTTCTCTGGTAACCTACTAACTTTTCCGTTCAGACTGTTTATTTGTAGCGATTGAATAATGAAAATCTGAAATTGCATTTTGATGCGAACATATAAAGTGTGATTTTAATCTCACAACATAATCATCAGTTTCATTTTCTTTTAACTTAAAGGTAATGCATCGCACAAAAACTCCCAAAAAGAGAAAATTTTAGTTTCAAAGGAACTGTACTTTGGACTACTTTCATATCGTTGCTTCTCGACGACATGCAGGATCAAATAGAGCATATTTTCCCGTTGATGTTCCTCATTACGTACCACCAACGTTGCGAATGAGAAGCATGTTGTTGTAAATTATGAAGGGTAATAAGTTAAATTTAACACATCGTTTCGGTGCGTAAGTAGGCTATCTTTCAAAGCGTCAGCAATGAAGGAGGCGTTCCATAGTTCAAATTCTGGGAGAAACAAACGATGCCTTCCGTAGGCTAACAAAGAAAATCTACCCTCTTTGATTAAAATAGCGAGGAAAGCATGTAGTTTGAATCATGTTATGAAAAATTGAAGACGATTCTCAAACTCATCACTCATTTAAAGCGTTTTTATTACCATTCATCTGCAATAATCGTACTTCAAGCATTATTTTGAAATGATTGATGATATACCATAGCTATCATCGCACTGAGGATCTATCTCAATCGGAGGTGTTTGTTTCAAATTATTCTTACCACAGGCATTTCTTCTTAACAATCAAATTCAACTAGGTTGCAATAGGTCGGAGTAATTCTTTTCTGTTTTGAATAATTATGTACGAAGGATATGTACCGCTGTACACGGCGATAGTATAAAAGCAGAGTGAAGCCGTAGTTGTTGTGTTGCAATGCATTAACAATGATTATTTAGGCATCCTACATAGCGCACAATTTAAAATTCTTCAAAACAAACACAAAACCTCCATGAAATAACTCAAATTTTGCTCACTACATTAATCTGATATATTGCTCCATTATTTTGCGCAGTTTTGTCATCACAGGAGCGACCTGATAGCGATTCCGACTCACCGTTCAAATGGCACATGGAATATTGCACACATTTCGGTGTACATGCAACACCTTTGTACTTCCGTTGGCAGAATTTTTATTATTGCAAACACTCTTCCCACATTCATCATTCACAGTTTTACTCTACTCTATTTTATGGTATTTTGTTTTCTACTTTTCGCTCTGAGCTAGACAATGAAAGGTTGTGAACTATAGATTAAATGCAGATGTTCGTTGCAGGAAAATGCTGCAGGCAAATGTTTCCCGCATCGTTGCAGGTAAACTCTGCAGGAGGCGCATCTTTAAATCCTTAATAAATCTTCGTTTAGTTTGAGACAAACCATTTAAAACCACAAGCGTTTACAATAAAAAGCAATATAGAAAGCAAGTTAATATGTTTAGTCATATGGAAAACAAGATTAACTTTAAGAAATAATGAAAATAGTAAAATATCATGCAATAAAAAGATTACGGTGTGACTGTGTTGGTCGGGCTGACGCTGGTGGTCCACTCCGGGGCGCGATCCCACTACTGCTTGCCGCGGAGACTCTTAGCTGCTGGTTTTCACCCCTCGCTCGGTTTGTCTCTCCTTGGCCAACCTGAATATCTCGGACTCCTCCGTGACACCCATATTGACGGCCAGCTTAGTGCGGACGTCCCGTCAACATGGTCCAGGTCCAGCGCACAGAACTCCCGCCCTCAAATCAGTCCGCAATCCGACCCACGGGTAGCCGCGTTACAGGAGACGCCACGCTCCCAGTCGAAAGTTGCTGCACTGTGAAACGCACAGATTTGTTCGCTCTGAACGTTTGTTCACCGGAGCGTGACTCGATCTATTTTTAGCTCGTGTGTCACGTACGTGTATCATTTCAGGTGTCAATTGTATTTAATATATACATTTCAGGTGTCAATTGTATTCTATATTAATTGTTGTAACTATCGGGTTTTCTAGATTTTTATCTGCGACTTAATTTTTTATTGGGTTGCAAATTGCTTTCATCGGTTGTTACATTGTAAACGAGAATAAGGGCTCTACAGCTACTTTGGAACATGTTAGATAGTAACTTCACGATACGAACATGTTACCTTCCGGGCAAGCTTCAACACAACTGCAACCGAAGCAGTTGTACATTAGAAATTCGGGAAAGTTGTCGAATCTACAATTCGCCAGCGTTCCATACGGCGTCAGCGAAATGCATAAATTGAAAGTTCCTCGGAACGGAACCGAATGCACATCAAGAGGATAGCAAATTGCAAATTGTTACACCAACGAGCAGGAAGTAGTGTGCAACAACCAATTTGGAAGGAACTAATTCGGAACAACTTTTCCTTTCCAACTGGCGTTGGAATTGAAATGGTCAAGCGGAATTGAAAGCATGACGGTTCGAGATGTAATTTGTCTATGTTCTGAATTCTGGCAGCGATGTTTCCAGCATTTGGTTTTATCGCGCAAAATAACCAATGTTTATTAGAAATGGCAGCAATTTTCCTTAAAGCCTTATGTAAAAGGTACGGAATAGAACAAAGTAAAAGGAGGATTGGAAGCGCCGGATCGTTTGAATGCCGTATGAAAGAAATGGAAAATTGAGAAATGGAACCAATTTACGAGATCCGTGTTAAAAGAAAAAAGTTGATCTGTTTAAATCACCTTTAAGTTTGTAATGTACTGCTTGATGTTTGTCACGATCTTCTTAGGAATGTCATTAAATTATGTTCTGCTAAGGAGATTAGATCACTTGGAATTAAACCTTTGGAATCATATTTGTTTAAAAGCTTACTAACGATCTCAATGTCAGTCGTTTTCGTTATCGAAAAGTAAACATTGTTTGTGCATTTTTCATGCACGTTTTCTTAATGTTTCGCGGCTTTTTTCTTAATGTTGGTTAAATTCAGCCATCCATGATTTCTACGAATGAATAAAAAACCAGAAAATTACGTTTATGATCTTGTCTCTTATTGAAACACAATACAAATGCTTGAATTTAAATTCATGTGTGGAAAGAAAGAGTTTCACGAAACCATGATTTGAATCTGCACTTCATTTCGTGTCGTGGGAATTCGTGGAATACTCGGCGGTAAAATCACGATGCAATGTGATAAATCTGCCACAAAATCCTTGTGGCTTCGTTTGTCCTTTGGGTTGCTGACCAAGTCACGACGGGTGTGCATTTGAGCGAAGCTATTCCGATTGTCCGACGGTTGAAAAAATCCCGCGAGAGAGGTTCTTTCAAACCGCTCGGTAGAAAAGGAAGTGTAAAGCTACAGGTGTAACTGTGCCAAGGGTGGTGGTGGGTGGCGTGTAACCTATTCTCTTTTGTTTTCCTTGGTGTTGGTCAGAAAAGAAGGCAAGTTAACCGTTTCATGTTCATGTTCATGTTCATGTGGCGCGATGCAAGTACATTGCGTCCCTTGTAGGAAACCACGATTCCTCTGTTCTTTCCCAGACAATTGTTCAGCCATCATCCATTGTGACTTTGACTTCATTTCTTCTTTGTACGAAAGAGGGGTTGAGCTGCACTAAAGCAAAGGCATCTTCACTATTTTGATTTTTTCCCAAGTTTCGATGACATGAAACGACGATCCTTTTATACTCGACGTATGTTTTGTTTCCGATTTTTCCATCTCTCGCTTTGATTTATGTAGTTCAACTCACGCGAATCGTATGCTTGGTCACTCAAGTGCAATATTATAGTTCGCTACCTTTTTCGTCGGGTTTCGATTCTATTCGTTGCCGTTTATTACCATTTCTTGTCATCTTCTATTATATTTTATCGTTCCTTAGAGAAAGGAGAAAAGTCACCCATATTTTAGACGATGGAGGCACCTGGTATTATGCAGAAAGAATAAACAAACATAATAAAATATTGTAAAGTTTGGGTATTACTGGCAAATTTTTAAATAACTGTCGCATTCAATGTCAGCCAACACCATGACAATTTAAAATGAAATTTTACCATAGCTCTTTACTTAAATCTAGCTCTTTCGGGTGCAACGATGCCTTGGAAGCATTTGCAATAAATTGGCTAGCGAAAAGCAAACCATTTGTTTTCTCTTTTCTCTTACATTTTTTTGGAAATAGCCCTTCAGTCATCCTGTCCACTCGGAAAAACAATCCACTCAACAACGCAAGCTTCAGGAATGTTCGAAAATATCTTTTAACCTTTGGTCCATCAGAAGAAACACTAGAAGAGAGTAAGGAAAAAACAGGAAAATTAAAATCACAAAACACCATGTGTGCATGTTTGAATTCAATTTCCACCGCATAAATTAAAGCCTTGCTGTGTACAGCACAAAGCCAGGATGAAGCTTGCGGCATGAAATGCTTTCACCAAACCGAAAAGCTTACCTTTGTCCAAAGTTGCATGCTGCTGGGACATGAACATTCGTGCCTTCGGTGTTGCCCGGCCTCGTTTGCCGACGGCGCCATTGCTGACTCCCTGACTTTGCCGTTTTAGAACCGGTGAAACAAAATCTGTTCAAGCCGAAAATCGAGTCGCTTCTTTTTTGTGGTGTTTCCGTAAAAAAATCGAAAAGCCACATACTTGCCTTGAGCCGAACGTTTGCGTCTTGCCCCGGAGGAAACTGTGTTGCTGATGCCCGATGTTGTTTCGGCCTTCGCTCTACATTACAATCAACGTGATGGTTGTCGGTACGGGTCCACTCCACTCTGGAGCTGATGGATGACCAAGGATGGGAGGGGAGAGTGAACAAAAGGATTAAATTTATTATGTTGTTATTTGTGGCACTGGCCATTCCTTTAACCACGGTTTGAGGTTATGGGAAGTGAACAATAAAACTTTAATGTGGACACTGGATGACGAAAAAGTATTACCTTTAACCTGGTTAGTTGTTCGAGACTGGCCTACACTTGAAAGCAAAATGAAACAGAAATATAAAATAAAAGGACGCAAGAGAAAAAGAACGTCAGAAAAGCATGTAACAAATTGCTTAGAAAATGCAGTTTAAGGGTCAATAAACTACGGTCTGACTTAAAAAAGTTTAACATGGATTCTAGGTTTAGTAAAAAACCAAAAAGCAACAAATTTTTTATTCAAAAAAGTTGTTTTGACAACTTACTTATTATTGTACTACGACTCATTGATTCAAAACTAAATTTTTTACCTTATTAAACTTTGAAAAGATGATTTGTGAAGTTTTTTGTACCATTACAAAAATCTTGCTCAGCAAGAATCTCCAGTTTTATTACTCATAAGGATAATTTTTAACTCGCAAAAGAGTATCAACATGAGTCTTTCTTGTTTATATTTTTGTTGTCCTAAATTATATTCTGTAGGTTGCACTTTTTCTCATAAACCCTTGATTTTAATGCAACAATCAACCGTCTTCCACTAGATGCCTCCGTTTAAACGACGGGGGTTCATTCGAAAACTATTAACCTTCTTCCGCACATTGTGGGAAATTTTCCACCCGAATGAAATATACTCCAATCAATGTGGAAACCCTGCGAAAAACCAATGGCACAAAGAAAATTAGCTCCACTTTCCTTTTGTTGTTCCGAACGGTGCAAAGATTCCGGCGATTGCCATTTGTCGTCGTACAGTCGGTTTGACTAATTCACCACCCAACGTACTTCGACAAATAGTGATCGAACTGAGGTGTGAACTTGGTTGATGGAAGACGATGAAGCCTTTCCAAAGAATTGAATCACGTGCCAGTCGGGTCACTGGTGTTGGTGGGAGTTTAAAATAGATTTTCAACAACACCTTACACACCTCGGTGCAGCCGTTGAAAGGCGATAGGTTTTATTGTGTAGTCGCAAGGTAATGGAGAAAGCTCGAGCTCGAGTTCTCATCTCAAATGCATTCATGAGGAAAATTCCAACGCCGCAGCGGGTGGAAAAGGTGAGCATTATCGAGGGTTCCGGGTTTCGTTTGATTGGTTTGTTCGAAGGCGTTCGAATGAACGTCGACGGTGTTGGGCTGCAAAAAGTCAGTTCGTGGTCTGGAGGCGGCAGGATGAGATGAAATGGAGTGTGTTTCAGGTGTATTAACGTGACTACTGAAGCATGGAATGAGGACGTAATTTTCGTCTCCCCTCTTGGAGGAAATTTTTCCGTCGCGCCAGTAATGACGACGAACTTGTGCTATTCTAGGTTAGAGGTCGTCATGTTAGAACGTGCAACGGGCGTGAAAAAGAGCAAAGAGTGTCATGGTGTGCAAGGAAATTCTTTTCAGATTCCTGTGTGTCGTGTGTAGGAAGCACGAAGCAGTTCCGGTGACATGTTTGCATCGTAAATGTGCCTTATCGAAAGCGCCGGAAGAAAACAGGGAAGACAAAAAACACAAAAATATATGCAACGGAAATTCTAACCTCGAACACCGATTACCTGTCCTCTCGACCTATGTTCCCTTGGTTTCATGAGTGGCTTTTGCATTCCACTCTTCTAGGGAGCGTCTTTTTGTGCTTTTTCTTTTCTCCATCCCATCACTTTTCATTTAAAGCTTATGTTGCTGTCGAGTTCAAGTTCCTGTTTCGTTCATGGATCTCCTAACTTCTCAAGAAACACAAAAGAAAAATCCCACGAACACATAGAAACGAACGGAAAGAAAACGAATGGAGGAAACAAACAGGAAACATAACGTGTGTCACGCAGAAGCATCAACATGGGCTCCGAATTTCAATTTACTACCAACGCCTTGTTCCTCGTTCGTTCCTCCGTTTTGGAAAATTTTCCTCCTCTTGCCTGGTGTCGTTGGAAAATGCTTGCACGTGTTTCACGAAAGCTGTGCGTGCAAATTATCGTGCAGGTGGGCGGCTTTCAGAGCATCTAGCACAAAATGGATGCCATGTGTTGTACGTGTTCTCCATGGAGCTTATAGGCTCTGTATGCTCATTTGAATTGTTTGTCACAAAGATATTGAAGCTTGCAATGTGAGCGAGGAACTTT
The DNA here is from genome assembly GCF_943734705.1 of Anopheles coustani. NCBI lineage: Eukaryota > Metazoa > Arthropoda > Insecta > Diptera > Culicidae > Anopheles > Anopheles coustani. Next base: position 66,159,803 of record NC_071288.1, on the reverse strand, counting down.
GACTGGAATTGAATGAATGATAACTTGTAGAATATTATTAATATGCATCAAAACAGATCTCAAACAGGATTGTGAACAAATGATCTCTTTCTTGAAAGTTCTTCACGGTCAAATTTAAGGGATATAGTTGTGTCTTTGTCGCTCTTGTTCGTTTACCATTACGTTACTTTTTACTTACACATTCATCCAAAATACATCTTTTATCCAGTCGATTAAATGTTGTTCACTGTTTTATTTTCTCTGTTAAATTTTCTCTTTTGCCTGCTTTTTTGGTTTGATTTTTCTGCAAATGTGAACAGATGTTTGTGTATATAAAACTCTTGATAGCAACAAAAACACTCCTAAAAGTGCTTAAATACTTGGGTTGTTTTTAAGGTTATTGTTGTTTAAGATTATCTGTGAAATTAAACCGCTCATCTTCGTCTCTGAGTGACCAAAGTACAAAGCAGAGCTACGTGAAGTGCACTCTTGAGAGCGATTACTCACCAGGATTAAGGTACTTGGCTTCGCTCAAAGACTCGTTGGATTATATTATGTAACGGAACACCTTTTTCCAGGGGGTGAATAACTACATCATGTGCATGTTTGCAAATGTGTTTGTTTCGTTTCTGGTCGATGTCGTTTTTGTAGGTTGCAAGGACTGCATGATAATGAATCATCTCTTTATTGCAACACCCAAAGAACGGTTTATTAATATTTATGTAATTTCATGGACAATTGAAGGAAAATTCACGCACGATTTAGGAACACCATAGACGGGTTTCGATAAAATTAAATTATCAATTACTTGTACGGATGTTTATCGATAAAAAAAACCTACAGTTCCTGGTATCACTTTGTAACGATTAATTCAATTTGATACGATAAAACAAAAAAATTTTTTATGGAAATAAAACTCTTTGAATATCCGTGAGAGAAGCCACATCATGCGTGACACTTTTCTTTTTGTGGGTCATGCAGAAACAGCTGATGAACTGGTGGAAAACAGGCAATGCTGTTCAATCGGGGGCAATAATGATTTAAATACCAACAATCATTTTCGTATCAGTAAAGAAGCTATAATCAATCAATTAATTAATCAGTGTCGGTTTTGGTACTTATTGCGCTTTTGCCAATTTATCAAACAACCAACTATTCGATGTAAGACTTGTTTGTATCTGTGTGAGTAATCGAACCGGTTCTCGTTCTCGTGCCAGAAAACTGATTGCATACGGTTGCGAACGGTTTTCCACTCCTGAAGGGAGGATCATTATTCCTCCATTGACAGGAGTGATTTTTTATCGTAGTGACAATTTCACGGTGGTTTACCGATATGATGCTACTGTCCATGCCGTGCGTCGTTTGTGGTAGCGTGAGGGGTTTAATAAAATTGATGACCGTTCGGAAAACGCCACCCGCGGTCGCGGGGACAAGTGATTAGTTTTCATTAACTTTGAAATGTAGCTGAAATTAAATTTCATTTACAAATTTAATTAGCTCATTAAGTGTAGGCCGGGTGAAGGGACAATGAAACCAACCGTGTGTCCTTCTCCTTTCCATTTCACACCTATCAAACCTTAAAATCGGTTGTGGAAAATCCATTCGAGCGAGAAAATTGTCCGCTCACTCTGGTTTAGCTTTGATTTCCGGGGTTTTTGTCACACTTGGCACAGGTGGTTTGGTGTTTTTTTTATTGACGTATTGTTTTAGTTTCATCGCGTGCGGTTGCAGCCATGCACAGTTGTTTAGCTTAATTTGTTTTTAATGGACGTTAAAGTGTGATTTAATTCGCTTCACTACTTGTGATCGGTATTGTTTCGAGGAACCATTGCGATTATGTGTATTTAAAGTTAATTAGCGATTCTTTTGTGCTCAAAGTCAACGCTAGGGAGAGTCCATGTTTTGAATTTGTACAATAAAAAGCAAAAACATATCGTAGTGCTGCAATAGAAAGCTGTTAAACGAAGTTTGCTTATTCTGCAAAACATGCTATAAACAAAAGATTAATCGTAATTTATTTTTGCAATAGTGTTGATTTTCTATTTTAAATCATAGCGCTGGCCACCCTCTACATCACTTAACCAGAGGTAGATAGACATCCCATATTGTCTAGTGGTTAGGATATCCGGCTCTCACCCGGAAGGCCCGGGTTCGATTCCCGGTATGGGAAGAATTTTTTTTCTGTATGTTGAAGGTTTTTTATTCACTCTAAGCATTTTCTTTTGTATGCAAATCACCAGGCTGTTCCAAATCAGTAATATACCATTTGTTATTGCGATTAAACTCTTATTTGATGGCCTCTCAAGACTGGACTAATTATATCATCGCGCTTTTGGGATTCAAATCAATGTTTAATCCATTTCAATCCATGCTTGTTGTCGTTCGATAGTACACAAAATCCCCATTGCACTCCGAGTGCACCAAAGGTATGTTGAAATCAACGGTAGGAAAGCAATCAGATTTCTGGGCATAAATGGATTAATTTCTAGCCACTTCGTGCAACCTCGATAAAGATCTCCTAGCGTTCCTGGCTACAGATGGTCCATCTGGTGAGTTTCACTTAAGATATTTGTCAAGTCATCGAACGTTGTTTAAGATGAAAATTTAATTACACTTACGACAAACAGGTTATACCAGGGAGGAGCAGACCGTGGTATCAATGTGGTGTCAGTGTAAACACACGCCATGATCAATGTCAGAAGATTCAATTCCTCGCTCGGTCGCTTTGCAAGGGAGGAGTCGGAGTTTGTCTCATAAATCATAAATAATGTGTCTACTTAACGTTGCTTCTGGCGGATTTAACGATGGGAGTGTTGCGTGAAATTAAGCAGATAGAATCGTTTCCCGCGAGTTCGAAGGAGTTGGAGACAGGTTGTTTACACCTTGATAAAGATCAATTCACAGCAGGGTGACTGAGGTCAACGGTGGTTGAGGTAAAGCTGTGGAGCTCTTGCTTGAAACTTTGGTTCACATCCGTCGTGTGGTATCCTGCATCAAGAAACGAGTTAATACCGTCAGGAAATGACTGGCCATCTACTCCAGCTCAGGTATACTTACTCTTGAGTTCTAACAAGTTCTCAAAGGTTCGAGATGGGGTTTCAAATATATCCACCGACAGGAAATGAAAAGCGGGAATGTATTCCTAGCAGCGGTACCAAGCGTTAGGCAAGTCTCAGATTAATACATGTAACTACGGAAGCAAGCATTCCCTTCATTTATCCAAAGGGTATTGCAACCGCATGGAAGAAGAAAATGACATGGTGTAAGGCCACAGCCGACCCAACAACCCTGAGCGTGTTGGTTTTCTTCAGAGTTAGAGTTCTGATTAGTTCGGATAGGTACGATAAGATAAAGGAAAAGTATAAAAGACAATTTAAAAAATTTACATGTATTTTTTAAAAGTAGCGTTAATACATAGTGAATATTTTTTTCATTTAAATATTTCAATTGTAATCCTCCAAAGATTTAAAAAATAAAAGAATCAAAGAGATTGTCGTTAGTCTTTCTTTAAGGGTGTCAAAAACAAATGATATAACGCATCAACTTGCTTTCGGTCTGGAAATAGGAATCCCACGCGACGATACAGGTCTGGATATTAACAGTGCTAGTAAAGTACTCACCAAGTCCTATCCCAGTCTCCGTTCCTCCACCCATTTTAGCCATTACTTTTTCCACGACCAAAGAGAGCTGAATCAGATAAATCTAGCAGCGAATATCTGATTCCTCCCGGTGGGAGAGTGGTGCAGAAAATGATTATAAAACATTTATAAATAAATATATGTGCATTCCTCCAACGGACGTCTTTCGCCAGCTCTGGGACAAAGCCAACGCGAACCGTGCATATAATCGACACAGACCAGCATGAACGAACACGAAAGAACAAATGTTGCAGGAAGTAAGGGAGGTTGCATGTTTACTCGGTTGCACCTCCCGACTCTCCGGCGTGAACATTAACTGGCCCTAAACTTTTGCTGGAATTCTATCCCACCCCTAAGGGTTTCTTCCTGCCTCGGTGGAATGCATTCCGAGCACATGTAATTTACGTTGCCTTTAGTGGAGAATTATGTTCCCTTTAGCCGTCGATGTCGTTTGCCATTCGTTTCCACAAGCAACCTTTTCCCCATTGGATGCCCTACGAGGCGCTGGCGTGGACTTGATCCAACCTTGCACTGTACATTTTAACGCTAGCTTGAAGAACTTTACAGCGTTAGGACATTTCCTGAACGGTGGAAGGTATAGCAGAACCCTGACTTTCCCACAGTTGAGGCTTTCACCGTAATTGTCCGAACTTCTGTGCTGCTTTCCTCCTTTGTCCTTAAACCACCACACATTCCTTTCCCCGATGGACGAGATTTGCAGTTTCTGCTGCCCTCGAATCGATTATAAGATTCTCGCGTGGTTTAAACGGGGCATAATTTACCACATTGGATAATGACATTGGTGTCCCTGGTGAAGTCCGACGGTGCTTTCCGGCAATTTGAAAATTGTTAAAAATTGCTGGCACAAAATTGCAGCCCGTTTTTCGGTCGATAGACGGTGAGGATTGGAAGAGGATGAAGTCGACTGCACAGCGGACCTGATGAGACTTGCGTCCTCCGAAGCATTATGGAAATGACATGCAGAAATTCAATGCATTCTGTTTCCGGTGTTTCTCGGTTTAGCCTCAACTTCTTACCAGCGGTGGGTGGCAGTGACGCACGCCACGCCATTTAAATTTCTTCCTCAGGGGATTATGTAAAAAAGTCGACCTTTTCAACGATAGGGAAGACAGAAGTAACTAGATATCCGTATATATCAGAGCGGCAAGTTTCGCGTTTTTAATGTTTGCAAAGATTTAATAAAGACATTTTGTAGTGTATGTGAGGTCGTTTATGTGTCGTTGACCTACCTTCAAACCTTTATTCGAGTCTATTTTTTGCATGCAACGTACTGTAGTTTCTTATCGATCTGCCCTTATCGTGTTGGGCTGTAACACGTTATGCTACGTAAGACACGATAAATACACTATAATAGACGTGTGTTTGACTGTTAAATTTACAAAATCAATATTGATTCCATTTCTTGGGCAAAAACAACCCACTGGATTGCAAATGGTTCCTGAAAACTAAATGATATTTAATTTCCATCTCACAAAGGTATACTTGCTGAGTTTTTTCGTAACGTAACGTGCGTTAGCTGATGGAAAATTACACGTCTGCATTACGTTGGACATGCAACGTGTTTAGTAAATTATAGCCTAGTGGCGTGCATGACCTGACTAGGCTCTGTTTGGCTGATGTGTTATTATGATGAAGTGACAAAATGTAATAAATAATTACAACGTTGCATAAATTGGCAATATGTTCGGATCTTTCGGTTTAAAAATGGCGTGCAATGACGGTGGGCTTGGTTATTAACCGTAGAACTGCCATTAGTCTAATGAAATGTTTGACAGTTTTGCAATCGGTTCATAATTAGTTCAAGTTGTGTTACCTTCATTGTGCTTCGAAGAAGGATTGGTATGTAATGTGGTGTGAGAATAGGTTTCCTAGAGTTTGAAAACTACAATAATCTTTCAACTATGGTTGGGTAACCGCTTTTGATTTAAGCTACCGTCAGCGCAGTTGGTTGTTGATCCTAGCAATTTTATAAAAGACCACAAAAGTATTTATTTTTGATTTAATTGAATTTTCGATCAATAAATTCATACACAGCTAAAATCATGCTTTAGCCATTAACATGGTTCACAATTGAAGGAAAACAATAAAACCGGATTCAAACCATGAAAACATATACTTTTTCATTAAAAAAAAACACGAAGAAAGCTTTTCTAGGAGACGATATCTCGTAATGAACCTTTCCTCGAGCGTGGCACTGGCTACGGAAAAAAGATAATGAACGAAACAGTTGGCTTGCACTGTTTTACGTTCTCTATATCCTCAATGTGTCCGCCAGAGGTACGAAAGAATTGCTTGCTATTGGTAATCGCGGAAATGGGAAATTACGCTCGAAGTGAACCATAAATTACAATGCAGCTCGTCTTGAGCAGCTTCCGTATTCGAAGATAACTCGAACAGAGCGTCGAAGGCGAAAAAACACTATCAAAGAAAACGTTACGTTACGGGAGGTTCAAACTTGGTTTGTAATCACATGCCAGCCACTGTCCGTTTACTTCGTTTCCGCACATCGTAAGTTCTTTCTCTAAAGAATGGCTAAGAAAACCCCTGAAACGATCATCACTTCAGACCTTCCGGACACGGTAATAGGTTTGGATTTTATCGTCTTGATGTTTCAGAGCAAAGAGAACGACTGTGGTAGGATTAGAGGAATGAAATTCATTAAACCCATTCGACAATTTATCGCACGTTACGCTGTGACTCAGGACGTTTAGGACTTTCCCAACGATCCAATTGCTAGCACTGTCTAAAGAATTCGACGATAAGCTAGACCAAAGAAAATGAAAACGAATAATTGTATGGCGTGGTTTAACAAATTCACAAGCCCTTTTTTACTCCAAGAAAGGCAACGTTATGAGCAAAATAGCTTGACCTAAAACTTACACATTGTGTCACAATCTGAAATGTGATTTAAACTGCATGCTGAAAATAAGGGGGATAGGAAATGTTATGCATTGAGAAATCTGCATTTTGTGTCATGCTTTCTTTCACAACTCCATCAAACTAGACTTGCATCCCAGTTGTTTAAGATTAATTTGTAATAGACACAAATTTGTTAATAAAATATCAACTGGTTGAATGCCTTTAGCCAAAGCTCCTTGAACCATCTGTATTTTTATTTTCTAATATGTTTTTTAACATGTTCATTTACATCTGATCTTTTTTCTAGCAATTGCCATGATATTTATAACTATACGAGGGTTGCCTTTTAAGTTTCGGGATTTGGAAAAACTGGTGATGCAATCTGTTAATTAACAATTTTATCGTAAAGTTTGACGTTTTTGAGGTTATACGTTCTCAGAACTTTTTGACATATGAACGCTATTTGTGTTGTTAAAATAAATTCTTTTCTTAAATGTTCAATTTCCGAGCCATTTCAATCAGTTTTAACATATTTTCCCATTCATTGGATGACACCTTATGCGTGATCATCATTTTTAATGATTTTTCTTTTTTTTCCTTATTTGGCAAACACCGCCATATTAACTGCCCCAAACAAAGCTCCATTTCAGGGGAAATGCCAACTCCCAAACATGAAAGACTTCCAAGATTACCGGCTACTTCTTTAAAAAAATGTGGATTATGTGGATGAGGTAGCTGAAGTAGATGTTCATAATGTGCTTGTATAATAGCTTGGCGGTTTTTTCGGGAGTCAGTTAACAGATTCCACACATCAGAGTAATACTTTTCTCTGTAAACAAAATTACCCCCTTTGGATTGCGGAATGAGATTGTTTCGCACTGTTCGGTCACTAAAACTGTACCTAATATAATTGATTACGATTCTTGCCTTCAGCATGACTGTATCCACGTTTTCGTTAGAAGTTTTCTGTTCAAGGTCTGTTTCCTGTTGTTGTTGGACCTGGTGGGTTTCACTAATTTTAAGTTTCTTAGCCACTTGGTTTAGCGTAATACAATCTGAATAAACCTGATCGTCCGCAAGATCATCTGCGGAATAAACATACTGGAAAATCCGTTCTATTGCGTTATCTGCCTTTGGTAATGAATTATAATGGCTGAGATTATCATCTTTCATTATTTATTTATTTATTTATTTATTTGTATAGTCGTCGGATCTCATAGGTCTTCACGACACAACTTAAGCATATATTACAAAAACGGGTTAAAACGCGTGATTACAGAATCGTTATACGAGGCGAAGACGTAGGCGCTCACGAAACACTGACGTAGAAAGATTAAAGTCACATAAGTCTAATACTGAGTTCAAATTGTTGCACATAACTTGTAGCGGGTCGCATTGCCCATAGTTTGTCCTGGTACGTTCAGTACGGAAATGAAACCTCGTACGAAGTGATCTGCTGGGTGCATAAAAGTTGACCCCACCCAGAAGGGCAGGGGAGTCGATTTCGCCTTTCAACAGTTTAAATAGAAACGTACACAGCATGTCCTGGAGACGCTTGTCAAGAGGATCCAGGCCCAGCAAAAGGCACCGTTGTTTGTAGGAAGGCAGCACCTGATTATTTCGCCACGGAAGAAGACGAACTGCATACCGGGTCAGTTTGCGCTGGATACTCTCGATGCGGGTGATGAAGTGCGCAGATTGTGGAGACCAAACCACACAACAATAGTCAAGAACGGAGCGTACAATTGCACAGTATACAGCTTTGATACACATCGGGTCGCGAAAGTCACGACAAACTCTTAAAACGAGACCCAGCAGTTGATTGGCCTTAGAGATGACGTACTCGTAGTGCTCACGGAACGAAAGCTCCGAGTCAAGCAGGACACCAAGGTCGCGAATGCAGGACGTTCTGGACAGGATATTGTCATTAAGTACGTAATTGTAATGAAGCGGGTGTCGAGATCTACTAAATGAAATAGATGAGCACTTCTCATGAGATAACTGCAGATTGTTATCAGTGCACCAAACTCCTAGTTTCCCGAGCAGGTTTTGAAGCCGCAGACAGTCATCCGTATTTTTTACAGCCGAGAATATCTTGATATCATCTGCATACATCAAAAATGAGCCTGCTGGTAGAATGGACGCCAGATCGTTAATGTAGATCAGGAACAAAACTGGGCCCAGATTACTGCCTTGTGGGACTCCCGAAGAGCTGGCAAAGGTATACGATAGATGTGGTCCAATACCAACTTGATAGGTTCGACCATGAAGGTACGAACGAAGCCAGCCGATAAAAGAAGCGGGAAAGCCCAATTTACACAATTTGGAGAGTAACACCTTGTGCGAGATGCTATCGAAGGCAGCTTTGAAATCGATGTAAACGGCGTCGACTTGTGAGCCACGGTCCATGTTTTGCAGGCAGAATCTCACGAACTCGATTAGGTTGGTGGCTGAGGAGCGTTTGGGCATAAATCCATGCTGGCTAGGGCTAATGTAGTTGCTGACAGCATTGAGCAGAGGCGTGTACATAATTTGTTCGAAGACTTTAGCACAAGCGCATAGTGAGACAATTCCTCGATAGTTAAGGGCATCACTACGACTGCCTTTTTTATGGATTGGTACCATACGCGCGTGTTTCCAGACTGTAGGGTATGTGCCTGTCTGAAGTGATGCGTTGAATAATTTAGATAACACCGGGGCAAGAGCAACTCTGCAGTGTTTAAGAATATAGGCCGGGATGTTATCAGGACCCGAAGTGACCTTTGGTTTCAGTTTGTCAAGTTTTAATAACACTAGGACTTCGTCAATCGTCGGTGGATGAAATTCAATGACGTCAGGTTGAATATTTATTGTAGGATTCGTCGGTGTTGTAGAATTCGCAGTTGTGGGGCGAAAAGTATCGGCGAAGCGGTCTGCTAACATGTTGCATATGTCGTGGACTTCAGTTTTGGATTCACCATTGTAGCTCATCATAGATGGAATAGAGTCGGATTTGCGACGACAATTGAAAAACTTCCAAAATTGCTTTGGATTAGAGCTCAGTGTTGATTGTGATCGGTTGATATACAAACGGTGAAGTTTACGATTCATGGCACGATAATTGTCAAGAGCAAATGCATAATGCCTACTATGTGTTTCACACTGCGTTCTATGATATAGTTTGTATGCATTCACTTTAATGCGTTTCAAGCGTCGCAGGGTAGCATTAGACCACGGGGGTCCCGACTTGGCTTTGAAAACTGGCACACATGCTTTAATTGCAGATTGCATGTAAGCTACGAAATGATTTGCAGCATCGTCTACCGAGTTGAAAGCATTGCAATCGAAGCTTTGGTTAAATGATTCAATAAGATCGGTCAGTCGGGAGATGTCAGCTTTATAAAAATTCAACCGAGAACCTCCAGGAGTCGCAGTTCTGGTTTGACGTGAGTGTGGTAGATGTACATCTAAAATCAGGGCAGGATGGTATGAATCCTCATTAAGTAGTGGTTTAAGACACTTTATAACTGGATCGGCGACACTTGAAGCAGCAGTGAAATTAGCGAAGATCAAGTCAAGCAGACGGCCAAAGGAGTTGCGAACAGCGTTAATTTGAAATAGACCGTTGAATGTCATGCCATCAGTGAATCCAGTGTTGGCCATAGATTGCGACTCGGGCACATAGTGTGTTAACGAGGAAAGTTGAGAACTATCAACATGTGACGATGTGTTGGAGCACTTCCATACAATATCGGATCTATTAAAGTCGCCAAAAACATACAGCGGATCACGATCACTAGTCCGGTTCGACATATCGCGAATACTATCATGTAAGAGATCGATAGTGACTAGGTTGGTGGTATGGGTTGGAGGAATGTAAACAGCACCAACAGTAACAGAGGTATTGGACAATTGCACTTTTATCCAGACTTGCTCAAGATTGTCAGCAAACGGTGTGAGCTCTGATGAAACCAACGCAGCTTTGCAGGCAATAAGGACACCGCCACCGCGAGAAAAAATACTGTTATCGGGAGCGCGATCACAACGATAAATGCGGTAGCGTCCATCGGCGAAGAGAGATGTGGGTATGGTGTTGACGAGCCATGTTTCGGTGAAAATAATAATATCATAGTCCGACTCATGAAGAGCCAGCCGCAGGTCAGTGATTTTCGTACGCAGACCGCGCACGTTCTGGTAGTAGATAGAAAGTGCTGATCTGTTGTGATTTTGATGACGGGTGACAGGACGATGCTTGGCAGTTGTTTTCGTAATGGTGAGTGTATGAGGCGATGATTGTGGGTTAATCGGGAGTGTAGTTAAGGCAGGATTCTGATTAATGAAAGAAATGCCATCCCGATTACTTTGTCCGAAAGAAGGTATCCAGTTTGGGCTGGTTCGGGCTGATATCAGGAGCCGGCCCTCGTTTCCTTTTGCGTGGCGGGTCAGCGGCGGGTAACGTGGTGTGCGAAGGATGACCAGGAGCGGTGAATGAGTTGGTGCCAGGTGTTGAAGTGGAAGGTGTGCCCGAGTGTATAAGTGTTCTGTTTACGTGTTGGGTAGCAGTGTGTTGATGACGCCCAGTATCACGGCGGGACGATAGTGGTGAGAGTGGCGAATCTGGTGGAGATGGAGATGGTTGACGAAAGCGATTCTCTGGGCGTGAATGGACCACAAACTCCCGGACACGGATACCAGTAGGCCAAGTTTCTGAAGAGAGAGCTTTCTCACTGCAGGACATGGGGATCCGCACCTTGAAGGAGAGAGCACTGCGAGTTGCCGGATTCACATTTCTCGCCAGAAGAGAGAATGCTATCACATCGTCAGTGCCAAGCCTGCGTTGCACCGACGCGACAACTTGATCGACGGTGACACTCGGTGCAACGCCCATAAGATGCAACCAGAAGCGCAGGGGCCTGGCGTTCTGGGAGGCAACTAGGCTCGGTGAGGAAATGCTGGAACCGGTGATCACTGCGCGAGCATAATCAATGGGCTTCTCAGCGACAGTCTCGAACAATTCCTGAGGTTGAGCCCGCCGGATGGTAGAAAAGGCCGAATTACGCACAGCATCTGAAGAAGGCCCACGACGCCGTGGAGATCCATTGGTCAGACCATCAGCCGGTTCCGAAAGAGTGGGAAGGGCCCGGGTCCATGGGGCCACCATGGCACGCATTTCGGTGGACAAAGGCTCGAGGATAGCGTCCTTCAGTGATGAAACGATTGAGCTAATCGCGGAGGCGTGCCCCGCCTGTAGGCCGACCTCCTTCATAACTTTGCTCCTTGGATTGGCAAGAGCTTTGGTGCAGCCAGGACAGCTCCAATGAACATCGTGCCGTAGCTTGATATTGGTCACCATATCGTCAGGCAAAGTGGTGCAGGAATCATGAAAAAGTTCTTCACAATAGCAGCATCGCATCGTAGCCGCGTCTGGGGCAAATTCATTAGCACAGGCAAAACAAACGGACGCCATTCTAGCTCAGGCCTGGCTCGAACAAAAACACAGACGCCAAGGATAACGAACTAACGTGATAATGTGAAGAGGCTGCTAATAAGCGTGAGTGATATTTATGAACAGTATGTATCACTATCTAACGAAGAGCAGATCCGATAGTTAACAACACTGATTTAACGCACAAATTTTACAATTTTAGCGGAGCGATTAAGGAACGCGACCGATATGACCGATTGACAGATCGACTGATTATAATTGCAATTTTCTTTACGACCATGAATTCTATATCAGACGGAATGTCAACTCTCAAGCAGCAAAGACTTATAAGGTGATCGATTACTTTTTCTTTTAAATAGGAAATATCCATGTATCTATTCATACTAATGAGGGCTTCGTAATGTGGTTCTGTAATATCCTTCCGAATCTGTTGAGTGTTTGTTAAGGCGTTCCACAGTTGATCGTATTGTTCTGCGAAGTAATGGTATGAGTTGGGAGCATAGCAAAGCTTACGCTCGATGTCTTGGTTACCCCAATTGTACAAAAGATAATTTACCGCCAATCTTACCTTCATCAGGGCCATTTCAACATAATCAATCTTCGCTTTTGGTTCTAAATTACTTTCCTGATGCTGGGGCTGCACCTCCCGATTCTTTTTCTGATCTTGTCCTTGCACCATCACTGAATTCACCACTGCGTTTAGTTCCTTCTTTTCCTGGTCTTGCGTTTGCTCAAGCGGCTCCTGCTGCTCTCTTATTTGCTTTCGATTTTGTTCCACACCTTTTTCATGTTTTTCCGGTTGGTTCAGTTGCTGTTCGTTTAAGTACATAGACGGTTTTGATGTTGCTGCTGCTTTTCCTGACTCTGTTTCTTGTCTCTGCAACATTTCTGATTCCACCACTTCGTTCAGTTCCTTCTTTTCCGGGTCTCGGTCTTTCGTTTGCTCATGCTGCTGCTCTTGATGTGCTTCAGTTTGCCTAAAATTCTTTTCCACTCCTTGTTCCTCTAATAGCAATGTTTCCTTCGGTTCGTTCAGTTCCTGTTCCTCCATGCCTTGAACCAATTTTTGAGAATGGCATATATAGCTGGCTGATCGCTCATTGGGCACCATATTTTTATTCCCGGTTACATTCTGCCAAAGATCCTCCGCATGAGTAGCGACATCACAATAAAGCTTCTCGAATGCTATGTACACTTTCTCTTGCTCCTCAAATTCATCATCACCTTTAACACGCGTCACTATCATACCATGCAACTGAATGTACTCATTGTAGTGTGAGGATAACATTTTTGATAACACTTTAATCCGCGCACATCCGTTTAATTGACTCTCGTCCAGCAGACGCTGCATGCGCTCTACCTTTGCCAGAACATGGCTCCGATGGCGAATGATTCCACGAAGTTGAACGGGTGCAGCTTGCCCACTTTCCTCTTGCGAAGGCGATGGTATCGGGCATTCGTTTTCTTTGGGAGACATCCTCGCAGTAGGGTTTGATGAAACCAACTAACTTCCCGAAGGCCGATCCCGCATTTTTATATCTACCCTCCAACGACGACGGGAGCATCAAATTGACGATAGTCTACCCAAGAAAACTTACTCATGAATACATAAGTTTACCACTGGAATGGTTCGATTGTTATTACCTGCAAAAGAAGGAAAAGGTAGATTGCAGCCTTTTGGGCTTACATACATTTTGGGATATGACTGTTTCACGGCAAGGATTAGATTACATTCCGCGCTTACAATAAAAGTACAGTTTTGAAGATCTTTTATTACCTTCTGTTTTTCTACAACACAAACATGATTGAATTTGATGAAAAATTTGATAGAATTTCGTTTTTGATAATAATTCTCTCAGAAGTCTATAAACATGCTGGATAACTTTCTATTTTTTCAACCTGAGTCTGAGGAACTGCAATCGCATATAAAGGGAACAGGTAAACGTGCTTTGCTGTACATGTATCGGCTTGTAATAACACGGCTCAATGCAGGCAGAAATTCGACAGTCAGATCATGGTTCTCTATCTTACGTCAAGTACCTGGACCGGGTAGCAAAACATATTGATGTTGATGCCTGGGTGAGGATTATTATGGAAGTACCCTCAAGGTAACATTTTTCATATCAAATAGTCTGTAGGTGTTTATCACCACTGTACCATACAAATTCGTTGAGGTACGATATAAATTGAAGTCGGGACGTATATGAGAATGTACCTACGTAAAATGGTGAAACTGTAATCTAAAAAAGCGAAAATGATTTTTGCGAAATTAAGACTGCTACTGCAAATGAAATTAAAGAATTTGATTCTTTTAAATGTAATACTTATGAGTTTATTGCAAAAATCTGTAATTAAATGCCAAAACAATCTTATGAAAATCCATGTGTTCAGATGTTCATAAATTGCATTTGTATAACAATCATCTTGCGTTCCTTCCTGAAACAAGTAAACATCGAAATCGCATACTTCAAATTGAGCAAGTATTTCAGGATTTCGATTTGTGTTCCTTCCGCTTAGGTCGATCTCCCCAAAATGTACCACAGATTCCTACAACATGATCAAGATCTTTATGTACTGTTTTACATACTTCATTCCTTTCAACAGTAAGTAAAATATCTTCAACATCCAACATATGCATCCTCTTTTCGTCTTCGTTTATTCGTACACCATTAGATGTTCCCAAACTTTGAACCAATGGCCAAAACTAACTCTCATTTCAGCGCTTCGCTAGAGGTGAAGTTACTCATCCCAATTTTGCCTCAACTCTTCCTCGCATATGTTGCCTTCTTCATCTCACGCTTCAGTTGGTTTGCTAGTTTGCCAGTGCTCCAGGGCGTCATCGTTAGAGTCCTGTAACTATCTTATCGTGGTGACATGAGTTGGAACTGATGCTTCTCGTACCGTTTGACTCCGTTTTCATCTTCTCCCGTACACCGACCCGAGGGGAAATGTAGGAGTATAGGAATGATTTATGTGTGTTATTAGTTTCCACGACTTCATATTGAAGGTGTCCCGGGTCAAATCGGGTAGCATGGTTGGTGACGATGTGATTCTAAACCCTAGAAGTTCTGGCAACTTTCAGCATTACTTCTTCTACCCACGACGTAGGTTTTTTTCAGTTCACATTTAACGATCTTAGGTAAACCGCTGGTGAGATGCACGATGTTTGACGCGTTCCCACGGGGATGTTTGGTAGTTAGTACAGAAGTTTGCGTTGAAGTGTTGTAGCATAAGAAATGGGAAAACAGTTTTCAGGCGTTTTTCGTGCTCTGCTCTAATTCTGTAGCCTACCATCGGTGTGTTGAGTCATATAATATTAAGTTTGTTAACTTTTTATCCGATTTACGCAAAGTGTTTTTGTCGAAGTGGCAAATGGTACTTTTGACAGCGACGATGTGCAAAACTTGTTTTTTTGTTTCGTTTACACTACCTTTAATTTACTTTCTCTCACCTTTTAGCCTAAGTTTTTCTCATGTGTATATTTGGTTGGCCCGTCACGTTGTAATTCATTTGGCTTTTTCTTCGTGTTTGGTAAGATGTAGTGAGTATAACTGACGTTCAAGATCACATATACATAAAAGTATCAAATTCTGATTCATATTGTATGTGAATGTAAAATTAAAGGTTTTAGGTAATCAATCTCTCATCGATAATACGAGGAATGAAGCACCTTAGCCTATTTTTCGTTAAAATATATGTTATCTGCTCTAACGGATTTTTTAGTGACTCTTCCAATCTACATACCTCTCTGTTTAAGAATTTTAAAAACTCAACCTTAATTAAAAACTCTCAAAATACTCTCCTGATCTTACGTAAGACAAATCTTCAATCAAGTACAGACTGGAACTAGTTTCTTTTTATCCTGGTATACAGTTTTATTATTGATACCTATCTCTGAACTTCTCTATTGTCGAAAGGATTCCATTTTAGAATGGGGTTTAAAATTTGGTTCTTTTCTGGCACTGTTTTTTTGCAAATGTAATTTAATTTAAGAGCGTAATTGTTACTCTATCGAATTTTAGGAAAACAACTAGCACCTAAAGCGAGATGTAACTTTCTAAAGAAAGAATGTTGAACCTTAAATTAGGAACGTGCCACCTCTTGTTACGCGAATCAAATAAGCTATAACTGCAGTAAATTTCCACGTGGATATAGCCACGAAGAAAGGCAAAATGGTCGGATGGTAAACACCTCGTGTTGTAAGCCGCCATAAAATATATTCGTTGAATCTAGTGTTTACGAAGCAGAAACGGTGCTACCTTTGCATGAAATACAGTTTGAAACCACCAACAACGACACAGCCACCATTCGAGCCATTCAAGAAAAGCGAGAGTTTCTGGTTGCCAATGGGAATCCTTTTCCATGAAGCTTTCTTCTTACTTCGGGGACACCGATCTTAGACAGCCAGCGCTTTTGAGTCTATCCGGCGCTCCAGTGGGAAGGTGATGATTGAATTTGCATAGATTTTCAGGCTAATTTAATGGACCTGCAGGGAAGCAGTTCGAAAATCCGTACGCTTTTCGGGTTTGCTTACGAAACGCTAGAGCTTTCTTCGTTGGTCCTCGGTTTGTGCAGGTGTTCAGGAAGTGGTGCCAAACTCACCTTCAAGGTAGCTTGAAGCTGAAACGTGGCACATTTTACCGAATGAAGCATGTCCTAGCCGTTCCTGTCGCTTCCTCCACTTTCAGGTCTCAGCCGAAGCTCTCTAAAGGAAACAAGTGGATGGATAATGATGCCATTAAGCAAACAGTCAAGTCGATCGAGGCTTTTTTTTTCCTTGAGGATCCTGAGTGCCATTCGATGTCTCGCTGCCGGCGCTTTTTGTCCCCTTTTCAATGCCACCGTCTATATCCACCTCATCGTCAGCGGCATTC
The DNA here is from genome assembly GCF_943734705.1 of Anopheles coustani. Taxonomy (NCBI): domain Eukaryota; kingdom Metazoa; phylum Arthropoda; class Insecta; order Diptera; family Culicidae; genus Anopheles; species Anopheles coustani. Next base: position 66,143,007 of record NC_071288.1, on the reverse strand, counting down.
TCATCTATCATTTGCATAAAATATCCTTCTTCCGAATACGCAAGGCGTCGTGCTCCTTTGGGACTGATAAATTCCAGGGGAATAGAGCGTCTTTTGTAAAGATTTTGGCCAGCCTTTGCCCGAACCCGAACACGAAAGCGACACGGACCTGTTACCGATTCAGGATCAAACAAGCGTAGTGACAGTCGCGAGGGAACCGAACTCCAGTTTCCTTTTATTCTCCAGTTCCACCAGCTCTCTCCAGTGGCCACGACTGATTCCGGCTTCTTCTTTCATTACTCAAATCCCCCATCCGGTGGGGTGAATCCTTCTGGCATCCCGCGAGGAAAGCGTGTTGCGACTTTTCCTGAGCTTCCAATCGACCAGCAGCTCGTCGAGTGGATCAATACGAAGAAATTGAGTGAATGCTAGAAATGGATCCGTGTACATAAAACACCGTTTCATTCCACCTGAGATTTTCTGAAAGCAACGCCAAAAAAATCCGAAGACTATCGTATCTTGTTTGGAAAGTGATACTTGAAAGAAAAGAAGAAAAGATGCTAAGAACGCTGGCTTTGGAGTCGGATTTAGATGGATTTAAAAAAAAAAGAGAGCACAAATCTTCCTTTTATAGGTCTCAATAGTTCGCCACCGTCCGGAGTGGAATGAATGATAAAGAAACATCAGGGGAGGGGCAAAATGTTTGGCTAACGAAACAGGACAAGAAAAACCGCCATACACGAAGCTTGGCCACGACGAAGACATTGACTTATCGGTGAAACCCCAATCAACACCGTCCAAAGACGCAGGTACTTTCAAACTCTCGATGTCACTCGATTCTTTTGCAAGTCTTCCTATGCAATTTAACTTTTCGATTGTATCGCACTTGAGACTTCGGTTCTCGAGAAGGATTCGACTGTGGATGGCATGGTAGATTTTTGTGAAATCTGCAAACACAACTGCAGTTGAACTTTGTTTGGATGGTGCATTCAAAGGAAAGCTCGTTGAGGAATGTTGACTGTGTGAAAGGCAAAGAATGTAGTGAAAACGTGATGAGATTAAGGTAGAAGAACAAAAATCGGGGAGAGCAAACATTAGTTTGTCTTCACGAAGTGTCAGTCTCAATGTTTGATTTGTTTCCGTATTTTCTTTGCTGTATCTAACTCTTCCAACTTAAAATGGATGGAAAGAGCTGCTTCAAAACGTTTCTAGTGGTTGACATTTGAAATTGTCATACATCGTAAAAGTGATGTTAAAGATAATGGGAAGGTAAGATTTTCGATTTTTTAGAATTGTTCCATGGACGGTTTCAGAAAAACGACGCTGTTTAATATTTTAAAGTAAATTTTATTACCTTATGAAAGATTTTTTATGTGTTATAATGTTGACTAGTTTCGTAGTTTAACTTCATTCTTTACTGAGCTTGCTAAGTTCATTGCTACAGTATTTTCAACAACTGGCCTAGATTTGCCAGCACACATAGTGTAAGACTGAAACGAATAGCTGCCATAAATTTGTCCAAAGGGGCTCATTCGAACTAGAAGAAAACGGTGCAAAACATGACAGAAAATAAGTGTGTGCCACTTTCGACGCGCCGTGAGAAAATTGTCCCCAATCTGGGGTTTCACCGCTGCAGATTGTCTGAATCTGAACCAGAGATTGTGGGTGGAGAAAAGTTTCAACAGAAAGAAAAAACAAAAAAATTCTAAACTCCCGTTCCCGGAAAAGCGTTCTTAAAACTGAAACAAGACATCTGGGAAATCGTGAAAATTAAGTCTGTTCTTCGTTCGGCCGATGTCGAGAGCGGTAGAGGAGGACGGCGGTAATCAGAAGTGCCATTCGTTTCTTGCCATACAACGAAAATCCACCGGAAAATCGCACGGTGGTATGGCTGTCGTGAAATAGAACCTCGGGGTAGGCTGAATTGTATGAGGGAACAAAAACCACACCAGTGCAAAATGAAGACATACGGAGGTGGATGAAGCGACAATGAAGTTGCTGTTTTTTCATAAATCATGTTTTTCATTTTCAGCTGTTTCCGGCACACCGCATGCTGATGGTGACCCGCGAGTGCCTCTGACGGGGTGGGCTGTTGCCAACACGGGATTACGGGATGTTGAGCGCATTTTATGTTTCCACTGTTGTCGACACCACGCAAAACATTGGTCGTATGTTTTCTATGTTTTTTGCCTTTTTTTTATGTACGTCTTTGCATAAAGCATGGGCATTTTTTCCTTGAAGATTTCTTGAAAACATTTAAGCTTTCCCATGCTCACTGCAGGCGTTAGGTTAAGTGAAGGAAAACATGTGGTAGGTACGTGATGGCGCGAAAAAGAACACAGCAAAATAATAAAGACTAAAAGTTGGTGCAAACCGTGGAGGCAAAAAGTTTGCGGTTGCTACCAAACTTACCATTACGTCACTTACACAAAACTCTCGTGGGTGGGTATTTGTGGGACAGTAAAGTCGTATGAACAATATCGGTTCTTGACGTTTTTCTATACGAGGTTTTAGCTTCACGCTTTCAACTAAAACTTTTCTTCCTCAGTTTATTCGTGGCGTAACAAAAACGACTGGCGTTGCAGCCACGCTTGGCATGGTATTACTTATTTATTTTAATGTGACATAAGGGAATCATTATAAATCGGATCTTATATGCTTTAACCATTCGTTTTGGTTCGTTCATTCACGGTGAAGTAGTTTAGTTCCTTGTAATGTTTTATTCTGGCTTTGAGATTCAAGTTAACGCACGAGATTCATGAACACCTGAAACAGAATTTGTTTCCCACACAATAATATTAGCGATTTCTTTTCAACGTTACGTAACTTTACAAAAAGATTCATCTCTAAGTTTTATAGAATCATGTTAAGAAATTCCACTCATGAGCATTTTGTTTCAAGCGTTTTAAATTCTATCTATCAAAGTATACTTACTTGAAATCGGAGTAATTTAAACCCAACATCTTCTGAAGGCAAAAATCTCCAGCGGTTTTAGTCAAGTATCAAAATTAACTGAATTTTTAACGTACATTATGAGAATGGCTTAAACAGTAGACGACGCAATGATTCTCCAAAATCTTCCGGTAATGAAGTATGGCTGCAATTGAATAAATTATTCAAAACATCCTTGGCAGCAAAGCAACACTTCTTCCTATAACAGCGTCATGATGGTGGTACCGCTTGCAAAACTAAAAGATAGGTTGGTTGCTAGCTAAGAGATGGGTTGGTTGTTGAAAACATTTTGACAGCGAAGAGGTGAAAAATTATCATCTCACTCGAACCCGTTACTACGCTCAATTTGTAAAAGCAGGGGAAAGTTTGAGCGAAAAGATGAATGCTTGAGCTTATGTAAAGGAGCAGCAAATGAACAAATTTCGAAACGTGCAGGCAATTGTGCAAGCAGTTCAGTTTTAGGAATTATGAAAACAGACGTAGGATTAGATCATACGTTAGAGTAGAAACATGTTAATGGAACGATGCTCTCAAAATGGCAGATTTTGTAATTTCATTTAAATTTGATATTTAAAATTAAACTAAAGTCAAAAGTTTTCAATCCAAACATTCAAAACTAACGATGAGACACACTCAACCTTCCATTTATTTTTAATTGTGTTGAGATCCACCAAACAATGTATGCTAATTGCGAAACAGCACAAAACAGTGCGTTTATCATTCCAACGCGATGACGGTCGAGATTTAACTTGAGTGATGAAAATAAAAAAAATACTATTGCGCTTCGTTCGGATGCAAATGCTCCCATTGTTTCTTCTCTCGGTTCAAGTGCTGGTGCATTAGTCACACCGAACCAGGCACACCACCGTTGGAACAGTAAACGGTACCTCACTGCGAGACGTTATGATGAAGCATTGTTATGGAATGAAATCCACGCTCCCTAGAATGTTGCCACACGAATGCATCTCATTTGCATCGGTGACGAATCTCCGCTTGACGCTGACAAATCGTCGGTTTTGAGGTGGTGTTTCCAAGTAAATTTTTTACGGTTTCGAGATGTGAGAGATCGTTGCATAGTGGGTGTAGTGGTAGTTGATGAATGCATATTTTTAAAATGTTTGAATAATTTAACAGCTACGATGTACCATTTTTATTTAACATTCAATTAGTTTCACGTAGGTAAGGTTACTTTATTTTTTTAAAAATGCTGTAGGTTTGTTTTTGTAAGACGGACTAAAATAGAAAATCTGAATGAATAAAATGAAATTGAAAAAAATGAAAAAAAAAAAAGAAAAACATAAAACGAAAATGCAATCATGATCCAATATAAAAACAAAAACACTTGTTTTATTATTGTTACATATACTTCGTATTGTCTTCTACAAAACCACTAAAAAATTCCCTCCATTGTATGACATAAATAAAAAGAGCTGATAACAAGCACTTGCTTCTACCACTAACCACAGTGCCATCACTCATCGTAGTGTCCTGGGTCCGCCCGCAGCGTAGCAATTAGTCGGAGTCACTTCGAAGCACCACGTCTTCAGACCCTCGCCTTCCCTCATTTAACGTATATCTTTTCCGCACGATGAAACACTTGATTGCGCGTCCAACGCTGCTTTGGGTGCTTAGTCGTGATGGGAATGTGGTGAGTTTTTCGCTCCGAACCGTAAATGAATGCAATTTTTCATCAAACATTAGTCTTTTTGTGTCGTGGTGTTTTTTGTTTTTTGTCAGCTCGGGTTGTGTTTTTCTTCTGCCGTTTTTATTTTCTATTTCGTGAATAATGTACAGCGCAGAAAATACGTTGACAGTTGATTAGTCGGTCGAGTGCATCATCAACGTATCAACAAATTAGGTTTTAGCAGACTAATTGCATTCCAGCCATTGTAGGATGCAAGTCGAGAAATAGAGCAGAAGGGTAAATTGTTAAACAACGTGTAAAGTTTTGAATTAAAAACAGCAAAAGAGTGCATAGAAAAAAGGAAAACGTGAAACATACTTCTACTGTTCAATCATTGAATCAATCCAATCATTTATAACAATCCATCCTTACAATGGTTAGCAGTGAAAGAAAACAATGTCCCATTAACATCATAAATCGGTAAAGTCATTCCTCAGCGGATTGGGAGTAACCCCTACTTGCACTTACACCTTGAACCGCTCAATTAATCCAATTGTCACCATTTGCGGTCGTTAATTAATTGCCCTAGCGGGACCAGCTGCTGCTCCCATGACCCAGGTTGATGACGTGGTAGTGCTTGAATGAAGCATAATTTCTATCCATCGCCCGAAACTTGATATCATTAAGCTTTCCGTACAAAAAAACAAAACGATGGTGACACCCAATGAAGGTATTTTCAGGGAAAAGTCCGAAGGGGGAAAGGTAATTTTTACGAGGACAGTTTTCCCATAAATCATAACGTAACAATCTTATTTATGGGCTCGTGAAAGCTTTACCACTCATTGGCACTGTTTTTCTTTTACGAAGGATAATTTGACTGAACCAACGATGGAAGGTGAAATTCCTACACGTGCTGCCGTCAGGTGGGCAGCTTCTGTTTACTTTGTTTAATACGGCGCATGGGGGTCAGCCACTACTAACATTTTTCCTGCCTATTAGCTCCTTCTGCATTTTGCCTTTACCTTTGTTAACTTCATTTTTTTACCGATTCCAAAGCAATAACGCACGGTACGTTGGCCGATGTGTAATAACCGTGTTTCACAGCTCCATCATTGTGCTCGGTGGAGGCGCCCAGTATCGGTTGTGGAGCTCCAAAATGGAGGCGCCTAGTAGCCGGTAGCTATAAAGAAATTATTTGCCCATTTCCTCCGAAATTACCTTCGCGCAACGTTTTACTGTGTTTCATAATACCTCGGACAGCGCCCGCCAAGCGGATCCTATCCATGATTGCTTAATTAAACGCCGCAGTGCGTTTGAAGATAATTGGATTTTTTTAATGAGTCCCCAAAAGGTTGATCATCGCACTGCGTGGGTTGATGAATTCCACCGGGTTGTGGTTTCATTTTCTGCCATGTTGCGTCCGTCAAAGTAATTGGTGGCTGACAAGCTACGACGGTAGAAATGTGCGATGGTGCCATGTGTGAAGAAACCAAATTCGAGTTTCCCTTTACTATGTGCATGTCTCAATATAACACCTTTCCATTAAAGTATCGGCATAAACAAGGTTGTGCTATTAACTAATTTGATTAAATAATATAAAATAAATTTAAAAAAATATACGCTGAATAAAAATTACTCGTAGTAGAATACTTAGCAGAAAAATTACAATGTAAATCACACATGAAACACAATGTCAAATATTGACAATCCAAAATTCAGTTTTTATTTACTAAGCATACAAAGTTTAGTCAGTATCTTTTTGTTTCGAAAAATATTTGTTGCTCCAAAACTTACTAGAAATCGTCTATTTGTGTAACCCAGGTTTGTATATACTTTAATTTGTCAGCTATTTGCAAATTATTCATTACTTTTTCATTTATGATTTGATTACTAATATTTTGAGTTGTGGAATATTTAGGTGATATTTCTTATCCACGACTGTTTTTGGGATATGTTTGTAAATTGCATATATTTATTCACAGTGTTTCAAGCTAGTTTGTTTATTCCTCTTACCCTCCTAATCTACGCCATGTTTTCTCGGTTGATATGTTGTGGTTTTCGTGATATGGGTCATAAAACAAAATCATAAAATCATGACCACAGGTGGTATTCACGTGTGGCCATTACCTATGCCCTACTGAACTGGAGTATCTTTTTACTCCGGCAAGGGCTCTTGTACGCCTATTGTGCAGAAACGTGGCTCTTTTCCGAGTCTCAGGCTTGCCGAAATCAGGCTGATTAATGACAGAGCCGTGAAGTTCTGCGGGATCGTGCAGAATGGACATCGTTGCTAAGTTGGGCATATATCGGATAGACTTGAAACGTGATTAATTATCATCTCATCATAGACATGATATGTTGGAGTCGCGGTTTAAGGGGCCGTTGCAAGGCAGTACACTTAAAGCAACCAAGTACCCTAGTGACATGGTGACTCTTCAATACTGACGGTAGTAATGGTACACACGTTTTACCCATTTGTTTTGGAGTATTCAGATTAATGCTGCACTTAGAGTTGAAATATTAATTTTTTCGCCATGCTATTTTTATGTTGGGTAAAAAGTAAAAATACAAAACAAAGTTTAATTAACTACAAACTACGTTGCACATTATTTTTGATCAATTACATTGTAAGTGATTTTATTTTATATTCAAACAAATACGGTACGGTAAATCCAGTTCTTTTATGAAAATATCAAACAAAACATATTTACTTTTACCATTGCTCATGATGACGGTAATTTTATCAACAGCCGACAAAACAAAGGACAAAGACTCTCGTAAGATTCGAAGTGGAATCAAATAGGACGGTGAAAACACTGCTTCAGTTTAATCCTGAAGTATTACCCCTCCGAAAATGACTTTTAGGAAAATGAACTTACTGCGAGTAAAACAATGGGTTGAAAAATGTGTTTCACAAAAAATAATACCATCACCATCATCATCACTAGAGCAGTAAAAACGCGACCGAGCCAATGCACGGAATAATCAGATAAATGGAGCAATTTATGGGGCCATTTTTTTTGGACTAAATGGGGATTGTCTCCCTTTCCCCTCCCGGCCAGAGGAAAAGCTGGAATTTTACTAATAGTGACGAATTGGGCACCCATAAGGAAGAAGTGGTGACATATGCCAAGGATATCGTAAACGAATGGGCTACAATTCGAACCGGGTGTGAGCCGGCATTAAGGTTGAGTGAAAGTGATTTTCCGTGTTTGCGTCGATTTCGATCCGATGTGGGGTGAAAAATTAGCTCCGGAAGCTATTCCCAAAACGTTGCTGGTGATGTATTTGTGTGTGTGTTTGGTTTGGTTGTATACTAAACTGGCACGTCGTCGACTAATTTGGGGCTTAGATAGGAAAAACCTGCTGAAGGTACGCTCGGGCTATAAATCCTCCCTGGTAATCAAATAGATATTATCTCCCTTGGTGTGGGTTAAGCCAACCCTCCACCTAAAAACACGATACATTAGCGATTGATCCCTGATACGAGAACTTCAGCAATGCGCGACAGCCAGCGCCCTTTCTTGAAATATGTTTCAACGTGGTGTAGAAAGTCATTTCATTGCATATGAACGAATGGTAAAATTCAATTCCTTCGGCTTCTGTTGGATAGGAATAGGGAACATTAACCTGTATAGGTACATACCAAAGGTCATTGCAAGACGTGCTGGTATCCAGTTGTTGTTACCACCTGTTTTCGAATTGGTTTGAATGGAAAGGAGGACTAATTAGGCTCGACCTTTTGAACAGTTATGAAATCGTTCGTCACCTGGTAAACAACTCGTGAGTTCAATTAAGGACCAGACTTTGCTCGTGACATGATTATGATCGTTCAATAGATAATTAGACAACAAGGGAACAGAAAATGTTTTACAATTGCTTTACGGGGCATTAATATGATATAAAAACACAAAATATTGATGATGCATCCATGTGTTTCAGATAACTGACTAACGAAAATAAACTTTCATTCAAGAACTTCATACGAACAAGTAGATGGATAATTTTGCATCATACCACTAGGAATAAATAAAAATCTTAGTGACATAATATTTCAAGCTAAAATATATTATATTTTAAAAACCTGTCGGATGCTCGTGACATGATTTAGATCGTTCAAAAGAAAATTAGACAACAAAGGAACAGAAAATGTTTTACAATTCCTTTACGAGACATTAACATAATATAAAAACACAAAAGATTGATGATGCATCCATGTGCTTCAGAAAACTTTTTTTTTTTTTTTTGTGGCACGACATCCCCTAGTGGGACAAGGCCTCTCTCCGAAGAGAGTTTGTGTGACCGAAGGACGGTATATTAAGGGGACGGGAAACGAAGCGTAATCGCTAGCGTAATCGTGTTATTCTGCTGGTCCATCTGTCAAAAAGAATTTTGGCTCACCTACCCTGTAATCGCATGCGTAATCTTGTCAGTACGTAAACAAACGAATCAATAGTTCATTCATCCGTAATTATTTATCAAATTTCTATGATTATTTAGCGTAGTTTTTGTATTTTTAACAATAAACAACAAAATAATAGCAGTAGCTTCAAGAAATGTTGCCATTTTTAACAAATTGCAAAACATAAACAAAGCAAAGATGACGCTTGGCCTGAATATCGACGATACACGAGAGACCAGCGATTACGCTTCGTTTACCGTGCCCTTTATAGATCGGTGGTCAGCCGTTCGTAATACCGGAGGGTGCCAGACTCGAGATTCGATCCCACGCCTGTGGTGTGGTGTTTCCTCGCGCTACCGCTGCGCCATGGGCACCCCCGCTACCGCTGCGCCATGGGCTTCAGAAAACTGGCTATCGAAAATAAACTTTCATTCAAGAACTTCATACAAACAAGTAGAGCGATAATTTTGCTACATACCACTAGGAATAAATAAAAATTTTTGTGACATATTTTAAACTTCAAAAACCTGTCGGATGCCATTTTCATCCCATACAACAACCTCATTTAGCTGTATAGTTAATTTCGTAACCTATCAATTCAATTATGAAACAACATAAAATCAAAACTAATGCAGAACTAAACCCCTCTACGTTTCTCTCTACGTGTGATGAAACATTTAATTTCAGTTTCACCTTCAGTGTCGCCTTTAACCGCCCGCGCTGTCTGACCTGGACATATGTCCGGTAGAAACACATTACTCCCGTCGTTGGGCATATGAATTTTTATCATTAATTTTCACTGTGCTTCCCCTTAGGGCTGGTCGTCAGATGGACGACCACATCGTTCGGCTGGAGGAATCTGTCTGGACGGGCCAAGAATAAGGATAAAGCAATGGTTTGTAGGTTCATTACTTTTGCGCTCTCGAGGGACCGGTATGGGTTTGCTCGCTGCCGTCCATTTATCCTCGAACCATCCTGAAACCCAGCAGTTTATCTGAACCACATTTGGAACCATGGTGCCAGCTCAACAAGCATCGTTTTAGCGACAAGGCAACGTTGACGCTGGTCATAAATATAAACAGAACTCAAATTAAACTTTTTTAATTTAATCTTTTATGAACTACTCTTCCAATATGAGTGTGGTTTGGTCTTTTCCGTCAGGATAGGAGCATGTGTGCAATACTTTCAGGGAAAGGTATTTGGCAAGCTAACTGTAAACAAATTAAAATAAAAACATATAGCCCTACCTACCTTGGGGAATGGCAAGGCAAAATGACATTCACTGAAAGGGGAAGAAAAGTAGCTGAATAAAAGTGACGAAATTTAAAATGAAACTACACTTCTGAAATTTGTCAATTTTAATAGAGAATTCACACTATCCTGACTATGCAAAACTTATGCTTTTGTTATTTGATTATTTTGAAACGTTCAACAATATTGACTTCACCATTTCAATCAAGTAACAAAATTAATCAATCTTCCCATCATAACGTTATTTTAAGTTCTCTTTGAAACGTTCAACAATATTGACTTCACCATTTCAATCAAGTAACAAAATTAATCAATCTTCCCATCATAACGTTATTTTAAGTTCTCCTTTCCTTTCCGGGAGAATACCCTTTTTCGTTATCTGTATTCATTTATTTTAATTTAAAGACTGTCAAGTTTCTTCATAAATATGTAATAGAGTATATCCTGGATTATAATTTGATCGTTAATGTGCTGCGAATGTGCCTACACTGCAGGCCTATAAATAGGTAATTTGATGATCTGTTGTTTCTGGAGCTGCGGGGATAGTAAAACCCCACTGGAATAGGGAAATGGTAAAAGTGTATTTCCAGGGGCGAAAGTTTAATGGATTTGTGTGGCCGCTTGTGTTACGCAGCATGGTCTTCCATCCGTATGTGTTGCCATCCTCCCTCGAGCTTCCTGTCAGGAGTTCTGAGAACTTGAAACTTTCGTCTACAAGAATCACCGCCGGGCCTGATAAGATAAAGCATTACCATCCACCGGAAGGCACCATGACCGATGGTTCGGCAAATGGTGATCCGGAAGTTTCACGTGGCTCTTTGGTTCTGGTGGCTACCGGGCGGTCCCGGACGAAAGGGGACGGCAGGTTTTTGGTATTAATTGAAGCAACGAATACCTTTATCGTGCAACTAGCCGATGTCCGGGAAAGTTTCTGCACACTCATTCCTTACCATTATGGAAAAGGGGAAATCGTTAAATTGTTTATTCGGACAGCTACGGACCCTGTAAGCAAACGAAGGTAGACACCCATCGTATGCTGGGTCGACAGTCCTTATCGGTTTACCGGCGTCACAGGCATGTCGGGAGGTTGATTAACTATTCTGTTGGTGTAATCCTATCCAGCTATTGTCAATCTGTCTGGCCACGGGTATCCCAGTGGATATAATCTACGACGAAAGAGAGCCTCCGTCAAACAACTCCCTGAATTGATTGAGATCGTACGTTACGCTACTAGCTCGGACTAATGTACGTGAAAAGAATTCGATAATGCTTTTCATGTTGGTATGCCTTTTTTTGAGTTTTATTGATAAATAAATGCTACATTGTTGGATATTTTTAAGTAAAATTCTTCTTTCTCACATCCTTTATACCCCTTGGTAATTTATTTATTAAACAAAATCTCGACATTTAGTACGACGATTACTTATAAAAGTTTATTAAAAGTTCATCCCTTTCAAACATTAAGTAAACCACTAACATTGTTATACTTTTATGCTATACTCTCTGTTTACAACACCATCAGACCCTTTTTTACAAACCCGGATGTAATGTGATGATTTTAATGTGTTTGCAATGTTCTTCCATTCCTTGTCATCCATTTCTGATTCGCTGTCTGCATTGTTTCGTATTGTTACGTATTGATGTGAGTTTTCAGATCAAGAGTAAGTCTCAATCCGGTTCGACATCCTTTCCGATTAATCTAGCAATAAGTAAGTGTTTGAGTGAAATGAACTCAATCCTTCTTTATTTACAAAAACCCATAGACCTGACTATTATTTTCATATGTTACGAAGGCGGAGTTCAAGATATTGGGAACATTTATGCAACTCCGTCATTTATGTTGATAATTTGGTGATATTTGGTAAAAAGAGGATGAACACAAATGAAAATCTTCTTTCCTAGCGTTCTTTTCAAATAAATAAATTTATAACATACTTGATTCTAGGATAAGTATTGTTGCCGCTTTATCAAGTTTTGGTATTCAACAAGAATTGTTCTATGCCACAGTCGTTTAACTGAACCAAGAAACTAATATGGGCGCAGTTATCCAAAGAACATGTACTGTGATACGCCTTGGAACACTGCCTGATTGCAATCCATCACCTTTTTTATGAGCTTTTGCATGTTTCCTGTTGCGAATCCACTCGACCAAAAGCAAACACTTTTTCACCAAACATAAGTTGACGTTATCCAAAAGCCGCCGTCTCAAGCTGGGATTCCTAGCAAATGGTTTGAAAAATGGTTTCCGCAACGGTTGGCACTCCGCAAGCACTCCTCGGAGACGACAGTGCCCTTTTGCCGGATGGCGGTGCGTTTTCCGGCTCGGTTAGTTCGTGTTGCGGTGGCACTTAATCATGCTCGGCCAGAAAGAAGGCCGGGACCGGGGACGCTCCGAATGCCGAAATCGTGGACGTCACCGGATGCCGTGGTAGAGCCGAACGCAGCCGGTACCATTTGTCCGGACCCGTACACAAATTACGTCCGACGAGCCGCTAAACCCGCCATGACGTAAAATGGCGAGAGGCGTATCCTTTGGAGTTTTCGAGCGCGGCGTCTTTGACACAAGTGGTTCCGGGTGTAGACAAATGAAGAAAATGAATTTCACCCTCCCCGAGAGACGGTTTGAAGGACCCCGCGTTTGACTTTTGGACTCTTGCCTACCGTTCTCCCTGAAATTATAAACCACAATCGATGATTATCCTCACCCGCCATTAAAGCGTGCCCTTTTATTATAAAATGGGGTGCTGGGTTTTCGAGTAAAGTGCGCCGTAAGGGGTGGTGCGATTATAATTTCCCACCCCGTACGCTCCACGGGGAACCCACTTCAATATTCGGCTCTTGAGGGCCCTTAAGAGTTGCCCTGCAGAATTTACATTAAACACCGGTTATTATGGGTGCGCGTGTGTTCAAGTGATATTTTGCAACCTTTTAATGATTCGAATTTTACTGCAGCTAAGCTGATCGTTTGAGTACATGCCTAAGTATCACGGTGTTTAATAAGATTAAGCGAGTCGCTATACTGTGTTTTCGACAAGGATAATTAAAAAATGATTTTATAAATATAATCTGCTATCAACTCGTCACACGAGCATTCAGATTAAAACTCGTACCAATTAAAACCGTGCTGCAAATGCGTTCACATTGCAGCAAATTTCCCAGAAGCCTCGGTTTTTCGACCACAAACCGCAGAAGCAATCCTACAAATCCATGGGCAGGCAGCCGGAAAACACGACGAGGCGAAAGAAGCAGATACTCGCCGCACCGTGAGGTCCATTTGTAAATTAATCTGTGCCCATCTCCGGCTGTAATGGGAGAATCTGCCAAATCCCCTCCCGGCCGTGACCATAATTCTTGCGTACGGATGAAAAATATCATTTCCACAACATATTAATTTCAGCTCGCCTCCTTCTCGCCGGGGGGAATAAACGGGGTTATGTGCAATTTTCCGGGCCGCGTGACGGATGTAGATTGGATTTTCCGCACTTCTGCACTTAGGCGGTGCACCAAAGTTTCGTTCGAATGCCAACGCATTTGCAAAGCGGAAGCAGTCGGGTTTCTCGGGGTGCTGTGGTGGAAAAGCCGATCCAGGCCCTCGTGGGCTCTCTGGCCAGGGGTGGGCGGTGGTGGTTTTCAGCAAAACAAATAATTTTCTCATGTTTATGTGTCGGTTCCAATTTGCAGCCAACTTCCGGCGTGCCTGTGTCGAGCGAACCGGAAAGCGGTTGTACGGAAGAACGCTTCAAGAATTCTTATCAGTTGGGAAGAACACCGTTCGGGAAAGTGGAAGGAGGGTTTTCTATCTATTCGGTTGAACGTGTAGCTGGCAAACGAAAGCGATATGTGCCTCGGGGAACTGTTTCTGCATATAAATATTGCCTTTCCTTTTTTTTCTACTGCCGGGTTGGTGTTTCCGGTTCGCGAATGCATTTACTCGAAAGATGTCGTTCTTTAGGGAGTGCATGTGGCGAATATAGATTTGATTGTAATGGAAAACATCGACAGTGGAGGATTTAAAAAATCAAACGATTCCAGTAATCACTGTAGGATCATATAATGTCAACAAAGGGGATACATTTAATGTTTGTCTATTTTAATTTATTCCTTAAAGTGAGAGTGAAGGATTTTAGGGTTTTAATTTATTTCGATCAGTTTTCAACATAAAGATGTTCCATAATTTTCGTCCAGCACTGTTTCACGTCATCGTTTCCATCTTTGGCACACTTCTGCACTCGTATGGTGGAAAAGCGATTCACTTGGCACACACTAGCGGTGCATTTTTCAGCACGCCATTTGCCGCGCTCTACCCGGAAACGACTCTTTCGCCAGGACGATTGTCGCCCGGGTGTGTCGTCGGTGTCGAACGGAAATGGAGTGTTCTTTGGAATTGATCACCGGACCTCCTTAATCCCAGCCTTACCCTTTCCGTTGCACGCCATAATTGTAATTGCATTTTGAAAAATGGTGCGCGCGTTCCGCTTGTGCGACGAGCGGAAACGATTTAATTTCGATTGCACTGCTGGCGAGCGGGTGAAAATTATGATAGTGCATACCGTACCCTCCCAGGCGGTGGGAAAGGCTGGCGCCACGTGATTTTTCTTTTCCCCCCCCATGGGTGGAAACGGTGAAACTAATGGTCGAACGTGTGGGAACGCTCTTTTTCCGGGCTCGGAAGTTTCCCGCAGGCAGCAGCAGCGCGTACGCCGGAGGAATCTGTAACGAAGCGGTTTGCTGCCTCGTGCTACGTGCAGTAATGAGACGCAAAACGATACTTTCTGGCCCGAGTTGCTCGGTCCACCCGTGGCTTGGTTTTAATTACGAACTCTGGAAATTTATCTGGCCCGTGCCCGGCAAGAAGTATTAATTGTATAGCTTCTTATTTGTTTTGACGATGCCAAAGAAACAGAAAGATACCCCAGTTGTGCAGAGTTTTTGCCTGTTTGATATTCTGTTGGCCTTAAACAGGCACCAAGTTAGTATTTTAAGTTTGTACTTACAATATAAAACTACACTTCGGACAAGAATAATTTAGCAAGGATGTGTATAAATTTAGTAGAGAGTCATTTTTCCATATTTCACCATAACTAATCAGCAAAACTTAAGCATTCGATTTCATTTTGTGTTTACTGAAGATATCATTCCGAGTTGAATTTAAAAAAAAGCTCGTTCAGCTTTAGTTGCAATAGAAAAACATCTTCTCGTTGCAAGAGTTTGGAAGAAAAAACATAAAAACAAACATTAAAGCATTCCACCTAAAGGTCCTTTTGCTAGCCTTGGAGCCGAGGGCTGCTTTTAAAATATAGAGCAAGCGGTGGAATAAAAATAACAAAACGGTGAAGATAAATTGGGAGCAATAAAATAACCGACCAAATCAGTTACTGACATTTTCAATCAACCCTTCCTGTTAAACTCGCAAAAGCCTCGCGGCGCAAACAAATTGATTCCCAATTTGTTTTCCCCTTCTGGTCCTGGGTCCAAATTTGGGGCTCGTGCTGGCAGCCAATGGGGCAGGGCATAAGAAAAGGTAGAATGAAATCCGGGAAAAAACATCTGTGAGAAAATTCATCCGGCCTCGGATACCCCCCCACCCCCTCCTCCGATGCGGTATCATTTGATAAGGAATGATTTGGTAGAAAATTCGTCAATTTTATGTTCTTTTTTCTGGTTCTGATTTTCCGGTTCTTCCTTCGCCTTGGTCTGTTGTACGAGGAGAAGGGTCGTGAGGGTGGTATAGCGTTTCCACCGGATGCCGAAAGCATCACCACCGAAAGGGGCGGAGTTTTGGGAAAATCCCGCCGTAAGGTTGCAATCATTGGCAAAGTTTGTCGGGTTGATAATCTCGTCGATAAATTTATTCCCAGCTGGATGTTTTTTCCGGTTGTTTTGGTGAAGCGAGAAACCACCCCATATTGGACGGTAAGTGCGCGGTGATGATCTTACGCCACGGGAAATTGAAAAGTTTGTCGGTGCGAGCGTGGGAGATGATTTGTATCCGTTTTCAATTTCGAACGCTTCGCTCAGGTTGGCCAATTCGTGCCTGTGTCGGTCTGTTTACGGGAATTTTCACACCCTCTCCATAATCAACGATAGGGTAGAATTGTAGATGCGTTGCTAAAACACGTAGAACACCTCCACCATTGTAAAGGTGAGTAAGTGTTGCGATCAAATCCATTTTGATTATGTTTTCCACTTAATTTCCCGGCATGTTGGGAAGCGGATGTTTTTCATCTCCATGTTTGCATTTCATTTATTACACTCACGGATAGAATCGCGCGCACTACGAACAGATGGTGGATTGTATGCTAAATTTTATTTGAAGGGGAAATTTGATCGCTAGATTTGAACTCGCGTGCGCGCATTTTCTCCCGGAAGTTAAACATGCTGTTTCAAATTCGTGCTAAGATAAACGAGAATCTTGAACTCGGTTACCATCTGCCATGGAAGATTTATTTACTTGTCAGGCGGTTGTGTTTATACAGTCTTCTATTGGACTGAACTACGTTGCACGAAGATTATTCACACCTTCGAGAGCACCATTCTCGATATCCTGTCACCGGGAGTGTCGTTTCCGTTTCCCGATTGAAATGCCCGCATGAGTTCATTTTTGTTAGGGATTCACCTGCGTCTACAGGGAAGCTTCCTCATTGGTGTATGAGACATTTGTTTATGATGTAACGAAATAAAATAATTTCAAAATGGCGAATTGTGTTTGGGTATGGCTCAAGCAGACAAACAATGTTGATTGACACGTAGGAAAATATAAGAGGATGTCAAAAATTATTCTAATGAGCTTTGGATAGCGTCTTAAATTCAATAAACATCTTTCGATATCCGTCTTGAAATTTTCTTATTAGTTTGATTAATCTATTAATTACTTCCCGTTATTGTAAATTTAAATATCTTTTTGTTTTCATGTTGCAGTTTTCATTTGTCTTGATCGTATTGATCTAGTTCCTTCTAGTTTTAGCATTTCAATTCAATTTGACTGGTTTTTTGATCATTACGATTCCACCAGAAAATATGAAAAGCGTTAGCTGTTAAGCATAACTCTTCTATGTGGTTTTTTTGACTGAAATAAGTGGAACTAAGCCTTTTGCAAAAAAGAGTTGCTGTGACTGACATGTTCATTATACATCGTTCAAAATGATGTGAGACTTGTGAAAGTTTCCTTCAAACGGAAGCGGTTAACTTTTGATCGACCATTGCTGTCTAATCAGCGAGTTAGTTGTTCGTTTGCTTTTTCTGTATTACGACTCTTTCCAGATACCGCATGTGAGCATTTTAGCATAGATTGCTGCAAAGTTTAAAACTATTGTGACGGTGTACATCCGGTACACAGCAGGAAGGCGGTGGAAGTAACTGTTGAATAGCTTCACCGTAATTGAAACTGAGCTACATTATTCTCCCGTGAGAAAAAGGATAACGGGAGTATCTAGGCACAATTTTTCCATTAGCCGTGGACGAAAGTTCGCCAGTTAACTGTTGCATTATTAGGAGCGGACGTTTGTTTCCTTTCAGTATGGAAACACTAGCTTGACGCCCCTGCGTTGCTCGGTGATGAAAGGATTGAGAAAAGTATTATGGTTTTGACTAATACTTGAAAGATATGTTTGAATTTAATAGTTACAATAACGACATATTTAAAATGTTTGATATTTCATCAATTTCCCTTTGATGTATAAACCTTAGGGTAACTATGTTGGATACACCTTGACATTTGTTTACATGCTTGTTTTGTCTGTGTTAGTAAAACTGAGTTTAAATTGTAAAATTTAGAAGATTTTATTAAAAAATAGTGATCAAACAAACCTTCAACAACATCTGCAGTACTTAAACTTAATGTGTGAAAAGTTTCAGAAGCGACGGGTCAGTTTTGGTTGAGTTTTTAGTGTACATAGAACTCCATACATAAAAAAAGCTAAAATATGTAGCAGATACGTTGCTAGCCGCAATTTTGATAAAAAAAGTAGTAAATCAAAGCTTGTACGAGCGAGCAGTTTTTTAACTACTTTGCCAGGAAATTTCTAATTTGTTGTTCTAATGGATGGAAAATCAGTCAAAGGGCAAACTATTGATCATACGAGTTTTCATCTTACATGATCATTGGATACATGATGGTTAAATTGAATTGTTGAACAGTCATTATTTTAAAAGCATTTTCTCAAAGTCAACTCATTATTATGCATGAAATAACTATGGAAAAAACTGCATGCAACAAATCCTTCCCATTATAATGCATTTTTTTTAAAGCCTCCAATAAAGCAATACCGGGGGTCCGCGACAGCCGAGCGGTAGCGCCAGTTATAAAATCGACCCATGAGCGCCGGGGCTCACCACCTCGACGGCGTGGGTTTGAATCCCAACCGAGACCGGACCCTCCCCTGTACGAGAGGACTGACTATCCACGTACAACAGGGAAACAAGTCTCGTAAGCCCTTAACGGGCAGGCATGACCAACAAGGTCGTTACGCCAAGAAGAACAATAAAGCAATACCATGTTTTAAATCAATTTGCTACCGGCATTTGATAGCAAGCATAACCGGATGCCCTTACGTATTCAGATTATTTGTTTTTACTAACAGCGTAATAGAGTTTCTATAACAAATTTCACCACAAAACACATTTTTTAACAAATTTTACAATACTGATCCGCAATGATTGAAAGTTTTGAATTGGCCATGTGTGATAAATGGAGTCTTTTGACCGTTACTAGATGTAATTGACATAAGCTCTGCCAAGGCCTTTATTGGTAACATTACTCTTCGTCAATAAAACGTCAATTATTTAACCATTTTGGGTTGCCTTAGTTCACAGCCTTTGTAATTCTTCGAACAGAAGCTCCCTGAATCAACAACCTCATGAAAAGCACATGGAACAATACTTTATGGCAGTGGTCGTAAATCTGTTACGTTGCTTCAGTCGGGAACTCAACTTCCTTCCTTTCATTTCTTTTCTTCCTGAAAAAACATCAACAGTGACATAGGACATAGACATAGAGCTATCAGTGAAACTTCGGAAGAAGGCTAGCATGGGCATACGTGTTTGAAGGCGATAGAACGATTGCACAATGAAACATTTCATTCTTGAAAGCATAATAAAAAACTGTCCGATGAAAACAGACAATAAAAAAACACAAAAAAAATAAGAACGCGTATGGGAGCAAAGACATAGTAAGTTAGGAAAATTTAGAGATATGCAATGCATGCAATTCACCGGCACGTTGTTGTTTGAAAGTCTTTCTAACGATTACAAAAGAACATAATTACAACTTAATGAAAGGAATGAAAAAAAAAAATTTTGTCACATTCGTCTAACACATATCAACTGTTTTCAATGTAAAGCGGAGATAATCCTTTTGTTCAGTTTTATAAACAGATTCTTGTAGTAGGAGTGGACGATAAATGAAGTTGAGAAAAACAATGTGTAACCCATTACGTTTTAAAAACCAACATTACTTTTGATTGGTTTGTTTGTTTGTGATTGATCTACAGAGAAAATCATCTTTTTATGATCAAATGGAAAGCATTTTCTCGACAATCAATATTTAAATGATTGTTTTTTGATACGCTAACATTTTAAGTTCAAACGAAGAAATTTAAAGTGTGTTGTCAAAACCTTAAGTAAATAGCCAATTTATTGCAAACCACTGTTTCAAAATGGGAAAAATAAATGCTTAGCAAGTAGAACATCCATTACAAAACACGTCACACGCTTTCTAATTTTTTTGACTAACAAATCGGCATGACATTTTTCAGCAAAACCTTCCATGCTACTAGAGAACGCTATTATATCATTTCCAGCGTCATTCGTCATGGTTGTGCGTTTGCTCGGAGCCCCAATGCCTATTTCAAAACAGTATGAGTTCCGTACCGTTGTTTTGTTGATGACATTTTAAATTTATCATGCATTCCAGGGCCTAATCCATTCTGCTTTGTTCCGCTCGGTAGAAGTTGGCATTGGGCGCACCTTTTGCTGTGCTAAAACGGTTGTCTATTTGCCATTCCCAGTGGGCTTCCGGCAAACAAACTAGTGGGGTGATAATTTTTGGAACCAGTGGCCACCAAACGTTGCGATGCTGAACGGTTTCGACGATGCGGGGCGGCATTCTTTGAATGGTAATGAAAATAAATATTTATCACCGTGCCAGGCATTTCCCGTGAAATATGACATTTGTGCTTCCATTCGAAAGAGGCTCGTGAAAAGCCGGTTAGCGTAAGCCCACCGTGAGCTTGCTGTTTAGTGAGCAATATTTTCATCGTCATCGTTGGGCTAGGCTTGGTGAGAACTGGTTGACGTTGACTTCCCGATCGTGAGGAAATACAAAGCGTTTCGGTGGTTTGGTATTACTCGGCAGAATAAGCCTTCAGTACTTTATCAGAGACGGCTCCACTTCGTCCAACAGCAAACCCCTTTCCTCATTAGGTGCTCAGATAGGTGCTTTTGTTATACTCCTAGCTTGAGTGATGATAAAAATTAAATTTTATCACCTTACGCCAATGCAGTACGCCTCTGTGAACCGTTTACTGAAACTAACTGGGCGCCTCCATTAGTACCGAATGCCTGGGTCAGCACTGGGCGTCTCCATCACCACCGGGCGCCTCCATTAGATGGCTACGCAACGGGTGCTTTTTTGCCAAGCGATTCGTCTCACTTCCTCAATTGCTTGAGGTGAGAAATAATTATTCCTTTTAGTGGACAAGATGTCCAGAATCAGCGAGAGAGAGAGAAAATAGAGCTACCAATACTTTTAATATTAAATATGATAATTTGATGATCATTTTATGGCCGGCCAATTTGCATACAGACGAGATAGTGGGTTTGGCTATACTAACAATAATAATAATAATAATAGTAATCAAAACCGAATCCAGCTTTCCGGTTCCACCACAAAGGATGAGGGTTGCTCGTACAAGCTTGAAGGGCGTAACGAGGGTTGGCAAAACTTATTCAATGTTAATGTCATATTCAGCCAGTTAACTGCACGATGATGGTTGAAGGGAAGCAACCTGATTAACAAGGCTTTTGGGAATGAGTTAAGGCAAACTTCTGCATTATGCACCAGATCAAAGGAATTATCGTTTGCGTTATTCTCGGAAAAGCCGTATTGATGCATCGATACTACTATGGTCGTTCTGATTTTTGCGTTGATTGAGATGTTATTAAATGCCAACCGTTCTAGGAAATCTTTGAAGGATGCAATCAGTCAGTTTAGTACCTTAGAACCTGCCTCGTAACAAAAACTGTTAAAATTATGCATCCATGCATTAACCATAAAACTTATTTTCAACAGCGTAAAAAGGATCGCTTTCATTGTGAAGGATTCTTCCACATCGAAAGCTATTATCATGTTGTCATGTAATTCACATAAATGAATAAATCAAGGATATTCAAAATTGAACAGAATTTCATCATAACGATAATCATGATATCATAATAGTCATTATAATATTATCATCATACGTAAGTTAATTAGGAAAATTGTTTGTCGCGCGTGTAATTGAGAAGTTCGGGTTGTAATGGTGCACCAACATTGTCGTTTGTACATTTTTTGCATCAGAAAATCTAATGAATCGCGAATGCAGCGAAAGATCATTGAAATTAGTAAGAATTTTTTTTCACACTTTCAAACATTACTCCCGGGAAAATATTCTACCATTTAATCAATTCAATGGTGTCCTTGTGGAACTAAAATGTGAATTTTCTCGGCCTTTGCATTCACGTTTAGAATACTAAACACGTTGATTTTGGAATTCAAACGTGTGAAAATGAGCTAGTTTTTATTGGGTTCGCAATTTTCGAGGGAAATATATTATGCGGAATAAATTAAACATTCAAAATAAATCTGCATCAAATTCTAGCAATATTTTACGTGTGATTTAAGCAATTTGTAGCCAAAAATTATGGATTGTAATGAAGAAAGAAATTTAAAACATTTTTTATTGGTTGGTAGACATATTGTATGTTTGGTTTGTGAATGCAATAGATACTTAAATAAAGTGGCATAAAAACATACCACCATGCAAGAACTGTTCGTTAAATGTAGCTTCAAGTCGTTTGCTTGGCTTGGCGATAAATTACAAAGTGAATCGTTGTTTCAACATGACCTTTAGACCTTAAATAGGTCGCTTTCGCTCGGTTGTTTCGTTCACTTTGCTAAACCAGTGCGAATGTTCTGGCACATGTGGTTTCACCGTTCGCGCCCTCATCGGGAGTCGCACGGTTATTCAATTTATAATGCTTATAAATGTTTTATTACCTTCTGACTATTTCATTATCAAGCTGTCTTCAACGTTTCATGCAGTGAACTTGAGCGAAAGCACACGTTTCCGCTTTCCACCTCGGCGAGTATAAACCTCGAAGGGATGAATTTCGCTTTGGCTAAAACCATAACGACGACTAACGTATGCTACCACGAATCATTAATTGGAGAAAAGCGAGACAGCTAAGCAGTATGACGTCCGGATGGAAGGCATTGGATGAGAAGATTATTGTGTGCGGGCTTCGGTTGACATTGGCGGAACCTCTTGTTGAAGCGAGCGATATCTTTATGGAGTGATCATAAAACAAAAATGTGTCACAGGCATTCTATTGTTTCTCGACCCGGTATTAATTTCATTGCCCGCGCTTGAGATCCACCCGTGGTTGCTTCAGGCATTCTGTTTGTGTTTCGTCATCGTTTAGCATCAAACCGGAGCGAGTTTCTCGGGTCGTGACGAAGTCGGGTGCTACGGAAACGAAGGGTGATAGCCGATGGCACTTTTCCGAGCTTTTTCTTTGTTGGCTATCGTTGTCTGTTTGCATATCACAGAGTGACGAGGGCATAGGAAGTAGATTGCCAACACCACCTCTTGACGTCAGATAGATGCTCAACGAAAGACATAAGAACTTCCTTTCCGGTTGGAGCGAAATGGATCCATCACTTGGTGGGGAGGTGTTTCGGGCCATTAAAACAATAGCATGCCTTGAGGGTGCCTCGATTACCCCACCAACGTCGGCCTCATGAACGTCGCTAGCGGCAAACTAGATAATGACAAGCTTTGATAATGAACAACAATGATCGTGTGGCTTGAGCGATGAAAGCAAAATTATAATGATGACAATGATGATGGTATTGATGATGTTGATGATGGGGATGACAATAACAATTTCTTCATCAAAAGCCGTATAGAGATTGTGAAAAAGAAGGTGAAAGTGGGAGGTAAAAAATGGACAAAGCGATTATATTTGGATTAACACAATTCGGAGATAGATTCTTTACTTATGTTTGTTATAGCTTTTCTTTTGGGATCGTGTCGGTTGTCCAAATGACAATCTTTTGCTTGGTGAGGTTTTGATAGTTTCAGCATAACCTTAAAAATGGAAACGACTGAATGAATGAATATAAAAATTAACAAATCTACTTCGAACGCAACATGAAATTTAGTTAAAGAGCTGTCACCCTTACCCTTAAATTTTGAAACCTTAAGTTATGTTCCATGTAATGAAAAACAACTGGGAGTTTTTGTATGCAGCAACTAAGGAACGCACTACGCTCGAACAAGTTTTAAAAGAATTTATGTTACAAAATTTGAGAAATTAGAGAACCAATTTCAATATAATTCAAGTAACATAAAATCCAACATCTCTGATTCTAGCTACCAGCTAAAAGAAGTATTATAGGAACATTATAAGGTACTAGTGCCTTGATGATATCAAACATTTTTTTGTTTGACAAAATTATGATAAGCTGTTCGAAAAATAATCTTTTTTTTAAATAATTCATTGTTTAAATCGAGCAAAAGATGAGGCAACATGTAATATAATAACAAAAACTTGTATCTTAAATGTTTTGAGCCTATAAAGTATAGCAAAAATTGAAAGATTGTTTCATCTTCAATCAATTGGTAATATACCCCATTCATACAAAAATTTGAATCAAGTACGTAGAGGTTATTGAAAAAACTTATCAAAGGCTTGAAGTAAGTTCAATTTATCATTTCAAGGTACATTCTACATCCCCGGAAGTTCAAAACATCAACATCGGTGGTTTGAATTGTTTTTGTTTAATTTCGAACAATTTTCAAGTAGTGCACTCCAACACTCAGCGGAATTCGTGTGCCTAACTTGTCTCGTTTGCGGATAAATGATTTACCCACAAACATGGGTGAAACGATGCATCGCTCATGTCGATTCGCGATGGTTTCCTGGTTACCAGCTACACGTTCGAGCGACACTGTGTTAAGTATGTTTTACACAAACAATAAGGTATGTGTCTTCAACCGCACACTGTAGGCGAGGTTTACTGGTGCTTCTGAATCGACAAACACACTAGCATGTTTTAATGAGGAAGTGTCGCAAAGTTTCTTCATTCGTGGTACAAATTGGAGGAATCAGAATGTGGAGGAGGAAAATTAGATACTGAAAGTTTACGAGAACACTACATCTTTGAACGTCGTACCGGGGTGGTTAAGATTGAGCTGTTTATAACAAGTTTCTTGTTAAAGTGCGAGTGCTTCGTTTGTTGATCAACGTGATGATTGACTACGCCACCGGCTTGGGATTCAATTATTCGCTACACCGTCGGTGGGATTACCCTCGGGACGAATGAACTAAACGAATGAAATTGAAAAACAAGATCCCAGAAACACACGGAACCCTTTTCGCTCGAACTGTCAAGTCGTCACAATTGATGGCTGAAAGTTTCATCCCAACCCCAGAACGAACATTCGTTCTCGTCCTGGGCCAGGGTTTCACATCAATTAGCACGGCTTACACATCGAATGGACGTAATTACACTCTAAACACCGACGTCTGTCTGCGATATCCGGTGGGCCTTCCTGCAAAAACTCCGATCCGGACCTAAACCGTATCGTGCCGTTGCCGAGCTTTCTTAGCCGTTCGAAAAGTGTCCATTTGTTTCATTAGTAACGAAATCAGCCATCAGCCAGCGACTTGGCTTCGTTCGTGGGCTCGGGAAAATCTAATTTCGTTTCCGTCACCCAACATTTGCTCGCACTCACATTCGTTCTCGTCTCGACGGGACAATTAATTTCAGCTCAGTTTTTGATGTCATTTCCGAGCAAGCGTTTTGGAGGGTAACGATGGTGTGAAAAGCTTTGTAGTTTTTGCAGTTCGCAACGGCCAGTACTCGGTTCGGAAAACGTCATTCTCATATTGTTGAAGTCAAGCTGCAACCGGGGGTTGTTTTTCCAACGCAGAATCCGTATGTGACACAAGCCCGGCACGGCATGAGCTATGCGTTGCATACGTTTTTCCCTGTTGCTAAACAGCGCACGAATCTCGCTCTGATATTGAAAATGATTGAAAAATAAAATTAAAATCTGTTTCACCCGATACCCCCTTTCCAGTCCGGCTCTCACAGGCTACGATCTCAGGAGCTCATAGGCTTGGGCTGGTAAAGTATGGGAGGATGAATCAGAAAGCAAAGTCACGGATGCATGTCAATCGTCGTCCTTGGAGCGCTCGAATTATCGCCTGAGGGGACTAAACCTCCAAAATTCTCATCGTTCTGCTAAACCCTTTAAGTTCCCTTGTTCACTGTTATCGTCCAATCTGCCAAAGCCAACTGTGTGATGCGCACGATTAGATGAGGAGGGTTGCTCATCCTTCATAGGAGGTCCAGACGGTTTGCAACGGACGTAACACGTCACGATAGGCGTTTTATGGGCTGAGTTCAAATTTAAATGTTAATTCATCACCAGCACATCTTGTCACCAACTGACATCTTGCACATCTGTCGTCTAGTATTTGGGCGCAAGTGATCAAAATCTGTCCAGAACCACAGTTGTCTTGGAGAGAATTTTCCTGTTCCGTTATAAAAACAGATGCTAATACTTGTTTGAACGAAGCCTCCTTCTCACTTTTGGCATGAATTGCACCCAGTGAGGAATGTACGAACTGGTATTTGTCACGTGTATGGAAGCGTAATCCTCGCAGAAAAGCATCGACTCTACAGTTCAAATATTTGTTTTCCCAAACGAAGTTGGAATGATTTTGCAGAGTCCTTGCGAACCATTTGTGACTTAGATGTCGAATCTATAGTTTGTATTGAAAAAATGTAAACAAATCATGGTCACCCATATTTTTACACGGGAGCTATGCAATGAAACCGATGTTAAATCAAGAATCATCTCTTCAAAGATAGTCTTCTGATGCATTCTTCTATTCACTTAGAAAAAAAGGAAAGTCGTCTGATATACGAGTCGGGTTTCATTCCTTGATGCACCGATTGACTAGATCAGACAACGAATAACTTCACCTGCAAAGTGATGTGTAAGAAGCATGGCAGAACTCTGGTATTTCGAGAAATGCGTGTTGTGCTGCTGCTAGTTCTTGGTTCTAGAGAAAAGCCATCTAGACATGGTTTTTCGATTGTTATCTGTTAAACGAGAACGATTTCGGTTTTTTTCGATCCATAATTCTTCTGTGATCAGGACGTTAGAAGTAAAAAACAACATCTGTGCTATACAAAACATTCCGTTCAGGCCGATTTCCACTAAAGTAATGGAAATATGTTTATTTAAACGTTTGGAAAGCCGAATACTTACTGTTTGAAATCCAAAATACATATTTGACTTTTAAAGATATTTTAGAACTGTTTACTTTGGTTATTTTAATTATTGCAAAGATGTCAACAACCATTTATGCAATCATGAATATATAAATATTGAGAACAAACGAGTTTGTTTCAGTATGCATCGTGATGATACCCGTGAATCGAAAGGATTAGAATCAAAATATGGTTCATAGATACTTCGTCTGAGTGCTAAAATGCAATGTAATGTTCTGCAAATCTTTGCTTGCAGTTTAGCTTGTATGGATGAAAAATAAAAACCACATAGAATGCAATTAATTTAATTACTGAGCGTGAAATTTGATACACTGCTCGATAGGCACGCGTAATATTTCCACTCTCCGCAAACACAACTCAGCGAACCCAAGTATTGAACACTTACCAAGCAACCTTTTTAATGAAAATAGCGCTAACCATTAGTTTGATGTATTAAGCAAATCGAGTTTTCACAACATCAGGATTTTTAGAACGTGATTGTGGTTTTCAATGAATGAACTGAATTGCTGATTATCGACACAAAAGGGTGAACTTATTTTCCTGTAAATCGCACTGCCATCTCTACAATTCAGCTTTGTAAAACAACCACAACTCGTATGGGCTGGGTTCCAAAGGGTCATATGTATCTTTGCGTTTTGGAACAACATTTTGCCGGACCCGCTAGCAAGGCAAGTGCATGGAACCGCGAATCGCTTCCAAGCCTTTTTGTTTGAGTGGCTTCATGGAGAGCAAGTTAAGAAATGAGAAGGATAAGATTTTCCCATACTGGATCGTCAATCCAAGACCTTTTAAATTGTGCAAGCACTTTCTGAAAGTGGATAGTCTTCCGATCGGAGCCAAAGGTCCCAAGCAGTACCTCTGGGAAGAGACCGAAACAGAAGCGCTCCGGTTGCTCTGTTGTGTTGGGAGGGAAATTTATGCCTACTTTCGTGCACTTCCGGAGTTTTGCGCTTCCTGGACGGCCCAGTGCGCGTTAGTGCATTCCATTATCTGTGTCTATTCTTGGATTGGGAACCAGAGGAAGTAAAAGACAGTACCCGAAAGGCAGTATATTTTCCTTATTTTTCAATCGACATGCCTGGAATTGAGAACAATGGACGATGTTGGACAATCGAGTAAGATGCTGCCCAGAATCTTCGGAAACAGGTTGGAAACATTGCTTTCAACATTTCGTTTTTGCTTCGAATATGTTTGTGGTTTCATGTTTTTCATTCACATCCCATTTAAAGACTTGTTTTCGCTGTGGCTCATTGGGTTTCAAGTGGAAGCATTGCAGATCAGTAATGTTGGAGATGCGAAAGAAAAGGAAAGATGAAATCTATCTTTTACAAAAGAGAAGTTCTCAAAGATGGCGAGTCGTAGTGGAGCTTTCTCGGAAATGGAATGGAACGTTGCCATGAAGTGTAAATATAGGCGTTGCAGATCCTTTCTGCAGGAAATTTTAGTATTTTCGAGAAAAGCAAAAGCACAACCCATCAGATTTTTGTATGCACGCATCAGTTCTGATACAGTCGTAGAATCGTATTCCAAGAAGACATATACAAGAGTGCTTTCCTTCCAATGCTTCAACACTCAATAAACGACAAAATATATGCAAGTTGGCCAGAGCTGGGCAGCCCCTTTCTGTGGCTCTCTCCCACCACCAAACCTCTCTTTCAATAGAATGCTTCGATATAAATTATTGAGGCGCCAACCTGATTGGTAAATAGATGAAAACTTATTGAAGATGAAACCAAACTCGTCGTTCCGATCGGTTAGGCTCCATGCTGCCCGGGAGTATCCGGATATTGAAGGAATTTGTTGGAAGGATTCCGAGAAATAAACCAAAGGAGGAGAAAGGTAGTAATTTATATGCTTTTGAGACCTTTTCTCCGTTTGCTGGCGAGCGAAGATTTGTAAGCATACCAACCAATACGCCCCTTGTTTCCGGCATCAGCCGTTTGTGGGCATTCTGGATTATTCCAAACTACTGGGAAGGTAGAGTTTGGATTGTTTTTGTTGCTGCTGTAGGAGGATTTCTACCATTTCTGAACCTCGTCAGCATCCCACAGCTGGTAACCAGGGATACTTTCTAGCTTGTTTGTTTTTCTACAAGTTGATGATCTGTGGCTTTATCCATATCCGCAAGCAAAAGAGGAGGTGTCCAAAACGAGCAACTTTCTACACTGCTGTTTCGGATATTGCTGTGAAAACGAAAGAAATCAACTCTTCACAATAAGACAGTTAAAAACTTTATCTGAAAACCAAACGTGACTAGATTTACTACCATATTGACTTGTGATCTTACGCTATTTTGTTTCGCTTGAAAATGCTTCAGGGTAGATGTGATTTTAAAAATCTTAACACGTCTTCAAAATCACAATAGGGTCTTGACAGGTTGGCGTGCATTGAGATGAATTACGATTATTTCTCTTGGGGGTCGTCAATCAGACACTTTTGTATGTTCCTTTTAGAACTGCATGTAGCCTGCAGTGCCAAAAATTTTACGTTTTACCTCATTTTAAAAAGCCATGGAAGGAGAGATATAGATAGAGGAGTTAGAATTCATTGTTTCAATTATAAGAGACGTGGCACCAGTTTCTAAATCATAACTCTCGATTAACCTATGCTAGAAGGACCAATAAAGTTTGAAAAGTTTGTTTAGAGATTCGTGTATAACGTTCAAGTTAAGCAGAGCCAATCGTGGAGCTGCCTTGTGTTTTTAAGTATGTTTCCACGTGGAATAGCTTGCGTGTGTCACTGGAAAAGATAAGTGGGTTCCTTTGCATTGCACACCACAAATTGAATTACTGGAATAGTGAGGAAGGAGTATGAGCTTGCAAATGGTAACCTACTACCATACAAACCGTCATCCTGTCGTTGGATACCCGCTTGAAGCTGATGGTACCACGGTGTTTCCTTTGTGTTTTTCCTGAACCTCTGATCCGAAGGCCGCCAACATTCGTCCGAGGTTATATGACCCGCTGCTTGTTTTCTGTTGTCTCGAGTGTGTACACAAAATGTAATTAATCAATCACAATCAGGTGGGACACGTGCGAAAACGTCCAACCTCACTGACCAACAACACACGCCAAACGAAAGCACCATGGAAGGGCATCACCATCCGCTTCCGTGTGGTGGAACCCTTGTTCATTGGGGCATGCCGAACAATGGAGAATAGCTTCCCTACATTTGTGTCATGTTAAACCAGCATACTTTGCAGTCCTATAGGTAGTATAGGGAGTTGCATGCATAATTCCGTTGCACTTCGGGCTGCACTTTGTAGAAAATGCATCAACTTGACTGACGCATTGTGCGCTGTTGTCTGCATCGTCACAACTCGGCCAGCATTATGTTAACCTGACCGATGCGTATGGTTCCTGGATTTCCACTAGGTCATAATGTTTTACGATGAATGCGTGCGAAGAGATGGAAAGGATGCAATTTACAGTCATGATTTCATAATTATGGAACAAGTTTAACACTCGGATGACTGATGTGGTAGGAATAATTCCACCCAACACATGCCATGGTCAGTTTCAATACTGACGAGAAACCCGTCGGTTTAATCAGTATTGATTTATATACCATAATGTTTGTATTTGCAACCGTAATAAAAAAAAGTTGGCTCAAACTAACCATATTCCTATCCGCAGCTTTTACTTTTTTTATTTTTTCTCATTAGACGTAACGCATCATTAGACGTAACAATATTTTTCTCCTTCCGGTAAATAATGTATTTGTTTCATCAACGTGTACCAAGTTCTTGATCAAGGGTAACTATTTACCTTAGTTCTTATTGTAGTTCTAAAGTACCATACACGCTTAGCTCAATTCAATTGTGTGCTGTTACGCTTTCATGGGAAAGAATTAGTTTAGCTGAAAGGAATTGTCCGTCATTTTTCATATCATTGGATGTAGCTCCAGTAACTTGCTTTGAGCTTTGAATTTAACCACACCCATGAGTTCTCAACAACGACAGAATGAAATTTCTTTCATCACAATTGTTGGTATCGCTGCTTGGTTGGTTCTCTACTATGGAGTTCATACAAGTGGCGTTATCGAGTGTTTGCAGAATATATTTTCCTTTGAACCTAGGTTTGATTCGAGAAGCAAATAATGTTCATACCATTTTGCCATTGCTGTACACAAAGCGCTTTGAAACTACATTTTCTGGGATAGCTCTAAACATTTTTGCTTTTGATGTCGATCAAGTTTGTTTTACGCTCAATAATGGTCAAACGTCAATATTTCAAAAGAAAGTTAAAGTTGCCATAATATTGAAGTTTGCAGGATTGCAAATATTATAAATTCAAAAATGCATTACCATTCTTTCCCTCTGACTTGTTTTGACCACAAGGAAATTCTTTTCAATTTAACTTGAAGTAAAAAGGTTTTTGAAAGTAACAATGCATCTGAAGCATAATTTTTAAAGCATAATAACCATAACACTATAAAGCTTTAATGCAAGCCTGGCCTAAAAGATGCTGCCGCATTTTTACTTCACCAAGCTTGGGTCCAGTAAGACAAAGTTTTTCTCTAAGGCAACATCAAGAAATTTTACCGTACATTAGCTCAGACCAGTCGCTCGGTTGGTTTCTTGAAAAACATGTACCGGAGATTTTCCAACCACATTCCTTCTCCTGTGTTTTCTCTGTGCATATCTTTTTATTTCAGCACGCGAGCGCTGCAGTCAGATCGAGCGCCCGAACGCCATTGCCAATTTTGGTGCCAGCTGTCAGCATCTGAAAGCGCACGGGGGGAAATTGGTTTTTTATGACAAATTTTCCGTTCCACCATTGCTGATGACGGTAGTTTTTCATTTACTTGCTTCTTTCACGCGCTGCTTTGCGGCCTACGTTTGTTTATCGTCAAGAGGGTTGGCAAACGTTTTGCTGGTTTCCATCATACTGCCGCGCGGCTTTCTCGGCAGTTTGTCACTCCGGTTTCAGTCATTTCGGTGCTGGTTGAAAAAGGAGACGAATCTCGAAGGCAGTGTGTTTTTTGTTCCATATGAGGGTACCTCCATAAATGCGTTAGTCAATGTTTTGATTTTATTTTTCTTCCTCAGCAATTTTACATTATTTTTTTACTACGTTTGAGCTGAAAAATATCTGATGAAAGCATTTTGAATAAATTATAAAGTTGACGAAGGCTCTAACACCTTTTCATCACAAGCACAAGACGTTTCTTGTTTTGCCCGAGAAAATATCTCAGAAAATGGATCACGATCGTTTGAAGTTTGTCATGGACTGGATCTTTCCACATACTCGGTTTGTGATGCATGGTCCACTCTTAACTCCATATGTATCAAACTGTCAACAGAGCTTATTGAAACGTTTCTTTCGCCCTTTTGAATGCGAATCATTTCTTCTTATCAAGGTACGACTGATAAATATCTATACATTTTTCAAGTGTTGACCGACTGTAAGCGATTTACATGAGTATTGAGAACTTGCTTTTGAATAATCCTCCGTAGATATAAAATCGTTAGACCTCAATCAATCAGCAAATTTAATGTCCAGAATACGAAAATTATAAAAGATAATAATACAACGTTTTTAAATCTAAAAAGGGTTTTTCATTTATTGTCTTACAAAAAATGAAAGAATTGTTGGCTAACCACACCCACATGATTTTAGAATTGTATCTTCTTCTTCTTTAAATAAATCTATTAAATAATATCATTCGGAAAGTGTGGTACTTCCAAATGCTTGCAAAATATTATATAACTGAACAAATGATTTTTATAATAGCTATCACTTGTATCAGCATGATCCTTTTGCAGCGAAAAGAAGCGAACTTTCGCAACACTCGATTTGGTTGCAACCAATTACAGTATCTTCCTAAATTCGGCACCTCAATACACCGGAAGATATTAATATGAGAAAAGGTGTCTTCACAATATGCACGACATTTCAAGGGTTCCAAAAAACTCTAACGTTCCGTACCATAATTCCATTAGCTTCGTGGTTGCTTCCTTCCAAAAGCAGCTGCAGAGAAAAGATGGGTGGTTTGATATGCAAATTGGAGATTGTTGCCCCGCCGCCAAACGGAAATCTCGTGTGCTTGGCTGGCGCCAAACGTCAAATCGCTACTTCGAAGGCCGTCGACCCATATGCTGCAAGAAGGCGCCGGATCTGATAAAAACTTTCCCATCCATTCGTCACCATCGAAAAAGGTTGGCTCTGCGCTGACGCTAAGTGACATTTTTCTGCCTGTGGCGTAGCTTCCGGCTTCGCAGTTTCACATCCGGGCTGCAGCTTTGGATGATTCGCAACCATTTTGGCCTTGTAACTAAAACATTTCCTTGGGCACCAAGTCCGGATGGAAGAAGATAGACAAATACATCGTATGCCTAAGCTTCTTGACGCATTACCTTGGGCGACGAAGAAACTAACGTATCAGGAAATGTTTCTTGTACGGAAAGAAGTGGGTCTGTATAAGTCTGGTGCGATGAATAAGATTGCATCGTTTGCGGCTTTTATATTCGGCTATCGTTTCCGTCGTACAGCAAGTAATAGTTTTTATCTCTTTTTTGGTCAGAATTCGTCACTGTTCCTTATCCATGTCATCGCAACGGTGATGTCAGGACTCACTGTGTTTTTTCATTAGTAAAAAGAGCCTGATGACAGCAGAAAATAATGTTTTCATTTCTCAGCAATATTTGTTTACAGTTAACAACAAAAATTTACAAATATACCCACGTATTTGCAAGTTCAAAGTTAATTTGTGGTACTATGAATTGTGCTTTATTATTAGCAACAGAAGCAGAAGATTATTCCACTCTTCGAACGAAACATCCGCGGGCAAGTTCCGAATTTACTTGAACACTTGAAAGGTTAGCCGGAAACTGTGTTAATAAATTATGTCTACAATTGGATTCATGAAATGTACTTTCCTCTCCAGCTGTTGTTGATCACCAAGAGCGTCTTTCATCGTAACTTTGCGCCGAAAAGCGCATGGTCCCATGGAACCGAGCCGTCCAAGATTACATTGCCACCGAGTGGAAAAGCTTTCAGACTTCCGTCGAAACACTTTCAAACCCGCAACCACAGCGTTGGTTGGTAGAATATTTAAACTTCTTTTGATTCAGTTGCAAACAACATTATGGATATGTAATTTGGAAGCAGGAAGCTCTGTGAATATTATTCAACACACAAATTCCAGTGATACCTGGGTGGTGACATTTTGATGCTTTTTTCTGTGGGGGAAGAATTTATCACCTCCAAATGAGTTTAGGGTAAATTATTTGATTCAATTTCTTTTCTGTATCTCGAGATTGAGGTGCTTATGTGAGAACAATTTTTATCCAAACATGTTTTCATTTTTTTTTTTTTTGAATTTTGAAATTTTTCATTCAAAATTACTTGTTCCATGAATTGGCCGTCCTCTAGAAAATAATTATTGGGTAATTATGGACAAAGTTTCTATGAAAACCCTTTTGGTGGGAACAAATGTACTAAGAGGCCTGGCAAGAAATGAGGAGGAGAGACAAAATAATTTAATCATTGACAGAATTGCAATTCAAATTGAATACTAACCAACCGCAGAACTGAAAATTTTCAGAGCTAACCTATCCTTCCCTCGAGAACATCGTCGTGTTTTACTTCGTCATATTTTAGCTCATACTAGGGGATGTTGGAATTTTAGTTAGTCGATAATCTATATTGCACAAGACCAGCTTTACATATTTCGAATACACTTTTCATGAATGATCAAGAAATGTTTGCTTCATGTTATTAGACTTTAATGTTTTCGAAAACAGATTAATAAAATGATATTAGCTAGCACGCAATGTTTTAAACTCATAAACAGATCTTGAAATAAAATTTTCACTTTTCCTGCAATGTTTCTGAGAACTATTATTGAGTAGAAAAAATTAAACTCATCCCTATCGGTTTTTCATACATCCACATTAAGCGAAAAACTTCCCGGTTATTGGTGGGTTCATCCCCGAAATCCTGCCACAACCTGTGAATGACCTCCGTCAATCTTCTACATTCACGTTTCCATATTTTCACGCTAAAAAAGAAAGCAAAATTAGAAAGCCTGGCTGTACGTCATGTAGATGGTTAAACTTTTCTCATTAAACAGATTGCTTGCAATGCTGTAAACCCTCGGGTCGCGACTATCTTGCTCTTTCAGTTGCTTTTCTGTTAGTCGGTTTGCTTTAACAGACCCTTTGTTATATGGGTTGTTCCTTCACAAAAACCTATTTTGTTTTTTTATTAGAATGCAACATTGTAATATTCAGATAAAATTGTCATACAGGCGTCAGAATTTAATTTAAAATCTTTACACGCTTTTGATGTTTAGCACCGTTTTTTTATCTGGTTCTCCATAAGCCTTGCAAGGGTAGGATTTAGAATGAAATCGACTTTGCCACGTACCACTTATCAAGCGAAAAAAGGTGGCGAGAAAGCATAACTAATAACCGCGCAAAGCACAGCAAAAAATATATTTTAAAAATCATACAAGTACCGCACTGCGCTCATTGTTGCCTCGAAGCAACTTTGCGCAACGATTGATGAAGCCGTGTGGCATAAACGAGTTGTTAATTTTGCATAAGGTATTAAAACTTTTGATGAAGCGTTTTTCCAACACGGACGCTGGTTTGATGCTTTTGATAGAATCCGGTTTATCAGAACGGTTTCGTTTTCCGTTTCGAGATTTAGGTAGAAAACTCTTGTTTGAAATAAAGTGCCTGTGAAATGTATCGTACAGGGAACGATGAAAAAAAGCACCTAAACCCAAAGCGCAACAACGTTCAAATTTTCATGTATGATGAGTTCCTCAACATTCAACAAATTACATAAAGAGAATTCACAGTGAATAATTTTCCATCCGGAATTTTAAAAACACATCCTACGGATTTTTCACGACATTTCGTTGAAGATTTTTGAATAAAAAAATTAAAGTTTCGGTTTTTCAAGTTGCAGTGTATTTTTATTCGGCTATTTTTTGTTTTAAAAATCATCATATTAAATATTCTCATTGAATCAAAGCTAAATTCAAAACAAACGTATTGTTGATTGTATCGAGGGTACTCGTTAAATTAGCTAGTGGCATGATAAGATAAAAATATTAAGTCGTTAATCTATCCCAAATGCGAAACAGCACACGTATCCGTGCCGCAACTAGTTTTAACCATTTTGGAACCGGCAAACGAAAGAAAAATGATTATTAAACAGTGTTTCCAGCAGTGTCGCGTGTCCATTTAAATTAAAACAATGTCTAACATTTGGCAGACATTTCTTCGCATGGGTTTGAATTTTGCTTAACACTTTTTATTGAGTGACCATTTAATTACAACGAATTATTTTATAAGTTGAGAGACGGTTTAGATAGTTTATTTATTTGGATCTTTATCTGCATATTTAACCGCTCTGTTGGAATCTAAAGTTGTTTAAAATTGTTTATTTGTATTAGAGTGTTAGCTTCTAAACCAAGTAAGATATTTCCGTTCTTGAAGAATAATTGTAAGAGTTTGAAAGTGATAGGAAATCAAACAAGCGACTCAATTCTGATTTGTTCCAAGCGAAATAGTCAGCGTTCTCATTTTTAAGGTCTGAAAGGTAAGGTAATTTATCGTGCTATAACTTACAAAGTAAGTACTTCCATTAAAAAGCTCCAAAAGCAAGAAGAGAAGTTTATCTAGTCAGTGATATCACGGCAAAATAAAAAAAGGGAAGGAAATAAAGTAAAAATAAACCTGCCGCTAGCGATGCAAGTCATTAGAATTCATTGTACTCGTGCTGAGGGTACGAAAGGCACCCAGCATATAATTACCGAAGGGAACCGGGTTTCCGGTCAGTTCCGTGTGTGCGTGTGTGTGTGTGTGTGTGTGTGTGGTGCAATGTTCCAGTCAACTCCCGTGCGCGACCGTTTCATAAATTGCATCACGTTCGCTTTCCCGCCGGGACGTTCCAAACCACGTTTCCCGTTGGGTGCGTTCGCGTGCCTCGCAGTTTATTTCATCGCGATCTTCCTTCATCAGCGACCAGCTGTTTCGGTCACTATATATGTGTGTGTGTGTGTATGTGTATGTGTTTAATTGAGGCATGAGAAACGGCAATCTTGCTATTAGGCTAGCGTTCAAATTAATGCGCCTTCGCTCTAAATTAATTTATGATTCCCTCTGCTTTGAGTTTCCTGCGGTTCGCTGGCGGTTGGCAAAACGCTGCACATTGCACATTGGTTGAACATACACAAGCCTGTACGTGTTGACAATCAAGCCCTATCGCGGATTTATCATAGAGAAATGTTTGGCGGTTGTGAAACCCCAATTTTTGCCACAAACGCTCACATGAACGATTAATCGTCCATTCGCTTTCGGTTCCGGTCTCGCAAATTCTCATATGAATCTCGTGGAATGAATAAACTTACGGTAGTTAGAATCCTTAACCTTCCAGGACCGCTACCGAAGCTAACACTGAACATGCGAAACGGTAATTAACATTAGCATGAACCAACATTTATCAGGATTGTTGAACACAATTCTGTTAGGTTTTTACCGAAACATTCATTACTTGTGTATAAATGAACAAATAGTGATTGCCAAACCACGTTCGTTTGGTTTCGTACGACATTCTAACATATTAAAAATTTCCATAGCGTATGACACCATGTCGCTGTGTCTTACTGCCTTCAATTACTGTTCTAAATATTTTTAAATGATTCGACATGTTGGACTACGGCTTGATTACTTTAAAATTATAACCGAAAACCATTTTCCTTCCGTCTCCATAGTTTCTGCATGAATTATTCAATTCTATCAACTAGCATACATTGTTGCCAAGAGTTCACTTTTCGTCGAGTAAGAAGTAAACCCGTTGTACAGTCTTATGTTTTATTCATAAGACCGCGCTAGTTCCTTTCCAAACGTTACTTGCGTACCATTACTGCATCTCTCTGCAGGAGCATTTCCGATGTATCGAACGCGTGAAGTAACATTTGTCGAATTGCAAATTTGTTAACTTGTAGCGTGCAGTAGTTTGCACATCGACTCTAACACAGTTGCTTGTAAAATTTACACAAGAAACTTAATACGAGATATTAACAATCTGCAACTTTAAGAAAGAAGAAGGTAAGCTCTGTAATCAACTGGGAATTTCCCATTGTCTTCATCTCACAGTAAAATAAATCGTGTGAAAAATAACAGTAGTATTTACTACCTTGGTAACAAAGAAGCTTGAGTTGAATTGAACTACAAACGAATACAGTGATGTTGCAATTTGTTGCTTGGCTGTGCAAAGCAAATCATTCGGGGCGAAATATATCCCATTCAGGTTCGTTCTCACAGTAGGTTCTTTTTTCGAGCAAGAATATTTTTATGGCATGATAAACAAGTACTCCATACTCCTTCTACGCTTCACTGTCTGGCGAAGTAAGTGTTGCCATGCACACCTCACAGATTTTCTTCTCGTTTCTCACCACATAGCATAGGTATTGCAACAACTGGATAGGAAATAAGGGAAAATTCTGCTCCTTTCGGATGAAGCATATTCCTGCCGGGCTTAGAGGGGCAAGAAGAGAAGTGTAGTTGGTACTGTTTCTTGCACTTATCATAAATCCTCCCGAACGCAACTGCACTGTGCATCCTGGGAAAATAAAGCCACCATTGCACCGAGGGATATCTTTGTCCTTGCATACGGTGGAAATCCTTGGAAACCCCCGGCGGAAACCAAGGTGACAGTAAAGTACAGTCTTCTTTCGTAGACTAAACTCTACGCAGGTAAGTTTTCGCATTACGGACGAAAGAAAGGCGAAAGCAAATAAGAAAAGCAAGCCTGAGAATTTTACCACGAGGATTCCTAGAATTGTAGGGTAATAGAGAAGGAAATTTTCCAACACGTTCTCGGAAGCAACGAGGTTTCCGCCATGGCCACTGTTGGTGGCAATCACTAGGCACTCCTACTAGGTTAAGTTTTACCGCAGGAGTACCTCTTAGCGCTGCTTTTAAATTTATGGAGAGATTATGGAAATTATTGTCAAAGGACAGCAAATTAAGCTCTTAATTCCATTAGGTGCCCTCTACCGGGCGTCCATACGTCTTGTATGGACCACAAAGGTGCTAGGTAGAACTTAATTCAGCACAAGGCTCATCCGGAGATCCTTCTGAGATCTCATTTAAGGGACATCCTTTATGTAAGTGTAAAGCAGTTCTTTGTAAGCGTAAAGCCAAGTGTTCATATAAAAAGAAATATTCTCTTGAATAGTGGTAGTCATCGAGAATACACTAAAACTCACTCACATGTACTGTGATAAGACGAGGGGTGTGTGTGCACTTGGTTAGTTTTCGCTTTTTAATTTACATTCCCCAAGGGTGTAAAACAACTAAGATAGTACGGTAAAGGATACGAAAAAGAGCTACAAATAATAAGATCTGCAACTTGACCAAAAAGAAAGGGTCGAACCATCGGGAAGCTCAATTCACAATTGGTACATGATGTTTACATATCGTTGTCAGTCAAAAACCTAATTTAATTATGTCAAATCGCATTTGTGAACTTAAACGGAGTGGTTTTGTGTGTATTCTGAACCATGGTATAAACAAATTCTCAATTCCAATTTGACTGATTAAAAAACAATGAGTTTTAGGGTTCAGTTTATGTTTAGGCTTTAAATTTCTCACAAATTGCTTCCATACCTCTATGCATGTTATTCATCAGACCCTCGTGAAACTCATTCCACGTATCCCAATCGCGATTGTAAAGCTGATCGATGACATCATCGAGACACTGATGATGATTCTACGGTATCAAACACACATACAGGAATACACTCTTGTGGTTTGGTGATTATTTCCCATACATCCGCGAAAACTCTAGCCACGAATAATAAATACCCGTGCTGGAACGGATGTTCCTCGAAGCCCGGGCGGAAATGGTACGGGAATCTCAATTTACCAATCAATACTGCCAATCAATCACGCCCATGCGAATGACTTCAGCCACCAAAGACCAACGCAAGCGAGCGAGGGTTTGATCCCAACGGAAAATACCTCGAGGTCCAACGAGCACGTGTGAGTGGCATTTTATGGGAATGTATCGCTCATTTTCATTCCCATTTCGTAAGGGACGTTATACCTGGTGAAAAACGAAGAACGACGGAATCCCTGCAGATGAGCGCTAATTAGGGATTACAAATGAAGCGTAGCATTTTTCGCATTTGCATAAACGAGCAGCGCGTTATGAGGGGATCCATTTTCGGAAGCAGAATCTGAATGCATTACACAGCCCAGTGATCTTGAGATGGTTTGCGTAACATTCCTCTCAGGTTTCGTGCAATTTGATCCAACTTGCAGCAGATCAAACGCGTGCATGTTCAAAACACGCAAAGTGCAAGTGGAAGAATTCACCTAACAAACAGATTCAAACCCTTTGGTATTTTGTATTGGCATGGAGAGCAAGTTACAACAAGTGGTTTCTTTCAACTTCAAAGATTGCCCAAATTGGCAAAGATCAAAGCTGAAATACCATGCAGTGTTGCAAAAGGATGAGAAAGAAAAAATGAAAGCGATGTAATTTTATGGAGAACTGCAAGGCATGCAACATTGTCGGGTATATGGTTCGAAGTCATGAAAACGCTGTTGAAGAAGTTCTTATCAACACAACTGAGTTTAAAGTTGATTCAAATTCAGCTAACTGGTTTTACTTCTACATACGCAAAAGAATGGTGATGAAGACAGTGGCACGCGCCAAAAGGAACATGTTTGTCTGACCAACATCTTCGGATGCCGTTTTTGTATTTCTTTCATTCATCCTTCATCCTTCATTCTGTTTCGTTACGTATTCCTTATTCCTTCTTCCTTTACATTCGCTTTTGTTGATCATCCACACGATGCGTGCATTGATGTATGATTATGTGTGTGCGTGTGTGTGTGTGTGTGTGTGTCCGGGTGCAGTTTTCATAACATTCTTACGCACCCTTATTGTCGTTCGAATGTTCCGTTTCGCTTGGCCGGTCATAAGAGAACTGTATGTGGGGTTCCCGTCGTACTTCAACCGGAACTGGCATCGTTGAATTTTTCCCGGTTCCGTGGTCGCGTGCCGACACATTTGTTTCGCTCTAATGTGTTGGAATCAAATTAAGAAGAGAACTACCAGCTTTACATCCAGGATTTGAAAGCGGCAGTTTGGTTACTTTCCTTTGCATCTCAGCTTGTTTGTAAATATCGATTCTTGTTGGGAAAAAACACTGAATTTCGATTAGTATCAATAAAAATATTTACATGTTCAAAAGTTCAATGTAATCCTGTTTTTGAGCGATTATAAAATTATGAGATATGAAGATTTGAACATGATTTCCATCACCATTTTTACCTATATTTCATAAAAAAGCTTGGTAAGATTTTATACGCTTGAATTAAATTTCACTTCGTGAAAAATCATAACAATACCCTGATGCAGTGATGAGGAAAATTGAAACGATGATGAAATGGAAGCAATTGATCTCCAGCAAAAAACACCGTAAAGCGAAAAACCGATGAAAACGTAATCAATTGGAGGTTAACGTTCAATAAAGAAAGCAATACAATAAATTCCACCTCCCTTAACCTTAAGGAACTGTAACCTCCCGAAACTGTCGGTTCTTCATGGGTTTTTCCGGATTTGATTTTTCCTTTTTCCTTGGCTGTTGGATGAATAGATTTTTTTTTGTATTATGAGGCGACTGAGCGCGTGTGTGTTTGTTTTTGGCTTGAGAGATCGATTTGTTTTGGCGAAGGAAAAACACACAAAGGCAACATAAATATCGGCTTACGGATACCGTTTCTTCCTTTAACGCTTCGATTATCGCTACATGGAATCGCGTTCCATTGCTTGACCTTCGGGCGAGCCCTTCCGACGTACGTTGACTGTTGGAACATCTCCAAGAAAACCTCTAAAACAAACATCACATCTGTGTTACCGTAAGTCGGACCTTCGTTTCGATGGCCACCCCAATGTTTGACCATCTTTCGTAGAAAAGGTATGAAGGGAGACCAGGAAAAAGACGTCTTGTCAAAAATATGACGTATTCTACTACGATTTTCATGGAACCGATACTTACGACGAACTTTTTTGTGGTAAATTTCAACAATTTTTGATCGGCGATTCCTTTGTGTGTGTTATGGCTTTTTCTTAATTTCAAGCAACAACACCTGGGTAGTTTCAACGGCAAAATTCAACCCTAGTTTGTCCGAACCAACTCATTTGACTTTTCTCTCGGTTCAAGGAAGCGGAACCGAGGGTGAGTGAACTGAAAAGGGGAAAAACTTTGCTGGCGCATCCCCATCATCCGTCCTCCAACAGTATGGGCATCGTTCAAAGAGGACACCCCTCTGTTATGATACGAACTTTTCACGCCTGGATGCTTCCGGTCTGTGTTTTTCTCGCTACTGGAAGCAAGTGAGAAGGTTGAATGAGATGACAACGTGCTAAAACAAAATTTTTATGATGAGATTTCAGGTCTGGATTGTGAGACGACTTTCTTCCTTTTGGATATCTCACATTATGAGCTGAATCTCTCTGACCTAGTGAATCACATTCATGTTGTCCCGATTTAATGTTGACAGAGCGCAACAACGAGAATTTTCTCTCACATTTCCAAGAAAAGGGCTCGTCT
Source organism: Anopheles coustani (assembly GCF_943734705.1). Classification (NCBI taxonomy): domain Eukaryota; kingdom Metazoa; phylum Arthropoda; class Insecta; order Diptera; family Culicidae; genus Anopheles; species Anopheles coustani. Next base: position 66,100,644 of record NC_071288.1, on the reverse strand, counting down.
TCGATGCAATTTCCCCTTCGAGATGCCGGCTGCACGTTGTGCATTTAAATGCACGAGCATCGTGAGCGGGACATTCTCAGGCGGCTAACTAAATTCACCCGGAAACGCGTGTGTCGCACGACGTGCCTTCGAAAGTGGAGAGTTTGTTGCGCAACAGCGCCAGCTGTGTCGGGTTCGTGAGCAAATGTGCTTCCGGTGGGCTTCGGCCGTTTTGCTGTCAGTTGTTCTCGGAACGTCGACCACGTCGGTCGTGATGCAGTGTCGGTTCTTTACCCTCCGTCCGGATGAAATTATTCTGTGTCATTACTTCGCGACCGTTTGGGGTGAAAAGTGATTCGTCTTAGAGTATCTAAAGTGAGTTTTAGTTACGTTTTTTATATCCAATTCTACATTTCTTTTGCTCGTGGCTCGGTTGGTTTACGAAAATTCTTCAGTGCATATTCGTGATATACTTTAATGTGCGACAACAGAGAAAATCGTTCGCTCGGTTAAAGTGACGCCCTATATTGGAGTGTGTTGTGGTGTGCAAAGAAGAGACCCGGAAATAATCCTAGTTGGAAGAGAAATTCGGGTTCACAAACTCGTGAGAAGGAAATAGAGCGTTGAACGCGAGTGAGAGCAATACGCGTGATCCCGTGTCTGCATAATATTTTTCATCGTGTACGTCCCTTTTCCGAGTCTTTCCGGGGGGTTGTAAAAAAAAGCCGGTTGATTCACCAACAAATGCTGTGTCGTAAAAATTCACTACTACTTTTGTATGAAGCCGATAAATACTATAAATTTGACGAGTTTTGGTGACCGACTACGCTCGTGAGATTATATTCCAGAGAGAGAATAAAGTGAGAGCAAGTGGTTTTTCCAAATGTTTTCCTTCATGCTGGTCGAGCTGCATGGGTGTTTTTCGATTTTCCTGACAAAACGCGGAAGTTGTCCATGATAATATTGGGAAGTTTAAGGTTTCATATGAAGCAGTTCGTAGCTGTAAACAACGGATTATTGGAGTTAGAAAATGGCGTAGCATAAGAAGTGACCCTTCTATAATCCTATTGCAATTTCCGGTTCTTCCTTCCATTAGTTCCTCGCTTCGGAGAAACAGTCTGTGGTACTCGATAGCTCCACTTTAACCGGTACACTGAATAACAGCTCTCCTCATCTCCCCTTCTCTCCCTTTTTTTCCGCACTCTCTCTTTCTTTTTGTTCCTGGAATAGACAACATAAAATCGATGGAGGCGCCACGAATGTAAACAAAGTCATTGTACAAAAAGTATAGGTTAAGAGCGTTCGCGTTTTCTCTCGTCCCGTTTCCACGAAAACCCAGTCACGTCTTGACAATTTCGTGTTTAAGTTTCGTGCGTGTGTGCCGGGGTATGTGCAGCAATATTTTGGCATGTGTTGAAAGAAGCAGAAAGCCGGTTTTGGATAAATAAAAGAAAGCGCGTGAGTGCTTCGCCTTACGAACCTAAAGCCTGTTTTCGAAATAAAGGTCTTCAACTGGGAAGGAAAGTTCCCAGGTGAAAAGTGTTTGTTCCGTTCTATTTAATCGATTCCCAATATTTTTTACTGCTTGTATTAGCTCCAGCGATGCGTGGGTGTTGATAAAAATAAGTGCACGACATTGTGTTACGCTTCCTTCCCCAAGTGGTTTCTCTTCCGGTCGGTGTGCTTTCGACGAAATATCTTCGCGGGAAGGAGTCAGCGATACCAAGTGTAAACGTTGTGCCGGTACACGGTCGGATTTCGATTTCGGTGTATTCTTTTAAATAAAATTGATATATCGCTTCCTCGGAGATAAAATTCGACCTGGCAGAGCTGAAGTCCTAGTCAACGGTACACATAAGTCATCTAGAGTGGAGTATCCTCGAGCAAAAGTAGAGCACCATTTCCCGAGTCAGCTAGGAAAACCCCCGTGCGTGGTGAATTGACTGATCGTGAAATCATAAATATGGATTATCGGACGAGTATAACAATTGGATTACTCTGCATACTCTTTGGAGGTAAGAATATAATAATATGTTGTTGTTTTGCGACTTTTATGTTTTCTTTTACTTTGTTAAGGAGATTTGGATCCGAGTATTTGTTAACCGAATGCAAATTAGGTACTGTTCAAATTCTATACCTGAGGTAAATTCAAGTTCAAATTCCATACCTGAGCAATATTCAACTACATGATTATGCTGGTTAATAATGGAGGATTCTTACCAAATTCACATTTGCATTTACTTTAATGAAAAGTTACTGGGCGCAAACGTAGACAATATAAAGAGAAATAAACGTAGACGTAGACAATATAAAGGCACTAAAGGCGTACTCGATAGTTCAAAGTTGCTGCAAAGGCTATTTGACAAACTCAGTAACGTTCAACGGCAAACAATTGTTCTAAATAAAATGTTAAAATGTTAAAAATATTGAGGTTCACTGCCAACGGCCACAAGGTCTGCCATTGCGTAATTGTGTTCTCTTTTATAGCTAGTATAAGGCTCAAAGAAACCGAGATTTATACGATTTGTGATGACCACATATCGGAGCACACAAAAGCCTATTTTCAATCAGTTTATGGTTTCTTGGTTTGCATCTTTCAATTTAAAGAGTGCTTATACTTTTTTCCAATCGTCCTACGCAATGGTGAATATTTTTCGTAGCTCTTACGGTATCTGAATAGTTATGTTTTGCAAAGTTGTCTGGTTTTAATGTGCTTTTTGTTTATACATTTTTTGAAACATTGAAAATCTAAATTTTACGGATTTAATATTTCAAAAAATATTGCTATCAGAACTTGATTGCTTGATCTAGTCATGAAATATGCTAAATGATAACAAGTTACATCACAAACTTGTGCATTTTCTATTATAAAAAACGGTACCACTGCATTTCAAATCATTTTGTACGCCATAATTATCAAAGAAGATGGCCTCTTATTTGACCTGAGCCGCCTTATTAAATTTACTTAAGGTCTTTAAATTTTTATATGCCACAAGTTTGAGTCCATTAAAAAAAACATATTTTAGTCCTGTGCACCGCATCGTTATCTATAAAGAGTCCTTCGTCTCCCATCTTCTTTACCTACAAATAATTGTGCATGGTCCACAAAATTGCACTCCGACAAACGATAGGAGCTACTTCCTTCTGGACCCATGCACACTTCCGATCACGTCTTTTGCAGTATTGATTTGAAATAGGACCGTAGTCCACTTGTCGAACCGTACTCATGTTCAGTACTTTTTCATGGTATATCTGAATTTCCTCGTTTGTCTGTTTGCCTGCAATCGATACGGCACTATCAGTTGCGACTCACATTCTCGATCTATTTTCTTTTTGCTCGTTCTTCGGCATAGTTGCGGTGGGATGGTTTTCTTCTAATGGATTTCATGTTCAACTGCAGAATGTGCTCCTGCTTTTTGCTCGCTCAGGTTTTCATCCTCCATTAGCCATGTGCTTGGGTACGTTTTTTTTCGATACCTTAACCGATATTGGATCTATGTCCTACAAAAAGATTGATTTCAACGAGTGGATGGACTCTTTGTTCACGACCAATCACGTTCACAAATCAATAGTGTTTTTTTTGTTATAATAAAAAGGAAAAGACGGTTGATTACGTTAGTTTGATGTTTGATCCTACGCTTTTTGTCATGTTCAAGCTTATGCTATTTGCTATGGCGTTCCTTACGACCATTGACTGCACGTATTTTAAGATTCTTAGTTTGTTAAGACTTCCACATATTTACTGATTGTAAAAAACACAGAAGTTCTTCCTAGTCCGAGCGACCCGGCATTGAGATATGTAAAGCGCCCGTGGCGGCACGTACGACTTCAAATTAATATACATAGTTGCGTTGTACACCTTTCGTTCCTGTGTACCCTTTTCTTTGCACATGTATCGATTTCGGGTCGACCCAGATGGAATGAACAATCACTCAGCTCTACATCTTTCAGCTTATTTATAACTCCCTCGGTGCAACGAAAGCCCGTAAGTCATCGGTGTGGTGTGGAATACCGTGGTTATCAACGGTTCGTGCGTGTTAGAAACTTGATATACGTAATGGCTAGGGCTCAGTCTTCCATATGATCAATTCATCTTATCGAAGTATAGTGCCTCGAGCAACGTTCCATCGTTATCGATGTGGATGCCGCAAGGGAATTGAGGATTAAACGACGGTCGACACCAGAAGAAGTGAAGTGAAAGGAGCATAGGAATGTGGAGCCTCATCCAATACTATATTCGATTTCTTTTGCCGCAGAAGCAAGTCACCTGTGGACATTTTACTTCTAATATTTTGTTTTTCTTAAGCTTTGTCTGTAAAGTATAATGATATAGTAGAACTTTTCTATATTTTACAAGATGTAATGTAACTGAATTCTCTTGAGTAACCTGTTTATGTTCGATCTCTTTATGCCCTATGATGATAATCGTTTGGTTTCGTAAATAATTTGAGTTTATCTTTCGTCTTATAATAACTGGAATCTCGTGGGAAATGGCATCAATAAAATAGAAGTGATGCAAAAATCGCTCAGTATTATATTGCTTCCGTATTCGTACAACACAAAGCAAGAAATTACAAAAAGTGTTTAAAAGGGGCCCTTTCCATCTTTCGACACGAAAGGACTGTCGCTTTCACTCAGTTAAACCCATAAACATTGCAACTTGATATGCACTATGGAAGGTTTTCCGGCAGGAAAAGGCGTGGGCAAAATAAGGTATTCCGATGCTGATTATCAGATTAGAAGGTGACAGGTAGGGGGTCTGCTTTTCCGTGGGGCATTTCCTCCAGGATCAATCAGGATCGTAAAATGGTTAATATTACTGGCGCAGTAATTTTCAAAGACATTTGCTGGTTTTGTTTTGATATGTAGTTTTTTCTTTTCATCTCTCTACATTGGGTTTTTCTGAAGAAAGCTTTTTTTGTTAAAGTTCAAAAATTGAAAACAAATTTTCAGTTATTGAAACGCTTGTTTCATGTTAGGTTTTATGGAAAGCATTGCTATTAAACATATCATGAATTTCAGACTTTAACCTGCACACATTGCGTGAGCGCAAAATGTCCATCTATTGAATTCGCTCAAGCATTTTGCAGCGCTTTAAATATTTCGCTGAAAACCATTTCATGACTCGGTATTAACAAGGTTGAAAAAAACGAAAATATCTGCTTCCGTTCTCTCGCCGAACGCAATTTCTACCACATCCGTCGGCGATTTGCTTGCTTCCGGCTGTGTGGGCCAGCTTTTTCAGTGTTCTGTATTATTTTGGCAGACCGGCCGCCCTAGAGTACAGGTTCGAGGTACAAACCAACGATGTCGTGCGGTCAAGCAGGTCAGACAAAATAATATTCTTTGATCCCGGCCCATCGTGGCACGTCACGCAGCGGACGGAAGTTGCCAGCGTACAAATCGTGCCCTGGCTGCTGACCAGAATCGGAGCAATTTTCCAGTCTGAATAATAAATTTGAATCAATTGGAAAATACTTTCAAAATAGGCGAGGGTAGATTGTCTTTGTTCATGGTTTAGTGAGTCTATGCGATGCAAATTTAAGTGTCAACAATAATATCTAAACAACTAAACTACCAGCAATTGAAGAACTTAATTTTGTTCATTTTTGATTCATGAATGCTGATTTTATTTTTTTTAAAACCTGACTTCAAAATGTTGATAAATATTTTTAAATTAATAAGATTCTTGTAATAAGCTAAATCGAATTACGAAACTTGACCAACCGTTCCAGAAAATCATTATTGGTTGCAGGAAAACAATGTTTTGATGGCTTATCGATCTTCCATAAGTTTTCTTTAGCTTATTTGTGTGTCATATTATCAAACAACAAACCCTAATTTAATTTGTTCAGTATACCGGAAAGTCATTTCTCTGGGGAAAGATAAAGACCACGTTTCTGGAAGCGATGGTCGGATGCCCAAGTTTCTTTGCGATACGCATGAAAAAGGATCAGTTGTGCGATTCCGTTCTGCCATCAGGATGTGTGTAAGTCAAGACGGTCCTATGTAGAACGGACCTTGAGGGCACGAGACCGGGAAAACATCGTTGACGACAACTTTTCGTACCCAAGGGCATACTACCTGATGTTGCCAGCGTAACGCTTACGCTACAGCTGAATCGTTGCCCGAAATTCAACGATGAAACTTTTTCCCAAGGCATCGGGCACCATTTTCCTAACGAATAAGCAAAACAGGCCAAAGAAAGTTCAGCCATCAGTAAGTGCCTGGTGGTGAGAAAATTCACACGTGTCTCACTTTTCCGCTGGGACTTCTCTTTGTCTCTGAAAGCCGCAGACACCAAATTGCGCCTCGTAATTGGCATGCCCAGGGTAATGATTGTTTCGCTTTGTTTCAAATATTATTACGAAAATAGAAAATTGGAACTCAATAGCGTCCGCACAAGTATGTCCCTTTTTCTGAGTCATGCATTGTCGTAAGACAGTAAAGCGGTACTTCTAATCAATTGGTAGAATTGTCATTCCATTTAGTAGAATCAACCTTCTCGTTACCCTTCAGTGTTGTATCGTTTAAAGTGTCTAAAGTTTTTCCATTGTATTGGATGGATGGAATACCGTATTTAAAGGTACCTTTACTAATCTTTAATATAGTAAACACATGAAAGTTTTTCAGCTAGAAGAATATTCGAAACATAAAATAGAATGCACAAAAAAGTTGAGATGTACAATTGCAAACGATAAAAGAACCTTTGATTTCGCGGTTGAACTTGAAGAAAAATACGCACAACAATCTTCAGTATCAACATCAAAATACAGTTTGCACAGCGGAAACATTTGATCCAAATACCATGGAGCTAATATTTGTCAAGCATACATTCGTATAGCATGTTAAACCCCGTTACGTGTGAAGATGTGTTACATTGTAAACCACAGCATCGTTTTCGTTTGACGCAAATGCGTGCTCTGGGTTTCAGTTTCCGATGTCTCGATACCGGAGCATGTTTACTTGTTGAATTGGGGAAAGCTCTGTATCACTTTGCTTTCTCACGTGAACATGATACGCGAGCTATGCTTGTTCTAGCAAATCAACAAGACTGCCTCGGACGGAATGTATGTTTGAACCGCCAGCACACCAATCAATAGGTACGGTCACACGAGACGAACCCTGCTCGAATTTGGACGCTCGGCGAACCTTTTCTTGAATGTGTTAGTGAATCGAGCAGAGTTCGCGAACCTTTTTCGAGCAGAAAAGGTTCACCGATTTTGGTGGATAGCACGAACCTTTGCCGCGAACCTTTTTGACGTCCCGTTCGATTTCCCCATTTGTTTACAATGCTTACTTTGATTTATTCTTACCAACTATCAATGAAACTATATCAAAGATTCGTTACGTGTGAACGCTAAAAGGTTCGGCGAACCTTTTTTTGGCATTCGTTTGTAATAGTGTGCAAAAGGTTCGCCATCAAAGGTTCGTCTCGTGTGACCGTACCTAATGAAAGGTATACATGTCAAGTCTTCAATGAAAAGAGAGAAACAACTAAACGGTTGGCGCGAACGAGTTGAATTGTTTTAGATCGTTTTCAGTCCATCTCTAAACGCTTTTCCTCGCGTTTCGTTCAACGTTTCATTCTAATGCTGACGAAAGGATGATGAGGAACTCTCGACATCACACCGAAAGCGCAAATTAAATGCTTCAACCGGCTTTCAATTGACACACCTAGCGGTGATCAAGTATTCACGTGTCTTAAGCGAAACACTTAACGTCGATAATCGCTTAGGAAAAGTGTGGGTAATGCGAATTAAAAACCTAAAATAAAGCTTCACCTTCAATTGAAACGGTTATTTGGGATATGCTTTGGGTAAGGGAAGTGTCTCAATGTGGTTTTTACATGTAATTTTAAGAAACTTAGCCAATGCAATGGAAAACTATTAAAAGCTCCTGAGGACATCAATGTAGTAAGTTTTCAAAAATAGTTTAATCTACTTTTATGGACTTATATATGTGTTGTATTGTTTCTCAATAGTATTTCATTAGTTTTATTTTTTGATACAAATCAGTCCTACTCATATTTAGTGAAAATTTTGTTCTGTATACCTACAATTCAACCGAATTTAGAGGTGAAATTGCTCAGACTTTGACGTTTATATTGAGGTCAACGTCTGCCAACTTCAGCTACCGAGAGCTGTACGCGCTCTAATGGCAATCTGCCCAAAGCAAACCTTTGCTCATTCCCCTGAGAAGCCATCCGCTACCGACGTGCCACGTCACGATTTTCGGCTGGTTTAGAACGCTACCGTAGACTATCGGTAAAGAGACGTTGGTCTATGTTTGGGGAAATAACAAGACCTACACGGTTACGGCCAACCCACGGAACGGGAAAGTGCGAATCATGGTTGGCCATTCTTTCCACCACGGTGTGGTTTATTTTCGTTTGCTTCCGGAAAGGACATCGCTACGCCGATGCGACTGCAACAACGTCCGCGAAGATAACAAAACCCGAGCTTGAAAAACACACCAGAGCACACCCTTTCCCATGGTGGCCAGGGCTCTGATAGCCGTCGTCACCTAATGGCAATAATTCTACTCGCATCCTTGCGTGTCGGCCATCGTTCGTTCGCTGGTTGCCTCGCCATAATTGTCACAGCTGCGTGAAAAGTTTCGCAGAAGACTTCTTGCCTAAAGCAACAAACTGTGAAAAGGAGTCACAAGGGACGCAGACGCCGTGGCTAGCCGTAACCGCAAATGGTGAACGTTGGGTTTGCTTTCGTTCTATCGTAAACGACGAGCTTGGGATGGGAAAATAATGGAAAAGCAAACAATCGAAAGAACAAAATCTGATGACGCAAAATATGAATTCGATTTAACAGTGACGGTTCCTTTTTTCCAAACGAAATTTTCTTCTGCGAAATGCTCTCAAAGCCTTTAGCCGTTTGTTTTTCCTTCGTCAGCCATTTTAATTGCATTAAAAAACAAAAGCGATGGAAACATTAGGATACGACCTACAAGAACGTTGGTCATTCGATTAGTATGCAACGAGCAAGTTCAAGGCCAACACGAAGGATTGAGACAACAAGAAAAGGGTTTTTTTGCCTGATGTTGTTCGTTGATTTATAAAATGGTGATAAAATGATGATTGAATACTACTATACGTTGCTTCTATAGTTTTGTTTACTTGACCGTTCTCGCATAACTCGAGGGTGTTGCAAAAGTTTGTTCAATTCACTTCGATTAATTTACGTTAAATATATGCTCTTATATTATCGTAACTGAGTCTTACCACAGATTGAGCATATTTTGTAGAATTTTTGAGAGATTTATATAAAATAGCAAGTTTTTGTTTTTAAAAACTGATGGTTTTTCATCATTTTATGAAAAATTGTTTTCACTTCCCTCATTTCCCACAAAGATTTGCTTTACTCATTTTCTATTTAGGTGTCAAAACTAACCAATCATGAAGAAAAAGGCATGCTTTTAAAGTCAATTAACTCCAAGATAACAAATAGTTTTTAACACAACAGTAACATCGTTAATAACATGCCCAATAATAACAATTGGTCTAACCAACGAACGCAGTCAATTGACTAGATTGAATTTAACTCATAAAGCGCGGCCGAACCACGTCACAAGTTTGGATTTTCAGTGTGCACGGTACTCTTATCCCCTGGAAGAAACACTAAGACGCCGAAGTCGTTTGTCGAATGTGATCACACTGAGAGTGGCAAATTGGTAACTGGCTTTCTGTCGCCCGTACTGACTCGTCTTGTTGGATGATAAGCTGATTACCGGGACGGCACACATCTCAGTACGTTCAAGTGGATGCATCGTGTGGTGGTCGTGTAAAATGGATCTCCGAAAGCCACCAAGGAAATGGCCTACACCTATATTGTGATGTTGACCGGTGTTTGAAAGATGAAGATGATGGCGAACAGCAGACCGACAATCAACAATGAGCTTTCACTGGCGCGGGACAACTCGTGTTTCGAGTGACCGTTCAACGAAACAGTGGATAGCACACTGCGAACACACACACAACTCACAAAACCGTGTTTCCACTGATTTTCCACTGGTCGGACAGCGCTTTGCTTCATCTGTGGAACCTTGTTAATCCCCTGCGGCGAACTCAATTAGCAGGATTAGCTACGCGGCTTTCTCAGAAAATGTATGTACTAACTAAAGCAACTCAAACATGTCCACTTCAGTGGATCAGCCGTCTCGAGGACCGGAAAGCTCAACAAAGATGAACACGAACCGCGGATGGGGGAATTGGAGGAAAATCTGATGTAGGATGCTTCAATTTTTAATTTTTAATTAACTTCCACTCTCAACAGAGTTGCATAAATGCGTTGAGTCAGGCGGAAGCTAAGCTTCAATAAAAACTCGTTTCATGCTACTTCATTAAATTTGTAAGAATATAAACTCATAGGTAGAATAATTATAATCTAGATTAGTTATTAGAGATGAATGTGAAAAACGAAATGAAAGAAAAATGTGCCAAAAGCAACACAATTGTACAATCATTTAATCACAATAATACTTGCTTATAGTAGTCAAACTATCCATATCTTCAAAAATAATTCAAAGACCAGTAAAACTTGAATGCATTCAGTTCCGAGATGTCATTTAATAGTTATCGAGATTATGTTATCACCCATCGTGTATACTTTTTCTACTCTTATGTGAAACCTTCTGAATTTGTGTACTCTTTACCGATAACCAAAACTTGATGTTAGACAGTAGTAGTTCTCCCTTCTCCCCACAGTAGTAGTAGTATTCTCCGCAACACAAACGTTAGTGCTGAAATTATGTAATTAAAAACATAAAAATGTTAAAGTTAAGCATCTGTAGGAAACGGTAAAAGTTCTTCTGTAATGAAAAACGACACAGAAAAATTCAAAAATAGTTCGAATAATTCGAGCAACAACGGGGTGAAGTTTTCTTGCGAACGTTAGCTGGCGTTAATGGGAATTAAGGCCAAGCCTGGAAATGGATTGAAAGGCCGGAGTCGGGGGTAAATCCTTTACGGGACATTAAATTGCACTTATTCAATAAAATTTTAAAATTACTCCGTTTACTTTCGCCTGCCGATGGTAGACGGCTGCTAGCACTTGCATTATTTCATGTTTTTAATAGGATCCACAAAAGGGCAGCCCTTGCTCCGATGTTTCCTGAGTTTTTGTGAAAAGGAAGTATCGTACTCATTTGTTTTGTTTTCAAACGAAAGCATGGTAGCTAAATACAATTGTTTTATTGCAGATGTAAAAGCAAAAAGTAAGAATACCGTATGTTTCTTTTCTTTATTGTGGAAACCCACAAGTTGTCGGGAAACAAGAAGTCGTAAATAATCAATTCATTCGAACATTTCCTTAAAGTTAAAACAGAAAAGATAGTAATGAAAAAAAGTTAACATTAGTTGAGATTTAAGAGACTCAAAACCATCATAAAACAGTCGATCGAAAGTGCTGAAGCAAGATTCTGCCCATCCGATTATGTTTAACATTTGGTGACACTTTGAAACAAGGAAAGGTATACAACAATGTAACTCAATAATAGTTAGCCGATAATTTATTCTTCTTGATATTCATCCCTATGTATAAAATTTCTATGTCAAATTGAATCAACTCCCGCAGTTCCGCCCTTTTTAGCTTGAACTCTTCGAATACGCTTACTTAATCCACACTCATTTGAATATTTGTAAAGAGAGCACGAGTTCGACCGCTGTCAGCAACCAACAGGCGACCATATACCTCGTGATCTGCATAACGAACACAAGATTGCAAGGGTGAGCTTTGGGGAGGAAACGGTCCATTACTTCACACTAGAGAAAATAAGAACAATGTTGTGCTGATGTAAGACGCTCACATTGCACCCTGCGGCAGAAACATTTGTCTCGATACAGGAAGCTTTTCGAGAGAGTGTTGCCCAAGCTGCAACGAATCGTATCCACTGCAGTGGAAAGTGCAGGCTGTGAAACGCAACTGCAGCACAATTCGGCAATGACGCCTCTGTTGTTGAACATGCATGAAGTCAGAGTCTTGATGATCCATTTAATGGGAAATGACTTTCCCTGTTTACGAACATGGTTGAATGAGTATTCAAAAACGGTGAACAGCTGGAAACCCACAGCCGATATCCTTTCACATTAACGATAACGGTTGGATCCTGGTAATGGTGGATGCACGACACCGAGGCGTCCTGTGTTGCCATCATCAAGTGTCCCAAAATGCACCGATGCATTAATGGCCCGATATTAAAGGGATAACACACACCGATGGGAAAGGATCGATGCTGCAGTTATCATAAATATCAAAACAATTGCACCGTGTAATGCTTCGATCGCGGGCGGAAACTGAACACCACTGCGTCCCATTGCGTTGTTTGTGCATGGGGAACATATTTTCGGAACTAGTGATACCTTGTTCGATGGTTGGGCCCTAACTCGAGTGCAGATTGCACATTTGCGCCTGAAGAACTGAAGCCCCCTGTCGTTTTGTATTATCTCCAGCTCTCGCTCGTTGCCTTTGACTGACGAGGGATGCACAAATGGTTCGTTTCCATGCCGTCGCCTTTGGGTAGGTTATGGTTTGTCAGCATAATAAAAGCATCCCACGGTCCTTCTTCCACATCTCCCCGGAACTTACACGAACTCCATTCTATTCCAGAGAGCTGGCCCCGAGCTGGGTCGTTAGTTTTTATCGCACTGAATATTCATGACATTGTCACCCACGCCGGATTAGAAATGCTGGAGAAGCATGGATGTTTGCGAAACCAGGGCGATCTCACCGGGCGTGGATACGTTCTTTTATGATTTCACCTGAGGACTTTTCCGGAATCGCACCATCGACAGTTAACAGCCTCTTCTCGATTTGCGCCCCTTTTTCTTATATTCATTCTTTCCCCCGGTAAGATGGGTTTGCTACTCACACTTACTCAAAATTCAAGCTGTAAGGTTGGTAAGGCGATGCCGAAGGCTTGACGCATCTTTTTATGATAATTCAGAAGAACATCACCGGCGGCAGTTGTTGGGTACAGGAGTTTTTCTCTGGTTTGACCAAAAAAAAGTCAGCGAGCTGCTGCTAATATTTTACTTCCTGATACATTTTTTAAGTCGAGCATTTTTTTTAAAATAATTTCTCAGCAAAGCCTAAGCAATAATTTGCACGAGAACCACTTAAAATTTTTTTCCATTAGTTCAAATGTCATTGAAATATAATAAAAGCCGTCATTTACTCATGCCATTGGAAAGAAATGATTTTTCAAAACAAGTTTGATTCATTTTAAATTATCTTATCGAATGACTCACGGTAGAAATGAAACCTGAATCATAAATTTGTCACTGCCAGGAAAGTTTTTTATCATGTCTTAAACGCGTGTGTTAATTTATGACAGAGAAAATGTTTGCATTACCTGCTTCTTCTGGTTATTTTTCAAATCCATAAGAATTCAAATGAATCTCTGAAAGCATCATCAATTAACTACACATCGTAAAATTTTCCATCGTTATCTAAGACAAGGTGATGTTTCGAGTCCCGTTATATTAATGATTCGCGGACGTTATCGATATTCGATGTCACACTTCCGTAATTGATGTCTATCTACACCAGTGTACTCTATTTTCCATCGCAACGAAGTTTTATGTTTTGTCAAGTTTCGAAGTTATTTAATCTTGCTAGACCATCATTTCCGCGCCAACAAGGGCGAGAAGACGTTGGGGTTGTTATGTGTTTGCAACGTGCTCGCTGGCATTTCCTGGACGGGTCAGCGTCGGTTGGACCCTATCCGCTTCAATTTCCCAACAAACTTTTATGTTTATCGATAACACAAAGTTTTCCGGAATTTGCACCTTTCCGATGGGGAGCGTCTTGAATGAAGGTGTCCGGAAAAGTTTGACATTTCCTCCCCTCCGTCGGATGCCCTTCGTTATGAAAATCGCAGTTCCTTGGTTTAGTTTTTATATCTTCTACTAGCAGCTATGTGGTGGGAAAATTAATGATGTCCGTCAGGAAAATTAATTTGCCCGAGGCTTAGGTGAACTTGTTTGGTAAGGGTTTCGCTTTGCTCTGCACTTGGCGAATCTATCCTTTCCATGTTTTCCAAGCATTTCTCGGCTACAGCAATCTTTCTTGCAGCTTAGAAAGGGCTAAATTCGGTGCAAGAAAGAGAAAAAATATAATAATAATTTCCTTGAAATTTCTTCTCCCAAGCAAGGAGGAAATCTACTTCTATTAGCAATGGAAGTTGCTTATCGCAAGTGGTAGTCATTTTCCCGTCGTTCGAGAAGGAAACGAAAACTTTTAATCATAAACATTATATCATTGACGGATGACAAGAAATCAAGCTGTAATTCCTGGAAGAATTTGATCTTCCGCAGAAATCCCCATCGCTCATTTCTGAGCAAAACTTTATGAGACGTGTAAGTTTGGGTGGTTGAACAAAAAAGAAAAAAAAGACGCTGATTAATCTTACAAATGGAAGGCAATAATAAAGACGGTTCTCGGTTCTAGAAGAAAGTTCCCGCCAAGCATCTGATATTAGAACGGATGAACTGTCCGGAAGAAAGCTGTGTCATATTGATTTTCCATCATTTTCTGCGCGTTTTCATGGAAGAACGGAAACATTATCTGCATTCTAACGGTTATTAGGTTCCGGTCGTTAAATGTCGCCCCGCCAATTCCGTTTGTTTTCCATCGCAAATTTTGTACCCTTGCTAGCCTTGATCAAGGGATAAGAGAGTTAAAACGGTGGGACAAAATTGTTATCTGGCGAAAATGACGGTTCATTACGGGCTGTGAAGCAAAACGTTTTATGCCTCGAAGTAATTTTCTATTCTTGTATGCACGTTTTAAAATTAAAATCTCAAGGGTTAATCTTCCGAATAGTTATCGAGATTTGAGCAAGAAAACATTATATACTTTTTATATTTTAATTCAGCTCAATTGATGGAAAAATACGTTTCAGTAGTGGTTTACAAATTATTCATGTTAAGTTAGTATAGTGTTTGGGAATAACAATAAGTTTTATGTTTTATTTTCGGTTCAGTTTATATTTACCTATCTAATTTAAAAAAAAAACAACGTTATTTCTGATCCTTTTTGTAGAGTGAACCTTATTTTCATCAATAATGGTTAGCCAAACGAACAAGGAAAAAATGTGTATCATTCCACCATATCTGCTAGAGTCGACATAATGCATCACCGCTCTGCCCATATCGGAGAAAGTCCAACATGTGCGGGAAACATGATGCTGGTACGATTTGGTGAAGGAAACGCAAAAACAAGCATGTGGCAAAAATGAAATTAATATCCATCGCACCATCGCCACCGAGTGGCATTTGCTGTCATCCGTTCCGGTCCGAATACATGAGCCATCCAAAAATAACCTGGAAGAGATAACGCCCTATGACCGAGGCTAGCAGTAATAAGCCGCCTTCTTTGCGGAGCGGATGGCAAAGAAGACATTCTCCCAATTGCCTATGCTGACCCCCCGGCTTTTTTCCGTTGATGACCTCATGCCGAGAGTGCTACAGAAACATTGGAGTTCCGCACATGCCTGTTTATCACATACTTCGTTCTCTTTTGCAAACGATCAGGCGACAGACTGTTGCTTGTGCCGCACGAGAAGTGACACTAAAAATCACAACAGGGGACTGTGAGAAAAGAAACGGCAGACCAACGAGCAGAAACGAAAAAACGTAGGGAAGATTAGAAGGGAAACGAAAATCAAGAAAGCAAGCAAGCCATAAACGATCCACTCACAAACACCGTAAAAAATCGCCGGGTAAATTGTCCAATGTAATTGATCCGACCCGAAGGGCGAAAAGGGCAACGAGTATGAGAGACAAACACAGTAACATTGATAGAGCAATGTGAAAGAAGATATATAAAGATTTGTGGTCAACTTCCTGATCAAAGTCCAGTGGGATTAAGTTCCATTCTGGCACTCGATCGGTGAATAGTTTAACCTGATTTGTTACTGGAACTGGTCAGTTGAACATCTGCGTGAAGTGGATCGGGTATCATTTTTACTATCTTTTTTATTAAAAGTCTAGCTTGAACATTTTGTTTGGCACGAGCGCAAGCCGTTGGTTGCAGAAGCGTTTAAGAATTGAACCAAACCGACCATTTGGTTTTATCCCCCCTTGGAAATGATAATCTCATGCAATCGATATCCCTACACACACACACACGCAGCTCGTACGAACGCCACTTTACCAAACGCACCGCTCATCATCAGTTTCCTCTTTTATCATCTGATTTGATCGGATTCGTTTAAGCTCCTGAAACCTTCGTTATGATGGAGGATATTTTTTGGTTTCCATATTGCACAGGTGTTTTAATATTTTATTTAAGAAACCCCATGCATTCGTTTCCCAAAATGAATGGCAACAAAAAAACAGGCTACTAAGTTACTCAAAGAGTGACCAGTGTTGACCCCCCAAAAAAAAGGATGCAGAAAACGGAAGGAAATTGGATTAAATCAAAGGAAATTAAAAATTCAATCAGTGCAGCTGTTACGAAAAATATTGAACAGGTTTGTCGGAACAAAACAACGAATGGATAAAGAAAGTTATTGCTACAATAAGCATATTAAGTTTATTTTAAAAGCAGTTCGGTTCCTGATTTTAAGAAAACCATGTGCCAATTTTTGATCAAAATATGCTTAACGACGTAAAAAAGGGAAAAATGAAAGGCTTGCTTCGAAATTTTTAGAAGCATGGACATGTCAAGGATTGTTTTTGGAGTGCTGTACTTGGTCAGAGGTACTGAAAATTAAGGCTTAGCGAATGGTCCACTGCTGGCATATCAGAAACCTCTTTTGCTCCTTTAGGAAATTCAAGTTTGGCATCTTTCGAAATCCTCTTGCAACACACGTGTAACATAATATGTTGTTTTGTATTCTCTTTTACTTCCGCCTCAATTCGATTCTTTGATTTTCTTCCAATTTCTACCTCCGAGAGAGAGTTTGATAAAATGAATTCAAATTAGATGTTAAACTCCCTTCCTATTAGAAACATAAGAATTATTTTCTCTCTTTCATTCCTAGAAAAGCTACAGCGAATGTTTATTATTGAACATTTGTTAGAGTACGTGATATTCGTGCTTTTCCCATCCTTTGATCATCAATGAGAGAAAATCAATCAATCGTCGCCAACATTACATAAGACGTACCCAGGATGTGCTGAATGTAGATTATTGGGCAGGCGCTCCCTAATGAGCATCATTATTTTTACAACTCTTACGTCTTACTGATCGATTCATCTGCGTTTCGTCTTCTGAGCAACTGAGAAAGCTAAACAGAGGAAATCAATAATAGACACTGGAACTAAGTTAGCAGATCGATGGCAAACTTCCGGGAACAGGAAGTTGTTCGACAGATTCAATGAGAAAAGGTCATTGTTAGACGAAAATACTTCACTTAATAGTTCGGTCGATAATATTTAATTAATTAATTTTAATTTTAAAATTCTAAGGTCAACTTTTTTGGTCATTTTCCCAGATTTTCCTAATTTGAATATTTATAGATTTACTAAATTATTAGGAAAAACATAACATTATGTGACTCTGATGGTTCAATTTTGTTAATCATCTGTAGTCATCCTTTCGAAATTTAGTTGTCAATTAACTACAGCAATAAATAACTATAATTTATAGAAAAAACTAACGAATTTCAATAGGCATTGGAAATACATTATAGAGGATTTAATTGAATATCACCCACAACACACACAAATTCTTGTGTTGTTTAAAAAAAAATGTTCCGCGACACATTCCAGGTGGCGGCATCTGGACCCAAATGAATGCAGGTTGAATTTTGCATACCACGCTTGCGGAAAATGCGAAAAGCATTCATATTTGTCATGTTCATTAGTAATGAAGCCGACAACTCGAATGCCATTTGCTCGCTTTCAACTCACCGTGCGAAAGGGATGATGAAAATGCCGCTTAAGCTCGTGGAAAGATCGGTGGAAATTTTCGGATTTTTCACCACATGAAATACACACCCACTATCAAACTCTAGTGATTCTTGGCCACTTCAGGCTCCGCAACGAAAACAAAAACATTTATAAATTTCATATTAATGCAGCTGGAATTGCGGTAACAACAGAAGCCCGGAAAAGTGGAGAAAAAGGGGTGGCGAATTATGATGCTTTGTTGATCGTGTCGATGGCGACGTGTTTTCGGTGTCAGTGGCTTTTGGAACAAGCGAAAAGTACACCATCGTCGACCAAGCAGGGGTGGTTTATAGGGCGGCAGAGGTAGACATGATCGTGGCGGTTTGAAAAGTGCATGTTCGGGTAAAACTGCACTCCATAAATCATAAACAAACTTTGCTGTTTTCGTGCCGCAAATGCTCCCTGCCAAAATGGGAAAACCATGCACTAGGATTGTGTAGCCCCGAGGGAAACAAGCGTGGCCATCTGGATCTAATCGTTGAAAACACTAGTCAAACATGAATGTTGGCTCATATTTTGGAGCGTGAGTGGTGCTGCTTCCCGCGCTTCCAGCTCTTGACAGCGTTTACCCCCCTGTTCAGCGTTCTACAATGAGGTCAAACAGAGCCTTATTCAGCTCGACGCTCGTAGTTTGAAGTGTATCAAGCATAATTGGTGGGTATGCTATATAACCAGGCAAATCGCAAGTGACCCGAACGATTGTCACCGCGTGTTTAAAAGCTATATTCATGGATGAGAAGGACCGTTTTGGATTTGATCCTGGAAGAGGATCTCTCTATGTGTTTGAGAAAAAGAGTCTGCCCCGCTGAAGAGCTAAGCAGACCATACATTTTTATGAAGTAGAAAGATACCGCACTATGGAAAATTTTCATTGATATGAGTTTATATGACTATAATTTTTTCCTGCAAAGTTTTGACATCTATAGTTAGTAGCTATACAGTTTTTTTTGCCTATTTAACATGCTGAACATTGTCAAGTGAATCGAATGCTTCGTTTCATTTAGACATAGAAACTTGAAATGTTGGAAAATACGGGGTGGTTTCTAAGGTAACAGGAAAATAGACTAGGGGACACTTAATGAGTAGGTCGCTTAGAGTAGACCCAAAAAACAAGCCCCGATCTAGGAATGGAATTGCGGAACGAATTCCACCGGATAACGCATCCCTCTTGTACCGTTATATCCTCATTTTCTGCGTGCCACCAGGAAGGACCTATTCCCGAACTTGGTCAGCTAAATAATAAAGCATCCCGTGGATGTTTGCGATGTACGTGCTTCGGTTCCGCACTGCATGTTTTGCGCGTTTTTCTTTGCGTTCACAGGGGACAAATTTCCACCAAGCATCAATCGTGTCAGCAGCATAGGCTTGTTCTGTGTCGAGGAATGTGTTCGGCGGGAAAACCTCGCTTTGTTCTCCGTACCTGAACAAGGAATGTTTATTCATTTAATATACCTTGGTGAACGCCTCTGTACTTGTCGCAGAAATTTATTTATTAAAATACAAACGACATCCTGAAAACACGGACAGGAAGGTGAAACGATGTTTAACAGCTCATCAAAGAGACGCGCTGGTTGATTTGTTTTTAATGATATTTTACTATATTAAAGTTGTTTGAAAATATGTTTACCAATAGCCTTCTACTTCAGACGTAGACTAAAATCTAGTCTAATGAATGTAACTTCCAGATTAAATACAAAATACTATTAAAAACATTAACCACTTTATTGAACCAGCATCGTACATCTAAAAAACTACAAGGTCGTGAGTTGACAAGTTCGATTGTTTTCACATTCTGCTATAGAACTAGATGACGTATCGGAAATAGAATCGTTGTACACTAGAAAAGTTTTATTTCATTCTGTGACGATATTGAATCGTAATGCGATGCAGTTCATAGGAAAAGGAGTAGTTGAACCAGTGTATCAGGTTAAGGATGTTACAGGTACCTAAAAACCAAGTTCTCTTACTTGATGCGTTCCTGAACGACTGTTCATACTATTAGGGTCCATCTCAAATGCTGTGATGGTTCTGTAGCAAAAATAACTTCTTCTACTTTTGTTGTAGAAAGCAAAGGAGGAAGAAGCACATGTGGAAGTTCAAAAGGGAGTCCCACGATAAGAAACGCATTGGTGCAACCAGCAGGATCTTATACTGCTTTTCGTTTATTTTCATTTCCGGATTTTCTGTCCTGGATCGTGATCTGAGTTCTTCTGCCGATGATTGTTTCCATCACTTGGATCGCTACTCTGAGACATCCTTGTCAACTCTTCTTTTGACTTTTGAATTCCTAAAAAAAGTAGCAACAGCTTGACGAAGCAAACGTCAAATAAAAAAGAGTTATTCTCCTTGTTTAACTTGACGCAGGTTACCAAGAGTGTTTCATATTCTGTACTTTAAAGTTAGAAATCTCTTTCCTCTGGAACTTGTCTAAACGCGACCTGAGTCTGGAAAAGTGATTGCATGAAATGTAGTTTTACCAAATTTTACGTTCGAACAGTATTTAGCTTACAATTGAAAACAAAGTCTATCGTTCTAGTTTGATATAGTAAAAGCGTTCTAAATCACATGTGAGGAGCTGGAAACCCTTTGAATGCAATTATCACTTACACTATTCAACGAGCTTCAGTGTTGTTATCCACAAGAGTATCGATAACCTCAATCCGGTTGTATTGCCAAGCCGTATGTCGGTAAATTCAATTTGACGAACCGTTTCGTTCACCGGCACCTTTTTCAATATTGAGCCTCTGTCATGCTACTAGGATAAATGAGCTGAACACACGATGGAATGGAGGCTGGTCACATTTAATTTTCTCCTCGGGAGCCCTCTGCGCCACCCGGTGTCATTTGTCGACCGAGATGGAAGAAAACTCATTTCCTCGGTATTCTCATCTCGTATTTCCGGCACAATTTTAGCATGGGTGACACGACAGCCAACTGGAGTTGTTTTGCGTATTAAGCACTGAAAGTTTTTCCTTCTTACACCCACTCATTCCCCGCTCGTATCGGCACGATGGATGAAAAATGGGTCGAAATTTGTCATCTCACACAAACACTGACTACAAGTTGACGTTATGCCCAGTTGAAGGTTTGCATTACCTCCAAATCTCTTCCCCGTGCTCGTTGCCATATTGATCGAATTTAACGAGCTCCGGGAACTGAACCGGGTTTGGGCTAAACGAAATGGAATAAATCCAATTTGAATATGCTCGGGTTACGGAATGGATCATTGCTTTTAGGAAACGGCAGACGTGTCAGGAGTATGTAGGTGATACCTAATTTATTCACCGGTCCGAAACAAATCCAACATAAGCCAGAGGATATGACAGGCCAAGAATTTAATACAGATTTATTTGGTTAGGTGTACAAAACGTTAGAACAAAGAAACAGCATCACGAGATATTTTCTTTCACGTTATTTTGGTTGTTTTGTCTAGTCCAAAAATAATTCTTGGACAACATGTTGTCTTTCTAAAAACTATTCTTGAACAAATAAAACATACCGCTCCTTCATAAATGCATGAGGCTTAGACCATGGTATTAGTAAAACAAATGAAAAGGAAAACAGCCTGACTAAGAAAAACAAAATCAAGCTGCCTGTTCTCTTTTGCAAACCTATTGAGAGGCAAAAACCGAAAGAAAAACTCCTAAGTTATTTAATAAGTCATAGATATAGGTGGATGCACAAATTTCCCAAAATGGTCGATTACGGCAACTCTACGATCCACTTGTATTTTAGCCTGGCTTCAAAATGAAGGAAATGAAATCCCAAAAATTTCCGTTCTTCGTATCCATTATTTTTGTTTTCGTTACTTACCAAAGAACAATTAAACCCTTTCGATCCTTCCTTGTAACTTTTGACACTTTAAGTTCCAACGGTCAAAAAGGCAACGTCGTCAAGCGAATCGAATTCGTGACCTTTTTATCTATATCCTTGTTCATTTTGGGCGTATTTGGGCTGAACAGATGAAAAAAATCGTAATACATAAAGAGTTTTAAGACATGGTTTTGAACTTTTCGTACAATTTCAGTTTTATTTTCATTGCAGGAAAAACTTTTTATTGTTTTCTATCCTTTCAGTCGTGTTTTGGCAGAAACTTTTAAACCAAAACAATCACCGAAAAAAAACTTTCTCAAAAGTACAGCGCTGAATTGATGGTCGCATTGTCGTGGAGTTCACTTTCCAGGCAAAGGGACACTTGTGGGAAATAAAATACGACTGAAAACAACAATGTCCTCCGTCTTGGATTGTCGAACCAGTTGAGAAATTGAAAAAAAAACTCCTCTTCTGCGGGAAAGTTTCCGGAACGTTTCCAGTGTCTTTACGATTGTGTAAATCCTACTTCAAGAGCTTTTAATCGATGTACTCGAAAGGAGGAAATAAAAATCTTTTCTGAAAGCCAAACGGGGTTTGAACAAGCTCTTTGCTCTACTGTTTGGTGCAGAGATTCAACTGATGTTTGCTGTTTCACGGGCCATTAAAATTTGTCAACAGGAAAAGTTTCTGATCGGTTTGACTAAACAACAAACCATTTTAAATTGATGTTTGCCAGACACCATTTTTTGTGCAGTTTTGTTTTGAATTTTCAATGACATACTTGTAATTGGTAAAACAGTGTATGTTCTAAATAATATTGATTATCCTACACTTCTAAGTGTGAAAAAATCCTTACACACGCGTATTTTTAAATCAATTTTCAATAAACTTTGTGTTTCTATTTTATTTTTCAACTAATAATAAAACAAAGAAAAAAGAAACCTATGAAAAAAGTACTTGTTTCATGCTACAAACATTTGGACCATCGAACAAGGCGCCTATGTTAAGTTTGGGCTCTTTTGCGGTTCCATAAATCTATCCACTTGATCGTTTCCGCTATAAACCTTTCATCTCGGCACTTCCGATTGGGGATGCTTTCTTGCAGCTGCCAGTGAACCTGCAAAATGTTTCTACTCGCCGCATTTTGACTGCTCGAAATAATATGTTTGCCAAAATCGGAACAACCGTTTACCTCATGTTTCGCTCAGTTGGCACCGAAGATATATTCTAGAAGCATAAAACGGTGAAACCCTACAACTTCCGCCAGCATCTTCCAATCCACATAGTCGATGTCCTTACTTTTGGAGAGTGTGACCATGTTGCCACCATGTGTGAGAGAATCCAACTAGTAAACCTATCTCCTTCGTTCTTCTCAACTTTCAGCATATACCACACCTCTTTTCCACTGATCTAACATTCCGTGCTTGGGAAGAATGCAATTCCATCCATAAAAGATAACTGTTTTCCTATCGACAGCCTTGAAAGGCGTTGCGAACGGAAAGGCAAACATAGGAAAATGCCGACTTCAGCATTTGCTCATGCTGTACGTAACGGATGAATTGGTTGCCTCCGAGAAAGAAGTGAAGCAAACTTCGAAGCCGTTAGTTTGTTCTCTTTTCACGAACGTCTTCACAATGTCCAAGTTGCCTTCCGGTTGTTAGGAAACTGAAAATATATGTGCTAGCGTTTGAGATGACTGTTGTGCCATTATGTATGATTTATGTCATACACAGGAAAAGAAACACATGAAGAACTTATTATTAAAAACACGTAAAAACACCAGTTAATATTTAAAGAATTTTGATGAAATATCCTAAAAAATAAAAACGTTAATGAAATTTTCTCTTTTTCTCGATCTCTTCACAGTATGCTCAGCAGTAAAAATCATCAACCTGAAAGTTCCACCCACGTACCTGCTGGATCAGACCTCCAAAACGCCCGACCCGCTAATACTCGATTGCGAGTACGAGGTGGACGAGAACGAGAAAGGATTCGTGCTTAAATGGCTGCTCGATGGGCAACCCGTCTATCAGTGGATCCCTTCAAAGAATCCCTTCCCATTCGTAAGTATTCCAAGGCCACAGAATTTTTGAAACTTGAATTAAGCGATACCTTCTATATATTTTTTCTTGCATTGCTTTAATTACACAGCAATCGTTCAAGAACCGAGTTGACACCAGCTACGTCGTGTCGCAGGAGGATATGCACAAACACCGGGCAATGGCGATTATCAAACCGTTGGCCAATTTCACCGGGGAGTATAGCTGCATCGTGCAGACATACGCTTCGATTGACCGGAAGGCAGCTAAACTGAAAATTATAGGTAAGTTTCCTTTTGAAACAACCTATCTTGCGAACCGGAAATGCTATGTTGAAACATGCGAAAATTAAATGTTTCTTCCAAATAACTAACACATATTTGTTTATATATCTCTATGACCTGTAGTGCGTGAAAGCAAATTCGATCTTAGCTATTACTCCATTGCAAGTGGTGAAGTCATCGTTGAATGCCATGCACGTGATATTTCTCCTATGCCAGAACTTCAAATTCGGTAAGTATGTTTTAGTAAATTAAGTAAAGGAGACTAAGCATCCTTACAGGTTTCACCACTGTGTCTGATTCTATAACTTTCTCAAACGGAAATAAAACTTGGATAAACCAGAGAAAATTAATGAATCCGATTTCCAAGAGAGAAACAAAAAGACGATTGATTAACATTACCTTGTTCATCAAAAAAAAATCTTGAAATAGAGATTATGCTATGATAAGGTGATACTTTAACGTTTTTTTTATTTCTCAATCTTTTACTCTCATCTTTTTGTCACAGAATAAACCATGAGCTGTTTGAGACGGAAAATTTAAAAACCGTTCAGGGTGAGAACGGACTCTACAACGTGTCCATCAGTGGAGCTCTGCGGAAGGATCAGCTCGAATCGCCGGCCCAAATTGAGTGTTTGCTCGCAATACCGGAAACGAATTATAACAAACGCCGATCCACGACGTATTATGGTAAGTGTCGAAAATTTGCGCTCCACATCACCGTTTTGGTTTGCTTTTCTTTTAGCAAGGATATGAGTCAACTGTCGTTGTTGTTTGTTCATGATGTTTCGTCAATTACCAGGGGCCTGTTCACGTCCGTCAATTTATTTCTAGTATCATGCTTGTATGTGAACAATTTAGAAGTTTTTCGTTACTCCCTCCCTCCTTTTTCACTATCATTTTTTTTCCAGTAAACCACGTAATGTTAGCAGATTAAAATCTGGTCCTTTTAACTTTTGACCGTGTTCCTTCAGAGAGCTTTCCAGCGAGCTTGTGTCCTTTTATTTATTTTTTTAACATACCGTACCTTCGAAATGCCTCAAGAAATCACTTCGTAAGGAGATACCGATGGCGTTAACAATTTCATGCCCGACAGATAAATCCCCCGGACCGGAGACTTTTCTTTCGGGTGCAATTTCTTCATCCCCTTGTTTGACGAGGGTGAGGGCAAGAAGATGCTGAACTTTGGTCGCTGTACGTCAGTCGTACGAATGGTGAGGAGGGAGTGGGGGGAAGTTAAAACCAAACCTTCGTACCTCAACTGTCAATCAGTGAACCGGGAAGCCAGACCTTTCGCAGACGCTGTACGCCGGGTCGAGTGTCAACAGATGTCTAACCGTTTTCGTAGATACAGAAGTGATTTACGCTTCGGAAAGCATCAACTGTCACTTCGTTTTTCTTATCTTTTATTTAGTTTTCTCTTCACTTTTTTAAGGAGAATTAAAAATAACGTAGAAATAACGTGAATGCCCATTCTGTTTCTAAGGCTTTGCTTTAAGAAAGACGGTCGCTAAAGTAAACATCGCTTGGTCATGGTCGCTTAAAGTTTTTTCCCCCTAATCTTCTTACAATGGACGTTTACATCAATCTTCGGTTAGAGCGATGTTCTTTTATGATGCCTAATAAAGCATCGTAGAGAAGTTAATAGACAAACCAAACTCTTGTTTAATTGTTTCACTTGTTTACAGACTACTTCCTACTCTTTCCTCAAAAGTACCGACACTAATTGCCGTCATAAGAGCAAATGGGAGTGGTACCAGGAATCTTCTGGATATTTAATGCGTCCAAATACATGCAGCTGAAAATTGTTTCGTTCTGGTATTAAAGTTTCCAAAGGTGTTAGGAGAAGATGTTCACTGTGCATATCACCGAAGTACTAAGGTCGGAAGTTTAGCTTCAGCTCGACGAGAAGACAGTTCCAGAGAGACGGCATGGTATTTAATTGTCAGTTGTTTTCAATTAATCCTCAAATGTCCACCGGAAAGTCAGTGCCATAAGCCTTGAGTAGCCACTGGCAAGAGTGATGGTGTCTCTAATGTGCAAATTGGAAGTGATTATCAAATGTTTGCATACCGGATTGTCAAGATAACACCTACGTGTTTGAAATAGCACTGCTAAAATGGAAATTTGTTGATAGAATTAATTAAGTATATCGAGTTATGTTGATGATTTCTATCCTAAATTTTGCTGCAATCAATGAAATTTAGTTTATTTTAATTGATCGTGGAATTATAAACATACTTTCTAATCATGTAATATCGTTTTTAACTTCATTTTTAATTTGAAAAACTTCAATATAATACAACAATATCAAATAGTAATGAAGAAAACTTTCTGAGAAAAAGATGCACATCGACTAAAATTTCCAGGTTCCATTTCAAAACCTCTAACTCTTGTTTCCCAAAAGACATTTGCCACAGGACATTCTGAACGAAATCCTTAACTCAAACACAACTATCCAGAACACTCAGCTCCCACCAGATGCTCGTCTCATGATTCACGCTTAATCGCAATGACGACAGTCCATCTTAGGACCATCTAGCCGTTTGTTCATTTACTTATCGTCCGTTCTTCTTCGGTGCGTCTGATTGTTAAACAACCGTAAGACCTGCTCTTAGAGTAGACGGAACGTTCCGAACTAGAAATGTGCACACAAACTCGCACACAGAACACCAAACAAACCAATAAAACTGGTCTTATCCGATGGAATTGATTTCGCATCGTAATCCTAGTCCCACAACCATGAGAGAAACGTTTTCGTGGTGGCAATAGCGTATCACTTCCGCTTCGCTGGGAGAAGAAAGAAAAACAGGCAAAGTGTTCTCGAGCCCGATGAAGCTTTGAGCTGGCGAACCTCTTTCTCCAATGTTCTTTTTTTTATCTTGCAAGCCTTTCTTGAAGGGCTTAAAGCAAGGTATCAACACATTATCAGCGCTTCCGTTCGGGAGCATTTCGCAAATATTTTCCGTGCTTTTAGGGCGATGGATATTCAACCATTAGGGCTGAATTCAACGGTTTCTGAAGTCACGAGGGAAAGCATAACATTCACACGCTATGCGTAGGCCAATAATGGGGGATGATGATTGAGTAGGTTGAAAACAGAATCGTGAAAAACAAATCAACAATCTCACCATCCTGGCCACGGCGAGGATACGGTGGATACAAAAATGTTTATTTTCGGCCCAAGGAAAGTTGAATGCTGAACTGTTTTTTCGGATAAAGTGCTTTTGTTGTTTTCTTTCACACAAATTGTTTGGATCAAACTACGCCCACTTAACACCAAACTATTAAGGCTGATATGAGTTTGAACGTAGGTCATTTTATTGTGAAAAAATCATTTGCGTCACTAAACTTTGTTAATCTCATGAAATGGAAGTGCATGTTTTTCTCTTGATGTTGAGTTAGTTTAAGAAAACAAAACTGGCTATTGATAGACAAAGACCAGTGAATTCTCCATTTGTATTTCATAAAGCATAGTAAAGGTTTTGTATAATAACATGTTGTACTTATTTATTTCGTTTAATTGTGAAAAAATGAGTAAAAGAGTAGTCCAAAATTACAAAGCCTTGCATGAGAACTTGTTTTTACAATTACTATCCTTTTCATTGAAAGATACCTCATAAACTGTACCATACTAACTGATATTTTCCTCCCTTCATTTTCCTTTCCTCCTCTTGCATTTTGCGTACTTTTTAAATCTCATTTCATCACATCATACCATTCGTTTTTCACTCCTATCTTTCTTCGTCATGTTCCCCAAATTCCCATCTTAAATGTTTCCCTTCAAGCATCCAAAGCTAAAATAAATTATAAACCGCTTGCAGAATCGCACCTCAAAACTACCACTAGCACAGTAGCAACTACAACGACGGTTCGAATGCTACAAACGGCACCGGAAAACTTACAGAAGAAG
Organism: Anopheles coustani; assembly: GCF_943734705.1. Lineage (NCBI taxonomy): Eukaryota > Metazoa > Arthropoda > Insecta > Diptera > Culicidae > Anopheles > Anopheles coustani. Next base: position 66,072,708 of record NC_071288.1, on the reverse strand, counting down.
GGTAAGCACAAATGGAAAACATAAAAATCATTGGTGCCGCACTATGATTTGTTCCATCTTGTGTTCATCTTCGTTAACGCATTGAGTTTCGCTTTGTTGGTTTTGTTAATACAAGGTTATTAAAGCGAATTGTTTTTTTGTTCAATTTTGTAGTATCAAACGGCATATATTATACTTCGTTCTTCGAGTTTTCTAAAATTCATTTAAAAATTTGTTCAGTTTTATATTTTGGGTTTTAGATTCTGGAGAATTATTGTTTTGTTATGTTATTTTTCAATTACATATCCTCTTTTAATTATGCATCATTTAAAATCAGTTTATTTTATTTTCTATATTTTAAATTTGTCTTTCCTTTGTTCATTTCAATATTCTTTAGGATTCAACGCTTCCGAGTCTAACGGCGCTAGCAGCCTTCCGGTGCCGATGCAAACGACCACAAACATGCTGGCGACCGTAGTCACGATTTTACTGATTTTCACCACGACGCTATTGTAGATAAACTTTAAGCAGTACACCGACGTGGAGATCCGGAACCGGCGCCTGCACATCAACTTCATACACAGCTAAGCTGGCCAAACGCTTTGAGGTGCAGGTGTTGGTGAAAACGACCGAAAATCATGCTTCATGACGGGCCACCAGTAGGGCGTAAAAATGAGCGAATGAAGCATGAAAAATCATTCAACTTTTTAAATTTTAGAAAAGCTTTAATGCTTTCAGCTTCAAAGGTGGAAGGTGTTCGTTCGCGACTTACATCCTCGGTATATTAAAGTGCTGGTTGTAATGAATAATTGTTCTTGATTTTAATATGCTTGATTATCCTTCCTTTTGCTGTTCAACAACTACGTATCGGTAAAGACACAACAAATACCAAAACAGAATCGAACCAATGAGTTACCAAAAGCGACTAGCTATTTGACCGTAGAAGAATAATGCGATGTACAGTTTTGCGAATATTCCTACTCAGAATATAGATTTTTTAAAAACTCTAGGTTCTAAGATATGTTATCTTTTTTCACTTTGTTCGTGTATAAGTTAGCTTAAGCGATTGTTTTTATTCGAAACGCATAGCTGAGGCCAGTAGAAAGGAGGGTACAAATGAAGAACGTGAGTGAAGTCCGGTTCACAGCCGTCGGTGTATGTGTCAAAGTGTATTCAAGGTAGAAGAGAAACGCTGTAAAAAAAATCTTATGCAAACCAATCGATAAAAAGAGTCAAACTTTATGAAATAAAATCGTCGCACGATTTTAACATTAATGTAAAGGTAAGGAAACATGCTCGAGAAGTTGGGCGCAGGGTAAAAGAAAATCTCGCTAATTGCACGAAAGTGAGAAACTTACCGAATGCACACTGTAAAGAGTGAACCTGATGGATATTAAACCATTAGTAAGATAAGGGCGCGAAAAAAAACACAAATAATCATCTATTTTATACAACAACTGTGAATAATAATAGGAGGGATCGTGTGTTTTTGCAATACGATGCCCAAGTGCGTATGAATGTTGAATGGGGTGAATGAATGAAACATGTATGTGTGATGTATAAAATGCGTGCGAAAATTGATGCCTTATGAATATTAAATAGTCGAACAGGAAGAAGAACAAGATAAGGACTCGATAAAAAGAAAAAAACACCGCACAAGTCATACAATTACTGCAAGTAATTTTTAGTTCTAGTTTAAGTCAGGATCCAAGTCAGCAACAGACAAAATGTGTATCATGAAGGTGGTCGAATGGGTTAATGCAACCAGTTTATCGTTCTTGGAGCCAAAATGGATAGCAATAAGCACTTTGGTCAAATTACAACCTAAGAAACTCAGTTTCAGAAACCGGTTTGAAATAGTGCAGTATGACATCGTTGAAATTTACGAGTGAAGTGTTGTAAACGTACATTCAAACACCATAATAGTGCTACCGATGTGAAATTCAAAGACGCAAGCAATCCATATCTGGCTTTCTAAGGAAGAAGAGCGATCAAAAAGGGCCAGTTTCCTTATGCCGACCAATTGGATGCGAAAGAGAAGAACATGTGCAAACAAAAAAAAAACCCAAAATCGAAAGGTAGGCTAAATATGTTGCGTAAACAAATCATTATCGGAAACCGGAAAAGCTTTCCACATGAACACCCATCGAGAAACAGTGGTTCGAAGCGATTGGACAGGGCTGTTAGACGTACAGGTTTTCTAAACAAATGAAAGTGACGGAAAATCGATGCTTTATTTCTTGCACATTTTTGAAATGTACAAGTCTGTATGTAAAACGCGAAAACAGAGACGAAAAACGATTGTGGGAAATAAAGAAAATCAGAAAGATGATATCCCTGTTTTGGTTTTAGGAGAGAAACCTGTATATATCCGAAACGTCCTCTGTGGACAGTGGCAAAATCAAAGGTGATATGTTTCATTCATTAAAGGACACAGCGTTTAATAACTGAGCATACAACTTAATGAATTTCGCACATAATCCATGTGAGTAAACCAAAACGGAGTACCGACCAAAACAAAATAAAATAAAACCTTCACCGATGGGTTTCACACGGAGCGTGTCGTCGTTAAATTTAAGCCGCTTTCCTGCAATGATTCGGGTGCTCATTATACGGCTCGGTTCTGGCCTCATTTGGGCAAATCACGCCGGGCGCACCCCACGACCTATAATCTTTCCGAAGTTCCTTTTTCGCGCTCATTTTCGCGTGCCCCCGCGCCATTGCCGTGCGTGAACTGGGCAACACGAGCCCCGCAAAGGATGCTTTCAATAAAAATTATCATCACTTGATTAAGTCATTACGTAGTAAAACTCCAATAAAACCGGGGCGTAATTAAAGGGACGAGTGAAGGTGCCCGACGTCGAATACGTATGCACATGTACGTGTGCCGTGCTTTTGCTGTATGCTCGACCACATTCACATCACGGCTTGTTACGGAACGAGAGAAGCTTTTTAATAATTACCGTAACGTGAGGAGGTCCTTCCTGGACAGCCTTTTGTGCAACCGATTATTTTGGTTTTCCGTGCATTCGAAAGTCATGTCGTTTAAATTGAGATCCGTTTTAAGTGCATGTACGCTACATTGTATTTACCGTTGGCGTTAAAGGGCCACTTCATTGATGGTTTACGGTGGATACAATTTTCAAAAGGTACTAAAAAATTTGACTACAATTCACACTATGTCTACTGATAAAAGACGAGGTTGACCAATATTTACTAATAGAAAACTCGTATATTTACATTTATCAGTCGAAAGAAAAAAAATTTCATAAAAAAAAGTTATTTCCCATACCGGGAATCGAACCCGGGCCTTCCGGGTGAGAGCCGGATATCCTAACCACTAGACAATATGGGATGTTGTCAACTAACCCGGTTTTAATGATCCCCGTTAACTGAGATGAGATGGTGCAAAATAAAATACATCAAAATGCTGATAGTTATTTTTAACATGTTATGTTTTTTTCATTGCTGAATCATCTGCTAACCTACACTGCGACGACCAATGGCGAAGAGGTGTGTCGGTAAACATTTTTTTTTTTGTATTGGATTTCGCTTATCTTATCAGAAAACTTCTGTCTCGAAAACAAAAATGATTTATGAGAGCTTCCAAGTTTAAAACAAGTCTAACTTTATTTCTACTCAAGCTAAAAATAGATTGAGTCGCGCTCCGGTAACCACAAGCATCCATAGCGAACAAATCTGTGCGTTTCACAGTGCAGCAACTTTCAACTGGGAGCGTGGCGTCTCCTGTAACGCGGCTACCCGTGGGTTGGATTGCGGACTGATTTGAGGGCGGGAGTTCTGTGCGCTGGACCTGGGCCATGTTGACGGGACGTCCGCACTAAGCTGGCCGTCAATATGGGTGTCATGGAGGAGTCCGAGACATTCAGGTTGGCCAAGGAGAGACAAACCGAGCGAGGGGTGAAAACCAGCAGCTAAGAGTCTCCGCGGCAAGCAGTAGTGGGATCGCGCCCCGGAGTGGACCACCAGCGTCAGCCCGACCAACACAGTCACACCGTAATCTTTTTGGCATCGAATTATTGTTTTTACTACTTATTTTGATCATATAATTTGTGAGCTTTATTAATTGGCAAAATGGAGATGTTTTTTTTAAATGTAAAAAAAGTTACATCATTTTTAAAAAGTTAGGAATTTAAAAAAAAGTTAAGGGAGAATAGTGCTAAACAAGCAAAATTAACAAGATAGATTACTTCCAGATTCTCAAATGATCCAACGAAACTGTCAGCTCAAACTAATGTATAGAAGCATTTTGGGTAATTCTAACACATTATTCCAGGACTTGCTTATCCCCCAGTATAATGTAATGTATCATGACGCCATCGTTAAAATAAATTACCACCAAAATAATTATACACGACGCGCCCTAACTCCTTCTCCAACCGTATCCCATCCCATGCTTGCAGGATTTTCCTGAAGACAGCTCAAACGGGATCTTCAGCTTTTAATGTGCGTTGGTGCGTCTTCACAAGATCATATTCTTACGGATGTACGCTAGCAGCGCAATAAGTTCGCTGCTCCATAATCCGACCGGTACAGATATCAACACTTAGCGAGTATCTGGAAACATTAGTTGCCAGCAAGATTGGATAACGTGCGAGTAAGATGATGATGGATGAAGTGGAACGTATAGCCTGATGTTCTTTATGAAGGTAGCAGCAGCGGGTTGTTTAATGTGCGCCGTATAGACAGCGGGGTCATAAAGCAAGCTAACCAGAACATTGCTGGCGATAAACGAAAATATACGGCCTATCTGCGTACCAAATGAATGTGTTGTTAAAGACTGCGTGTCACTTTAATGACAATTTCCATCCCCCCTTCGTTGGAGCATTTTATATTCACGTAACTGGAGCTCTGTGGGGCGCGGCTGGACGTTTAAAAAAGTGTTGTGTGATTAATCGAGGGTATTACTAACCATCCGTGGCCTTATTGTTTTTTGTTTTTATTTCCAGACGACAAGTTCCGGGAACCATCTTTTACAGTATGTTTATGTTGCTTCAATGGCTTTAAGGTGGCTGTTGAATATGGAAGGGAGTTTTTGGGAATCGGTACCCAGTTTCAAACAAAAGAAATATTTTTAGGATTCTCAAGTAAACTTAAGCTACTTCAATCAAAAGGGCAGTCAACGAAGGTATATCAGTAGCTCCCAGCCCAAAAAATTGTGTCATCGTTACAATATAAGTTTCCGTCCTGAAATTATGATCAATGTGATTATTCTAGAGATAATTAATCAACATTTTAATGCAAAAACGAATCTTACCTGAATCCTTTGTGGGTATAAGAACACGATATGGTCTCAGGTTCCTTTACCAGGTCTTAATTCTTTTCGCTTCGAGCCTAAACAATTTCAATAAACCCCTTTCTATCGATCTCATTCATTTTATTTCAAACAGGTAAATTTTAAACGTTTTTCTTGATTTAAAGAGGACCTAAAGAAAAAGGATTATTGTAAAACATCGCCACGATTTCGATTTCGGCTAGTAGAAAAACTTAGATTAGATACAATGAAAACGATTGACGAAAGGAATGAGTTGGGATCCACTTTATCACTCAGGATTAATTGAGCTTTTGCCAGCTTTTCCAACGTTTACAGCAACTCAACTCAACCTTATCGAAACGCAAGTGTGAAAGACTTGGCCACTATGTATTTGGATATCCAGCTGATGCGCGTTGCAGCAATTATCAAGCAACCCGCGAAAGGCCGATGTTCGCTGGCTCGAGGCCTTGCGTATCGTTTTGGTTCCGTCAGCAAGTCGAGCATGCAGACAAATCAGCAACCAAACGGGTTGATGGAAGGGTATGAACATCCATTCGACGTCCCTGCTTTACTGGAACGGGACCACACTTCACTTAGCTTCCCTTGCTTGCAAATCACTTCCTCCACAATAGACACGACAATGAAACGGATTAAGCTGCTCACATAAAGCTCACAATTTTGCTCAGTCTCTCCCTCTCTCCCTGTCTTTCTGCAACCCCATCAGTGGATGCAATACTCATCAGTCTTTATCGCCCTGCTGGACCATTACATGCACAATTACATTTGAAATGAAACATATCCCACCCGGGCACGATCGTTCACTGATAGGCGGTGGTTTTGCCGGCGTGGTTAAGCTTCCCGGTGGTCGGAGGGCGGGGGAAGCAGGTCAGCATTACGGGAAAAGCGGAAAGGTGCACCCTGGTGTAACACACGAACAAATTACCTAGCACCAATTTGATCGTTTGTTGCGTTTTGTATGGCCAATGGAATTAGTCCAATAAAGAAGATGGCGGCAGAAGCGTTGAGTTTGGCGCTTGGAAAGTGGGGGGGGAAACGGGTGGGAGAGCGTTTGCTAGCATAACGCCATTTCATGCCCAGAACCATGGAGCCAATCGCACGCCGAGCAAGTCGGCGATTCACTAGCAAATACCTACCGGGAATGAGAGAGAACCACCGGTGCGGAACGGTCGGTTGTGCAGGAGCGGGGGATGATTTTCCACATTTTACCACCCACAGTGCAATCGAAAGCGGCCGCCCTGTTCAAACGAGCACGAGTATGTACTCCTATACCTGGCCTGGCCGGAAAATCGACAAAGCGAGAAGCGTGTACCAACAACGCACGCGTTTGATCCCCTTATGTTTGAGGTTATAAGCCTCCGCCGGTGCGAGGCGGGTTCCTGCGGTTAGGTTTATTTCCCTAGCACGGCAATAAATTATGCACAGCCTACTTCAAGGGCTATCATATCTGTCGGTGGGGTAGGGCGTTATGCAACCCGGAAGCCCGGTCGTGCCCTGCCAATTGTGCTCGTTAGCTGCTTTGGAACGTAACAAAATTCAACCTAAAGAAATGTACACTGTTTGCCGTGTATCGGATGCTGGGAGCTCAAAACATCCTACAGGACGGCCAGGAGGACAATCCCAGATTAGTTGAATCCCATGAGAACGAAGTGTCTTTCGCTCTTAGCGAAGGGTGATGGTTACTAGCAAAATGTATTCCTACATGATAAATCGAATCCACTGGATTTCACACTGGGAAAGGTGTTCCAGATGGTGATAAATGTATTTGTTTATCGTTTTTTTGCTGAACGCAAGCCTATCCTGGGATTGACATCATTCCCAATGCCAATTCCAAGATGCCTTTCGTTAAGGTTTTGCTTCGTCTAGCCCACAATTCCAATCTAATTTTCATCTCTCTCTACAAAGTGATATCATATTAACTAAAAAGGCATTTTATTTTTTTCTATTTTTCTTTCGCCATTCATGCAATAACCGGAAACATCTGTTTTGTATGTGTATGCGTGCCAATTGAAAGAAAAGGTTTCGATTTCTTTCAAATGTTTTCAAACTTCTAATCCCAGCTATTCGTAGGCAAATTGAATGCAAATTAAATCGTTCCCGAAGTGAAGCGTAATTGAATAAATATAAAATTTCACCTTGGACTGGATTTCGGGGGGAAAGATACGCGTAGAAAGCAGAATACCTGGATGCAAAATGGTTCGGTGAATTCTAAGATTAGAGAACGTCGTTCCAATAGTATCGGCACTTAAATGTTAATTCAAAACTCTGCACCGACTTTGGCCTTGCCGTTCAATAGTTTCTGTTTGTTCAATGTTTCGCTTACTGATTGGAGTTGACATTTTTTGTTTGCTTGTTGAATTAATTTAGAAGGAAATAAACCTTTAAAATTGCTTCACGATTTCTTTGGAAGATCCAGCATTTAAGAAGCAAGACAATTCCAAACGAAAAGACCAACTAACATTTAACAAACGCAAAACCAATGTAGAAAGCACTTTAACTTAGGCAGGTATAACTTAAGAGCAGTACAACCTTAGAAATATACGATGATACGAGAAATTCTACCAATTGTTCATACACCATTTTAAAAGACTAACATTTTCCAGCACTTAAAAATCCCACACTGATGAGTTAATACGTTTTAACATTGTTATAAACATTTCCATACCACAAGGGAACAAAAATCGAAATTTAGTTCTGTTTGGTTCTTAATAATCATAATTTGATACTCAATAAAAAAATAGTACAAAACGCACTAAAAAATCTACCGCTGTTTTACATAAAGCAAAGAAACTAAAAATATGTAATTGTGCAATATAATAAACTGGTGAATGGTGTTGGTGGTTTGACCAATATTACTTTTGCTTGAATTTACCGAACGAAATACGATATCAAATGTTGTTGAAACCTAAATTAGAAAATGAAAATAATAAATTAAATGTAGAGGCTCTAAGATATATTTTCAAAACTTTATGTGGCCATCGCACCAAAATTGGTTCAATAAGCGTTGCCAAACTTGTCATAACTTCAAATAAGTTTCGTAACAAAATTGCTGCTCACTGAAAACTGGAAACATTAACTGCACTACAAGCATCAGCAGCAGCTCCGAAGATCAGATTCGCCATCAAACATCCACGACAGGATATCAATCTTCAGCTTCAACCCCGATGCAGCCATCCTGTCACCACGCTCTCTCTCTGTTTGCCTCTCTGGGTTTATGTGGAGGACAATATTTATTAATGTCATCGTATCCCTTTGCGCTGCTCAGCCAACCGACGAATATTGATGTTGTCGTACGAAAGTTGCCTGATAGCCCGATTTCTGGCGAAAGCAAGATTTTGTCAATCATCTTTTGGCGCAGTACGGTTCAACCGAACCGTACCCCCGGCCAAGTAGCAACTCCCGGCAAAAGTTTCCTTGGGTAACTAGTTTTTCCTCAGCGCCGGCCGGATTGGATTACCGAACCCGGGGTAAGCATGAGGGTTCGCTGGCGATACGTTAAAAAACCACAACCGGTCGGGGTCGGGGGTCTTGCTGGTTTGACGATGTGGATTGGTTAAAAAAGTGGAACACGAAACTAAAATTTCATCACTTCGTCCTGCATTTCGCACCCCGAACATCATCCGGGAAAGACTTTCGTCAGCCTTTCGTTAGAGACGAACTTTCTCAATTTGATGCTGAAAGGATGAAAATATCAAAGTAAAATTACAGCACCCATCCTTCGGTGCGCCTTTGCATTCCTTCGCAAGGCCATTCGGTGAGGGCAGAAGGAACCGGGCGGGAAATGTAATCATAAAAGATTAAGTCAAGCACAAAGTTTGTCTCTGCTGCGGAGGGATAAGTTTTCTTTCGGTGGAAAAGAGTTCGATGCGAGAATTTCATACACATACACACCGCTGAGAGCTAATTGAGAAGACTTCTCAGTGAGGAAAGAAAGGACAACAGAAAAAAAAACAGGAAATGACTTTCGATGCTTACTGACACGCTCTACACGTACGGGTTAAATCGATCGATTGGCAGTGATCCGAGTCGGTGTTGGTTCGTTCGACCATGGTCAGTTAACTTTCTCTCGTTGGACACCTTGTCACGCCGGCGTTCCACAGATGGCGTGTGGAATGAAAATCCCTTTACTCCGGCAAAATTTTTTGAAGTGATCCTTTTTTGTTTGCCCTACATAGGGTTTCTTCCCAAGCTTAGCAATCTGAATCTCAGAGGAATTTCTTTCTAAGGCGACAAGAAGAGTTGAAATATTTTTTGCTCTTCATATAGGATGTTTCTTTCGTAATGCAAACTCCGTAAAAAAACTTATACTCCAAGACCAAGATGGATATTAAGCATAAGTTCTGCAAGAGCAAACCGAAGGGCTTTCCCTTCACAACGTGAGCACCTGCGGATATTAAACTGCTGAAAGAAAATGTTACTTTACCCTATGTTTTTTGGCACATTGGTCCATTTTGTGATGTTTGTTCTATGTACGTAGAATTATTAGGTTGTTTTCATGTTTGCTGATCTTGGACTTTCGATGCTTGAACCTGTTGGAAAAGGAAGCATATTGCTGATGTTAACGAGCTCCCAAAAAACCTATGTGCTCAATTTCCGTTTCTGCGATAGATCGAAGAAAAATTGAACTTTGATGATTGGAGTCTTATATGCAAAAACAAATTGAAAACTGAAAATAAAATCCTATTTAGAAAAAAAAACAAGTTTGCAATAGAAAAGAAATTATACTTGAACATTCAATTTTTTGCATTTGACAATTGAAATCTTTAAAGCTTATCAGACATTGACTAAAGCCATACCAATCCTGTTACAAAAACATGTTTCAATTAAAAACCGAAAATATTTAATGCAGTATGGAATGTATCTCGAACTGCTTACAACTTCTTAGTTTTGCACAAGGGTCGTGCTTAACTTGATTAATTTTTAATGACGAAATGTTAATACTAATGTAAGTTTACATTTCAAATTTCAACTAAATCTACCGTTTTGGCATGGAGAAATAAAAACTAAGCAATCATTTTATCCTACCGTAAATCTCGATATGAGCTTAAACACGCTCACGATTGGCAGGATTTATGTATACAACCCAAAACAAAGCACGCCAAACCTCTTGGCCAATAAAGGTAAGCCAAAAAGGAATCTGTTGAGCAGTCGAATTATTTTCTTTTGGATTATACCTGTAAAGACCATTCCCTTAATCACAACACCCAAGATCGATGCGAGGGCGCATTATGAAATCGCTTCATCGACGATCGTAAACCTCGTTCGGAACAGATTTTTCGTGATTGAATTTCGATTGGCGACTAACAGTGCTGTGGGGAGGTGGAAAAGGTTGCCAGGGATACCTGTCGGCGGTTTGTTTTTTTCCGCTCCCTCAGTACTTTGCCTCTTTGGCTGACCTTCGCTGCAGGCTTTTACAGGTTAAAAATCGTTTCTCACGGAAACATTGTCCGAATTTCATTCCATTCAAACCCTGCCTTGACCCGTGGCCATCGATCCGTGATGGTTGATAAGGATGAGTGAGAAAAACTAACAACATATTTTATCACGCTTCTTTTCATTTTAACCCGGAACGGTTGGAAAAACGAGGTGTTTGATTTATTACTCAAACTGAAAATGTATCCGTTGACCCGGACAAAAAGGCAAAAAAGGCGGTTGAGTGTTAATCCCGGGCTGGTGAAAATGAAACTGTTGTTGTTGCCAAGAAGAAAAAAAGTAATTTGATTACAATAGGATTACACATGTGAAAAACTTTAACAAAGATAAGGTTAGTGATTCCCAAAAATTCTTAAAATGTTAAATCAATGTATAAAGCATTATCTGTGATAATTATTTAGTTTGATGTTTTTCAATCTTTGATTAAAATAAAGATATGCTGACGGCTGCGAATATGTAAAAATTGTGAAATTCAAAAAGATGGTCCATACACATACACAAAAAAACAAAGCAAAAAGTAAAACAAATTTTATAACTGACAGAAAAACAAAGACAAACTTTTTTCGATTTTGTCTAAATAGTTTTGACAAATAGTTAAGAAAAGTAAAAACCAGTAACACACTAATAAGACTTTCAAAAGTTAATGAAAAAATGTGGAAAAATGTGGTTTATGGTAAAGCCATCTACGAAAATCAATCGATAAATTCGTTTGAATGGGTAAAGTTTGTCATTTTCAAACATTTCATGTCCGGTGGGGCAGTCCATTTCAAATGGATTGGATTGATGTTTCCTAAACGTTTGTTCTCATTTGTCTCCCAACAGCATTCCTTCTCCAAAGAACAAGGAGTTAACGACCATCGAAGGTGACAATTGAATAAATTGAACGAACTTTGGTATGAGGGGGCACTAAACTGCCTCCTGGTCAGTTTTGCATAACTTCGCTGATTTATGTCCTAAATGATGCTTTGTTATGATAATCACCCCGTTTTATTATGATCTTCGTGCTAACAAACGAAGGCAAAAACTGGACTGCGTACATTGCATTTATAGATTAATTGAGAATGTTGACCGAATTCCACAGCATAGCTGACAACAGAATTGATTTACGAGTCTTCGGATCTGATACCAAGTATGTGCCTCAAATGGATTACATTCTGTGTTTTTATTGCGCTTCATTTTCTGACATTCTATAAACGTAAACGTGGAAACACTCAATGTGTTCGTTTTCTGTGTGTATGATATCACACAAACACTGCATCCACCTCTATTTCCGATACTGTATATTCGCACCACGAAATTTCTAGTCTTTCACCTTATTTGAATAGAGTCGAATTCCAAAACCTTTGGAGCGCCTTGGCGGTCTTTCACGAACGCCGCCATATCCAATGATTTATCACACTTTGTTGACCACATCTGCAAGCTGTCAATCGGGCACTCTCCTTCAGGCTGTAACTCACCATCAAATATCTCACAGTTCCGTAATTGATACCGTCACGATGGAGTTTCTAGCGCAACACGAAACTCCACCCGATACAAAACTACCATATTTGCATTGGAAATGACGGTATGAATAAAGCAAATATAATTCACTCCCAGCAAAGGGCTAATGGCAGCCGGATACTTCCCGGCATGAAATTAATCCAACGTCCAACGTCGTCAACGTTGATGGCACCTTCCATTCCTTTCCACTTTCCATTACCCCCAGGACGCACTTGAAATCGGCAATGACAACTCTCAACCGGTCAATGCGGACTTCGCGAAGCTAGTGTACTGCACTGGATGATACCAGCGATAGCACGATTCAATTAAATATCTGTCACAGGACGTACCGATACTCTGAACTCCGTGTTTGAGCTCTCCATCCAGATGGACGGAAGCAGCGAATGACCGGAATGATTGATGAATTTCACGGAACCAACAATGTTTGATAAGGCACAGCCACGAGTCCAATATATGATGCTGCAGCCCTTGCACAGTGGGCTGCCTAGCGGAGTATGGCTGTGTCAGTTTTGTGAGTGGAACGTGTTATTATTTGAAAAGGACAAATACATCATTTATCACTTAAAGTCTAATAAACCTACTTGATTTACAAACTACAATTTTAAAATGTTTTTGTACAAAATTAACCACAACAAACATCCCTTCTCATATTTTTTTACGGAAGGTCTCACAATTTCCGAAAATATTCATACTGTACATAAACGGTTTATTTTAGAGTTCAGTATCTCAGATTCAACTTCATTAGTCTGAATAATTCATTGTTTAGATTTTGGTATTCAGGAATCTCTGAATGGGATGTCTAAAATGAGATTCTGGCATGCAGTTTGAAGAATGACAAAGTTAACAGTTCCGAGATTAGTTGGTATATTTGCTTGTCATTGTCCAATTTACATCAAAGAATCTTTGAAGATTCATTTAATGATTTCCAAAAATGTATAATTTTTCTGAGAGTTAAAACTAAATCGTGGTGCATCAGTCCAAGATTTGATTGGTGGCAAACATGGTCTTCCATATTGCACAGAGAATCATGTCGCATCGTAGTGTGGATATTTATTCATGTCAAAATACTAGAGACTCAGTGTTGAGCAATTATTGAAAAATAGCTTTCAAATACCAGATTTTTAAAAGACCTTGATCACTTGTGTAATTGTACTAATACCAGAAGTATTTCTGTCATAAGAAGATTGTTTAATTGTTTAGAAGATTATCAACACCATGTTTACGGTATAGTTCTTCAAAAACATGTATTTATTTAATGCTCCACCCTGATATGATCATGCATCATGTCGCGTAGGATAACTGGATTAAAAGCCTGACGATCAACTTCAACTACCCGTGCACACAATAAAGCCCTGCGACAATGGTGATGCAGTGCGGTTCACCGAATTAAATCACACTTTTGTGTTCATTAAAAACAAATTAAGCTTAAAAACTGTAATCCCAAATGTGATTGCTACCGCAGGCGATGAAACTATAACAATGGGTGAGAAAAATACAACAACAAATCATCCGTGACTAATGTGACATAAAAAGGCAGGCTAATGTGGTTGCGGCCGGATGTGAAATAGTTCATTGCTTGCGTGGATTCCCAGCTTCCAGTGGAACCGCGGGCAGTGTAAATAAGGGAAAAGTGGATGGTTTTATTTCACCTCATCGACCTACGCCTAATGAGCTAATTAGTTTTGTAAATTAAATTAAGTGTTCGCTACAATGCAAAGCGAACAGACCTAATCGCGTGTGCGTTTGGACCCCTTCCAATCGATTGCATTTCCGGCTAACCAGATATTTTTGTGAAGCTTTTCAAGGTACAACAACTCTCACGAATAAACATGACCTAGTTAAGTAAACCTAGTGTGGTCAAATACTGATAACTGATGAACACAAAACATATCATGAACATATGAGATTATAACAATGATAAGCTTTTGTGCGGACTTAACTGAAGATGATAATGAGAAAGTGTTTTCAAAATTTATGAGTGTTATAACGAAAATAATCACAGAAAAACTGCATTACATAAGTCTTAAACAATCAAATATGTTTTTATTTTCTTGACACATACTCTCAATATCGTAAATCTTTTACAGTCATTCAATTGAAATAAAACGGAATAAGTACAATGCAGACAACCCATACCTCAAACCATTGGGATGTTATGCAAAAATGTAAAATCCAAAGGGGTTTGGTGACCAATGAGTTGTTCCTTTTTTTATTTATATTATGTTACATTTATGTTGCAACTTGAAAGGTGCCCAACAAAAATAAACTCTTAATAAACAGTCTTCCCGATATCTTAAAGTATCATGGTGTCGTAAAATTGTGTCAAAACCCCCATTCACTTCTAAGCAACCATGCTCATAAGAATGGGCTTTATGTATGGCTGAAGGAAACATACCAGGCTGTCAGTAGCGATAAACGACAATTTATGGCCTCTCTTCGTTGAGCACGCATTCCAAACGACTGTCTCGTTAGCAAATTCGTCGTCATTTGTAGTGTTCTGCAATTATTATTGCATATTTGGGTGGTTGCCGTAGCAGGATATCTTAAATTGTATAGTTTATTACACCTTTTCTGAACTTTACTTATCTCTGAATGCTTTATATAGAATATCAATAATTTTGGCTGCTTGAACAAGTCATCTTGTTTCTTGCCTACTTCATCATAAATATAGGCAGAAGCATGTCAACAGGTGGTTCATGAAAGCTCCCACCAACATCTATCTTCACTGCTCTCTATATTTGCGAGCAGGAAGTTATGACTATGAAATACGGTACCCTGTTAACACTATTGATTACGACAATAAATAACGACTGTACATTTTAACGATGCACTATGCAAGCAATTGATCAATCAAGTAGCGGTTTCAATTGATGTGTATCATTCAAACCATGTCGTCATGCCACCAAATAGTCAAGTTGCTGCAGAATGTAATATTGTATTGAAGCTTACATTGCTGGTCAACCGGGCTAAGATGGCGTCTTCAAACACCAGGCGTCTCCATCGGCAAGTGAAGGTAGCTGACTGCGTTAACGGAAAGGAAAAACATATAACCATACCAAGTTGGCTTGCCTAATGAAATCAAAAATTTTGAAATAAATAACAACAGCACATTGCAATCGTTCGCGAAGTTGATTTTCTCAGGCCAAAAATAGACGGGGCACGTCCGGCGACGTTTTCAAACTGACATTATTTAG
Source organism: Anopheles coustani (assembly GCF_943734705.1). NCBI lineage: Eukaryota > Metazoa > Arthropoda > Insecta > Diptera > Culicidae > Anopheles > Anopheles coustani. Next base: position 66,057,309 of record NC_071288.1, on the reverse strand, counting down.
ATCACTTTCCTGGAAAAAGAGATCTAAAAAATGTTGAACGTGATCTAAAAGACATATTCATATGTATCCGCAAAAAGTATATAGTAGTACTTCTAATAAGTTCATAGTAATGAACTTCTTTCTGTGTATCATTTCGAAAGCTGAATTATATTTAAAAAAAAACTAAAGTTTTTAAAAAACATCATTTCAAGCGACAAATGACTGCCAACAATGAAACGTTTTTACGTCGAACAAAATAATAAAAAAAATCAATAACCTTCGGCATGTGAATTGAATCTTTACGGTTCAGTTGTGATAGGGGAACATTGCAATATGCTTCCAGTCTTTCAATACGCTTGACTTCCTATACGCAAAAGGAGTGTGTGAATCAAGCCAATCTCGTTCTAATGCCAGCAAATTGTATGGTAGAACGGAATCATATTAGAAATATAAATTGATCCGTGATGAATCGACCGCATGAAACACCCAGACAATTGTGTTGAAAATCTAAGTGATAGAAAATAATAACGCTGAGCTATCTTTCTGTTTATCATTCTCAGAACTACCTAGATAGTGCTTTCGATTGAAAAATGCCCCACTTTAGCTCATTCGATCATCATAGATTGTTGAAATAAGCAACCGTTGGGGTGCAGGAGCCTCGAATGCCACATAATTAGCAGTCCAAGAGCGGTTGCGCAGAAATGATGAGCTATTCTTGAATTCATGCAATCATCAACTACCACTCTACCTCCAAGCGAACACTGCATCGAATTAAACCCCCGGTCGGAAACCCATGATATGCATGAATTTCCTACAACGGTCCGTCTACTTCACAAGTTCCGGAGCAACTCGTCGATCCCTCTGCCGCTCCCCGAAACCACCAATGACCGATGTGAAAAATTGAAATCCCCAGGGTATCCGCAATCGTACATGAAATTATTCGATTTTCCAGCGAAACGGAAATGTTCGGCAGGTTGCGGTGGTGTCCACCATCGGCAGCCGGAAGAGCGGGTTGCCGTCGAGGTAAAAGAGTGCGTGCCCGTAGGACATACCGGTGTTTCCTGCAGAATGGCGGTATGTTTTCCGGCATGCTCCACCACTTGCTGTGCACCAATAATTGGCCTTTAATTGATTTGATTTGTGCTGATGTTTGAACAATTGTGCAAATGAAAATTTCATCCCGCTCCGGAAGCGAAACCCGGTGCGGCCACTGTCGAACCAACTGACAACCTCCCCGGTTGGCCCGGTCCGGATGTGATCGGGTGGAGGCACAATGCACGTACACCTGTCCAAAAGGATGCTCCAGGATATCCCCCGAGGCCTGTTAGCATTGGTGGTTGGACGTTGGATTTACGGTGATGAATTCCTCTATCAGTGTGCCTATCCAGTGGGGCACATGTGAGTACATGCAGCTGCAAAAGATTTATGTGGAATCATTGCACCGAGCGCATTGGAATATTCACGCTGATGGTATGAGGACGACACGCTGAGGTGTGGATCCTATCCTCCGGGGGAAATGTTTGTGGTGCCACAAAATCACTTGCCCTGCATGATGAACATGAGTTCAGCCAAACTGACCACCGTCTCAGGCCCGAAGGTATTTGTATGTTTGTTGTTAAACGTCGCCTCAAGGAATACATGTATAAACTTTTTTAATTTTTCATATTCTTGTTATAAATTTCAAGCAATTTGAAGGCACGTTGCACTTTAAATAAAGCGTTTGAAAATAAATTATAAGTTTGCATAAATATTCCAAAAGATCCACAGATGATGTGTAAAAGATGTATATAATCGATGAAATAACCAAATCGAAAAAATGGAGCTGCTTCTCAAAGAAAACGAGAGACACATAACACATAACATTCCCACGACTTCAATCGAGATGATAAAGGGTAATAAACCGATTCAATACTCTGAAGTAGTAGAAAGTAGTAGGAATTACATTTTTTAAATTGTTCGATGTTTAATTAAAAAAACAATCTTGTATAACTGAATGACATTAGCATCAACTTTTCTTTTTTTTTCTTAAATCAAACAAAAGTTTTACTATTTATTGTAAATACAGCAAAAGCTTATTTTTAAATGTTAGTAAAAAATTGAAAACGTCTTCTGAAGGATCATTTAATTCAATCAAATTTCAAGAAACTTTGCAGCGCATGGATAAGTATAATGAGACGCTGAATAAACCGGTCAATTCATCCAAACAACACGATTCATTGCAAAGATTAGTCTTTGTCCAGTGAACAGAAAAGCTTTCGCTGCATTCAGCCAACACGACGCTTGGGAAGAATCATGGCATGGATTACATTTCTTTCGTTAATTGATTGACGGATCAGCTCGCTGGTGGCATCCGATCCGCCTCGTTGAAGCTCAACATAATCCCAAAGGAAAATGTTATTAACTCCGCATGGCGAAAAAAGGGCCTTCGCTACGGTTACAAATTGTGCAATTAGGATCCAATTATAAGGCAACAAAAGTGATTGATATCATGATTACTCCGACGTTCAGACGATGAACCAAACACGCACAAGTAAAGCACAAAAACATAGAGGGAGAGAGAATTGCCAATAATTCCGGGAATGTGTTTGACAAAATAGTTATTGAAAATGTGCGTAGTTCTGTACTGTTTGGGAGTTCTTTGTCCTTATGTGTGGTAAAATTAGTTCCAGCTGAATGTAAAAACTGGGAAAGAAAAGCTGAAATTATCTTCAAACAACAACCAAAAAATAATTACTGATCAAACTGTTGGTTCCTTCATTGTCACTTCTTGTTTCCTAGACTGATACTAGCAAACCAATCAGCTTTCCGTAACCCCAACAGAGCCCGAAAAGGTATCGGATCAGCAGAAAAAAGAAAACCACAAGTTCCACAATAGGAGGGAAAAGTCCAATGGTTTACAAAATCCTTGTGCAATGCAATCCTTGGAATTAAGTAGCATTCCTAAAAGCGGCGTGTTCCCCAAACCGCAAGCCCAAACCCGTTGGGCTATTTCAGATTCAAAGCAAACACCATTGCTCCTTCGCTTCCGTGTGGAATGACGGAAGCGGAAATTGAACACAAATGGAAGCAGGAAACAATGCCGGAAAATGATGAAAGCTCATCCAACCGTACGAGGCACGTCCGTGGAAGCGGCCGAGTCATTGTCTAGCCTTTTGCCGAGCTTGCGATATTGTACCGCTGCGCTGGAGTTGACCTCGATTCAAACCGGAACAAAATGGCCAAGCTTACCAGCGGATGCGGCTCGAAGCGGAGGCTAAATTGGTTCTAGGAAGTGCACGATAATCATGAAACCCTAGTTTAACCTGGAACCCACGGCTGGGGATTGTTACTTCAAGTGAAAAACCCCATTCGTTTATAAGATCGATTGATGTCGTAATATTACAGCAAATTGTGATTTTGTTTTTAGTTTTATTTATTCGACAGTATGCATTTTTGTTGCAACTGTTGTGAACCGCTTTAAGTCTTTTGAAATTTTCCGGAAGCCATAAGATCTGAATTTATGAGAGTGAAATGAGAGTTTAGCTTATTGAAGTTTCGTATATTTCACTTCACTAAATGGTACAAAAGCTTTCAGCAATCAAACACGTAAAATCATTCACAAACTCAAAAAAATAAATAACATAGCTTGTGGTTTAATGGATATCTAAAAAAGTCTCTTTAGTTATACATTGCCTTGAAAGCGCTATGTCAACAGCATTTTATAAACTTGATTACTGTCAACTATAATATCAACGTCCTAGAACAGTTGAACGGATAATTTTATCCTGACTTCTGTAGAATACTTTAGAGGGTAAAAGTTACTTCTCTGCTATTCCGATATGCCGCAAAAAAAGCATGGAAAATGCACACTCACGACGTCTTGCACTATTTTATCATCTGCACTGGAATCATCCCTTTTTTTCCTTGTTGCTTGTTGCTTCCACTACTCGAAATGGATTTCAGATCCAATCCCAGTAAAACGGGTTTCGTGGTAATTGACAAACAGGGAATCAGTGGACGTATTTTTCTCGTCCTCTCACTGCTTCAATGTTGGAAAGTGCTCTTGCGACCGAACGTGCTTAAGTGGAAATGCAATTGTGCAGATGAAAAGAATCTAAAATCATACTTAAATTGACTTTGTTCTTGAAACAAAGTTGATAAAAATCACGCTTCACGTTGAAATACTCACTTTCAATAAAGTTATAATGATAAGTCAGCAACGAAATTGTCATGTTTTACTTAATTTTTTTTATTATTCACTTTTATTTTATTATATTAAAAAAAAATATTTCTATGGCAGTAATAAAAACGTTAAAAAAAGAAGAAAAACTTGTAGGAAGAGGACGATGTTCAGTGCAGCAAAACTCATTTGTAACAAAAACACCAATCGATAGCAATCTGCTTGCGTGCAATTTGATTCATTCCATTGAGCCGGATGGTTATGACACTATTTCCATTCCGGCTTAGGTCAGATTTATAAATCAATTAATCTCATATGTGCTCACTCGTTAATAACTGCAAGTGGTGGCTACCCAGGGACACCGTCCCATCATCACACTGAAGCCGTCTGTTGCATGTGGGAAATGACGTTTGCCACATGCCATGGTGGAAAATAGCAAATATGCCAGCGAGCTCTGGCCATCGAACATAGCCAATGCGATGTTTATGTGACTGTGAGCTTCCCGGTGTGCCCGGCCAGCTGCAGTTGGTAACGTTGCAGCAAAACCGGATGGGAAAGTTAATGATATGGAAAACGATGTGCTTGAAATTAAGCTAGGGCAGCTGAAACTAATGCAATTGCAATTGGGACGCGCAAATTGGAATTTGCACAACGGTCAACGGTAATTAATGTGATCATGGTGAGGTGCCGAGCGCGCTTGCCGGAAAACATGCCATCAGTCCAGCGTCATCCAATACAGATCGGTTTCGTCTGAATTGGATTTTCATCTGGTTTAAAAAATTTTTCCAAAGCAAAAAAGTTTATAAATTTCCAATCACACTTATAAAAAAATTGCAAATGGAAAACTGATCCAGTGTACAGAAAATATCAATCGATAAAAAAAAAAATAAATTACAGCTTCTGCATAAGCTCACGAAGCTGACGGTACATGCTGCAATGGCTGCAATTATCCACCGAGAGAACATCAAAGCACAATTTTTGAATTTTTTCTTTGATAAAACAACATTAGCTTACCACCGGAAACCAAAACTAATCGAGAATTAAACTAAAAGTAGTGTGATTTCACATGTCATGTTATTAGCTTTTTTCATAACATCAAGTGCAATCATTTAACAACTTTCGAGCTGTCTTAAAATAACTAAGTACAAAAAAAATAAGCCTTATTTGATAATTAAACTTATTGAACTGAGAGACAGACATTATGTATGCTCGAGAATAAGAAGCAACTTTATTTCAAGTTCCTCTTGCCAAAAATGTATGGTGTTTCCATGAAACACCAAAACTGTGAAGATAAGAACTAGTATTGAGGTTGTGTTCGATGAAATAGTAGACCTAGAACATCACACCAGAGAGTTCTGATTATCACCAAACGGCCAGAGAGAAGTCCATTTTCAAATATTGGTTAGCCCATGGAACCCCGGACGGTATCCGTAACGTGAAGCCATATACAATCTACTTCACGATGGACGAGTCCACTAGCCTCGAGCACGGGAGTGATTTTTACGGACACAAAAAACTTAAAAGTGCTCTTTGCCGACGGTGATGATGATGCTGTAAAACAAAAGTTTTGAGCCATAAGATAAACACCATAGGCCACCACCAGCTGAGCATTATGTATCCTGCCCGAATACTTCATCCCCGTGCTTCCGCTGTGCTATCGCCGAGTGATGAAACTTTGCCTATAACCGTATGAGTCTCACATGTCTGTCGCTTCGCATACATGTTTCGTTTAAGCTGGTTAATGGCAGGCCATGAAAGCAGGAAGTTTTTATTTCCTACACCCTCACCTAAGGGCGAGCTGAAAGGTTTCAGAGTGGATATCACTTTTGACATGGTCGATATAACACACTTCCATCGATAACACACGCACCTAGGCGTGTGGACGCGGCCGACGGGGGTTGTTCCATGCGAACGGAGATTAAAAGTTTATCGCATTATCCTTCAAACAGAAGCTGTCGAATTTTCGCTTTCAGTTGTGGGTTGCTTTGTTGAACGTTCCAACGATGGAGGATCGTCGAAGTTAATATAATTTTCATCTCGAACCTGGCTTAATGGCCTATTTATAGAAGAAATTGTAGTGATTCATTTTTTTATTATTCATTTTCTTTAGTAGAAAAGTGTATCTACATTACCTACTAGTTGACGTTATTATTAATAAGCCACGTTCGAAATCATAAGTTTAAATCAATCTAAACTTAGAAAACGAAAGTGAAAACCAACGATATCGAAGAACAAATCACATAAACGTATTGCTAAATCGAATACGTGCTATCTAACCGTGGCGTTGGGCACGTAAAGTAAACATCACGAGCTTTAAATAAGCCCCCAACACTGACCTTCAGACGGAATCGTATTCAACCAGAAACAATTATAAGATAATAAATGATTCCTTAATCAATGAAATCATGTCAAATTTATGCTCTTCTTATTCTCAATACCGCTGGGTTTTACATATATGCTGATTGATTATTCAAATCGGCTTTCGGATTACGTCACCAAAATCTGCAAGATTAACAATCGTGATCGTTAAACACAGAGTACATGGTAATTAGCATAAACTTCCTTTCGGTAATCTAAACCATGGATGCTGTGGTATGGTGGGGTTTTGAACAAACACAAATTTGAAAGTCAAAACATTGGGCATGATATTTTAGGCCTTAAAGCGATTGTGGCATTACATGTTGCCGAAAAAATAGTAATTCTTGTTGTTTATACAGGCTTTGTTGTTCAAGAATAATCTGTTGGCCTTTACGCTCTCAGCAGTCACCTTTCGGTATCACACTTGGGGTTCCAAAAATAAACGATCCATATCCCAAAAGACGATGTAATATTGACTGGAGAAGGCGAAAAGCCATGGATGGAATTTATCCTACCGGGGCCTGATGTGTGAAATGTAATACAAACCTGTTAAATGGATTTCAACATAGGGCTTAATCATCCCTGCAAAAGTAGACAAGTAAAGTAATAAACGATTTTTTCCACTATTTTTATTGGTCACGATTGATTTGCTCCATCTTTTTTTTTTGTTGTATCACTTTAATTAATCGTATATATAAAAATAAATCAAGAGAAAATGTTATCGTTCAGCAAGACTTAAACTTGGGCACCGGTAAGCCAATGCTCACTTCCTTGTACATATATTCATATTATTCAATGGTGGCAGAGTATCATTTCCATTTTTAGAGTTCATAAGGCATCAAAATTCCCATGCTCTACTTTCGTCTCCTATTCTTTACTCAATCGTTCGCACACTTCACGCTGGTTGATTGTGTTTCGAAACACAATCGAACGTAATTGTATGCACATGTATTGTATTGTATAAAATAGCGGTTTGATGGGTTTAGGATTTTCTTTTTCTTTTCTTCTAGTTGTTTGTGATTTAGTTTAAGCTTTGCCTTTTGCCTCCGGTAAGTTTCTCTCATTCGTTCTACCATAAATTGAGACTGTCTTGATCTTTCCTACTTACACCGAGCTGACACCGTTTTAAAAATGGACAAATTTGCTCTAGGACAGTTTTATTACACCTCCCCTATTTTCAATGCTACATATGCATCGAACTTAAGTAAAGCGATTTTTGTAGTGAAATGTGTAAAACATTTCAATGTCATTGGATTCGACGTCAGGCTACAAGTCATAACACAAAATATGTATTTTTCCTACCATTCACCATTTTAGAAAGCATTTCTCACCCTAAAATTATTGATTTGGTATGGGTATGACAACGAAAGCGTGGAATATGCACGTTGCTTCTATGTTTTTCCTAGCGTATTTCTTCTTTTAAATTGGCTGTAAATTTCTCACCATGTTCGATAGGTTTCCATAACCACTGACGCTTATATTAAGGTAATTTTGACATGGTTCCGCAATCTGATTGTTTCATTGACAATTTGCCGTTTTTATCTTGACAAATGTACTGAACTGTAAAACATAATTTAAGAATGTTACTCAAAAAATGGATTGCATTACATGCTCGAATAATAATTTCTCTTCCTGATCCTATCACTTCGTACTTCTCTTTTCCATTTTAATTATTTCGTTTAGTTACGTTTCATCTATCGCATTTGAACCTCCACGTTCGCTAATTGCACGCGCTTCGAATCGTTTGACTAACGTTGCTTAATCGGAGCTGAGATAAGACTGACAACCATCGCCCTCGTTACCATCTAAACGGGATTTTCACCATCTGCCTTTTAAACTATTTACACCGGCGTTTCAACGTGGTATGTCAGCTTGGCTGTGTGTAAAGATGATGTGCGATCGATGGTTTGGCATGCCCAACTAAACGTTCACCTAGAAAAACACCACGATAAAAATGACGCTAAGATCCTCCAGATTACCAACACACTCAACGTTGGTAGGATTGGACTCGGAAGGCTACTGGCGCTGTTTGAATCGGAGGCATACAGTTCTGCATGAGGAATAAAATGAAGAAATAATATGAGCATGGGTTTATATTTTCAAGCTGATTTTGAACGTTACCTAAAGACTTGAAGGAAACTAATATCATAAAACCAAATATTTTGAAATAAACAAAAATCTTCGAAAACTTAAATCATTAACTGTTGGTACATAGCATAACTATTAAAAGTAAAAAGGACAGAATTAATTTGATCTTTTCTGTATTAAACTTATAATTGACTTTATTTTAAAGCTCTTCAGAGTTTTTTTATAGTATGGAAACACTCTTTAATGTTCACAAACTACTATCAGCTGATACAACTAACTTAAGGCTCTTGTTTGACAGGTTCGGTGATTATTGCTAGGCTACAGCCAGCCCGAAGATAAGTGATAATATGAAAAACTTAGTGATAATATTTTTAAATACATCAATTATGTAACCGATACCCGTTGTCTCTCTGCTGGTGGCAGGAACTACAGTCGGACTGTCGGGATCTAGAATCAATATGGGAAATTTTCAAAAGATTTTTCCAAATAATTTAATTAGTATTTGAGCTCTTTTGTGCACTAAGCAACACTCATGAAAGCTTATCATACGAGCATTATTATTTTTGCGATAGTTGATATGTTGTTACATTTTTTGTTACATTTATGTAAACGACTTGAGGTACAAAAGTTGTATAATGCAGAAGTGAGAAGTCATTAGTGCGTTGTCTAGCAAAATGAAATATTTGATCGACAAAGTTCATTTCACGACAAAAACAGTAAATCAATCGATCATTCTGAGAAAAGAAACGTTACAAACGAAGTGAAACTAACGCAGCACCAACTTATTTTAACACAAGATGGAAAGAAACCATAATTTCCTCAACAATGATTTAGCTTCCATTTGTGCTTACCCTTCTTTTGTAAGTTTTCCGGTGCCGCTTGCAACATTTGCACCGTAGTAGTAGTTGCTACCGTGGTGGTTGTGGTTTTGAGGTGCGATTCTGGAAGCGGTTTATATTTAGTTTTAATATCAGGCGCTTTAAAGGAAAATGAAATAGTTAGATCAGAGTGAAGTAGAGAGAAGAAATATAGAGGAATATGTTAAACGATAGTACATGCTTTGTATTTACAATGAGAAATTGTTTTTTTTTTTATGGCGTGTGAGAAGAAACGAAGGAATGTGATGTTAAAGATAAAGTGTTTAATAAACAGATTCCTAAAGGCATACGAACTTAGAGAGTGTTCAAATGATATGTATTTTTACTGCCAGGTATTTTTAAATGACTAATTAACCGCTTTTTAAAATATAACAAATAAATTTACACAATTTCCAATTGCTTAGACAAATGTACAGATTACGTAAAGCTTCAAAGTGCATAAAAAAGATTCATAGTACTACTATTAAGAACCAATCCTTATAAACACCAAAGGGATGGATGGGAATGATCATAACAAACGATAATTATTTCTTATGTTTTTGGAATATTATTTGCTATTTAGTTTAGAACAAAGAAACGATGAGCGGGTGGAAAGATTGTTTCCCCATTCCATAGCTATCTGATTATTACACTCATTATCCGCCCGAAAGCCCTTACAGCAAAGGCTCCTTTTATAATGGCTCTATTTGTTTATCATCGTGCAAACGGAACTCTGGAGAGCAAAATATAAATATAAACTCATCTTCCCGATTTAATGAAGCTAGACACAGCCGACGAATGGCTTGGAAACAGCTCTAGCCGATGGATGATTGAGACGAAAGTTTTTCCCAGAACGTTGCTGCTCTTGACCGAAGATCTCATTATCTTAATTAGTCCCATTTTCTCGTTATCATCTTTTGCGCTCAATCACCAGCGCATTCCTTTCGCACAAACCTGCTGCAGCAGCATTTGAAGTGCATTGTTTGATTGTTTCTTTCCGTTCGCTCGCCAAGTGGTCGTTTTCTTTATTTTCCACTGCGCAGAAATCCAACGATAATCGTCCGAAACAGTTGTCTTTGAACAACAGAAAGCTTAACGAAGCGCTTGTGGAACACTTATACGGTAATTTCATATCGCAAACAACAATCATTCAATTACTGGAGCATTCGCGACGCAACAGGTGGTCGGTTTTCATGGAAATTATCTCGTCTTCCCCCAGCATAGAATAATCTACCATGACTAAACCATTATAGCTGAGTTCGCTGAGAAACCTTTAACCTCATTAAACATGAGTATGGAAGTAACAGAGCTCGATGATAAGAAATGTGTTGAAAGTATGAAAGCAAGAAAAGAAGGCTATTTATGCATACTACATTGGAAGACTTTAACATAATTGCATTCTGCATCATGCATACAAATATAATACTATTTTTTTACATAAATTTATTGAAAAAGGACATGGAAGCTTTCCTGATGAAATAAAAAAAACTGTTTCAATGTAAAAAATGTTACAATGTAAAATCAACAACAGTATTTCGATGGGGTTTTTTTTACAAAGAATGTACTAATTATATTCAAGAAAACTAAAATAGCTCATTGATTGAAGAGGTTTTAAGCATCTCTATCTCTAAACCTTCAACAGCACACTTACGGATCAATCAATTAATGTTGAATGATTTAACACGTACGTACGTCATGTGCGCGACCGAGTTTCCTAATCATACCGAAAACAGACAATCAAGTCTCCTCTGCAGATGCATCGTAGGAAATCATTAAGTCTCGTCATGTTAAGCTAGACTCCTAAACGTTTGACATGATAGTCTACATATACAGCTGATTGAGCCAAAACAGGACAAACCGGGATGTTTCTCAGGGCTACCATCGTCTTGTGTGCTGCTGAAGAGGTTTCATCAGCGATCAAAACAGATTCATTCGTGGATAAACATTCTCTACCGTAGGTCTCCAACAAAGGGAATACTTGCGACACCGCACACCGGAATTATCAACTGCGACATCTCAATTAATCATGCTCGCCTGCTTCGCAATGTCCTACATCTTGATCTACCGAAAAGAAATCGATGCATCCTGAAGCACACGGCCAGGACGTCTGTTCTTGCTGCCACACGCGAATCCACTCTATACCACACGTCAGTGAAATGTCAAGAGTGTTTCGAAAAGGTGTCCCGAACGGTGCCTCGGTTAAATTCATCCGCCCAACCACGGTTGCCAAGGGAACCCTGTCCATCACCTGCGTGTGATGCGGAACACAAGGTTCGACGCGAACGGCATTAGCGTTGATAAATGGCTTTTTCCGGGACGCTGAAATACACGCATCACATCAGGACCGCGTTCCTTCGGGAGAAGTCAAGTCATGTTCGGTTCAGGTCTGTGCAGCAAGGCGTTAGGGGTTCAAATTTTCCCCACTTGGACATGCGACGAAGAACGGGAAGGGCTGATGTTGTTTGTGATGGAGAACAAGAGGCCAACCCATACGTCGATACGGACGCGATCCCTTTGACCGATGAGCTAATTTGACAGACTGTCCGGTGTTCCGGGCTACGGCCGAAAGTGGACACCGCACGTCTTCACCTCCGCCAGAGAGCAAAGAAAAACATACCCCCACCGTGGTTGTCGAGCACGTGTCAAGGAAGGAGCAGGGATGCTCAATCAGGCCCAGGCCTTCCATGCTTCCATGTATCAGGTGTCTACGTTCGTTAGTCGCGAGGTCGCTCGGTCGGATAAATTGAAATCCGATAAGTGACGTGTGCGTATGGCATCGTCAACGGTGACATCGCATTCGTCGACGTTGTCTGGCAGCATTTCCTTGTCTGATGTTATGCTTTATGCCAATCCCGGACTAGGTACTGTTGGCAGGAAGTTAAAAGTTCCTCGAACTTCATCGAGTTCTTCAGCAAAGATAGCATTTAATAATTATAAGGACATTTACCAGCGATATTTCACTCTTTCAATCTTTCAAAAAATCATTTTCTACATTTCTCCTAGTATCAGAGATTTTCTCGAAATGTGTATTTCAATTACTTCTACACGTTATGCACTAACGTACAAAATAGTTAACCATAAATGTTTTCTGCTAAGCATGGAATGCAAAATATGTTTCTGAAATATTTTTTCTAATGGTTGCACATTTAACTTAGCATAAAATTGGCTCAACCATTGGTATTTTGCTGCCACGAACATGAGGCACGATAGAAAGACCTTAATGACAGCCTGTCAAGTTACGCTGATGGGGCACCATATCAGTCAATTAGCTGCAATTGACGTCAGGGTAGTCTGTCCTTCCGCTTTTCGCACTGCTCCGGCCAACGCTGTGAGTGACAGATGCTATATCATGTTGCAGGCTCCACTTAGAGGCTTCTATCGATACACTGTTGGTTTTATAAAAAAAACAAGAAGCTTTTATAGCCGTTGCAGTTTTTGTTTTCGATGAACATTATTCAAACATTCCACTTTAGTAGTAGTATGTTATAATCATTAGCAGTTTATTCACTTCTTTTAATCATCTTTCATTATCTTCATATTGACTGTGATTAAGAATGATACAGATTATTCCTTAGTTTACTTAATCTAGTTTTTTCATAGTATACTTAAAATCATAATAAAGAATGCGAGTCAAACAAGCAAAGTTTCTGGTGACACTTTTTTAATTTAAACTTTTATCTTCTACTTTAAACTGTTCTTTTTTCATTTGCTTGTCTGAAGTAAGTAATTAAGCAACGATCTAAAATCAGCTTAATGGAGAACAGAGTTCCACTTACAGGACCGCACTGCGCCCGACTAGTTTCTGGCAGTGTCCACCGAATGTTCCAAACAGGCTGCGAACCAAAACAGCCCATTTAGCTGCACATTTAGCCGTGAACCATCCGAAATGGCAAACGAAAGTCACGCGAAAAGCTGCTACGTAGTTCATCGGATTTATTTAATCCATCCCGAGGACCAGTTGCGAGGCATAATCTTCAAAAACGACTGTAGCACTGCGTAAAGATAACATCACTTTAAAAAAACACCAGAAACCCAACCTGACCATTCGGGGGCAAAAGCGAACAACCAACACTCCAACATCGAAGTGGGAGAATGGCGACCAACATCGACCAACGACCGCATTGCATAATTAAGGAAAATGAGGGTTGGATGAAATATAAAATGAGCCTACGGAAAGCAACCCCACCGGCGGGGGTTTTGCTGTTTTTCCTCGTACTGTCTTCCACTTTGGATTGTTTTGTTTGTTAGCATTTGTGTTTCACACTATCTTTGCCGGGAGCCACGAAACCGAGGTCCCATTGGTGAATAGTAAAATCATCGTCACTAATGGCAATAAATTACGGAAAACGATCCTAGAACCAGTCCCAACTTGGACCTTTTTTCTCATGCACTGTCAGCGGGAAATTAATTGATCAGAACGATTATCTGACCCAATCTGTATTGCAAATTTCATTTGATTCGTTTAAAAATAAAAACAGACACAAAACATCGCAGCAAAAACACCTAAAAAAGGTTCCATTATCAAGTTTGTTTAAGCTTATTTTGCTATCAAATGTCTCTAATTTCAAGCAACCAAAACAACATGTTTTCAATTTCCATCATTTCAACGAATTAAAATTAGGTCACAAACATTTGAATAGGCAGCCCACCGAATGTGAAAGAATACGTCTCGCTCTCCTTCCGGGAACGCTAAGTGTTGTTGAAAAAACAAAAAGAAAGATGGCTAACGAGCCCCCCTAATTAGAGCAAGTAGTGATGAATGTTTTAATTAAGCAGTATTGTTGAGTCCTTGGCAGTAGTTTCTTGTCTCACGTTTGCCATCCGGTTGTGGACGTTGTTTTGGTTTTCATTTGTTTGGTCCAACCTCCCATGCTTTCGCGCATTTAAATAAGCCCAGCAGTCTTCGGTCTTCAGACCGTTCGTGCTCGTTGGTTTTTGAGCGAGGGAAATTTTCTCACAATGCCGCCCTGTCTCTTAAGCATTTATTTTCCCCGAACAGCGAAATTGAACCAAATTGCGCAGCCCTATTAATTAATTTTTCCACCACTTACGAAGCAAGGAGGCAAAATAATGTCCAGACATGCTTCGGCTTGAGCCAGCATTCGTATTTCCATGGGGAAGAAGCTGAAAGGCCTTGAGTAATATCAGTCTGAATAGATTCACACACAAAAAGAATGAGACAGATGTTACGCCACGAAAAGTAATGGATAAATAAGTCATAAAATCTTTTACTTATTAATTCTATCAAATACACTATAAAAAAAGCAATAGGCTATGGACATTCAAGAGGTGAAAGGCATCAACAGAAATATTTATTGAACCCAAATCTCGAATGTTGTTTTGCATCCTCCAGTCAATTCATTTTTCTCTGTCAATCAATTTCTCTAATCATACTTATATCAAGCCATCTAAGATATCTCATCTTGCTCATTAGCAAATATTATACTTGAACGAATTTTTCGCTCCTGAAAACACGCAAAACACCCAAGACCAACCTGCAGGGCCACTTTCTTCTTTTTCTAACAAACATAAATATTATTCATTTATGGAGTGTGGTTGGAAGAAAATGAAAAAAAGCACTTCGAAATGGTTTGTACTTTCACGAGCAGTGCTATGGTTTCTAAGAAGCGGTTGTGAGACGGTCAGTATCAAAAGGACGCCCAAAGAGAAGGATAAAGCCCATCCAGCATACAGAAGCGTTGAAATGAAAATCACTTTTTCCTTCAAGGCCCGAGGGGCTTACACTAACGACACCGCCATCATCTTTCAAGATACCGTTGAAAGGTGGAACCATTGGTACGCGGTAAGAAAAAAAGCTAATTAAAACAATCTGTTACAAGGAAACTTTTCTCGTGGCCATCTGATCTTCGTCTTGTTTCCAGTGACGTGTTTTGTTATTTAAATTCATTTATTTTACGGTTGGAAGACGGAGCAAATGATTGAAATAAAAACCGCTTGAAAAAGTAGGAAAAACATTAGAAAAGCTGCCCACAATAGTAAATTCAACAGAACCCCTAGTAATCTATATTCTCCCACATCTAACAGACAATCTGTTTTGTCTGCTTATATTTTATGTCAATCAAATCAGTGAAATATGTACGTTTGAAATGAGAAAAAAGAACATCGAACAAAAACACTGCAGAACAATGACGGTGCAGTTACCGGAAGCACAAATCAGACCGAATCGTCGAGTTCCATCCCCGAACATGTTTCAACATCTGCCGACATTCAACCTCCTGTGCGTCGTTTGACTGGTGTATGCGACATTGTTCACATATTGATAGCTCGAATAAAGAAAATTACTTTCTTCTTTTTCGACCCCGAACGGCACAGGACAAAATCAGATGGAACCAATAGTACATTCGTACATCGCTACAAGGCGAGTTGCAGTGGAAAGCATCCGTCACAAAAAGTGGCATAGTGGAACGCAAAAAACAAGCAACGGAAGCTTATCTGTCGGGCATGAAATTGATAACGGAGTTGACGGTTACTTTCATTGTTGTAACTTATGGCTGTTTGATGAAATGTTAAAATTAAAACATAACATGGAAATTGAGGGAAAGATCCTATAGGATAACTCTATATTAGACTATATTTAGATAATACAGTTATAATAATAGTTGTTCAAAATTCAGCAAATTTTAGCATTTAAAAACAAATCAAACTTTCACAATGAAAAATACTCATGCAAAAGGGTGAATGAAAGATATTGAGAGAAAGTTAAGCAGCAAAACAGATTGCGTAAGCGGAAGCATATGGACAAGAAAACGTATGACGAAAGAAAGCTTATAACTTACCGTAGTATGTCGTCGACCGGCGTTTGCAGTAGTTTGTGTCCGGTATCGTTAGCAGACACTCGATTTGTGCCGGTGACTCGAGCTTATCCTTTCGCAGTGTTCCGCTTATCGAGGCATTATACAGGCCGTTGTCACCCTGGATGGAGTTTAGATTTTCCGCTTCGAAAGGCTCCTGGTTGATGCTGATTTGCAAAGAATGAACAATTTTAATTTTATTTTGAAAATCCACTCACACCAAGAGAGCGCTAATGAAAGCCCCAACTTTTTCCAACGATGATCCGCGGGAGACAAAACGATTATCATAAAAGCGGAAAAAGGTAGTAACGAATTCTATGAAACACTTTTATAAATCCATTCCTCGAATGTCATTGTCGAGGGTTAAAAACGGATTAAACTTCGGGCACGATTCTGGTGATGAGGGAACCTTGAATTATGCTAATGTTTTACTTATAAGTTATGTTCAGAAATGAAATCGGACCCAGCATTGCAAAGGGAACGGGTAATAATAAACGTTTGTTTGCCAATTTGCAATTGGAATTCCAAACCTTCCTTAAGTGTTGGGTCTATGGGACGGTTGTAATGAACTTATTTTTTATTACGAATTGGTTGGATTCGTTTTATCGTTTTAAAACGTGTTCTTAAACAACAAACATAAAAAGGCAATGTTCGCCCTGGCACGCACCAAACATTGTGATTTGATAATCCATTCAATGCTTAAAAGCAATACAGATGTTCTTATCGCACTGAACCTTCCGGGACTAAATTGAAGGTATAGTAAAAAAACCTCTGAGATAAATGCCATACTTACCGAATTTGGAGCTCTGGTTGTGGAGAAATATCTCGTGCTTGGCACTCCACAGTCACTTCTCCCTCTCCATTAGAATAGTAACTTAGGTCGAATTTGCTTTCTCGAACTGCAATACGAAAAAAAGGTGTAAAAAGATATTATCTTTACATGTTTAATTTTCTTCCATTTCTTTATTCTCTTACATACCAATTATTTTCAGCTTTGCCGCCTTCCGGTCGATCGAAGCGTATGTCTGCACGATGCAGCTGTACTCCCCGGTGAAGTTGGCCAACGGTTTGATGATCGCCATTGCCCGGTGTTTGTGCATATCCTCCTGCGACACCACGTAGCTCGTGTCAACTCGGTTCTTGAACGATTGCTGTGTAATAATGGACAAAGAGAGTTAAAAAATGTCGTCTCAATATATTGGAGCTTCTTATACTCCATCGCCTGACCGTGGAATACTTACGAATGGGAAGGGATTCTTTGAAGGGATCCACTGATAGACGGGTTGCCCATCGAGCAGCCATTTAAGCACGAACCCTTTCTCGTTCTCGTCCACCTCGTACTCGCAATCGAGTATCAGCGGGTCGGGCGTTTTGGAGGTCAGATCCAGCAGGTACGTGGGTGGCACCTTCAGGTTGATGATTTTCACTGCCGAACAAACTGCCAGGAAGGAAAGTGTGAAAGAAAAAGGACATCAAAATGATTTTAATGTTTACGATTTGCACACATTTTCGCTTAATTGGGGACGATGTTTGGAGTAATTATCTTCCGCGCTAAATCGATAAAAAGTCCGCTTACAAATTCATATTTGAAAATCCCATAAAAGATTACTTGAGACTCGTATGAATTTCATATTTATGCAACGACTAGCTCGAAGCCCCGGCGAAGCTCGGGGAGGAAAAATGTGACTGAAGTTTTTATTCTTGGTTCATTTTCTATGCTACATTCAGTTTGGCTACATATATATTAGTAGCTGTGATATCACGCGTAAATTTTCTTTCATCAATAGTCTAGGGGGCTATGTGCATGGGTGTTGTTCCGGAGGATCGGAGTTCGAATCTAGGCTGAGAAAAACTTTTTTGTTGACGGTTGTGAAATATTTTTTCATGATTTTTTTTAGATATTTAATGTAATTTTTCAAATCCGATAATAGTGCATGGGTGTTGTTCCGGAGGATCGGAGTGCAAATCGAGGCTAGGAAAAACTTTTTTGTTGCCGGCTGTAAAAATTTTTTTTCATGATTTTTTTTAGATAATTAATGTACTTTTTCAAATCCTATCATATTTTGATACATAGATTTCAAGTTATCATAACCATTATTAAATTAAAAGCTTGGTAGTTCAATTTATTCACATAGCCATGTATACCTGTATTTTCCCTATGCTATCCACTCGTACAACTGGTGTACTGGTAGTGGTGCTCGAGCCTTGCATCAGAGGTTTGGTGTTCGAATCCTGATTGGGAAAATCTTTTATGGGTACGAAACAAAATTTTTCTTCAAAATCTACGTTTGCCATTCAAGTAGCGATATTTCCTCACTATTTCTAACTTGTGCTATGGTTCCTCGGCAAGACTACGGCTTCGCTCTTGGTAAACCCGTGTTCGAGTCCCCCACTTAGAGTCAGATTGTAAAAAGCATGCTTCACGTGCACTGTTAAAATGTAGGGTTTATTGCCTCATCTCTTCACGGGACTTTGAAACTGAGATTTATAAAAATAAAGATACCGTTAATTATTCATACGAATAACTTTCTCATTCATCACGCCATTACATAATTGAATACTCCGTTTATAACCATCGCTACGCCACCGAATCAGCAGCGTTGGTTAACGGATTCCCGTCATCATTGTGTTGTCGCACACCGAATGTTTTATTCATCGGATTATTCAACAACAAAAAATCCTCACACACGCCGTTTGGGTCCTTACCCTTCATTGTGTATTAGTGCTTTGATCCTTTTTTTTATACCGAATATGCTAGCAAATGCAACGCAAAACCAAATCAAAAAGGGGCGAAAAAATAAAATGCATACATTTCACTAGTTAAAGTGATTCACCACCAAACATCACTCTGTCTCGTTTTTATTCTCTTTGCTTTGAGATGGAAATGAAGCACCTACAACTTCGAGTAACATTCTAAATTATATGTGAAAAAGTTGCTTTGTGACGTTTACGTCCCCAAATACTTGATGTTTGTTTAATAGACCAAATTTGCTTGTGTTTTCAGTAACATCGGTCTAATATTGTCTACTTTCTTAGCATTTAAGGTAAATATTTTATAAATACCACTTTTTGCGGAATCGACTATCGGCTTTATTTTATAGCGAAATCGAAACCTAACCGAATCGTAAAGCAGTCAACGATTCTTTTTAGTTTTAAAAAGCCGAGGAAGCCTTCCCCTAAGGGAAGTTACTTACAAAAATCAAAACCATGTAGAAAAAATGGAGAAAAAGCTGTGTGGAAATTTTTGAAAGCAGAAATGAACAAAACCGTGTACGAATTTAAACATATCCGGAGGGTTCTCTCCCAAAGCCTAATGTGCTTACGTTGTTTGGCCTCGCCCTGACGTCCGACATGAATTTATACATCTTTTTTATTTGTACTTTTTCCGTATCCTGTGTTAAGTTACGTATATGGTTACCATTACAGTTCCATTGTTAGTTCCAGAAAAAAGAGAAAATTCCACATGATTCGTTTCCTGTTTGATTCACTTTTTAATTCAATTGTACGATGTACTTCACTGTTTCACATTGTGTTCTTCTTTCCATCTTAGTTAATTCTTGCAATGAACAGAAACGAAATTTTCTCGCGAAATACAATACTTGTAATCCCAGCCATCCATTCTTACCACAGGTTTCTGTTTTCAAACCCTGAAATAAAAACCATAAAGAAAGGGATTTGCTGCCACTTTAACATCTTTTCAACATGTAAGGTTCAAGCCTGTGACTCAAGTTGCCTCCAACTGAACATATTATTGTCTCATTTGGCAATTGAGCGCTGCAAAAGTACTTCAAGAATGTCGTTACCTTCCTGCCATGGGCGTTCAAACAGTTCAAGATTTAAATTTTCAAACTTCCTCTGTCACGGTCGTTACTTTTGGCTATTGAACTTTTGCCACTGCAAATGGGTTCGTGTTGACGGGAAATCTGGATACAATTCCAACGGCAAAGGTGAATATCAGAAAGTCAACTGAGCGGGGTTCACATTTGCTGATTGCCTTAACATTTCCCCGCGTTTACACAGCTAATGCTAAAAAGTTCGACGATATTCAAAACAACTCGTCCCTTTACTCTTTTCTTGCTGTCGTTGGATGATCGTTTTAAAAACTTTTAAAATATGAATGAAACAGCCAGAGCAATTTCGGAATTACTCAACCAAGAAACTTTGTCTAACTTTAGAATGAAGCACATTGAAGGGAATGGCCACAAACAATGTACACGATTCCATTCTTTACATGGCGTTCTTAAATGTGTATATTTTCCCAATAATTGTTTCTCCAGCTAAAGCAAAAACATCCTGAGGTCTTCCTGAAACGTACCAGGCGCCTCCATTGGCTTCAGTTGTTTTCGAATATGGAATTTCCTCTGGTGCTTGATGCTGAGCAATTCATTTACCCAATTTAAATCGTACTAAACAAATACTTCTTTCGACCGCGTGTGAATGTATTTGAACCATTTATACGTTTTAAAACCATATGTTTCAACGTAACGTCGGGAAGAGTCACAAAGATTAAATTCCAACTGTCAGTATGTGTCACAAACATTCCACAGTGCGCTTTTTATTTCTTTCCGAACAAAAATACGAGAATTTACCAGTTTGGTTGTTTTTTGCCTCACACCATGCCATTTTGCCGTCCGATCAATTCCCAAGTCAACTGCCAAGCATTGCGCTTGAGTTGGAATAGGAAACTTTTTGCGTCTAGAAAAATACCAATCTCTGTGTTACATCGTAGGACATGAGGAAATGCAGTTTGGCGTTGACAGCAGGGCGTTGTCAGATCTCGATCTTTTTACAGAATCTCTACTATAACAGGAAAACAATGAGGATATTTATTGGGAAAAGAAATGGCAGAGAGTAGAAATAATTGAGTTTTGAGGATGAGTTCCAGAATATTGATACATTTTTACGTGACATGAACTTGAAATTTATATTTGCTTTAGGTACTACCCATGTTCATTAAATTCAAAGCATAAAAATAGGAGAATTATTTAATATCCCTCGCTCGTTGGTGGGTGATGTCAACGAAAATGATAGGTATACGAAAAAACAAACAAAACCGGTTCTATCATTATTGCATGGATTAATTTTCTATGAAATATAACGAACTTTGCAAGCAACAGCACAAATCAGTCATTTTAAGAGGGGTGATTCAGTACAAAGTAAATTATTGTTTCTCTGATTTGTTTATTTGAGTGGTATTTGGATGATTAAAACAAGACACACATCATCATTAAAGAAAGGTGCCTGTGTGGCTCTCTGGAGTGAAACCCAAACTGGAACGCAGCTTATTAAATCATTCCAAAGTGATTAGGTTTTGTGGGATGCTAGAAGCGAACGGTTCGTCCGTTCGGACCAAAACCAGGATCCCGGGAAAAACCGTCCGGACCTCATGTTGTGGTTTTTCGGTCTCGCTGCCGGGAGCAATAACAAGAAAAAGAACTTAATCCGGAGTCCGTGTTGTGCGCCCGGCGCACAGTGGGAGGTGGACCGTTTTTCGCTTGTCACTGCACAAACGACGAAAGAGTCGGGGAATGATAAATGACCACTTCCTGCTGCCTGCCCCTGGCGTTGCTGGGTCAACACGCAGGCGGCCTTTTTGCTGGGGTTCGAGTTTTGCAAAGCATTTGGACAGTTCGCCTACCCTACCCCTCCCCCCCAAACAGTCTTTCACACCTTTTACTTCCGGCTCGGAGTGAAACCGGGCGCACACTTTACCCAGAAAACCATTCTCGAGCACTCGTAATTGGCTCAGGGCGTTGGGGACACAAAGGTGAGACAGAGTCGTAAATAAAAATTAATCCAAACAATCCGGACGTACCGGGTTGGAGAGTTGGTATGATTCAACGCAGGGGTTTTGCTCGGATGCGAAGAACCTTAGCCAGAAGCCGTACTCCAGTTTGAAAAGGGCTTTCGTAATATCGTTTGCTTTTTTAAAAATAATTTAGTACTTCACATTTTCTAGGCCACGAAAATGCTATCCTTAAAAAAGAAAAATTGGTTTCACCCACCCTCTTACAACAGAAACTGTTTAGATTTTAAACCAAATCTTAGTTAAATTTTTCCATTAGTTTTGCCTTTCTTGTAAAGAACAATGCAATTTTCTTGTAAAATATTGTATTTGCTTACGCTGGAAACTAATACCATACAATAATAAATTCGTTGTTTCTAGTTTTTTAACAAATGTTAGTTTTTTGAGTTTATTTTATTCTTGCTTTACTACAGTTTTTGATCCAAAGCTCATGTTTGCTTTGGTCGAGCAAACTACCGATGGGAACTTTATCACCAAACTGGTTATCTCTGGAAATGGTTATTTCGAGTCCTTCTTCTGCACGCTGTACCAAATGACGGACGTAAAAACCATTTTCAAACATACCATTCTGGTCAGTATCAAGTTGGGATACTCGAGCAGGGTTTCCAACCGAGAATGCCGAAGGGCAGCAAATAAATGATCAAAGACAACTGAACCATTTTTCTTTCAAAATGGACGAAACAAAAAGCGGCCACCACGTTGCTACGGCATTCTTTTATTTGTTGTGAGATAAATAAAAAAAATACTAACACGTTATATATATCAACCACATAAACACAAAACAACCCAATCAAATTACGCCCAATTGGGATCACAAACAGCCTTAAACCACTCCAAACACAAACCTCGATCTTTTTGCACCGTTCTGCCGAAAACAAATTAGACAAAAAGAGGACGCCAACCAATTGTACATTTGCCAGTTTCAAGAAAAATAATCTTTTCCGCCAAAGCTTGCGAGTCTGTACGAAAGGAGGAAAAAACGGGAGCATGAACTTTATCCGTGTTTCATTCGGAAGAAAAATGGTTCCAGCGAGCATTAATGGCTGCAAACGAATCGGTTTTAATTAGTTCCACCTTTTCGAGCGATGTTGGCCTCGAGGGCGTGAAAAACCCGAGGCGAAGGCAGTTTCTTTTTACGCGGTTTCAGCCGGAAAGGATGCTTCTCCTTAAAACTCTTCCTTCCGGGATTGGCACCCTGCGCAAGACGAGGCACTAATTAATTTTTGGTTTTTTGCATTTCGCGAAAAAGCCAACCCTTTCTAAGTTGAAGGACGGATGCAAAACAATCCAAAATACAAAGCACTGTAAACATTTGAAGTGGGCTTTTTGTTGGGTGTACCCACTTACTCCCAGAACCATTAAGGATCATCTGCATCCTCGGTGCGTTGGTAACAGCTTTCACTAAGTCAACCACTTTCCTTTTTCGCGGTCCTAAACCGCCCGCAGGCTATAAATTTCCCGCTTCTTCTCGGTACACTTTGTGGTGGGATAAATCTCAATGTTGGTACCAATGAATATTTACAGCTCATGAAACCGTTTTATTTTTCCACAACAATGACAGAAATATACCTTTCAAAAAATATAAACCGATTTATGTAGGTCACATTCATCCGGGAAGAAAGCGTTTCCAAAAGGGGAAGTCACAGTTTTGCGAAAGTGTTATATACTGTCCAAAGCGAAGCGGAAGCCGAACCTGGCGACACGATTTACTCGAGCTGCAGCCAGCTTTTGCAAGGATAATCCGATGGAAAATAAAAATAAACGTGAATTCACTTCCTCTAGAGCCAAACCGTACTCGATCCTTTGAATGTACGACCCGGATTCTTTTTCACTGCAAATAATCCCATAAATCTGTCCAGCTTTCATAAATCACGGAGACTTCTGGTGCGGTCGTTAGCTTGTCGCTGTAGGTGTAGCTGACTCACTAAAAATGGTCTCCAAAGTAAGAAAGGTATGGAAGATTCCAGTGGGAATGTTTGCACTTTTGGCGTTTCTTAAATGCAGTGATGTAACGACGACTTTCTAAAAGGTTCCTTTGTTGCAAACCTCGCGTTAACTTGAGGTTTTTTTCTTGCAGTTCACCTTTCAACAAAGTTTTGGATGAAATCAATAAAAATGCATAAGCCGGGAAAATACAAACAATTCATGTGAACTTAAAACATTAAAAAAAAGAATCTGTTCATCATGAAATTATGGAAAAAAATGTTAAGCCAATTCTGTCGTTGCTTGGAATAACATATTAAATTAAACTTTTATTTTTCATTTTTTCAACCACTCACAACTACTAGGTAATGAAAGGAAAAACCCACAAAAAAGCAATACAGCGATATTGAAAAATATGTTCAAATAAAACATATCACCATCTCAATCATTGATGCAATGCACGTGCGCGAGCACTATGAAAGGAATTCCAATTTTATATCTTTCGAGGCTCCCTCGCAAGGGCGCACGAAAATGCTGACATGATTGAAATATCGCAAATTTGACAACTATATACAGGTTATGGATTTTGCTACGACCCAGCCAATAAAAACGGTAGCATAGTTAGAGAAGATAAAAAAAATGTCCTCGTAGTGCTCTCCGCGCAACGAAATACAAGCCAAAGAAATAAAGTGGTTTACTAATTAACGAACAATGTGCGCATGAAATTGCATATGAAAGAATTCAATTAAATTGTGAAAACATGTACAATCCGCAGGATTGTCGGAAAATGATATGAACAAACGAAAAAAAGGTACTTTGAAACGCGTATAAATCTGGAAAAATCAGGTTGACAAAGTGGAATGTAAGGTCAACTTATTTTTTTGGATAATTCTTTAAATGTTTTTTTGAAAGAGTCAAAATTATTAACCACTACTATTGTCTTCTGGCTAAAGCAAACAAAACACAGGCTTCCAATTTAGTTTGGTCTTGGGACACAATTGGCTATAAAATTAATACTAAAATGAATCAAAACAATAAGAAAGGTAAATTTACGTGAAACTGTAGGACGTTACAATTATGGTTAAAATTAAAATTTATTATTTACATCCATGGGGTTGCTTTCTCGTTAAATACATTATTATACTCACAAAAAACATATCAGCCAAGCGGTAAGAGCAATAAGTAAAGTCGTTTCCGTTTACCGCTTTTACGTGGCTTCATTAAATCACCGGACGACCTTTCTCAAGGCATCCGAAACTTAACGGAAGAGAGGACGAAAAGAAAATGGTAAAGTGTGCCGAAAACTTTTCCCGGCAGCCGTTCGTCAGCAGGATTTGGGGGAAACTTGTGCGTTTGTTAAACGGGGCTGCAAAGGGGGGCGGTACCAGCAAGAAAAAGGATTCACCCAATGGGTCGGCGTAACTCGACCTTTCCGGTCTTGCCGTTAAAGTTTTCTATCATCGCCTTACTTTAGGCCCTTTCCCCCCTCTTTCTTCCCAAAATCCCGTAAGCTCACCGTGGGAGGCCCGGCTCGTGCGTGAGTAGTTTCGGTTTATCGATTTACTTACCCATTTCCGGAGCCCATCCTTTTTCCTTCCGGCTTAGAGTGCACCGCCGTTTGATAAATTGCTACCGCACAGCAAAACCAAACAACGGCATTGTGCCAGGGCAGGTTGAGAAAATGAAATTCGACACGGCGAAGGCGAATGGTTGGATGTCTTCGGAACGAAGGAATACCGGGCGAAGAATAATGACGATCATTAGGATTTTCCTATCTCTCAGCGTGAAACTTGTTCGCCATCGCTCGTGTCTCATGATTCTCATCAAAGACTTACGCCCAGAATTTGTTTTTTTTTTCAAGCAATCGATTGAATTTTCATGTGGAAGGAACAAAAGATTCCACATTCAATAACAACTGACGTATAAAACACGAGAGAAGATAACCAGATAAAACATATTGCCGTGCTAGAAAGTGAAAAAATTATATGTTCCGATTCAAATGATCGGATGACAGACAGCAGAAATATAATTTTAGGCCTTCTTCAAAACTGTAAAATTCTCGAGAATCATTGAGCAACTAATCCATAAGTAAAAATGAACTAAATTTTACATAGAATTTATCTTTAAGCGGCCTCAAACATACATTTGGGTATTTTTTCTTTCTTCCATAATACCTCAATCTAAGTCAATAATGGCGGACGCCTGGGACGTAAGGTCGGACCGGTTACCCTGGACAATTTAGCCGAACCCTTTTAGAACTTTCGCACTAGTAACGAGCCTGTTTACGATTTGCTTTTTTTACTACGTCTCTCCCTCCCTACCAAAGCTCGGCCCCTTCCGAGTCATCGTCCCCTGGGTCTATTTTTAGTGTCACTTCTTGTGAGGTCAGCCGGCGAAAAGCAACAGTCCGTTCCCAAAATCTTTTACGACCTAGCCATGTGCGACTTTTGCACGAATGTGTGTCATCAGAAAGCTGCATGCGGTCACGGCTTGAAATACCCCACGGGGGAGGCGTTCAACAAAAGGCGACAGTACAGATGACTTGTTGGTTCCATTTCCTCTGTGGTGGAGGAGTTTTATGACTTTCCCGTTCTCGTGACTTTCTAGGTCGAGGTTGCCTGGGTGACGATAACGGCTTGCAAAGCATTCGATATTAATTTCATTTATGCTACATTCTGGCTTTTTTCCCCTTTGGGACGGCATTTGAGGCCAGCTGTTATGCCCGTTCAGTGATATGACCAGTTGTTTCAGCCCGAGCGCCTTTTGCATCCATTGCAGCGATAGGCGAGCTAAGAATAACTAATAATAATTTCCTGCTGCTTTTGATTCCTTGCTTAAGTGTAAACAACTTGTTTTGTTCATTTATCAAACATGATGCGAAGTTGAATCATACATTGTTGCAATATGTATAAATATCTTTTGTTTTTCCTGCATTCCTTTGGTATATTTGCATCCGTACAGTTGCTCAGACGTAGCACATGAGATAAGCATTGATGTTGGTTGCTGGTTGGATCAAGGCAACGGTCGATACTCGAAACTCGGTCAAGAGTCAAGGCCCAATGACGTCGCATGACGCAAAAGTAAAAAGGAGATAACATTAGGGACGGCCAACACATCTTATTTTTGACTCGGCTTAACCACAAACAGAACAATGAAGAAAAGTGTTTACGAAAAACGTAAGCACCGTTTTCTTGGGGCTCTTAGCATGAAAGTAGTGGTTGCGTTCGCAAAACAGGCAATAAAATAAGCAATAAATTTTACGAAAATCCACCTGTAAAAATAATAATTGCATTAAATATATTGTAGCCTTAAACGAAACCGACGTACAATTCACCAACAAAAAAAAACCTACAACCTTTTTGATCCATATCAACTTTCTTGATTGATTTTCCATCGATCGTCATCAAACATCCATATCGATATGAGCAATAAAAATGTATTACACTGTTGAAACGAACGTGCACGTGACATTTTATCATCTTTTTCCAATTGGAAAGGGCCCAGGTATCGGTACAGCTCGTTTTGAAACAAACCCTTTTGACACTGACATCAATTTTCCTTTAACCCATCGTTACACTCAGTGGAATTCACCGACGATTAGATTGAAAAATGAATGTCGATCTTTTTATTTGATTACAAACAAATACGAGTTATGGATTGTGGATTTTTTTAAGCAATTTGAAACCTATTTGAAATTTCTAGAGAAATAAAGATTGTTGATTTCAAAACTTTATTGTTTATCACAAAAAACAGAAACTTAAATTTTCAGTTTTTCTTTTTAATAATAATGTTGTGCAAATGCCTGTGTGTTTCAAAATTAAACTTTAAGCACATTATTTTACTAAATGAAAAAAATAACCTCTGCCAAGGTGAACTAAACCATCTAGTAAATATAATCCTACAAAAGGGAAAAGACTAGCAACAAGATCCAATC
The DNA here is from genome assembly GCF_943734705.1 of Anopheles coustani. NCBI lineage: Eukaryota > Metazoa > Arthropoda > Insecta > Diptera > Culicidae > Anopheles > Anopheles coustani. Next base: position 66,029,393 of record NC_071288.1, on the reverse strand, counting down.
AGAACACCTTTATAGAAGTGCCTTTGGGGATCGATGAACGCATTAGGCACGCATAGTTGATTCACGGTGAAACGTGAACGAAGCCGGAACACGTTTCTCATCCTCGCTCCTGTTAGAACGATTGTTCTTGATTTTTCCTCTAGGAATATCGTATTGAAACTTTAAAGTGGAAATAGAAACAGCAACGGTTGGTATGAAAGTGCAGGCGAAACCGGAAGAAAAGGCGTTCACTGAATGCCTCTTCAGGCCGATGATTTTCATCCCGGTTAACGTTGAAAGGTTCGTTAATCCACCACCCTCACGGTTCTACGTGTACCGACGTCGATGGAAAGCTTCCCTCCGGGCTGCACAGTTTATACCTACCTGGAAGCGAGAAGAAAAGCACGGAAGCGAAATGAGCAAAACCTGTTAACTGTCGATGGCGCAATTCCGCTAAGCGTTCAGATAAAATGTGAAATACAGAACGTGGTCACCCCCGTTTAGTGGGATCGCATTTATCACCACCACCACCACCCCGGCTAACACCGACGTGACTGGTAATGTCATGAATATTCAGTGCAATAAAAACTAACGATTTTGCCTGCCTGCGGGGCCGCCTACGCAAGCGTGTCTGTGTGTGATGCGGACGCTGAAGGGAGCAAATGAATCGGTGCGTCCTGGGATGGATGCTTCTATTGTGCTGCGTAACCGTAACCTACCCCAAGGCAAGCAGTCAAGGACAATGTATGGTAACGATCTACATCGCATGCACCAGACAACCCGTAATGACGATTATGTCAAGCGTCCCGTGGGTTTTGTTTTAGAGAAAATCTTAATACACGTCAACGCCTAGGGACCGTTAGGAGGTTGGAGAATGTATTCAGGATCTAAAAGTTTCTTTTGCTGTTGTTCAACGAAGGGTATTATGCAAAGATGGTTTAGAAAATAAGATATATCCTTATCAAGAGCTCTCAAGTTCTATTCAACACTCGACTTATGTTGAAGCTGTGATATTAATTGCTTTCAGTCATTGGGTCTAGTAAAATAACTGAGCTAGTGATTTTGCCTTAAGTTATTTTCTCAAGCCCATTTTAATCAGAAGCAGCACATAGTAATCCAATTGTTCGTCATTTTTAAGCTTAGGATTTAAACTTAGCCTTTCAGCGATGGAAATTGCAGACTGTTTAAATTTATTTTACTTTTTTCAACTACTCAGTCTACCTCTTTGACGTGACCAAAACTGTTTCATACATTCGTTCCAACGAGTTACAACCACTCACACGCATTAAACCTTTCCTGCAGCAATGAGATTATTTTTCACAGGATCCGTTCAAAACAAAATGGACAAGTAACGATCAACCGGAATTGAACGCTGCTAAAGGTAAGCTCGTGCTGCTCGTGATTGCACGAGGTTAGCTTAAGAGCTTAATTGAATTGAGTGAAGCTAATTAAAAATAATTTCACTGTTCAATTAGCGAACGGCATTACATAATCAGAAAATTGTTTCATGATTCTCCTTCATTGTTCCCTTCCTTTTTTCACTGTTTCTTCCTTTCCTCAAGAGTGACACATTTTGGGTGGTATTAATGATTTTCATAACGCACCCATAGCTCGTAGCATTCAAAATTTGCCAGGAACTACTCCAAAATACACCCACTTTAAACATAATTCGGACGTATGAAAATGCTTCCAATGGTAAGCCGATTTGAAAATGGCCCTCCATGCCTGTCGTTTTCCGTCACTGATAGCTTTTGACCTCCCGTAGCCATTACCTTCCCGAAACGTAGGGTAAATTTCTGATACAAAATGGTTTGAAAGCGAAATAAAATGAAAGTATCGCAACGCACCGAATAATTAATGAGACGATAAATTGCGTTGGACATTTGTTTAGGGACTTTCTATTGCCGATGTTCAATGGGTGCTTCTTTTGCGTTAGCGCATCTACAATTAGGTTGACCCAATTATCGTAATAAAGATTTCAATTTTAGCCATTCTTTCATCGAGTCACGTTGACCAATTTCCGAACGACATTCAAATTGTTGTCACTTCTACGCCTTAATTGTAACTGCTGAAAAGACTTAAAGCTGGAAACCCACAATGAATTGCTTTGGCGAACTTTTACAATGGTGACCTAAACTGTCGGCACATTTTACAATAGTCAAGTCATTACAAAAGTCATTCAAATTCAAACCCTTCCCTCTCGTCACCCATCGCTGCTGTACAGCTACGGACTCAATCGGTTTTGAACAATTTTCCACTTCAACGAAGCGTTACAATCACGTCCATTCTGTTTAATGCAAAACACAATCAATAATACAAACACAAAATGGGGGCGTTCAACAGTTTTTGCTAGAATTAGCACGTCGAAAAACTTTCCTTGAAACTTTCATTTGTTTTAGTGAAAGGAGTAAGCAGTATCATTCAATTAAATCACGGAAAAAATAATGAAAAAAGAAGTCTTATTTAACAAATAATTTATCCTCAATCTATGGAAAATATGCTATGCCTATGATTTAAAAGTACACGTATTGCGATAGCGTTTCGAAATTGTGTTTTTCCGCGATATAAAACCACAAACAGCTAGGAAAGGGATATCACAAACTGTTGAATAGCGACGCAAAACAAGCTACTAAAAATAGGATCACGTCTAACAACGGCAAGTCTAGTACATTACAGCCGCTAATAACTTTACCGAAGCCTAACCAGATTGGACACAAAATCAATAATCCAATAGCAAAATCCATGGTGCACACTAGTGGAAGAATTCAAACACGACGAACAAACAGGGGAAGAGAACAGAAGGAAAAAAACCACTCAACAGTACGGATGGAAATGAGAAATCCACATCACCATGTCCTGTGCTGCACAATGTTTAAAATCGATCCGGAGGACAGACTGCACAAAACTGCGCTTAACTGACTAGACAGACGCCACTCGGCAAGGATCTAAAAGTCCCAGCGTCCTAGCAACATCACTCAGGCGCACCCGTTATGTCTGTCTGGAGCAAAAAAAACGGAGAAGGGAGGAGGGGGGATTCCAAACGGGGAGTGATGGGGAAGAGAGCAAAAAGCTATGCAAATTTTCGTCGTCGCTCGTTGTTTACATTTCTTGTGCTGTCTGGGAAGTTCGATTATTAGCAACTGTCACGTCGTGTCAACAACGCTACAGCAAGAAAATTGGGAAAACGAGAAGGCACCTTGGAGGGACGACGACGGCGGGTAAAAAAGAAAGGGGTTTAAGTGTGGTAGATTGAGTGGAAAAGCAATTTTAAAGGATTACAAAAGAAAGTTTTAATGAAATTATCTTCCGTTGGACCCAGCTTTACTGTTCTGTTAATATAAACCATCATTAATTTTTGACTTTAATGGATGTCCTGACAAAATTTAGTAACCATTAGGGATAATAAAATATTAATGCTTTCGGTACACTTTTGTAATTGAAGTTATGTTTTTCAAACGTTACCTAAAATAAAGACAATTTTGAGTGTTGTATCTGTAACGTTCTAATATTTATGTATTACTTGATGGCTGGAGGAAAAAAGATTTGAAATTTGAAATGAAAAAGTTTATTTCTATTTTTACATTTACATTGAGTATCAACCGGAATAACGTACAATCCCTGGTGGAACGGGTTTGTGCCACATGTGAATACTGGAGTGATGCTGTAACGCTTACAGAGAGCTTACACTGTAACTCGAAAAAAGAGAACAATATTCCTATCAGAATGGAAATAGAAGAGGGATACGTTCGGACATGCAGACCAAATCGAATTAAAATCGTTCATGGACATGATTTGGTGTAATTGCAAGCGCTCACACATACACAATTCAGCTGCAGGACTGCAAGCCCGGTGAAGCATCGAAATGCACGGTACATCGAGATGCACACCACCGAAGCGAATTCACCATCAAACTGACTAACATGAACGTTGGTCCGTAACAGCAGTCAATGAAGCATTAGTGCTTTTATTTCAGGAGATCGTTTTGCAATCTTCTTCCTACCCGATGGCTTGTTGCTATAGTTCTCTCAACTACCGGATATGCTTGGGTAAGCAAAATGCATAGCAACACATATAACAAACACTTCCACCGTGCTGGAACCCGCTTCCTCCAAGTGCAAGAGTAGTATTTAAGTATTTCGTTGGACACAATCATGTCTGCTCGGTACGCTGCTTCCCTTCCGGAAGATGGCCATACGTGCATCACCACCGCATCGAAACACACCGTATCCAAATGAGCAAGTCAACAGCACAAAAAGGCAACCGGGCAAAAGTAGCCCGAAACCCATCATCAACACACCATCCGCTGAAGTCATATAGGAACGGCAAAGTAAGCTCCCCCATTCCACCGGAGAAAGGGAATTGCAAATTCTGCCGGCAAAGGAAAGCAAATGAACGATGTCATGTTTCAATTTAAATTAATGTTTTTACGGACTTAAACAACATGCATGGCAGCCGGCTGCCTTCCATGTACCTTTTAATTGGCCGAAACATCGCTTCCGGACAGCTGACACCGGTATGGAGATGTGTTGCTACGTTTGGGGGCAAAGGTTTTTTTTGGAGACAAGACAACACGACCAAAGCCTTGGGTCCAGAATATTGTAGCACAATTAAAGGATAATGTGCTTTCCAACCTTCAGTGAAATGGGTGTTAAGAGAAGAACAGATGTAGTGATCCAGTACAAAATGAATTTGAAGTTAAAAATTGAGCACACTAGTTAAAGTTAAATATTTTAACAGCAAAGTCCTGAGAGGAAGGCTCCAAAAACGGGACCATCTTCAAATTTGAAGATGATAATTATTTTCTCAACGGGGTCGCTTTGTTGTAGTGATGTGCGTTCTGAGTAAGAATGAGTGAGTGAGTTTAATCTTAATATTGAATCATTGATTTAAATCCTAGCGGATAGTTTCAGTTACTCATTTTGATTTGAATCCTTATCCAGAGATTCGATTCCCAAGTAGTGATTCGAATCCCAAGAGTGGGTAAAAGAGTTGTAGAGGTCCAGTACAAAATGAATTTATAGTTAAAAACTAAGCACCTCAATGGTTATTTAAATATTTTACCAACAAAGTAAAAAGGGAAACTCTTCAAATTTGAAACAGAAAATCATTTTTCTAACGTGGGCACTTTATTCGACAGCAGACGAATCGATTGTAATTTGGTTAGTTCCTTTTCTTCACCAACAACCCCAACGGATCAGACATGGACAGTATGGCCCTTGATTGAGCATCGGTTTTTCGAAAAGTGACTTGATTTATCCAAGCGCCTTATTCATTTAGAAAACATTACATTTCCAGACGCGGCACGCTACCGTCAAAGCATTTAGTTCATTATTAATTCAAACCGAATCTGCGAACAACGGATCTCCTCTCAGACTGCTCTTCAAGCGTACGTGTTCCACTCGAGCCCACGAACACGTCTGGCCAGCACAGACGTAGACGGACATCAGCAGCTCACTATGCCGGACGCATAATCCTGCTAATTGATTTCTCCGCAGGGAATTAACGCAGATTCACCGCTCAGGCAAACTCGCTCCGAAGGATCGCACGGACGGAACTGGCGCTCTCGAAACATGTTAGGTGTGTACGTTTTAAACTCGGACACGAACGCAGCTCGAAAGCGGTCACTCGGAATACCGTGATTTGCTAACGATGAAGCGGAAAACCTTGTACCGGATTATGTCATTTCTCTTCGGGGACGAACCTCAAGACACCTTCTTCCCCCCCCCCCCCCCCCCTTGGCGACGCCAGCATCCAGCTTTTCAACAATTCCACTCCAGTCAATTTGATCCGCACGTTCAGTGATCCATTTTACACAAGCACCACACGGTTCAGCCACTTGGAAGTATCGAGATGTCCCGGCCACCCTGGCGGTAATCAGCTTAACACATTAAAAGGCCCCGAGAAGGGCGGGGAAGGGAGCGCTTGCGCTTTCCGAATCAGACCTTCCTGCCCCGGCGTGATGCTATTCGACAAACGTCTTGGGCACCCCGGGAGTCGACGCTATTCCACCGTCAACACACTCCCTCCTCCCCGGTTGGAGGGAGGTTGACCGACCGCACTTCATGAGTTAAATTCAATCAACCCAATTGGCCGTGTCCGTTGCGTAATGGTATTGTTGTTATCGACCTCTCTCGGTTGTTTACGTTGCTGTGGTCAAGGTTCTAAATGAAGCCATTAGGAGGCAGAGTTGCCGGAAGCTGCGTGCCGACATTTCATGTCGCCGATCGTACCTTACTTTAAGGGCGTGGACTAGCTTTTAACATTCCCTTTAATAGCAGTGAGGCGAATTTCGTGAACAAAATCTATGAAAAATCAAAAAGGTTTGAATGAAATTTGGCAATTCTTATAGAAAAATACCACAACAAGCTACAAGAATCACATTCAAGGCTTGAAAGTAATGACGGTTCTGTTATAAAATGTATTTGAGCAATGTTTTTTGACAAACCAAGCAACAACAATACCTTCCAAAGGACACATTTCTGAAGTCAGTAACAGCCTGTTCTCTATGACAGGGATCGGCCTACTTTTTTTAAAAGGGCCATATGATTAAAAAGAAACCAAAAGCGCGGGCAGGATACCTTAAATAATGATTTTATGTTTTCAAAGTAATGCTTAACCCTTTTAAATAGAGTATTAAATGTTTAAACAGTAAAGTTACTTAAAAACGGTGGTGTAAAATTAAATACAAGAAATTAAATTATTAAACTATTTTTCAACAGTTTCATAGTTCTTTTCGTTGAATTTTTAACTTTTTTAACAAATGCGTTTTGGTTCGTTGTACTGTTGATTAATTTCTTTAATTGTACTTGAAATTTATTTCCTACTCAAATTATTTTAAAATATTATGGCTTAACTGGCGTTCTCTCAGTACTGAAAATTACTGACGAGAAATTTTCAATAATGCGAGCCTTATTTTTTATCGTAATGGGTTTAAAAGCTGTATGCCTTGAATGTAGCTAGTTTAGATACAAAGTACTAACGAGTGATTGCCACCGGATTTTAGACGATACTCAAGGCGCTTGGAAATTTTAGAGCGATTAATAATACAAATACGATAGGCTAACAAAACGTTTACGAGGAAGCCCGATATTGAACACTTTGTTTGGCAATTTTAATCTTCATCTTCATATACCAGACATCGTGAACAAAGCCGATGAAAATTGAGATGGGTTTTTTGTACAAAGCATTAACATTTTGTTACGGGCCGGATAAAATCAGTTGGCGGTCCGGGCGACCTCTGCTCTATGAGTGCAACATATAAATTAGTGTGTCACCCGCAAAATGGCGGTCAACGTGTTAAAAAGAGTTCGTAAGACGTTCAAAACACGGTTCTTTAATTATTGATTAGATGTATTGGCTTTACAACATGCTGGAAAACTTCAACTGACTTTTTGTTCCTCCTTTTCACTACAGTTACTTCACCTTTGGAAGAAGTTCAGAGTTTTGTTTTAAGTTTCTTATTCACAATGGGCCCTATAATAGGTCAATTCTTTAATATTTAATGATTTTTTTCTCTTATACTAGTATACATACTCGTATTCCGTTTAGTGTATTTTCAATCAAAACTATTATCTATATCGTGCCCCGTTCGTCGGTCATCCACTTCACTTCACAAACTGCTCCAGAAATGAACGCCAAACCGCGTGAAGGATCCGCTCGATGATATTGTTTCATAAATTATTACCGACATTATACGGTTTGACGGGAGACCTCCATTGTTTTTTGGTGTACGCCCGGATGCGCCTTTGCACGTTCGTTCGTTCGTTGAGGCTTCGAACGGTTTTCTATGTCACGCAAGGCGGACCTTCTCGCGATGGTGGACGTTGTTCAGGTATTTATGCCCCGTTTATGCCGCCCACAAATCGATCTCCACCCCTTGGCTCCGGAACGTTGCTTCAATTACCGCATTTTTCCACACACTGCCCGTGTGCTTCCTGGCTAACAATCGACCGGCGGTACATTTACCAAACCATATCGTAATCAATCAAACCCATCCAACACACGACATGGTTGTAGGAAGGAAACGCGATGAAAGGTAAAACTTATGGTAGCTGACACCTTCCATAAGGTGGACGGTGTCTGGGTGAAGGGACACTCGGGTGACCCATAATGGGTTATGCCCAGGGTTCGTGTCAAACAAACTGTCTCGCTCATGTCACAACCCCGAACCCAGCTGCCTCGATTCACGCCGGCCCGATTCCGCCCTCGGGGGACATTTAGTGTAAATGTCAATTTTAATTAATTTAATGGCCATGCTCGACACAACTCATCTTCGATGCATATGTGCCGATAACGGGTTTTGAGGGGTGCCTTTTGTAATATCCATAACGAAGCTGGAATAAACGAACCACGGGTTGTTGCTTTTCCCCCATAACGCCCGGTGTTTACTTAGTCCTTTGCTTGAACAACGCTTAAACAACCCGCTTCTAGGGAGGGCTTCGATTTAATCGCACCATGACAAGGGAAAATCATTTACCTGAATTACCCTTCCGCACGTGAAGTTTGTTAGATTTTCCGATAAGCATTCGAAATTGGAACGCCGTCGGCGGGGATGTGGCGGTCAGTTTTAATATGAAGCATGAAAAGAAGGAAGGACGATGGCGGCGAAACTGAAACTCCTCACTTCGCACGAGCGGCTCAAGATCATGCGAAGAATGTCATCTGGAGTTGGCAGAAGCTCAAGAACACCACACCCGGCTGTTGGAAGGATGGCTGCTGGAACCGGGTTTGGCCGGGTATATTAACATAATCTGAAAATCAGAGCACCATCATCTTGCCGGTCAATGCTGGACATCGTCTCCTAACGTCGCTGTCGTGGCTACATGTGGTGAGTGCGATGACTCGAGACATGCAAAAAAGAACAGAGTAGAACTCCATCCCATACGTGCACTTTGCCATTGCCTGACCGGGGGCCATTTGGATTCCGAATCATCATGCTGCGATGATGAGATTCATAATAGCTCCGCTCGCCCAACTTCCACCGACCATCCCCTCTGTCACTCTCAATTTCTTTCAAATTGCAAATAGCGCTGCCGGGGGAATTGTAAAGCGCGCAGGACAAAGAGAGGGGCAGGGGAGGGAAAAAGTGTCTAGCGTCAGGCATCGTGCTGCCAAACCGTCGGTGAACCACACCCGTACGTGCAACAACACCCTGATGGCGATGACATAGATTTGCATAGAAATAAAGTTTGCGCCACCATCGGAACCACGCTTCGCCTTAACCCAAATACAAAGCGAATCGGTGGTCCTCGCACTCGCTCATACTGGCTTGTTTTATTTGCATCTATTTTTCTATCCTCTATCATCACACATCCACATCCAGTCGAACCAAGGGGGTGGGTTGGGTTGTTGCTGCTTGCTGCGGTTCGTGCAGACGACGCCACACAAACGGTCACTTCGTTGCCTCAAACATTCCGAACCAAATGAAAACCACCAAAGGGATGGGGGGGGGGGGGGGGGGGGGGGGGAGGCAAGAATGAGTAAACAAAATTATAAAGCCATTGTTGAGGTAGCATAAAATGGTGTCTAGCAATCCGATCTGAAATGCTTAAAGTGCCTCAAACAGCCTTTAGCAAACAAACTTTAGCCGATGGCGTTCAGTGTGGAATCAACAAAGTAACGAACAAAAACCTAATTAATTGTCTTAAGCAAATTACAAACAGATGAAAAATTGTGTTGAAAAAACGCATAACATGCAAGAACGGTTGAAAGGTTAGGATCAAAATGGGCAATTTAAAACCCCTTTATGGAAAAAACCCTTTTGCTATCCATATGAGTTTTGTAACAAAAAAAGCTAGCAATTTCCATTACTTGGAGTAAGAATAATATCCATAGAGTGAAAAAACAACATCAAAGTAGTTTATATTTTAAATATAAAATAAAATGTACTGCAAAAATTCTTTCTATCTTATTTCTACTAGAAATACTTTTTACCTATTCCTCTGCGATTTAACGTCGCTTCGAAGCACCATATCGGTTCACCCGGTTCGACTTGCGCTAGCTTGCGCTTTGACACTTGGCGTGACTGACATGACACGGCAAGCGTGACATGCCCTGAAAAGTGTCAAGTGCTCAAAGGTTTTCCCAGCCGTAAAATCAGCAAACAGCAACGACAAAAGCAAAAACAAAAAAGAATGTCGAAACAAAAATGGAAAAGATACGCTAGATTGAAAGCTTGCCACGTTTTTTACTTTTGTTGCAACACGGAACATAAACTCGAGTGACATGAGGCTATAAAATGGGAGTATTGTATTACATAGCGTACAGAAAACCATCATCTGGCTGGTATGTGTTTCCAGCAGAAGATCAAACACACCGGTAAAGTTTACCGCAACGGTTGATACGCGCAGTTTACTAGCGTTGGGAAATAGTAATTTGGCAAAAACGTTTCTGAATGAAATATGCTCAAACAAAAACCCCGTTGTCATAAAATATTGAATAGTCGTGGACCATGTGTGAATAATTATCTGGTCCACATAATGTTTGTGAATGCATAAAATTCATCAAAAATGCCACTAGAAACATCTTTTGGTTCTCTTCCGAATGCAGAAAGAAGATCATAAAGCGAAGTAAACATAACACAAAAAAGTTTGTTTGTTATTGATATACTGCAAGGCGCACAATAAAAACCACATTTATTAAAAACAGTCCGATGCAAAGGGATCAACAAGCGTCGTTTAATCCCTGTCACCCGAAGAAACAGAAGAATACTGTCCAAGGTCCGACCTTTCGCTCTATAAAAAAAAGACTAAACAGTAAACTGATGGCAAGTAAGGGAAATCGCATACCAAAACGGTTGTTAGCAAGTGTGCTCGTTCCGAGAAATTTGTCCGGCCCCAAGTAAGTTAACCCCGCACCTTCCTTGATCTCCTCTCGGGTCTCAGTAACCGGTGGAATCTTCGCAAAATATGAATGTTGAACACGTGTTTGCGTTTGCATTCTAATATGCCTCCGGTATGCTTTCCATTTCCTCCGCCTTCTGGACGGTCCTGGTGACGGTTTTTGGTGTATTTTATATCCGTCCACGAGAGAGTAGCGGAACAAAAACTGTGCGACGCTGCAGGCTAACTGTATAACATTGCCATTTCACCGCCAAACCATCCCGAGCCGGACGGGCTGGCGTGCCAAAAACATGATGTTCACTCTCCAGTAGCCTCATCCCGAGGGCGGTGGATTGCCGATTTGGTACGTTATGTGATCACTGCACTGTTTGGCCCCGTTTCCGGTGTTCAGCAGAGATTTTTTTCTCCCTTTCCCGTTCAGCGTTCTCCAACTCTTCCCCTAAGCCTAGAATCAACCGCGGGAACACTCTGACTGGTGCTGAGTGGCTTAGGACAAAACCCCATCTTCCAGCTACCTTACGCGATATGACAACCATTTGTGCCGAAGGAAGTGAACTGATTTTCCATTCCGAGCGCGTACTCGGGAAAGGAAAGTACATCCTCTCGTAGGATCGTTACGGCGGAATGACTCAGCGCTGGAGCAGAGAGTCTCGCCAACCGAAAAATACACATTTCAACCTCGGACAAGTGCTTCTTCGCAGCCGAAAGAAACTATCCGGGATACTAGTAGTACATTCCCGGGACTAGCTGCAGATGGCAGGTTTCACTGCCCTTCCGTTTCCGATTGCGTACCTCGAAACGGCAAAGGATGATATCATCATTCCATAATGCGGTTGGGAAACTTGCATTCGTTACACGCTGCCCTCTCCCCCTCGGGCCGTCCTCGATTTGTCATCAAGCTCAGCGAGCTCGTCGTCTGTACGCAGCATGAATTAAGCTCCGAGCTGAAGACCTCCGAGCTCCGAGGACCACTCGAGGTGAAATGCAACGTGAATTCAGCAAACGGAAGGATCCAGCTCGTAGGTTTTTTTTGTTCACTTTATGCAAACGAATGAATGTCTTCCGCACGCAGCACGAACCAAACCAATCAGCTCAACTGCACGCCGGGCGGTCGGTGAATATTTACCAAGTCTGAGAAGGCTGCAACTTCTCCTCTTCAGACAGTCGGCAAAAGGGTTGGTGTCGGCTGGAGCAGAGGGATGTTACATCCGGGACTTAATTTGATAAACCGTAATACTCTTGTTTATCGTCGCTTTAGCAAACTGATGAGAGGGAACACCCGACGGTTTCGGTACCGAAAACGAGCCGAAAAGGCTTATCGTTGACGAATAGGACAGACACATTCTCGGAAGTTAAAAAATAACGCCATCCTTCAGCGTTCGGGCCCGTAATCATGCAAGGGGTTTTCCCGAGTTTTCTGCGTGCGTAACGCGAACGGACATCCGCATCCTTTCTTTGAGCCGGAGTTGGAGTTATTGTAAGCCGAAAGCGAACCACCGTACCAGCTATCCATGATTCACTAATGCCCCCCATTGGGGCTGGGCATAAGTATGAGGGATGCTCCGAACGGGTACGGGTGCGGGCCACAAAATTGGATTACACGTACTGCGAAAAGGGCCGCCGCCGCCCGGAGAAAGCCTCAATTCGTCTTCGGGATTCCCGCTTGCGCCCGGGTGGGTGATCCGCTACTAAATCCAATATATTATGGACGGAACGAAATGCGAGATCCTCCCCAACCCGGTGGGCTTAGTGCTGCTCCTGTGTTTCATCCCGGGGAGGGATGTATCCATCGGTAAGACGATTATCTGGCTCCGCATATGCTCAGTGCATGCCCAGCCCCTGGGGCTCCGACGGCGGAAAACGAGCGAAAAATTACTCCTACACGATGATATGAGTAATGAGCGCCATGACCAGTTGCGAGTGATTCCACCACTTCGCCGTGAAGGCGAAAGACCCGACGATGGGTGGTGGTAAACAGAACCACAAACTACCAAACACAACGCCACATGTATCGGCGTTGGGATAACTTGACTCCCTCCTGCCGATGTAGGACGCCGCACCGAAAACTGTAATCGGCAAACATTGTACCAGGGTTTCGAGATGGGCTCCACTAAAGAGAGGCTCTACGCTACGAAACGATGCGTCATCGGGTCGGTACGTCTCCATCGTGTCCTTCCTCTTCACGACTGCTGGTTCGATGCGCGAAAAGCAATCACTTCGAGCGCCAACGGTAGCGCAGTTTGTTTGCGAACATCTTTGACAAATTACTCATTCTTCTGGCCGAAGTCTACCGTGCGGAAAGACCGGACGAAACTACGGGCGTTTACGTTCCCCAACGACCGGCTCAAGGGATGATGTATGAAGGTTTATACGTTTGCCCGCTACCGGCACGGAATGATCGCCGTTGAGATTCACATTATTGAAACGTAAGCGAAAGAAGCTGTCATAAACAAACCTCTCTATAGCGGATTATTAGATCCAAGGCGAAGGAAATGATTCATCATTTGCGGATTACAAACGCATTGGGAAACCGAATGGCGCAATTTATTTGATCTAAATGTGTACCTAGGTTTTCTTTTGTTTGTATCAATATCATTCTTATCAAAATACTAGAACTAAACTGAAACATCAAAGGATTGCGTACGAAAAATTTACTTCTAAATCAGAAGAGTGCAGGACTCAATTTGAAGATATTTGAAGTAACACAAAATGTCGAAGAAGGATATAAAACATACAGAAATACCAAACAAAGAATTAAAATTCTGTCTAAATCTTATCCTTAATCATTTCTTCAAAAACATGTGAACATATCATTGGAAACTGAACAACTGGCAGAGTAAGTGCTCCTAAAGTGGTTCTAGTACCAATAGTGGTTACTCAAAACGTCAAAGAAGGATATAAAATATGCAAAAATAGCAATCAAAGAATTAAAATTCTATTTAAATTTTATCCTTAATCATTCCTTCAAAAACATGTGAACATATCATTGGCAACTGAACAACTGGAAAGGTAAGTGCTCCTATAGTGGTGCTAGTACCAATAGTAGTTGCGGTGGAACTCTACGACGAAATAAATACAATGGAGATATTTGTTCTTCTATGAAATGTTCTTTGATCTTCTGCAGAGTGTTTAAAAGATAAACTTTCTCATTACGTTACGGCTCCAAAATTAATGTTTTCCAAAAAGGTTGTGCTGGATTTCTTAAGAATTTATCAGGTATGCCATGATTTCCTCAACACTATAAATAACTTCAAAATTCATTGGTTTGTGAGAGACCTTTGAGGCCAATGCATTGGTCTATGAGTAATTTTGCTGTTCTGTTTGAAATATGCTTCAAAAATAAGTCACAGTCAAAATATATTCAGACATTTCCAAGTACTACCACCACTATAGAAACACCATACCACAACTATAGGAACCATTTCGATGATAGGAATAAACAATTAGGAAGAAAAATACGCTTTTTCGTGAATTTTTTACGGTTTACGGTAAAAATAGATGTTTTTAGGAAGAATAGTCGTGATTCGATCTCAATTGGTATAAATATTGTGTTCTTAACACTTATAAATTACACTATCTTGTTAGTTACATAACTCACTGCGCCACTTTTGGTACCGTTACCGTACGACATCATATTAAAAATGCTGGAGATATGCAAAAAGAAGCATAATACACTTTTCTCCAAACAGCATTGTCTCTGATTGTTTATTTATTGAAAAATTAATTATTTTATGAAGACACTAAAAGGCAACAACGAAATTAATAAAAAAAAATATCCCCTCAGTGTACAAATTATCAGCTTGCGATGGCTGTCCTTTGCATCCCACGCGATCCCGGTCCAATAGTGACGTTACTTTCAGAGTGAATAAAAATTAATTAAAAATCATTAACGATGCCTCCGCGCGCACTTTGCAATGCATGAACGCACGACGTTGATGAGTAATTTACGTAAACAACCAAAAAAGGAACTTTTTTGCACGAACCAAACTTCAAATGAACGTCATTAAAAGCGGCTTAAAAAAGTCACAAAATAGCAGCCTCTTCCTAGAAAGCGCGCCGCCCCGAAGCGGCTTTGGCGGAAAAACAGAAACCATGTGTTGTAGCGGAGAAATGGCTACCGGGAAAAACCCTACCTTCTCTCGGTAGGGTTCGGCTTCACGAACCCGCGCTGTAACCGGTGGACGGTTAATTACATCCATAAAAACGGACGTGAAAATGGCTTCGCTAGCTGCCATGTTCGCCGTTGTCCTTGCTTCAACGTGTTCCTCCCCAACGGTCCGTGTCATCACGGAGCAACATCGACGGACGCCTCGGGGAGCGAATCCAAATGACCCATAACAAGCGCCGCACACGGACCGATGAACGCGATGGCGTACGCTGTTTTTCTCACCTCATCTCGAACAGGGGGCTGCACATAATTAAAATATATCGAGCAAGAATATCGGACGTCGACGCCTAGGGCGGTGCGGCCCGAGAGGGCAAACGCTCGTGCCAGACGGTCGTGTCCGCGAATCGCACCGGGATCGTTTCAATTTATTAAATTCAAACTCGAAATTATGCGATGCTTTCCCGCTTTATCGAATGGAATCACCGTGCAGATTCCGATTCCGGTAAAAAGCCGCCTGCACCAATTGGAACCAGGAGCGCACATCAGCGAACCCTCGGATGCCCTGCAAAATATCCTTTCCGGATTGCGTATCCGCGGCGTCCGAGTCCCGGGGGACTCGCTTTTCACCCGGTTCGTTTGCGCTTAGGGCTAGAAGTTTTTCGCGGCTTCGGCAGCTGGGAAAATGACGACGACGACGACGATGGGTACAGGGCCATCGCTGCTAACGAACACCAACGTTGCAGGTTTAACGATTGTCATTAGCTGATGACGATCAACGGGAGAAAATGTTTGTGGCATTTGGCCACGAGTTCGCCCAAAAGGGGTGCCTCGCTGTGCGCGGCTTGAGGTTAAAGTTCGCCGTTCGCTGCCGACGAAAGCGACGGCCATAAACACCGTGAGCACGCAGGGAAGAAACACGCACTTTTTGGTTTCATATCATGCGTTGGTCGTAAATTTACGTTGGCCATGTTTTTTCCCCGACACGAAACATGGTTTGCCTGTTACCCTAAACGGGAGGGTGAGGGGGGGAGGGGAGAGATGGGAAGGAAAAAATAAACCCCACTTCACGGCCAGGGATTGGCTTCTTGAACAATGCAGCTTTGGCAACCAGCCATTGGCGGTTCTCGTTGGCTTTGGATCTGAATTTGCTGTGTCTGCTGTTGACGTCATTCGAGGCGCACTTGTGCCCGGTTGTTCTACCCTTTAGGGTTGTCGGTGTGTTAGGCAGAGCAAGCACGCGGTCATTTCCAAACCAAAGCAACGAAATTTTTCCCGCGGAAAGCCGGGATTTGCATGCGAAAGCATTCGCCGGGCGAAGAAATATACGACGTGCTTTGGCTAGCGACTGGAACGTGGCTTGTGTGCATTAGACTTGCAAAAGTATGCTCGTCGCTATTGTTTTTGGTTAATGCAATTTTTTTGCACTTTTCGTTTCACTCTTCATGAGGTCAATAACGAAAAATTCCATTCATGCTCCCTTTAGCATATCCTAAACGCTAGAGCAAGATAATGCCAATAAGTGCCAGTATGAACAATACTTTGGTTTAGCCATGACTTGAATTGAAGAGATTAAAAAATGTAAGCTTGCATAAAAAGTTTTCCTTAAACTATATTAAGGAAACACTTAAAAATAACTGTTACGAATTTTAGAATATTCTTATCAAACGGATTAAAACTAATATTGTGCCTAATTAATCTTTTGGTGAGTTTCATTCATATGAATCTTTCACCTAAGATTCATACAGATGGATTCATGGATTTGAATCTTCAAACCTTTATTAATCTTTCGGAACCTTTATGAATCTTCATGAATCTTTCATGGATCTTTCATGAATCTCCCCGTTTCTTTCATAGGCTCTCGACGAAAGATTCATGAATCCCTTATAAGGCAGAGATTCATTCAGATTCATGAATCTGAATCAGATTTACACAACTCTAATTAAAACCGATTGGAGGATCATAATCAAATAAGTAGAATCAACCCTTTCAGTATTGTTTTGAGAAAAATGTAGCTTTGGAAGACCTCTGACTTTCTAAACCAATCAAAGAAGAGGTTAAACAGACGCTGTCATAACATCAGGTAAATACATTTTCCCAACAGTAAATTTAAAAATGCATCCTTAAAATCCAATATCAGCATTAAAAATTGAAATTACGACAGTTTTATACAATTCCTAAGGAATAATAAATTTGATTTAGAAGCTGTGTGGATGATTTCGTTGCCGGTTCCGATGATGGATGTTTATTTTCGTTTCCGATTTAACAGCCCCGTCATCAAACTCTAGCTCGGCTCGATTTTCACGACCTTTGCGAGCCCAGATTTGGTCATGAGCGAAGGTTCTAACTCGAGTTAAATTAAACCTCTCCAAACCAATTGACGAACCTTTCCCAACAAATCAGTCGCATACGTATCGAAAAAAGGACGGTTCGCACTTAGCACTTGCATAAATAACGAGCATTAAATTGCGCTCAACAACGAAACCGTTTCAGGTGGTCGGTTTTGGGCGAGAAGTAGAAAAAAAACACAGGCCATAAATATACCGCTCACCGTTCAGTTCGTTAATGTTTCAATCACTCCGCAGCGGATCTTAATACAGCGAGCAATCGATCCCGTCTTTTTTTTGTTGTCCTCCGCCTACCGTCGAGCCGGTAGACGGAATACCCCTGCGCGTCGACGTCTAATGGACATCGAATGGAAGGCAAAAACCGAACGGCAAGAGAGCATTTCGCGTTCAGTTCTAATACCATGACCACCGGGATGATGGTGGCGGTTTATTTTTCCGCCCGCAAAGAGCAACATAAATAAATAAATAAATCTTACCAACGTTCAACCGAACATTGCCACCTCGCTTGCTACGAAAGCCGTAGCGCCACGGAAAAAGTGGAAACCACAAACTAACAAACCGTATTCAATCTCGAGGTTAGTTCTTATCTTCGGCAGCAGTTCGAATTTGTTTTTTTCCACTCCGCTTGGTCTTTCAGCAGAATCGTCTGTCAGATCGGCTCAAATGACCGGACAATGTGAAGAAACATGCGTAGGTCAGTGGGTACGAATAATGCCAGATGTTTAATGCCAGGAAAAACCTCCGAAAAACAGTGGAGCTATTCCAACCAGGGTGGTTTTTTGTTTCTTTTTTCGATACTTTCTTCCTTGTCCATTTTCCTCCTCGTTCGATTCATTATTTAACACGCTGTGAACATATTTGCACGGATGAGATCATCGCGTTTCTGGTTAGCGTTTATTTTCTTTTTCGATGCGATTAACCCCAGATCCGTAAACGTCAGCGGATTCGGAATCGGTGAGGGTGTGGAACAGTTTCGTCCTATTTTTATGTGGGTTATGCAATGAGGAAATCAAATAAAAATACTGACGTGACGACCAAGTGAAAAAAATTTAAAAAAAATAGTAGAACTTCTTATTAACAAACGAGCAAATGCAAGAGCTTCACTATATGACTAAGCACTGCATTGGTCATTAGTTAAAGAATGCTAAAAACACGATCCATAAATCCTTTATCGAAAGCTGCCTGCCCATTGAAGTTGAACCACATGTGCTAAATCATGCTTGATTAGCGATTGCGTTTTATGCGAATTTCACTCGACCAAACATATCCATCAATCGTCAATTAATGCGCGTCAAATGGTGAAAAGCGGCGATTCATTGCTCACTTCACGCAAGCACCATAAATTTACCGGAAATGGGTGGCGTTTGGGACACGCGAGAACTTTCCCACGCAAGGTGTGAAATGAAAAGCGATGCCACGGCTGATTGCGCTGCAGAGGAGCGGGTCGAAAAGATCGAATGAATACCGAAGAGGTTTTGTCGGAGTATGTGAGGGCCGTTACAAATTAGTGTGGCGAATGGTGAATTTCGTTGAGTCCCGAAACGTAACTCCCTGTTCCAGTTAGTGGCACAACTAGTCCACGTAACCTGAAGACTAATTTCTTCCGACCTCGCGGAACCCAAAGCTTCATCTAATCGTTTGATTGATTGACCGTAGCATCTCCATCAGCATGACAAGGCATTCGGTTCCTACGTACCTCGTCGGGAGGTTATTCCGAATCGAAGGAAAAACACAAACGGCAGCATAACCCTTACCAAGATGTAACACTTTCGATTCGTTCAGCTCACACTGAAAGAAGCGGAACATGCAGCTCCAAATCAATTGCCACCGGGGGGGGAATGTAGATGGTAGATCCGACCGCATCAGACACTCTATCATGGGAATAATTTATCCAAGTCTCGTAAGCATAAGCGATTCGTCGAACAATCAACACTTTCGCTCGTCCTGAAATATTTTGACCAACCAGCTGAAATCAGGAATGGAAACGGAAGGCCGGCTTTAGCAAATCGACCTATCGAAACTACACTGTTCGATTGTACGTGTGACCAGGCGCCTCCATCCCCCATTGGAAGGTTGTAATTGCCGAGAACGCTTGTCCGCATATTTAATGTACTTTTCGTTTTCTTCTCAACGATGCCAGCGTTTTCTGGTGAAAGAAGAATAACATGACAGAAGCATGAATTGGAATGCATTGAATTTGGACTCGAAGCGTCTGATTCCGTAACTATTTCCACTTTACGCCTTCCTCAACCCTGGCCATCATTCTGTCGATTGTTTTCATTGTTTGGGTACACCATAAATCAGATTGAAAAATGTTATTCATACCGTTATAAATCTTGTTTCAGTGGTATTTGTTCATTCCGCTCAAACATTAATCCATTGCACCAACATCCACTACTTTACAACTGAATTTTCACCCATGGAGGATTTGGAAATGTTAAAAGAGATGTTGATTTTGATCTCATATTAATACTGACAAACATATTGAAAATATCTTTTTAGGTGAATGCTTCGCCATCTAATTCTTGTAAGACTATTCTTAAAAAAGTATTTATACAAGTGACAGATAATATCGAATACCAAATTTATTTGATGCATAACACTTCGATAAATAAACTAATAAAAAGGATTTGATTTTAGATAAACCCAAATTTCCAACAACACCATATAAAACACGGAAACAGTTTCTTTTCTCTCTCAAATATCTTAAAAGAACCATAATTACTCTATAGAGCCTCATACACTCACAGACCTTTTCGATGTACAATCATTACGACATCCCCATTGTTTTGCTAGAAGAAAGAAACAAACCCCTCGTGTCATTTGCGATAAGTTCTCAAGCCATTCTCAATCTCGATGTTCCAATATTAAACAAATAGTAAAAAAAGGACAAATGGTTCGGAAGTGACAGTGAACAACGATAAGAACGAAACAACTCAACAAACAGCACACCGACAGCACGAGCGAAACAGTATGCTTTTGTATTTCGTTTATGAGCGAAACTCATAACCCCAGCTGCTCAGATTGAGCATCATTTCGTATGGAAATTGGCCCCAGGCATGCAGCTGATGGCTTGGCGCTCACCTAATCAAAAGAGTCAAGGTCCAGGAAAGCCAACGGCGGGCTAAGAAAGGATCACCCGGTACGATGAGTACGTTTGGCTCGTTCTCGATTGGATGAAAATGGCGCTTTCTAGCCTATTTCATACATATGCTCGCACTGATGAGGGAATTCGCACCACTGCTGTCAACCGTCATCTCCATTTGCCACAACGTGTCATTCAGCGAGTGGATCCCACACACGCGCTAGCATTTTACTCAAGCATGGGAATGTTAGCCTAACTTATTTTTCTCATCTCAACCGAGATGGGGAATAAAGTTCTTCGGCTTTGTCCCGGAGGGAATCTTTCTTGCTTTTGTTACGAAAACGAGCACAATAATTTTCATCATCACTGATATCAGTAGAGCAAGATTTCTTTATCCTAAGACATTCAAGCGGAATAAAAATATACCAAGAAGCAACATCATATTGATCATTATCACCAATATTATGGAATAAATATCAAAAAGGCACGCAGAATTTTTCAACAAATAACAGAAAAAATAAATACTTCACGGTTACACAAAGTGCACTTTTTTATATGGAAGAAACCCAGAACTTGGAATAATATGATCGTTATCTCATTTCACTTTTTTCCCCTCAGAACATCATCTTGAAATAATTTGCTGATACTTCTGATCGTTACAGACGATGACAACAGTTATAAAATGGTTTGGTTACGTAAGTTATGCAATTTTGACTCGCACACATCGTACCATGTTTGTTTTCAAGTATCTGATTGCAAACGCTGTATGTTGCTTCGGCTGGGTTGCTGAAAAATCCAAGAAACATTCATATTTTTGTTTGGGTATTTATCCTGCGCTCCGCAATAAAGCAGGTTTATGTTTACTTGGTTCTATTTTGATTATCTTTTCAAAAGTATGTGTGCATTTCAATATCGTTTTTTTTTTTGTCCGAATGTTTATCTGTGAATCGCTCACCGAACATACAGAAACGCGGAACTAGACATTGATGAACACTGCAGAAGACACACAATTTGTGAGATCGAAAAGATAACTTGGGTTCTCTGAGGCACCATGTGTGTGAATCGTACTGAAGTAAGACTCAGCATTTACTCTATGTAAATATTTATTTCACTGTGTACGGTACTGACTGTGGATTGTTCTGTTGCCAAAAATTATGTCAGGCATGATCTTGAAAAATAATTTGAAATCTGAACTCCTGAAGAGCAGAATATTTCTGGCTATGGTAGAAAATTGAACTTCTGAGTCGGTTGAAAGAACCAAGTCAAAAAGTGTTTTAATCGCAAAAAAGAAACTCTTCTAGAAAAGAAAATGAATAATAGTAAAGATAACTTGTTTTACATATGAAGAAACACTCAAGGGAAATGGATGTCAGCCACAAAAAGTAGGCGAACAAAAACTCAACTGAAACTCTTTCGGTGCAATTCCCTCCAGAATAACGAAACCATGTTCGTCCATCACTACCGATCAAACGAAGGAAGGTTTCGAGCATGTGTCAATTTATATTCAGCCCCCGTCACGGCGGCAGGCTTTTCTAACTACCCAAAGAGCTACACCCTGCCGTCGGAATAATTCGATCCATTGCAGAGCCAAGTCCTCCCTCACCAATAACACCATCATCAATCGCAAGCTATGTTAATGGTAAGATATTCTGCGTGAACTTCACCGTACGCTGAAGCAGCTACCGTTTCTTTTCCCCGCTCCAGTATCGGTTTTACGAATCCCCTTGGGTAACGATGAGTAATAAATTATTCTATAAAAAGGTAAACCATGCCTCTCGGAGGACGTTCGTTTGACCTAAAGCGAGTCGGGCGAGATCTTCTTGTGAATAAAATTGACTGCAAAGAACAGCGAGGAGTGAAAAAATAACATCAAAAGTATATGACAAATTTCAGCAACTGAGAAGCCTTTCTGTGTGCCGGTACATTAAAGGAGATATGGTGTTTCGCAAGAAGAAGAACAACACATACTTTAAACATTTCAGTAAACGATACAACGCAGAGCCCAACTTAAATTGAACCATTTCAAGATGGTTCAACATTCTGGGTCAACTTGCTCCCCATTAGATAAAGAGAGGGTCGAGAAAAGAAAGCAGATTCAATGAAGTGACAATTTTCACAATTGCCTGATGGTGCCATTTCACTGTCCCAATGGAGCTGTTGGGGGGAAAAGTTAGAGAAATGTTTCCTACCTTTGTCTTAAAACCCCGTTCCAGCGGAGTGAAGCAACAAAAGTTCCGTGCCTTGACAAGCGGAAGAAAAGTATGCCCCAGTGGAAAAGTTTCACACGTGTGAATTGCCGCACCTGAAACCCGTGCTCATATCTTCTTCATGAACATCGAAATTGTCAACCGGCGCCGCTCTTGCACTTGCCTGCCCTGTTGCTTCCCCACGGGTAACGCCCATCCCCTGCGGGGACTGCTGAAGAGGCTTTATCCTTGGCTGTCCGGAAACGATCCGGTACACGTCAAGGTGCGTGGCAGCTGTGCAGGCACGGAATGCCACTGTTGCTATTTTTCCTACACCTTCGCAGGAGGCTCGCCTTTCCTGCCACACGGTCACGGATTCTTGTTGGAAGGAAGAAAAAAAACCGAACCGCAGGAGAAACGACACAAAGACCTCAATTGGTGCTCATTCCCACGAGCTGCGTGTGTAGCTTTGGAAGTCCCGTGTCTACTCCGGATGTCTACCGACGGTTGGAAGATGGTCCTTACAATCCCCCCGCTGAAAAAGTATCTGTGCAGGCGAAAAAAGAATTTAACAGTACCCGATCTGTAGCAATGTGGGAGACACACATAACCGACCGAGGTAAAAGGAAAAGACAAGAAACTAGTGCCTCTACAACCACTAAACCGTGTGACACCACAAGCGGTAACATGGGATCCAACCAACGAGTTACCGATGGCAAGTATGGCGGGTTTCTGACGGTTTAGTAACGGAACGCTACACCTGCGGAAAAAAGAGTGCAATTTGCATAGAGGACGAAAGATGAAAAACCGACGAACAGAAATACCACTTCAACCAGCGAGGCGCAAAAAGGCGCGTGTGAGTGAACAATCCTCTTTTCAAATGTTGCTTTTTTCTTGCAGGGAGAACTTCAGCTTCGAGACATTTATAAACGTGCACCGAATAGAAGCTTACAGTTGACAAATTATATCTTAGTCAGGTGGTAAAGTGCGATTTTTTACTACTTTTACTTTGAGCTTGATTATTTATTGATACTGACTCAATATTCCAAAAATTCCGCTCATTAACCGTATTCTTAAAAACCAAGATTAATAGTCGTTTTATTTAGTTTGAAGTTCTAGTGTTTAGTCATGTTCTCACAATCAATCAAAATTATTTAAATCCAGATTTCATTTTGATTTAAACTCTGTTCTCTGTAAACCAAACAAAAACATTAAAACTTGACCATTTTCGTAATTTTATTGAGTTTGACTCAATTTTCTAATCATGACTAATCAAGACCAATGCACTATCACATTTTAAGTTTTGTAATAGTGTAAAACAATTTCTCATGGTTTTTTATGATTATTTTGATGATTTACTAATTGTCAAATGAAAATACAAGCTTAATACATGTTAAAAATAATGCGTAAGAAGGCAAACTGCAAATCAAATACGATACAAATCCCGCAGACAAGATTATACATATTTTTCTAACATTAATAACTACTAACTACTTTCTCTGCTTTAAAGAACGTGCTATGGTGTGGAAAGTTGTTCATTCTGCCTCTACGACGCTCGACAGTGGATAAAATGAAATTCAATTCCAATTTCAACTAACACAGATGTTTGATTTCTTCACCGTCTTTAACGGCAGCGAACATTGCTCTGTGGTGAATCGAAATCATCGTCTAAAAACTCCATCAACCCGCTTGTTGTACATGAAACGTTTTGCCGTAATGAACGGCGTGCAAACTCGGAAACCTGGAAACGGGGATTGGCCAAGTCAAACCACAACCACGGCAGACATTGGCACAAGCCTTTCGCAAGAAAATCCCACTGCTTGGGTGACAAAGCAGCCAACAAGTCACCTCAAAAACCCACCCTCGCTACTGGAGCCGAGGGGGAGAAAACGACAAATACGATCCATTGATGAGAACCAATTTCCTTCCCCGATAATCGCACACAGACACGCCCGCACAACAGCTCCCGAAACGGAAACCCTACCAACCTTGCAATTGGAGATAATTAAATTTTCCTTAATTAACTGCCCGTTTGCAAATTCGATTCCACTAATAACAAGAAATTAATTGGCCAGCACGGAATGAAACTTCTGCTTTTCCCGGGCCTGAAGAACCGGGGAAGATGTCGACACAACTGTTGGCGGTTCGTCACGAAACGGGTTGAATTGCTTCTGGGAACTGCCGTTTGCGTGGAACTTTTTGCCACTTTCCATTTCGTTTGGCGCACAAGTAAAGGGAGGCAAATTTTCTATCGCAATGCTTAATGAACCAAATACAGTCGGAAAAGTCTATCGATCGAGCGGAAGCTGGTTGAAATTTAGACCTCCAACACAAGCCCCGACGAGAGGTGTAGCCGATGGTTTTCGATTGCAAACGATGCCTTCTTGCTCAATTTGTAGATGTTAATGTGGCTTTCAGACAAACGGAGGACAAATAAATGGAAAGACCAATTTAAAACACCGATTTTCAGTCATTCTGGAGCTTCAACATGAAACTATCGAATCGTACCATGCATAAGAAAGGCATACAGGAAAACATGTTTGCGACTTGCTTCAACTCTCGGACAAAACCCACCGGAAGTACAACTCTAAGTTGATTTGTTTGACTAGACATTCGCCGTTTTCCGTACCAGACGCTTTACGTCTACCTTTGTTCCAAACATAAACCTTTTCCAAGCACATCGGACCATCGTCATAAAACTTGTTTCATTGGAGAACAAATTTAGTTTCCTTTTCCGGCAATAGTTTCCTCTTGTCGTTTGCGTTTTTGTATATTTTTAGTTTCTTTTGAGCTACAAATTTATGGTGGGTTTAAATTTGCTACTTGCTTTTTCTTGCATAGTTTCAAATGGAATCATACTTTTTCTAAGCTTTACGTATTACGTATATTATTTTTTTTAACCAAATTGAAAAGAAATTTCGTTTTCTTTTCCACAGTTCCATATTTTCTCGGTCTTAAGGGTTAAACAGTTACACATTCAAGTTGAATGCGTGGTTCGGTGTATCACGAGACTTATAAAGTCCCGCTTTCTTCAGCTTTAATTCGACCTGAACCGACCCGAAGCAATAATTTCTTGCGCCTGACATAAAACGCCTCACTTTTGCCACATTTTCGCACAACACTGGTAACACGTTTGCGGCCGTGGGCTGTTCGAAAACTTTAAGCTTTCGTGTGAAACCGTATCCTTGCCCGAAAGAAGTAGAAAGTGGTTGTTAGAAAGAGGTTGTTTCTTTGAAAATTTAGAAGCTAAATAAACCCGTTTGCCGCAAGGCAAAGCTCCTCCAACCCCTTAGCACAAAGAAACCGGTACGATGAACAACTTGGCTCTAACATGATAATGAATGTTCTTGCCCCCGGTACAGTGGAACTTGAAGTAACTGTAGGCAGTTGGTAAACTTCTTCCCTCGCCGCTGGAGGGATGGTGCACAACAGCCATTGTATCTTTATGGTCTTTCCCGGTTTTGTAGTCCTGTGGTTGACGGTTTGTGACGAACTTCTTACTTCCTTGTGACCTCCCTCAGTAGAGATGTTTTACTTTTTCATTGCATGTTAGTGTTTCTTTTCCTCAACAGAGATCTCGATCTTGATAACTCCATTTAGTCCATTTTATGTTCTTCTTGCTACTGCATTTAATCTGTGAAAACTTATTTCAGAATAACTTTACTCTGGATTACCACAAAACTTTAATGGACAAATAAAACATATAATTCGAAAGCTGTACTATTTTAAATATCCTGCGAAACAACCCATCCAAATGTTGTGGGCTTCCCAATAATATCAGTACTTTACAACTCTTTTGCAAACAAAGGCAACAATGGAAGCATTCAATATCCGATAACACTCTGCAATAAATGGCACATTGAGGTAAAAGTGTAAAATTTACGAGGCTCTCCAATTTACTTTCCATAGCCATTTACGGTCGCTTTTATCTGCGAAATATTTTACATCAATCACCTACTTTCACCGCCGATCACAAGCGCACATTCGGGATTACGGAAGTGGTAGCTCTAGGACTCAGCAGAAAGCGTAGCCAAATTGACCCATTTCCACATTACTGCACACTATTAAATAAACCCGCCCTGGCAGGGCGGAAAGTGCTGTAATGGCGTTGCCAAGGCTCTTTACGCTTCCCGGAAGGATTGCGCCTGGCGTAGTAAAATAACCGCAGCCCGCTGTCGGGGTCTTCAATCTCGTCCCTAAATTCTTCCAGCGTAAGTAATACTTTTCGGTCGCCGGGACGATTTCGGTGGCCATCATTTGCCACAAAATCGCCATCGCCAACGCCGGCTTCGAGACCTGCTAACGGCCCCGGTGTAGCGCGGATACGTTCGAGCTTTTAAGGATCCTTTTCCATCAAATTGAAATGCACCATTTAATGCAGGCAGGAACCGGCAAAGGATTTTGTTACCCTTTTCCTTTACCGAGCGGTAAAAATCACTCCCATCCCCCGGAGAGCGCCCGGATACCGAGACCGCCTTCGCTGAAGTGTTTTAGTGAGCTATCAAAACGAATTTGAAGACGGCACAACAACCGTCGGGTATTTTGGTTTTCAACAGGAAAAAGAGAAATTGTCGAGGAAATCCTAACGTAGCGCATTTTTTTTTTTTTCAAGCCAAAATCAAACATGTTTTATTTAAGATGGACTAACACGAGTGCCGCAGCGTGAAACGGGATTTCGATTGTACAAAAACTAGGCAGAAAGCGAATGGCATTATTCGCGTTTTATGTCCAGGACCCCTTTTCTTTGCTTCTGTTTCCTGCCAGCAAATGTCCTTACTTTTTTCCCCACGACATCAACGGCTTCGGTTCGGAGCCGGCAAGCGGCCGATGATTTATGATCCGGGAAAAGGAACTGCTCGTGAAAATTGTCTGTCCCAGGCGAAAAAACCGCAGCGGAAAGTGTTGTCTGCGACCAATTTAATAGCCCGGCCGACTTCCCTGACCTTGACGCGACGGCCACGCTCGAGTCGGTTTTCCGAGCAACCGGCCGGAGAGGGAACTGGTTCGAATTTATTATTCTGGGCGGAAAATTGCCCCGTTTCTGGTCAGGCTTGAATCCGGTAAGTCAGGCTCAATTTATGCCACGGCTCAAATTCACGTCGGCGGCTTTGGCAAGCTACGTGCGCTACGTGATGAGGGCTAGGAAATGTCTGCCCGGCTGGAGTGGAACCTTTGCTCGTTATTGGAAAAAGTGAAGCAAAAAGCTATCGGCGAGAGTCAATGCAAATACCGTGTGCCAAAATAGGTATATACGTTGGAAATGACAAATACTCAACTGCACTCAAATAGCACAGAATTTTAAATTTAAAGATTTAAGAGTAAACCGATTGATTGGAGATCACGAATAATATTTATAATACTTTAAAAACATCGCTTTTTAAAATAATAATAAACTTCGCTAGATAAAATACCTTTAACTAAGCTCAAATAAATCCATTGCAATCCAAATCGACGAATTATGGTCGCAACAAAATGAATCTCATGGAATGCTGGATGTACAAAATTGCGTCAGTAATTGGATTGAAACCAACCAAGAGCTCAAACACACAGCTGTGTATACCCTTCCCTAAAGCGCATCCATTGTTATAAGCAATGGCGCCATAATCTTACCATACTTTACGACCGCCGCCGTTCCGAGAAGGAAAGGCAGCCCGGAGAGAAATGGTCCCACCTGTCACCTACTAATTTGATAATCATTATCCCTTTCCACATTGGTTTCCCATTTCCGGCCGGGGCGGAAGCTAGGCTCGGGGCTAATAAAGGAGCCAAAACATTTCACCCTTGCCAGCAGCCATCAGTTTGCAATGTTTATGAGATTTTCTGGACGAATGCGACACGTTTGCCGGTGAATGGGGCCCTTCGGCTCGTCGACGACGTCGTTCGGCTCTTGCAAATCAACACACACGCATTTTCCGGTCTCTTATTGTTGATGCCACTGCTCGCCGTGACCCCGATATTGCGCATAGTTTAGCAGCGCTCCCACACCCCCTTTTTTGCCGCCATTGTGTGCTGTTGGGGGATTTCAAATGTGGTTCCTTTCGCTAACAAGATTCATTCGTTTGGAGAGAATACTTTCCCCGAGGGTGTGCGATAGATAAACTAGGCATAATAATGGAAGGAAGCAATTTCCACCCAGCTAGTATCCTTCTTCCAGAAGGGTTCCGAAGGCAAGCTTGAATAAAACCGGCAAAGCAGGAGAGGGAATACAGCATACTGATTGGCCACATTCATCCTATGTTACACAATTGAAAAAGAAATTGCATAACCTAGATGATGGCAATGATCATCTTTGATGAACATGAAACATAACGAACGCGTAATAGTAGGATTTGTTAATCGTTCCACCTTAGTAACTAATTCAAGTAGGGTAACTGTACCAATAGTGGTGCACTTAGTACTGTAAATACCAATTAGGTGTAATTTATGAGTGTTAAGAACACAATATTCTACATATTTGAATCAATTATGATCGAAACATGGCTTTTCTTCTGAAAAACATCTATTTTCACCGTAAACCATACAAAATATACGAAAAAAGGCGTATTTTTCTTCCTAGTCGGTTGCTCCTATTATGGTGGTATGGTTCCTATAGTTGTGGTATCGTGTTCCTATAGTGGTGGTAGTACTGGTATAACTTATTTTTGAAGCATATTTCAAACAGAACGGTAAAATACTCCTTGACCAATGCGTTGTCATTGAAAAGACTGTATTGTTTTACCGAAATATGTCCAATTTTAATTCATAAAAAATGCTATGAATATTGCAGCTAAAACTATAGTATATGCTTTATAGCGTATCCTTCGTCCGCTTTCATTTTTCTTTCCTCTGCTTCTTCTGCTGAGCCTTTTCTCCAGTTCCGCTTTGTTTAGTTTGTAGAAACCGAATAAAATCACTAAATTTACCTGATTATATTGGCCAAAACCGGAATAAAACTAAAATATACTTGTAAAAAAATCTATGGCTACTATAGGAACAACTTGGGTTTTTGTGCCTATAGTGGCACTATAGTAAAAACTATGAAAATACAATAAAATTATGCTAAAATGCACTAAGTTCGTATAAATCAATTATATTGGAGTATGTAAGTAGCGAAACCATATGGTTTTAATGATTTTGTAGTGATTTATAGCCTTAAATAAATCATGATATTCGTTATAGATTCTTAAGGAATGCAGCATGTTGGGACAACCTGTTTAGAAAATATGAATTTTGGAGCTTATATATTACGGAATGAGATGGTTCATCTTTTTAACACTCCGCAGAAGATCAAAGAACATTTCATAGAAAAACAAATAACTCCATTGTATATATATCGGCGTAGAGCTAGGATTTTATTCCACTACAACCACTATTGGTACTAGCTCCACTATGGGTGCACTTACCCTAGTAAGTGAAAAATAAGAAAGTAAGTAACTGGTCCAAGATTTTGTTTTTATAAGATTTGTAAGAAAAAATAAATCCTAAATTAATCTTAACTACTGTTGATGATAAAATTAAAGTGCTCAGCACACTTAAAATTCTACTTAAATTATAGAATGACTAAAGATTATATTTTGGTAGCGAAAAAACAAAACGGAAAAGAAAACAAAAATTGTTATTCTTGAGTGACAGAACAAAGCCGGAAACGGAAAAGGAGACGCCTGGTAGCTCATCTCATCTTCAGTAACATTTATCGTAATGAGCGTACGTAGTATCAGGCGGGTCTCAAAGTTTTAAAACACGAACACATACACGAGTAATATACGGGCTCATGAATCCCGCAAAGGATTGAAAAAAAGAGATCGTTTGTATTACTACATTATAAATATATCAAAATAATGATCTTTAGATTTCCACCTTAAACTACAAATATTTACAAATATCGTGTTTACAAACTGAAAACATGTTTTTTATTGTGGTATCGATAAACTTAATGACTGAAGACATGTCATATAATTTACTCGACTTGCTATTACTTGTAATATTCATCTTCCCGCCTTTACTTACACTTTACTCGAAAGATGTCCGCGAAGTGTGACATTTGCACGATTATGTTCCATATATACCACGTTTATGTTATGTCTGCTCGGGCCTCAATCATTAATGTCAGCAACAAACGAGTGGAACTTTATGAGACCGCAAGGATGGCTCATATAATACCACAGCAAGAGCACTCGAGACGTAATTTCTCATAACTCTAACCGAATCTAGGTCAGTGTATGTGCGAAAAACTCATTTATTCGCATGGCTGCAGTAAGAGCGTTCGCAAAACATATGAAATTCGGAATGCTCTCTACCAACTTCCTAGGCGCTTTTCCAGGCTGCAAATTTCTACCATGCCTGCCATAAATAATAAATGAACTTTCTTCTGAGGAGGCCTTCCTTTTTGACTCCATGTCAAAAAAGGAGCAAAGGTTTATTTGCAGTAAATGTTACTACTAATATGCAGTATGTAAAACAACAATTACTAAACAGAATTCAATTTATTATGGCCTTAAACCTTCTCAGCCATCCCGATCATGCGTGACCTTATAGTGTAGGGAATTATTTGAACATAACGTCACATGTCTCTATTGAAAGAAAAACTCGTAAATATTACGAGTTCAAAGAGTTTTGTAGTTTCGGTGTTGGCATTCAAACATCCATCTTTAATAAATTTAACCCTCTGTCTTCATCTCCATAACCAAGCTATTTCTTACTTCGTTTATGAGTTCAACTTCTGACCTAAAAGGCAAACGACAAATTTCCACTTCTTTTGTTTGTTTTCACAACGAAATTTAACTGCGCTACAAGACTTTCTCCAGTTGAGACACCGAAACGGATGCAGCTGAGTTTACGACTTGGTTAGGGCATTTTATGCCTTAACTGGATGAATTTTGCATGAGATAGATTGGTCTCTTTCTGCCCTCATTTCAACTACTTCCCAAAAGTCCCCGTCATCTATTCCGTTTGCTTTCTTTTAGTTCTCTCCTCTATTGTTGATACGATGTTCGAGGATTTGACCCAATGCATAATAAAGGAGGATTAGCAACAGCTACGGAACTTATAGCTATAGGAACTTTCGTCCAAAACTTGAAGACACAAAATCATCAAATCAAAGTCCAAATCCTGAACATTTCGAAGCAAAAACTGAATCTGTTGGGCATAATCAGCAAAGCTGGATGTTCCAATCGGAAAGGGATGTCTGGTAATTTAATTTCTTTTATTCCTTGAAGAATTTATAAATTTCTCTAGCGAGACACAGGAAAAACCGAACGAACCATTAAAGGATACACACAATTTCCACGCACCCAAAGACGAATTGAGATTAACATAAATTTGAATATTCCTCATGACACGTAAAGTTGTTTCGCAACTCTTGACACTGACGAGGTGAACGACACTGAGAAAAATGCTGCTCGGTAAATCGATTTTGACACCTAATCCATCAAGCGCGAATAAATGATTCCGAAATATTGGGTGATGCCCGGATCAACCAGCAGACGCAACACCGCTGGGCCTAATTCTTCCCCAAATTACCCTATTTTGGGTATTCAAATTGACAATTTAACACATCAGTGGATCAAAATTTCGAGTAAAATGAGAAATTGGTATATTCACCAACGATTTGCTGTAAGATTAAATTTCCACAATTTCAATCCATCGTGGAAAAGGCTTTTTGGGTGAAAAAATTCTCTCGTAGACGTTGTGGGTTTTCGGCACATTTGGTAGCTAACGTTGATTTCCAATTTTTAAATAACAAATATTTTAGAAACCCATGCTAAAGCAATCAACGTCTTTATAGCAATCGTAGTTTACTTGCATTAAATTAAAACCATGCAATTGAACTAGGCAAGTATTTGGTCACGATAACGAAAAAGAAAATAAACAGGACGTGTTCTGCAGCGGACACCGATGAGAGATGAGACCTGTCACCGCAAGGTATCCCAACCATGATCACCGGGCGATAAATTGGATTCTTAATTAAAAGCAATATACAAAAAAAGTGAATGCAATGATGGCATCAGGGCATTCAAAGAAACGCTGTGAGGCGATGATACTGGTTCAAGATGATGAATTTAATGGAAAACTTTTAGAACAGCCGTTGTCACATCTTTAACCTCCTCAAAAAGCACTAGATTATGATTTTAGTGCACCATCAACATCTTTTCCAGAATGATTTTAAAGTAATTCAATAGTTTCAAACATTACCAGATAAACTAACCGCAAACGAATCAATCAAACCTTAAAAGGTGACATCAATATCAAACATAATTGTTTCCTAAAGAGTGAACGTTGAAGTTATTTCGTCTGGTATATGTTGTACAAGAAAAGTAATTTAACAAGTTTCCTACTTTTGACAGACTTTTGGTTGTTTCAATTATAAAATATCGCCAACATAGGACCAAAATGAGCTTCGTTTCATTCGAGTGTGCGAGAAAAAGAGAAAATAGAGAAAATATCCAGTAACACAGCCCATGCGTTGGAAGAGCATAAAAAGCAGGAAAATAGGGAAACTTATTTTTATAACAAACCACTATAGTTCCAAACCGGATGAGCAACCATTGATGGGCACGCGGACGGATCGGAGAAGGTGGAACATAATCGGATCTCGCAGTTCCTTTTTATATCGCACACTCGTCATCGAAGCGAGTTTCAACGCCAACGGCACTACCCACTGGGAAAATGTCGGACGATAGTCTGGCCGGGTGATGAAAACGGTCGGGAAAAAAACCCGCGCGATGGAAACAAACGAACCCAAAACAATGCGGAATCCTTTTCGAGGTACTAGCTACAGGAATAGAATGATAGTGAACAGAAACTGTTTGTTGCATCGCCAAGCAACAGAGCCTTCTCTCGTTCGTCCATCGATCAGCGGGACAAAAAAAAATCAGAATCAAGCAAAACATGGTGACGAAGGAAAAAGGATTCGGTGTTACTTTGTTTGGGAGTGAAAAAAAGGAAGTAAAACTAAAACCTTTAACGAGGCCGGGCCACCATACGGTTTTCCGCTTCAGCGGATCAAACGGTGGCCAACGGTTTGAGGTTTCATCGTCTCGTCCGTACAATCAAGTGAAGCGTGTGCGCTTCGGCTAAAATAGACTACGGAAAGTGCGGCCCAGAAAGCACTTTTTTTCCGTTCGTCTATATCATTTATTAGAGCGTACGTGACGACGGCTGAGGTTTAGTGGTCGTCAATTTTCCACCTAGTCTCCAGGATATTCCCAGGAAAAAGCCCCGCTTGCGACTGGTTCCGTCAAAAGTCATTGTGGTTGACCAAACTGCACCGCGGTTTGGCGAGATGCCAGATGTACCGTGGGCGCTTCTAGCCAAGCGGAAAATTCTATCAGCGTCCTTTTAAAGAATAAAATGGCCATTTAGCCAGGTAAATCTGCAAAGAATATAGATACAATAAGAAGTTGAATCAAAGAGGAAAATAGAACAAATTTCTCGGAAAAAGCTGCTCAATTCTTTCATGACGAATCCACTCGTCTCCAACTATTTGTACTTTTATACAGCGAAGAGCTGAAAAATGGAAAATTGAAGCCAATTTGGAACATTACAAATTGGCCTTTTAGTTTTCCATGAATTTCTCAGGACTTCAGTCGGTAGACAGTTTTCGCTAGAAACAGCACATTTCTTCCCAAGCAAAACACTAAGCAAATTTGAGATATTATCCACTTTAAGCCACTTGCGACCGGAACTCTTCGCCCTCGTCGGAGCTTTGACGCCCGGGGGGGGCGCCCTACCACGAACGAGCCAGTTCGGAGTGAAAGCAACAATTTCTTCCATCCAGCGCTGCAGTCACGTTCTCTTATTATATTTTTTCTTATCTTGTTATAAAAATAATATTATGAGCGCAAGCAAAAGAACATATCCGCAGGCGCAACGCCAACAAGTCCAATATTTGCCAAGGTTTTCCAGCTCGGCACGAAAGCGCTAAGGTAAAGGATGGAGAAACGGGCCGGAAAGCGGCGGGGAAGGCGCGTGGAAGGTGTGGCAAACCTCAAACACCGCCTAGAGATGGTAGGTGGTAGGAATCCGTGCCACTAAAGTTTGCATGAAGCAAGCCAAAAAGCCTTCCTCTTTTGGCCGTTTAGCTTAGGTGTGTGCGGAGTAGCAAAATCAATTTTGCAATTTTCATCATAATTTCAACGTTTTGTCCCGCCGTTTCTTTTGCTTTGCGAACCACGGAAAGCCGCCGAAAAGGATGACCAAAACTGTCGGTTTCGAAATCCGGTTCGTTTCCCGTTCGCCGCGTCACGGATGAGTAAATAACGAGGAAAAATGAACATTCGAATGAAACGGCTGCAAGTGGAAAGCCGGGTCCTCCGGGGACCGCTTGGAGGAAGCGTTTTCATGCCTACGTTGCCACCGACGATGTGCCGCAAACGAAATCTTGGCATGATTTGCGGAAGAACGTGCTTTCAACACCAAAATGTGACCAACCTAGAGGCGGCGGAACAAACATCTCCACTCTTTCACAAAAATCTTAAGCTCCTCGCTTGTTCCGTCTTACCGCCGGAATGAAAAGGAAAAATGTCCAACTTCTGACGCTGTCCAATCTTTAGGCTGTTATTTAACATCTCGGCGAGAGAAAAAGTTAAGGTTCTGTCTTACCTTTTTATGGCACTGGCTGCCCTTTCATTCGAGGATTTTCATGCCACTAGTCTGCAGTCCTCCAAGTTGAGCTAAGATACGCCAAGAGTCCGCTTTATGTTCCGGCTCGAAACGTGACCAACCAGAACCTGCATGGTGACATAGTGCCGCTTGACATGCAAAACGATTTTTAAGAACACTTAAATGCCCCCTTGCCTCGGATAGCGCCGTGCAACGGTGCAGCCTGCACGCCTCGAGGACTCCACCGTCATCTTTATGTCGGTGATTGTGTGCCGTGACTTTAACTACCTGATCAGACCGGCAAGCGCCATA
Organism: Anopheles coustani; assembly: GCF_943734705.1. Taxonomy (NCBI): domain Eukaryota; kingdom Metazoa; phylum Arthropoda; class Insecta; order Diptera; family Culicidae; genus Anopheles; species Anopheles coustani. The sequence continues at coordinate 65,993,958 of NC_071288.1, read as the reverse complement.
GAAAGCTTAGACGGGTCTATTTCAGGCGAGCACACCTCCTTCTACCTGACGGAAGTCAAAAAGGCCGGTTGAAGTGCCGGTTAGAAGACTGAAAATTATACTTCCTACCGCCGGGCGACGGTTACGTTCATCTAGGAGCTATTGAGGTGATATTTTAAGACTCAACTTAATTACACAACCGGAAGTATAAGTCCTTCAGCGTGGGCTTCCCGGATTTTGAGGACCGAGCGACTGTCACTCGCTTGAAGCCGCTTATCGTTGTATCGATAAGAGCGCAAACAAATGGGTTTCATTCGACCCCGTGTCCACGGGAAGTTTTAGTAGAGCTGAAGCGGCATGATGTTTGGCATTAAACCATGATTACGACTTTTTTATTAGCCTTCGGAGTGTCTTTGGAACTAGTTGTATCGGATTTTCCTAATGAAAAGTTACTTCAGAAGTAAGTCCAAGAGATAGAGATATGTTTTATGAAGAGATGAATTTTGATGAGTTTTCTGGTGAAGGTGAAACGGATACTTATAGCTCATTACCTTGTTTATACTTTATTATTTTTGTGGTTAAAAAAAGCTTCTTATTTACTTCGTTTTATTAGATAAATAAGTCGTTATCAGGTTATGTTTATAACAACCAAAACATTTTCAAGTTCTTAAGAAGCAATTTTTCCCTTCTATTAGTATTTTTTCACACTTTCATATTAAGTAATAAATATTAGTATAACTCAAAGAAATGGCTTCAGTTGCACTCCTTCAACATAATAATTCAATTGAGAATAACTTGATTCCAAGGGAAAAGCTTACGACTCGGTATCCTGAAGCTTACCTTGAATTCCTGTACGTCCAAACTTTCCCCTACTTCGTTTCAACTGTCTCACATAATTTTTGCTGGACCCGAAAACTATCTTCCCCTCATATGGCCATGGCATTCCTAAGAAAACTGCACACTTAACCTATATCGTCTGCTTGGGTGTGAGAAAATTTAATTAAAATAAAACCTTTCCCATCAATGTCGTAAAGAAAACACTGCCTTCAAGCATTTTATCCATCAGGAGGGATTTATCCGCTTTGCAGGTTTTCGGTATGGTCCCATATTTTAACAGCTGGAAAGAGCATTGGAGTATGAATGAGAATTTGTTGGAACCGATGGGATTAAGAGCCAAACTATCTACCGAAAGGGATTCCTTTGACCCTTTTCGGGGCAGAAGTTGTTCGGTGAACACGTGAAAACACATGGTGGTCGGTTCGTTCATGCGGAGGCGAGATAAAAGGTTTTGTGCCTCAACGCTCATCGTTTCATCTTGTACCGAGTAATTGTTTGACGAAGTATTTCAAATGGAGCAGATCAAAAAACGAAGAACGATTGACCAAGGCCCATTCTGGTGGCATACGGTATGGAGAAAATTTAGCAAGTTTGCCAACGGACCAAATTCGTCGTGAAACACACACACTTTTCCAACAGTCCGCTTGAACTCAAGAACAAGTTGCAAATAACGACCCAAAATCCGCAGCATCCACAGTTGTAAATAGAGCAGAAAAGTTGCAGAAACAATTGAACGTATCCTACCGAGCGTTGGCCCATTGGAACGATCTAGCTACGATTAAGTAACTTCGGCAGGTTATCGTACCGTTCTATAGAAATAGTCCGTTTGCGACCTCATTGCACTTATTCCCAAACCGGTCTACATTTGTATCGTCAGGTTCTTTTCTCGCTCTAGCGGTTGCTCGGGGTAGAGATACTCATTTTCGCAAGTGAACAAATTTCGAGGGACCTTTCGATTCGCAATAGAATTCAAACGATACCACCAGGATACGGACGCTCCCTCCGAAGGGACGTGGTACTAGGATACTTTCGGTGTGCTTTCGCAATCCAGGCCAAATCTATGCCAACCCTGGCAGACCTTCAACCGACTGGAGCAACAACGTCCACAGATTGTACTGACCGACAAAACTTTACGATGGAAAAACGCCGCATTTCAAGTGCAGACAAACGTCGGTGCAGGAAAAGTCGATCGATTCGGCAGGGGGCAGGAAGACGAGTAGATCCATATTTTAAGATAACGTTCAACATACACTTCTGTTCGAAAGGGCGCAATAGCGCAAGCACATGGCTTTTGAAAGCCAACCACAAACTCTTTCAGCCGATTGCAGCTACTAAAATTTAAGCAGGGTTTCTCGATCGATACCATGCAAAACAGTTAAAACGACCGGAAGCCTTCCGAGTTTCCCGATATTGAAACCCGTCCTGCAGAAGTTTGACTTATCGACAATGTGCTAGCACTACGGTTTATCTGGAGTAAAATGAAACAAAAATAAATTGAGCTCGACGGTCTGCAACGATGTCGAGTTGCTTCAGTCTTTCGTATAAGCTACTTTGAAACACATAGATAGAATGAAGACGATAAAATTGGACAGGACACTTTACAGGTTGAGTAACTATGTTTCTACAGACCAACTGTGTACATTTGACCATGCTGGTCCTGACCAAGCTTATCAAATCCGAATTTGTCCACGATTTATTGGTTCTCTTTTTCCATACGGTTATGTTTTACAACTCAAAGTTCCACTACTTAAATCATTTGAAAAATACTTAAAACTAAAAACTATCTAAAATCACAAGTCAAATCTGAGCAAACAAATAAAATTAACACAAAGTTTAATCTAAAAAATGTTTGATCGATCATCAGTGAACAAAGTAATTCAAGAAATATTGAATTAACCGATACAAAAAAAACAGATAAACACTGATACAAAACACAGAAAATAGAAGCAGGATAAAAGTAAAGACGGCCGTATTTTACAACTTAAAGTTCCACTGCTTAAATAATTTTAAAAATACGTAAAACTCCAAACTATCAAAAAACATATGCCAAATCTGAGCACACATTTAAAATCAAAGTTTATTTCTAAAAAATGTTGGATCAATCATCAGTGAACAAAGTGATTCAAGAAATATTGAATTAACTGGTACAAAACACAGATAAACACTAATACAAAACACAAAAAATAGAAGCCGGATAAAAGTAAAGAATGAAGCTTGATATAAAAACTAACGCAAACCCACATCCCATCACGGATGGGATGCTTTTAAGAAACCATTTATTGCAATGTCACGGTCCCACTGGCCCTTCAGAGCCGTTTGGGGGCCGGCTCATGAAAACGCAAGACTGTCACCACCATCAGCAAACACCACATCTTGAGCAATAAAAAAAATACCCAACCGACAGACTACAACCAGGCACACAAAACACATCGTATAAATCTTCATTTACGTCCAAAGGGCCAGCAACAATTTCCAGCCCGACTCAAACACGGGCAGGCACGGCTTCCATTTTCACGGGAACCTACAGGGCCGATGCTCGCCCCGGTTGACCTCAAAGTGGTCGTAAGGGCTACCGAAAAGAAGAGAGCGCCTACGGTCGGACCACAAACCACCGAGGTGTTCTGGGCCGCGCGGTTGAATCGCTTTCGGCAGCATTGTGCCGCTCCGGTGTGGACATTTGCCGTTTCCCGGCCGTTCCGCTTCAGCATCCTGAGTATCACAAACCGAATACCATGAATTTGTAATGGTCGAACGCAGTAAATTTCCATTACATTAGTGTAATGCGAACACAATCGGGCGGCAAAAGCATAATAATGTTTACCACCGCCGAGTGTCCGGGGGAAAATGATACAAGACGAAGATGAAAATGTGCGCTGGCGGTGATAAGTCTCCTGCCATGACGTACGTCGTGTATTTTTATCACCATTTGTTTCTTTTCGCATGTGTGTGTGTGTGTCTGGGCTGAAGATGCGTATTAAAAGGATCCGCAAAAGGCAAGAAAAACAACTTCCCAAGGACAAGGTCGGAACGAGCGAAGGACCGGGCAGGGGGGGATGAGTACGTGGAAACAATTTATTTCATTTCCACCACGTTCGAGATAACCGGGACATGTATTCCCAAGTGCGAGTGGCGCACCGAGTCGATAAGATGGGCCGAAAAATTTGCGAGCAAAGATAAAACAAATATTTGCAGCATAAAACCTCACACTCCCGTATCTCGGCTTGGTTTGATGGAAACTTACGACTCGTGTGTATGTTGCCGCGAAAATTCTGCACGTAGTACACACGCTCCACACACGCCCTCGTGGATGTCAAGGGAACGCTCGATCATGGGTTCATAAAAATCAACCAAAATCATGTGTCAAACTGCGCACATGGCCCCGTCACTTGAAGATACCTCTGCCCGTTCGCCTTCAGCATGAATTCAGGCTGCCGGTTTTAGCTTCACGGAAAAATTAGGGATGCTTCCCGCGATAACACCCGTGGGTGTTCAGTGGGCCAAAGCAAGTAGGGGGGGTGAAAAAACGGTACAAAAATATGAAAATTCTCACCTCCAAGGAGCACGCAGAATAATCCAATTTTCATGCTCGTTCGTTTATCCATTTTTATGATTTCACGTATGCCTGCCTTTCGCGCTGTTTCTCGGTGGTTGGAAGTTTTTTTTCCTCTCTTTGTCTCTTTCTCTCTCACTGCTACTGATAATTTTCCTCGTGTCGTTGGTAAGGGATGTTAGCTTCCTGCATTACCGGCTCCGGGAAACACCATACCAGGAAATACTGTGCGGATGCTTTCACGCAGGGATGGGCTGGGTCGCAATTTTCTTTTTTTTTCTAAAAGGTTAAGAAAACACTCACAACACTGGCACAACGAGCTTCACTCCGGATGGCTTTCACAAGCCAATCCTTTAACAAAGGGGAAACATAGAAAGCACTGAAAGAGCAAAATTGAAGAGGTAACTGATAACACTATAGAGACGAAAACACACTATCGTTCTTTAATTTTTATCTCTCATCAATGCTGTATACAAAGAAACACTTTATTTTCATGTTCGCACAATACACTTTTCTCAAACGCTGCTTACTTTAATTTGTCCCGAACTAACGCTTTCGCAACGATTGCCATGGAAACTTTATACTTTCCTGCCACCTTAAATTATTTGACGGCATATTTGTTTTGCTCGTTGTACCGTTCAGTGATTTCAAACAGGAAAGAAAACAGGAAAAAAAGCCGGAGTGATATGCACGCCCGAAAGGCAAACAGAAAATTGTCGAGACGTGACTGGGTGTGCGCGCAAAATCAAAAATCACATGAAAACACGTGTGCGTTCTGCGGATCTTTCCGGCGCTCGTTACAGTCGTCCCGAGTCGACGTTTTTGTTTCGTTTTTCCACCCGGCGCCTTCTACGATTTACTGCTGTCTGGCTGACTTCGAGAACGCAGAGAGGAGATCAAACGTCACAAATTGTTTCGAAGCGGCCGGTCCTACCGGTTCGAGCGGTTGACGAAATCGATGGGAATTCACAACGGGAGCCGCACACGGAAACGGGACCACGCGAAGGTCTATAAATAGTCTGGCGACCACCCGCTGAAGCGCAGGAGCCCTTGGAGATGGAAGCGGACGATCCGTGTGTCTGTGAGTCTCGGATTATTTCATCACGTTTGTACTATTTCGGTTTCACCGTTTTTTCTCTCCAACACTAACCAACTTTTAGTTTTCTCGTTATAGCCAATGATTTTGGATAATTTTATTTGATTATTTTTGGAGTTTTAATAAAATTATTTCAATTTGCATTCACCACAGGACCAACCGAACTTGACTCATTTGAATCAGCACTGAGTCATCTGCCAACTGAAAAACTACGATCATAAATTTCACTGTTGACCAAACCTACATTCCTACTAAATTTATCTCACGCACAAACTCGCTTTAACTTAACCCCTCCACCCTTCTACCATCTCCTATCCTGTATATTTATTCAGCAAATGTTTATTAATCGCACCGAGTTATGCAAAAAAAACAAGTTGAAAATCTTTCACCGACCGCCTGGTGGTCGGGTCAAATCCGGTTCACACCTTCACCTGCCAAGAAAAGGTTGATGATGGCTTGCACGCAGTACGCGTACGGAACATATGACGGGAAAAACGAATTACACCGATTTCTCTCAGCAAAACGCTCTTCGCTCTTAGATTTTCCCAATCAGTAACTTTCTCTCGCCGTTGGGAAAGGAAACTTTTAGCGAACGCACGGAACTATCTGTTTGCAGGTGATGTTTTTATTCATTTCCTTTTTAACTTCTTTGCGATATATTTCTACTTTCACCATGGAAACATTCGATGACGAAATGAGCATCTTTTGAAAGTAATAACTTTTATCTCACATTTGTTCTTGTATATTTTTCCCTTGTAAACTTTTTATGAAGAACTTTAAACGGCTTTCCATACACTTGCATATCACGGCATACACTCACGTGGGTTCTAACATTCCGCAAAGGGTCCACGAAGTGATCAATCGCGGAAGGACGCGATGCTCCCAGTGGAGCACAAAACACAACGACTGCCTGCCTCTGCCGACGCGGATGAAGTTCCGAAAACAACTGACAGCAACGATTGAAAACCCTTCGCGGCCAAGTCCTGCCGGTGCCGGTTCCAAGTGTGTGTGTGTCTGTATGCTGCGAATACGATGCTGCGCAATGCCATGCGTTCGTCGTGCTACTACAAAACGGTTTTACGCTTTTGTTTGTTGCACTGCTTGGCCACCCCAGCGCAACATTCTCCATTGGCCGCCGAGGATGGATGGCGGCTGTTTTTTCCTAACAAACAAACACTAGAGTAAGGGTAGTGCATGTACTACCGGCATTTCTCACGAGGCGAGATTGAGAAGTGGCCACGTGAGCCCGAGATTCCCGAGTAACCAGGAAGCAAAACTCTCGTATGTTTATGCTCGTTTGCGCCCGTAAAAAGCGCAGGGCAACCGCATTGTTCTTCTCTAGGTCAGGCAAATGGGGAATTTACGAACGTGAGAACGCACTGGCGCTATGAGCAACATAGTGAGAATTTTTTGCAATGGCGATAGCTAACCCAGGATGAGTTTCAGTACACTCTCGTTTATGCGAATTAACCAAATCTCGCCTCAAAGTGAGTCAAAACTCCTTGCGGTTGAAAGTGTCTGTTCCATTCAATCGAGCACTTCCAATTCTCATTTCAGGAATTTCATTTCTCATTTCATTAGAATAATGCCTAGAATGAGCCAACTAAAATGTAACGATACAACAGTGTTAAAGGATATTAAAAGTACATTTAATTGTTTAGAAACACAATTTTACTATTAACTACAAGTAGCGTAAAAGTCACATTCTTCTGGTTTGATGGCTAAATTCATTCTTTGTGATGGAATTCTTCTTGAAATTATTATATGACCAATGCGACATCTTTTTATGTTTTAAAGTAAAAGTTAAAGTAACAATAAATGTGTTTTTGTATATCATTCTGTTGAAAATCTCTCACCTTTATTCTTAGAACTGAAGGTATAAATTTCTGAGGAATCCAAACTAATCCTTCTACCCCAGAAATATGCTAATACAGCGGGTTGTGGAAAGCTACTCAGGGCCTACTTATTCGCGCCGCCCATTCATCTCATCCTCTTCGTTGACCTTTTCATCTGAAGCAAACCGCGCGAAATCTGAAATCACGAATAAATAATGTTCTAGTACTTTGCGAGCTTACCTGGAAATGGCCGTTAGCGAGAAGGTTACCTGGAGCAGGATTCCAGGAAAATAACAGCCCAAGATCTCCGATTCAAGCGGCCCCGTTCTAACCTTCAAATCTCGCTAATGCCACCGAAGTTGAAGTTTTCCTAGATCTATGCTCATGAAAATTCATACTCATGAATATTTGCTTAAAATCTGTGGAGATTTGTATGAGACGGTCCGATGCGGGAAAATTGCACTCCGTAACTTAAACTGTTTACTTTCCTACGCGTTGAAATATGATTTGGAGAAAGCTTGCCTACAAAGGTATTATTCTAACTTCGTGACTTAACATACTTTGTATTGCTTAGAAGAATACTATATTGCAACACTGGGGACAGCGTCTTTCATGAAGCTCAATTCATTAGCTGAGATATTTCAGGAACTAAACATTTCCCAAAATGCATACATTATGCAGGCAGCATCGTTTGATCTTCATCGTTTGAATCGAATTTCTTACCCTTCCATCTTTCTTCTCATCATCAAAACCATCAAAGATCGATTGGAAGTAGCATTCGCGTCCGGGAAAACTATTTGTAGTTGGAACCATGGCAGACATCAAACAAAAATAGTAATTCATGATATGATTCCATAGCTTAGAACTGACATTGATGTACCATATAAAGGTTTTTCATGGACATCAACTCCAGCATAAGCAGTAGTTTTGGGAAATTGATGCGTGATGCTCATTCACTGTAAACGCCGTGGTTGAATCGCATCTAAACTACAGCACCTGTTCCTGCCACATAAAAATTGACTAAAATTGTGTCAGAATACCATAGATCAGTATTCGAACTATTTGTATCGGTTTCACTGGTCTAAACTTTAATAAAACAATTGGCAGGAAAGGTGCTCCTTCATTATAATGTTAAAAACTACATGGCGTCATTTTACCTGTTTCCATGAAATCGATAACTAGTTGCCATTACCGAACTCGACTCCAAACTGGCATTACAATGTATCACTATCCCCCGGACACTACTCTACCGGAGGAAGGTGGAGAAACGGTTTGGTTAGCGGCAAACTGAAATTGATGCTGATGACTTTCCATCAATCAAATTAGAATTCATTAGAGCAGTTGAAGCGACATCATGCTGCGCGTTTGCTTACTTTTGAAGCTCCTTGCGAGCGGGAATATATTTACGTACTGCAAATGATTGATGTACCACGCGGTTCTCTGACCGTACGTGTCCACATCCGAGCAGCGTTACAAATCATTTAGCAGCGAACCATTTCGGGCTGTCATGTAGAACAAAGTGCTTCGCAAACGAGCAACCTCCACGCGATACACACACACGATTGTCCATGGCATACCTGCGTGGAAAAAGGGTGCAATTACAGGGATGTTTAAGCTCAATCACAAGCGGGGGGTATTTGATGAGGCCAATGAATGACAATGTCATGTAAATAAACAGATGAGGTTGCACAGCTATCCTAATTTATGTACGTTTTATTGAAGAAGTGCAAAATTAAAGGTTTGTAAGATGATTTTGAAATCAATTTTAGGGGACAGAGCAATTTTACAGAATCTATGACATGCATGACAAACCTTAGGCTCTTTTACTTTTCTCTTATAACTAATCAGTCACGTTCATTAAGGCTAAGCATAAGATATTCCCACCTATTCCACCTTCAACAAAAAAAGCCTCCAGTGTAAGTAAATTTTCCTGTAATTGCTCAGCCCCCAGTGTCGTGTTCCTTAGTGTCATCTTAAGCCGTTCACACACTTACTACTTTTAAGTGAAGAGCTAAAAAGAAGTCCTCAAGTGTCCCCGTCACGTCCCATAAGATCTCATTTCCCATACCGGTTGCCCGAAGCAAGTCAGCAGAATGCATCTAATGGAATTAAAAACTTAATTTACCTGGCTCGACAATAATTTCCATAATCTTTTCATAAATTTACCAGCGGGCCTACCACTTGGGGAAAACGACCGTCGCAGCGGTAAGGCTAAACCTCAGCAAATCCCGGCAAGGGACGAACCGGAAACCAGCTTGTGGCGAACTGTACCACGTCTGGTGGGACTTTTCTTTCCCCTCAAACCGACCGCTTCCAGAAGCAGAAGACTTTCTTGTGTGTGTCTTATAACGCGCTCAGTTTCTAAAGTTCCTTTCCTTTCTTTTTGCCATTGTTGGCGTGCTTACTTGCGACAATTTTCTCACCTGAAGCAGTACGACATGATTATCATTTTATTCCTGGGAAAATTTTCCTAGTGTTTCTCCCACACGGTCCTTCGTTCGGTGCATTGTTTGGGGGATTTATGATAAGCGCAGCTTGCAGCCACGCCATGTGCCACCAGCAGATCCGGTGTACCTACCTTTAAGAAAAACACACCCTCCCATTGCAGCACACAGTTACGGTGCTGGTTGCAAATCTGACAGCTGTGCATGGTAAAACTTTGGTCGGAATTTCACAAGTAGGGAAAAACTAGACAGGGAAAATGAGATGATAATATTCTCTTCTTTAGCACCATGCAAACACGCTCTGCGTTGCAATGACAATATAGAACAGATCGCCAACGCTGTTTCAAACTATCTTAAGGGAACAGAAAGAAATTCAATCAAAAGAGACGGTATTGCAGGGTTTTACCGTACCGTATAATTGCTATACTTCGGCTATTCATTCCAGAACCATCAACCGTCAGCTGACATCGAAGTGATAGGAAGGAGTGTTTTATTCCTATAGCAAATTCAAAAAGTACCGTAAGGCAATAAAATTGCTTTTCTAAAGAATAATTTATTTCTATCAAGTTCCGAATTGAAAGAACGAGAGTTTAAGAGGATTACCCAATGTTGATGGTGATGATATAAATGGTTTATAAAATCTATAATTTTTCAAAAAACGACCAGTTACCTACTGGTCGCTATATAAAGAGAATAAAAAGAATATATAATAATAAGAAAGGTAGTTTTTTTACTGCATATTATTGTTTTTGTAGAAACCCCAAGCACTGGATAAAAAATGCTACAGTAAGCATCTGCCGTGTCACACGTGCATGGGAATGTGTGAATTTTCCAGCTGCATCTGGGAGGAAGCCACTTCATATCGAAAGCTATTCGGTAAACATGTTTACAAGTCTAGCAACAGTACTTCCTCAACATGTCATCGTTTGTAATACACTGTAGTAGAAACCAAAGAAGGAAAAAAAGATTTACAACACTGAAACGAATGCTAACGCACTTTGAAGAGTACATTTCTGGCTTAGAGACATACGTCAAACCGTTGTCAACAATCACAACATAGTATATCCCAAGATGTTCATTTGAATTTGTAATCAATTCACGCCAGCGGTTACACAATTTTGCACGTATTTCGGCTCACACACTTTCTAGCAGACAGCGTGGCGCGTGAAAACACGTGAGTATTATTTGACACGAAAGCTGTGCGTGCGGGTTGAGCGTGTTCCTTTGCTAGAATTTAGTTTCAACCTACAGTTACAAAAGATTCACAAATATTTGTTTCATAATTCGTTCCTTTTTACAATCACCATAGGAAAGTTTTAAAAATAAACTTTATTACAAATCGATAGTTCTACCCTGTTTCTTTCTTCTGTACCGTGTGCACTTTACCTGCTGCATGAGTATTATAGCTTTTTCTGCTCAATTAACATACCGAAAAGCCCCCGCATTTCCTCCAGGCCAAACTAGAACAAAACTGTGGCTTTTTATGCAAACGACACACGGAAAGCACATTTCATACAATGGTTTGCAGCAACATGTTCTGATGCGTGCTATTTTTACAATGTGTAGGACTAGTCCACATGTTCCTAGGTCGTATTCTCCCTACTCTGACATCGTGCATGGAATAAAAACATGTTCATGAAATACACATCGAGGGTATTGCATTAACTAACAAATTTACAAATAGAAACAAACAAGCGTTGGAGCAAACAAACAAAAGAATATTTTAATGAATATTTAACCATGTTATAATACTGTAACTAATCAAATAATCCATAGTTTTATGCACATAATAAAGTTCTAAAACGCATTTCTCTTCAAACTATGCAAATATTTTTAATCGACCATACGAAGTGTAGAAAGTTTAACATTAAACACAAAAGAACTTGTTTTTTACGACATGGAATTACGTAGCTAGATCAAGACATAACTTCCAAAAGTTCCACATACAATTGAAATGCAGTACACACGGTCTTCACTTTTCTCGGCACTTTTCCAATCTGATTGACGCGTGTTACAGCTTATGCGCTTTTCACAGCATTTCTTCTCACTGACAGCGGGAAATGAACACTTTGTCTTAAACGGAACTTAAAAGCTAAAATCCGCTGTAAGAACTTTTAATCGATGTAATGCTCAGGACATCCATAGTTTTTCCCCTTCTGTCTCTCTTGCCACCGGAGGAAAGAAAAAAGGGCTCAGTCTTGTAACAGAAGTTAAAAATCGAACATCCCTATCGCCGATTGCTTTGGTTGTTACCGGATTGAAATCGAAAGGTCCAACTTTTCGAACGAACTGCAGCACGATTTACCCGCCAGACACAAGAAACATACGCAAACAGGGCAACCTACTCTTTTGTTTCATTTCGTTCCCTTGCTCTGTTTGGTCCTTATCGGTGAAAGTTTATTTCCAGTAGGACTTCTTCTTGCGTTGCGTTTTCCATCTTGTGTCTCATACGTCCATGTCGCTCGCCATTCGTATCTTGATCCGATGTCTTTTTGTCGTTCGTTTGCTTCAGGACAGTTTTCCACGGAAGCCAATTGGTGGCGAACGAAAACAGAGAGAAAAAAAAAAAAAATATAGAAACAGTTGAACATACACAAAGTGCTCCGAAAGCCCTGAGGGCTTGTTGGGAAAGAGTTTTGAAACGATTCCCTTATCGCTGTTGGATGTGGTTTTTCCGGGTATACTATCTCCTGCCATGCTCCCATTCTTCTGGTCTACCCACGGGGGACCAGTTTAGTGTCCGTTTGGGTTTTCCTTTTCAGCTCTCTCTCTCTCCTGGTGACAACACAGACACGCTCGGTTCTTGGCATCTTCGGTCCAAATCGCAAAGGCACTGGAAAAGAGTGTTACGTGTCTAGATGTCACAAAAACATTTCCCCACCGGTGGTTTATTGGGAAACTAGTGCGCGTGAAATTCATCACGTTTGTGAAACGTTGTTGTTCTGATTGGTTTTCGGTTTTGGTTGCTTTAATTTGATTCCGAAACCACTTGTTTCGAATTTGTGGAGAATCATAATCACATTACGTCAAACATCTCTAGAAAAACATAGTCAAATCTTAACGATTCAAATTAAATTTAGTGAAAACTATTTTGTATCAAAATATATAATAGTTGTAGTTTTTATGGAAGACTAACACGTAACTGTTTTAATCTCCTGAATGGAATATTTGAAACATCCGGTTCTCTTTCTCTGTTGTAATACTGTAGTTCATTCTTCCGCGTATGTACTGGTCATGTGCTTGTTTTAAATGTCTTTTTCTTGTGCAGCTCGCTTAAATCTTCTAAGTGCAATCGTTTCCTAAGCCAAATTTGTTGTGTAAAAATGTTCGTTTGTCAGACGAATGAAAAATAAAAACTAAAATAAATTGATCCTTTTCAACGCTCCATCAGCCGATGACAGCTCACTCAAAGCTCTATCCCACCCCCCTTCTTTGTCTCTCCAATACTATGCTGTTATTGCCTCTCGGAGGATCGTCCCTTTCACTACATCGATTGCCCCGATGGAGAGGCAAAAACTGGGATAAAGTTTTAGAACTTGCTGTAAAACATGTGTCGTTGTCAATTCACCGCCGATGATGATTCCGCTTACCAAGCATTACCGAAAGTGCTACGCTGGGAGTAGTTGTAAAAGGCGTGTGTCACCGTCTGATCCGACCGGAGTTTCGGCGTTGAAAATGTAAATACAACAAAAATGACTGGAGGAGAAAAAAAACCCGAACTCGATTGCCATAAAAATTCGCATCCAGTTGCGAAACAGTGACGAGTGACTATCTCCCCCCACTCTACACGTGTTATAGTTGTACGAATGTCTGTGAAAGTTGTTTAACCAAGCGGTGCGGAAAAAAAGGGAAACGACTATGTTTTACTGCGACAGCAAAAGTGGATGATGGCTTCAAATTCAAATCATGAGAGTACGTACACATGGGCATGTTGGTCGATCTGTCTAAAAGTACTGTAGGGTCCCGTACCAGTTTCGTTTTGTCATTTTCTTGGACGCATTTCGGAGGGGGGGCGGGGAAAACTCCATTGGTGATGGAAACAGAACGTGAATGCGCTGCGCTCAAAAGCGATCGTAAAGTTATACATCGATGTGGAACGAGTTTTCCCACATGGCCCTGAAACACTCAAAGACATCAATTGACCTCCTTTCACCATTTGCTGAAGTTCCAACGCATAACCATATAAGAGCCTCAAGTAGCAAGAGCAATACATCAGTTGACTCACTGGCGAAACTTTTCTTGCTCGGAAGTTGTTCCGTAACGAGTTCCTAACGATAAAAACTACATCGCCGATACTTCTACTTCCAAAAGCTTCTTTTTGAAGAATTAAAATTGCGACGGATTATCATGGCCATTCTACAGACGCATCTAACTTCATGGAAAGCATTGAAAATTATCGTACTTGACAATCTAGAAAACGAAAACCTTGTATTTATATTTAAATATCATACACGATTTAATTACCTTAATGCCCTCCAGACATTCATGCCGATGGCATATTTAAATTTCCCCGGAGAGAATGCTGTTAAATGGATCCACCTCATGTCTCTCCACTAGTCCAAAGCTGCCTTCGCATTCTTTTGGTCGGGTGTGTTGGAAAAGATCATTTTACTGCCACGTGTAACACTCTTCCTGATGCTATCTTCCCTGCCGATACACTAGAGTCGAATTCATTCGAGAGGTATAAGAAAAAAGGTATGCAAAGATAGGATGTGATTGAGTATACTCCTGGAATTGAAATTGAGTAGGGATTAGCTTGACATTTGGTTCACTTGGTTCGAAAATGTAGTTACAAGAATCCTCTCCACTACGCAATATGCATTTGATGCAAATAAGATCTCAGATATTGATCCATTGCTGTCAAGGTTTGTGGTTTTATCAACAATAAAATCAACAACAATACTTGCAGCCTAGTGCAATTATGTTAAAAAATCATTGTAAGACAACACAAAGACCTTGCAACTGGATTTTGAAACTGCCAAATCTATCTCATAAGTTAGAGATAATTGAAGCTATAAAGCTTTATGCTTGTAATGATTAAAATTGAGTCAGGTTTCAGGGAAATTGCATAAATCTGTTCGAAACATTGGATCCTTCAAATGGAATTCCTTTAAACAAAAACACGATATACAATAAGTCTATTTAGTTTTTAGAGTTCACCTAGTGTGAATTCATAATTTCAAAGAATTATAAAGTTCTTAATACAGTAAAATATTAACCAAAAAATCAACCAACATAAGCAGATTGCACAATATTTTGCAGTAATGTTTCTTCCCAATCTAGTCCTTACAACAGCAGACGTCACTCGCGTGCACAGATTTTCCAACCTCTATTCTGCCAACACAATGATTTATGCAATCCGAATTGTGTCTTACATCAACCGTCGTCCATCAACCAGCTGGAGAAGACGCCTGGGCCTTCTTAGTCAAATCTTGGCATCCACAAATTCTGATCCTTGTACAACATACTGTTCTCTCCTCCTTCATAGTTACTACTGCTACCTCATCCTACCACCAACGACACGGATCAAACCGGTCCCCGGCGATGTTTGAGTAATCGGCTTTACACAGCGATGGTGGCAAAAAGTTTTCCCGGTCCTTTAAGTGACAAACAAACGTAGGCTTCCCTTTTGGCAAGCGTCAAGGAAGCACGTCGAAATGGAAAACTACCGTCATCAGCAATGTTGAAACGAAACATAAGTCATAAAAAACCAATTTCCCACTGGCACTTGCAGCCACTGGCAGCTGGCACCGCAACCGTCTGTCGGTGCTCCGTTTGAAAAGCAGCGCTTGGCCGGAAAACAAACGTGAGCCGTAGTCGGGTACGAAAAAAAACTCCTAGGAAGCCAGCGGAAAATCTTCGATACACCATGTGTCCGGAACAATACGGAGTCGGCAACGGAAAGCTGGCAGTTAATGTAGGGTAAAATTTTGGGATTATTGCTTTAGAGCAAAGTTTTTCATTTCGGTTCGGGGCATGGCGTAAAACCACCGTAGCGTCGGCTTAACTTTGCCGTGCCATGCTGTGTTTGATATGTTTTTCTTCTACGTTGAATGAAAAACGCCACCATCACCGTCGCTTGACGACGACTTGATTGCTGATTATTGTTCCAAAGGCAAACTTTTTACTTTATGCCACGAATGGAAGCGAACAGTGAAAAATAATGTCCATCGTCAAAAATAAAGAAATTGAAAACATGTTCGACTTTTTGCTTCGAAAAACCCACGGTATGCGTAATTTATTGTTGTGTACTTTTTTAAATCAAAAAGCTACGTGTAGGGTTTAGCAGATTCGAATTTAAAAAGTTTTTTTTTACAAAAATATTGACTGTAAAATATCTGTCAAACGAACAAAGGTGACAAACATACCTGTAAACTTAAATCCATTTTCATTTCTGTCATCGATCGTTTTCTCGTTACTGGCACCTTTTTCCATCATGGTTTCTTAACTGGTTCCCCAAATATCAACTCACATCTTCGATCTTTACCGAGACTGATGTCACCTAAATGAAATTTCGAGAATCAAGGCAACAAATGGGAATGTACAGCGAAAAGAAAAAAATACACTGCAGAAAGCAAAGCAGCCACGAACGAACAAGGAAAAGTTAATCGAAGGTAAAAGTAAAAAAACAACACGGCAGCAAATTGAACCGTCTGACGATCGCCGATGGTGAAAACTCGGTCGTAGCAGCTAAGATTGTGCACCGACTGCAGAAACTTTGGAGGAGCGTATCGAACAAACACGCGAAATCGAGTTATACCGTGGGCGAGCAGCTGGAGATGGAGAAGGAAAGCAAAGCAGCAAAGCTGTGCGACGGTGTATTTTGATGAAGTGCAGCAATCGTTGGCTGAAACCGAAGAAACGCTATCGATAAGAAAGAGTTGATTGAAAGTAAATTAAGTGCGATCATTTCTAGATTAAAATCGAATTTTCTCTTGAAAACCCTCGGTTGGAAAAGAGGTTTCCAAAACTGGGGTGAGCTAGTGGGTGGGTTGGTGGAAAATCAACCCGTTCATTGTTTGTGAAATGAGAATCGATAATAACACGTGACTTGCAGCTTTTGGATGTCGGATGAAGTGAGTCGCGTAGATATTATACCGAATCAACGAAATCTCCAGATCTCGGAGTTGAAAATGAATGCAAATAGTTTGTCTAATTTGAATATTAACGATTAACATAAGTAAGTAATCCACATGTCAGCCCTGTGGTGTTTTTCCACTGTTAAATTTTGTTCATTTTACAAATTGATTTTAATTTACTAATACTTGAAAATAGGATATGCTGCTAAAATTAATTTACATAATATCCTTACAGCTTTATCCGAAACTGCGTTGAGCCCTAGGGTATTTTCCTTTTTGATGTGTTTGTTAAGCATCCTTATTGAATAGAAGAAACTAGATAAAAAGTGTGAGCTTGTAGTACAGTTCAATCGTGAGGTACATTTGTTCGGCACAAGAGAAGAATATTGTATTTGATTGCACTCATTGTTTAAATAAAACCGGAAATAAACTAACGTTTTCACAATAATTTTAAGAAGAACGGGATGAAAAATGGAAAACTAAACTGAAACTTAAAAGATAAAACTAATTCAATTCCCACTTGTTTTAATTATTTTGGCCAATCAAAGGTTGTGTATTGTCCTGCAATGGTCAAGATGCTACCATATCTTGGCATGTGGCCATTTCGAGAGCAAAACGACATTCTTCTTCAGATATTCTTTTTTTTTTTTTCAGTATATTTTTTCAGTATATTCTTTTCAATTTCTCGACATAAGTCACCACTATGAAATGTTGATTTGATTAGTACGCCAACGAGAACGTTCTGGAAGATTTTCCTCTTGTCTTTAGTTTCGTTGAAAATTCCAATGCGTAGTGCACAGCTGCAACGACTTTACCTTCACAATGCAGAACGAAAGTAAAGTACCACTTTCGTAAGGAATTTAGCTAACCTCCTAGTTGGGAAATCCAAGATGTACCTCTTTGTGCAATGGAGGCGACCGTACTACGAATGGAGCAGAGTTTGATGCGAATGTTCTGGAGAATAATTTTGAATCCCTTTGTCGTTTGATTTAATATCTTAAGATACCTTCGTCCTTCTCATTCCTATGTAGGGATAAGTAGTGGATCTTATCATCATCATCATCATCGCCTTAAGGGGTACAGTATACTAATAATCATAGCAAAGACAACGAGATCAGCTTTTGTGTTTGGATGGTGACGCAGCCATATTTTAGATGGACAGAAACTGTGTCCAGGAATTAAGTATTTACGAAGGATTTCAAGACTTGCACTTCACCGTTCAGCAACTCTCATAAAACAACGGAGCATAGTTTGTTTCAATCGAACAAGAAAAAAACAAAGTATGCAAGAGACATCTATATGTTTCTTTGAAGTCTTGATTATCTGAGATGCGTTAGATTATAACAATTATAAAAAAGTAAGCATTAACAAATCATGTGCAGTTTGAACCTTTTGCTACATTTTCCGAAAATAGATATGATTCTACACGTACTGCCTATAAAAGATGATGTGGAATCCAAAACGCGAAGCAAATAGAAACTCATAAATCTAAATAATTATTAGCATTTGCAGTTTATATAGATCATCTGATTAGTGCACGCTGTTATCGATAAATTACGCTAATTACGTTACGGGAAACCGTTGATTATTCCGCCAATAATCACATCACTATCCGACCAGTCTAACTACAGTAAATTACTAAACGTAACGAAAACATTCCATGTTGTCTAATGAATTAACATTGTTTGATTTACATCGTTCCACCCGCTAAAGATAATGGTGGACTCCACTCTAAAACGTAACACATATCATCCTGGCCAGAGTGGTCGACAATAATGTTACGTCCGCAATATGTCAATCAAGTTAATGCATTTTAGATCAAGTTCCACTCGAGTGGGATATTTCAGCGAGTGGATTATCGCGGGATATAGGAAGCCATTGTGCAGGGAAGCAGAGTAGAAGGAAGATAGAAAATTTTTGTGGGGCCTCGAGTTCTATGTCGCAATACCTGCTGAGGAGAATTTGTTACACGGACTTAGTAACGCTGGTTTCCTTTATCATTTCTACCTATTTGTGATTTACTACTTACGTGTCGAGTACATCCGGACAAGGACAACCGAGTGCTTCTGCCATTATTTCAAGGAATTTCTCGTCGTGAATGCAAAATGAAACCGTGCAGCCGTTACAGAATTCTGCTCGTAATAACACGTACTTCTAAGCAAATGTGCAACATTTTGAACAAAGTGTGATATACATATTCCGACACTCGCGCATATGGCACGTGCATATTTATCGAGCTGATGGAGAATATAACAAACGCATTTATAAACACCACTCCCACATCCCGCCAGTGCAACGCTGCGAACATGCAATCCCCGTGAAAACCCCGTGGAAATGCGCTGTCATAGCGAAAAGGGAACCCATGTGCCCTTTCGCAGCAACGGACATTCATTTTGCATTTCCCACCCATTGGGTTCGTCATACCGCACCGTGCGGTCCCCGTGCGCCCTTGCTGATGGCCCACGTATGCTCGGAATTGAATTGTCAAATGCATCCACGGTGCATCGGTGCAATAGAAGCCGAGGCTCTATCGATCGGAGCGTATGCAAATGAGATGGGAAATGCATGCCGCGTGCTTTTGGTGGAATAACCGACGTAAGAGCGGCCCGGACAGATAAAGTGCTTTTTACATCCAATGCAATTTCCAATGAATACGCCACAACTATTAACTCCGCATGCTGCTTCGCGGTGAAATCTCGCTCGAAAAATCCGCAGCCCTGGCAAAAGTGGAAAAGCTATGCATAATTTTTCCACGACCCGGCCGGGATTCGGTTCTGTTTTATTTTTCTAGCCAGCTAGGATGAAACCCCTGGCCACCGTAGGACTCTCCGACTGCATTGTATGCCTAGCTTGAGTGACACTTCTCGTCAGCAAGGTTTAGACCGACGACGATGCGATTGAGCACAATTTGAATAATAAAGCAATGCATTTATATGTGCATTTATTGCAGAAGAAACGACCATTTTCCCACCATTTTTTCAAACCGAAAACGTATGGGAAAAGATGCAGTTGGCGTCAATTGGCTTGAGCAAAATTGCTAAACTATGTTATTCATTCCACAGTTAGGAACTGATTCATAATTTTTAATTCATAAAATATTTTTAAATATTGAGTTTCAACTGATGTTGCATTTTTATTGACTTTTCTGGTAACTCTTTTGAATAAGGATAGCAATAATTTATACCTCTGAAGATTTGTATAATCCATAGAGTGAGTCATGAAACGTTAGGCTACGATAAATGGCATCAAAACTTAGTTTTGACGAATAGATTGGCGAAAAAACTTTTTGAATATTTGGGTTTATTTATTTTTAAGGGTATTTATAGAAATATTTAGTTAGATTTCGAAGAAGATAAAATATTTAGCATATAATTCTTTACAAAAATGTCCTTTCTACTGATGTTCTTCCAATGCTTATTGTCAAAAATCTATAGAACTTTTAAAATACGAACCAACTTCACTTAAAACATTCACAAAACTTACACCATTGAAATGTCTACAGAATAATACCAAATACATCATTGTACACATTTTGAAAGTCGATGAATGCTGTGTCCATAATGCACTCAAACTCGATTACGTGCAAGACGTCCACTGCGAAAGCGCCTAGATTTATACTATAGAGCAAAGCAGCACATTTATCGGACACCGAAAAATGCCGGCGGGTTCGCTTGAAACGGATATTGGTTTCTTTTCCAGTTTCTCCCATGCTGCAGAACATGGCAGACTACCTACCTTTTTCAATGGACATCACAAATTACAACACTTTCCTACCTTAAACCCCGTGCACCGCAACAAATAGCATATCTACGTGGATAAAAGAAATCGGAGGATGACCACAAAAAAATCCAACGAAGGCGACGGGAAGATACCGGTAGCTCCTTGCTCCGGTCGTTCATCTTTATGCCGCTGGCCTCAATTTCGAGCACGTCGATTGGAAAATGAGGAAAATATACTGCCTTTTGGCGATCTTCTTTAGTTTGGCATCAGTAACCCCGGCGTAGTTCGGTCCAGTGCTCAAGCTTGGGAATAAAAAAGAACATGAACACCGATAGTGAGATGCACCAACGCGCGTTCGTTCAACCAGGAAACCATAAGCCTGGTCGGGAGGGCAGTAAAGTGGAGCATAAATTTCCTTAGAGCACAACAGAGCCTTCACAAATGGAGGAAGGGCGATGTTTTTGAGGGTAAAGTCTGGGTGGATCGAACCATCGCATCGATCTTCCTTGGAGAACCTTCGAGAGATTTTCCACTCCAGCTAAAAGCATCCACAGCTCAAAGGCCACACCGAACACAACATCCAACCGGAAAAAAAGAGGAGGTCCACCGAGGCTGAACCCCGAACATAAACCCGCCCCGAATCCCTAGCGCCTTGCCGCACCGCGGCGCAGGTTGGTCATTCCTCAACTGTCAACTCTAACTGACCGTGTCGGAAGTGATTCCTGCTATCTCCTGCACTAGCTCGCTGCAATGGTTCGCCGTCGAAACGAAGAGTTATGACCCTCCGGGACCAGGGACCAGGGTGGATGTTTTTCCAAAACGGCTTCGGCTTCATGAAGGGCCGTTGCGCTGGCCGGCAAACTTGGTAATAGGAAAATAAATTTGATTGTCGTGATTTTATTGCACGCCGAAAAGTTGGGTTTCGAGGTTTCACCTCCAACCGTTTCCAAAAGTTGTGCTTGCCGTTTCGGGATGCGTTTTGGAAGCGGTGCTTCAGTTTCTCCAAATAAGCTGCGTTTTAGAATCGCCGGAATTTGTGCATACTCCACCGAAACAACCAACAGAAACCAACCCGACGTACGTTGAGTTAATTTTTGTTTTTCAAATTCGCTTTATTGGCATAGTTTCGAAAGAAGAATAATTACCCACATTGTGGTTCCATGGGGCAACGCGTTAATATTTTCGCCAAATAACTCTCCCCGCGGCAGAATGCAAATTGTTCACATCGCACCATTTTCCACTGCAATCTAAGCGTTTTACAAAGGACTTTTTTTGTTTTAGTTGCGTACTCAAATCATTTGCAGTCTAGCGTGGCACCGATGCAGGCGAACGCGGCTAGAGCTTTATCACTGAACCGTGATCGAAAGTGAGCGCTGCGTTTCTGATGCTGTAAAATAATGTACAGCTTGTGCCGGGAATGCTCGCGGACCACATTTTAATTATCATCCTGCACCGCCGCCACCACATTGTTTCGGTTCGGTCCCGGGAAACCCCACTCCCACGGGACGATGCCGGCTCATCCCGGAATGCGGGGCCCAGCAGAACCGGGGGTTTCCGGTTGCTACGATTGGTTTTGGCAAAATAGTGGCATCACCGAGGAAGCAAGCTTAAATTGAAAATACAGTAAATACCATGTTAAAGCGAAAGCACAAAAAATAGTCCTCTACCCTCAAACTCATTTCATCTGCCCAATTTATTCAGTTCGATGAGCACCACTTGGTTGCTTGGTATGCATTTTAATTTGCAACGATAGATACCGGGCGCAAATGTTGTGGTTAGCTGAAACATAATGAAAACTCTCCACAATGTATTCTGGGGAAAGGGCAGCCTGATCTAATGCAATATATGGAGCAATGATTTATTTTTCTCAACTTAATAATAACATTCCATTCTGGACTATTTTTCTATCAAAAAGAGCTTTTCCTAACAGGATGCCGAGAGTTTATTTTACAACTTGCTAATGACAACAATATTCTGGCCTAAAATCCAACATAACCTCATGTTTGAATTCTGATACTCGGGCAAACAGTTGGATACAAATTTACTTAACCTAGATGTTTCTAATCGCTATGAAAGTTTGTGCTATATTTGTGTTGAAGTAAAATAGTGTGTCAAAGTGTTGGTGCATCTAGTACCTGTATAAGAAAAACTAAATGCATTTCAGTAACCATTAAAATGCATAAAACAACATTCCAGTTCATATTATTTCTAAAACATGTAACATAACTCTTAGGTAAAACGGATAAGCATTATAAGAAATTTCTGAGTTTCAAATTGATGTAAAACTATGAATGAATAAATTTGATTGAGCGCACGTTGAGGCTGATAAACTCACACTGAAATTCGATTCCAAACCTTGATACCACCTGTCACTACTGATGACGAATAGTCCACACCCTTCACACCATCCCTGGATCGCAAGGAAACATAAGATTATGCAAAAACACGTACCGGGACGAGTGTAAGCAGAAAACACATTTCCGAACAGACTTTGTAGGCTTGGCCCCTTGAGGCGCTTTACCCAGCGTCGTAGGGCAAGGGCATTTGGAAGGCAATATTTTCACACCTCCCATACTTTACACCCCCATCACACCGACTCTTCCTATCGAAGCCATCATCAGCCATATCGGAGGCAAAACAGATTTTAATTTCATTTTTTAATCATTTCCGACACCAGGACGTGCCAGGAATGCCAACAAACTGTTCGTTCGTTCTGGTACACGATGAACTTGGCGTTCGTTGCGGCATCGGCCAAACGTACCGCCTTTTTGTCACGGCCTTCATCAGCACCAGAGTTGGTAACATTGACGAAATCTCGGGTTCGATGGTGGCTTCCAACCATGAGAAAAGGTTTTGGTTTGATTCTGTCAAGACAATTTTCGTTCAAAAGCGAGTAAGCCTTAACATTATTTATTACTTCGGAATATTTTTCCACAAAATGACTATTGTTTAATGAAAACTATCTATCCCTGGCACAAGTAACAAAAGCCAGCACTACTAAACTATGGATTGCAGGAAGCAATCCCACACATTTTCCTTCGCATTCCTTTGCTTCCAGTATCTCAATGGTAATCGTCCGTAAAGCGTCCTGAGTCCTTCAGCTTCTTAGCCTTAAACTTTTGATAAATAAACCAAACTAGATTAGGACAGCTTGCCATTGGCCCGTAAAAAGGTTCCGACAGATTTAGGGATTTTCCCTTTCCGTCAACGGTTAAGTCCTTTATAGTTTTCATTCGAAAAGCCCATCCGGAGCATTTCTGTAATGACTTGGAAGACTACTGTTGGCGACTGGCTTTGTTCGGTTCCTCGACACCAGCCATCATGGGGAACGCAAATATTTGCGGCCAAATAGCTGGGCCACTATTTCCATCTCGGTAGCAACATCATCAATGTTGGATTTCATGGAATGTGCTTCCGAAGATTGAAATCACCAACCGCAAACGTCTACCAGCGCGAGAAAAGTTATCTAGTCACCACCGAAACTTTCGCCGAACCCGAGCTTACGCGAACTAGGGACCCAATTCCTCGGAGGCAGGACTAATAAATTGCGAGTTAAAAGCCGTCTGTCGGCGGAATGGTTCGCGTCGGTGTTAGTTTCACTTCATTCGTCCTTTACATTCCATTAAAGTTGCGGTCCTTGTTCTATCACGTTTCGATCTGAGTGAAATGAATGGTTCGTTCGTACTTACAAGCATTCTCATTTTCAAGTTTTTGACATGACATTTTTCGAACATCAAAAACAATTTCAATCCAGAATCAAGATAGTGAGCTATGTATATGTTATTGTAGAAAACAATCGCCGAATGGTAAGTGATAAATAAAAATAATTATCACTTCTCTCCTCAAGCTAAATCATTTTATGTTCAACCTAAATCTGCTCTGGGACATTGCTCTGACAGTCGACTGTTTCGAAAGCACTCACCATGGGCCACTTCCGGCTGATGGTGCGGTCCGATTGCCGCAAAGTTTCGAACGATTTTCCCGCCTTACGCTCTCCCACCCGCCGCCCACGGTGACGGAAGTTATTTCAGATTATAGAAATTGTTGAGCTGAATAGTGGGTTCTTTTCCTGACCTGCTTCGAAATGCCCCGCCAAATAGCTCCCGTTGGCCTGTGCTCTTTGAGGAGTTCGGGGTGAAAAATAAAGTAAAATAAAAACCCCCAAGCCAAAAACAGGATGCTAGTTTCGCTCCAACATTGTGGTTCTTTGGCGTCCGTACTTTCTTTCTTTTTTCCCCTCCGGGATGTCTGCGTTGTTCGGTTTATTTCTCCGTCGTTCTGCGAGCGACCACAGTAGCACTACAAAGCGGGGAAACAGGGCGGCCCTGGGATGATTTACGGAGCACTTTATTAAAATTGTTTTCCAATTTTCTTGATCCCCTTCCACAATCTCGATTCCGTCGGCCTTTCGACTTCATGGCGAGGCGGAACGCTTACCCTCGAGACGACTCCCCTGGAGCCAATCCGATGAGTTGATGACATTTTCCGGTTTATTTCCGCCCAGAATCGGACTACGCACGAATGCGATACGCACAGACGGTAAGAGGTCGCTCGAAATAACTTCCGGCTGGACCGTGCTCGGTTTGGTTTCGAACTCCCCGATTGCTCGGCTGGAGGAATGATGCGGCACTTTCCGTGAGCACCATTTTGTCAGTTGTTATTGAAATTTAACTCCCTTGCTAAAATGCTTTCTTTTCTTATTCTTCCTTCATTTATCATTTACTGCTATCGAAATGTAATGATGATGGACATATCGTTCGTATTACGAATTCTTTAAAAAAATATTTCAAAGTCAGTACTCAATCAGAATTTTTCAAGCTAGTTCAATTTAAGAAGGAAGTGAGATCCAAAACATTTATCGTTTTAAATACTTTAATTATATCCTCCTAATAAGGCACTTTTTTATAACATAGTTAAATTTTGAAATTAAATGTTGTTTAAATCATTAAAGCTTCTCCTTTTTCTTAAACATGAAGACCTATTTCGGTCAAGTCTGAATATTAAAGGTTTTGTAAGCTATTCTCCTTTAATAAAATATATACAACTCATACACTTATTTTATTCTATTTGTTTATTTTTTCCTCACCGGTGTGAATGGTAAGCAACACCATTCACGGACAAAATACTTGATAAAATAAAAGAAGAAAAATAAGAAGTTAAAAATAAAAGAAATAGTTACTTCTAACCTTTTAGTAGTTCATGCATGGATAGACTAATGAAAAACCAACGAATAAGAAATTCACCGTTATATGGATATTTTTAAAGTACAACTTGATCAAAAATCAGGAATAAGTGTTGGTTCAATTCAGTTTAACAAAGGCAATAGTTGAAAATGCTCAATTTAAACAAGAATCATTAATCGTTGTTTTAAAATGATAATCAGCAACCGATTCACTTTTGTGTGATAATCGTCGGCCGGATTGTTACCAATGCGCCATAAAAAAAGACTACGTTCCGAGAAGGGTCATGAACAGGCGGTGTGCAAATGCAAATAATTCAAATAATATGCAATCAGCACAACAGAATAAAACGAACACTTGCTTCCCACGCCGCATGCTCACAGCACAATATCTGTTACCCTGTATATTTGATTATTCCTTTCTGTTTGTGCGTATGCATAGCCATACGTGTTCATATACGATTGGAGGATGAAAGCTGTCTTCATTAACGGCGCATGTTACTCCAACGCATGCATGTTTCGCACGAACATTGCAATTGCAGTGCAATCAACAAAGTTTGCGAAAAATTATGAAAGCCATTCATCGGGGTCTGTAAACAACAGTGACGGCGATTCAATGTGCCTGCAGGAACTGTACGTCAATGTGCTACGAACAAAATCAAAGGTAGTACAATAACAGCAAGGGTTTATAACAATGAAAATTGAAATGAGTGTAACACATCAGTTAAAGGCAATGCTTTAGTGCAGTGATGTCAAACTCGTTTCACCTTGCGGGCCGCATTTCCTCCCAAAATAGGTTTGCGGGCCGCATTTTCTCCCGAAATAGGCTCGCGGGCCAAACCATATAATTGATTGGAGTGATGAAAATATGTTCTTATCAATGTGGTTTTATCTTAACAGTCAATCATGTTTTACATTTTCACATTTTTTTCATATTATATTACTTCTTATAAAATTTACAAATTTTGAGTAAAAGAGAGGGTTTGTTGCTCAATCGTTTTCCAAATTCGAATTCAAATCCAGTTTATTGAAATATATAATTATGTGGTTGCTGCTTAATAACTCATAAAAAAATATTTATTCTTTATAAATTACAAGCTCAACGCACAAGTTTGAGATCTAACTCTTACAAAAGTAGAAATAGAACTGAACTGGTCCCTACTTGCTGCCCTGCTTTTATAGTAGCGCTCGTGAGAATGCCGATAGGGGGTGATGTTCCTGATGATTTGTTTTGCTTCCAGGCCGTCGTGGAATGTCGCCTTGAATGTCTGCTGCACTTCCGTAGCCAGGGAACATGCATGATCATGCTTTATCGTTGATGATCTGTCGCCTTGAAGATATTGCGTCAGCCAGAACTTGCCGTTGTTGTGAAGACTGCAACAATGTCATCTATCGGATGTTATGTCTAGCGTGATGCTTTCTACGTGCCGTTGTTGTGAAGACTGCAACAATGTCATCTATCGGATGTTGTGTCTAGCGTGATGCTTTCTGTCTAGACTGGTTGAGTGTAACGTAACTATATGTTGCAGTTCAACACTATTGTGTATTTTGTTAATGATTTTAGAAAAATAAAGGTATTTAATTACAATAGCTAACTTATTGCTCCGCATTTGTTATTTTGTTTGGAATGGTCTTGTAGTTCATCACGTTTGTTTGCTAGAAACACTATTTATCCACTTGTCAAGAAAAATTTTTATAAAACCTTTGCTGCAAAGTTGCATATCACTTTCTTATTGAAATAGTTTAAATTGACATTCGTTCAGTTCTCTTGCAATTCGCAGTTTGTGAAAAATTTACATTAAATATTTTGATAATTGCTATAAGCCAATACTCAAGGATCCAAACTTTCGATGTAATGTTTCAAAGGGGTCGCGGGCCGCACCCAATGTTCTTGCGGGCCGCATGTGGCCCGCGGGCCGCATGTTTGACATCCCTGCTTTAGTGTATCAACAACAAAGAGATTTATTTTTTATAGATTTAACAATGTAAAGAACAACCCTCCTCGTGCAGTTGACTTTTCTATTTTAAATAATAATTTTCGATGAATTATGAACAGTAACGACTGATTGCGTTCATGTTTGCTGCAAATTTTTCGTTGAAATACTTCAAAGAACCTATCCAACATAATTGGTGCCATGTCAAATGATTTGTCCAAACGAATCAAGTTCACATTTCATTACACGGCTCAAACGAGGCAAGAAGGTTAATTGCCTGTTTCAAACCGTTTGGCTCATCTCATATTGCACCGACCTCTCCGGGAAATCACGTGACCATATGACATTCCACAACCAATCATGAAAGAAAAAGGCTACAGAGTACCAAAAAAGGAGATAACAACCACCCCGTCGCGCGATGGTTGGAATGACAAAATTAATTAATCGTTTTTAAACTCCATTTCAAGGCACGTGAATTATGGTGCGTCCTGTTTGCGTCTGCCCGCATCGTCACGTATTGGATGCTTCTTGCCGCCGAAGGGCTCAACTAACCGGACCGATGTTGTCTATTGAGAGGCTGCAGTGAAATGTACACCGAAAATTAATGTATTTATTTTTCTGATTGATGATGAACGGTGTTTGTTCTGGGTGCGAAATTTTATCCTGCCCCTATCGCCACGAGAAATACGATGCCATACGATAGAGGTTTGAAAAGAAAAAATCAACTAAAAATAAGCATTTGTTTTAAAGTGGAATTATAAAAATGTACAGACATACAGAAGACTGATAAACTATGACAAATTGTTAAATAGTTTTCAAACAGATAAATACTATTTCAGGGAATGAATTTATTGGAGCCATTTATACAAATTTAAAAATGATTGATTCCTGGAACTGAACAATTTCTCTTTGTAGGAAACTTGTTGGGCCCTCTCGGTTGCCCGTTAGGACTGATCTCTACAGTTGGATCTCTCTCCACGTGCAAGGGTACCAATCTACCATACACCGGTCGAATCAACACGCCAATCAAAACTGGTGTTTACTTTCACTGAAGGGAAAGCACAACGGTCTAAGATATATTTTTCTTCACTTCGTTTGATCTCAACCTCCAGCTCGAACTGCTAACGAGAGCAGACAGTTGCACATGCGGAACCATAGGAGATTGATTGATATGTCTGGAAAGTTGGTCCGCAACGGTCCGCTAACTAACCCAACGGAACCGTCCAGATTCCGGTCAGCTGACCGAATGGGAACGGAAAACACCCCTTCTTGGCACCGTTGTGAATCTTTTCGGGCAAAACGAGGAATCTGGCAGGAGGAGGAATTGCATCCTTGCAACGCTTGGACTCGTACCACGTGCGCCATTTGCCATCCGGCAAGAATGGCTGAAAGCATCGCACGGAGCGTGCACACGGCGAAAGTCAAATACGTGAAGTTAAAATATTTCCTTTATGCAAATATTTGCGTACATTCTCAACCCTGCTTTTGAGATGGAACGCTTGGCTCGTACGATGGTGTGCTTCGCCGTTGCTCGGGAGGGTGTGCTAAATTTGAAAAGTAAAGTGCCAGGATCCCTCCACCAGCATCTGACGGTAGGATTCCGCCGGGTACGTCTGGAAAGAACGTAATTTTGAT
This sequence comes from Anopheles coustani, assembly GCF_943734705.1. Taxonomy (NCBI): domain Eukaryota; kingdom Metazoa; phylum Arthropoda; class Insecta; order Diptera; family Culicidae; genus Anopheles; species Anopheles coustani. Next base: position 65,964,670 of record NC_071288.1, on the reverse strand, counting down.
TGCAAACTCAAGACCGTTCCGAAAGTGCCCTACCATTTTCCAGCCTAGTTCCCGTACGGGGAGGAGTGGATTCAACGTGGATTGAACAATCGTAATCGGAAGCTAGTTTTCACAATCTAATCGCACCTCGCCTTGCTTCCCCGTGGAAAAGTTAACTAGGCACAATTGCAAACGTAGCAGGTCGACTTTTCCATGCATTCACAAGGATTGGCAGGTTTTTCTGAAATATATACTTAGGAAACAAGAAAGCGGGTGAACAGTTGACGCTAACCACAAATCCAAACGCAAAGCCCTTGTAAAGTTAGGAAAACGAGTTATTGAACTGAAAATGTACACATTAGTACAAGAAAAGAGCTTTTTCGACGAGAGGTAGAATATTTTATAAATCATATATAATATCATATATCATAATACTATGATCACTGAGAATTTTAGAAATTTTTCGAATACTGCACAGTTTTTAAGTAGAACTATTTCATATGAAAGGCTGCGTTGAAATGAATCAATAAGGAACATATCCAATCTCAAAGTATAGTTTAAATTTTTTAAATATGAATTTGATTTTATTTCATGACGAATATTCTCCGAATAAATTCTCGTGCTTTTATATAACTCCTCAAATGCAAATGAAACGTGCTCGATGGAGGCGCCTGGTGGACTTCAACAAACACACATTGAACGTATAGGCATATAAATGCGCGATAAAGAATCGATTATTTTCAGACTTGATAAAATGTTTTACACATTAACGGTGTAGTCAGAAACGATGATGTAGATGAAGAAGTAGATTAATTTATACATTATTTATTCAATTTTAATAAAACAGTTTTTCAAATCGTTCATTTACTTTTGAGCAATTTCTTTTAATTTTCTGAGAAAGTTTTAAAACAAAATTTAAAGCTGTGCATTTGAAGCTTAACTTTTTTCATGAACAAATATCCACAAATCAAATCTATTAAAAAGACCACAGTCACAAACGCTTGGACATCATAAGCTGCCACCATGGGGTCCCTAAATTCACATTGAAGTTTGACAGCAAACTCTGTTGGTTCTGGGTAAAAGCTTTCACCGAACGAAAGCTACTCTGTTTACCATCGAGCAACAGAGACCTATCTACGCTCGGGAGTAAACGCTAATCGACGATTATCGGCAGCCTGAGTAAAGATGCATGCCGTATCAGTTTCTGCAAAGTTGCGCCAGTACCGCGAGCACACAAATTAATGCTCAACCTAATTTTCCGAAAACTATCCACACGTATCGTGGCGATGATGAGCTCAACAACTCTTAGCTTTACTCGCGTGAATATTTACTTGGCTTTAAAATAGAAGATATCGAGTTAACGTTTATATTCCATCATAGTCCACCTAGGAACTATCAACAAATTTAAGAAATTTTTTTCGACCTCCACTATTGCAAGGTAGACATGACAAATTGATAAAAATTGCGTGTTTTGAAAATAAGGAAATAAAAATTTAAATAAATCAAGCATATTTAATACGAAAGTATTGATGGTTTAGTTATTTACGGATTAAAACTCTCCTCTCAAAATAATCATATCTATGGCGGAGGGAATACAGTAGATAAAATATATTCTTACAGTTTCAACTAATACTATCTTAACCAACCGTACCACGCCTCACTTTAAAATGAGCTTAGACACAAAAGATTGTATTTTTCCATTTGCACACAAAGGAACACTCAAACCGTATCGATTTGCATTATCCGGCGGGATACTTTGCGCGACGGAAAACAACGCGACACCCCAGGAACACCACCCTACGGACAGCACGCTGCACACAGGAGATTGTGTTGGTGTTGGAAAATATGTGAAAACAGGGGGATTACTTACAGACGAACACGCTAAGCTGGCACGCGAAGAAAGTGTAACATAAACAAGTGGGAAAACTTCCCCTACCTTTCCAAACAACAAACTTCAAGTGACCCCTTTTTTTCACACGAGCGCATTGCTTTCGAATTACCCTCGACCAAACAAGGAAGTCTACAAGTCCTCCGGGGGGAAAAAGTGTGCAATTTATGTGCAGCTTAGCCAAGGCGACCACGCCGTCCGACAATCCGTTGTTTACAGCTAAAAGCTTTCATGCGTTGCGACTATGTTGCGCTCTCGTCACGGCACATTGCCTCTGGATGTGGTTCACTTCACCTTTGATACAGTCTTTTCTTGTTTGCGTGCCTTAAATCTAATCCTTTCGTGCTATGAGCGTCACTATAGCAAAGGGGTGGACAAATCTTCCTTCCACACTAGATAAAATATTTTTGAAGTAGATAAGATTGATTTAATTTGACAACCTTTGATTCGCACCGCATGGAAAAGTCAACATTTATTCAGCCACCAACCCACGTAAGTCGGTTCAGTTGGTGTGAAAACCGGCAGCCTGATGATGGAATAATGGTGTCGCTTTTGATGATATTTATTTTGGTCTCAAGTGAACCAAGAGAAGGCTTTCGTCTTTTGCTTTCCAGACAGAAAACCGGAAGAGATTTTTTAAGCATTCCATTAGACGTTCTTCGTGGAGGTCTGTAGGGTTTTATAAGGCCACTTGAAGACCAGCCTAGAATAATAGACTGGTAAGCAAAAGGTGTGAGATTCAGAAAGATTTTCAATCAACCCAAGAATTTAAAATTCCCAGTGAATAGAGCAACCTTTAAACGAAAACCTTGAGAAATAGTTTAATCAGCAGATCCGAAGACTTCAATCAAATTATCTTAGAAATAATTATAATTCAAAACAATAAAACATAAAACAACGTATAGCAAAGCTGAAGAGTAAAAATTAAAATTAAAGCAAAAGAAAAATTGAATCAAACGAACAAAAACACCGCCAGTGAAACAATGTGGCACAAAAACACAGTCAAACTTCGGAAGTTCGTCCTCTGACCGCTCAACGTACCATATTAAGTAACGAAAACATTTCCCCAAAGAAATTAACAAACCCATTCTCTAACAAAACGTGACCTAGGGAGCTACCAAAAGAAGCAAAGACTTCTTCCAAACACAGCTAACGTGTTCCAAAACAGCCTGGTTTTGGTGGGAAATCCCACAGCCCGCATTGGTACGGAAATGGAAAATAATGCAAATTTTCATAACTTCCCCGGAGGTCCAGAGCTTTGGTCGGTGGAAAACGTTCCACAACTATAATGGAAAGTTCCGTCGGACGGCTAGGGCAGTTTGGTAAGGCGAGCGTGATAAACTTTACCAAACGGAGAAGTTTACCACCTCACCGGTAAGGGGTACAGCTAACGGCAGCAAATTTCCCATCGACATACCGGGGAAAAGCCTTCAACAAATATTACTCAAGCGGGTGGAAAACTCCGACGATGCGACGGATGTGTCGGCAGTGCAATTGGACTACGGTAGTTTGGGGAAGGAAATTGTAATAAATTGAATTTGAAACTAGTTTTCCACACAGCGTACCGGCGGGGTTTGCAGCCAACGGTCAAGCGACAGGGTGTGTCGGTGGCAGGACAGATGCACGCTCGGTGCAGATAGCCGGACCTGCCGGATACTGTCGAGTTTGGGCTCTTTCAATTTCAATCACTTGCCATCGTATTCATTGCATATTTGATCCACAGCGAAGTGTAAAAGGCAAAATAAAACTATATGCAACATCTCCTTTTCGCACCACAAGCGAGCGTTGTGTTATGAGAAGTGAGCAGAAACGGACGGTAGGAAACGTTATTTATAAGCTACAGCAACTAGTTGCCTATTTCTCATTTCCTCCCCCTATAAGTCGTAAAAAAAAACTATAAAGTTCCGTGTATTTATGCTTCTCTCGACCATTGTCTCGCTAACGTACATTTTATCCCATTTCTAGTACATGATCCTTGTTCAGTGGTCCACTTTCAACTCCACTGGTCTGCCAGCATCAGAGAAACCACTCATAAATACAAATTGCCTTATTTAGCATTTGCAATTTTCAAATTTCCATAATCTCCTGAAAAACTATAAATGAAATAAAATTCAGTTACCTTCGCAACATTATAATGCCATCAAGACCAAAGCATGATTTCTAGCTATGTACTTTTCAATTTCATGAAATTATATCTATGATACAGTTTTAATGTATTTTAGTTACTCGAACTAAACAAAGTTAAACATTACGACCGAAAGCGATGGCAGCGACGTGTTTGAATTCCTTTTTTTGCAGTTCTGATGTAGGTTCATTGGGGCATATAAATAGAAAATAATATGAAATTCATGTAACATCTCTTCCACTTCGTTTTTTTTTCCACTCACGTCAATTTTCATTACCGCCAGTTAACTGTAAAAGGAAAAGTTGTGCCCTGGCATGCCGACGCGCAGCACATCACTACCGTGTTCATGCACTCTGTAGTTATTATTTATATCGCTGCATTTGTGACGAACACGTTAGGGAACGGATGCAAATGATGGTGCAGATTAAAAAGCTTTCCCCTCAAAAGCACTTTCTGCATTTATCCCACCAGGCGTGTGGTGGTCAGCAACATTTTTCCACCTTTTTTTTAAATAATTCTAGGGTTACATTCGTTGAGTGAAGTCGGAAAAAAGTAACCTCCATAAGCCGGTAGTGTTCGGGTTCATTTTTATTACGGAAACAATAAAACACATAAGCACTTCTACATGCCATCCTTTTTACAGTATGTCCCATAAAAAAATGCGAAAATTTTCAATGCTTATTTTTGACTAGCTGCAAACGTTATTTTTAACGTGGTCATGTGTGTGTGTTATCATCTGGTAGCATACTATGAGATGATATAATCAAAAGAGTGATTCTCGAGTAATAAAGTTGAGAAAAATGTTCGTAAAGGAGATTGTGTCTAGTTTAATGCACGCCCAAAAGCCCGTAAAACAAATTGTATCGATCGCGGGATGCCACCTGGCCACTGTTTACCGTATCCAACGTTCATTCCTTGATGGACCACATCTAATGAAGCCAGGAAGTGGCCATCCACGGTCCACTCACACACCGAAGGTCATCAGATCAATGAGAGGTTAAGTGAGATAAAATCGTAGCAGATCGATCCGGAAATTGGCTAAGGAAGCCGATATTTCAAAATCTACCATGCATGGGTTGATCAAACATGTCCTAAAATGTTCGTACAGAGTCAGAGTAAAGCATCACCTTGTAACAGACCGAATTAAACAACTACGGCTGGAGTTCTCGACACGTTTGGTGTCAACATCAAAACAAAAGAATACCGGCATCGTATTCTCTGATGAAAAAATATTCATCGTCGATCCCGTGTCTAACACACGTACAGACAGATTTATATCTCCGCAGAAGATTGAGGATATTCCAGAGAACCTGAAAATCAAGTTTACAACCAAACATTCGGCCGGAGTCATAGATTTTGAGACCGTTGCGCCCAATAGCTTAAAAAAGCCTTCAGCATTTATCAAAGTTGAATTAAAATTTTATACCGGGGTTAATATGAACATTTTGAAGGACCACGTTCTGTCCTGGATAAAAGCCAACTTTGGAGCACAAAAACACGCCATTTTCCAAAAGGATGGAGCCCCGTGACGTACCTCAAAAAGGACTCAACCGAGGCTGAAGAAAAACATGGAATTTTGGGCAATTTCATTTGACCTCCCACAAGCTCGGACTTGAATCCTTTGGATTAAACAACATGGGCACATGCTCAGGTTAAGGTCTGTGGACCTTCTAGCACCACTGTTGGATCCCTGAAAGCTTCAATTGCCGAGGCATGGATTTGAAAAACTGACTCTTACATTTAGAAAGAATGCTCTCGATTCTGTCCCCGTATGGAGGAGGCGATCGAGAAAAACGGTATACCTAATTATTAATGTATTCATTAAAGGCTTAAAAAACAATTCCCTAACTGAAATAACAATTTGTTTTATTATTTTGTATGAAAAAAATTATTTGAATCTAAGGTACCGATTTTCGCATTTTTTATGGGACATACTGTATGCACTGCGTCTGATCTTTTTTTAAGTTTTTATTTGTCTAGGATACATTAAACGAAGAAGAAGAGTTGTTTTTTGCTTTTTGAGCAAATGCGAAAAACTTTTCATATCCAAATACATAAGCACAGTGTGTTACTTTATTTAATTATCTTCCTTGTTATATTTATTTTAATACCAATTAAATGTCTTATTTCGTACCATTTCTTTCGATAGTCATATATTTTATTGAACAACATGGTTGACAATTTAATTACTTTATTAACTGAATATTAATTTTACGATCAATCATAAAACAATAAGAAAAGGAATATCCAAGGTTTCAGAGATAAAAACTTAAGCGCATTGTTTAATATAATACATGGAGTATAAATACGTACATAAAAGAAAAATCCTGTAAAAGTAATCACCAATTCCAATTCATATTAACATGCTTACGATCTTATAACAGCTAAACGACTGTTTCTCATCTTTTCATATTCCTGTAAACAGTTTTTTTTTTTCATAACAAACATGCCAAACAAATAATAATGCCAATTCTCAAAATTCTCTGCATTACTTAATTTTTTTTTTTTGTGTATAACGAACGTTTTAAAGCGTTTGGTTCTTTTTATCGTTCACAACTCCAATCACTTTGTACCAACAATCGTTCAGATCAACGATTGCGCTGATTGGTGTTGAGAGATGGTTTTCTAACGATACGCGGTGACTTCAAAGTGAAAGGCTGAATGCACAGCCTGGAATTATCCCAATTCCCCGGCAACTTGCGTTCGCGTGCCCGATTGTGATTGATCAGTGAAGCAGTGAGTCTTGCTGGTAAATATTTTCCTCCGCCATTTCCTATCGATCGGTGTATGTCTAACGATGAAAAGAGTGAAATCGGCGGAAGTTGCCTCGACTGCAGCAATATCGGAACCAACAGTAGAAAAAGAAACAGCATACAGACACACACGTGGAATTTTCCCACTTTCCAAAAGATGCCTTTTTCTTTCTCAATCGTCTTCCATTGGCGATGGTGGCTGTTCGTCGAGGGAAGATTCGCTGGCAGTCAAGAAATCGCACTCGAACCTGTACAGGCATCCTTCCACCTGCGCCCACAGCTGATGGTAAGGGTTGGCAGCATCCGCTTCCGGCACCAGCTCGAGTCGCTGGTCGATACGAAGGTAGTGGCGGGCCCTATCAGGCGATGGATCGTTGTAAGGATGCCAACGAATCTGCTGCCCGCGGTTTGCTTTTCCCCCCGCGTGGCCCGCTTCTGGCGTTGGATTCCTGCAATGCACGGAAGGAGAATTTTGTCAGAACTTCACGCTAACTATGCGAGTCATCGGTGGAACCGGCGTTTGCCGGTTCCTTAGCGAAAGAAAGAACTCAATACGCCCCAGCAAGCAATATGAATCAAACGCTGTTGATTTCTTGCTACAGCAATTGTCAATCGAACCCTCGCATGTTGATGGCAGCATGTAACAAGGATCGTTTTAAGTCCCACCCCCGCCTCAGCAAGCAAAAAAGTCGCAAATCTTTTCTGCTGCCTCCGGCAACCTTGTGCCAGAGCGTACAGATCGAAATCTGAATTTACTACATCAGAAGATGAAAAACGCCATCAACCCGAGTAGAGAAGAGTTGCAAGCAAAGCTCAAAATCAGAACATACCCAGGAAAAGAATGGCAAATTTGTGTAATGGTTCGTAATCAAGAGTACGCGTATTAGTTTCCTTCCTAAGAACTCTTTGACTGTCCGCCCGCTCGATGCTTGCGTCATCTTAGCTATCGCGTGCGAGCGCCTTACATCGCCCCTTCCATCCGAAAGCAGCACTTTTGCTCTTATGTATATCCGGGGTTGGCAGGCGATAGTCGAGGACACCGTTTCGAAACGATCGGGACCGAACCGAACGGGTTGTGTTTCTTTCGAAAGTGATTTGAATATTCATGAAATTTGTCTATTGTGGAAACATTTTCGGTACGTTCGGTAGAGGCGCATGTCTTTCGACAAAAGGATTGGATAAGAACGGAGGCAGGATGGAAAGGGAGGTTGGGATAAATTGGCCAATTTTCGACGATATTTTTAAGGGAAAAAAAATATAAATTTCGCCATCTGTTTCGAACATTGTGTGCTCTGTTCACTATCATCAGTGAATAAAAAAACGTATGACAATGCGTTTTTAAAGAGCCTTGTTTAAGTTATTTGTTTTGATAAATATAGTCATGCTCTTTTTAAACTCTTTTACTTATCTTATTCAAGTACTGCTATTCAGAACGAATAGTAATCATAAATTACTCTATGCTAACCAAATAAACTCTGTGCTTGTTCAATTGTTTAAATTTAAGCGACAAATTATCTCACTACAAATTTAACCCAAAATGGACAACGAATTTAAATAATTAAGAACAAACATTTCTTCAAGCTTTCAAGATGATTTCATAATTTTTAACTAATAATCAGCCATTTTCCAAGCCATTTCAAGCAACCAATCACTAACCTTGGATGAAACCGTCGTAAATTAAACCTTTGCCGAAGTCGAACCGTTGGCTAAATTCAGTTTAAGGAATTGAAAACGACATTCAACCATAAACTGAAACGAACGGGCGGGCGCACACTCGATGGGTTCATTTACGAAACGGCCGCAGGCAATCTAATGCAATGTATTTACCCCTCTCTTGACAGACGGCTACAATCCGTACCCTTTTTTATTGAACAAAATGAAGAAAAAAGGATTCGAACGGGAAAGGCGAACCCCGGGCGGCCAAATAGACGGGTACCAAGTGGCAAAACGGAAGCAACTGCCATCCGCTTCACCGAGGGCACCCGCCGTCGCAATTGATTCGCATTCGCAAATCGCATTAGTGCTGTTTTTGTTTGGTTTTGTCGATTCGTTGATTTTTCATGAAATGAATGAATACAAAATGAGTTATCTAAACAGCGCCATACCGTCGGCGAAAGGTCATTTAAATTGACGCATCGTGGAAGGCGGAAGGAAAAATCGAATCGAAAAGCGGAGGAGGAAAAACGCTGGGTACGATGAAAAGTACTCCAGTCCGATGGCAAACGGATCCAGGGGTCCAAGGAGGGGGTCAGAAGTGCAAGAGTACGAAAGGTATTTTCCTCGCCACTGGATACATTTAAGTGCGGGCAGAGCATTGATGGAGGAGAGTGCGCTCAACCGAATCCGTTTTGCCGAATGAACGGGGAAGTGATTGGATTAAATAAAGTTGGCAAGGGAAAACAGAAATGTACCTTGAAGGGAAAACAACCACTGAATTTGATTTCCTCGTGCTCTTATCTCCATTTTGCGTAGAGGTTTGAGGCTTTGTACAATGCATCATGCCGCCTCACTGGCTCAGGAAACCGTTTAAAAGCATTGGTTTTATTCACCGAAGGCAAATGGGTAAGTTTTTTCCTAATTGAATAAATTCCGGTGAATAAATTACTAAGATTGCATGGAAATATAAATATGAATCGTCATAAAGTAAACCGTAGTCGTGCTGCTTCTTCAAACAGAACAGCAAAACTCTCCTTCGACTATTGCAGGTCGCATTTAATTGGAAAACAATGACTGAATATGTAACTCTCAAAGTATGAGAGTAAAATGTTTTAACAAATTAACATATCGCTTCACTAACATTTCTTATCATGAACAAATGCAGCAGTATTCTGAAACTTCTTTCCAACTTAATTATGTGTGTTTGCTGCTTACAATGCTTACTGCTTACCCAAAAAACAACAAAAATAGACACTTTATTAAACTTTTAAATCCTTTTTAGTCCTAAATTTTTAACTTCTCCACGACAGAGGAAAATAAGCATTACATTAAGGATACAAGGTAACGAAGAAAGTTTCAGAATGGAATAAAATTTGTATAATTAAGTAGACGTAATCGAATCCAAAATACCTTACACATCGAATTTAGATTAACTTTCAAGTGTTTTCTTGGGTATTAAAAACAAATTGACTCAATAAAGACATTCCTGAGTTATAATTATACTTGCTTCAGATTCAAGTGCAACTGTAATGTACTTTAAAGAGCTAGCAATTTTGCCATTTGGCTTGAACAACACTTTGATCCACTAAACCAGACCGCTACTCTCGAGAATCCAGATTATAGTACGCCTCTAGGGAGCAGAACCTCATCAAAGTCACAAATCCACTGCTTGGCACAGGCCGGCTTCCCGCAGTAATTCCTTCTGATTTTGATCAAACCAACAGCCGGAAGGTCTTCCCGAATGATTGATTATAATCCAGTGTTTGCATCAGGTTGGTGGCACAGCTCCCACTCCTTGTCCCATTCGAGACACCATCCGATATTCAAATCTCTTCCGTTTGATCGGCCAATGGACGGGAGCTGCTTGGTGAAGTGATAGGTCAAAGCAATAAGAGCAAATATTTGCATTTCAAATATGCAAATAAATGACAGTAATGATTAAAGCAAATATACCTCAGCGTCAACTAAGGTAATCAATCTCACGACTAGACACTACCGAGAAGCCCCATCAGCATTGATGATTAGCGCCATGATGATACTTGGTGCTGAGTCTCTCGCTGGTGGCGCTTAAAGCCCAGCTGGAAGAGTACAGAATCGGATTCCAGCGAGTTCCATAATTTGCAGAAGTTTGCCTGGTTTGGCGGCTGTGCTCTCCATATTTCAACGGCGATGGCGTATGATCGTCATCGAACTTTGCAATATATGTATTCCTTCCCATCCGGTGGCTTTGCTCCTTCCGTCCGCCCGGATATACCGAGTGATCAGAATGATTGATGAATTGCACGTAGAACTTCCCGTTTCCCCAGGATTTGGCCGGTACTCACCCGTGTTTGATAAAGTTCGACCAAAGCCGCAACATCTGACGCTGCACCCGTCGTTCCGAGCGATAGCGTTCCTTCCCGCTGCCAACAGGGCATCCCTCGGTATCCGGCCGCCCCGGTCGGTACACGTACGGTGTGAAGAGATAGCCCAGCTCATCGCCGTGCATCGGCCCAGACATTGACGGGCGCGCTATCTGGTTCCGGTAGTAGCAGTTCCTCGCGTACCCGAACGCACCATCGTAAGCAAACAGATACCGGTAGAGCGGGGCCCGGAGGTGCGTCGAGGCGTGCCGGATGAAGTACTGTATCCCGTAGGTAATGTCCGCAACCGAGGCGAGCTCGTGGTAGAACTCACGTTCGGAAGACCCGTTGCCTGCTGCAGCCTGCGCCTGCCGGTCCAGGAACTCCTCCACCAGCCGGTAAACGGTTTCGTTGGCGTTCGGGAAGTTCAGTGTGGTCGAAGCGAAGTCCCGTATGTGCTGCAGATTGGCATGCTCCAGCGTGGTGTACCCAATGAGCAGCGGAACGTCGCTGACCGGCGGCTCGATGCGTACCCGTTCGTACGGATTCCGCCCAACGAATCGTAGCTCCGCTTCCGGTCGCTGGCTGTCATCGCTCGGCATGAAACAGAGGTAGTAGAGGGCGAAGAAGTGTACGTAAATACCTCTGGTGTCCGGACCCTTCACCCGCTCCAGCGGGCGCGACTGGAGCTGCTCCTTGCTGGTTGCATCGGTCTCGCGAAGGTACTCGCGCCCACACCGGTCCGGATCGTAGTCATAACCCCACGGTTGCGTCATGCTGCCGCTCATGATGATCGCATTGTGGAACAGGCCCTTGGCGGCCGGCGAGTAGAGGTGGTAGGTGACGGAGGCTGCGCCGGCACTCCAGCCGCACAGGGTCACCCTGGTCGGATCGCCCCCGAAGTTCGTGATGTAGCGAGCCGTCCATCGGAAGGCTTCCAGCTGATCTAGCAGACCCAGGTTCGCGTTGATATCGAGGTCCGGAAGGGAGACGAAGCCGAGCGCAGCCAGCCGATAGTTGAACGTTACAACGGTGATGCCCTGCAGCAAGTCGATAAACGATTACTCATAATCCATTCCTTTCCGATGAAGTGGCTGATTACGGAGAAAAGGTGGTGAAGGCTAACATGCGATGTATTTATAAAAACGTCATCGCTGTGCTTTTATTTGTTACTTTATGTCAAGGACATTACCTCACATTTATTTTAATTTTCACTTTTCATTGAACAAAATTCATCATAAAATGTATTTAATTTATAATTGTTATTGTACAAATTCAGCAGAAATCTATAACAGCTTTTCCAATATTCAGCGTAATAAGCATCCAAGAAGTGATTTTCTAGGAATTTAAAGTGGGTTGACAATTTCAAGAATTGTCTGTTATTTTGTTCCCCGAACTATCTTCGTTCTACACTTTGGGTTTCAAAGCAATAAACAAAATAGATGAATCACGTATAAGCAAGGTAAAACTTTTTCAGAAAAAGTGTAAAATAGACATGTCGTATATCAGATTACAGCCAGCGTAAAAATATGTAATGAGAGTTTTAGAAGCCGATAAGGTTCGGCTCATCGGGATTTTAGGTACGAATGTTCTCGCTTGCATGATAAAACGGTAAACGGCTCGAAGTAGAATGTAATATTTCATTAAGATAGAAAACCGTACCATAACTCAATCTGGACAGGAATTGGTTACAGAAACATCTGGCGTTTTGGGGCGAAAGTTTTATGGCCACCATCCGCTCAGTATTGGCGTGAAACGAAGGTCAAGACCATTTATAAACTCTATCCGCGTGCAGAAAGACAAACATTGACCCGTACTTGAAGGAAAATTTATTGAGAATCTGTTGTTCGTTCTAGAAGCGGGTCGAGATCGCAATGGAAACAAGTGACTTCTCGATATTTTTTTTAACACTGTTCAAAACTTTGTCGAACATCACTCATTTAAATAAAACCATCTATGCAATTGCTTCAAATGGAAAGGATTGTACAACTTATTTGTCCCATTTAACAAAAGTTGTATCGATTCCACTTGTCTAATCCCATATTTAAATGCTACATAGAATTGTCAATACTATAGTTTAAAGTTTAATTATTGTGTATACAAAGATAGCTTACACCTTTTATCGGGATTAAGCGTGTTCTTAAATATTGTTACTGATTTTTTGGAACTCATTCCTGTCGACAGACCCTCAAAAAAATGGTAAAAGGTGTGTTTGTTTCTTTTTGCTGCAACGTGCGTACGAAATTGCCTGTTTATTGCTCGTTTGATGCTTTAAAAAGCAGGCCACCGATTTGCAATCACAAGCCCGTAAAGTCACTCTCCTCGACCTTAGCTTAACTGTTCGTTCTTTGATTTAATACACTTGTTTACCTCATCGTTTTGCTACCTTCAACCACTTGTGCTTATTTCTCGGAATATTTATGACAGTTGATGGAAGCAGATACCGCTTATTCTATAAAGTAAGATTCTCAAAGTAGCTATCGTCACTAGGAGCTAAGAATGACTGACCTTATCGACCAAAAACTCTGGTCCGAAAATGTCCGTCTCCGACGAACCCACCACGAACGATCCGCCATGGATCCACAGCATAACCGGTCTCTTGGGGTTGCCGTCACCCCCGACGCCGGTGTACACGTTCAGGTACAGGCAGTCCTCGGCCGTCTCAATCGTCCCGATGACCATGGGCCAGGCCTGCGGGCACGCCTTCGAAACGTTCCGAAAGAACCGAGCCCCCTCGAAGCGGTACGGCTGGGGATCCTGCAAGAAGAACGACACCAGCAGCAGCATCGTATCGGAGGCAACACCCGGTTTGCAAGGCGAACACCTACCTCGAACCGTAGCTGCCCGACCGGTGCCTCCACGTACGGTATGCCCTCGTAGGCGCAGTATGACTTTCCGGTGAACGTTTGCCGGCGCGCTCCCATGGCAAGCCCCCGATCGAAGCCGACTATGCAATCCGGGTCGGCCGGGAGCCCACTCTCCGATGCGCCCACCTTGCCGGAGTGCAGCGTCACGACGAGCGTCACCAGCAGCACGACCGTTACCGTCACGAACAGCAGGAGCGACACGGTCCAGTGGCGGCACCGGGGGGTACCACGGTAGCCTTCGTTTGCCATTCAATCTCGCGGGCAGAACCAGGCTCGAACATGGAGCGAAAATTACATCCCCCCCTTTGGTGGCCAAAACCCGAAAATTGACACCGTTTGGAAGCGTACACCACAGGTCCTCACCTCCTGCTCGATCGATCGATCGGAACGGAAGGATTTTACGAGAATTTGAATTTGATACGAATTCCCAGCTTCCCAATTTACACGCCAGGTAACTCGCAGCAATCAGTTATATCTTCACTAAACACGCACGCACAAACACAAAAACACACGCGTGAGAAAACTACTCCACCTGGCGGACGGTAAACCGATCTAATGGCACGGCAACGAGCGACTGCTTGCGCCGCTTGGGGTGCAATTTATCGTAGACGAGCAACGAGCCGCGATTGCTTCCCGATCGTCTTTACAGGCCGACCGCCGGCTGTATATGCACTTTGAACACCTTCGCCCCAATCGGCACCGATCGACGCGGACGCTCACATGCACAACTGCACAATATGCAGCTCGAAGAAGCTCGCCCTCCCGGGTACGGGGAATCATTGGGACTCACGTTGCACACACTCATTCAATTACTTGCGCTTGCTAATTTTGTGCATTTCATTTGTGCACGCGTCGGGTCAAGTTGCAGCGCCGCACGGAGAGCGAACCGGGTGAAGACCGTTTCACGGCACAAAACCGAAACCTGCTTGCAAGCAGACCGATGCACGGCATGACCCTCTCGAGTGTGGAATCCCCCGGCAACACGCAGCTTCACACAGATGACAATTAAAACGCGAGGGGGGGTGAGGGCACGGCACGGTCGGGGATGGCATAATCAACCCCTAAACAAGAGCTGCCGGGGCTGGTGCTGGGTGATAAGCGCACGGTACAACGGCTCCCATGTGACCAATGGATGCTGAAATCAAACCAACCACGGCAAACCAAGATCACTCGGACGCTGGCCTGCAGACGGAGGACACCAGCTTTCCCAGACACCGGACCGACCGGTAGAAAATCCGACATCTCCTCCGAGTGCACCTTTTATACCGTTACATCCAGCCGTGGGCGCAGTGGCCATTATTAATCATGCCCTCTGCTCATAAGGTTCGCTCCGGTTGCAATGTTTTATGCATCCCACGGGGATTCATACGAGAAGCGAAGATACTTACCACGGGGTGAACGAAAGAGGTTATGTTTCGGAGATGCCCGAAAGGGGTTATGTTTCGGAGATCCACGTCCAGCCATCGGAAGCGCGATTGTGCTAATCCTACGGCTTTTGCAGGACTCCGCCCGATTTGGACGGAGTTTTATTGGCTGACGAAAATTGAAACCTTTTATTACCACCGAGAGTTCGGCCCTGCGCAGCAAATAACGAGGCTGGATTTGTGGTTGTCTTTCAACCGAAGTTTTAAGAAACGATATCAATTGTGCCAGCATAAAATCATTCAGCTACTCGGAAAGTGCTATCACCTATTGGCAAACAAAACAACTTCTATTTGAGCGTCGTCTAGACGGAGCACTGCTATCAAACTTTGCGCCATGAAGACCCATCTTTTTCTAACGCATTCCCGGAATAGTTCGGCCCTCGGCAGCTGACCCGACGAGCCCTACAGGAGGCACGCGCTGAGTCGTTGAATCATACATTGAGCAGAAGATTTCTTTTTCGCACCATCGCGAGTGATGAGCGTGCTGTGTGTGAAAGCTAAATTTGGAGTTGGAGCTGCCGCAACCGTTTTTCAACCAGGCTGGCATCATACCGATTAGTCATGGGCGTATTTGCCATCGGTGCAATTTCCGGGCGGGTGCACATTATTGTCGACAACTCTAATATTAGATGTTTCATTATGAAATAACAGGTCGTTGGTTGCGATTACCAATTTTTCCCGGAGTCTGACAAGTGTAAAAATCAAATATCTCCCCTGATTTCTATCTAAGAAAACTATCATGCCAAAAGAGAGCTCTCAACTCCAACATTACAAAACGTTTGGGGTAAATTAAAATTGACCGATAAAACATAATATAATTTCTTTATTGGCAAAAAGTTCCCCTTATACACATACCAACCAAGCGACAAGGAAGAAATCACTTTTGCCCTAAGGTAGCAAAACAATGTTTTCCAGAAATTGTGGAATTGTTTCTTTTGTTTTCTCATTTTAAATTGTTTTTTACTCTTAATGATGTATACTAAGATGATGCAGGAACTTTGTTTTCCTTCCTCGAGCCGCGAGGTATAATTTAACTTATCCAGCTAGGGTGCATTATTATTTCAACAGGTTTGCAGGTTGTATTGTTGTCAGACGGAATATCCGAAAACAAACGATAATAAACATATCAGCGTGCAATATTTTATCCACAATTTATTATATAAAATTAAGTAAATCATTATTAACATTAACAAGTTGGTTTGGTTAAATTGAAATGGAAATACAAAATGTATTTTAATTAAAAACCAAGGTGCTATAAGAAGTAAAACAAAACACTCTGACCTAAAAATACTAGCTCGATAAAAGTTATTTTCAGTGAGTAGACTGATAATGCCTAAAATTACATTCAATATTCTTTCAAGTTCGAGGTCATAAGGAGTCAGACAATTTACAATAGTAAATTCTTGTTTCTAAAAAGCGTTTTTTTTTAAAGAAATCTTGTGTTTTCCTTATCCACCCAATATCCATTTATACGTTTAAATTTCTTTATTCAAATTCAAGTATTCATGTAAGTTGTATTCGGATTAAAATAAGGCATGATATTCCCAAGCTGAAACATATCGCCCCTAGTTCCCCTAGCTTTGGTACGCATTATGTTACGGCTGATTAGCTACGACAATGATTTTTAACCTTACGAACCATTATTGTTCGAAGCACGACCGGGCAAAGTTAATCATCAGAGCAAACATTGCGTCTTACATTCAAAAAGAAAAGCAAACAATCTTCACCCAAAGAAAGTGGAACCTATTCGAATGGAAATATTTGTTGACTCACACAGTCAAATACACCACGTAACAACCAATCTGCAAACAACGGCGTCGGTCGTCGGAAAAGAAACGTTTCATTTTCATCCCTCGAAAATGGATAGCGAGCTGGCAGGATGCGGGCCAGCAGAGAAGATGGCCGCGTGGGGATGGCAGTCCTTCAAAATAATACACAGTACAGAATGCAGACAGGTTCGCTGGCGTTGAATGATTTCTATGTTTATTTATGAGCCGTCACGAACCGATCAGGTGTCAGCAACAGTCGCAAAAAAAAGTATTTGGAAACAAGACAAAAGACAACCCAACTGAAGAAAGGACTTAGTAAAAACCCAACCATCGTACCTTGTGTGACGTTCGACAATCTCCAAAAGCTAGGCTGGAATAAATTAAATAATTATTTTTTTTAGCTGGGCCGATCCTTTCTGGCTTTCCACTCAAAAGGTGACCGGATAATCAGCGAAAATTTCGGCAAACAACAAAGTCGATAATGATTACGGAGGGTGAAACCCCGTGAGCGACGGCTTTCGCGGATAAGAGATACATTTTCTTGACACGTTCTCAAATATTTGCCCGGAGAAAGATCGGATGAATGGACGGGCGTGTCTGAGGCGACATCCGATAGGACAAATAACTGACAGTGATCGCAGTTAATGAACGGCGGGGAGAAGGAACGTGATTAAAACATTAATTTGTCTTCTTCATAACGGTCGTGTTTGCACTCTATCTCCAGAATGACGTTTGATGACGGTCTGATGGACTTGTTTGAATTGGGAATCTGTCAAGATTGTTTATAGAATAAGAACTGTTTTTTGCGTTTGTCTCAATGATTTTAAATAAATATTCCAATCAACTTTTATCAAACTTGTAAGTTTCAATCTTTGTAAAACTTAACTAAAAATAAACTCCTCAGATAAAAAGAGTACACTTAAACAAACAGCAACAACATTAAATTTATCAATGCATGCGACAGAGCGCCTTTTAAAAAAAGTTGGGAATTGACGTAAAACAAACGCAAAGGAAAATTACCGATTCTTAACGTCGAGCAAGTATGCGGCGTAACTAATTTTTTCTATGTCAATCGTCACAATAAGTCTGGCAATTTGTTAAGGAAACTTAACTTTACTTTTAAAAAAACTTCCAAGTATCATAGCACGTTTAAACACAAAAAAGAAACGCCGTTTTTCTTAGCAAGAATCGTTTAATGCACAATTTTTTGCATTTGGCAGAACCTTAGTAACAAGAACTTCATGCACAAACAAATACACTACGATAAGTATACAAAAAGTTCATAAATTAATTTATTCTAGGAAAGATAACATGCTTAATTTAACAAAATACACTTTTAGCATTGCAATATGACAGGACACAACCAACAAATAAAAAGTCCAGAGGGAAAAGGTCTCGAGAAAACCATTCCTCGATAAACTTTGGGGCGATAATGCGAACAGATACCCAACGCCAAACGGGTTCGTTCTGCCGTATAGTTTCACTGCGAGCAGGAATTTTTTAATGTAATTGAAGCTTCCAGCATACCGAACCTCGATCCGTTTTAAAATACTTCCAGAAGACCGAACTATCGGGGGTGGAAAAATCTACGGATAATGTTCTCCATTTTGTGCACTCTACTTTGCTCCGTTCTGGATTTTCTTTCGTTTTTTATTGCACTTTTAAACATAGCCTAGTACCATGGCATAGTTGCTGGTACGGTATGTGGGCACATCGGATCCGGGTACGATTCTCCCTTACCTGTGGGGCAGGTCGTCCCGTCCCGGCCTGATTAAGTTTATTCAGCGCGAACGGAGCGGATTAAATGAAGACACAAATGCACACGGACTCGAACATGTTGTAGATCGAATGAGGAAATGGCATGGGAAAATATATATGGGGAAAAAAGAAAAACCATAGTCGACCCAAGACTAAGGTGTCGGTTTGAAAAGGATACGCAACCAGCTCGCGGACCCAGACGAATGCCATGTAATTTGCTAATGGTAGACTGGCAAAGACTTGCGAGAAAAACGAGCCTCCGTAAGCATTTCCGGGTGAATTCCATTTGCTTTCTCTCTCCCTCTCTCTCTCCCTCTCACCCGTTGCACAAGATGACAAAGCAAACGGGCGTCAGATGAAATTAGATAACAGAAACTTGGTCCAACGCCGCCCACGGGTACGGCTCGGAATGCGTTTAAATTAATCGTGCCCGGCACGGAATGGATGAAGTGAAAAACGTTGGCTTTGCGGATGTAAAGGTAGGAAGGATTGGAATGATAATCATGAAATGCGGGTCCCGGACAACCATGTCTGGCATTCCCAAAGCCGAGCGATTAAACGCTTGACGGGATGAATTAAAAGGGAATAGAATGCTGTCCTGAAATACTTTATAATGTCACCGAGAGTACATACCGCCGCACACAGAGACATCCTCGCTGTCGGTTGCTCATTTACAAGGATATGGGAGAACGATCGTGTGCTGGCGAATGGCATTCACAGACACAGCCCAGCGGAACTGCGGATGGTGAAACCTAAGGTGTCTTCTGCGCTATCAGTCGCTAATTGCTTGGAAAAAGCTCCGGTGAAATTACAATTTGACCCATTCAACGCCGGACGACTACGTTCGGCCTCCAGTGTGTGCAGGAATGTTGGATTCCACCCATTTTACCAATCTCCTTTTTAAAACGATCGTTCAACGATTACTCACGTCAACCATCGTCGCAGTCGTCGTTCAAATTCGTTTATTTGAGTTTTCGTTCTACCCGCGTCTAGGTAATTGGAGAGTAATAAGAAATACTTCCAACAGTACGTAATGAAAGAATCCTTACCAAAACGTGTACAATTTCTTCGACATCATTCACTGTCAAATGTAAATGTGGAAAGTTCTAGTGGCACTGTATAAATCCAAAAATTTGCAACCATTTTTATCGTAATTAACTTACGTTTTTAGACAGAATGAATGAATTTTTAAACATTTGAAGTTCTGGAACCTATTTAAGCAATCCATAAAAAGTATCCATCATAACAAATGAAAACGAAAAAATGTACGTACAAAGCATAAAAATTAAAAACAAAAATGTCAGATTAGCATAGTGAAACTACATTGTTTTGTGGAGGAATCCTGCGGTTTTCATCACTATTCCCTATCATTTTAAATATAAAAACCATAATTTTGTTTTCAAGAAAAGAAACCCCCTTTTGGCTAAATCTAATGAAACATAACAGTTCGTGCTATACGCAACTTTTGTTTGCAATAAAAAAAAAGAAGAACCAACTTAAATTAAGACATACCTATAAGCAAATCGGCCAGGCCGTTCTTTCTGAAAAATAAATAAATAAATAAATAAAAAAAGAAAAAAATAAAGGGTATCAAAATATTTGTTAAAAAATCTTGCCTATGCTGGGGAATCGACGAATGTGTGTTGGTGTGATAAGCGCTTGAGTTGGCGTTGACCTTCACATGCAGTACTTTTAGTGATGAAATAATGCCGGCGTGAAGGGTTCTATGAACTAAAATTGTTCAAACATAAACGTAAAAAAATCGTAGCCCTAGTTTTGGGATTCCATCAAAGCTCTATCAAACGGATCACTGTCCCTAAGCATCCAGGTGACAATAATCGTTTTATTGCAATTCATAATTGCCTCGATTTACAGATGTAAATTCCAGAAAGAAAACCTCAAACTTCGTTAAAGTTTGTTCTGTAAGTGTAAATGTAAATACTATACAAATTATTCACAACCCAAACTGGGCGTTTACCCAATGGCGTTTAATGAAATGACCGAAGTTTGTGTTGGTTATCATAAAAGTAATGAAATATACTCATTTTGCTGCTCAATAAATATACAATCATTTTCCAACGTTAATCTCCATACAGCCATAGTGCTATTTTCTATATTAATGCAATAGCGAGCCTAAATCAAACATACATTTGCCACCTTTACACAAAACAACCTATTATCAGATTCATATGAATTGTGTTTATCCCTATGTATTTATTTAATATGTATTTATTTATGGATCCCTAAGCTTACGCGTAACATGGTAAAATTAATACAAGTAGAAAAAGAATTGATTCAAAAGTTGGTATCAATCAGATGTATCTTTATTCGTTGCGAACATTTTTTTAATTAGTTTTATAAATTTTTTTGACACTTTTTCCGCCGCCTCCATCGGTTCGATGTCCATAAAAAAGCAGCAAGTAATGACAACAAACATGAACAGCAGAAGCACTCCCATCACTATTTTAGCTACTAAATTTCCAAATAAACCGCAGCACCTGGAACAAAACCGATTGAAGCAGGATATTTTTAGCACTTAGCACTATGCAAATGTATAAAAAAAAACACAGTTGGAAGAGCGTTCAGACCTGGCCCCAATAAACTTCATACACGAGCAACAGCAATCATCTTCGTCTTTATCGGACACTTTCGGTTTAGAAACACGCCTCCTTATCGATGGGCGCGTCTGAACCGGTATAGGCACAACGGCGCTCATTTGAACACCTTGTGGAAGGGTCGTGGAAATATCCGTGCTCGGTTGTCTTACCGCTGTTGGAGGCATGGCGGACATGTCCGTAATGACGCGTGGCTCACCGATCCTCTAGAAGCAACAAATTTTGGGTAGCACGCACCCGTCAACAAAGTGTAAATCCCGGAAGTAATTCGGAAGAGGTGAAAATCCTATCCGCTTAGTACACGGGACGATGACGAACTGTGTGATCGCATTAGAAATTTTGTGTAACAACTCAGTGAAGCAAACAATAAGCCAATCTTCAAAATGTTACTTTCACAAGGAGAAAAACACGAACAAATTTAATCACCGTTGAAAAAAATGTATGGGAAAAATTAAAAAATAACCCTAGCTTTCTCTGATGTGAAAACACCATTTCATTTCGTAAACGCTAAAATAAAACCGACTTCGAACGTGGTCAGTTATCGAATCAAGAGACCTTCTGTCGTTCGACTGTAATGACTCAAGGTTGACTGTGAGGATTGTAATGCTGCGCAATGAAATTCGTGACTCATTCTAACGATCGTGGGAATATGTTTGTTGATTTACGGTAATAAATGGCAGAAAGAAAGCTACAGCCTACGTTAAAGTTTGTTCTGTAAGTATAAACACTATACAAATTATTCACAACCCAAACTGGGTGTTTACCCAATCAATAAATATACAATCATTTTCCAACGTTAATCTCCATACAGTCATAGTACTATTTTCTATATTGGCAATAAAGAGCCAAAATAAAACATACATTTGCCACCAATACACGAAATAACCTTTTAACAGATATGAATAGTGTATATCTCCATTCTTCTCGAATGACTATCACGTTAGTTGATGGATCCCTAAGCTTACGCGTAACATGGTAAAATTAATACAAGTAGAAAAAGTATTGATTCAAAAGTTGGTATCAATCAGATGTTTCTTTATTCGGCGCGATCATTTTTTTTAAATAGTTTCATGAATTTTAATGACACTTTTTCCGCCGCCTCCATCGGTTCGATGTCCATAACAAAGCAGCAAGTAATGACAACAAACATGAACAGCAGAAGCACTCCCATCACAAAGTTAGCCAATAAATTTCCAAATAAACCGCAGCACCTGGAACAAAACCGATTGAAGCAGGATATTTTAGCACTTGGCACTATGCAATTGTTAATAGAAAACACAGTTGGAAGAGCGTACAGACCAGACCCCAATAAACTTCATACACGAACAACAGCAACCATCTTCGTCTTTATCGGACACTTTTGGTTTTGAAACACGCCTCGTTATCGAGGGGCTCGTCTGAACCGGTATAGGAACAACGGCGCTCATTTGAACACTTTGTTGAAGGGTCGCGGACATATTCGTCCTCGGTTGTCTTACCGCTGTTGGAGGCATGGCGGACATGTCCGTAATGACGCGTGGCGCACCGATCCTCTGGAAGCAACAAGGGCAGCACTCGACAACAAAGTGTTAATGCCGGAAGTAATTCGGAAGAGGTGAAAATCCTATCCGCTTAGTACACGGGACGATGACGAACTGTGTGATCGAATTAAACATTTTGTGTAACAACTCAGAGAAGCAAACAATAAGCCAATCTTCAAAATGTTACTTTCACAAGGAGAAAAACACGAACAAGTGTATGGGAAAAATTAAAAAATAACCCTTGCTTTCTCTGATGTGGAAACACTATTTCACTTCGTAAGCGCTAACATAAAACCAACTTCGAACGTGGTCAGTTATCGAATCAAGAGACCTTCTGTCGTTCAACTGCAATGACTCAAGGTGGACTGTGAGGATCGTAATGCTGCGCAATGAAATTCGTGACTCATTCTAACGATCGCGGGAATATGTTTGTACCGTTCAAAATTGTTCGTATCACAAAACCGACACCCGAACTGTTAGTGATAACTGCCGTACTGGACAAAGGTTCTACTCTACCTTAAATGCGCTATCGCTAATGAGTACGCGTTCGTATCGCCGTTTCTAAGCATCCCCAACACTCTAGATTGTTCACAGCAGTGACCTGACTAGTTGTTGACCTGATGACAAAGTTGTTGAACCGAATATTTCAAAATTAACTACTTAACGTAGGTTTCATGATGCAAAAGATGCTTGATAAAATATTAGTATATTTAAACCTTACCTTACACGAAAGTGTATAGCTGACATCGGATATTTTTAAACAGAAAAAAATGACAGAAAAATATCAAAAATTGTATACTGTTATGACTTGCCTCAATCAGTAAGAAATATTGGCATTTACAAAAGCCAAACACACGAGTCAAAGTTTAAAAACACTTTTAAAGAGAAATTCTTTTAAATTTACTGTTAACTTATTTTGTTCGTTTATTTTTTCACGACAACATGTTTGTTACTGTGAAATGAATAACGACTAGGTTATTCGCTCCATATTAACCATACACAAATATATTCCCTAAAAAAACAGTAAAAGTGACGTCGGAAGGAAATGACAGCTCGGGCACATGTTTCGAAGAATGTATCTACATTCCACATGCAACATCCCGTAACACTATTATCACTAAGCATTTTTATCTTCCACTTAACGTTCGTGTTTAATTGGTTCTCTTTCTTTCAAACACATTAAAACTAGTATGTATCTCATTAAAAATAGTCATGAAACAAAACACTTTGGTTTTTAATCACCTCTCGGAGGAATTGCACAACATATTTATTGATAGCTTTGGTTGAGGACGAACATTTTGCGTTACATTCGTCTGAGGTAAACATATTTGTTGGTTTCAAGTTTTCACTATTTTGTTTCCTTGCCTTTTCGTTATTCTTTTTTTCCTTTTCATGCTCAATATTTTTGTTGTGATTTCTATCACCAGAAACGTGATAAATAATCGAATAGCACCATTTGTCCGTTACATCACAGTTTGTTTGCTTAAACCAACACTCTGTCAGCCTTAATCCAGTGCCGGTATGACATTTGTGAGATAACATATGAGAACTTGTCCAGTCTCCTGGACCACTTTTAAACCTAGGCTAAATTGATAAGATCGCAGCAGGTGTTCCATCCAACGGGAAGATTTCATTTCAATCTTAAAAGACTAATTTAAGATAAAGAGATTCCCGATGTTCAATACGGTCGTCTAGCGGTATCACTGGGGTAGAACATGTTCACGAGATCTTTGATCGCCATGCTGAAAGCTTCCGCTGGTTCTCGTCGTTGCAGTATGGTTAGGAAGCCGAAGTAAATCAGAAATAACATAAACACCGTAAGGAACACCTTGGCGAGAAGCCACACCATGCAACTGTAGCAGCTGGAAATAACAATTTGAAACAAACAAAACCGTTAGACTTGCGGCACTATGAAGCACTAAACCACGAGTCAGACAACGTGTGTCAGCGAAAAGTTTTCACTAAGGTAATCCACTGGCTACTAACCTACACAGAATCGGTTCCATGCACTGACAAAGGCAACTGCGACTCTTCGCTTCACTTTGCTCTTCTCGTAGTCTGGTTTTCATTTTTTTACGCCAAATTTCTTGCTGCTTCGACACGAGAACGGACCACTGGGGTGGATGAAGATCTACTAGGTCTTAGAGTCAACCGCGTACTGTGCTCGTCGTTGGCGCGCGCAGATATTGTATATAGCCGCATAGCCTGTCAGCGCCGATAGAGTCGTCACCGCCGTCATCCGCGAGACGTGCGCAGCCTCACCACTTCCCTTGGCAGGACGCATGAATGTGTGAATGCAAAAGAGAAAGAACTACCTGACGCGATCGCGCCACCCGGCCGGAGCTGGTGTTGGTGGGGATCAATTATCAAAATAATTCACGCATTAGCTCTCGAACGCCGTACCATTACCATACCGAAGCAGGAATCCCTTTGCAACGGGTGGGAAATCATCCCAACGAGGCTCTAGGATAGGAAGAGAAGTGAGGGAGGGGGGGGGGGGGGGGGGGGGGGTGATGACATGACTCAAATCTCGATGCAACATGCCGTGAGGAGTCGTGACTCACCCTAACGAATGCAGCCACATGTTCGAGCCTTCACGGTTGATGTGACCCACATTGGAACCGGTTGCGTACTGATAACTCGCGGCCGGATATTTACTTGATTATCCGGTTATCGAGCTCCTTTGTTTTTGTCACCTCATCCAATGTCAAGGGAATCTCCGTGTTTGGCAGATTGATATTTTTACCATATATAGGCTTGCTCTATTCTCTTCCCGTGCGGAGTTGTTTCGAACCGTTATTAGGCGTATTATTTCAATGATTGCAAATAAATGTTGCTGTTTTCTGCTTAACATTGTCGCACATTTAGGAAACAAAACATTAATTTCAAATCTTCGACAAAGTGTGCATTTCTCTATTATTCAGTTGTTTTCAAAATCACATTATTAACTTATATAATCGTTATCGAATTTATATTGATCAAACATTCACTCTCCATATCAACACAAACATTTTCAAATACTAGTGGTTACTTTAGAAACCACCTATTAAAAGTGTATGATTTGAACAAACTTTAACGCAATCTCGAACGACTGTATGACACATTGAGAAAGTTGCATGTTATTAATTGTTTTTTTTTAATGAATCTTCTATGGGGGTCACATTAATGCCAACACGGATGCGAGATGCATTACTTGATCCTCGACCCATAAAATACCAAACCATGACCATGACCTATGGACAAGTTTTACATAAGATACGGGGGGTCCTCAAAAATACTGCAATAATTGGTAGCCATTTTAGAAAAACTTTGGACTTGTGCTTCGGATTATTATCATTTTTGTACGTCAAGTAAGTTACGATATTGTTCATATGAAACAATGTTATGTTGCTTGGCCGCTCATGCTTTGGCTAAGATAAACTAGGACTTCGTTATTTTACCAGAACCTAATCGAAAACATCACCAAAACCCAAATACTGCTACCTAGATAAATCACACACACACACCAATAATCAACAAAGTGCAATAAACCCTCAGTGTGGAGTTTCGATTAACCCCTGTATAAATTCAACCACTCAAAACCAGTTCCGTTCCTCGGTTTGCGACGAACCGACGTTGATCGCACAGCCTTCAACTTCGCACAGAATCAGTTCCTGCTGCAGTTTGCAGTGCTCAGCTGATCTATGCTATCATCCACTGAACGGCGGCCTCTCGACAACGTCACCATCAGCAGGTTGGAAAAGGTCCCCACCAATCAAAAAACCCACCGTTTACTCCAAACTGCGTTTTGACTCACGGAGTCTCTATCATCGGACTGACCTCCAACGATGGAGCCTTACGCGGCCAGGAAACACCGTTCGAGAAGCATAATAAAATGCTTGAGTAGAGCGCACGCGTCTTGGTTTCTCTATCAGCAAAACGACACGCTGTGAATCATGGTAGTTACTACGATCAAGATACTCTATTCGCAGTGGGGGTGAATGTAGATAAACTGCTTGGTGGGGTGTGAATGTAGATAAACTGCTTGGTCACTGTGCCCAGGGAATCGGACACACCCCCCAAAATAACTCAGCGGATTAGCGAAGAACATTATTTAGAGAATTTCATATCATTATGAAAAAGTTCGCAGTTTTTTTTTAAATTATGATAGTGTTGAAAGGTTATACATATTTTATTAATAGTTTTGTTTTATTCCCATTTATTTACTTACCATTTCCTCCATTTTTACAATCATGCTCGATAATTTAGCGATTTTAAAGATCTAAACCTCAATTTTGCCAACAATTGTTTGCCGCTTAGCAACTATAAAGACATTTCCTGTGAGTGACTAAAGACATAAACAAAGACGATCATATAACACCTTCTAATTGGAACGTGTCGTGAGGAATATTCGGCTTGGTCAGGAGATCGATTGCATTCCAAGTGCCAACGATGAGTAATTTACAAATTCAACTCAAATAGAAAATTAAACTCTTTTACTTCTACTTTTAGACAAACAGGCAAAAGTATACCGTAGGAAATCATACACTTTTTGATAAAAAAAAAAAGATTGTTGTTTCTTTTATTTACAACTGACTGGTTCCATTTTCCATATGGTTGCATGATAAGCGTTTTGTGCTTTCTTATTATTATTCTCACAATGTTTCCATGCACGATGCAGTTACAAAACAATTTCATTCAGATTGAATCCACAATGTATTCCATTTGCTTTAGTTAGTTAAAGCCAACATAACTAAGCCATGAATTGAGTTTTTCTCTAACAAAATTTTTCTGCTGCTCAACCACGTTGAAGACGTGTTGTTCAATCAAATACACAACCAAAAAGCTCGATACCACAGTCATCGTCAGTTGAACTACCACATGGCACATGCTACTGAAGCAACTGGAAGAAACCGAATACGAATGATTTAAGAACAACAAAAAATCACACTTCTAACTAACTTACCAACAGAGAATCGGTTTTGTGCACGCACAACAGCAATTTTGACTGGGGGTTGTGTCGTTTTGCTTAGCCTCATTATTTCGTCTGATAAACACCTTTTTCACGATCATTACGACCAGCTCGTAAATCAAAATCCTGGAGAGAACTGAGTCAAACTAACTGCGATCTGCTTGGTCGGAGGGCAGATTCAGTTTTGCCCTTTCCATCGAGATATCAACTGCAACATACGCCCATGAATTTCAAATTAAATATGTGATCAATGAGTTTGATACCTTTTCGATTATTGAACCACTGCCGACACTCTTATCAGTTTTTACACATTTCATTTACATACATCAACTTCCATACTCAATACAAGGTGTATGTGTGAGAGTTTAATTTTTTCTAGAAATTCGAAGAATTTACTTTAATTTTTGCTATTTTGTGTTAAATCCTAAAAGATACGCGAAAGACATTAATTTTTGTTTCATTCAAATGTGAAACTACTATTTTAAATCTGTCTGGAATAGGATGAAAGAATGCCAGAACATTTGCTGCAAAGTACAATCGGCGAATGCTTGATACCGAACAGGTTTTAAGTAAAACCAGTTCTGGTTATCAGTTTATGACGAGTTATCTTAACAAATATCCTTCGAGCCTATGCTACTGACCCGATCGACGTCACTGTCCAGGTTGGAAAAATTGTCCCCAAACAAAAAACCCACCCACGTTATAATTCCACTTTGACTCACAGAATCTCCTTCCAGCCGTGTATGGAGCCCCAACGCTACATGAGCCCACCGTCCGAGGTGCATACTTGCTGGCATCATGTGAATCATCCTATTGACTGCTCCGGGGCGATCGTAATGCTGCTCGGCTCGTGGAAGGGGTTGACCGTATGGCACTGTTATTAAAATGCATCGCGAGCTACAGCCACGCGCAGCCACTGTGCAGCGTTTAACTGACACACCCCCTTAACGAATCGGCGCCTTAGGATAGAGAGACTGGAAGCTATGTAAATATTTAAACAATGAACTACCAGCCATTGTACGGGGCGAAGGGGGTTGATTTTTCAATTACGCCGAAGCGATATGATCAATGTTGGAATGGTTTGTTTGCTTTTTCCCTAGCAGCGGACATATTCTATCAAAAACGGTACTTATTGAAGTGATTTTTATGGCAATACAAATTAAAATAATTAAGCAAAGTCGATCTTATAAAAACGCGTAAAGCTTTTACGTAATACATCTCTTACTTAAGTGGAAACAATATGCATCTAGGTACGACTCATCAGTCGATCGAAGTTCGTTCACGTTCCCTTCGGCCATGGAATAATCCGCGGAGCTTGGGGTTGGCGCATGATGAAGAAATCACCGGATCTGCCGGGATCGCTAAATTACCTTTACCGGATGAGTCATGGCTGAGTCAGCCGTCGAATGTGTCATTTTTTTTCGGGCTTGATTCAATCACTTAATCCCTCATTGAAGATCCCATGAGACCTTTTTTCTAATAAGCCGAAATTGAGCAAATTAAATTATACACATTTTGTATGTGACACAATTGGAAATGATTGGAAAACGGTATAAAATATTTTTTTTTAATGTTTTATGTAAAAGAAGAAACAGAAGATGTTATCGTTTTTCAATTGAAACAAAAGTAGACAAAAATGTTTGTTAATCGTTTGAGCATGAATATTAAGTCAAAATTGAAACGCTATTATTTCATAGCAATATCATGTTTATCGCCAGCTCAAACCAAGAGGAAAACCGTTAAAAAACAAAAGTCATTGAGGAAACAATAAGTCAAACTCTAGCTGAGATGTTTATCATGCCTGTGTTAATTTTATCACCCCAAATACCAAACTGATGCATTCTATCATTTGGTATGCAACCAACGCATCTTAAACGTTCGCGCTGTGATAACGCGTAGCGAGAAGAATAATAAAACGACGACATTTCTTATTCAATACAACGAAAAACGGCCGGACTAGAAATTGCTAGGAGCCTTCAAACTCCTAATTCTGGTAATATTGCTATCCACCATCCTTGAACGATGAGGTTAACAGTTTACCGTTGAATTTAGCTCCCGTAATTGTTAGAAGCAATGGCAGCAGCATGTCCTTCAATTTCGTTAACTTTAATGGTTATGGAACTGAGTCGGATGCTCCTTTAACGACTGTTCGTAGTGGAATGCTTGAGGATGCCATGACTCCAGGTTGGTGCCTCATCGCAGTGTAATGGGCCTCGATCAGAGGGCTAGCAAAAGTTTTACTACTGGCCAGCATTTATTGGTCATTGTTTCCGCTTTATGCCGCACAGTTTTTACAACCTGCTTTTATGCAACCCTATCCCTACGAATGTTTTTGAATGCAAAGAGCATTTTCATCCTGTTTCAGTTGTTTGTCTTTTTGAGAAAGAATAGATAAGAGTAGCGGCGGTTAAGATTTAGAACCCGGATCAGATTCTTGAGTAAAGCCTTCCGCGGAGACTTTTTTCAAAATGGTTGTTTTCATCGACACTCGGCGACACACATAATCACACGAATGGGTTTCAGATAAAATAATTAAGAATGTGTATGAATCACATATACTGGAATTACTGGAATTATTATAGTAAATAAATTCAAATGGAAAAAATAGCAAATTTGACAAAAATACTCTAAATTATTTTGTAAATACGAAACTTGATCAAGTCTACATTCGACGCTGGTAAAATATTCTTCCGATGCAGTTAGTTCGCACGGCAGTCCGGTTGAGAATCACTGGATTACACACTCCACCTGAGCCGAAAAAATGATGCAAGCCAAGTTTTCGAAATATAGCGGCGAAAAATATAAAATGTACGAAAACAATGTGTACACACAATAAAAAATATTCAAAAACAAATGCTTGAATAAACTTTACCCATGTAAGTAAGTATAGTTATCTCTCCCATTTCTTTCGCTGTTAAATCCATTCCATCAAACAAACGACGACTAAGTTGAGAAAGTTTATTAATAGCTTTTAAAACACTTAAACTACGCTTTCAGAGTTTACGTAGGATAATAATGTCAATTATTGTTTTTTTTTTCTATACACTGTTTGAGATTGTTCGCCTCAGTTCGAAACAGGGAACGGTTTTCGTGGCTTCCCAAATCGATTACGCTTGCCATAGTAAAATGCTCGAAAATGTCGTTTAAAGGGCGGTAGGGCCTGATCTATCTGATGCAGATTCGCATCAACCGCTTCGACGGGAGGATCGTAGGCAGCCGGTGCGAGCTCGATATCATCCGAGGCGAACGGATTCACCGGCGTGCTGGGAACGCTCGTAGTCGCCATCGTCGTGGTCGTCGTCGTCGTAGCGTTGCCATTCTGTTCGCTTGCTTGCTCTTGGCGCTTCTTTAGCTTGTGCTTCTTACCATACCAATGCATGCTGAACATCTTCTCATCGGCCACGATCAGATTGCAAAGCTTGCAGTAGAACT
This sequence comes from Anopheles coustani, assembly GCF_943734705.1. Lineage (NCBI taxonomy): Eukaryota > Metazoa > Arthropoda > Insecta > Diptera > Culicidae > Anopheles > Anopheles coustani. Next base: position 65,933,591 of record NC_071288.1, on the reverse strand, counting down.
TACCGGACGGCATGCGATACAACGACCAGTCCGTCTTGCGTGCCGGTCTCGACAGGCTCTTCAGGATCGTGTCACCCGGACGGAACGGAGTAGTGCGCACGGCCAAACCCTTCAGCCGGGCCTTCTTGAGGTGCTTGGCACCTTTCATGTGCATCAGCATTTCCGAGCGTGACGTAACGGACGTTTCGCAGATCAAACAAAACGTGCCCGAATCGTCAACGCAATCGAGCCCTTCCTTTTTCCGTATCTCCTGCTCCAACGTGGTAGTGGGGGCACTAGTCGTGATGGACGTATTCGGGCCACCCTCAGGAGGAGCCGTAACCACCACCTGTCCCGGAACAGCTACAGCTGGAGCACCAACAATCGTTGTCTCTACAACCGGAGGCACCACTGTCTTAGGTTCCTCTTCGTCACTTTCCACGTTGATCGTTAGAATTGGCTTAGGCTCGTTGAACGGTGTAACCGATATGACCAGTGTTGGCACCGCAGTGCTGACCTCCGGCACCGGTGTCGGTTGAGTAGTGACGCCATTTATCGACGAAGTGGGCACCGCATCCGCCAGCCAATTGACACCCGTCATCAATTCCGTCGGTGGAACGGGCGGGGGCTCCAGTAGACGACGCTTTGCTTTAATCTGCACCACCGGATGTGCAGGTCGTTTGTTAGCGCCATTTGGTACTGGGTCCGTTTGTTCGGTTACGATGTTACCGCTACGGGAAAAGAGAGTGATCAACGTAAGTATAACTGCTTACATAAAGAAGATATCAGTACCACATTAGGTCGACAGCATGATCCTGAGAAGATTTTCATTTTAATTTTTAGAAAAATCAAATACCTGGGCTCACACAACACACTCATGATATTGAAACTTCACCACAAGCCTCCTCAAACGTTCGAATAGAAAAGAGGCTTTCACTTGCAAAGTTAACCCATTACCATTCGTTGGGATATTACCGCCTGAAAGAAGCCACAGCAACGATGAACCGGCTAGGCGCAGAACTAATGGAGTATCTAACGGTGTGATACTGGAAAGAATATGGCGGCGAAATAAAACGAAGACGTTACTTCATATTCTTCCTAGCCTCGACAGACACTCGGCTCGGGGACAGTCGGCTGGAATTGGAACCACTTGTCGTACAAACGCATACCCTTCCACGGAGTAGAAGCTTACTGTCACAGAGTTTTTTTATAAGCTTCTGAAAAGTGGTTTGCTCTTTTCATCAGTTCAGTTGCGTATGCGTTTCTTTACCTCGTGATCAATTCATTTGACCAACGCGCGTTTTCGCTTTGAGCTTTCGTTTAATCGCACTGGCTGTTTTTCAACGCTCTTATTCAGTCGATTTATCGTAACCCGTAAATTGGGACTGGAAACGGCATTGGTTTATTCTATCACAAAGTGAAAAAACCACCTCACGAACGGGTTTAATCAACCTACTCTAAACAAACTAAAATTTGATCCTTATTTTCCATACTCCAATATCTGTATAAAACTCCGTATAAATCTTGCCTTAAATAAACAAGGTTTTGGACTTATTCTTCAATAATTTAAATAAACAAATTATTATTTTATCTATATATATTTTTCAATCTATTAATTATTTATTTTATATGTGGCAACTAGATTGTATCACTTCTACGCAAAACGATCCGGGACAATATTTTAAAAAATATTGGCAAATGAAATATTTCTAAGAATCGACCTCTTCCCTTACCATACCATAACAAATCATACAGCCACGCCAAAAAGGAAGCATGGCTATAACCTGATTAGTAAAATTACAATCGATTACTTCGAGTGTAACATTTAGAAAATATACCTCCTTTACTAAGGTTACGATAAATTCAAATCGAATAATAGTCCGCTGGCAACATACAGTTGAAACCGGAAAACGAAAGCCACAAATGCCGCTTCCTTTCGCTTCACCTTTCGTACCTAGTACCACTGCGTGCGTTTGCTACAAACCTTTTTTTTGGGAAATAGGAACAGTTTTTCAATTCCTTGTACACACAGTTGGTGTGCACTGTTTATGACAACATTTGCAGATGCACTCGTTAATGAACAACCAACGAACATAAAAATCTTCGCAGGACAAAGTGATAGATATTTAAAAGATAGAAGAAACAACAGCACGTAGACAGTACGATTGAGAAGGGAAAAAGAGACAGAGCTTGAGATGATCAAAGCGAATTCCATGCCGGAGCTGAGGGAAATATATGTAAGGGAACACAATTTCCATATTATACATGTTTTGGTTCGTTAGCTGAACCGTAGGGATGTTTTCGGACTGTGTGTCTCATTTGTCGTACAGACACGCCGGCGAATCGAAATTCACATAGGGTTAGTGGGCGAGACGGCAAACCGGTGGACAAACTAACCCAATGTTTCTCGACCAGCGATGATCCCTACCGATTGGCAGCGGTTTAGATGGAAATGGAACCCTCCCCTCCCACCCATTGCCCTGTGGTTGGTCTTTCCACGGAGATGATATTTCCCTTGCAATCCCCGATACTCACGAGCGTATCCATTTGCCTTCGGCGTTGTAGAACCCGTTGCCAGACGGAAGCTTCTTTCCGTTCACCACCATCCAGTGGCGTTTGCCAGTGTAGTGTTGATTGGCGTGCTGTATCGAGGTGAGGGGAAGATCGCACGCCTCACAGTGGTACACGGACTGACCGACGGCGGCAATCGCTTCGGTGGCCAGTTCCGGCTGACGCCGAACACGCACCGGCATCGGGGTACCCGTCGCCGCGCAGTACTCCTTTAACCATTGGTTAATTTTCTTCTCGTGCGCCTTCGACTGGTAGTGAATGTTGGCCGAAATGTGGGAGTTCATCCGCGTGCGGCACAGATCGCACTGAAACTCCATAAACAGTTTCTTCAAGTCAGCCGGCAGCATTGTTTCGTCATCTGGGTTGACTAAAGGAGACACAACACAAAAAGAATAAATAAATTCATCATCCATTAAACCCTATCGATTTCTACTTACCATACACAATCGTTTTCGTGTGCAATTCCGACTTCTTCTCATTGGAACGGATTTTGGATCGCGGTTCTCGGGGGCGCTTGCGGGTCTTCGCAAACGCGGATTGTTCGGCCAAAGCGTCCTGCCGCGTAGGCATCACACTGTAGCCGTTCATTTGACTAGCATTTGGTTCCACAGCAGCCATTACGGGCTGCTGCACCATCATCGGATTCGGTACGCCGTACGATTCACCCGACCAGGAGGCCACCGCATCGGTTGGAGGAAGCTGCTGGTGGTGTTGCTCATACTGCTGCAATTGGTACTGGTACTGGCTGTGACGCTCCAGATACTGCGAGTAGGCCATTTGCTGCTGCTCCACCGTTTGGGCATACTGTCTTTGCTGAATGTACTGCTGGTAGGCGGCATATTGCTGCTGGTACGCGGCGTATGCTTGTTGATAGTTCCTCCATTGCTCGACGGCCGTCGCAGCGGTAGCGTTCAACTCGGGGTCAATTTCCGGCGGTTTCGTCGGAGCCAATGGCTCGTCCTCGCGACTTTCCATCGACAACTTCTGCCAGCACCGGTGTGATCAAATAAAATTGATTAAACAAGCTGATTTTGAAATTAAAAAATCGATCTCGTACGCACAAGCCCTTTAAACGCTCGAGAAATGTTTTGGTTTTCCAAGTTTGACATTGGCAAAAACAAAAAGCCGAAGTCAAGCATGTTTGAACATCAAACCAGCTTCAACCTGACGGATTCAACCACAGTTTTCTTTTGACCAATAGCATTCTTTATTTTCTCAAAAACTAGAAAAGACAGAATAATATTACCTGAGACATTATTGTGCGTCATAAAAATGCCTTTCATTTGAAGGATCATTCATCAAAATCGGTTCAGTAGGTAAAAAGTTATTAATCAATTGCAATCCGTTAAATGCCAACCAAGGTTTCTGTACGATTAAGTTCCCCCTAAACTAAGGGGACCGAAACCCCTTTTTTAAACACAGTTGTTCATTTTAAACATATTTTTCATTCAAGAGGTCTATTATCAAGTCAGTTTAGGTACAAAAAAGTTGGCTGATATCAACAAATTGCTTAATTCAGCCATTATTTCTAATTGCTACCAAGGTTCTTGAATCTTGTTTTGATTGGTGATCTGTCAAAAACATAGGCGAGGGCGAGAAGAAGGGAAATCCCCGCCGCTAGCGGACTGTCAATCTGCAAACAAAGACGATGCACTCGCCGTCGTGTCGATTGTGTAAAGGTGCATTTCAGTATGGAGTTTGCCGTCGTTTGTAAATCTCAGACGGCTTTACACTAGGTGGTGTACAGAAAAGATTGTGGCCTCAAGCAGTTGATACCAAGCACAGGCTCTCAGCACCTATCCAGTGCTATCAGTTTTCAGTGGTCACCTGAGGTGAAATGCATTGACAGGCAGGAGTGATTCGCTGCGTTTCAATTGCAGATTGACAGGAAAAGTGCACTGCTCTGTGGGAGGGAGGTTTTCCATCGCCTTCTCAAAAGCTGTTCCATCGTTTTGGGTCGTCCATCAAACCGGTCTCCCGTCGTGGACCGGAGCTTCTTTCGTGTCGTGTGTTTCTCAGCGTATCAGTTCGGATAGTAGTTCCAGTCCCGCCGTAAAGGGTTTCGGAACAGTTGCACTGTGAGCCACGGGTAGAACGCATCGATCTTTCCCACCCACTCCTGTTTTCCCCCAATTCATCCCTCAGCACACCCGCTCCCAAAAGTGGTCGGTTCGACGTGTGACACTTGAAACATACTAGTGATACCCGGCCGAATGAACCGTACCCGGTACCGTGGCCGGATGCAGAACACACCACACCGTCTACGAGTCCAAACGCCCGTGCCAAGGCCCGTACCGGCCATCGAAACCTCCGTGCACATCGAGTGAGACAAATCTTGCCGGAAGATTGCAACGCTAGCCCCGTATCGATTAAGTCGCTGCCGCAACAATGTCCAGTCGCGTCCGGAAGCATAACGAGCCCATGAAGGCGTTCGTGCCAGTCAGCTCCCTTCTGCTGCGTGGTACCGGGTCGATCCACTGCTCCGGTGGAAGCGGAACAAACACGGGGCAGCAAACGGGCAGCCCTATCGGATTCAATAGTAACGCCGGTGGCAGCTCATACCCCTCGGGAGGCAAATCCCTGTCGGCAACTCTATCTCCGCCCGTGCGCTACATCTCGCCGGAGCATGCCATTTGCGGTAATCGGAGTCCTGGGGCACTAGCGTGCAAAGGTAATTGTAACCAGATAAACTTAACACCCTATTGGTGACATTGAAATCCGGTGGGACTTTTCCAAGCATGGATAAAGTTCCCAATCTAGACAATTCTTTTTTTTTTTTATTTTAGTTGTTCTAAGATTTACTGTTCCCACCTACCTTGCCTAAAATCTCTTTGATGGTTTCGTAAACGCACCTTTCTCCGATGTTCACAAACGCATTTTCCTCCAACACGACATCCCATTTTCGCATCGCACCGACATCAAGCGTAGTAGAAATCTGTCGAAGTTCCGTAAACGACTTGACTCCTTTCATTTTCACTTACATCCTCTCGGGATAAAACATCGTTGTTACGTTGTTTAACTGCTATAGATTCCCCTGTACCCGTACCGTACCTGCATGCATTTAGAATTCATAGTACTGGGATATTTACTTTTGCTGGTCCAGTGAGCCCCAGGAATAGCCCAAAATAATCGGTATCCTTGAATCGCAGGAAACGTTGCGTTCAGTTTATGTAGAATGAGAAAAAAAAACTATACCAATCATGTGCCATAACAATAAGCTAGGCAACCGTTTGCTAATTTTAGAATAAAGCTAGAATTGCAATGGTTTCCCGAAAAGCTCTTGCCCGTCGAACAGAACGAACTATGGCACAAAGCAATAGACTCACACGAATACTTTCGTAAGGGCAGGTTTTAGCAACATCTTTTCGAATAAGTTGAGGCTTGTCAAAGAAATACTTTTAGTTTACCAGCTATCGTATCGAACCGGTTCCGATCCGCGGGGGGGTTTCTATCGCTCTCATTAGCTTTCCTTTTCATTCAACTTCATCCCATACCACAAGTCGCGCCTGCTGCGATTGAACAGGCGCTGCTACTACGACAAAGATGGCTACGACGCGCGCGTAGCGCTCTGCCGACCGGATGTCCTTTTCTTGCGCCCACAAACGCCCGAAAGGACGCTTCGCTTCGGCTTCGAACACACAGAGTGTTATTTATCAATGAACGTACGGCGTACTTCTCCGCCCCGGCAGAAGCGCAGCGAATAGTATCGAGCTCTCCCGTCGGTGCTTAGGCACGGTGTTCTAGGGCATGTGCCCGGTCTCTTCTCTTCGGCCGGGCCTCCGCTTGGCATCGTTGTGGTTGTGACAGGAAATTGTATATTTTCGAAAACCGTTCAACCGCTTCGTTCAGTACCCGGGCACCACCAACTCCTCGATTCGGCGGGCTCCAGGTTGATGTTCGTGATGGTAGTGATGGCCACATTCGGGGACACTTTGCGCTGGTGCGTAGGTGTTTTTACCGTAGAAAATTTATAACGCCGTAGAAAATTTTATTTTATAAATTTTTTAAGTCAAACCAGTTATAATGAAATGGCTCAAAACCGAGACACAAATGTTCTCTCACTCGATGGTAATCTGCTTTCCTACTTTCAGGAAACATTGTTCGAAATAGCCGAAGTTGAGCTCCTGGAAACCAAAGTCAACCTTTATGAGGATTCTTCCCATCCCGAAGCGAAATGAATGTCAAAATTTTACAGTAGGTTGTACAATTATTTGAATAATGGAAATGTATGAAACGCACGTCCGTAAATCGACATTGAAATACTTCATCAGGGTGAAAGAAAGAGCCGCATGTCTCCGGGCTGGTACGGCCGGTATCATGTTGAACGACCCGACCGAAAGGGAGACAGAATGCCCGAGAAGCAACGACTAGCAAGCCTCTTGCCCAAGCAGCACTCATTCAATCCGCGCACAAAATAGTGTCCTTGATCTTCAAAACTAAAAGCACGCGTACGTCCACGATGGCCATGATAAAGGCTCTCAGGATATGGACGCTCTCGCTTTCTTTTTCTCTCTCGCTCCTCCTTTGGGTAGTACCCTCCCTCCGTGTTATCATCTACGGGTACAAACACACGCGCACACACCGGTACGGCACATCCTTTTCGTCCTGGTTTGTTTGTTTGTAGAGTACCACACAACCGTAACGGTATGTCCTGGTGGTATATGTGGATGCTATGTACCCCGGGATATGGTTTCCGATGCCGATTAAACAGCACAATCATGTGCGATACGATGGTGGCTGTGGTCCTGTAGCATCATCTCTCGGTAGACGTGGAATGGCTGCTCCTAAACGAAACGAAACGGGCAAAAATGACACACGTGAGGGTGCATTTTGTTGTCACTCCCGATGCACCGGCTGTGGTGAATGGATGCACGTCAATGCAATGGGTCGGCCACGTCCTCCCTCCCCCACCAGCATATAGTGTAAGCCGGTAGCGGTTCCACTACCACAACACCGAATGCAAGCCCGGTATGTGTGTACCATTACTTGTACGCTCCTACAACACGCGGGTCGTCCCGACCGGTAATCGATTGGATTCCGGTTCCTGTTTTTCCCTTGAACCAACCAGAGGGCGATAGAGTTATTTTTGCGCGTAGTAATATCCTTTCGCTTGGGTGGAATGGGCAGCATACACACCATCACATGCAGCGCCATGGTTTACGCATGCATACCATTAGCACAGTTTATCGTTCAAAAGAACCTGTGGAAAGCGATTGCAAAACGCCATCGCCTGCCATCCCGCCTGCATGCATGTAATGCAACCGGAAGGGGGCGGGAGCGTTCGTTTAGGGGTTCAAAGAGGTTCGTGAAGCTAGCGGACTGGTAAAGTGGTAAAATAAATAATCCTCCCTTCCGTACTTCACGGTGCACAGAGGGTGGGATGGCTCTGTAGGCGTGTGTCTGTGCACGATAGGAACGGTAGATTAGTTTGAAGGACGAGAAACATTGCTCAAGCATATTTTTAGCATCATTGCCCCTAATGATGGATTATAGATTGTGCTGGGGTGGGTAATCATGCCTGGTGGTTTTATAAAACATGTGCAATGAGCATTTATGGAAAATATTTTTAAAATGGATGTCTACCCTCAACAACATGCCTTTGTGTGGTCAAATGGTTTCGTCGATAAATCGTACAAGTAAGAAGATCTGCGTTTCAGTAACAAATTGTCATGAAATTACGCTTATTTCCTTCAATTTTTACTACATTGTGTACCTTTTCCACCCCTTTATTGCCCAATGAAACCTGCCTCTCGATAATATGCACATAATGAAAGTTGCCCTAACACGTTCCTTATCGCATCATTCAAAAATGAATGACCATTTTTCTAAAGGTTCTTATACAAACTTTGGTTTTAGTAGCTTCTTGAAGAATTATATCACTATTCGATGGTTATTCCTTATAGGAAGTAAAAACTCTAACTTTCTGTGACATTTTATGCTCCTTCGTCGATTAGTTCCATAAGAAACCAGTTGACCAGGAAATGGGACGTGTTAAGTAATTACCCTTCTATAGTACCCTTGTTCTATTTGTACATTTTTAACATTACTTACTTCTTCTTGTACTTGTGAAATTACAGGAAATCTTGTATTTTTGGGTCGGACAATGGCATAAACAAACTCGATGTTTACAACCATTCAACAACATGATTCTATTACAAATCTACTTTACTAGACATCCCTCAATACGAATAATGTTGCTCGTTTCGGTTTTAGGGAAATTCCCCAACATCAATGAGGGATGCATCAGACGCACGGCATCACTCGATGCACTTTACCTGCGGCCAACGCCGGCCTGGAGCCTTATCACGCCGACGCTACTGCAGCTGGACAAGGCAACACAAACGGAGGACTCGTTCCTCGAGCGATCGCGAGGCGGTACGACGATGCTGACCGGATCGACCGCGCAAACGCCGCACGATGCGATTCCCGCCTGTTCGTCCAACTCGTCGTCGCCGGTGATCACGCGGACCGACGTAACGACACCGACTGATGTGAAGATGGAGAAAGTGATAAGACAAAGACTGCAGCGTACACACCGCGGCGAACATTCCGTTAGCTCCCAGACGCTTAGCCCCAACCACGGTAATGGATGGCTCCCGGGGAGGCATCGGGGAAGAAGCGAGTTTATAGTATTTTTTTTCCTTTTTTTTACACAGCTAAAGCAAGCCCAGTGTCGATACCACCACGTACCTGTCCACCCGTACACATACGGCCAATGCGCAACTCCGTCGAAGGCTTGAATCAAGAGATCGAAAAGTTGGTTCTGTTTCCGGGCCAACAGCACAGCTGCCGGTCTGAGCTGGAAATGGTACGCAGCAGGTTTTGGAATCGTGTGTGGTAACAAGTATTTCTAAATTAATGCTATTGCCCCTTCCCCGTTTAGTACTCACGGGGAACACCGGAAGGACATCGGGCACCGTTGGCGGACCTTTTCCACGCGTCCGGCACCGTTTCGCTGGTGAGCGGACAAGGTGACACCCGGTCGGTCAACACGCAAACGCCGCTGGGCGACACGCTTTCGTCGGACGACGGCAGCCAAAGCACCTCGCCGGACGAGGGCGCCGTGACGACGAGTGCATCGCCTAGGATCAACAAATTCCTTGCCCGTGAACCTCCAGATGGTTGTGAAAAGGTAACGTTCACTTGGAAGGTTTTATTTTACCGTCTAACCGATTCCTTTTTCCCGCTGTAGGTTAACCTTAAACTCACTGAAGCCGATACCAGTACAAATACGGCATGCTTCAAACCGTGCACCACCGCATTCCAGCTGAAGCCATCGCTAGGCTCCGCATTCCAGCCGCTGCAACCCTTGCCGACGCTCATAACTACTCCGGAAGACGACGGTGATGATGGTGGTGCGGCTGCTACCACCGCCGATGCTCCGGAATCGACGGAAGCAGCAGAAACATCCGCTACGGAGTAGGGGAAACATGAAAACTTACCCGGGCTAAGCCCATAGTATGACTTGCTCGTGAAAGCAGGCGATTTGTGTTGAATTATTTCTCTTCGATTTTGATTGCTGTTGCCATTTTGTTACTTATCAAACTTCATATATATATATATATATATATATATATAAAGACTCTCTAAAAAATGTCGTGAGGTAACATGATCTTTGTCTTTTCTTTTTTTTCATACATTCATTCATTGGAACAATTGTCTAATTTACGATTGTTTAAAACACTTTTTACATTTGTTGGGCTCAATACCCTCATTTTACTTTTTATATTAATATTGACGATCTTCTGCCAATTGATTTAAGGCACTTTGAGGTAGAAAAAGTAGTTATAAACTACACGGATGAGAGAGAGAGAAATATATAGAAGGGAGAAAGCAAGAAAAAGATACGCATGTGAATAGTATACAAACATTTTGTATGGCATTTTTGAACGGAAAGCATCAAATGTGTTTCGGTTTACCTATAAACCGAAGTGGAAGTAAAGCAAGACCAGCAACACAGCGAGTCATTTGTATTTTTCAACCAACAAAAGCAAAGACAATTCAAATGGAGCAACAGAAAGTGGAAATAGAACTACGGATACGTAGTGCATTCCCGAAAACATACTGCAACTGTAAAATACATGCATGAAATCCGTAATAAATACATCTAAGAATGGGCAGAAATTGAAAAGCAGGTGGCCAAATCGAAGCGAAAAGCACCACGGAACGGTTGGAAGCCAGCAGAGAGTGAACATTCACACGTCATGTCAATAAGCAAACAAGCAAACGAACTCATGAAGCATTTTTTGGAAGGCATTTTTTCTATTCGAAAGTACATACCCATTACGCACACAACCACACACGTACCGAACGTTGCGTTCGGCAACACTCAGAAACAATAATCCTATTATACTACTGCAGCATCAAAGTAAAACGAGAAAACAAGCATCAAACAGTATCCGCGGATAACAGTTAACAGACGCCATTAGTAGATGATGATTTAAAAACGAAACCATCAAACCAGAGGCTACCGGTCAGCGAAGCGGATTCCGGATGGAGGCGATATGATACTGTTGATGAAGTATTTAGTTCATATAAATTCCCAGCGACAAATCTCCAGTACAATTATAAACTACAATTTGTTTTGTGCCAGCATTCCAGCAGCACTGTTTTATTTTATGTCCGCTGCGATCTTTTTTTTTATCTCCTTTGTGAATTGAAAATGTGGTCAATGATAGGCGAGCAATGCACATCCCGCCGTGCTGTGCCATGTACGTAACATTTCATTTGCATTGGATTCTCAATGTTACACTAACACCTAGGGCAATAGAACACTAAACGTAAGGCGATGCGAAAATAAACTGCACATAAAATCGCAGTACTTTGACATCCTCCTTTTCGGTAACAGATTCATACACAACTCATCTACGGAACAGAATGAAATATAATAAACCAAAAGTGAATTTCTTTTCCAAGATATATGAAAAAATTTGCTAAGAAATAAATTAAAAGCTGGATCATTTTTTTTTTTCTTATATAGAGAGTCAATACAGTCAGAAATAGCAGCTTTCTCTTATATAAGTATCCAGTATAATTTGTTGAAATTCACAAAGTTTTCAGCAAGGAAATCTGGCAACATTTTTCCTTTTTTTTTTGTTAACATCAATTTTCTGGTAAGCGTATATTGATCCCACGTGTAACCCGGGGTTTCAAATAACTCGTGCATAAGTTTTATAACATTAGATTTAACGTTTTATTTCGTATGTTTTCCGTTAATCCGTTAAACTCATACTTTACAACAGGCGAGGTCGACTAATGCCATCAAATACGGAATGTGGTGTTAGCAGCGGTAACAGTTCTACAACTCCCAAATAAATAATGTACAAATAAATCGTCTTAAGGATTTACGTTAAGGAGCGCTCGAACAGCCTATGACGCAAAACGAAGTCGTTTCCCTCGATCAACATCAACGCCACGAAAGGCAGAGGAAATAAATGCGATAATTGAACATAGGACAGCTCGAGCCTCGAGCAGGCTTAAAAGATCCGTGCACGTAGCCAAATCATAAAAGGGTCTGAAAAGGTCACCAGAAACAAGGCTATGCTAACCAAATGACCACTACAAAGTATCGTAATAACTGATACCGATTAAAAATCCAAGAAAAAGCACCTGTGTGTTGCTACTAAGACCTGCGCATTACGATATTATTGCATAGCTTGGTTTTTTCTTTTGTATTTTATGTTAGTTTTCAATTTTTATTATATATTATTACTGTTTGTCTGCTTGATTCCGTTGTGATTTTATATAGTTTAATCGCTTGTAAATCTTAGCCCACGTAAGGTAGTTGCCTTCAAAGAATGTTTATCTTTTCTATCCAATGTTTTCCCAAAAAGCTATTAAACGTTTATGTTTGCAGAATCGAGTGTGTTTTATTTTTGTTTCTCATGTGTTTTGAACTGATTTCATTACTGAATTACATTTTTTTCTCAGCTATAGCTTTCTATCGATCATAGAGCTTACTAATAATAAAACGAAACAAAATAAGATAATATTGTTTAACACCATACTGCACGCAAACGATAATCGATGGGCGCAACTGTTAGGAACGAGTTCTTTGGGTGTATTTCGGTATACAGTTTGGACTTTAGAGCTTCTCGATGTTGCGTTTGATATCGATGTATTCTCCGCTGATAAACTCTCGTTGGCATTTTTAGATATGAAAGAAAATTAAAACAAGAATACACGAAATTACTTGACACATTTTCGGCGCAAGCGATGTTAATGCTATCTCTAGATGATCGATTTTAATCTCCACATTTTATTCAAATACCTGTTCGCCACGCATGACCGAGCGTTTAACCATCGACGGGAAGAACTGGTTAGCGAAGCAAAACAACAATTTATTACACGAAAACTCGAAATTAGCAACGGAAAGATCAGTGACTGTTCTACACTTGTTCGATACGACTGCAAAAAGGAATAATATTGCGAAAATGAAATACATTATTTAGAATAGGTTATCAACAGTCGAATATAAGTGAAACAAAGAGAACAAACAGAAAGATATTTATTATATATTTTTGTTAACATACTTGATTGGCGAAACCGATGTGTGAGATGAAATTGTTATTTATATCCCGACTAGAGTAAAACGAGTAAAAAAAGTAAATTAAACGAAAAACTAGTTACATATTTGGGCGACCACTAAAATCAACCATTTTGGCATTCCTGAACGAAGCCCCCCTCCCTGTTGATTTTGGAATAATGTTCAAGCATTACTTTTACTGCCTGATAGTGGCGGGAAGACATGAGCGATTGCTTCGGTCAGTATTCAAAATTAATTTAAATAGTTTAGCACGAACATTATCCGTAGAACGGTAGGTATACGGCGAAATCGTACTGACATTCAAGCATAAACTGTACTGGAAATGTGGATTGAATCAGACAGACTCGTCTCCAAACCTTTTTGACTGCACTGGTCTGAAGCTCGATGTTTTGTTCCGGTGGTAGCATATAGTCCTGATAGTACGCACTCTTAAACTCGGTCATATATTTTCGTTAAATACATGAATCAACGGAACCATGTTACAGAACCTTGTCGCAACTTGCACTGAACGATCGATATGAAAGGCTCGCAAAAAAAGTAAGTGGTGAAAACGCATAATGAAGCAAATATATTTTGGATACGAAACACAAAACGGAAAAAGAAACGATATCAAATTATAGATAACAAAGAAAATACACAAAAAATGCTAAGCATACAAACGACTGGAGCAAAACAAACAAAACGGTAGTAAAAAGAGTAAAACCATTCAAAACCAAAAAAAGTGTGTCGTGACTTCGGTACCGATAGAGTCATCACAAACAAGGTAGTAAAATTATAATGAAACAGAAAACATGTGCCTCGCCTTTGGCTATTTTGTAAAAAAGAAACGGTAAAAAGGGAATAGAAGAAGAGTAAAACACACTTGGAAAACTTTGCAGAATCTTAATGACACAATCAACCAACCCAAGACGTCGCGCCGTCAGGCATGCTCTATACATACAAACCACAAACGAGCATCCGCATTGCATATACTAAACGTGGAAAGATCTTTAATTCAAATAATTGCAAGTGCAGTATAGTGAACATAAACAAAATATACGTAGTAAAAAAAAAACACGAGAGTTAGTTTAGAAAAACACTGTTTCGGAGCTTTAAATTAATAAAAAGAATATTAACAAACGAAAACGTTCATGTTCGAAAAACAAAATTCAGAGAAAAAAGAGTATATTACGAATATTAAAATAACGTGTATGGCGACACAATTACATGCGAATTAAGCAAAACATCGAGCACAGACTAGGGCAGTTTAATGGCAGTTACGGAAAGCAGTTGATTAAAATCAAATAACCCGCTGGAAAACAAAAAAAAACAAAAAGGTAAACTATGGCTGAGAGCGTGAGACTGGCTTAGGAAAGTACCACGTTGTACTTTCCAAACATGGAACTGAACCTTTGAACTGATAATTCTGATGAAACAAGCTAGAGCAAGGCTATGTATGGCCAGACCCATTTTATTTGACACACGATCATTGTCACTTGTAGACGCTGGAAAAACTAGAAAAAAAAAATCCTTATTACACAATACAACATACCAACTGTCATTTAACAGGTTGTGGTGCGATAGTTTAGTAACGAATTGTTCGTTCACTGCAACAAATAAACCGTGTGAATCGTTACCGATTCGATGTTTCCATCCGAAATAATTGAAACGAAAACTTTGGAGCATTATTAATCGAAGCGAAACTGAAGCAAAACATTAGTGAAAATATAATTATTTTCCTACCACAGACGACGGAATTATTCGTTTACAGACATTCACGCATTATTATGCTGAGATTCAGCATTGAAAAAAACGGGAAAAGCGTCGCCCTGTTGGAAGCTCGAGTGTATGGAAGCGTGTCAGACCGAGATTTCTTTCGAGATCGAGACATCAAATGCTCATGTAACACAAGATATATTTTATAAGCATCTTCAAGCAAACGCTGTATTTACGATGGTACCGACATATCTAAAAAAATTAATGCAAAGAATGAACCACATACCCAATGCGAAACAATATACATAAAAACACTCTAGAACTGTTGTTGGCGCAAACGCAATGGACTAAAAAGCATCGATCTGTCGAGGAAAGGACAACGCTTTCACGATCTGCGAAACGTCGAAATACATATATTTTGCTCATCATATTTATTTCAAATGGAATGTGTAAAATGGTAGAAAACAAGTCTGTGAGAATATGACTGATACATGGAAAAGGGCAAAAGAACAGCACACTGTCCACAGTCGACGCATATTATTGGCAAGCAAGCAAAGTTTGGCATCTGGGGGGTAGGGATCGGTTCGAGAGTTAAATACCAGTTATTGCCAATAGCCAGAGTGAATCCTGTGGATAAACATACAATAAGCACACAAGCAGGTGTAGGACAGCAAGAAAATATATAATAATAATAGAAGAAACAGGCTGGTTCGAAAAGAAATAATAAAACGAATGCAAAATACATACAAAACAGTAAGCGACATAAGTGAAATAAATCTGTGCTACAACAACAAAAAATGTAACCATGTAAACAACATCAAACAAAAGAAACATTTGCAAATGGTAAAATAAAGCTGTAATAATCAATCATCGAAGAGGATTCACTTATGCAACGTATGTTTATAATAACATCCCGATTTTGTTAAACTTAAAAAAACCTTCTTGTGATCATTGCTTTGAAGACGCAACTTCGCGAGCAGGAATGACGCCTCGCCCTCTCATTTATGGATTTCTCCTTCATAACAACATCGAATCATCGATCGTTCGATCGTCGATTGGAAATCAACATTCTTGCCATTCAATCTCCGAACTCCACGCTCCATTCCTGGAATTGATATGCTGGAACCGTAGGTGAAACCAACCAACTAACGAAACGTAGCTAATTGAAGACATCAATCTAGCGAACAAGAAACTTCAAACATCTGACCGAAGATCACCGCCATTCGATCAAATGATGAGGCGTAAAAACCAGTGCAGGCCTTTCGCGGACGATGGGGCGGTACGGGCGGTATTGTGCAGGACTGGGCCGATATCAACCAATTGAACTTACGAGCATCGTATGGTTTTATGTGAAGCGATTCAGTGGGCCAGTGGAGCATTTCACCTGGAAATCCTTGTCTATCGTTACTTGTGTTTTTGGACAATGGGAAAATAAGGGAAACCAAATCAGTCATCATCAAAAGCAAAGGTGTTGGACGATTGACAGATTAAGTGACCACACGAAGGTTCAAATAAATTAGCCATTCCCAATTTAATCAATTCATTGGTTGGAGATGGCTATTTCTTTCTAAATAATAAACATTTTCAAAATAACAAAAAGACTATTGAAGAAATGCATGTTTCTTTTGTAAACTTTATGTGAGATGTGTAAGATTTTCTCATAAGAAATCTTCTTGACAAAAATAATGTTCAACTTCCACTGAGGGTCATAATGCTCCTATATCCATCGTTTGTCATATTTGCCTGTTAAGACTTTCTGTAGTTTTTATGTTTATCATTTCATCTGTCTTCACGCGTCGTGTGTGTTTGCTCGCCTCGTATTTTACTAAAATGTTCTATTTTATACTTGAAATTATTTCGTGCTATAAGTCTGCTCCAGTTGATTTTGATACATTTTTATTAGTTAAACTTAACTTTACGAAAGATAAAATTGAGTTTAGTTTATAGTATTTACAGCTAGCTAGAACATTATTCATGCATCGACAATTAAATATTAAAATGTCAATTATCAAACAATCTCTACAAGAAACTATCCTGTAGTTATGCAAGATCCCACTTGATGAAACACTGCATCAAATATAAAACCATCTCACATTCATTCAAATGGTTTAATTGTAGTTAAAGTCGTTAGTCTTCAGGGGAATCTTCTGCCAGTGCGAGAATCGATCGCCAATGCGGTTCCCAGCGAAGCGTCCGAATGTCTACCATGCTCATCTCGACTCGAGTAGCACGTGTATTGGCGTGCCTCATCGCTGACGATGAAGTCACCCACACGCCCACAGGGCCCACAGCACACATTCGGCATTCCTTTGGCCGTTGCAATCGGACGATCAATCGATCACGGTTGGCGACTTCAATTGGCAGTGGTCCAGTGGTGCGGAGGTGGGAAAACGTGGCGACGGGACCAACATCGCCGACAGTATGTCTCCCGTGACCAGCCAGCGACGGTGCACAATCTTGGCCGATGCTGGCACGGACTGTCGGCCATCAAGCCGCTAGAACCGCGCACGTACACTCTATCGTCTGCGTGGCTTGTGCTTTTTTTTATTCTGGCCTTCCCGTACTTTTTCCCTGTTCCCGCCGTTCCAATCGAATCAATTGGTTGGTAGTTCCGAGTCGGAACAGGCAGGGTAGGGTGGCCGGGTGGCCGATAGTCCGGCCAGCTAGTTTCCCGCCAAGATTCTGGCCGGCCGGCGGGTTTGTAAAGGGCACCTTTATGCTGTTCGGCGCATACGGGTCAACGCGATCAAGTTCATGGGAGATCGCGAGCATTACTTGATCTTTCTTAATTGGCTGCCCTGCCGCAACGCATCGTACGCTGGCTGCATCTCCGCGCACCATTGACGTCCATACTCCCGGCCAACCCCTGCCAGGGCGAGCCCTTTCGATACTTCCCAAACAACCGACGCTGACGTTAAAGTGATCGTACGATCGATGTTTGTCCAATGGGAAGCCAGATACGGAAACGTTCGACCGATTTCACCATCCAATTGGGACTGGAAGATATTTACGTTTCCCCAAAAACAAAATCTTCCAAATCCGCTCTAAACGACGAGATCAAAAGACAACAGGCTTTGGAAGGTACATACGCAGGATTCTTTACGGTTGCATAATCCTCCAGTAATCTAGATCTTTAAAGCGATCCTACATCGCTAACTTGTTTACTCCTGATCGCAATTCAAGCAAAACAAATCGCGCAGCAAGACCACCCCACAGTCGCCCCGGGATGACGCAAGGATGTCAACAACGACTTGACTTCGTAGTAACGACGACGACACACCTCCATTATCAGCTTCCGGAGGCCAGGCGACTGTTGACACACAAAGGGAATGTACGACTGCATTTAATTGCTGTGTTTTCCCAATGTTTCTGTTTTTTTTGCGTTCTTTGTGGTTGAAACAAAAGTAGCTCAAATTGCGCGACCTTTTTCTGAAGCTTAACTTCCACACTGAACCCTCTTTGTCCTTGGGTTATTTACCTAAAAAGGGGCTCGAAGGTTACCATAAGGCAAGATAGGGCAGTATGTACTCTTTGGGCGAAAAATTTTCTCATTTCGATCGTTTTACTAACATAAATATCAAAATAAGATTTAAAAAATCAAAACGATATTTAAACCAAGATTTGCAGTATCACTCTTTTTCAAGCATCATTGAAAATTGTGGAGCAATTAATAATTACTCAACTATTGATGCTGATGTTGTTTTCGTATTTTATTAGTAACTACGCTTAAAGTTGCTTTCAATACGTAATGAAAATTCATTTTGCTGTTACATATTTTCATTATCATTTTAAACTTTATATAGGGACAATTTGTATTTGTGCTACGCATGTACAATGTGTACATTATATATGTATGTTATTAAGTTATTTATTTGCAATTTTTGCAGTTTCATAATTAAAATCTTCCAAAATTTGGATATTTTACTTCACATTAACATCGATGCATTTTTATTCTTATAAGCCAGTTTTAGTTTTAGCTTTACAGTCCTATCCAATTCGTTTAACTATGTGTTTAATAACGTATTTATTTACTTGATGGAGATGTGCTCGATTGAAATATCTCTTTTGAGCACCTGGTATGATTTAAAATATGGTGCGAAATGTAACAAGACTTCATATTCAATTTTTTATCTCCTTTTCTATGTCAAATGTTGACGTAAACCTGTGGTATTTGCTTAAGAATGAGCTTATTCCATTTCTTAATGATCTTATTCCATTTCAATTTAAATTATACACCTAAAAGCATAACGGTGAATTCAACCCCATCGGTGCAACTTGCCCAATGTTCCCCTATCTAGGACGGTATGCGGTCGACGCCATAACTTCCAGGACGATCTCTGTGATGGATTCCACAACAAACGAATCTGGACCAATAAAAATGACGCATTAAACTCACCAATAACATCTTTATCGTGAGGCATCGCCGCATTGATGCAATCAATTCCCCGTGAATTCCCTACGGATGGCGTCGTAGTTCCCAGTGCAGCGGCGCAATCAGACAGGGCAAAAATGTTGTATTACCCAATGTAATTGCTGCGTCGCGATTGGGTACTCTCGAACGGTCGGGCCCCCAAGTCTCACGCGATCGTTCGTGGGGGCTTGTTTCTTGAAAAGTGGTACAATAACATTCAACAACTAGTAGCGGAACCGGTATCTTCGGTGCGATTCCTCGAATTCGACTACAGCTCATATATGACCTGTTTTACGGCGTAACATTCTCATGAGTTGTTAACCGTTGGTTGGAAAGAATTAGTCATCGAGATAATTACAGACTAAGCGTAGGCTCCGTACTAGCCTCTGTGATTCTGCGTATAACTCAACCCCTACAGCTGATGGAAAAATACTCGCCTAGAACGCTGATTGAGGTTTCATTGATCAACAATTTTGGTTGGAAAACCCTTTTCCTGACTACATTTCATTTTGTAGACAAAAAAGTTCTTCGTGAAAGTAAGTTGCGGAAGCAACATAGTTCACGTGGCCCTAAGATGGCGCCATTTGTTGCAAACATTGCACCCGGGGCCAAGAATTCAACAGTGGCCAACAAACTCACCGGAATGACTGTAGTCTTGCTAACAAGAACGAAAAGCAAAGTTAAACATTGGAAGATATTGGAAAAAAAACCCATCAAACACCTCATCTCATCCCTTTGTTGATCCTTTTGAGTAGAACAGAAGTGCCGACAACGCGTTCGATGGGCTATTTATTGCTCACGGCAACCTCGGGCTTAACCTCGGGTCATAAAGTCTTCCTTTGTACGAAACCTTTCACACCCGACGCTTTCCATCTTGTTTGCTAAGCACCCGCTCCGGGTGGTACCGCACGGCAAGAAGCCACCAGACTTAAGAGATTGGAGCCTTAGCCAATCGGAGACCAGCATTTGTATGGTCTGATCTTTCCCTACACCAGGGAGAACGAATGGGCACAGGGCTCGAACGAAAGCCAAAAGCACCATCACCACCAGAAGATCCGGAAAGGTACAACATGACCGTCCCTTAATAGGAAAACTCTTTTCGGCTTTCTTCTGTCCTTTTTGTCTACCTACTGATCCGCTTTGGCCGTTACATCTCGAGCAGTAACAAACCACGTGGTCTGCGAAACTGTACTCAGCCAGTACTTTTCCATTTCCTTCTGGGAATGAATGAAACGTATGCATCTCTAGCAGATTGCGAACCGTTCAGGTAGATCGTGGAGTACTTCCAGGAAACACCTTCGGCGTGTTACATCTCGATAGTGCGCTTTGGCCTATTAGCCGGGAGCAACTTTAGATCATCGAGAGAGATCACCCAGCTTGTTCCAGGAAGTACCCAGGTTGGTCCACGACATCTACTGAATTCCTAAACTCCTAAGGAACTTTACCGATGCCATGAGGGTTTTGTTGGGCATTCGATTGATTGTGTCTGAGCATGCCAAGAATTCGAGGTCGAGCAGTCGGGCAATTTGCCCGACAATCGACGGCATCACCGAACGTTCGAACGATCCCATCTACTAAAAACGCGGGGCGTTCTACGGCCCCTCGGAGTACTATTTTTATCGACTATGCAACGGACGTAGTCTTCGTCGTGTGGCGTACGTCGTGTTCAGCGGTTGCTGTGATTCTATAAGCTTCCGACACCCACTGTCTATACAGCAATCAGACGTGTCGCAGACGATGTGACACCATTTTCCACGAAAAACCCCCGCCCTTCCCTCAGCACGAGCGAGTCCTGCGCGTGTGGTTTTTCCCCGTGAGTCGACGTTGTAGACAAAACGCGATCACACGCGATCGGGTCTGCTGCTGCTGGTGGTTCTTTTTTTAATTCCTGCGAGGTGTCTATCACCATAAGGGCCCTTTTAATGCCCGTAGATCACGTGGTTTTTCCTCTACCCGCACCGCCTTGGTGCACAGTGGCTATGATTTCAATCCTGTGCCAGGTTGCATCAGCCAACCAACTCTACAGTCATGTCCCTCTCTCTCCCTTTCTCTTCCTCCAAATAGGTTTTTACTTTACCCGTGTTACATTCATAAAAACCATTTTGGCATCTACTTCTTCTTACCTGCTCGAACATTTCGGCAACCGTTGGATGGGTTTTGTGAATGAACGCCCCGGTACGCCTGACAGAATGTTGTACACTCTGCATTCACAGACCCTTTCCATGGCACCCTTCAAATTGCCCTACCTTACACCCCATCGGTCCCGTTGCTTACCTCAATTTAATGTTTGCTTACCCTAGAATTGGTACAGTTCCAAGCATATCAAACATTGGAATGTGCCTCACGGGGTTTAGTTTCGTTTTTGTTTCTATTTGTCAAAGTGCCGAAAGCCGGTACGAACCAATTCTGTGTAGCTCAGCCGTTGAAGTAAAAAAAAACGGAAGACTAGCTGAACTGCACAACGTCGGACAGTGCCAGGTAGGACCGTATGACAACCGGGCACGTTGTTGTTGCATCATCCCGATGTACGCACGTGCACCGTGGGATTGCACATGCATGCCGGCCAAGGATAGCAAGAATTGGCGCGAATCGGAAAATTTCGAAAATGAACGTTACGGAAGAGAAAGGTTGTTCCTACCACACCTAGCTATCAACGGATGGTAACTCACGTCGTGGTTCATCCGCCGAGGATTACTTTCGAAATTTAACTGCGCATTTGGCGAGGAATGAAGGACGATTCGAGCGGCTTTTCGGGTAGTATATGGTTTATTATTTCAAACTTGGAACACTTGGTTGATTTAACGGAAAATAATTGGATTGATTTAGATCACTTTTGTATAATATCGAAGTTGTATATCGCCACCTGCCAAACCACAAAAAATGTAAAGAAAATAAAATAAAGTAGAACATAGCGCCACTATTATAATATAACTAGAACGAGCAAGCGGAAGACAAGTTAATGAATACATGAATATGAAAATATTTATGTTATTGAGGTGACTAAAGAAACTTTAACCGCGTGTAAAATGCGAGAAAAATGCGATGTAATACATTTCATTCAAGAAGGATACTATTTAACTCTTGGAGATAACTTACGACTACGAGTGAAATGAAAAAAAAATTGTCATATGCGTTTTACACTCCTGCGTCAATTCTTCTTAACCACCTTTAAGCTAGATTTTGATGCCAAATAGTTTCTAGTCAAAGCGTTCGGGAGCAAATTGATTTTTTTAGTTTTAACTTAAAAATTTGTTTTATCATTTTATTCAGTTAAACTTCAAATGTAAACCTAGTTTATTCAGGAGCGCTTAACGCATTTTAAATGCATTTATACGAATGTCGCTCAAATACCATGTAGCCAACAACTCGCCTATTAATTTACTTAGTAACACAAAATTAGGTGTTGTCTCGTAAAACTGATTTACGTACAATTTCTTCACTTCATCGTAAGGTGCATCACTTTTACCAGCTTTGCTGAAACCGTCGCACAGAAAAAGAAAAACATAAAAGCAAAGTACGGGCAGAAGCTGTCCCTAGCGACGGTCGAAATGCATTCCGCCGACGATGTCTGGCTCATCATCATCATCGTAAACATTGCAAAATTTTATCATTATTTCCACCCGCGGTAGTAAAGAAAAACCAACCCTCGGAACTGCCCGCACAAACGAAGTCCCGATCGCAGCATAACCCGACCGGGAACGGGTTTTCCACCAGGATTGCGACTCGCCTCGGTTCGAAAGCAAGTTCGCTTGCTGTACGGTGGAGTCCTGGTCCTGCCTCTTCCTGCACGGTGCCTCGCGTAGTTGGTTGCACGACGCCGATGACGACCGACGTTGGCGATCGTAAAACATTTGCCACAAATGAGCATAATTATGATGTAAAATCCGCCAGCGAAGGTGATGCAGCGCGGATGTGGGTGATTGTGTGTAAAACGGTCGGTAGATAAAAAGGAAAGGGAGCGGAATGAAAATGAAAAATATGACAGCGCCAATCAAGCGCTGAAGCCAAGGATGGCCGAAGATGGCCGAACCCGGACGGATGGGTTAGCCGGGCGGGTGGCGAGCCTCATTACGGACGTCAAATGTTACTGCCCCGGGCCGGAACGGGTGGGATTTTGCCTTCCGCGTCGGATCGCACCGGTTCGAAGCCGAACGGAACCGGACCGAATAAAATGCACCTCATACAATCTTCATATATATTTTTACTTCTTCATTTTTCCTTCCCGATGATCGTCCGGTTAATTCGTTATCTCCGTCGTTTTTTTGTTTTTGTCATTTTTTTTACTGTCTTTTCGGTTCGCCAGCAGATTGTTTGTAAAGCATAACAATTGAGGATGACAAACATGAGTATTATATGCTGCGAAAACGATGGTCAACACTTCACTCACACCCCGCCGCTCCCAACAACCGAACCACCAACGCATGCCTCTTAATTGGGAGCATAATATTGTTCCAATCAATACACACCCAAGAGGATGATATAATTCAATTGACATCGACAACATCCCACGTCATCCGATCACACCGGAATGTTGGGAAAGCAGCAGCGGCAGCAAAATCGCAATTGATTCGATTGCCGCGGGAAATTCACGCGTCCAAACGCCCATCGGGAGCCGGTTGGGTGGTATAAGAAAATTGTCACAACAAATATACGCCTCCTGAGAGTGTCCAGAGTTCAGGATGGGGGGTGCGCCGAATTCTGCCACTGTATGCGAACCCCATCCTCCCGGCCCAGATTGCGTTCCAAGATCCGCGGAATGCATCATTAGTCATCGAATTTCGCTTCTGACTTTATTTATTTATTTTATACTTTCTTTTATTCGACTACATTCGGTGTTTTCGAAGGAACTCCACTTTACGGTCGAAAGAAGGAAAAAACACCCCGACAAACCCCCTTTGGGAACGCATTCGGAATTCCATCGACGCACGCTCGCCTGCTTGCTGATAATTGGTGTTATTGCGCATTATCAGCAGCGTCGCAGCATCGAGCATTCCGATCAGTTCATATGGTGTGTCCTGCTCGTATGCCTCATTCTCCCAATTATGGAATTACCCTGTGTGGCGAAATACGCACGCATTGACACGCGAACTTTCAATATTTTACATAAACAACAACCGTGTGCCAAGAGAGTCCAAACCCGTTCAGAATGGCGAGGAACATTCCTGCACGATTGTTTTATGGTGCAGGTTTGATATACTTTTAAATTTCGACAATTTTTTTAAATAATTAAAAACTTAAATGCGTCAAAAGCGTTGACACACGATCACTTGTGACTCACAGCCGAGCGAGGGCCATAGACATTCTCACGCAAGATGGGACCACCATCGAGACGTAAATCAACGACCTATCGAGCTGGTGTCGAGAGAGCATAGAATATGCTACGAAAAAAACAACTGCTCGCGGGGCCAAATGTCCGCCAAAAATATACGCCTGGATGAGGGGTGCGTGTACAGCGATGGAGACCCTGTCCACGACATGTTTGTATTTTTCCAACCGTCCTCTCACACGTGAGTTCGTTGATTCGTTGATGGCGAAAAAAAACCGGACGTAAACAAACATATAAATTACATACATTTTACCACCTAAGAACGCTCCGCGGCTTATTTATTATTACAGTAGGGCGATGTTTTTTGAAGAATGAGGTTTTCGGAAAGAAGTATGCTCAACCCGCAAACGATGATTCGAAGCGTGGCGATAAGCGAAACGCAAAACAGAAGGTACCAGAAACAAGATTATTGATTTCATGATCACCGAATCGAAAGACTGTTTTGATAGGTAACGATTCTACGATCGCATGGCGTTTTGTCAGCTGTTTCTAGACTAACTGAAATCATAAGCATCCCGACGAGAACATTCTACGAAAACGAAGGAATTGCGTCTCTTTCACATTTGTGCCTTGCTACGAGTGTATCTTAGAGTACGTAAACTTGATTTTTTTTAAATCTTACTCACACAGTATCTGACAGAAGCAAGGGTACATCCTACTTATGAATCTAAGCTAAACTGTGGACAGCCTACTGTAGAATATCTAGCTTGAAACACGCCACAGGGTTTCTTCCCAGAAATAAATCACAAAAACTGCGTGAGAAAAAGGGTTGTCATAGATTTACAGCTGGCATAGAATTTGTGAAGAAGTAGAAATGAAAATGAGTCGGTTCAGAAGCCAACCCTGACATGCTAAACCCTGTCGGGAGGAAAAAAGGGCATTCAAGTTAAAGTCAGTTAGAAAACCCTATACGCTATCCTCGGTTCTGTGAGAAAGTTTTAAAAATGACAGAACAGAAACAAAAATGGTTGGGAAACTGGTAACGATTTCAAGAGTAGGATCCGAAGATCGGAAATGGGACTGGAGAACCCTACACAGTCGCTTCACAGTGCTGTAGAAAATAAACGGCATCCCTTGACAGGGGTTGCTTGCAGCTGCGTTAACGGATCAAATTTGAACTGCTGTCTGAAAGGAAGACACTGTAAAGCGAACTAAAGCGTAACGATATTGGAATATGTCACGTTGTAGGGGAATCCTTAAGCATCAGCATGAAACATTTCTCATTGGAATCTAATGTTTACATTCGAGGTAAGGGGTATAAAATGCTAAATATTCAATAAAGGGCCATATCAAGGACTGGAAAACCCTGTAAATCTTATCATCTGAGCTGAATTTACGCGCTTAACACAAATGTTCATTCAGATTTATCAATCTCAAGCTCTATTCTAGGTCTGATCGTTGCTCAA
Source organism: Anopheles coustani (assembly GCF_943734705.1). Classification (NCBI taxonomy): domain Eukaryota; kingdom Metazoa; phylum Arthropoda; class Insecta; order Diptera; family Culicidae; genus Anopheles; species Anopheles coustani. The sequence goes on along the minus strand of NC_071288.1, from coordinate 65,907,657 downwards.
ACTTAAGAATTTTCGTGATTAAGTAAACTTTTCTGTAAACCAAATAACGTTAAAGCTAGAAACTGAAAATGCGGTGTACATTTTCAACGTGACGGTTTATAACGGTTTTTTCTTCCTTCGATTCAAACATTTCACAGAAGATGTTCTACCCTGTTTCGGTGCTTAAATCTGATTGGCTCGAAATACCTCTGTCAGACAACGAAACGAAAAAAAGCAAAACGATTCTTCAACCCTCTAATCCGAAATCCCTTAGAGTAAAAAGTCACACGTGCAGTTGAGCACGTGATAGTACTTCAATTTCTCAGCAAAAGAAAAAAAAATAAAAATCGGGCGCATGCAACGAAAACCGAACCCTGTGTGCCGACCCTCGCCGGTTGATGATGAATGCATTTCATGCCTTTCATGCATCCGCATCGCCTTTCATCCTCTATCTATTCCCTACCCTTCTCCCTTCCTCTTTGTCGCTCTCTTCTCAGCGTCATTTGAAGCCCGTTTTCTATCTGTTGCATCGTTTCCGCCCGACCCCGCCGACACCACGCGATAAGGAAAATGAGTTCCCAGTCGATCGGGAAGGGAAAATCGGGTGAAAGGAAAATGTCATCCCACCGTTCCCGCAACCAGGGTTTCTTGGAGACGGGAAAATGTCCACTCCCACGCACGCGAAGGAACCAGGATGAGGCGGCACACAACATATTAAAATTTATGTTGGGAAGAAAAACGAGCTATGCAACCATTAGCAGCATCATTTGAGAGCATGATCGGTGAGTGAGAGAGCAGAAAACCGAATGAACACAACCGTTCTCCCTTCGCCACCGCTGTGTCGCTCTATCGCCGTCTCTGTTTCTCTTTCGCGCGGGGAAGCCGAGATCGCGGGCCGCGTGCCGCCGAAGCGCCGGCCGGGGTCGCTCATCGAGCACGAAGCCAGCATAAATTGGCCCGATTCGGCCAGCATGCCAGCATTCACGCCCAGCGCACAGAACAGATCGGTCTGCATCAATATTTCCTCGGACGGTAGAGACGCGCCTTTTTTCCCAACCACTTGAAGTTGATTTTAAAACTGCTCATTCCCACGGAAAACCCTCTATCGGAACGCACGGAAAAAGTTTGACACAAAAGTGTTGTGAAAATAACGAGTTCAATCACAAAAGTGAACGTGATCGTTTTTCGTGCGGTTTATGGTGCCAAAGAGACGAATAACTTTGTTACAAACAAGAAAAGTAAAGGATATCAATTTGTGGTTGAAAAACAATTAAGAGTTACGAAGCGTAACACAGAAGATTGACAAAAGTGCTTTTAAACACTATTGTGACAGTTAAAGTCGGAAAAGTAAGAGATCGTAAGATGGCTCTCCAGTTGAAATCGATCAGTGCTATCCTGCTGGTGACGCTCTGTATCCTCAGCGTGGTTAACGTGTCCCGGCAAGCTTCGCTTTCGGTTCAGGTAAGTGATAAACATTGGTGCTCCGTAATTTTAAAGTTCCTGACTTTACTTTGCCTACCTTAACTTACGTTTCAAATGGCGCTTTGTTTGAACAGAAAAGAGCGGGAAAAAAATAAATTGTTATTCTACCTCCTAAGAGTGAGCTCGATCTCGTCGAACCACCCTGTGTGGGACGCCGTATCCCTGGTCATGTTCTTGACTTTGGTTTCAACGCAATAAACCAATAATCGCTCGCGCGCCGCCCGAAATATGCGTTGCCCGATTTGTCTGACCTTCAAGATGATCCAATTCGTCCGAACCAAGCCAAAACAAACCGCCCTTCCCTGGCCGCCCCGTGAAATCCCCTACGTGTTACACGTTATGTGTCGCGGCGATCCCCCATCCGCGCTTTCTTCAGCACCCCAAACCCAGACACGAAACGTGTAGACGGAAAACCAAATATTAAAAAAAAAAGAAATCAGAAAGATTCCTCATATCCACGCGTATCGTCATCGGAAACGGGGCGAGAAAACGACTGCACGATGGACTGCAGGGCCAAACCGGTCATTATTTTTCGGCACCAGATTGGTTTATGTAATAGGGTTGACTCAATTGCTAAATTGCGACAGGCCCAAAATTAGGCCCAAACCATGCCATGCCAAGCCCTCCACCCAAGCCGGTAGGGCGGGACAGGCAAACATTTATCATTCTCGTGCGGCTTCTGAGTGAAAGCAAAACAGTCACACGACAACACGACCGGTGTTTTTGAAAGAACTGATTTCGCTATTGCTGATGCAAAAGTTGTAGAACAAAAACCTTGTTGTAAATCTGATGCAATTTAAACACCATATTGACACTGCAAGCAATGACCTCCCTTAACGTCGGCTCGGTTAAGCGTTGCGCGCCAAGACGGTAAAACCGATCCGAAGAATGCTTTCATTAGCAGCAATGGGATGGAAAGTGGATAAAAACAGTACTTAGCGTAAGCCAAGTCCATCCTTTCGTGCAAGTCAACTCTACTACGCTCTAATAAGGTCATAAAAACGGTCCCAAGTGCCAATCAATCTCTCTATCTCTCTGTTTCTGATATCAACCGCTGAATTGCACCCATCTAGGTTTATTCCATCTACCACTTCCACGTTAGTTCCTCGAATCTAATTGATGTCCACTAATAGCCTATTGACCGTAACGAATAAAGCCAGGTAATTTTTCTCTGTTTTCTTATCCTGTTTTTACTTTCTTTGATGAATTAATGAACATTTCTCAAAAAGAAATTTTAAAAGATGCAAAAGTAAAATAGTAAACTATACACCATTAAAAATGCATGTAAAACACATCGTTTATTTCTTCTCAGCAGGTTGTCCCTAAAATGGTGGTTGGCTTCTATAGACTGAATATATTTCGGCTTCAGTTAGACCAATACACAATTCTTATAAATTCTTATGGAATCCAGCACAATTTGTTTAGAAAAGAGGAATTTTATAGCCTCTATATTACTGGGAATGTTTATCGTTTGTACACTCCGTAGAAGAACTAGGACCAATAAGAGTATTGTATTTTTTTCTTCGTAGAGCTAGGATTTTATTCCACTACAACCACTTACCCTATTCGTTTTTAAAATAGAAAAGTCCATCAAACTTGAATTTCCGAATTTTTTCTGAAGGTTTTGTAAAACCAACCGATGCTTCGTGATATTAAAAAGTTATCTACCAACTTTCAAAGACTTTTCATAACTCCTAGTTCCGAGAAGACAACTCCATCGACTGTCGGACAAGATTTCTTCACAATTTCCACCCAGCAGGCTGGAAAGCATAATTTGGCTTAAGATCGGATTTCTAGGAACTCTCTGGGCCAACGCGTACTTCCGCAAACAGAGACCGTGAATTTTCCTATCTTTACTCACTCATTCATGAACTGAAGAACTTGTTTACTATGACCGCCTGAGTCTGCCTTTGGACGCGACGCGTACGTATGCAAATATGGTCGTGCCCTCGGCGTCCATTGGAAGTCTGGCGACCGACACCGAGCGTTGGCGCTGTGTCTCTGTTTTGCTGCAAAGTGCATATGGTTTCATGTTCCACCTGTTAAAGTGGCGGCGAAGTGTGGCAGTATGTTTTTTTATTTTACCTTCCTAAAACCATGTCTACCGAGTCAGAGGCGCTAAAAGTGGAGCGAAAAGTTGACTGGTGTCGGCTTCCATTCCACCTCGTTGCCTTTCCTCGGTTGACACCTCGCGTTGCCTGTGATGTGTTCAAGCATGAATATTCGATGTCTGATGTCGCCTCGGCAGGTTGTGGAAAATTTCACGTAAGCAACTTCCTAGTTTGTTGCCGCTAATGTATGCGAACCGTATACCTAGACGCTTGCGACAGCAGAGATACTCCAATATCTCCCCGTGTGAGAGTGTTAAAAAATATTGTGAACATCTCAAACATTTCGATTCTTAAGTAAACTCCGGACGCTCTGGTACTTTCTGAAGACAACGAAATGACGTCCGGTGGCGAAGAAGGGCCAATCCTGAGCACGCCCCGTGCGTCAGCATCAGGCGATCGCACGAGGCACGTTCGAGAATCAACCGATAACCCCGGACGATGATTAGGGTACTGTATTGATTTCTGATAACGCCCTTTGAGACGTCGGAAGGGCACTTGCACCCTTGCAGGCGTTCCACGAAAGGCGGGTTCATCTGTTGCACGAGACCTCTACTACTGCACACGATTTCATCTTAATCGCGGTGTGCTTGCACATCGTAATCTCTATCGATGTAAAGAAAAAGACGCTTGGTTAGAGCTGAATCGATGAATCAACACCATTACAGGAATAAATGTCAAACGAAGTTGTCAAAATTGCACACCGGATGTATTAAAGTAGCACAAACCTAACCTATAACTTTTTGTTTCTTACACTTTACAGCTCCTCTCCCGTGGCGAACGTTCGACATCGAACCAAACTCTGAACGAGAGGATGTGCGAAAGCAACACCCCTTGCGGTTGGGCGCTTTATGTACCATTTTCCCGGCAGATAGAGAAGTTCATGAAAAATACGTAAGTTTGATCTAAAAATCTCCTTTAAAGTTCTTAGTCCAGGGATCATTTTGACTCTGTTTGGAAGAGTACCTAAGACCTCTTTCACAATTCATTTATTTACCTTTTCCTAAATTCTCTTCCAAACCAGTTGCGAATGCGAAAAGACCCTCGAATGCATGCGCACGGATGATGATGTGTCGATCAGCGCGTACGTGTACCGCTGCCGGGAGAATAAACCGACACCCGAATCCTGATCAACTGACGAATACTGATACCCTGTACGGAAGCTACCGGTACTCCCCTTCGGGACCCCAAGCCGGGCCCTGATCTTCTCGATGCGAGAGTGTACAATGTAACAGCTCGATATCTACATGACTAAATCTATAAACATTATCTTATACCGCTGAGACAAGCCTCCGGCAGGACCTCTAAGAAGCGCAGCCTAGCAAAGTAAGAGGTCGGCCTACCGAACCCTACCGCGACATCTCTTCCTTCCGGTGCCACCAAAATGGGCGAGAGAGCAGCAATATTTAAAATTTATTTATATTCGCATACTTGTTTCTTGTTTTAACGACAAAAAAGGGAATCTCGTTTCATTGTTGAGTATCTGATACGATGGATGAAGTTTTGTTGCACTATTTTGCACTCACTGTTCTTACTGTATAGTCGATATCAGCATTTTATGTTTTTGCGATTTTATTTTACTTTTTATTTTATGTTATTCATATTGCTTATAATAAGTACTAGGAAGCCATTACAGCGATACAATCATCCACGGACGTTAAATTATCACGAGGGAAAAAGTGCGCTCAGTATAGCCTCGACTGCGAGGACGACGTCATATTGACGTTAGCTTTTCTTTACGTTTAATATACAAAAGTGTTTAGTTTACGGTAAGAATTGGTTTTTGACAAAAACTGGCAGCTCATGCATAGCGGTCAGTAAAAACTAACCATGCTTCGATTCTGCATACTTCTTCCCTCCCTACCTCTTTCTGTACACGGCTCGAGCATATACCTGATTGAAATAGTAAAGTCCAAGGTATATGGACGTTAAAAACCCTACCGTCTACCTTTGAAAAAAGACTTGATTTAATGCGCAAAATCCCTTGCCACCGTAACCGAACCGTCGGGTTTAGCTGTAGTGCGCTATAAGGCAGTTAGAGTAGTGGCAGTTAGAGCTAGACTTAGTTGTTATATCCTCTTACCATATGCCCAACGATCGGTGGAAACAAGCTGAGCGAAATCTCAACGCATCCACACCACAAAAACACGGTTTTTTTGCTCACCTAGCTCGGTAGTATTAGCTTGTAACTGCAGTGGTACAACTTCACGGCGTCGAATGGACAATCGACCGATAAGCTCGCAGTTGGATCACATACAGAAAGGACCAGCAGAGTTTCGCGCGTACTTAAGACAGTGCATGATGCAAACAGTGCAAACTAGTTATGATAATCAACATTTGAAGGGCCAAAACAAACAATTACTAACCAGAACAAAATTGCGCAGGACTTCCAATGCCGTTCCACTATCGACAGTATATTACACACGACTCCAAGCAACATGCTGCAAAGTGAGGTTATAACAAGCATCGTTATCCGCGAAAATGGCAGCCCAAAAGTTTCCAGCTTTTTGTCCATTGTTAGAGAGTCCTTCTCATATAGCTACCATAGCAGCTTCAACGCAACAGACAGTATTTAATTGTAACTTCTTCCAACAAACCCTTGCTATCCGTGCTGGAACATGTTCAACAATCGGTCGCCATCATTAACGGCCCTTCTAGAGAACAGCCATAGTGAAACCGAACACACTTGCGAGCAACTACCGATGTTGTAGACATGTGACAAATTTTTACTGGTAAAATAAATACAAAGGCTAAAGCAGCAAGGACGACTTTGTTTTTGTTTGTGCCGTTACAACGAACCATCCGAAACTTCTAGCTAAGATTTGTAACAAACATGTCGGCGCCATTAAAAGGAACATTGTGTTTATTATTCTTCCTTGTTTCTTCCTATGATGATACTGAATGTTTTATTTTTTGTGTTCAACTTCTTTTGAATTGACGTCTACTAATCACTGCAAACGTGACTAGCGTAACTTCCTGGAAAATTCCAGCAAGAGTTAAGACACATTTTCGATAATATTTGTTAAAACAACGCATTGCTTTGCGCAGATTAGAATGAATGAGTAACGGTAACGTAGCCTTGACACCACTTCGCACCGCCATGCTGGACTTCACCGACAAAAACGGCTTCGAACAGCTTCTAACCGGCACCGGATAATGTAATCTGCTATGACAAACGGGTCGGAGATAATGCAAGTTCCCCACGCCCCGGGGACCCAGATTGTTGACCCGAATAGTAAACTTGTACTTACAGTACAAGAGTTGTAAGAAGCAGATTGATCGATCTCGCACGTCGGTGAATGTCCGGCACTCGACGTGCCGAGTCGTAAATCGCGGCTACTTTGATACGATTGATCGGATAGGCATCAGTGATCTATGCATTACACAGTGCGGCTGATGACAGCTTGGTGCGTTATGACGAAGGCACTGGAAATGAGCTTGCTCATATGGAATTTACTGTCTATGGCATATTTAAGATGATTTGAAAGTGATTCATGTTTCTTGATTTCACTGGCAATCAAATATAGGCAACGCTAACTCCCACTTCCAGGTGGCCTTATCACACTACCAAGAAGCACCATTATATCAAACTGAGTCTCAAAACCAAAGTTTGTCAGTCCAGTGACTTTGCCATGTCGCCATTAGTGTGATATGGCCATTCCTCGCCTTCCGTACGTCCTGAGCGCATAAAATTCAAAGTTCCTGTTTGATGGACAGGCTTGGACGGACGCGTGTCATAGCAATGATAATCCACTATCGTACACCGTAGTGTCGTGTTGCGAAACATTCTTCATTCTGCTACTCATCATGCTTACTATCAGGCCCGGCGTGCTACTATACTTCATTGACGTATTTCAGGCATGGACTACCAGGAGCAGGGTCGCCGCCACCCTGTGCTGAGCATAGTGGTCGAAGTTCATTCGCTGTTGATCGACAGGCACACGCACATGACAGAGGCTCTTGCTGATGCAATTAACCACCATCATAATCATTTCCTTCCGACCTTCCACCGTAACAGCCTCCTCTTAGTCCTGCTAGGCGGCTATCTTCGTTAGTCCGTTCTAATCTCCAAATGTTTTCCTCGAACATAAATCATCGGTCGGTGTTGTTGTGCCTCTGAAAATCCCACATCGGGGTCGTTGATACCTTCAAATGAGCCAAAACAAACAACACACCATTGACACCATCCGATCCGGTACGCTAGGGGCGGGTATATGCCACAAATAGTAAAACATCAAAAAGGCAACGTCGGCCATAAGATTACGATTCGCTGAGGAGGAAAAAATTCATTCAAGAAATTCACCGCAAGTACCGACCATCTAGGCTTTATCGCGCCACTCTGCTGATAAGGGTATGGAGTGCAGAATTGCAGGCGATGCATTTTATTCGTTGGAAGCGTCATAGCGAATGCCACGTACGCCTTGGTAAGAAGGCAGGTGTTTGGTAACCGCCTTAGCAGCATTTCAGATTCCTTAACGAATTCAAAATCATTCATTGATCTGTGAATCTGAACAAATTCAAAATCATTCATTGATCTGTGCTGTCGTTATCACTTAAAAAAATTCCTGGAATTTATTGAAGCTGGTTGGAATATTTTCATCCTGGGTGGTCTACATTATTGGGGTTATTTCCGCTCCGAACGACGCCATTGCGCGCCGGTACTACGCATTACCATCGGTGCGGTCACGCATTATCAAAAGTTCAACAACGTTGAAAAGTTTGTCCTCCGTCCATTCACGGGGGGCTACCGTCGCGTGAAATACATAGCCAACGAATCCAATAGCCGGTGTTGTAATGTCCACAAGAACTTCGTAGTGGGGCACGTTTCCATCACGTTTCGTATGGCTGCGCTTGTAGTATGTGCCAATGGCTCGAATCGGACCGGACTAGCGATAACGGCACACACCAAAGTTTTGGTTGTGGCATTGATTATGAATGGCAGAAAGACCAAGAAGTATGACTGAAATTTTGAATAACAAATATTCCCCAAAACCGAAATTTTACTGCTGTATAATTTTTTAGTTAATATTTCATCAGTCATCAATGCGTTTTATTCGGTAAATTTCATTATACAATTTGGTAAGGTTTTAACTTGCTTTCTTACCTATGGTTTTGTTTCAATAACTTCAAAGTTGCAGGGTAACGGTTTTCTGTGTTTCAAATAACGAAAACGTTCCAAAAAAGACCGCAGCCATTGAGTTTATTATCGGTTTCATAGTACCGATCGGTTTGCAGGCGAATAGATACCGATAGCTATACCCAAAAATAGATTTTAATGTAAATTCACTAAGATTAATCAATATCATTGCATTTTGAACGGAATTTTTCTAAACACGTAAATAACCGACTTTTGAACCAAGATAAAGAAACAACAAAAGTTATGACAGCCCGAGTTGGTAAGGTGAACTAACCTCAATACAAGTACCTTGGTGAAATCGTGAAGTCGTGATTCTTTTCATCTGATGAAAATTGTGCAGTTTCACGCTAGTTTCGAGAGGATTTAAATCGAACCACTTCGCTCATGAGGAGAAAAAGTTACTTTTATTCGTTCTATACCGTTTAGCCTTGAGTGGCAGTCGTGAAAACCAACCACAAACATGGGCAATACGGACACGAAGCTGAACTTTCGCAAAGCCATTGTGCAGCTGACGAGCAAAAGTCAGGTGAGTTTTCGTGCCGTGAAAATGCTGGCAATATTGCAGCACAATTCGGATAAACTTCGACGGTGGCATTGCGTTCCAGCCGATCGAATGCTGCGCTTATCAAACGTTTGTTTTACGACCATTTCTAACATATGTTCCTTTTCCCTGCGTGGTTTGTAATGCGTCATCAATTCCCAAACCACCCACCCCCACCCACAACCGTGGTCATCCGACACAACAGCCGATCGATGCGAGTGATGACGCATTTTGGGAACAATTCTGGTGTGAACACAACACGCCGGTGCAGGACGTGTTTGCGCTGGTGCCGGCCAATGAAATACGAAAAGTGCGCGATGTAATGCCGACCAATTTGGCCACTCTGTGCTACAAGGCGACGGAACGGATGGTGCGCGCGGTGGACAACAGCTGTCGGACGCAGGGAGAGCAGCAGACCGTACTGAACTGTGTTCGCCTGCTGACGCGCATTCTTCCGTACGTTTTCGAAGACGTTCAGTGGAAGGATTTCTTCTGGTCGTCGCTCCCTTCGTCCAATGGAGAGAAAGAGGAAACAGGTTCCATTCCGCTGGCCCAGAGCCTTCTGAATGCCATCTGCGATCTGCTGTTCTGTCCGGATTTTACCGTCGTCGGGTACCGCAAGTCGGGCCCCGAGAAGGCCGAAGAGCTGAACTCGATCGACAGTTGCGAGTACATCTGGGAGGCGGGTGTCGGTTTCGCCCAGTCGCCACCGCGCAACGGAAACATGGACTCCCGGCGCACGGAACTGCTGAAGCTGCTGCTGACGTGCTTCAGCGAAACCATGTACCGGCCGCCGACGGCCAGCGATGAACCAAACCGGTGGATTGTTCACTTTACCAGTGCGGAGAACCGGCATGCATTGCCCCTGTTCACCTCGCTGCTGAATACGGTGTGTGCGTACGATCCGGTCGGTATCGGTGTGCCGTACAATCACCTGCTGTTTACCGACACGCTCGAGCCGCTGGTAGAAGTTTGCCTGCAGATTCTAATCGTGACACTCGACCACGACATCACGAGCAACGGGCCGGCACAATCGTCGGCGTACATCCACGATGACAGTACCATCGCGGACAATCTCTTCATCAACTATCTGTCCCGGATCCATCGGGACGATGACTTTCAGTTCATCCTGAAGGGCGTCACGAGGCTGCTAAACAATCCGCTCGTACAAAGCTATTTACCGAATTCGACAAAACGTTTGCACTGTCACCAGGAACTGTTGGTGTTTTTCTGGAAGATCTGTGACTACAACAAGGTATGTTGTATGGAAACTATTTTTTAAATATTGGAAGTGTAATTGATTGTTTTCTATTTTCAGAAATTCCTTTACTTCGTACTGAAAAGCAGTGATGTGCTGGACATCCTCGTACCAATCCTCTACCATCTCAACGATTCTCGTGCCGATCAATGTAAGCCTTTTGTGATTTGTTACCATAGCAACAATGTTTAACATTTCTTGACGTTCCAGCTCGTGTCGGTTTAATGCACATCGGAGTATTCATCTTGCTGCTACTGTCCGGCGAGCGAAACTTTGGCGTTCGACTGAACAAACCCTACACAGCTACCGTCCCGATGGATATACCGGTGTTCACCGGAACGCACGCCGACTTGCTGATAACGGTGTTCCACAAAATCATCGCCACCGGCCACCAGCGGCTGCAGCCCCTGTTCGACTGTCTGCTCACCATCCTGGTGAACGTGTCACCCTACCTGAAGACGCTCTCGATGGTGGCGAGTATTAAACTGCTGCACCTGTTGGAAGCCTTCAGCACGCCGTGGTTCCTTTACTCGGCACCCTCGAACCACCATCTGGTGTTTTTCCTGCTGGAAATCTTCAACAACATCATCCAGTACCAGTTCGATGGCAACTCGAACCTGGTGTACACCATTATCCGCAAGCGTCAGGTGTTTCACGCGCTGGCCAACCTGCCGACCGATGCCGCCGGCATTGCACGCTGTCTTAGCAATCGCAAAGGGGCCGGTGGTGGTGGTGGCGGCGGCAACCGACAGAACAACTCTAGTCATGGATCGGGTGGCCGTAGTGTGGCCGGATCGGACGATGCTGCAGACTACCAGCAGCGCAAGGCGGCCCTCACAGCGCCAGGATCGGTTAGCGCTGCCGAGGAAAGCGAGGAGGAATCGGTTGCCGGTCGCACCGGAAAGCTGTCGCTAAGGGATGCTAATGGAACCGAAGGCCAGGTGCCGGTGGCTTTGGTGGGCGATGAAGATGCCCGTAGTGACATTGTGGAAGAATCGATGGAAGGTTCCCATCCAGCGCAGGAAGCTGAACCCGGCACGCTGAAGGTTACGCTGCTCGATACGCCCAACCTGGCGCAGATAACGGAACGCGAATCGGCCCACCCGAGCGATCTCACAAGCCCCTCGCCGGTCGATGGTGAAGCGAAGTCGATTGCAAACGCCCCGACGGGCACAGTGTCGGTGGTGAACGATGACGACGAAGCTGACAGTGTCGCTAAGGAAACCGATGTGTCTCCTAGCAAGACACCTTCGCCACTGCGGCGTTCTGTAGCCCAGCGAGGTAGCATTCGCGTCACGCCAGCCCCTGTGCACGGTCCGCAGGCGAAACAGTGGCAACCGGCTCCGGAGTGGGTTCAATCGTGGCGCTCGAAGCTACCGCTGCAAACCATCATGCGTCTGCTTCAGGTGCTCGTGCCGCAGGTGGAGAAAATTTGCATCGACAAAGGCCTTACCGACGAGTCGGAAATACTAAAGTTTCTGCAGCACGGTACGCTCGTCGGCCTGCTGCCGGTGCCACATCCGATTCTCATCCGCAAGTACCAGGCGAACGGGGGCACCACGGCCTGGTTCCGGACGTACATGTGGGGCGTCATTTACCTGCGGAACGTCGATCCGGCCGTCTGGTACGACACGGAGGTGAAACTGTTCGAGATACAGCGTGTCTAAGCAGGAATTCGCCGTGCGCTTTGGCAGCTCTCGCCAGGTATGCTTTATTTATCACTTTCTCTTACTAACCAACACTTAACAAAAGTCGTGCACGCGGACCGTGCTGTGTGGATGGTGATTATTATCTATGCCTTTATGATAAATGTGCAATCATACCGACTAGCGAAAGTGGTGACCGACGTTGGCCCTGTAAACGAGCAAGCAGCAAACATTGATATAACTATCACAATAATCCCCTGTCCCTACGATGAGTCCAAGTGAAACTGTTCGACCATTCCGTTTGAGGCATTGAAAGGAAAACAAGTATAATATAAAACGACATACAATTCATTCTGAGATATATACCCCTAAACAATTCCAACAATTCCCCTCGAGGTCATTTTTGTGTTGATCGTCTATGCGCGTGTTCTTGCTAATAACAAATGGCTTTAATGTAGAGCTGACCGAGTGCTAAGCTTAGATATCAAGCTTTATTGTAAGTTGTCAGTTGTTTAGTTATCTGTCGAAGCGCGGTCCCAACCATTTTTTGATAAACTCCTCGTCCATATTGCTATTGCCCAAGAGAGAAAGTCAGAGCAGAGCGTTACATATGATTGTAAAATGTAAGCTTATATAGAGGCTTCAGGTTCCTCTCGTTTAGAAAAGGACTTTTGACAACAACAAAAAAGTAACGCGTTTATACTAAGCCATTCCCTCTTACGGAGTGTAGCTGTTGAAAGACAAGACGATGGATAGAGTAGTGAAGCAGGATAATAACTGAAAACGGTAGTCTGATGTTGAAACAAAGAAAGGCAGCAAGGGAAAAGTGATGAAGTGGAGATTTAAAGAACTAGGATAACGGTAACGGAGCAGCGCAGACGTAATATAATTTAAACCAATCAAACCGATAACTTATAAAACTACCAATATACAACATTCACAATACATATACATACGTGCAACGTGGCGGGCGGCAAAGCCCACCCGGCACGAGGACTGTGTTACAAAAAGACATCCACGGTAACGTTCTTTTTGGTGGAAAATATTGAGAATACTTTTATTGGCAAATTAAAATTTGTTTCATACTACTTACCTTACCGTCTCGGGGTACTTTAAGTTTTCCTTCACTAACCTAATACGGATTTAAAAATTAATTTTCTTCTTGGGTTCTTTTCGAGTACTACACTTTTTATACGCGACAGTTCTCTTTCGTCTGTGTTGGGATTTGAACCTACAATCTCTCGGGGAGGCTAACTCGTTCTCCAGCGCGTCAATTTCATAAAAAGTAGCTTATTTCTCCAGCAATATGTTAAAATCGTTAAAAACAAAATGTAAAAATTTAGCAAAAGATTACAGTGTGACTTTATTGGTCGGGCTGGCGCTGGCAGTCCACTCCGGGACGCGATCCCACTACTGCTTGCCGCGGAGACTCTTAGCTGCTGGTTTTCACCCCTCGCTCGGTTTGTCTCTCCTTGGCCAACCTGAATGTCTCGGACTCCTCCATGACACCCATATTGACGGCCAGCTTAGTGCGGACGTCCCGTCAACATGGCCTAGTCCAGCGCTCAGGACTCCCGCCCTCAAATCAGTCCGTAATCCGACCCACGGGTAGCCGCGTTACAGGAGACGCCACGCTCCCAGTCGAACGGAGACGCGTTCGAAGGTTTACACGTTCTCCGAATCGGCACACGCGTATGTGGTAGTGCCGTTCTATTTTTAGCATCAAGGCAGCTAGCGCCATCTAGCCAATGTTGCTTGGTTGCATGCAATCACTTAACTTGTACGCAGTGAAGTTGTAAACTTTTAGCTATGTTGTGTACAATTTTTATGAAATTTAAAAACTTTTATAACTGTAATGGAATTAGCAGTAAAGAAGTACGGGACCTCAATAACTGCATTGTAGGGTGTATAACATATATTTTCATTCTATTTTATTGAGGGCTGATTTATACCGCTATGTCCTATGTTCGAATTCACTTGATTCACAAAGACTTAAAGGCGAGATCCAGGGCCTTCATATGAAAACAGCATATTCACAGAATATTTATGAATAGAGAAATATTCAAACGGAGCATGTATAAGATGTCTTAAAACAAATTTTAGTTCTGTTTGTTTGTTATAAAAATCTGTCACCTTTTGTTCTTTCAAGATTTGCTTATATGTAGGAGATACCAACGAGACGATTACATGTTTCAAAAGTTTTATTTTCATTTGACAAAATTTGGCGGAACATGATTATTGAACAGTTTCAGGGGTGCCGGTTATAGTTGAGTTTGGTTTTCCTCCACATTTTCCAACGGCGTTGCATTTGTTAGACTGCCATAAATGTGTTGAGTTAGAAAAATCGTTAGAAGCGAAATTTCTGTACAGTTTTGATTTGCGATAATTAAGAGACACAGCTCCTTCGTTAGGGTTATTTCCCTATCATACATTTTTCCCAAACACGCCAGTATCTTACACGATCAACAACCATTCACAAACACCATTTACGTTGTAGTTTCAATAATTTTAATTATAATTTTTATCACCCTATATTTAACGGCTGTATTTACATGTAGCCTAGCTGTTGGTTATATTTACAAATAATCTATCTATCTTATCCTTTTCATGCTCCACAATAGTTATGTACACATTAAAATAGTTTCTAAACCTTATGTGTTTATAGTATCCTAGTGTTTTACTAACTTATTGATTGGTTATCCGCAGCAACGGATTTTATATGAACGCATATCGTCACGAGTGGGTATGAGTCTCCGAACATCCAAAACTATTTGGAACAACGGCCTTTACGTTGCAAAAAACAGCTTCACTACTATTAACACACGCCTTATCCAGTAGTATACATGTTATCCGCTACGCTAGTTTGTTTTAAATACGCTTTTAATTTCGTGTAGAGATATTTTATCGCTACCATATGTTAATGTTTTGGGCAAGACTTTAAGATGCAATTCTCTACGGATTATTGTGCATGTATGTTATTTCAATGTATTTATGTCATGGAATTCGTCCTATTATTATAATGTGAACCTTTATCCTGCAGTGTTTGTCTTCTTCTTATGATAAGCTATACATTTACTAATACTACCTCTTCGTACTTCTATAATTTACCCCTATGTCAGATCTTGGCAGCTGTATACTAGGTAGGCTGCTGAATACTAGTTTTTCTTCACTTCGTTTTTTTTACAGTCACATGATCACGTCCTTTTACTCCGACTTAGCTTGCTCTTAGCCTCCTACTCACTATCCCGAGTTTGATTTGATCACTGCTTGTCAGTTGTTGGCTTACAAAACTAATAGGAATCCGATCTTCACTTGTCCGCGCACTCCCCGTTTGACCAGCAGAGTTCGGGACTACAATAAACGAAGCGTTTTGTTTTCATCTATGTTTCTTCTGCTAGAGAATAAATAGTGTCACCCTTCGGAGTCCGAGTGTAACCGCATTCGTAGCGCACGGCGGCAATAAATATGTATCGTACACAATAAATAACAGGTCCGGTTTGCAGAAACGTTTAGGAAAGGAAAACCCCACGTAACATGTACAGCGTAACGTAACGCGTCGCTCTGGCTCTGTAACACAGTCTGACGAGAGGAGCTTATAGAGATGCTTAGAACTTGCGATTGTCCCGCAGGTGGGCCCGCTTGCGACGGATTTTCTTTTCGCACTTGCCCCACCAGGACTTTTTCACGCACACCGTTTCCGGCTTCAGCACGAAACACTTCATCTGCACGATGTTGAAGAACAGTTTGCCGACCAGATTGGAATCACTGGAGTCGGCCATCTTGAGGCAGGTTCGGAATCTGCAAACGGAATTAAAAAAAGTTCTTAATTAAATGCTTCAAAACTTTTAATAATCTTCTCATATCAGAAATTAACCAAACAAACGAGAGAGCTTGAGAGAGCGAGAGCTTTAAAGTACAAAATTGGAAAAAAATGGTCTAAGCTGAAATAAGAGTAAGAAATCAAATTAAATAACTTAAAAACATTGTATACAGAAGGACATCAGTTATCCTGCGAATAGAAAGAATTATGTTATCGGAACGTCAACCGGGTCCATCGCTGATCTCTTTATTGCCGTCAAACTCTCTGAAATGACGTGTTTGATGCATCCCTTGTCACACGAAAATGTGGTTCTTTTCTCTTCCTTCGCCATCAATTCGGAATTCCTTATCTTAGCTACATCAGCGCATCGATAGTGCATGGTTTCCAGCAGCTTAAAACCTCTCCAGCTGCCTTAAGAAAAGGAAGGGAAATGCTAACAGCAATAAAGATTATCATCTTTCTATATAAGATTCCAAAAGGCGCCTGTACTTTTTCCCTCAATTGTGTGAATTGGCTGGGAATAGGAAGAAAATCCTACAATAATCTAATTCTTTAAACGGATTATCGAAGATTTTTATCTACGGGATGCAAGGTGTCGATTGACCGATTCCGCAAATTGAATAGTGGTTTTTAACATGTCTGTTCGAATTGAGCTAGCACTTTTTTTTTGCGCCTCAAAAACCTCGTAATATCTATCACTTTGTGCAAATAGAAATCGAATCCGAATGATTCTGTTCCATTAAGTGCGCATCGGTAAACTGTACCGCGCTCAAACTTGGCCACGCGAGGGGAGGAGCGATAAAAGTTCTCAACTAAATCATCCCAGCCGTTCGCAATACCGTTCGACAAAACGCATTGCGCAATGGTGGTTTCGTCCGGGGATGGCCAGCCGTTTTATGAATCGACGATTTCCAGGCCTAGCCTGCCGAACGCATAAAACTGCCATTAGCACACTCTGCCAATCGACCCAAAATGGGCCCAACGTGTCCTTACGAGGGGTGGGTCGACGGCACCAAATGGAAAAAATTACGAGCAAACTCTCGGAAGTAGTGAACCCGCGAAACCCAACAGAAGCATCGGTGACCGGATGCAATGAGCCAAATAATTTCGGGAGAATGAGTGTAATGTTTATGCAGTAAAACTATTCGCGGAATCCTCGTTGTCCCAATTAAGCGTGTGTCCTGCGACCGTCATTAAGATTTGTCGAATTAATTTCCTCTTTCATGTAATATTCCCCGGATAGATGTGCATAAAAGTGTAAATTGATTGCTGCCTCAAGGAAAGATCGTTTTCTGCCTTATTATCTTTGGCTTACAACTCAAAATATCATGAAACAAATATTTAACTCGTTACTTTTTCTTTAATTCTAGGATATCTTCTTCTTCTTGGCGTAACGACCTCTTGGTCATGCCTGCCCGTAAAGGACTTACGAGACTTTTTACCCTATGTGTACGTGGATAGTCAGTCCTCTCGTACAGGGGAGGGTCCGGTCTCGGTTGGGATTCGAACCCACGCCGTCGAGGTTGTGAGCCCCGGAATTCTAGGATACCCTGGCTGCCAAATTAATGCCTTCAGAACTTCGCCAAAAAACGAACGATGAACGGACTGTTTCGAAAGACTTTCGTGGTGGTGAAAAAAAAAACATCCAGGTGTAATCCTACTGACCTACGACGATTTATATATGCCCTCGAAACGAATCCGTAAAGTCGCAAACACCCTTCGACTGGTAAGTCATACCCTTCCTTAGAGGACTACCGAAAGAAGTCCTGCCGGTGACAGTTTTATTGTCTCCCGCAGCACAGCCGAATGGCGGATGACTTCTGACAAACCATCGAAGAGGAGCACAGAAGTGAGTCTTACAAAAATGTCGCCGTTGTCGTAACCGTTTGTGCGACGGTTTTTCATCTTTGCTATACTTGTTAGAACTTGTACCATGCACCGTTCCACACCTCTTTGTTAGCCCTCATTCAGGTGTCATTCTGCCACTCCTGGCATTTCGGGTGAGCGGAGGATGAGATACAAGCATTTAACAGTCAATCCATTCGGCTTCCCCGTTTTGCCAGAGTTCTTTTCGAGCCGCATCCTTTTAAGCGACACGACGGATGCTTTTTAGTTCAGTCCTGCAGAAGTATCCATCTTTAACACGTTTCCCAAACAAAAGCAAACAGAACATGAAGGTAGATGCTTGCTACTTTTGTTTTCCGCCCCGTTTTGTTGTCCTGTCCCGGCTTCTCTGAAGACCCGGCCGAGGGTTGATGCAATTCTTTGCAGCGGAAACCGGGACGAATGAAGCCACGGGAAGACAACCCAGAAGTGGCGCCAAAGTTGATGATTTTAATTAAGATCGTTTACATTAACAAAAAATAGAACACAGAGACCGAGAGCCTGACCTCCCCGTGACCGAACCCCAACCGCCACCAGGGGGAGAAAAACGACAAGCGGCCATTTAGCGGTGGCGAATGATTAGTAGCGCTCCCTACACTTGAAATCGAGTGGATAAGCGTGCTGGTGATTGAAAGTGTCTTTAAAGTTGGTGGCCATTAGAAACGGCTGGCTCATCGCGCGTTGGTTCATTCTCAAGGAACACTTCGTCTCGGTAGCGGCGAATTGAAACCTCACTTCCTATCGCATGCCAGCGAAGACGATGCAGCGAGCGGCAATATGCTGCCGTTATGTATTATTTTATCAGTTGCACTCGTTCAAACGACTCTCGGTTTCGCAAGCAGCCACGATTGATCGGGGAGAACACCGTTTGTGTCGACCATTTGGGGTAAAATTATCTTCCATCGGTAAACATTTATTGCCACTTGAATGGAAGGCATTGTCGGCAGGTTGTGTGCCATCGTTTAGTGAAGCAGAACGTTACTTTTCTTTTTCGATCTAAACATGTTTTCATTTTGTCTTTTGAAATAATGCTGATTTTTACTATTGATTATTTTAATCAGCCCTGTACAAAACGCACAACAAATTGAATCATTGTTGCATTTTATGATGTTGGGCTTACCAGTTTTTGTTTCGTTTCAGTTTCTCCCAAAACCTCGGGGTCGATTCAGGCCACAACGAAACCGAAGCGTGTACAATCAATCAACCAACACCGAACCAAAACCATCCACCGGAAGGTGGCGGCTAATAGATTATGACAAATTTATCTACGATCGAAAGTTCGGGTTCCCTTGCCGAACCCTAACCGCGAAGCCACTCGAGAAAAGAACTGCGTCCCATCCCTGGGTGTTATAGGACCCGTCGCCGGAGGAAATTCGTACCCCGCCCCGGTTCGAGCTCGACGATTTCGGAAATCAATGACAGATGTCCACTTTTCAGCCCTCCTCTAGAGCGATTCGCTTCGGTTTCCCGTACGGCGGCAGGGTTACCTCCGTCCCGTACGGAGCGCTGCAACTTCAAACGGCCGACCGGGTTTGTGCCAATCTGTTAAATGGCCGGAAACAGTAGCAACACCTCCATGACCAATCGCGCCACACACTTTCTCCGCTCAAGTGCGAGAGAAACGGGAGAAAAGAAGCCAATGCCAAACCCCCAGTTGGAGAAATGGTCCGGTTCCGGAAGTCGCCGTCGAGAGGCACTTCTCGAGTGGGTATCACTTTCTTGCACGCCCTGTCGATGGTTGTCCCTCTTCTGTGAATGTGTGCACGTGTGTGTGTGCTGATGGCTAAGAAGTGGCCACGTTCTAGGCCTACAAATCGCGCACACTTTACGGGCCGGAGAAGAATGGGCTGGAATCTTGAGCGCCCAAGCATTTCCGCATCGGGTTAGGTCCCCGCTGGTTCCCGAGGAAGGTGATGCCGTATTTATGCGAAACCATAAATTGCAGACAATCATAACGATGGCAACTACGCATAAGACGCCGTTTGTCCTCACGTTGCAAAATGTCGTCACCGGATGAATTCTCGCCAGTGTTCTTTTCATCGTTTCCAAACAATATGTTTTTTTTTCTCTAGGCCGCTCGCAAAGACTAACGCAAACACGAAAGGACGTCCGGGCGTCGGGTTGAACTATTCAGTGGAGGTTATGATAGATGTGCCCTGACGCATGGGTGTCCTTTAACATAGACTTGATATCTTTCTTCCACGACCACTCACGACGATACGATCTTGATAATTAATTCCCATTCTCGATCAATTTGTACGTCTTGCTGATAAAAATCTCCTCCACGCGGGACCACTAGGGCTTAATTTTCGTCCGTTTGTCGTCCGACGAATGGCTGTTGGCTAGAACAAATCGGTTCCGGATTCTTTCGGTCATTGGATATCACCCCGCGATGCGCTCTCTTCTATCCAGATGCTGTTTTTTTCTCTTCAAAACCCCTTCGTTCAACGATACTTTTCTCCAAGCAAAGCAATTATTTCGTTGAAGTTCCATGTTGTCATGTATCTATTCTCTGCTTTGTAGGAAGAAAGCGTCTTCGAAAAAACACATTTTCTCCAAATCACATTTCCTAATTTCTTAAAGGATTCCCGCCGGACACATATCATATCGCCCGAAAAATTAATGGGAGTGTTATTAATAATCCGTTCATTCCGTTTCTTCCCAGTTTCCAAATTGCTTTATTATTTCTGGTTTCGTTTTTCTTTGCCAGGGAATTTACCAGTCTAGTGTTTTGGTTCGAACACTGGCTAGAATGTTGCAAGAAAAATTGGTTGAAATAGTAACCTAGATTCGTTGGAGGGTTGAAGAATATCTTAAGGGGATTGGAAGTTGGTGGACAAGATTATATTCCAACTAGCTTCAAGCATGCCCTTCATCTTGTAGCTTTATCTCATAGTTTTCCATAAAACTTAAGATGTTTGTTTCCGTTCCTCACAGCATTGAAGTCTTTTGTTGTTTCAGATGAGCAGAATTTCCGGTTGGAAACAGTTCAACTAATCGTTGTTATGATTATGAACCCTTCAGTATCGTTATGTGAATGATATTTTAATAACTTCCTCATGAAGATGAAGCCATTGCTGGGCAATTCAGTCATTTATCTGACGCCAGTCAAAACTTGGCTGCTGACAGGAGCCCATGCCGTCTGCCTAGGTCAGCTACAAACGAAGTCATTTTACAATAGCCCCGCTGTGCGCGGGGCCTTCAACTGCCACCTACCAGGCAAAGGTACGCGGTCTATTTAGTCAATCAATTATCAGACCACAGGTCCTGGAGCCCGCGCGCTTACACAGGTTTCCTGCGTACACAAACGAATCCAATCGGAGCCACCGTACGAGTCGGGAAGAATTTCCCACCCCGTAGCAAATGGCGCCTTCAAAAGAGCGTTGTGGCAGCGTTTGGCGGGAAAGCAAGGAGGGAATGTGGGGCTTTAGATTAAGCAACGGTGCGTTACCGAGAACACGCATGTTTTTCCTTTTTTTATATCTTAACTCGACTCTTTTTCTCTTCAGCCTTCCTTCGCTGCGTTCGATTGGGTGTGAACGAAGGGCACGGATCATTAAGCGGTCAAAGAACGACGCTCCGACCTCTTCCTACCGCTAGCCGCTTTCCCGAAGGTCGGGAAGCCTAAATAAACAGGGCCCTAGAAATGGCCGAGTGCAGTTCGCTGAAGGATTTTAACAAAGAAAGGGAAGTTCATAAAAAAGAAACCAACTGGCAACATTGATTTATTTGATGTGAAGTTAGACTCGGCACGGTCAATCGAATCGGCATCGACGTCGAGTATCGGAGTCCATTTTCGACCTCTGGGAAAGTGTTTAATTCTACCAACGGCACCGGGGTGAGCTGGCGAAGATAAACATCAAACACATTCTGCCACCTCGTTTCCAGC
This sequence comes from Anopheles coustani, assembly GCF_943734705.1. Taxonomy (NCBI): domain Eukaryota; kingdom Metazoa; phylum Arthropoda; class Insecta; order Diptera; family Culicidae; genus Anopheles; species Anopheles coustani. The sequence continues at coordinate 65,885,913 of NC_071288.1, read as the reverse complement.
AAGGTTAAAGTAAACAGCAGCAGCAGCACTGGGAAACTGTGTCAATCCTTCTTAGTGTTACCACCACCGTTGCGGGTGTATCTGCCCTATTTGCCATCGAAGAATACAGGCCGGCCCTTCCTTACGTGTCGTGTGAGGGGAAGGATTTCTTTTGTACTTTTTCCAGTTGATTTCAAGAAGGACGAAACATTGCCCATTAGGTACCGATGCCACTTGAACAAGGCACTTTTCATCTCTTGTTTTCTTTGTCGGAAACTGTATAGTTATTTCTGTTTCCATTTCTATTGGTATGCTAGAGAAAATATTCAAAAACTAGCTTATCTTAAGGAGCAGATTTTTTTTTTCTCTTTGCGAATACATATTTAGGAACAGGGGCTCGCCTTCATACTTAGTAATTGGAACAAACGTCAATCGGCTGCACGTACGCAAACCGAACGTTAATTGATCCAAAGTCGACGTTAATGAGCATCAGATTTTACTCAGCAGGCTTTTGCGGCTCAAATTGATTGCCTGAGAATGTTTTTCCCCTTATTTGATACCGTAAGGAACCACACATGGTTCACAAATACAACTTTTGGTTCAGCTAAATACGTCGTATGAAGCGATGACGCATTATATGAAACTTTATCGCTTCATTTATGCATAAGAAATATTCTGTTAACTGCTTTCATTTTGAGGAGGCTCTTTATTCGCTCCAAATAAGGTGGAAATGTTTAAAACTTGATTATTATCAGGAAATCAGAAACCGTTTTAGGCACTTTTCTCAAGTTTTATGTAATTGACGTGTGCATTAAGAAACAAAGCAAAGTAGAACTAATATGCACCGTTGTTCAAGATCGTATCTCATCTACCAGACGTATCTATAACCTATCCATTAGAGCGTGACAATTAGAAATTATTCTCATTTTAGATCGAAGATATTAAAACGAAAACCGTTCACTTTTCATCCGGCCACTTTCCACACTAGCCGTTTGATTGATATGCTCTCCAAAGCTAACTGATCAATCCGAGCATTACTCCATTTCTTCCAACGGCTCAACAATGGGAAGCCATTTGGGTGGGAAAGGTAACATTCTCACCAACCACTTGCAAAGGTTTTCTAACAGCACCTTGTTATGGTTCCCTCCGAAATCGAAACCGATACGCGATCGATCGAACATGATCCTCGCGGAGAGGTCACGGCAAATCGATCGCTCTTGGTGATGTTTCAATTTAAAAACATCAACCCTTGCCTTCTGGAGTTCCTTGCGTTCCTTTTCCTCAAAGCCAAAGCCGAAGGGTACGCTGCGTGGTGATTTGTAAAAACTTATCGACAGCATCGTTCATTATAATCAATTTCGATCATGCGGTGGTCGATCGACTTCTCTTTGGTCGTCTGGCAGCAGTTTTGGGTTCCTGAAAAGTTTGTGCCTCGTGCTGAGGAGCTGAGTGGTTGCCAGAATGGGGCCGGTAACAAATTATCGGTTGCCGCCGGAGAAAGGTCATCAATCATCGAGGGCGCAGTTCGTTGCATCGGGGGCATTGTTGACCGAACGTCGTTTGTCAGAAGTCGTGTTCATGGTCTTACACCACTATAGTACACAGTAGGAAGGGCTAGTATCTTGTCCATAACCCGATCCTTTTGTACGATCGATCTCCGCAAATTATAGGTATTTTCAATGACCGGTCCTAGACATGAAACACTCGTAGGATAACTCAAAAATAGTCTACAGTAAACATTATCTAACTAAGTGAAAGTTTCAATTCTCGTGCGCAAAATGTTTAACATAAAATTAGTGTAAGTAAAATTTCCCCTTACAAACAAAAATTCCTGTATAAACTTCATGAATCAAATCATTGCAGAACATCTCATCTCCACCACTCGAACATAAAGCCAAAGGATTGATTCGCATGGCTGGGAAGTTATTACATATAATAACACGGACGATGGCGGGCAACCACAAGGGCAACGTTGGGGGATTGACTCCGGCCATCCAACATCAATTTTCGCTACCCGCCCACCACCGGAATGACCCGCATTCACCCCGTTACCTCTCGTCGCAGCTGCAGTGCATCAGGGTGTTGACGCGCCAGTTGAACAGGCTGTACTTCGTCTCGAAGCCAAGTATCCAGAACGGGCAGGAGAGATCGTGCTGACGGCAGCACCGGTCCGCCTTCGAGTAGCCGCCCATCTCGACGTAGTTGCGAGCGCTCCAGCCTTTGCCGCACCATTTCGTACCGGGAACGCGCAGCATGTCGGACAGGTCGCGCCGTTGCCTGTTCGATGATGAGGTTTTGTATTCCGGGTTGGAAAGCGGGGAGGAAATAATTTAATTATCGATCGAAGTGTGCGACGGTATTTGGGCCATCCGAGTTCGAACAGTTTATCACGTGTTGATTGCGTCAAAGGGAGGAAGGGATAATGGGACCACTGGATAAGGAAATATGTCATTTATCGTTCGCCTCAGAGGCGCCGGAGAGGAAAGAAAAAGATGTTGGAATACCAGGAAGGATCAAATATATAAGAAAACAGGATCAGATCATCGTCGGGACTTAGATATCCTGCGGCCAACAGATGCACTGTTTGTCACTCCTTACGTTTCGGGAACAGAAAAGTGCTACAGTACAACTTTGTTTATCATCACGGTCACCACCACGACCATCACCACGGGGGCTTACCTGCGTCACTGAAGAGGATGAACCATATCTTTTTGAGGCGTACTCAGCACGGCGGAGATCCTCTAAACTGAAGTCGGCAGTCGGTATAAAATTATACCCTTCCTAAACTATTGGCAATTTTCACCACCCCTCAAATATCTCTCTTTATAGCTCCCTCGCTCTCGTTTGTTTGCCTCCTCCGGTGAAAGCTCACCTCCAGCAAGTGAAGCAGCAATCACCGGACGGCGATAGGAGGAAGGCCAGTGGCGCATCCAAACTTGCCTACCGGAACGCATCGCGTTGCCGTTGCAAAAAGGGGGAAACTCAAGACTAACCTCATATCGCAGCTACAGTGGCTGATCGTGAAGGGACGGAAATTGAACAGATTCCACTGAGTGGCCATGGGCGGTATCATGATCTTGCAGTGGTCGTGCTTCCGGCAGCACATGTCCGCGCGGGATGCGCCTCCTAGCTGGTGGTAGTGGGCGGCCGAATGTCCCTTGCCGCACCATTTCGTGTTCGGCGACAGGAACCAGTCGGCGATCGCACGCTTGTGCCTGTGGGCGGCCAACGCGGGTTCGCGAGAGTTGATTTACGGAGATAGTTGGGTAGTGGTTAGGTTTGGTCGCGAATGCGCACGCGGATAAGCGATTCAACGAGAGGCAAATCATTTAAGAAACATATGGAAAGAAACGAAAATAAAAATTCGAAAGTTAATAAACTGACCAAACGTTCGTAAGGGGGTTAACTTATCTAATGATTGATAAAAAAACTGAACAATTTTTATAAAATTAGGAAGCTATGTCGAAAGCTAACTAAGATAATAACCAAACAAACTTAGGGCATTCATGTTATTTCGTGGTAAAATTGGATACAGTTAGTACTAATTAGTAATGTGCAAGTAAACTATAGTATTTGAAATATTTGAATATTTCATCGATTACTAATTATAAGCATGCCGAAAACTAGGGCAGTTTAAATATTATTAGTGCTTTTCTGTTTAGTTTTCAATTAGATTTGTGTATGTAAATACAAGTTTATAAGTTAATCCAATAATAACTTTTCCTAAAGTAATATTAACCGTAACCATATTAATTCTAAAACTTTTTTCCAATTTCCAAATTCCAGAAATAATCTCCAGATCTAACTGTAGAAACAACAAACGATTGCCAACGAATGTTAGTCCGGAAGGAAAACAACCCATTCCGTTTGCCGATAAGGAAGCGTCCATCATAAGTCGACATGTTTTCACGATCACGGTGATTAATCGAACTTGGTGAGTCCAGTGGTGAGTTTATCTTCAAAAAGAAAAAAAAACCAAAATCCCAATCCACCTGACGATTCTCCGACATCTTTCATCACCTTAGTCTTCAGGGTTAACGAATTCCATACAATCGAAGGCAATCGAAGGTGGTTGCGGTGCGGAAAGAGAAAGGCTATATTCAAACCGCACCTCATCGGTCCCGAGACCGGTTTCCAGCCCTGTTTTTGGCGTGATTTATGGGAATGATGGCACTGACAACAGCGCACGCAATGTTCGTAGCGACGTCATATCCTGCTCGTCATCGACACATTCCGATGCCAAGATGAGGCCCCATGACGTAGCGCTAGGAGAGCGCAACAGCGGAGAGGGTGCAAAACAACAAAAGCGGGGAGTATCGCGCGATACGGTTCGCGGAATCAGTCGCACCCCCTCCCGCAAACTGTGTTGCAAACGGTGAGGGAGAAATGTAACAGTTGCCTGTTGGATCGTGTTGTAACATACATTTCCTTTTTACTCGGCTAGGCTTCGTCCCCCCTACCATGATTGGAGCGACCTTCCGTTCGCTAATGGTTTGTGCTCTGTCCATTCTCCGGTTGACCGGGAGCGACATAAACGACTGTTGCAACGATCCATCCGTCTCATTCCGGCAACCGGTGTGTGTTCCTTTCGCCGCCCGACTTCCGGTTAGTAAGGGGTTACGCGAGGTTAGAGTTCGTGCGCCAAAACGGGTGACTTGCGTGCGTGGTAAAGAAACGAACCGTTCGTGTTGGATTGTGAACTAGCTTTGAACGGGTGGGAATGCAAATTTTTCGCCTTCACAATGGTCACTATGGCATTGACCAAGCGCTGCCGAAAATGGTTTTGCTCGAAACCAGTCGGGTGAAGGTAAACAAGGCAAATTTTGGAAGTTCCCGAACACTAGCGTTTGTTTACGTTTTGCCAAAGATTGTTTTTGCTCGGTGATGGCGGTGGTGGTGATGATGACTGGGTCCGAAAAAAAAACGAGGTGTGCATGCTCGTAGGAAAGGAAGCCATGTGCTAACGTGGTCCGTTTGATGATACTGAAGTCCCGTGTACGGAGCATAAGGGAAGTGCAGGATGGAAATTGGTGGTTCTCTTGTTAGTTTGTGGGGTGCGGGGGTTGGTGATAAGGATGGTGATCTCTTCGAACTGGGCCGCTAAACATCACTCCAACCGTGGATAATTACCTCTGCAGCTTCTCGTTCGCTATCCGCTTGTGCTCGGGATCGGAACTGCGCAGTCCGGTTGCGATCTCCTTCAGCTGCATATGCCGCACGTCGCACCGTTGCTTGAGCTCGTGAAAATTCAGCTGCCCCTGCAGCTCCACCGGTATGTCTGCCCGGTCGTGCAGTGGAATGTAGGTGAGATTTCGCATGCCGAACACATCGTTACTGGCGGGCGACGCGACGCCGGCCGGGAACTCGTACACGTTGTACTGCAGCTCGTCCATTTCGGGCGTGACGACACCGTGCTCCATGTACTCCTGGAAGTCGTGATCGGACACGAGCGAGTGACGACCGGCGCCAGCGGGAAAGTTGTACGGCGAGGTAAAGTTTCGGGCCCGCCCCTGGGCGAACTCGGCGGTGAAGCGCGAACGGAACTGCAGGACCAGAGGTCGCTGCCGGACGTACTCGCAGTCCATCATATCGCCGTCGCTGTTGTAGATGATTTGCATCAGGTACTTGGGTGTTGCCATTTGCCAAAGACTCAGCGTTTTATTCGAACTGGGGGGAAGAGATAAGAGAAGTAAACAAAAGGCGTTTCGTTAGTCCAAAGTTGAGCTATCAGGTTCATTTTTATTGCGACATGGTTTCAAGCAATTGCATAAGCCGTGTTTCATGCTGATAACCCTAGCTTTATCTCATCACTTCGCGAAGGAACTAGAATAATCTGACTCAAACTGGAAATTCGCTAATCTGTCCAAACTCATGCGATGTGGATTCAGGAAAGTTCTTGCCAGAAATGCTACAAAGTTCATGCGTATTTCTTGATAAGGACCAAAATCACGGTCTCTTGCTTGTGACCTAATTTTACGTAGTAGTCTGAGATCATTTCAGCATTTCAGAAAATGAAAATATTATTCATTCTACAACAACCACAACATCCTCCGCCGATGGCTGTTGGTGGGTTTTGTATGCGCGTGTCCATCAAAGGGCGGTCGGGGGAAGAAAGATGCTTTCCAATTCATTCTCGAATGTCCAGCATAAATTCTGTCCGATCGGACCACGCACGCCCCGCTGGAGTGCCAACCTCATTAGGGCATCGTTTATGTCACTCGGTGATTTTTTCTTCCCGCCGCAAAGCGCGCATAGTGATCGGAATCCAATTAAAAACCCACGAATTCCTTCGTTAAAGAGCAAGCTCGGGTGAGCGTGAGCGTTGAGTGGCTTGGGCCAGGTAGGAAACATTTACAGCCATTCTCGGGAAGGGCTTCCCGTGTGCCGGGCTTTACGCTGATGAGCAGCCTAGGTCTTGCGTGTTTTATGGTGACCGCCCTCCAGCGCGCGGCTCTGATCGTGAAGGTAGTTCCTAGTTTCCCATTTTTTCCATAGCTTCTTTTCCGCCGGTGTCCTACACTCGACGTCTTGCTCAAGCGAAAACCCCAAAGAAGAGCGCACCAACGGGGACATTCACAATTTACAATCATCCGAGCATGTTGATGGCCAGCGAAAAAACATCACACAACACTCTATGGTTGTTTGCTGGCGGTTACAAAATCTCGTAAATCGAGTTGACCCAATCGTGCACAATTTTACAACTCTGTTTCGCTGCGGGAACAGAAACTACGAAAGCTGTTGGAAAACACACACACACACACACCAAACGTGACCATTGGTCGGTCCCCTTGGCTTCCTTCGAGTGGCGCAATCGATGAGGGTTAGAGATTTTCGTCAAGCAGTTTCTCGGTTGGTCACATTTTTTTTTGTTTTACCTTTTGATGTGCGTCGAGACGAGGAAAAATCAATTGGTTCATAACCTTTTTCGCACGATTTATTTGCTGACTCCCAAATTTCGTTGTAAGGAGTACTTGCTTTCACCATAATGCGTTTATGTTGACGAAGATTATTTTCCGGGAAGTATTTGATTCAATGTTTTCTTTTCATCTTTGGCATCAACGTTGTGACTGAATTTAACATATTTCGAAACTCCTGTTTTACTTTAAATAATAAAATCTTTGCTCACACATGTTTCTAGAACTCTGGGCCCATATTTATCTGTCACTTGTTACCTAATGTAGAAAAAAAGCTTTTATCGTCGACACCTTCGGAATGGGTACGGGGGACACAAATTTAAGGGTAGAATATTTTATATCCCTTCCTCAGAGGAGCGGTCACATGCCAGTTCCTAACGAGGATGCTAAAGTGACGAAATGTTTATTTGAATTCCAAAAAACCGCACTCAGAACTAGTGTGAATGGGTGTGTGCGTTCCCTTTCGGGTCGAATGCCCGGCTGGCTGGACCGATCCCGACTGAGCAAAGCGTCGGGGAACTTAAAGTAAAGCCGATTAGGTTGTCCCTTTTTACATTTTAGATGCTTAGACTCGCAGCGTTACCACCATGGTCGATCCTAGGACCGATGCCGAAGCTGCCGGGAGCTGGAGCCCAATATGGGACAGATTGAATCGGAGCCGAAATTCGCAAACCACCATCACCCTTCCAAGAGAGCGGCCAATGTCTTGCGGTTGGCGCGAACTCTTCCTTTTCGGATGATGAACTCGAAACCGAATTCCCAACAAAAAAAAGGATGTGACGCACTCGATTGCGGTCATGCAATCGCATTAAATTACCTTGAACTCGTTGAACCACGGGCGTCGTAGACGGTGGAGGAAATAGTACGGAAAGGAAAACGGTGTGTTTGGCAAAAAGGAATAAATATTGCAATCTATAGCAAAAAGTTATGCCAGTGGACGAAAAACAAAACCTTGTCGCTCCGATCGCATGTCTACACGCCGCGAGCACGTTCGTATATCGTTTTTTTTCTTGGATATCAAAAATGCAACAGGGTAATAGGGTCTTGAGCGATAGGGTTTTTTTTATCCTTCATTCAGTTAAATTATGCTTGCTCTACTAAAAATAGTTTCAAAGCATTTTTCCTCACTTCGTTAAACTTTGATCGCTAGTTATTTCCTCTTATTTTCCTACCTTTCTCATATTTAATTAAGGTTGAAATGGCTCATGTTACTGGAGCGCTTCTCATTCTTTCGAAAAAAAAATTCGGTATTAATCCATCTAAAAACCGCAAATGTTTTTGTCACTACATTCTAGTTTCGGAGAACTAGAAAAGCAACCCATTCGAAAAGGTTGGCTGAATTTTTGATTGATCATACCGACATTGCCATGTGAAAGAATTGAAAACTCAGTACATTAATGAATTTACGATGGTCTAGTTTCAAATTTCACGGAGCTCACGGTGGTTCATGCACATATGAACCGAGGTTGTATCGCAACCTTTAAATAAATGTACCGTTCCAAGAGAACGCATATATTTATGGGGCTTAAGAATCAATTTGTCGTCATTTTAATACATTTCAATGTAATCCCATTAGATCTAAGCTTAAGCCGATTTAAAGGTTTTACTTCCTATGTTATCGTTCCGATTTTATTGCGTTCTTATGATCTATAGAATTATACCATTCGGTTCTGATTCTCCAAATTCTCCATGAACCTACTCTATCTAGACATGCAATAGAATGCATTAGATCAAACTTACATAAAAAAGTATATCCAGAATTATTGAATGACTCGATAGTATTATTTTTAAGTATCGATGTCGTAAACAATCATTAATCCCCGGGAACAAGCTCCATTTAGATGCAGGCGCATCCATCGCAGCCAAGATGCACGCACCGTTTATTAGCATTTACGATCGAAAAAGATCTGAAGATCATTTGAAGTAGTTCCATCGGGTTCCCTCTGTTGAGTGGAGGAGACATCAAAGGCAGCGAAGCGAATGGAACCCGAACGCCGGGCCCCTGCTTGCTTCCGCCAATAATCATCAATAATAATCGTTCTAGAAAAACTGGCCCAACTGCTGCTAGCCCTTTTCCAGTGCCAAGGGAAATCAAAATAAACAGTCCAGTTGCCGTTTGCGCGCATTGAAGAACTTAAGGAGCCGGAGGATTGCATCTCTTCCAACGAAAGCGAATCTTAGCTCTGTTCTTGGTAGGGTATTTATTTGTCTACTGCACTACCGTGTCGGTTATTATTAGTGCGTACGCAGTTTCCCAAGAAGATATTAACCCTTTTCTGTTTAGGAATGTAACTGATCGATTTTAAACAATCACTTGTTGAATCCCTGTCGATTCCATCGCCATCATCACAATGTACCGTGTTTTAGGTGTCAAGTGTGTCCAAGCGAAGTAGAGCTCAGATTAATACTGGCTTTACTTATTTCTTCTGTAAACCCCCTCTGAAGAAAAACGTGTACAAAATCCCAACAAATCTGTACATAATTCACGAGCCGTGCGGTGGCGAGCAACCTGGGCCAAGACCCTAACGGAAGGCGATCCGTCCACCGTCGCGTGACTATTAATTAAAAGTGAAATGATACCACCGCCTGCTGCCCACAGATCTTTTGTCGGTTTTAAAGACCCCGTGTCTCAGCTTTGTTTGTCTTCTGGTTTAGCTCTTCAGTCATCCCTAACGATTCGCTCTTCGGTGAAAAGCGAGATTCAGTTTCAGCCAACTACCGTGGGCACAAATGGTTCCTCTATCGAATGGGCACAAATGGTTCCTAACCTCATTGACTGGGGACTGTTTGAATTCTTTTTTTTTTATTTTATTTTGTTCCTGTTTTATCTCAGAATGTTGTTTGAAGACAGACACAACTTTACGGCATGCCGCGGCCGGTTCGATCTTGAAATCGTTGCTTCTATCGGAACGGAATTTACAAACAACAGAAGCAGCCGGCGATGTGACTGCAGCAGACGGGACAATCTTTTCGGAGATGTGATGCTCTATCCACCGATCGCGATAGGTATCTGGACCGTTCGACAAACCCCCGAAGACGCGAGGTGAGAAGAAAGGTTCACCAGCGGGGCGAAGAAGTAAGCACAAGAAGATCGTCAATGTCGTCCAACCTGCTAGAGGAAAACGGTACGGCCATGAGGACGTATCTGACGTGAATTAAGTAATCGTCTCAACGGCACCGTTCCTACAAAGCACGTGGTGGAAAATTCATAAAAATTTACTGATCAAATTTATTGGATCATCCTCGCGGATAATTGTTTGTTCGGGTGGCAGGGGATACGGTCCGACTTAATGACTCCGACCAATCCGTAAGGCGGATTACGAAAGCCGAGAAGCCTGGAGGAAATGTCCGTCGGCAGCCGATCACTTTCTTATACCTTCATTTCTTTTTGTGCTCCATGTGTTCCATGCTTTTCTTGAATGTTCACCAATTCAACACGTAAGACGATACAGAGTCCAGTAGAATGGCTCGAGGAGGATCGTGTAGAACGACAATATAACGTCTTCAGACGATCGTTGCGACACCTTAAGAAAGTATATTTTAAACTACGACAAGTTTTCGTCATGTTTTCGAGTTTATCGACAAACGGTACCATTAGTTCTGTGGATCGTTATGCACAGCCGGTGTCAGGATATGATTGGAGTGTGTTCGAAATCCAAAAGGCCCGAACAGGTCAGTGTTGTCTCCTGCTCTACTTCTGAGCTCAGATGATTTAAAGTATGCCCAGTTAAATATTAAACGTCATTTAACCCCATTCCATGAGCTCATAAACTACATGAGGGAAGCAAAAGATGAGGTGTTTTCGCCGTTTCTTTGTAACATTTTTTTGGAAACTGGAATACCTTCATGGTACCTTATTTAACACTGTAACATCTCTTCCACGGGGTTGGGGTTTCCGCGACGGCGACGAAAAGTAATCGACTGCTATAAATTTGAACACCCACGCGCACGTGACATTGTCAAGCCGTTTAAGCGCTTGTCAAAACATCTGATCAACTGATCGTGTTCTGTTTTCTTTTGCTTTTTTTCTTTCTTTCTAGTCGCTGTTATGCATCGTTCTTCACGCGTCACGTGCTGATTCCCTTCCGTGGAAAAGGAGACACAACATAACCACCACCATCGCCGCCAGCGGTGAGCATAAATAAATTTTCCAACTGCTCGCTCGGCTGTCTGCACCAGGAGTTGCATATTTCGTCGATTCCGGTTTTATTTGACTGCCACTCCGCGCGCGCGCTGCCACATCTGCAACGACACATGTCGTGGAGATCGTGTTGCGCCGGTGACGTCCTCCGTTTCGGGCGAGGGAGCCTCGCGCTCGAAGAGGTGAAGAGGTTTTCCATGGTGTTGCTTTTTTTCTTTTTCAACATATTTTACCTTTCGACTTCATACTCAGCCGAACGGGGAACTGTAAAATTGGCGTGGGAATGCATCCATTTTCCTCGCCTTTGCGCCACCATGGGACCAGACCATCCAGGCTTCTTGACATCCTTAAAACCCCACGTGGCGGGAGCACACTCTTCCCCGGTTAAGAAGAAACATAAATGTTTGAACTCGTCCGTCGATGCGTAACCGGACTGCAGCCATGCAGGCCGCGTCGGACTTTCCTTTAGTTGGGACTCACCTTAGCGCCATACGCCTTTTCTCCGATCTCATCGGTAGGCAGAGACCGCCACCAAAAAAAATCGCTTTCCGCCCAAGCGTACTTTTTTTTTATTTCGACGGATTGCCAAAAACTCGACCCCTCGACGTGCCGGGGTCTATAATTAGGTATTCGAAAATGGTTGATGCCCCGAAACCGCCACGTTTTCATTCATTCCCCCCCACGGTCGCTTACCCAGGCAGCTTCTATTTACATTCCAACGCGCTGCCACGACGGTGGATGAGGTGGTCTTGATGCTTCGGGCGGGAGGGGAATACCGTGTAAGCGTTTTTTCATGGCTTGTTTGCATGGCAAATGGCAAAGAAATAAAAAGAACTCATCGTACATCGTACGATGTTTCGTGACGTCATGGAACCGCGTGGTCCGACATGCGCGCCGCTCTACCCAGGTGTCAGTTTCTTCTCGGCGTTTCCTGTGCGACGAAGACGGCAACCATCGGTAGCCAGCGAAGTGTCAGGGAAATACCTTCCCATGGTGGAAGGTGGCCTTTCGTAAGGGTTTTCCATAAGCTTAAGGAAACGGACGTCTGTGACGTTTCCTTTTGCTGGCTCGGATGAGTACCACGCGAAAAATGTTTACTTCTTCCGGCTATCGGTTCCCTTAGTTTCGCGTGGATTCATTTAAAGGAACTCTAGCTCTAAATCTATCTCTACAAACTTTACTTCAATTGAAATTAAAGTCCCTCTTATGATGCATTTGTAACCACTACCTTCAAAGAACTTCCCAATTATTTTCGGCAACACCAATCGTCTCCCAAAAGGCACAGGACGCTCCCGCATATAGCCAAAACTCACCGTAAGCCATACGCGCGTATAACACAAAACAACAGACTGTCCTCCCGCATCACAGAGGACAGCATGCTCCCTCCCTTCCTTTTATGCTCGAAAGCCGATGGTAGCAATTCCCAAGCGACAACTATCATTGCGAATTAGAATAAGTGTAAATCCGACTAATCTGTGTCCCATTTCAGGCCAGGGGTCGGGCGGAGTTCCCAGCCCTATCCGGGATAGAAAGTACCCTTCGCTTAACCGTCCCATCCCACACTATTCGAAACAACTTAACAAGTGATACACACGCTGTACGAAGGGAAACGGAAAGGAGAAGCACTTCGTATCAAATTGCAAACACACGGATACCTTCGCCGTCGTTTCGTTTTGGAAAAACTGTGAGGGTGGGCCGACTTCCGATCCGGTCGGGCCCTGCATAAACAAACGCTGCATGTTGCGCCTCGACCCGCCGTGTACGAAGATACTTACCATGATATTCGCATACAAAGTGCACCGTTGGCGAAAAAGGCAAAACCTTGACACACACCCGCGCGTGCTGCTCATTTCGCTAAAAGTCGCTCCGCGAACGGCGAGGGAGAAAAGTGTGTGAATATTGTTTCATTTTCCACTAGGGAGGAGTTGCCGCACTCTGGCAGAGTACTCGCGCGGAAGGTAATGAGGGTTCTCCTGCCAGTAGCAGGATCAAGACAGCATCCATTGCACCCGTTTGGACCAAATTGCTTTTAATGTTTTCATTATGCCTCTACTCTCTGGTGCCGCCATCCACGGCGCAGAAGGACTCCTGCTTGGTGGCCGGGACAGGAAAATCTGGTTCCTCGTACAACACAATAACCAACAGCAAGACCATCACCGTCATTATCTTTATCGCGTGATGTTCATTGCTGTTCACGTTAGTGAGCCATCACATTTCTCCCCGCCAACCGGTATCCCAAGGCCTGAAGGGTGAGACCGAGTGGGCCCCCTGGAGGAAACGGGCGACTGATGACAACAATGTGCATGTCGACTCCGTTTGTTAGACTGTGTTGTTGTTTTGACGGTCCTTCTTCCCTCTCTTCAACCCAAGGATCGCCCGAGTGTGAACGCGCCAAAGAGTAAAGATTTACTTAACTCTTGAACTCACTTGAAAGCGGTTGGAACTTCAGTGGGGCAAACAAAACCAACCCCTGCTTCAGGCGGCATTACTCGGTCGACTGCAAACCGGACTTTTCTGCTACCTGACCTGAAGAATGAGGAATCATCGGCTAACTTGCAGAAGATTTGACACGGACCTGACATTGGACCGGGTCAAGTATGTTGTTCTCGTACACTTACTTCCTTCGCGATTGTTGACTAGGGTAATAATGATGGTCAATCCTGGAGATGCTCATTGATATGCTAATATCTTCCTATTCCAGTCATTACAGGTATATTATTCTTTAGTTATTCTTCTTACTGATTTTTTATGATGGCTCTCATTTCCAGTTTCCCTACTTTTCCGGATTAATTGAGCCATCACATGCGAATAAGGTGCTCCATATGGGACACCGTGATTGCCGGGGCCAATCGAACGGGTCAATTAGTGTGGAACATCACCGCACCACCGTCTTAATAAATGATTCCCTGGGAACGTCCAGATCACGCTCGCTGAAGAATTCCCCGCCGATATCAGGTTCGCGTTTCAAGGTCTGGGAAGGACTAATCATAACGGCGGCGGGAGAGTCAAAGTTTCCCAAGATTGGCTCACGCATAAACCGTTTAGTGTTGCCAATCGTTCAACGACACCATGGAGGTATCCGCCCAAGGCACAAATGGCGCGAATAAAGCTCGATTGCCGTCAATAAAAGGGGGTCAAATGAAGTGACTCCCATTCGACCGACAGATTGTCTGTAACGCATAAATGCTGGCAAATCGATCGGACCCGAATTGTCCGAAGCGATTCTTTGGTTCACCAAATTCGCAAGAAACAGTTTTGGAAAATTGAATTAATAGATATTTCGTTGATTCCCCCAATTGGACGCTCTAAACTGCGACTAGACTTAGTTCCCACAAACCGCTTCCGTCTGTCAACGCAAATGATTTGCATCCGATTCTCGGTGGGAAAGCCTGTCAATCAACGCTATGGCCGATGCCTTGGAGTTGGTTTGGTCCTTTTGCTTCCCATTTCTCTAAAATCTTCTGCACAAGACGCAACGCATATCACGCCACTTTACCGAATCGACAACGCGCGCGTCTTCAACATTGACATTTAAAGTTGTCGCGAAACGCCAACCCGGTGTTAATTTTAGCATTTGGCCGGGACTAAAGAGTCTTTTTGGCTTGATATGCCGAGAAAGCTAACCAATTGGTTTTACGCGGCATAAGCGCCGGGACAGCCCGACAACCCCGACTTCTGTTGTAGCTGCACTACCGTGCACTTGGGACACGCTCGTGTGTAAACAAACAAATATTCTTTTTTCTGTGCGCAACACAAACATGCAGAATCCACTCACGCACGTCTCTCAAACCGTTGCTTCCGGGGGAGTGCTTCAGGGTGGGTGGAAGAATGTATTGCGGCACAACAAACTTGCAAAATTTTTGCCCGACAGCGCCCGAACATTTTGTAATAATTTTGCCACACCGCGCTCGTGTTTCCGTAGCCATCACCGTACCCCCATTATGCAATTGTCGTCTGTCGCCTGAAAGACTAACCGAGAACCGCGTGTTTCGACCTGCTCTGGCTGAGTGTGTTACTACTAGTACTTACTACCACACCCATCATTCGGTCGTGGGAAAGATCGTATGATCTATTTCTATCGTCACCCCCGATGGTTGGGTTTAAAAATAGGCAACAGATTCGCATTCGCGCACCGGTACCGGCCGAAATCGGATGTGGATACCGATTCCCATCCGATTCAAATATCTTCCGATCCCGTTGTAATGACGGTGTGACTAGGACTCGACTGGTAGATTGATAGATCGTATCAGTAGATGGCGCCACCGTATACGTTTGGACTTTTTAGGATCGTGCAAGTCCTCAATCCTTCGGTGGTAGTTGTTTTCATTACAGTGTATAAAACATCGTTCTACAACAATCTTTGGATTCGATGGGTGTACTCGTGCCCGAACACGTCTGTTACTTAATTGCGACAAAATGTCTGGCCACACTTGGCACGCGCTGATCTTAGACCGAATTTGTGAGGTTCTGTCATTCGATCTCTTGAGATGGTTACTTTGTTGATTACCCTTGAAATAAATACAATGATTGATCTTGCACTAGGACATAGCAGATCCATTTCTTCTGCGCACTACCTACGCTGAACTAGAATTCATTAGGTTGATCGTCTAGCTCCATGAATACGTCCCCAATCCGGAGGTCAAGGTGAGCAACGTTGCTACGACCATTGATCGGATGATACTCGCGAAGAACAGCTCGTGCCAGCGACTCGGGAGCCAATCAGAACCCAACCGCAAAACGGTATGCCAACCGGCTTGTTCCTAATCAGGTGATACTTATCAAGCCAAACCAGTTTCTGCGAAATTGTTTGTATTAAAACCCGAAATCGAACGACAAACCCTCACGCCACCGCGGATCGAATTCCGAAGCGCATCCAATTTCCAGCACGCTTCTTCGAGTCTTCTACCAGCGTGTTTCCCCTTTCCTAGGGTTCCCTTCGGCAAAGGTGAGCTTAACGCGCGCAACAAGCGACGTCATGATTACCCTTTCAAATATATGCCGATATCCACGATCCGATTTCGTTCTGTCGTTCTCCACATCCGCTCCAGTCTTCTTCTTTTGGCTTTCTTCCAGGCCTCGGTGGACACTTTTTTGGTTTACCAAAGGTATCTTCATAGAAGTGGAAAAATGTAATAAAAAAATATCACCATCTAGTACCTCTTATTTGACTGGTAAAGGCATAGTCTTTGCCAGGAAGAAGAAAAACTGCGCCTCGACCAAACTTAGCACTCATGTTCGGGAAACAAATTTGCACCTCCGGTCGCCGTTCACCCTCATACATATAATTGTTGCATGAACGCCACCTTATCATATGCCGGTCGGTCAATTAGACAAGATTTGCTAATTTCCTAAAAAGTCTCAAACAACTATGCAACCACACACACTCAGCTCCGTTAACTCGTGAGTGAAATCCGAAGGACATTCCATTTCTCAAGTGCGCTAACGACCGGAAAATGTGGCCAACGATTACGCTCGATTGAGAGAGACAGAAAGAGAGACTGGCAGCAGGATAAGGCCAAAAAACTCTATAACTTTAGAGTTAGCGGAAGTCACTCTGAGTGGCCCACCTGGGTGGAACCGACCATGGAACTGACCGTCCCACTATGCCGGAATGTGAAATATGGGGGAAATGTTTTGTCCTGTGATGACAACAATTAAGTACTTTAGCTGCTGCATTACCCTCCGCTAGAGGTGGAGACGACAGTTGTCCACTGAGTCAACCCACTTGAGAATGTCCACCTACTATGGACAGTTGAGGAGGAGTGCGGAGTATCTAAGTTTTTGCTCGGAAGGCCCAGGTGAACGACGTTGGTCTTAGCCCAACTCTTTATAATTCTCTACCCAATTTGGGACGAACGATTATCGACAACTGCCGATGCATCAAAAGTGTCCTCCGGATGCATCACACGGCAGGGATGGCCTTCAGTGGCACACCAAGACGAATAGGGCACTTTTTCGGCGGATCGATATTGGAAACTTACCTAGTGTCGGCGATGCTTGTCTCCTTGCCGATGATACCATTATAATGGAGGCGACGTTCCCGTTCACCATCGTTCAGGTAATCGATGAGCAGAAAATTTTCCATTTTTTCCCCCGCCGGTAGACCACCAATACCGCCACCGCCGCCACCATCGTCGCCTTCGTCGTCCCCACCAGCAACAATATCCCGATGCTGGTGATGTCGTTGCGGATGTTTGCGATGGTGATGTGGATGATGGGAACCACCGGAAGACGGATGCGTTAGCCACTCAATGCCTTCCGGTGCGCCGTTACCCTCCTGTAGCTGCTGTCCCCGGACGGCCAGCGTCACTGTCAGTGACAGCATCAACAGGACGGTCACAATACTAGACCCTAGTAGGGTCCATTCTTGCCGGCACCCCTTGCGGTGGACTTTCACTTTTGACATATTACTGGATGGTTGCCGCTGCTGCTGCTGCTTCAGATCCTGCTGTTGACCCTGCGCTGGTGCCATTCTGAAGGATAGCCTTATTTTGTTACCTGGCCGCACGCACATATACTACAGACTTTGCGTCGCACAAGGACACCGTCGCACACTGACGCGAACACCGGGATATCTGGAGAAGAAACACGAAACACATGGTTTAGTATTGGCTTTGGGATTGGGATTTTTCACTCTTATTTGCATTTTACAATTCTTTTTAATTCGATCCATTTTTTCATTCATTTTAGGTCTCAACTAGCAGCTTCGTTGGTTACAACAACAAAAATGGCCTTCAACACCGCTTGTACAACCAAGCATTGATATGCTGTATATTTTCTCCCGTACGAATCGCACATCGGCCACAAACCACACCAGCATCACGCTAATTGGGCGTAAAATTAGCCTCCCCCCATTGAAACCGTTGAGCAGAACTACTCTTCCCCACTGATCGCAGTGCATGTTTTCACCGTGTTCACGAATCCCAAAACGCCCAACAGCCAACGGTCTTTTCAGTTCTAGACGTTTCACACACGTTTTTCGCTGTGTCTGCTTTTTCGCACCACAATACAGCGATTATACAGCCCTGTAACTTACGTTGCGCTTGGATGGTGGAAGCTCTATCCTTCCAGAAGAAATGCTCAATCGGAACAAGCAGTGTTTGAATGACTGAACGCCGTCGCGCCTCGCCAAAGTGGTCAAAAAAGCGAACAACCGATTCCGAATAGCCTCGATCTCGAACCGATATCAGACCACCGGTAATAGATACGGTGGTGGATCGCACACCAGTTTGGTAACCTGCTGATGGTTGCTTCAGCCCGTTTTCGGTTTCTCCTATATTGGCGCTTGTGGCGTGCGCAGAAACGAGCGGCAGTATCACGAATAACAGGCCACTGGTCCGAAGGCAACAGTTTTATATGAGCGGGTATTTTCTGCCAACGGTCTTTCCGTTGAGCTACGCGCACCGCCATCACACCAACACAGCGCAGCGCAGGATCGGCGTGGCGTAGCGTGGCGCGAAACACAACCGCACCGCCACTGGCGACAAGGAGAGGGGTGGCCATCCCCACGACGATCGCCAAATGTGCCAAACAAGCAAATAGTCGGAGAGGGCGGCTACCGCGAAAGCAGCCCAGTCACCCGGTTCGAGACGAGCGGGAGAGAAAATACAAGCCTTGCGCGTAAAGACGATACGATGATGACGTTGCGTCGCTTCGCTTACAGGGTGGCGTCAAGTGGCCAATGGAGCGAATTCAACTCTTTGCTTGAGAGTTCGGAGGAAATCTTCAAAGTGTTGCGCTATCCGGGAAGCCGGTAAGTGATATCGTTTTGTGCGAAGACGTTCAGCAGGATTCGGTAGCACGTCGTACGTAATGTTTCGTCTAAGGACAAGTCGTATCGGAGTTCATTTTGACGTAGGGTTCCGTGTTGCAAAATCAACCGATCTGTTTACAGTTGTTTTGTCTAACGTTTTGTACAGAAGTAGTAAGAAACAAATTGCCTACTAGATCACATTACATGATAATGTTGACGTCCGTTTAATTATCATCATCCAACCTATCGACGTCAGTTTATCACAAATTCCGCTGAACAATCATTCACGCTTTAAAATGTGTCGCAAAAAAATGAATCATTAGACGATCTGCCGGTTAGTTGAACTTAATTACCATCGAACGCACAGTCATGCTATATTATTAATATGTTTTTTTTCCTTGTAGGTATAAACTTTGACAACATCGTAGCCACCCTGTAAAAGAGAGACTTAAGTCAGAAACCTTTTCGAACGCAAGTGTGCAAGAGATGCAGTGAAGAGTGGCGGACGGGAAGGGGGTATCGTCCGACATTCCGCCTTCCTTTTCGTTTTCAGTGCGCATGTAGCAGAACCCAGAAAAATCATACGATGCCCAACATTCAGTTCAATCCTGCGGTAGCGATGCCTAAGGTATAGCCCGAAAGGTGGATTGGCTGATTATTCGACACGCTAAAGTTACGTTATATAGCCTCGTAATGGATCTATGCCCGACAGTACGAAAGCGATTATTCGTCAAAAATTAGGAAACCACTGCATATTGCTAATCACGCGGGAGTGATAAGTCTGATTTTTGTATGCGCAATACGTGGTATCTTTTTTGCGCTAAAATATCTGTGTGTATACTACGTTACATTCTCAGAAGCATGTACCTAGTCCCGCTATCCCCGTTCCCATCATAGATGGTTTCCGAACCCTTCTACTTAAGTCTTATCAGGCTGAAAACTGTGAAAGGCTTGTCGGAACGATGCTATCAGTCACCTACATCATACGATCACATACTACATTCCTCCGAATTTTTTTCCACAATCGTATGGAACAAGCGGATATTAGCCGGTCCCATTGAGAAAATCGTCAGATAGCGAGCCTCCATTGCGCATGGTGCAACCCCTGCGCAACGTTTCGTGTGTAATAAGTATCCACCAGTGCTTATCACCGTCAACCGAAGGGTACATTGCACAGTACACACCTGTATCGTATCTTGATTATAAACGGTTGTGTTTACTTTTGCCCCCGATGGGGAGACCTCCACGTCCGGAGCTGACACGTTGCCCATTATAGTACTCGTTTCTGCTGCTTCAGAGCCATTGCGGACGCTGAAACTCGATCGCGTGATGATGATGACGACGGTAGAGTGCGCGGTGGGCCTGTGTGCGGACCATCGCCAATCGTACGATGTATGACGTCACGATTCGGTCTTACCTTCTCCGGCCATTCGCTATTCGTTCGTACTTGACCTACCGTGGCGCTCACGCGGTGGTATCTTTATAGCCAACTCACAACAACCTGTCGATGACGTGGTCTTTCGTCAGCCTACTGCGGGCTTGCGTGGAAGTAAGGTTGTTTTTTTCTCCTAGCGATGTATCCATTTTCCGTTCCATTCATACCTTGCCCGACGATCTGCAGTCAGCGACTAAACCCGGAGCGTGATCTCACGGAAGCGTTGCCATGAGCAACCCAAACAAACTTTCAAATCTGATGCCGGACGTATCTGTATGCTCTTTCAATCGTTATCCACATTTTATTTGAATTGGTAGTTAAAAACGATCATGCGATCGTGTGATCAAAACATTACCGCCGGCACAAACACCATCATGGATGGGCTTACAACGAATCGTACCTGTAGTTGACGTAACGGGAAATTACGAATCAATGTCCGATATCTCAAACGTACACATCGACGGAAAATAATGTTCGATCGTATCATCTGATCCTTCCGCGAATTCGATAAATCATCTTTACTCTGGCGAACAAAACTGTGGGTTGTAAAAATATCCAAACATCATACGATTTAGGATGGTGGGTGAATCATGACAGTTTGGTTGAATCAACGCGATGATGGGTGTTTTGTCAGCGTTATGACGAATCTTTTACCAGTGTATACCGTATCTTCCCACGAAAAGGATGGAGCAGGCAATTTGCCATAGTGGCCAGCTGAGTGTATTTATAACTAACCAACACTAACAGCTTCGTACCGAGGAAGGTGGCGTGATTCTGACGTGTATCGTGTTTTCCCCTTTCTCATGCCACAACACAATCAATCCCGCGAAGTCTCGTGCGACCTTGGCGGGGGTGTCTCGTGGTGCAGCCACGAGTTCCACAACCCGCGCACCCGCGATCGTGCTGCAGATGATTATTGTTTACAATTACACAGTCGTAATGGCCAACCGGTTTTGTGGCGCCTATCTATTACACCGGAGGTGATAGCGGGTGCGCGGTTTTTTTCTGCTACCTTATTGCGTATGTAGGATAAGTTGAATTGAGAATTTCAATGCGCAATGGAAAGCGTTTTGTTTCTTTTTTTTAACGCCAAAATGGTGCAGAAATTAAACAATCAATCAATTTAGATACTTTCTTAGCGATCTCAATTTAAATTCTATTCCTGTTTTGTAAGCTAAGTACTGTTGTAGAATTTGCTAGCGATGATTCATTTATAGCCACGTTGTTTTGAAACCATGAATCTACAACGAAAATAAACAACTTCGGGTTTTATGTCGTTGGGGGAGTTCCTGACACACGTGCTTGGTAGTGAACACGTCGTCTAAAAATTTAGAGTATAGATTATTTTGAGAATGATAAATGCATGCTATTGGAAAAATTGAGAACTTACTGAAATATCTAACGGCCACATGCTAATGTAAGTGTAAAATGCTAACCCCAAGGGACATACAGTTTGAAACTAATTTGGTCAAATTGTAAAGTAAACAGAAGATTCTGTTAACGTTCCACTCCTTGAATGAGTTGCAAAAAAATACTCCTCTTCTATGACAACGTCGCGAAAAACCTCACATGATCTAGATGAGATCAGGCCCCAGTCGCCATCGAATAGGAGTAGGGGAGGTGACGCCGCGCTTGATTGTATGATTGGCGTAATCATAGCACTGCACTGACCGCAAGGCTTCGGGGGGGTGTGTCTATCAAATAAGATGGCTGTATATGGTTGTACGGTAGCTACGCTAACGAACAGCATCATTCAATCGCGACGTGGATCTACCGTGATACACGCGCGTTCCATGATCGCCATTCGCCGATGGCGAAAATAAGCGGCATGTCATACTTTGACCCAATAGTAGCGTTGGGGAGGTGCTCAAATAACTCGACAGGCGTGCAGACTCTCTCGGGCGCCATTAATCGTCTGTGCCAATTATGACTCTATTAATTTTGCGCATTGAGCAAGATGTTTTTGAAGGTTGGACGGTTGAGCTTTGATGGCATGCACCGGCGTCGTAGGTGTTGCGTACTTAATTGCCCGCTCCCCGCGGTTCACATTTCCTACCCACAAACTATGGTCAGCTAAACGAACGCTTTCATACTTTCACGATCGCTGAAGCGGCCACCCGATGGTTGAGTGGGATCGATTGATAGGCACAATTAATGCAAATCCTTGGCCCACGTTCTGTCCGCCGCTTGCCTATATCAAAATGATTACTTCAAGCGGCTATTCAAATGGACTGTGACGGCAATTTTCATGCGTTTTCTTCCACTAGCCCTAAGAGCATAACTTTGCTGAAAAAAAAATCACAGCAGGCGCCATCGTCGGCATCTCTTCATTGCTATGACGCGTGAGCTCAAATGGACGGAAAATCAACAAATGAGTCTGGCGGTAAGATAATGTCACAGGGAAATATGATTTGCGTTTTTTAGTTGAATGTAAAAGAGTCGGAATATTTTCCTGCAAGCACACCGGGGCGCCGATGGCGAGGAATACCTCTTAAAAGAGTGTAGATACCTCCATTAGGATTGTTCACTAGACAAAACGATGTTCATTACATCTCTGATGCTAATAAACCCTTTAGTCAAACGCCGCTGTATGTTACCTTAACAAATTGCTATAATTATAATTGGCGACAAACGAATGGCGTCGGGGTTTTTGCGTAATCCCTTTGTAAATCCAATTGAAAAATTAAATTAATCAGTCGTAAGCTTTTTAAAGATTGTGTAATATTTCTTTACAATATTTACGCTCTCCAAAATAGGAAATTTACGCAGAAAACAGTTTATCTCACAAACGGTTTTTAATTGCCTACTCAATAAACCCTTTTAATATGTTATAATTAAATTAATTTTATAAATTATAAATAAAACAATTTTCAAACACATAGCTGATTTTTACGATAGTTTTTTTTTCCTTAAACTCAATTTTATTATACCACCTGTATTTCTCCGACACGAAATGTTTCAAGTTCACATTATCGTTCTTTAAAAATAGATATGTAATGTATGTTCTTTTAAAATGTTAATGTGTTTGGCCCTTTTAATCTCAATTCCATATCAGTTGGTTTTCCCAGTTTTTAAGCTCGTATTATTTCCCTTAGAAAAACAAGTATGAGTTTTATGCTGTTTGATTGCTTTTCAAACTGCTCAGCTACAATTTTGTATTTTCAGCTTGTTTAGTTGAAACATTAAAGAAGAGAAATAGCTCTTTTTTTATTATACGTTTTTTCCCTAATTTATATTATCAATTAGGTTTCTAAATCACCAATTTTTTCTTACATGTGAATATAAACCACTTGTTTCTAATCCATTTGCTCCCGATACAAATTTATAACAAAAACGATATATTTCACAAGTTTTTGACCTAAGAAAAATGCCTGCCCATTCACAAACCTATAAAAAAACATCTCGAACATTCTGTAACTTCGCAAGTGTGTTACAAATGCTTAACTCACTAACCTTTCTCAAGCACCTTGCAGTAACTTGATCCACTAAAGAGTCACAAGATCACGCACAATTATACACAACCCAAGTTTCTTCACACTTGGCACGCAATAGTGCACTGTTGTAAATTGCAACTTTAAACCACCGACCGACAGATAAGCATTTGTTTGGCACTAACAGAAAAAAAAACACTTTTCCTCGAGTGGAATTTTATCGGTTTCTTAGCAAATGAAAAATATCATCCAGCAAATATGCCACGGAAACACGTGCACTACGGGTTGCAATCAATAACACGTTAAAGAAGATTTGTTGTCACTGTTTCTTAAAATTGCGAAAGTTGTTCTAAAGCACAAACTACTTTCTGTTGAATCTATGCATTTAATGTTTGGTATTCACAATTTATGGTTTAAGTCATACATTTTAGAATTGTCGATGACGAATTTTACAGCGTAATGTTCATAAACTCGATCCTCGTGCAATATATTTACGAAGAGTGTTCATTCGATTAGATACGACTTCAATCTTTTTAATCCTTCCTCTGTTTATCATTTATTATACGGTTTCTTCGTAACTCAGCTGCGCTGAAAGTTTACTTTGCACCTCGTTAAGTTTATTTTCTTCAATTTCACACTAAATTATCGTTCTCTCCCTAATCGGATCCCGTGCAGCAGGGAATGCAGCGCACGGAATGGATTGAACTGTTGAGGAAACGGTTGTGGCGATCACCTCTTTCTGTGTGCAGAAATCACCAGCGCAAACCTGCTACCGCGACTAACGAATCGCAAAATCGATGAGCTACCTCTGCACCAGCCAGATTGAATTTATTATCTTTTCAATTAAATCAATCGCTTGATTGCATTATTTGCTTCGCACCACGAACTCAGCGGGGGATACACGTTTACGCGGAATTTTCGTCTTCAATTTCGTGCAATGACAACTTGCATTTTCTGCGGCATGCAATAAATTAAGTTTTTTCCGCTATCGTGGAATTCCGCTGTTAATCCTCTTAATTTCCCTCGGTGGGAAAGTTATGTCCCGAGACCGCTTAAACCGCACCGACCGATCACGCACCGAACCGAGTACGAAAGTCTTTTTCGTGCAAACAAATTATGGAAAACAATCACTTTTTCCAACTGCTATTTCAACTGGGTTTAGCCACAAAATTCGAATAGCACAAAGCGTTTGGGGGAAGCACGCACGCAACGATCCGAACCCAACGGTGGTCGAGGACAATCTGAACCGTTGTGCTGTGCTTCGCGCTTTGAGCCCTCCAGACGTCGCAACGGCGCATGGTCAGCGTATCTCCAGAACCGACCGCAGCGCGGGATTCGCTCGCTGCAACAACCCATTCGACTAGGCTCAGAGTCTAGAACAGGTTTGTTGACAGTTTTTGAAATCTCGAATTTTAAAATATTTTATGCAACGTATTTATTAATTTCGGGACACTTATTCCAACGAGTGAAAAAAAACTTGAAAAAAGGGAAGGGAATTATAATATTTCGTTAGCATTTTGTTAGCAAAACTGACAAAGATCATCAGTTTTAGTAAATATTGCATTTTTATGTGACGTGTAAATATGCCTGTGTTGAAAAATAAATTTTTAAATTACAAAAAATCACATGTCTTTGTAGAAACAATTTTTAAAACCGACAAAATACATTTTGCATTTCCACATTATTGATTTTTAACATTTACTGCTTGATTTTATATGATAAATTGCTGGTTGATTGATTTTTTAAATATTTCAATTGCACCAGAAACAAGCATGGTGTAATGACTCCCATTAATATTTCCCATAATCGAAAATAACTTGCAATGAAATTGGTAATGCTCCCAATTTAGGTATTTGTGACGCCAATTATAAATCCTATTTATTTTGATTCATATCCAACCAAATAATTCGCAATGTCCAGCAACATGTTGCGCAGGATAACAGAGAAAAGTTTTGGGGGTAAAACATTGCAAACATTTCACTACCAAAGAAAGTAACGTACCGATTTGCTCTAGAAACAAAAGCCACCGTTTACAACGCGTACACCTTCCTAGATCATCCCGATGAAGATCGATGGGCAGCATGCACTTTACCTGAGCGTAACGTTTCGATTATGATTTGATTGCTTCATAAACCTGCACCGACGATCGTCGCACTAGGACAGCGGCGCCTTGGGTTGCGATCGGACGTAAGCACGCCCGGAGAAGAAGTTATCGACCGTTCAAGTTATGCTCGACCGTAAAATAGTTAATTGGTTGTTAAAAGAATGTTGTGGCTCTCGGAGCACACGTAGAACGTTTGGGGCCGGGGTTGGCGGTGGGGTAGGTGATCTGGAATCGGCGGGAAGAGCCCTCGGAAACTGATGATCACTTCGGGATTAGTTTAGCGAGCAGTGACCATGTTCGCTCCGCTGTCAGCTAGATGTTGAGCATATTTATGGGAACCATCTTCATCCGATGGAACAGGGTACGCAAGACGGAAAGATTGGGTAATAAAAGCTTGTCGCCGCTCTCGATGTTATGTGCAACATTTAAAAACACCTCCGAGAGACGAAAACTATCCTACATCGAATGGAAGAGGAGATCAAAAAAAAACAGCACAACCTCAAACCGAATCGCTGCATTCTAAAAGGCAACGTAAGGGAAATTTTAAATTATTGACCAGACGTAGCGGCCAGCAACTAAAGTGTAGATGATTTTACTATTTTATAGCTGTTTTGGAAAACTGGAACATGGATTAGGGTGTATAAATATGTACCAAGTTGCTGGATATTGGACACGGCCGAGTTGAACAGCGGCCGGATTATAAAACAAACGAAACCGGGAACCTTCCTTGTCGAAGCGTTGAGATCGTTAAGAGAGTGTTGTGCAAAAGCTGACTTTATAGACGGAGACAATAAACATGCCAAGAGGAGGAGTAGGAACCAAGCAGATACTTTCCCTAAATCATCAATACATTCAAGAGTTGATTAGCTTTCTGTTACTACATTGTGTGACTGTTGGAAAACAGAGAGAAATTCATTAAGTTTATCTGCACTAATTCGCACAAATGTTAAGATAAGAGTAGAATAAGCACATGCTTTCTGATGAGTGTTAAGAATACAATTTACATTCAAACGTAAGTCGTATAGTTCGCCACACTACCTGAAGTTCTACCTTTTTCAGCTATTGAAAAATTGAATTAATAAGATATTATTATCAATAATAAATTAGGGGGGGTCCGCGACAGCCGAGCGGTCGCACCGGTTAGAAAATCGACCCATGAGCGCCAGGGCTCACCACCTCGTGGGTTCGAATCCCAACCTAGACCGGACCCTCCCCTGTACGAGAGGACTGACTATCCACGTACAACAGGGAAACAAGTATCGTAAGCCCTTAACGGGCAAGCATGACCAAGAGGTCGTTACGCCAAAAAGAAGAAAAAGAATAAATTAACAGAGAAATTTCAAAGTTTAGCAACCAAGAAAAATAACAGTGAAAATTTCAATAAGTCCCCGGCACGTAATAAGCATATTTACATAGAACAAATTTCTATCCTCCTTAAAATCGTTAATGAAATAGTTTCAGAAGCTATGCTAGCCAAATATAAAGCCAGGCTTTTTTATTTCATCTCATACTCCCATACCAATTCGTTTACAGTCTTCTTAATCGTTTTTATTTCAACTTGATCGTAACAAAAACATACTGTATGCAAACAGAGGTGCATAAGACAGTTTGTAAAAAACAAGTAAAGTCCAAACAAACCCCAGAGGAAGCAGCATAAAACAAAACACCTCGCTATGCAAACAAACCGCCAATTGGAAGACAGTTGACTCTTGGCTGGGTGGACAGGGCTGTTGAAATCTCAATTAGCCATGGAAAAGGAAAGTGAAGTGGACAACATGCGCGCGCATACACACACACGCGCGAACCATGGAGTTAGGGCGGGCCGCTTCGTTCCAGCTGTCCACGGGAAGCTGTAAAGTCGTCAAAGTAATTTAAGATGATTGTCCTCTCTTTAGCTCAAAAACGTTGACAGTGAGCTGTCGGGTGAGCAGGTTGTGACAGACCTGGACAGCAGCACCACGCGGTTTACACGGTAGCTAATTGATATGCATGCGAGCCCTTTTTTTCACGCACCTTCAGTCGCATTTATCAATTTGTCAGGTGCTTACGTTCCGCTGCACATGGTATGTCGATGCGTTCGGCAAACCCGCCGGTCGGGACAGTCTGTCACTCGTAATCAGACTCATTTGCGGGCAGGAAAAATCCTACGCGCGCATCCAATGGTCCTTGGTTAGTTATTAAGTCGGTTGTTTTCGCGCCTGTTTGTGTTTTTCAAATTTGAAAAAAAAACACGTGTCAGGTCCGTTTGTTGACTAATTGACATACTTCAATGCGCAATAAGGTAGACTGTTGGACTAGCGGGAGGAGTGTGGTATTTAACCTGCTTCGAGTGTGACTCGATGTGAATGCAGTACTTAAGCGCCAGCTCTACAGAGTGAAGTGCACAGAAATGGTTGGAAAAATATTCACCAACGAGATAAACCCACAGGGCAAGTGTAATCTGGAACAAAGTACAAATGTAGCGGACCATGCAACATTGCATCTTAAATTGATATGTAGCAGTGATCCTAGAAACGTGGTGCAACATCTACCGTAGTTCAAAGATTGCAGCGTGCACTTTCCATCCAGAATATTTATTTTTAATTAAGGATGCCTGAAATTAAGGAAATTAGGGGAAAACTAATATTAAGGGGGTACAGTTATGCTAACTACAACCAAATATTAGCATCTAAATATGATTATATTGGATTAAATGGATTTCACATATATTGAACAAACATTGAATAAAAGGTGTTTTTGGGTAATAAGATTAATACATCCAGACAACGGAAATAATTTTGTATTCATCAATATTGGGGTGGGTGTGGGTAATGATAATCTTCTACTTCTTCTAATTGGCGTAACGACCGTCTTCGGTCATGCCAACCCCATGAAGGGCTTACAAGACTTTTCCCTTTGAGTACGTGGATAGTCAAGTCCTCTCGTACAGGGAAGAAGGTTGGGTCGCTGTTGAGATTCGAACCCACGCCGTCTAGGTGGTGATCCCCGGCGTTCATGGGCCGATTCTAGTTCCGGCGCAACCGCTCGGCTGTCGCGGACTCTCGGATCGGGTAATGATAATAAATCTCGTTAAAGCGAGTTCTACAGTACTATGGTAAATTTCGTATAGGGTCAACCATTTTTCTCAACGGTTAGCTAGGGAAATCGCGGGTGCGCACTACAATCCGTGTGGTACGGTGTTTTTGTTTAAATGGAGTGCAAAATGCGCGGTTCTCCTGACGGATCTTTTAACAACCTCTCGTCCTTCCCATCAACAGATTCATAAACCGTTCTATAAAATGCTTTTTTATGACACAGCTCATAAAACGCCACAAAACTAAGGCTCGATTGTATTCGATTATGCACTATGCGTCCTTCGACGAAACGATCATTTCGCGAAAGACTACCAACTTGATAACTTCATTAAGTTTTCTTCAGACAAAAGGCAATAAAAGTCGCACGTAAACCGGTGTTCTCTGTTGATAAAAGAAAACTTTGAGAAGGTGATTTTACACACCACTTTGGCGGCGTAGATGTTGCTTTTATTATTATTCTTGGTATTCCTTCTTTTTTATATCGACCGCGATGTAAAGATTACTAAGTAGCTGCTGCCACGAATGGAGATGAACACAGTTCCAACAACCTCCATCTGCGTTGTTTTGCGTCGCTCAATTCGGAGGCAAAATAGTTGCATGCGTCACAGACATGTGATTTTGTCATTAAGTATAATTCCTGTTGTTACTACTGGCTCTCTTTTTTCGTATCCTCTTCAAACGGAACAGTCGATCAACATTGTCTCAATCACAGGTATTCCTCGAGATTACCGCTGGTGGTTGCTTACTTCGTTCGCCCCCCTCCAGCCGCGCCTTTAATCACGAACCGACGGTACCGCCTGCATGACGATCGATTCCTTGATCGGATCCGGATCGTCGCCCACCAGGTATGTTAGGATGCACGTTAGGTCGACCGGTTCGCCGGAAGGGTTAGCGAGCAGCAGCACCTGCGTTATTCCGTCGGCCGGTGGTCGGAAAGGTTTCGTGCCCGGAAGACTTGTGGCCGACGGGGGCAGCAGGCGTAGCTTGCACGGTTTTCGTACACTCGCATCAAACTGAAAGCTCGGAATCTCCGTGCGTCCCTGATTGATGGTCGAAATCACAATCACCGTCACGTCGGGCCGCGGATGGTCGGCGGCAAAGTTGAGCGTTATCTGCAACCCATCCTTATCGTCCAGCACGGTTCGGGACGGTTCTCTGCTCGGTAGAATGCTATCCAAATCGATCACAATATCGGCGAGCGCTTTGAATTCCTGTTTTACGACACTGCTTTCTCCCGCTTTCATCACTGGCGCAGTGGGAACGTTTTGCTCCTTTTCATCCACGGGTTGCACTTTGACCGGGGGTGCCGCAAGGATAGGATCGTCCTCCTCCGAGCCGATACCAGAAGAAGGTTCCAATCGGTCCGTTGAAACTGAAGATGTCTCTTCCGCTGTTACCGTTGGCCCAGAGAGAAGTGTCGCTTTCATACCGCTGATGATGGTATCTAGCTCTGGAATGGTTTTCTTGGATGTGCCACTAGCGCCAGTGTTTGTAGAACCGTTACGGATCGTAGCAGGAGGGGCTTTCTTTACATCATCTACTTGTACGGGCACTAAGTTTCGGTCAGGGATCTTCGAAGCTGTCCTTGCATTGCCGATGCTGCTCAGCAGGGAATGTATGTCCATCAAATTATCCTTAGCTACACTACCACTTTGACTCCCAATCGCATTATTCCCTGTCGCCGCAAACGGTAGTGATTGCGGCTGGAGAATACTTTGACTAGCCGGTCCTAGCACTCCTCCGGAGGCAATTCCGTTGCTGCCAGTAGATGCAAATATATCGCTGAGATCGTCATAGTTTGATCGCTCCGTTGTGCCTTCCATACTGGCACCACCGGCACGTTCCGTGGGGTCCGTACCCGAAACGTCGAACAGGGTATCTAGCGGATCCGGACCGACAATGTTCGGGCTGTACCTCATCGCCGTGGTGGATTCTGTACCACTGCCTCCTCTGACGGGTGGTGGTTGGTTCAGGACTTTCTCGCGGTATTTATCCAGCACAACCGTCAGTGCATCGTTGACTTCGAATATTTTCTCTGAAACAAACATAAAAAACAGCATACTTTGTTACATTCTGTCAGTGTATGTAATTATGAAGAAAACAATCAAGAAACGTAAATCGCAATCTTAAAATGTTTGCTTAAAAACCAGCTGTTATAGCTAAGAAAGGAAAACTTAAAATAGTTGCAAACAAAGGATGAAGTCAAATAATGTGTTCACATAAAACTACCTAATCAGCGTTATTCGATAAAAATATAAAATAGAAAGAGAGAATTAGAGAGAAACCGTGGTGGCACTACTAACCAAATTCACTAGCTAAACTCCAGAATTTGCCTACATTTTTGCATCCGTTCTCAAGTGACTGAACTGTGTGAGGAAGGAAGGAAGTTTGCGCGGGGATAAATGGGTGAAGTTGTGATGACGATGATGACCGCGACGGAGTTTGCGTTGTTTGTGGGGGGAATTAAGAATAGAGAAAACAGAGAGAACAACGATGTGTGTTAGCAAGACTCGAGCAAGAACAAAAACACAAGAACAGTCCGATTAGTTATAACAAATTGGTCGTGAAACTTTTTGTGTGGCTTCTTGTGTCAAAAAGGGGTAAGCCTGCCACCCCAACGACCGACCGCCCGACCTTTTCGAAAGACTTACCGAGCATCTCTTCACTGTGCTGCGTTTCTTCCGCCAGCCGCACGATGGTCGGATGGGCACTTTCGCACGACTCGTAGATCTCACTCAGTACGGCCAACCCATCGTCGGACGTTTCGCCCACCCGGTACTGGTCCAACATTTCGTCCAGCAGTTTCGTGTTTTCTGCCACCTTCTGCAGCTCGCCGAGTCGCCGGCTCTTCATCTGCGTACGGCGCTCCTCGTCCCGGTAGATGTTCTGTATGAGCAGATTTGCCTTCTCGAAATTCTCCGGCTTCCCGCTGCTGATCAGCTGGCGCAACTTTTGCTGCTCCTTGTCCAGCGCGGGTCCAGCACGATCGTCGAGTGTTCGGTGCGGCACGGTACTGCGCACGATCACGTTCTGCTGCGATCGGTGCTGGATGCCTTGCGTGGCCAGCAGATTATAGGCTTCCTGTATTTTATCGCAATCACACGGTTCGTACTTGTTGGTCCACGTGAAGAGAATATTTAGAATCTGTAAAGTTTGGGGTAAACATCGAATGTTCTATTACAACCAATAACCACTCTCGGAAGCGACAGAGCTATTAGATAACACTCACCCGGTCTGACACTTCGCGTGGTGTATGATCGCCGTTATATTTTTTTGACACCATCTTTATCAGCTCATTAAGAAACCGGAATTTATTGATTTCCGACCGAAACTCCCGTCCGAGCGATTCCATACATTCTTCGAGGGCCTAGCGGTATAAAGAACATTAGCGAAACCAAAAAAAAAATGCTGTAATCATCTACACAGATTGCATATTGCGGTTCGATAAGCAAATGCAACATTTACCTCCAGCGCCAGCAAAGATTCCTTCGTGTTGGTAGATTGAATACGGCTCACCAGTAGCTCTCGGGCGATGGACATCTTCGAAGGATCCTTCTTCAGCGCCATACAGAACAGATCGATAGCCGACACGTCCAAGTCGTGGTTGCTCGGGTTGACGGCTTTGCCTGGCAATAAATTGACAACACACAGATTGCAGTTTAGCCTTTTACCGTACGCACATATTGTGTCCATCATGCGAATGCTGCTCCAAACAATGTACTCACGCAAATACCCATCCAAAAGCGTTCGTGTGTCCATTACGAACGGTAGTGGCTCGTTACCAGCTGTGCGAAAGATGCTGCCGTCGAGGAAAAAAAAAGGCGTCTTATCGCCAACACTGTTATTTGAAGGAGGAGTTTTCCTTTTTGCTCCGCGAATTACTCCGTTCTGCTGTATTGTGATTTGCGACTGATTGATTGCGGTATCATTCCGTTTAGATACGGCATACGTGCGGTCGGAGCGTGTTGACGTACGTCTTTTCCTAGTACTTTTGCACATCAAGTCCCTTTTGTGCTGTACTCCGCTCATGGCACTAGTGACATACGGGCATTCCGTTTGAAGTGAACACAACCTAGTATAGACGCCTAGGTTACTGCGGAACTGTCAAAACCGGAAAATAGAAAACAAACAACCAAAGCAACCAATTTTACCAAGGGGCACGATTAGTAGGGTACTACCCTGCGACCGTTATTTTTTAAAATAATTTTTAAAACATGAATATATTTTTAAAGTTATCAAACAAAAACCCTACACTCGTCGTGCACACAAAATGCAATAAAGTATCAATTTGCCTGGAGATAAACCCAAAATACGTTATTTGTGTGAAACAAAAAGATTAAGGCATACGAAACGTGGTAAGGAGAATATTTCAGCACAAGAAGACAGATAACAAAACACAACTAAATAATCAATTTCTAAAGCTCTGCGAAGGAGGCGAGTCAGTTCTAAACATAATATTGGTTTATTTATGGACGAACCAATGTAGAAGTAATCAGTTTTATGCCTACCTTTTTCATTTTTAAACCTCATCGTACGGCTGCAGGCCATTTCCTTCCAGACCGACAAAAGGGATATGAAAATCAAAAAGCACTTAATTTTGCACCGCTATCGTATCGCATTGAAAAATCTTGTAATACATGCGCATCCCAGTCCGCTCAATTCCTCGAGTTCTGATCGGAGGACGTGCGCCTAGTACGCTTGACACATATGGGACCGTTAAAGTTTTGGCAAAGAATCGTTCAACAAACGTTTCGGAAGAGTCTTCTCAGTCCCGCCAGGGTTGGCCGCATTGTGTACGGATGGACATAAATTAGCTGCCGATTAGCATGATTATGACAAATTGACATTAAAAAGGACCCTTTGGGATGGCCACATTCTTTCCACTTTAGCCAAAGAAGAATTTTTGCCCTCGAGCCTGATGATGGCGACGATAAAGAAAAAAACCAAATGTATGCCCGGTTCGCAATGTGAGAAGTATTTTTTTAAATCAATTTCGACGAAAGCAGATGTCGGAGGGCTCTTCCTGGAATGGCATACAGACATGATAGGATCCCCTATGGGCAATAGATGAGGTAAAAGGTTGTAAAAATGTTGCTGACTTTTGAATTCATCGTTTGGGTTTAATTTTCGATCTAAGCCAAAGTTGAAGAAATTCAATGAAAAATCATTTCAAACTTTACTCAATTTTTAATGTTTTATGTTTTCCCTAAAAAGGTATCCAAAAATTATAACAAACAAAGGCCAATGAACGCTTATTGAAATTGTAATAAATTTCCAACCATAAGCAAAGCGGAACATGCAAAGCTTTTCTGCAATATTGCATTTGTCCTTTCTTTATCTTCTCCTTTCTTCCATCTGAAGATGATATACTGCTAAAGAAAGGCACAAAAATGCACTCCACGGGAGGTCGCGGATCGTTTCGTTTCAGCTTGGCATGCCCGGCACACCACAAGCCTGAGTGATGTTTTGCAAAATTAAAGAAACAAATAGCGAGAAACGATTTGTCAATTGTCCTGGTAAACAACGGCAATTATATACACCTGCACTTCGATCTGCGCGACACGGTGTACGATGTGTCGAGACGGAAGGAGTTCCCCGTCCATCGAGGACCATCGTGTGGTCAGTGACCACGCGCTGATAATTGACTCTAATTAAACGGTCAACAATTAAGCCACCCAAAAGGGACCACGATCGTGACCATTTGCGCACCCGGCGAAGGGTTTGAAGGTACTATTGAGTAGAAAACAGACAGGAGGTCTCACAAATGAAACTCTTTATTTTCTTAGAGCCTGTGAAAGGTGACCACCGTTTTTATCTGTAGGTTGTTGGTTTTGTTTGCCCCAACCAAAGTCTGCCAAAAGAGGAGAAACGGATTGCTACCGTAACCGGCTGATTTATGTGTTAGCAAAAATAAACCACTTGGGCGTTAAGGTGAGCCATCCTGTAAAAAAAACGAACTTCTTTAATTACCAACCGTGGAAGCCCAGAACGATGCTCCTTGATTGGGGCCCCCAGCATAACCGAGGACGATCGGATCGTACGATCCCGAGGCGAAGGGCCAATTGTTCCGTATCCACCAGTTAATAACATCAAGACAGGTTTTGTTGTCTCCTATTTCGGCACTCCGCACGTTTGGTGCGACTATGTTGATCCAGTTTACCATTTTATTTTATTTATTTTTTAGAATTTTATGTTCACTTCTTCGGTTTATTTTTGGAACCCTACAACACCGTACCACCCAGCACCCCCCGTGTCATATCTTTTTGGCAGGTTTTTAAATTATATCTCGGTCGGGTGCGTTGCGTTCTACATTCTAAAAGGAATCCAATTATTTGGTCTGCAAGAAAAAATGCCCCGCTTTCATGGACGAATCGGTTTCGTGGGTACTTGCAAGGCTCTTGTAGGCCAACGCAAGTTTCATACTCTGACGGCACCCAACGGTTTTGGTATCACCGCAAAGACCCTCCCGGGACTCCCGGAGTGTTCCCTGGGGATTGATCTTGGCGGTTTTGCATTTATGTGTGTGTGGGAAATGCACAAAAAAAAAACATCCACAACACCCTTAGGACGTGGCGTCGAAGTGCTACAAAACATACCCTAAGGGTCTCTGCGAGGGTGCCGAAAAAAGAAAAGCAGACACTAAAGAAATGCGTGAAAAAGCGAACTTGATTAAAAATGCATGATTTAGTGACCGGTTTGCAAAAAAAAAGGAAAGGAATAAATATGCTTGTGATACGCTTCGTTTTGGGCTCCCCGAAAAGAAGACATTTTACCGAAGGCGCTTTAATTAATATGTAACGATCGTAAAAATCACTTTACCTCACGAGACCGTGTTCCCTAGTGGAGTTTGAAGAAGTGCTTCCTTTTTTATGCATTGTTTTATTGCGATTGCTCATTTAAGAATATGGAAAAAAATTAACAGCAGTCAGTTTTAAAAAGTGTCTTCCACCAACTAAGCCCACGTTGCCCAGGTTTTCTTTGGTGGTGCAACTTCTACCAACATGATGTTTCGCAAGATGCAAATTGGTTAGTGGACCCTCTGCGCCGGATGACTTTATCACGATGAAGTGTCGAACGAAAATTAATGCTCCCTTTCGGATACGTAGGTGCCTGAAAGACTACGAACGCGACTGTGACATCTTTTTGTTTTTGGACATTCCATGTGGTTGTGCCAAAAATCGAATCATGTGCAACAGAGTTGTGTGATTAAGATTAGGAAAAGACACGAAAATCCAATTAGAGTGATTAGCGAACGGTATAACACAGTTTAAATGTAAAGTCATTCTTGATAGTTTGAAAACATATGAGCTGGCAGTAAACAGGTTTTGTTCATCGTTTCAGATAAGGCCTGAAGATTTTACTAGCTTTGAATATTGTAGTTTTTAAAGCGTGTATTAAATTAACATAATTTGACGTTGATTAATGTAAATTGATTTTCAAATAGTTTGACATACATCAAACAAGTTGCTTGTCGCTTCTGTTTTTATTATCCTAGCTAATTTTTGTTCTTTAGAAAAACCTAGTAAAACATTAAGAACTATGCATTTTGCTTGTTATAGATCATTTAAATATTTGTAGCTTTTCGATATCGTCTTGCATCAATTAACCATTTTGAATAGTTTTTTGGGGACCTAACTGACCGATCAAATGGAAACAAGATCATATTCAAACCCTTCATATTCTTCTAACCGACACTAGCGCCATCTATGTGGGAAAATCATTTTTAATCAATACCCGTTTTGAATCAGTCGTTGCCAAATATTTATTTATTTTGTTATTAGGTAGGATTTAAACGACAAATTTAGAAAACATCGTTCTTTTCATTGCTTTCATTGATATAATCAAGTAATGACTCAAATTTAGTAATAAGCATTATAATTGTTGCATGCACATTCATTAACCATTGGAACAATCGTTTTTAACAAGTGTGTATGTGTGTGAAAGAGTGTATGAGAGTTAGATGCGTGTGTGCGTGCGTCTCGTTGGCGTATGTGTTAGTGACCAATACATAAAACCAAAAAAAATTATTGTCAAACGACGAACCGGTAAAAACCGATACGGAAGGCTAATTTTTGTTCGAGTATAGGTCATCGAATCGGTAGTGCAAGGACTTTGAACCGGTATTGGAAAACACTATCGCACCACTACGTACACACTGTTTGAGCCATCACACCACTACATACACGCGTTGCAAGTATATAGAGAGAGAATGTTCTCTCACCAATCCAAGCAAACGGGAGAGAAAAAGTTTTGTACGTCCCAGATCGAGGAAAGCGAATCCGCTTCGGTAGTATTCGTAGTGAGCCAGTCAGAAAAGGTTGTGTGTGGTGGACGCTGTTTCTTCTTTTTAAGTGTTTCTTTGCTTCCTTCCGCTGGCAATATTGCCACCATTACCCCCTCAGCCTGCTTTGCACCGTCGCTGGTGGATTCCTTTCTACTACGACACGCTACTCGCTGCTGTGGTGTTGTGTGATTGCTAGTGTGGTGTGTGCGCACGCGAGTCGCTGGCTAGGGGTTTTTTTTTCTCTATCCTTTATCTAATACACGGCTAGTCGAATTTAAAGCGACCATTTTTTGCGTCGTTTGTGCATCCACTTCACACCTTCCGGTGCTAGGCTCACCTTCAGTGTCGTGTTGGGATGAAGCCACACACCAACGCCCACTGGTCATATGACGTTTGTGGCAAGTTGAAAAAGCACGAAAGAACAAGTTTTCCGATGGGAAAAATGCTTCGTCATTTACGGACGGAATGCGCTGGTCACTGGGCCATTGTGAGCCATCGTTTCGCCCTGCTGGAGTGCCTATTTTTCCACTCACGGCGCGGTACCGTGCGTGAAATTGGATTTCGCGCGGGAACCGCAATGCGAAGGATGTGTGTGCACTGTTTTGCTTGCTTGCGTTGGCCTTTGATAAAGTGCGTGCAGTCCAAAATAAAACCACCCTCTGCCTCCCCTTCCCTTGGGGTGCGGTCGTGTACCACACCACCACCGGAACGGGATATGTGTGTGAAAAGATAAGTTCTGTCGGTGGCGTGGTAGCGTCATTCGTCCCTTTCACGCGCGTATCCTTATGTGTGTTCCTAGTAGGCGGTGATCCGTGTTTTACTTAACATTCGCTAGATTCAACACACCCGCGAACTAATCTGGCGGATGCACCGAAAGACGCGTGACGTAGTTGTTCCTCTTGCCAGAAAGATGAAGCTCACGGAAAAGTCTAATGAGGTGGCGCCATGGTGGCAAACGACGGAAAGAGCCGGTTGGACAGTTGAAAGAAGAGATCCGCACTATACGGCGTCCGTCGCTTTGACATTTCGAGTCGCCCTCTATCGGCGAATTCGAGACCGTAAAATTGGTATGTCATCATCGCACTGCAACAGTGGCCCAAGTCATCCCCAGCAGCGTAGCAACGCTGCCAGCTATTGGAGTGTTGGTCAGTCCTCCAAGGCAAGCAAAAGGCAAAATTCTCCATCGCGGGGAAACGCGTCGACACGGCACACACTACTCCGGGGTGAGCAAAAAAAGCTATTCGCGTCGTTGGTGGCGTCCGTGTCGTAGCGTGGCAGTGAATTAAAACCCGCAATCACGCGAAGACCTTTGGTGTCGTGCGCACACACAGGCACGGCAAGAAACAAGCGAAAATATGCAGAAAGCATTGGGAAACAGATAATCGCCAGGCACGGGACGCGCGCGTTCGTCGGCGCTGTGTGTGGAAAACGTCAAAAATTGCGTACCGCGACTGTCAAGCAAAGAAAAAGCGCATCTCGTTCGTTCTAGCCAATGGTTCCTGTGTTTTATTCTTTTTAATGGTTCTATTCCGCAGTGACGTGTGCTTAGGGATGCGAAAACCCACTTCCGATCATCACAGCATCCTTTGCCGGTAGTTTGTTCTCCGCTTCCTTCAGTGTAGAACGAGATGTTTGCACATGCCGCTCTTCCCGACAGTCAAAAGAACGACAAGTTGGAACATAAAATGGCGGCATCCCAAAGCAATCGACGCTTCGATCTGCATTCATTGAAGTTTAGCACAATGTCAAGAAGTTAGTTTTTCCAGTGTTTGAAAATGGATGGAAAATTATTTTCGACAACTTTTCGCGCGCTTTTTTGTGCCTTGTAGGTAGATGTGTGCGAGAAGTGCGTACATGTATGGCACAACATCCAGTTCGACAAGTGCCGGACAATGTATCCTAGATCTCCAGAGGAAAGCCACGTGTGTGTTGGATTCTATTTTCTTACTTCCGTTTCCTCTATCTACAGAAAAGTAGGAAACTGTCAGCTACGGATAACAACTTGCGTTCACGGTTTTCTGATGCGCTCGAATGGACATACAGCATCAGCAACATTAAAGCAACACTATAGGCACAGCAACTAACATCATCATAAGCTCGTTACTCTCGGAAAATCCGTACCACCACCACACCTGTGCCGTATGATTACCGCGTTTTCATGTTCCGCTCGGCCGGCAGGCGCAGACCAACGTGATTTCTGTAATGTTCAGTCACACATGTCAGCCGGCCTCCCCTTGCCAGCATGGAGCTGCTCTCTTCCGCGGCCTACCACGCTCTACGATGCACGCACTGGTGTCTCTTATAAAAAATATACCAGAACAGCTAGAGCATATGGATTGGACGCGTGGCGTCTATGAATGTTGGTAGCAGCATACCCGCCAATATATGCATCGGTGTGTGGAATGGGCAGTGCGTTCCAATGTGGAGTTGCTACAACATGACTGCAAGTGTGGCGGGTGGCTATGTTTGAGTAATACGATGCGAAAAACAGATTCACCACGCAATTGCCTGTTGTGATGCGAATGTAAACAAATGCATCGAAGCAGGCGGCATCGTTGATGCCTCAAGATCGCTTTTGTTGTCGCAGTGAATTCTATGTTGGACAGGATTTAGGCTAATTTTAACACTGACGCATTTTTAATTAACTGCATTATACTAATTGTTTTTCTTTATCTTCTCACAGGTGCAGCTTTCTTGAATTTGGGTTATGCCGTTACCCGAAAGTGTATGCAAGTTCAGATCGCGGTGATTAAAGTGAATGAATTTAACTAGTTTTTTAAATTGACACAGGAAACTGTCGATAGTAGGGGCTTCTCCGGGAGAAAGGGCGCTGTGGGGTTTCCTTTTCTTGGCGGTTTTTACCGCCAACGATCGAGGCGCGTCGAGACTGTTGGAAGTAGTGAATCAGGTGTGTGAAAAAGTGCTTCACTAACCGTGTGCTGTACGTGCCGTACTAGTGGTATATCGTGTGAAGTGTTGTGCGGCTTGCCAGTGATATCATTCGGTGAACGAAGATTGCATCCGATAGCAGCTAAATTGCGGAAGATCGACTAACTGTAGGCAAACAGCGGCGGAAGAAATAACGAGAGCTTAAAAGCGGCTAAAATGTGTGCGGCACAGACGAATCCGCCGGCCAGCTTTAACTACACCACCTGGGGGTTCGCGGAAAATCCCCGCTCCGACTCGGTGGTGGAGATAAGCCCAAACATCAACTATACCGTCGCAGATGGATCGTCAGCGGTACGTTGTCTACTGTAGTCGGTTGGTCGTAGATTTTTCAGCCCGATTTTGAATTTCTTTCAATAACCAATTTAAAATTTATTGATAGAAAAATTTCTATCGATATGCCACTTATACAATTTTTAAATCAGTTTCGAGTTACAACAAACGGAGGATGAACTATCCACGTTCCCTGGGCCTTCGCAAGCTAACCTGGAGACATAGACCTCTTTGACGTCCGCACAATTCACGATGTCACAACGTTTTACGACCGGTGCGTTTGCACCAGTTCCTCCGTATCTGACCGCCCTGTTTAATCATTCTTATCCAATATTTATTCGAATTTACGTACAATCGCAAGCAACGCGCCCTGTGAAATTTGTTTGCTTTCCATTTGATGTTTGTTTACATCCAGTAGTTCGTGGTGCGAGCCAGGTGACAGCGTTGACAGCACACCAAAGTGATGTGAGCGGATGAAAACCGATAGGATACCATTACACCGATGCGTGTTTCCGGACGGTTAGTGTTAAGGACCTCTGTACGAGAGGACTGACTATCCACGTACACATAGGGTAAAAAGTCTCGTAAGCCCTTAACGGGGCCCAGTTATGACCAACAAGGTCGTTACGCCAAGAAGAAGAAGAAGAAGAAGTGTTCCGGCTGCTAAGGGCATATGTCCTCATTTTCTGTGATTATCCTTACTCGCTGTGTAAGTCACAGTTTTCCGCGACCATCCGGTAACCCTGCTTCTCGCTGACCTATTTCAGGACAACCACAGCTAACCGCACTGGTGCGCTATCAAAACGTTACTGACATGATTCTTAGATAATTCTACTTTTTATAAATAGTATTTACACTTGCAAAAGGGGGTCCGCGACAGCCGAGTGGTCGCACCGGTTAGAAAATCGGCCCATGAGCGCCGGGGCTCACCACCTCGACGGCGTGGGTTCGAAT
Organism: Anopheles coustani; assembly: GCF_943734705.1. Taxonomy (NCBI): domain Eukaryota; kingdom Metazoa; phylum Arthropoda; class Insecta; order Diptera; family Culicidae; genus Anopheles; species Anopheles coustani. The sequence goes on along the minus strand of NC_071288.1, from coordinate 65,844,625 downwards.
CCCATCTGAGACCGGACCCTCCCCTGTACGAGAGGACTGACTATTCACATACACATAGGGTAAAAAGTCTGGTAAACCCTTAACGGGGCAGGCATGCCCAAGAGGTCGTTACGCCAAGAAGAAGACTTGCAAAAGTAGTGTATCGAGGAATAAATACATTATTCAGAGAAGTTTCACGAAAGCACAGACAGTGTTTTGGTAAACTGATCCTGGATGAGATTGATGCCCCATATCTTCTAGAGGTAGTAGAACTGTAACACATGCTATAGGCAGTTTGGTATGTCCAAGAACAACCTCCAAGAGAACGTTTTATGGCCAGTTTGCTTCAATTTTGGTGATAACGCTAACACATTTAAGTTGCGGCTTACAATTAATTAGTTTTTCATAAGGACATTTTCTGTCCGTTGAGTGTTCTTTTCTTAACAAATATTCCCATTTATGTACCACCTTTGCGTCTCTGCCATAGTTGTTTGTTTTGATTGTTAACAGGCTTGTCATGTCCTTGTTTTTCTTGTAAGCATGTTGTGTGTACGAAATGTTTTTCGTATCCTGGAGTGTATGAAGTCGTCGGTGGATTCCAACAACACATTGCACCACCACACAAACGTCGCTAGGACATACGAGCAGGAGATAACAGACACTGGTACGACGTGCGGCACGGGTGCACGATGTGGACGGAAGGTCCTCCTGAGCCTACATAGGACACACTTTCGTTTTTGATGACATAGCCCATCGATATGGTGTGCGACTACTACAGTTCCTTTTTGCACACCGAGACACTGGAAGCACGTTCTCTCTCTTTCTCCGTCTCTCTGTTCTTTATCCTACGTACAACATCATTATTATTATTATGCTCTACCATACAGCAGTATCCCCATGCTCCTGGGTGGATGTTGCACGGGTGTCGATGGTGGTGGTGGTGGTGGTGGTGGTGGTAGGTTCAACATATACCTCTTGCCCACCACCTTGGGTGCCATTGTGTCCCATACCTTCAACAACGCCCCTCTCTAGTGTGTGCGAGAGTTTTCGTTTGTCGAGATGTGAGAGTGAAATGTGCGTGCTGCAATTTCTCCAACCCTTCCTCGCGCCCTGCCCCCACGGCTTGGTTTGAAGCATGTTTTTATGCTGTAGCATAACAGCACGAACAGACCTGGTCTGGTGTCCGTTTTTCCTACATACCACCGTGAAATAATCTATCCGTGTGTATCGAAGGCAAGGACCGGGAGTAGGAAGGAGCTGGGGAGTTTTAGTTGGTGTGCTTGCAGCATATTTCTACAGCATAACGCGAATGTGTATGCCCCTCAATGGTCCTGCCTTCATTCTGACGTTTGGAGTTTGTTTTCATCGGTGCGACACACACAATGCTAGGCACACGACGACGACGACGACGATGATGACGACGCGACGATGCTTGCTCTGATGCTCGTCAATGATGTGGACCACGTGAAAGATGCGTGCGGGAGTGTGCGTTGCCTTTCTGGCGGCGCACGGCGCCCGGTGTTTTCTTCTTCTTCGGTGTGGATGGGGTTTCTCATAGATAGATCCTCGCTAACACGGGGGGAAAAACCCATTGGTGTGAACCACTTGGCCTTCTTCTGCATGCCATACACCGCGCGCGCACCCTGTAGAATATTCGGAATTACTTGTACTATAATTCCTCTACCACTACCATCACCGCCGGCCACCAATTTCTCTCCCATACCATGCAACCCTATGAAACCTTCGGGTACGTGTGTAAATTTCATTTTCTTTCTCGTTTTTTTTCTGTTGTGCTGCTGTAGAGACCACATTGGTGGTATGGGGTGTTCGGTATGTGATCATGTTGTGTTGAAGATGACGTTGATGATGTGGTGTTTGAGTATCCGCCGGATCATATGTTTTCTATTTTCCTAGTATTCGTACGTAAAGTTTTATTCGGTTGTTTGTTTTGATTACCGTCGTTCATGTTTTACTATTTACACCACGCGCCAGTCGGGCCGAACGGGTTTGTTTCCGCCAGGAATTCGTGGAAATATTAATATTGCTATTTAATGCGATGGATTGAATAGACGTCTAGACTATTCATAAGGAATTCATTGTTATTGACATGTCTCGTAAACTTTCTCTACTTAATTGGCATCAATAAGTCCTGTACCTGTTTTCCTTTCATTTCTCCCTTCCTTTTGGCATTCTGGGCGCTTTCTGCTGACTTGAGAAATGCAATTAAACTTATGTCAATGTTTGTCGTACCAGAATTTGTTTCAGCGGTTTCCTTTTTTTACACGGCATCAATTGAGCAGCACACTTTAAATTCTTTCTAGCCAAAGCTTACTTGATCTATTTTTACACTTTTGCCATAAATGTTGGATTGATTTCAACGGTTCCTAGACTGAGTTTCTTCATGAACACTGTCTTTGGACAGGTAATCTTTAAAACCAGTTGTGATGGGAAATGATTCCTCTTTGCTCTCTGGGAAGCAGAACCGGAAAGGACCCGATCATCAACACACAGCAACAGCAGCAACAACATGAAAGTGGATGTTATCTGTGTGGTAGTATATGTCGTCCGTTTCGACACAGGGACAGGACACAGGGATGTTGCCGTTCCCTTTTCTCCTTCCTTCGTTTTACACTTATTCCCTCTCTTTCTTTCGTCGCTCTCCTCTTCGCTTATGCTGCCTCCTCACACACTTATGCTGTGTCCTTGTAGACTCATGCTTCATGCAAACATTAAATTCGAACATTTATTCTGTTTGTGTGGTTTTCCCTTCCTTTTTTTGTATACTTTTCTTTAATGCGTACATTGCCTATGCCTAGAGCTCGTACGCTTGTGTTGTATGAGCCTTTCGGTTTCTGGTGTGCAGGGTTTGGGAAAATTCCTTCATGCTACCCTGGCGCCATCGGCCGTTTTTGTGTGTGGATGTAGGTATGTGTGTAGGATATGGATAAAAACGACCGGAAAAACAAGGTGTACGTACGCGGGGGGTACAAGACCGCGTGTGTTGAAGCATGGCAAAGAACGGCATGTTTTAATACGGCTTGTTTCTCTGTCCTTTTGGGTGTGTATTGTGCAGCCCCGCCGTCGACCGTAGAGGCTTGTGTGTCTCTTCGCCGTTGGCACGCGGTGGTAGTTCTCACCGGTGTATGGGGAAGGGCATTCATGGACCACGGGGTGGTGTATACATGCGCGCACTTCAACTAAGAAGCCACTCGGACGACGACGACGACGACGACGGTGGCGGTACTTTGTGTGTGCGTATGTTAGCACACCATCTGACAATAATACGTAGAGTCCGACCGGCGCGTAAATCTCATGTTGCTCTTGCCGGTTGCGTTTTACCTTGAAACCTGCAAACACTACGACGCTCCGCATCGAGCCAACTACCATCCCGATGTATTGAGAAAGAAAAATCTGGCCGCCCAACATCCAACAAGTGTAGTGTTGGGACGCATCACCGTTGGTGGTGGTGTGCGGCGGTACGATGGTTTTCGAATGCCACACACAGGACGCGGGACGCTGCTGTTGCTCCTGCCGCCACTACGGGGCCGGGTGGTTTGCTGGGTTTGTCGTGGCCACTACCGATGCAACCCATACAACCCGTGTGTCGTTGTTTCTTCCGTACGGTCGGTGCCCCTTCGGTTTGGTTGGATAGGTGGTTCTTGCTGTTGTTGTTTGCCGCCAGCTGCCCAACGGATCGGATCGGTCGCTACTTACCCTCCTGTTTGAGCTAACTGCTACTGCTGCTACTCTGCTGCGATTTCGTTTGAAGTGCTTCGTTTTCCTGATCCATATCGCAAACGTTTTTATTCCTGTGCCCTGCCTTTGTTCTCTGCTGAGGTTATGACGGAGTGTACTGAAAGTTATCGAAATTCATGCCACGAGCTTCGGCCTCTGTACTCGTTTCCGCTGCGGTTGAGCGATAGCAAGTGTCAACTTCACGTCGAAATATCGAGAAGGAGGCACTGACGCGACTTAAAAACTTGCTCAATGTCACGGAGGTTAGCAGAGCAATAGGCAATGGTGGAAGCATCCCTACCAACAGCGAGAGCTGCTGCAGCCAGACCTGACCAGGATAGGCATCAATCATATATTGTGGCGAACTATAGAGGCCACGATCATATGAACGCGAGAGAACGAGCGGAACCGATGACAGAATGTTCAAGGAAGAGCAAGACCGAATGATGATGAATGATTGCATCACCAAACTGAAGCAGCTTTTTCCAACGTTGTGCGGATGGGCGTCACTGCTGAATTGAAAAGAATTGCTAACATCCGAAAAAGTGCACCAATTCTGGGTAAAGTGAAATGAAACGATGCGTCGCTGGACGAGATGATGGCAAAAATTAGATTTGTTCGATTATTACTGAACGCTAACGCGCTAGAGCCATAGTTGAACGGGTTATTGTGTCTTTAAGTTTTGAAAGCGTCACTTGAACTATTGTGAACGCGGTTCGGAAATGGATTTTGGAAGATACTCCAAAGATAAAGTATCTTTTCGTCAAACTTGTTTTCAGACAAGAGTGTAATTCAATTAATCCTCTTGCGTAATCAAAGAAAAGGTAACCAAACCCGCGTTCAGAGATGCCAAGCTTTTCGATTGGTGTGTGCGAATTTGGTCATTGGCGACGATGCATCAAATGTAATAGAACTTTAGTTCCCGCATTTATACATCATGAAATTCTACAAGAAATACGCGTTTCCTACACGGCTGTACCAGAAAAATCCAAGATGGCGCCCACCGTGTTGAAAAAGTCTCTCTTCGCCACCGTCATACAATAATTTGTGCGCATGTATGGGTTGTGTGAGAGCATGTACATAAAACTCGCGCTCACTAACACACTCGCAAGCTTTGCAAGCGCTTAGCGTTGTACATAACCACATCAGCAGCATATTTTCTCGATGCTCGTGTAGAGACGCAGTAAATTCGACGCGGGCTTGTTGGAGAAGAAACCTTAAACCAGTGGCCAATTTTGAACGCCAAGCGCGCATACTTTTTTGTGAATGTATTCTGCTTTTCTGCTTCATATGAAACGAGTGGCGCCTTTTTGGGGAGGGATAAAATGTGTTGGACGAAACAATAATCGTTATTTTTCAATTAGTAGAATCGTTGGCGTCGGTTCCTCTAATGAATTCATTGGTAGCAAACACAGCAACAGTCTTTTTAGCATTGGTTACCATACCATTGCTAAATGTCGCGCATCGCCTAAGACTTTCGATGGCTTTGCTTGATTGGGTCACGATTTTGATAGGTTGCACCAGACAAAAACTTCCACCGTATAATGCCAGCTTTTTCGACTTTTAGAAAGGGGAACCAAACAAGTTTGTACGTCGGATTTACATTCCTTTCGAAAATGATGAAAAATTAAACCTAGCTCGATGGTTTTTTGCGCTTTGCGAAAGCAAACATCCCGCAACGTTGCCGTTTGTGTGCTGCGAACACGAATTGCAGCTATCTCTTTCCTTCGCGTACTGCGCTGGCTATATGTTTCACTCTTCCGCCGTTGCTCACGCGCAGGGCGCATGATCGGACAGTGGGAGCGAGTTGAAACGATGTTTTACTCAGCTTGTCTTAGCGGGCTGTCCTTTTCGTTTCCGTTACAAAGGCCTCTTGGCTTCTTTTTACCTTTTTTAAATGCACTTTAGATGCATTTTCATTTTAAGCATTGCTTCATTTTAAGTATCATTTCCAACACGAATATCCAATATGGTTTTGTTTCCTTTCTTTAAAAAATTGAATCGAATTAACTAAATCCAAGGAAAAGTTGTTCGGAAATCGGCAAAAGAGAGGATCATGATGGGTATAAAATGTATGCTGCATTCAATTGTATATTTTTCCTTCGCCTTATAAACCACACTGTACATGATTAACAACATTGCAAAAAAAAATACTTATATTTGTAAAAAAAATCCTTTTGTTCAAACCGTTAAGAAATACAATTTATACATCATCAGTTGACAAACATTCTTGCTCTTGGCACTATCGCTATGGTTTGACCGCAACAACGAGAACATATTACGAATAAACACACTCGACATTTAAAATGAAATGTAAACAACATTTCCCGCCCACCGAACGAACGCACACATACTCACTTGCTATGCCTACTGAGCAGCTTGGCGTTTCTTTCTCTTCATGTGTCCAATTTGTTGCCGGTACGTTCATTAAATTATCTAACACCAGTTGGGTTTTCATAGTAGTGGAAACATCCATTCAGACTGATTGGAAAAATTAGGCGGGAAGCACAATTGGGACACAGTTTACCTCGCATAACATATTTGTACGTAGTTATATAAAATAAGTCAGACAATGGTAATATCAAAAATAGCTAATAGTACTTGAACGCCCCTTGTACAATTTTTACAAAAAATAATATTTGTTATAACATTCTTGAAAATATGTAAATAGTTGCGTAATTAATATCATGAAAAAACGGGTTTAAAATAAAAAATATGATAGATTACCATTTCTCGAACTTTTCTGAAAAAAAACCTACCGACATTCGACCTACCGGCGTCTTTCGTTCATCACGCGACTTTTCCATTCGTTGCAATATGCAATTTATTTTGCTCCCTACTGCAGTTACGTAACCGACGTACTTCGCTACATAAAATTCACCTTCCGTTTCATCCCGAGCCCCCCAGTGTTGCGGCAATGTAACGTGATCATGACAGGAGGAAACCTTGTTGGGAAAAACCCAAACCAAATGGTTTGTACTACGTGGTGGTTGCTTACTAACAAGCGTCTCCCCGAATGCTACGGCTACGATCCGCTGATGTACAGCTGCGGGAATCAGAGATTGCTATGATTGGCAACATTGCTACCCACGGTGAGGCTTTCCAACGGCCGACTGTGTGTACACCCCGTTCCAATGTAGCACAAATGAACCCATCCATGGAAACCACCATGGATGGTGTGCAAACCGGAGAACCGAACCTGTATCTGGGATCCGCTGGAGGAAGGTGTGAGCTTTTCATTTAGCGATGGTACGACGATGATAAGCGTGTACTGCAGATGAAAGTAGGCGAATCAGTTCCTGCGAATTCTTCCCACTAACAAACGGCTCTCGGCCGAACCGATGTAGACGAACTTACCATCCGTGCGGATTCCGTCCTGCAATCTGGAACCTACGGAGAACGAACGAATCGATTTCATTAGCAAACGTTGGATTAGTTTCACTACCGACCTTACTCATGCTGTTCATCAAATGATGGTTCGGTTATGCAAAACATCACTTTAAGTGACAGATAGGATTATGCATCATTCCCCAAAATCCCAATCCTTAACAGACTTGACTAGTAGTTCCATCATTTGGTTGGTGCGTCGATCCCGGATGTGTTATCGGTCCAAGTAGACCCGTCTCCGGATGGACCAAAACCGCGATTATTGCCACATATTGTTTATTTTCCATTTTGCTCTTATTCTTCCACTCCGAGGAGTTCATCTTCGATGGCTTGTTTCTGGACGGGAGGCCAAGCCGTCGGTTCAATATTTTGTTGCGGTAAAGGTGGTCTACGTGAAAAGAAAAACGTCCACCGCAGCAGCACCGGGGCAGCTTATGCTAATGGTTTCCATTAGCATGCACTCCGTTCCGCATAAACCAACAAACAGAACCACACAACCTTTGCTTTTGCTGCTCGGTTGCGGTTAGCAATGGAATGGAAATTCAATAAGGCTTCCCTGCTCCGGATTCTCATTGCTAGGAGCTTGTTGAAGGTTTATCTCGGGTGGGGATGTCTGGGTTTTTTTTTGACAATTGTATGGAATAAAATTTACTTTAGACATTTGTTTTGTTACAGTTATTAACTCAAGGGACTGACAATTCCATGGAACATCGTTGTAATTTATTTTTTGCTATCTCTACAACTTCGTAGGACCTCGGCTTTACGCTGGCTATCTTCAAAACGGTGTTTTCCCAATTTGTTAAATTGAATATCCTTTATTCAAAAGGGCAAATGCCAAATAAAATTGGCTTGCTATCTGAAGAAAGGATCCAAAGAGAAGATAGCGAATAAATCTTGAAAGGAGCTCTTATTGATAAATGGATAGCTTGTCGTAATATTTCTAAAAAGTATGTTGATACCCTGATCTTTAGTTTTGTTTGGGTATAAGCAAGTGAAATGCAAGTATTGTCAAAGTGTTTTGTTACTACATGTACTTTCAATGGTGTCTTGTTGGATTATTAATAAGACCATCATGACAGAGAAGAAATCCTCGTATACCAACCTTAAAGCAGGGAAGACCATGATGAATGGGTTTGGGAAAGGTATTTTCCAATTACCTTCATTAGTCCGAGCATATCTGAGCAACGGAATCGCATTCTTTTCGTACGTCAAGATCAAAATAAACATCAAAAAAGGGACCATGGTATATAGCACAAGACTATGTCAGAGCAGACAACCTTAATCGTCCGTCCGGCACTACCCGCTCGAATGTACCTTGGCTGTCGTTCGTTACGTTCATGTTCTCGTTTCATCCTTTCATCGTCCGGCAAGAGTGTGCTGGCTTTCTGTCGGCTTGCATTCCCGAAACGGCATACCATCGCTGGCTGCTGGCAGTTTTCCGACGTACTCTCCGTTCGTGCAGACGAACAACGCTATGCTCGATGGTAAATGTATCGTGCTTCAAAACGTGTTGGCAGGCCTGGCTTGTTGTGTGTGCGCGAACGCGGGCCACTACTCTACCACTCCGGCAGAAGAGTGCCTATGCTAGGATAAATATTTGCTTCCCCTCAGTTTCCTACAAATAAACACATAAAACACATCGCCGAACGAAGGTACGGTGGTATTCCGTACAGTCGGAAACTTACACAAACGCTCGAATGGAAACGGGCAGACGAATCCTTGACCGTGGCCTGGGGAAAGCAGTTTACTTCGGAACAGGTTGACGATAAAAGTGGCACCTTTGTCGTTCTTTTTTTTTTTGTGTGTCCTCTATAATGGTCTCGACTTTCTCGTTTGCCTCTAACGAGATGGAAACGATCAGTGCCATGTAATATTGTTTACAGGATTGGTTGTTATGAATTGTGTATTTTTGTGTTGCAAATGTATTTTCTTCTGAGAACCACTTTCATTTGAAAATGTCGTCATTTCTCCACGAATGCTCCTTATCATTTTTTTTGTCATCCAAGGAGATTCAAGACAGACCAAAAGATTGCAAAACATTCTTTTTTTGAAATGGTTCTGAAAACTCAATGCGTGATAATCATGCAGATTGAAAGAAAAATGATAGAAGCGTTAAAATACTAACCAAACGACCATGAACATTATTTTTTTATTCAACAACGTAAATTCTACAGTGGTACTAATCGTTAAAAGTACAAAATAAGTATCTACTGCTCATGTTTTCTAGCTATAATAAAGTATTATAAATATTCGTCAGCCCCGCACCGGTTATAAGCCAATTTGTTTCGGTGATCGATTGCTTATCCTTTCTCGTCTTCTGGAGCAGAAGATGTAGAACACGACCATTTTTTTTCACCGGAAACGCACCGTTTTAACAGGGGAAAAGGAACCAAACGACAACACGGATAAAGGATTTTGATTTTCATATATCAACATAAATCATTCGGTTGTTTGTTCGAGCCCTAACACCTTCTCGCTAGCCCGCTTCCTTATGACTTTTCGTTTTCGCTCCGTTACCAATGGAGCACAAGGCTTTTGCTTTAAAGGCAGAGCTTTTCGCTTGGTTGTATTCTCTTAGTTTCTGGTCTCCTTTTTTTCCTGGGTTTGGTTTTTGTTATTTCAAAGGGCCAAGAAGGATAATGTATACGAAGCTCCTCAGGCAGGCAATATTATGCATTCATGTCAAAAAGTTTTCGTGTGTTAGAGTTACTTACTTTTAAAATGGACATATCATTGGAATATGTTGTATGGGCTTTGGTTGTTTTTCCTTTTGTGATTTTATGTGCAATCAAAAAGTTACAAAATGTTTCTAAACACTGACTAATCTGTGAAGATATAAAGTTTTGATTAAAATTAATTGCTCAATTTAATATTCATGCAATTTCAATGAAAAACTTGCCACTTTTACTGCCTGCCTAGTAATAATCATGGCTTCTTTCAGTTTTGCTTATTTTTACCAATTTGAAGCATACAATTTATGCTCTCAATGCCTTTTTCCATCGAAAATCGTTTCGATAGCTGCAGTTCTATTTTAAAAGTCTGAAAAGGATGGTTTTAACTTTTTGCCATCAACATTGTGGTAAATCTCATTTTCGTTTCGTTTTTTTTTTCTAATTGACATTGTCAGGTAAAATGTGCAGCATCATGAAATTCCTCAATAAGCAGTGTACATACATTCTCTTGCATCGAATATCAGGCATCACGAGGGTGAAAACGAAGCGTTATGCTTCGGTTGGATTACACATCGGAAGAATGCCGTACGGAATCAGAATAGAGCCAAAGAAACGTGGAAACTGCAATATTTTGGCCGTAGTTTTACGACGCAACGAACAAGTCATGCTGTAGCAGCATTACATTTGTGAACGGAGATTTCCTTCCTTTTTTGCAAGCACATCTCAGCCTTTTTATCCAAACGGATATTTCGTCCACTTTGTGCTTCTATTTTTAAGGTTTTGAATGGACAAGAAAGAAATGTATCTGTTATATAAACAATCAGATGCTCTTCATTTAATCAGTAATAAATGTATATTCAGTCTCACCTACATTTTTGCTTCGTTTTTGCACGAATCTCACACACTGATGTACAACACTTTTTCATGTTCTCGTGGGAATTAAAATCTGGAATGTACCCAACGTAACTTACAAATCGTAAATGATTTGCGTTAAATGAGCAATTTTTCGGTTGGTTAATTTCCAAGGATAAATAACAATACCTGAATAGTAGACTAAAGTTTGCTCTTGCTCATGGTACTGTAGTAAACATTTGAACCTTCATACATACCACATACTACAGAGCCAGCATCCCGTTGAGAGGATTTGTATTTATGATACCCTGTCCCGCTTGTGGGGAGGGGTGTGTGGGGCAGGGGGTCGGATTCGATGCGTACACACGTGTGTGTTGAAAGCCGAGGGGTGGTGGTGCGTGAGTATAGAGCATAGTGGGGTGGTGCACCTTTTTGGCGGCATCGTCGTCGGGGTGGTGGTTCACCCTTAATGCCGGGGGGTACTGCGTATTGGTGGTGTCGCACGGCTATTATCCGGTGCGTCAGGATTTGTGTCGTCGCTGGCGCTTGGCTTGATTGGGTTTGGTGGCCGGGAGAAGCGAGGCTGACCGGTTGTGGGGCTTTGTTTACTAACAAATCGCACAGACAGAGCGTGAAAAACAGGACGAACACATGTTTGACAGACGTTTGTTTGAATTTGCGATTTTTATTATATTTTTATATTTATTGAGCGATGGTGTTAGTGGTTGTTGATCAGCTGGATAGTGGCCGTGTAACTTCAAAAACGAACCAAAATAAATGTGTAGAGTACAACAACAAATAAATTTAATCCATTTTCAATAAATGCTTTGTCATTTGTGCTTAGTATTTGTTTATCTTCAAATTTACTGTTTTGATTCTAAGTGCTTATTGTTTTCTCTTCTATTCATGTTTTGAAGGTTCCTGTTTTCTTTTTTGTTTTATCACATTCAGGACCTAATCATCCAAGCTTAGCAAGTCCGTGTGTGCATGTGTGTGTATAAGCTCCCTTTTCGTCCTTCTCCAATATATACGAACTAGCGACTGTTGTTACCAAATTGCACGCAATTTAATATCATAATGTGCACGGTTTGGTAAAGTGAGTGAGAAGGAAGCATTTTTAAAGGGATGTATTGTGCTGCAATATCCTTTAATGTTGTCGGGGTTGATGCGTTGGTAGTGGTAGTGGCATTGAATTTCGACGAACCATTCACCACGATTTTGTGCCGGTTTCGTTGGTGTGCATACACTTTTCGACATGGTATATTCCGCTCGTTGTGTGTGCGATCGGCTCGCTGTGTCCTTTTTTTTTAGAACCCTTTGATCTCATAATAGCATCAAAAGCGAAATGCAAATGTTAAGTATGTCCAGTTTTTTTTATTTGGCCTTGAAATGCATCAACAATCGGGCACAACACTGTGGTCTATAAGTTGATATTAATTCTGAATTTATAGTAGCTAAGGTTTGATTGATTAGATTTGCAAAATTGCAAGTTTCCCTGCCGGTATCAATTACAGAGATTGATTAGAGTAAGACGTGTAAAAACACGTGGCAAGTGTGCATATGCGTGTGCTGCAGCATCGGAATGCACCTTCTCGCCAGCCCAAGTCAAGTGCTTATGCACCGGTTCATCGAAATTATGCGTATGATTTCATACTTACCACCGCAACACTATATGCTAGACAGCGATGTATTTTTGGTGTGCTCATGAGCAGGAGGGTGTGATTGGGGGGATGGTATGTGTACCAGGGTGGCTGCCAACATTTGAGGTGAGCTGGTGGTGGTAGTGGTGGTTACTATGGTTGTCGGCGGTGGCGCCCCTGGGAACCAAACAAGCGAAGTGTATATAAAAGAACTATAAAAAAAAAACTTCCACACACAACAGATTTGTGCACTTGAACTTGACATTGAAGTTTAAGGTTGTGTGATATTCTGCCTTTCGTTATTTGTTTTTTTTTTGCTGTTCTTCGGAGAGCGAGATCGACGTGTGTTGATTGCGATTTCGGTGGCATTTACGGTGTGGCATCGCATTTTATCGATCCACTTCTTTTATTTATGTATATGCGTCATCGTAAAGGATGCTGCCTTATGGCTGAATGTGTTGCTTTAGTTCCATGTCTTAAGGTTAATAAGCAGCCCAAGCAAAAGAGACAGATTGAGGCCTAATTATCCTTGAAATGTTATTGGTTAGTTTCGGTTGAAGTTTTGATTTTTTATAAACTACGTTTATTTTTGGGCATTTTGTTGTGGATTGTTCTTTAAATTGACGTCAATATACCTCGACGTTTACTTTTATAATAAACTTATTAGGAATGTTCCTTTGATGTGTTTTATCTATCTGGTTTTTAACTTTTGTTCCAACTTGCAGAAGTTTTTTGTTAACGCTATTCACTTTTCTCTGATAAATATTCTACATCATACTCCTTTTTGGCTCCAACTCCTCCGGTATGTTTCGTAATTATGATGCACCAATGATGATTAAATTTGTCGTAATATTTGGCCTCTTTCCAACCTTAAATGTTCCTCTTGGAAAAGGAACGCCGAAGCCACTTACGTACGTTGAATTTACCGACGACTGTCTGGCGGTGCCTTGTGTCCCCGTGTTGAATTAAAAATAAATAAATTCAATTGATTGAACTTACACTCCGCCTAATTGATGTCGATATTCCCCGGGCCAGCATGGTCGGGAAAATTTATACCAGGACGATGATGCTGTACTTGACCACCGAAGGAAATACACATCGTCGTCGTTGGGCACAGAAGTGGCGAGCCATATTCTTTGCGATAAAGGTCTTTCTGGTCGTGCTTCTGGGCGACTCTTGTGTTGTAAGAGATGAATTAATCTGTCACCAAACCACGCCGTTTGCATTCGATTCGATCGAGATGTTTTGGCCTGGCGATCAAGACAAATTTAATATTCTCCTGTCATCGGAAGCGGTGTTGCTTCCTAACGCGATGTGAGAAGAAGCTTCATGGTGTGAAAACTGATAATTGCAACGAAGGACATCGGCATTTGTTGAAGCGTTTTGAGGACGCCATGTTTGACACGACCTCAACTGTTTCTTCGATTTGAATTAGTCAAATATCAAATATCATATTTGCAGGGTGGCCACTCAACCGGGAAAACCGGGAATCAGCCTTGAATTTAATTTTACCGGGAAAAAACCGGGAAAACCGGGAATTTCGCCGAAAAAACCGGGAACTTTCGGATGTGATCTGATCGATTTCTATGATTGCAAAATAATTTCCGCTTTGGATAGAATTTCGGTCGCGGTGTGGTCGTTAATATTCGTATGGAAATAATTATGTATGTTTCATTCTATTTGTCAGCAATGGTTTGATATGGATAAAGTGTTTTTTTTACCTTTAACTGCTAACCACTCTCTGGCTGGTGTATCGGTTGCATTGGTATGGGATCTTATTGCATTGCGGCATTCGCTAGACGAGTGTACTGGTCAGTTTTTAATCTTGGTGAAATGTAGGTCATTTGAGTTGTTGGTGTGTTTGCTTGAAATTTTGATAACGTGAATCATTTGTATTGACGTGTTTATGAAAGTATCTTTCGATAGAAATATTAGAAGATGTACAACAGGTATGCTACATCTCCCTTCTTTTGTTGAATATGTTATGATTGAGAAAATTCTATGAGCAAAAGAAAAACATTATTCATTTCTATTTTTGAGCCTTTTTAAAATTTAATTTGTTTTTTTATGTCAATAATGAAGTTGTTCTACAACATTTTTATATACATTTTCTTCTTCTATATACGCTCAAGAAATGTGTGTTGTTGCAATATAAGTTCAGTTTACGATTCTGTATAATCCCAACCCGTATATGTTGTCCTTGTTTTCCTTCAATTTTTCAAGGGTTTTTGTTTTTGAAAATTTCAAAGTTATTTTCTTAAAGTATTCCTTCCTTAGAAACCATAGAGACATACTAGGTGAGGCTATCATTTTGGGGCGCAGTGTATGTTTTCCTTTTTTTCCTTCAGTTTTTCAAAAGTTTTTGTTTTTGAAAATTTTGTTATTTCCTTAAAGTATTCTTTAACACATACATTGACCGGCAGGAAAAAGTGCCCACTTCGAATTTTGTAGATTTTCGCTCAATATTTTTTTCTCAATCCAACTAAATATACTGCAAGTATTTTTCGTATATTGATTTACATATTTCATATAAGATCCACTAATGAGTAAGCGAAAACAAACATATTTTGATTTTGAGAAAAAAATAATAAAAAAAAATTTCTAAAAAAACCGTGACAAGAAAAAGTGCCTACTTAAGTTATTCATTATTATACATAAAAATAAGAAATAATAAATGCATTTTGATATTTTATGTGTTCTCTTTTAGCTTTTAGAACCTGCTGAAGGCGCTTTGGCATGCTTTCTACAAGGATTTTTAGTTTTTGGGGACTTTATTCTTCTCAAGCGCGCATTAGAGCTTCAAAATTGTCGTTTTTATTCGATACATCAGTTTTGTCCACCCTGGCATCGAGAACTGCTCACAAATTCTTAATCTCCGGGCTCTGAGGAGGCCATTTCAACAGTTTTGTCCGACAAGACGGGAAGAAAGACTTCGTCTTCTTGGCAGTATGTCGAACTTGGCCCCGCCGGGCTGCGTGGAACTTGCCCCCGTCGGGAGAACGAACTTCTCTTCAAGGCCCGTCAGGATCAGTGAAATCTCCAGATTTTGTTGCAGGATGTTTATGTTTATGTTGTAATCTGCAGTTTTAACACCGTTAATGTTCCCAAGGCTCCCCACTCCAGTGGACGAAAAACAACACCAGACCACCATATTGCCTCCTTCATGGCATACTGTGCCCTGGATGTGGCGAACCTGCAGCATTGCCTTCTTCGATCTGCGCTGTATACGTTCATGCCATCTTCGATTGAAAAGTTCAAATTTTGATTGGTTAGGCCACAGAACCGTTTTCCAGTACTCTAGAGGCATAGCAGCATGTTCCTCAGCGAGCTTAAGATGCTTGGCCTTATTGGTCATGCTCGTATAAAGAAGCCTCCTAGCAAGTCTGCTCTGTAACCCGTATGCAACAAGCCGACGACGGATAGTTCTTTCGAAAACTGATGAGTGAAGTGTTTCCATGACCTCTCTGACAGTTACTTTTGGATTTTTTTGATCTCACGAATGCTCTTAGTGTCCATGCGGGGCGATCCGCCTACGTTTAAAATTTCATTGTGATTTTTCCTACCGCTGCCTTGTGGATTTCGTGCTTTGAATGAATTACTTCAATGTAAATGAGTGTCATAAAACATATTTTATGCAAGGTAATTTCTTGTAACACTCAAATTAATGAGATACCAAAACCTGATATTAATAAATTGTATATCTACAACTAAATATGAATTAAACACGTGATCATACATGTATAAATATCAGAAATGGTGCTAACAAACCTAAAAAATATTAAAACGCAATAAATTGGTTAGCCCTCAATGGAAAAGTTTATGCAAAGCTCTAATTTTAAAAGTGGGCACTTTTTCTTGTCACTGGTTTTTTAGATACTTTTTTTTATTATTTTTTTCTCAAAATCAAAATATGTTTGTTTTCGCTTACTCATTAGTGGATCGTATATGAAATATGTAAATCAATATACGAAAAATACTTGCAGTATATTTAGTTGGATTGAGAAAAAAATATTGAGCGAAATTCTACAAAATTCGAAGTGGGCACTTTTTCCTGCCGGTCACTGTAACTTACATGCAGTTGTAAACTACCTTAGAAGCCATAAAGACATATAACAGATAAGTTTATCTACTATGAGCAATCGAAATGTAGTGAACCTGCATAAACTAGAAAAAACCGGGAAAAGCTGAGAAAAAACCTGGAAAAACCGGGAAAAAACCGGGAATTTGAAATCATAATCTGAGTGGACACCCTGTATTTGAGTAATTGATACGGAAAAGTGATCTTTAAATGTTCACAAAAGTGATTTTTGTTTGTTGTATGAAATTCGAAACATCGTCTCTCATTTGAAGATTTTTTTCCTATAGTTTTTTATACTATTTCCTTTTGATTGTGATTGAAAACAAGCGGGGAGTTTTTGTCGACACCATACAATTTTGCCGCCAACGAAAAAAAAACGACGGAACGCTTTCGCGGAAACCTTTGAGGCACACTACAGAGGTTGCAAAAACCTCTTGGCCATACCAAGGCAGAGGCCCACAACGTCTACGTCTTCGCCGGTGCCAGGCAAATAAACGGTTCCATTGTAATCGCGCAGTTGGTGGAGGATGTTGCCGCCATAAAGCGAAAGAAATGGATGGATGAAGCACGAACGGCTCATTTTCATCCCTGTTAGTCTTGACGTAACAGCTCCCTTCTCCTCCTGCAGTCGTGACTTTGAGCCGGGGTCACTTTAGGTTCGTGATTTGTCTGTCGAGAAACACAGTGTCGATCTCCGGCACTATTAATCTCCATCAACGGGTTTCAAATGCTACTTTGTGGCCGAATGGGGAGTGGAATTGGCAGGGTTTTTTATGGAGTGTAGCGAAAATAAATTTGCTTCTGAAAAAAATACTCTCGTTTATCGAATGCATTTTGTTTGCATTGGAATATCATGTTGACTTGACACATTTTGTTATAAAGTTTTAATATGGAACTGCACTCTATAAATTATGAATGTTCAATAACAAAGCAATAATCTTGTTAAAATTATCAAGAACACAGTATATGGCCAAACTCTTGTCAAAGTGCACAAGTAGAAACCGAACAGTGTTTGAATTCTTAGCCACAGAGGAGATCATAATGAAATCTCCCTCTGTTACTGCCTCATCTTAAAACAACACATGCCGGCCATGTGTTTCTGCGAAAGGCTTAACTGGAACTTCTTTCAACGATGGGATGGGAGCATCATTCAACCTCAACTTTTTTATGAGTTGATGGAAGAAACGGAGCATAAAGAAAGATACTCAACCAGTCACGCAACCAGACCAGAGAGGGGCAACGCTTTGATGCATCATATTTTGGCGTGCATATTTTTCATGCTAAAAGAAGGAAAAGACGGATGGATCGCTGCACGTCGCATCACTTTGCATCTTTAAGTTGTCTGGAAGGATTTGTTGGCGCATGTGCTTTTTTTCTAAACTTGCTTCATGTTATTTAATCTTTAATAAAACAGTAAGTTGTAGGGTTTGTTCGAAGAAAGTGACGGGACCTTTTCATTTATTAATCCTTGTATGGAATTCATTCATTAGACGGTTTTGCCGAGACCCATTTGTCGTTTAGTTTAGTGTTACCCGCATCTACACGAATGCATTGCAATCCCACTGATAAGGGGTTCAGTTTGTTCGAACCTCGCATCTAATTTGTATGCTTCGTAGCTAAAGATATCGACATAAACGAAGCGAAGTGTTGTGAAGCACATTATGGATGCACCGGATGGTGGACAAACCCCCATGACTTGTTGTTTGTCATTGAATATTCAAAACGTGAGCATTGCATAGTATTACTTTGGACTTCTTATCAGCGCCGTTGGTTGTCCAAAGTATGCCATTCTCCGTCGGTTTCATGGCAAAGATATGTAAATTCGGTTGCTAAAGTTTTAACAACACAAAATTCGACTATGTCCCGCCAAAAAGGTATCTCTCATCTTCTTTTGAATTCTGTCATCATTTAACGGACACATACCACACCCCTATAAATGTGTTTGCCCTTATACGACTGCTTTTGTTAGATGAGGTAAAGCAAAGAGGGGCAGCATACATATGTTTCAGCATATACAGATACCTCAGCGGCTTGTGAACACACATGTTACGGCACATGTATGTATGCTGTGTGTGTGTGTATGTTAGGCTCGCAAGGGATACAATACCTATCTGTGTTTCTTGTTTGTTTAAAATGAGAAAACCTTCAGCCGCACGTAGGACAGACAACTAACCGTTACTGTAAGTGGTGGTTTCAAGTAGTGCGGGGTTTGTGTAGGTTAGTCAAGTAAATTTCCATTCCACTGCAGTACACTTTTGTTTGGGGTGCACAATCATTCGATTTGATGGTGCAAGTGAATCAAACGGGTGTTGTTTATGTTTACCTGTTGACAACAATGCTCGTCGTCTGCATCAAATGCATAACAGCCCGTTAAACCTAGGCAGAAGTGTGTGGCTGTTTGTTAGGTGATAAGAAACCTTATACGAAGGAGTTCTTGTTTGCTGAGGGAATTGAACTGTTTAGTATTCTGTATTGTGTAGATCTTCTTATCGACTTGACTGTTGTTAAGTTATTAAAACATTGTTACAAAATCGTAATTTTATGTAGGGTTTTGATAAATATATTTGTATGCTTCACATGTGCTTCACTTGTTTTTATTTATCACATAAACTCATCAATTTGAACATAATATTTTCAGGGATATAGTGTATTGATACACTTATCATTTTGTTTTATTGTCAAATGATATATGACTAACCATGTAAAATCATAGTTTCTTTATTGCAAGTAAAAGAAAGCCATTCTTCAATGGGAATGAGAGGGAGATTTTACAAAAATAATTAACGGTGTGTCGGTTTTAAAAAAATGTATTCTTTGAACCATACATTGAAACGGTGCAATTTGTTTTGACAAATGTCGTTAGTTGATGTTGTTTTCAAGTTCTTTTTTAAAATAACTCTGTGAAGCAACAAACGACGGTTTAAATCTGGATTATATCTTATCGACAACCTTTGCCATTTTGGTTAATGTAGGGATGGAAAACCCGTACAACGTTAGAGGTTATAGAAGTTTTATCATAAAATAGTACATCATACACGCACGACGGTCAACGCTTGTTGTTTTGTAAATTATCATCCTCCTTCCGTATCGCACTTTGATAGTTGACAGTTGTTTATGGTCAACAAATCAAACTGGAGTAGCGACTACTCCGAAAATGGCTGCAACAATTTCTTATAAAAGTATTCAAAACTATTCGCATCACAAAGTTCGAACCATCTGTTTGTTTTCTGTGTTCGGAGGAAACGCAGCAACCGGTGTCCGTGGGCCGATGCTGCCATGGAAAATGTATGCGTAATGTTTTCCCGCCAAACGCACTCACTCTCGCACACTCTTTATCGCTGTTCTCTACATCGCCGCCTACTTTGTTGTCGGTGGTGGGTTGATTGGTAACGCCGGCTACTACCGTGTACACGAAACCAACAACAGCCACCATCCGTAGCCGGGAAAAGCGATCACGGGTGGAAGGTTTTCCCAGCCTTGGGTTTTTGCGTATTGGTGATGCTCCCACGGCACGACGCTCGTGGTGGTGAAGGGGAAACCGGTAACCTTCGGGTGTAGTGTGGGTCGCCGTAGGCCGGGAGGAAAATGCGAATAAGAGAGAAAAATACACTGATGGGGATGCGATAGTGGAGGTGGGAGAAGGTCGCTCTAGGTGCCAGGGATGGGGGCGTGCGAATATGGCGATGGAAATGTATTGGAAAAGCCTCTGAATCCCCTCTGCACCATCCCCGTTCCACCAACCGATCGGGGTGGAAATTCTGTCGTTAGCTTTTGTGTGTTTGTTTGCATGACGATGTGTGTGTGTGTGTGTGCGAATTTTCACTCCATCAAGGTCTTTTCCATGTCTGCCTTCAAGTGTACTACCCATTCTATGTGTAGTGTGATTTCCAACCGTGTGCGTTTGTTTCGATCCATGGTCAGTACAGCAAACATTCTCCACGCTCTCCGTCACATTATTTTTCAATAAAATTACACTACCATACGCAAAGAATGCATCGGAAAATCTCCTTGATATCTTATTTTGTGTATGTATTTTGAGAACTTACTATGTCACCCTGCACAAGTATAAGCTGGCGACGTTTTTGTTTTTGTTTGCAAACAAGATGCATGCTCCTTTGAAAATAATTGGTTTCTCATAAATAATACGTCATCATCTGGTGTGATTAAACTTAGTAATAATTACTCTATCAGTTAATCTCTGTGGTAAAGCACCATTTCTAATCCAGTCCGTCCGAGGTTCAAATCCCACTGTAACGTTAAAAATAGTTGTCGATGCTTTTCTTTGAAATAGTAATCCCTTCCAAGAAAATGTATAATGCATTCAAAATATAGTTAGCAAACAATTCAAGGGTCTTCTGACTGAGAATAAAATATCTTTTTACAACATTTATTTTTAGTTAAGTTTAATTTATTAGAATAGGATGACTATTTCTTTCAGTAAAAAGTAGTAATAAACATATTTCCATCCGGGAAATTTTCACATTCATACGTTATAGAAAGTTTGTCAACAAATAGTCTTCTTTTCTCTTAATATTTAAGCATAATATGTTTATACCATAGTCTGAACATTCTTATTTTCCTACACCCTTCTTCCTTGGCAATACTACTTCTCACGATTAGCACAAATTTTCCTAGTACTTCTTGTCAATTTCAAATTTACCATGTAGCTGTATTGTCATGATCCTCTTCTCACGGGATGAACCAAAAGTCCGTCCTTTGTTGCAGATTGAAATATGAGATTTTCGGATAGCAGGGATTCAAATTAATGGGATTTAATAAAACGAAAGGATACGAATTTTCCCTCCCAAACTTGTCTGTCAGTTTTGGTGGTGTGCAGTTATTGAGTTCATTGAATTGCAGACGAACAGAACCTCTATCCTTTCGTGTTTGGTCGTTTTCCCAGTTTGTGGTCGCGTTGCCATTTCAAGCATACCAAACAACATAATGGACCGTCGTCTGGATACTACCTGTGCTTGATGATCATGTTTAGGGGGATACACATTTTCATTCCATACACAATAAAGCGTCCTTTTCAAACGTTCACAATGGCTCAATGTATTTCTATGGCTCATGATAATGTTTTTCAAATGAAATGTGTACAGCTCATCTCCTTAAAAGTTTATCGGATAAAGTGGATTTCGCTTCATTTTCCCAAGGTTCTATTTTGGATTATTTGGTAATTGGTGGTGGATTAAAATGGTATGAAGTACGGCAAAAGACGACTTTGAATTTATCTGTGTTTGAAGGGTTGTCCCTTTTGAACCAACAGTTATTCCTCTTTACTCCCCTACGATGCTGGAAGAAATTATTAGGATTACGGGACCCATCATTTTGACGGAAAACTTACAATTCTTGTTATCATTTCCGTGAAAAGTTTAAACAAAACTTACAGTAATGAATTATTGTTACGTAAGGATTTGTATTGTGAAAGTTATACTAAGTATGCATAAATTTTGTTTTCTTTGAGTCAATTAATAAAAATTGAAGTTAGAAACGTCCGTAAACCAAGTGTGTTAAACCGAAAACATTATTTCTGTTAATATAAAGATTCCGTTTACATTTCTTATAGATATATGAACACTGAAAAACACAGTTAAATATTGTGTTTCCAAATTGTTTTGCTACATTAACTTGACTAAACGTTAAATTAAGTTCTTCAACACTTGATTTTCTAACGCTTTTTGTATTGTGGATAACTTTTTTCTGAAAATGCAAATATGTTACACTTGCTTTCACAGAGTTAGGATTTTATCCTTTCAAATGAAAAAATCCTTTTGTTTCACTGTTTTTATTCGGTGTTCTAAAGAGATCGAAGCCTCTGCTGATAGTAGTTTTGAAAACAATTGCCTGAGGGTTCTCCTCTATGCGCTTAATAAAACATCTACTAGTGAAACTAAAACATGCCAAGTTCTATACGCAAATGTATTGATAGCGCATATAAGATATAAACAGCTAAGCTTCCTTGAAGAGTTTACAAGGCACGTCTTCACGCTTATTCTTAACGAGATGTGTGGTGTAAGAAAAAGTCTATCACCCCCACTGGTATATGTTGCCACGGCTGAAGAAAACCTGGTGGGGGGATTGTTTTGCCATCGATATGGGCGCAGATAAAACGCTAATGGCGTGTTGGTGGGCGCACGTGGTCGCGGCACACGACGACGCGTGTGTTTAACGAGAGGTGTTAGCGCGGTAGAACCATCTCACCGTCGATTCATAAAATCCGTGTTGGTTTAATCCCGAGAGAAATGCGACTATCGACCACAATACTTCTATCGACGCTAGGTCGAGGGCACACCCCCCACCCTGGGGTGGTTGTATGTTATGTTGCATTGCGTCTCCTCACCGGTATGGTATGTGTTGGTGGAATGCTGATTCCGTAGGCCTTTCCCGTTCCTCATCCTCACTAACCGGTTCTTTGCACGGTTTGCCTTGGGTTTACTGCGTACGGAAGAAAAACATCTTGTTTTTACAATCAAAGTTAGTGTTACCTGCTCGTCATGTTTTTGTATCGTCGTGTGGGATTTTAAAGCGGACGGTTGACGTATGTGTGGAGTCGAGGTTTATAAGCAACTTAAGTCTAGTACGGTGTGGCACAGCTGATCGATCTCGAGCCAATCTGAAACCATTCAATCAAGGCTTTTTGACCAAACATGTCACTTCTTAATTAAACATGTCACTATTTTGTTTCATAATGCTTAAAACGAGAAAAAAATGTAAGAAACATTCATAAATTGAATCAAGTATCTGATATCCTTATAATTATTGTTAAAGTATATAAAGGTAGGATATTTTTCTGTAAGAAGGGATCCGTAGTGGAATGCGTTCGTGGAGAACCAGTTTTAGTATTGGGTACCAACCGAACTGATTTCCTCCGTTTTGCGTAAGTTTTCCTTCGAAACGCCTTCGGGGTCCGTATCTGATCCTTTTGTGCTTCCTTGGTGTGTGAGATTCCTTTCCTCGGAGTAAACGACCGAATCCCATTCAGAGATTGTGACCTACATAAACATCGCAATCGGGTGGAAGTGTAGTGGGGTGTTCCGCAGGATGTTGGCAGCCGGGGACACACATACACGGAATCGATTGCGTGTGCCCCGACCGTCCCACGGACACAAGCAGAAAATCATGTTTTGAGGGCGCTTGTTGCTCTCGACCTCCTCGGGGTGACGATGTATGTGCGCTCGCGTGTGTATGCGTGCGTGCGTGTAGATGTATGTGTGCGCAACAAGGATCAGCTGATTTTGACATTTTGCTTTGGAGTTCACCTTTCCAGCGGCAAAGCAAGGCGGAAGGAGAAAACTGTTCTGGCGTGGTAGTCAAAACAAAGCCGAATGAACCGAAGGATAGCTTAAGCATTAACCAAATACATGTAAGCTCGTTTTCCCGAGCAAAATATTGTTTATGCAAAAGGGGATATTTAAAACACGATGAATGAACTATTACGAGAAAACAATTCGTCTAATATGATTCGGCAACAACAGTTAAGAAAATGACAAAAACAGTGGAATTCAATAAACAATGTCGTCTTTTTTCCTTCCTTATCCTTTAACAGATGCCATATTTGCACCTACCGGATGGTGCCAGCATCATCGTGCAGAAGGACGCAAAGGGAACGATCCCGCACACCAACAAAACCGTCCGCCGGATGATCGTCCTTCCGCACGATGGATCCACCGTGCAGCAAGGAACCCAGAGGTAAACGCGTAAAAATCCTTCGACGAAAGACCAGCACACTCCCCCTTCGATTGAAAATAACAACAATTTTTTCTCGTGTTACAGGATAATCACTACCAGCGGAACGACGGCAACGGTCTCCACTGGCCACACGAAGAAACAGAACGAAGTCATAAGTAAGCTCGTTAAAAGTTTGTTCTTTCTATTAGTAATCCGTACACCGTTGGTTTTGTTTTGGGTTAATCTGTAGACCATTAGCGGTGATGGTAGAAGGGATTGGTGAACAATAAGGGACAGTAGCTCTATTTTTGTAGAAAAAATAATTTTTAGCATTGCATTTTTTGCACAACTTCTTTCAAGTATGCATTATTCGTAATGAAATATGAATGATATTTCCTTGGATTCGTATGTTCATTTTGTTGAGGATTTGGGGCCGAAAGGAGGGATGCTTATAGCATATCGATTAATATTTTGATCGAACGAATGGAAAACTCTTGCGTTATAAGTATCTCTTTAAACTCATTGCACTCGAATCTAACAAAGGAAGATAATTGTATTAGAGAAAAAACTAAATTTACTATAATGTTACTAATATTTTTATAGAGATGTTTTCATAACAAAAATCGGCGATAGTTTACGATAAGTTTTGAATACAATAGCAATTTATATCCGGATGAATCCAACCCTTATTTAGCGATGGGTATTCTATGTGATTCTACGAAGGCCTTGCTGTGTAGAAAGGCTAGAAATTAATGCAACCCTTTTATGTCGCCACTCTTCTGAATTTATAGAACTGTGCTACTCCACCCTGACGTACTAGTAATCAACTCATCCGTCAAGTCTCCATCGAACATACCGTGGTCTCATGGCCGTGCTGAAATACGATCGATTGACAAACGATTCACCCGGCCAACGTTGCCTTCAGTTCGCTACCCCTTGCTCGCCTTCCAGTTTTGTTGCAACGTTAGCACGAATCACTTGGCTAGTTGGGCCCTTTCCATTGGGTTGGTAATCTTATCTCTTGCCGCCACCACTTGCCTGCCTGCCTTCCTTCCGTTGCCAATCGATGAATCGTTCGTGTGAAATAAAAATAAAAAATGGTTGACAAATATTCATCAATTTTTTATCATCTTGCAAAGACGATGGGGGGAACCGAATGGATCAGGTTGCACTAGGAAACTGATCGATATTGGAATGTGGATTTTTCCATTTCCGAGCATAAATTGGCTTTTCGTGCACCGAAGTGTTGTATTGTGTAGGGAATAACTGGGTTGTCGATATCGATTGTTTGTATATGCGTTTTAATATGTAACCAATTTATAGTTCTAAGTAGTAGTATTTATTTTTATCACTAATGTGGTGTTTTGGTTTTGTTTCTTTCTTTTATCTTATTACAAAAATCCTTCCTTCCACCTAATGCACCTTAATTCGGGTGTGCTTTCCTAACAATGTCCTGTATAAACATTTCCATTTGCACGACGGTGGCTGCGCGGTACTTGCCTACCCTTCTCCAACACGTCATTCGTACCACAATGTTCACCCTTAAGACCAATCCAATTCCACTCTAGCGAATGGCATCATTGACTCGAAGACGAAAACCATCCTCACGGCGGCGGGCACGGGCGGTGCATTTATGTCCCCGCTGGGACCGATCCAGCTGACAGCCGAGGAATGCAACGACATATTGATGAAGCGGGCAGCGGCAGCGGTCGCAGCCAACAATCAACATGCCATCACCAACAGCACCGATGGTCATCACACATGTAAGCAAATCGTGTAATTTGCCTCCCCGTTTGAGCCTGTTTCTCGGGTCGAGTTTTTAGAATTTTCAGCAACTGTTCGGTGAAATTGTAATGCCAAAATTAACGCTTGTTACCGTTTTTTTCACCCCGTCTAGCCATTGCCGTGCAGGTGCAGAAAGTCATCCAGGGCCTGGAGGATGGTGATGATTCACAGGCGGCAACCTCAAACCACCAGCTGAAGATAGAACCGACGCTAAGCATTTCACCGAAGCTCGAAGCCGTAGAGATTGATTATGTGAGTAGGGGCATTGTGAGGCCCATCCCGGAATGTGGAAGTTGAATGGTGATACATTAAACCCTTATTTCCCCAATTCGACACACAGAACGATTACGTCCAGGCAGAGGCGGCCACACCGACCCCGAACGTGGTCCCGAAGGAGCGTCCGTACTCGTGCGATCAGTGCGGCAAGTCGTTCCTGCTGAAGCACCATCTGACCACCCATGCGCGTGTCCATACAGGTACGGGTGTTGAGTGGGCGTTTACTGGTTTGAGTCTTCATTAAATCACTGTTCCATTCGTGCCCCGCTAGGTGAACGGCCTCACGTGTGCGTCCACTGCGGCAAGGACTTTGCCCACAAGCACTGTCTCAATACGCACTTGCTGCTGCACTCGACCGAGCGACCGTACCAGTGCCAGGAGTGCAAGAAAAGCTTCACCCTGAAGCACCACCTGCTGACGCACTCGCGGGTTCATTCGCGCGAACGTCCGTTCGTGTGCCAGGAGTGTGGCCGATCGTTCCCGCTGAAGCGCCACCTGGTGACGCACAGCAAGTTCCACGCCGGCGAGCGGCCGTACGTTTGCGAGGACTGCGGTGAAAGCTTCGCCCAGAAGGAGCACCTGGTGATGCATTCGCGGTTCCACGGATCGCTCAATCCGTTCGTGTGCCAGGACTGCGGGGCTACGTTCCCGCGCAAGTTCCAGCTGGTCAACCATGGCAAGCTGCACGGACGCATACCGCACTCGTGTACGCTCTGCGGCAAGGAGTTCCTGCAGAAGCGCACCCTAGCGGCGCACATGAGGTAGGTTCAGAGTTACAAGTGGAAAAGATGTACACAAGACAGAAAAATAAATACAATGCGTGGGTAGGGTGCATGACTAATTTTTTCTGTAAATTTGAACCAATTGATTCAAATGCAGATTACGTGTAAAAACTAAAACACTACCGCACATAGTGCACATGATGTTGTATTTTTAATTAATCATCTCATATCATCTTTCCAATTTCAACCCGTCCACAGGATTCATACCGGCGATCAACCTTTTCCGTGTATCGCCTGCGGTGAAGGATTCCGTACCAAGTCGGAGCTGAGTGCACACAATCGTCTCACGCACAGTGGCACCAATGCGAACTCGTCTTCGAACGCGACCATCATCACAACCAACACGGTCGTTACGTCCAACGCGCAGCAGCAGCAACAGCAGCAACAGCAACAGCAGCAGCAGCAACAACAACAGCAGCAGGCCCAGGGCCAACAGCAGCACATCGAGGTGCAGCAGATCCAACACCACCAGGGTCAGCAGCAGGTGCAGGAAGTGGCTAATGGCAACATCATTACGACGATTGCCGCCACCGGCCAGGGTTCACCCGAGACTTCCCCGAGGCCCCAATATGCATGTCGCGAGTGTGGCAGCGCCTTCAATAGCCGCGAAGCATTGGCCCTTCACCTACGCCTGCACACCGGCGATAAGAGCCTGATGACAGACCTGTGCGCCCTTACCGCCGCCATCCCGGGCCATCTCTTCCCGGCCGTCAATCAAGGTAGGGGAGAGGGATGTTGCATGATGGAGAAACGGGACGATGGTGTGCTTGTGTTTTGTGTGTCGGGAATTGAGTTTTGGACACAATGATGTGTTTTATTCACTTACTAACATGACGATGGCAGCATTTGCTTTTCATTTGAAAACAAATTTCACCAAAACTACTCCCATAACAACTGAAATTGTATATAACAAAATAATACAGAAAACACTCTGTATAACTTTACTCAAATCCTTAGATTCACTACCCCAATTACCTCCAAATCTGCTGTTTCATTCACATGTTTTTTCTTGCTAACTTTAACCATATTTTTTATGTTTTGGTTTTATACTCACATGTACACATTTTATTTTTGTTTTCTATCTTTTTTCTTTCTCTTTTTCATGATTATTGACCACTCTTCTACTACTTCTACACTACTACCACCACACCCTCCACACCGCCTCTACCACAACCAAATACATTTTTCCACAATTAACTACCAACAACAAACACATATTTCACATGCTCGTTTTACTACATTATTGTGTCGGTTGTTCATAAACGGACACTTTCGTTTACTGCAAACTAAACTCACAAACCGGGAATGGTTTTTTGGCTTTTGTTTTAATGTTGCTACATCCAACAATACTGGTTAATTTTGCTCACGGTTCATTTCTTCTAACACTGTTCGATGCTTGCTCGTTGTTTGTGTGTTTGCTTGAAAACAAAACGACAAAATCAATTAATCCGCTTGTTGTTTGGTAAAAAATTAACAAATACTTTATTGATCGACAAATGAATTTTGTACAAATGAACGGTCATTTGCGCGCAAAAGAATATTCGCTGGTTGGAAGTCCGGCAAACGGTGGTCCGACGACTCTCATGACGACAAGTCCCGTAATACAGAGCAATCCTCCCTTTCCAGTACAAATAATCACCTCCTCCGGGCAGGTCGTCCAGCAGACGATCCAACCGCAAAGCCCTCCCCAGCAGCAGCAGCAACAACAGCACCACCAACAGCAGCAGATTCAACAGCAGCAGCAACAACAGCAGCAGCTCCAGCAGCAAACACAAGTGGTTCAGCAGCACCAGACGCAAACCGTCGTCCAGCAGCAAAATCAGCAACAGCAGCAGCAGCAGCAAATGCAACAGCAGCAGCAGCAGCAACAGCAACAGCAGCAACACCAGCAGACAGTTGTCGTGGGACAGACGAAACCAAAGTCGCACTACTGCACCCACTGCGGCAAGGGTTTTGCAGCCAAGCACGGTCTGCTGCTGCACAACCGACGCCACCCGAACGGTGGTTGCACCGTGCGGACACACGTGTGCGAGTGCGGTAAGGCGTTCTTCCAGAAGAACCACCTGATGCTGCACCAGCGTCAGCATTTGGAGCAGAAGCCATCGGTCGGTGGAGCTGGGGCTGCGGCAGCCAATGCTCAGCAGCAGGGTCAGGCTAGCCAGCAGCAACAGCAGGCGGCCGCCGGTCAGCAGCAACTCGTTGTAGTAAGTTCTTTGCGATCACAGGGCTCGACAGGTTAACTTACCGATCAACCTTCTATTTCGTGTTGCAGATTCAACAACCAAACCAGGAAGCATTGGTACAGCAGCAGCAACAGCAGCAAGCCCATCAGGCCGCCCAGCAGCAGCATCAACTGCAGCAGCAGGCCCAGCAACAGCAGCAGCAACAGCAAGCCGTCGCTGTGCAGCAGCAGCAGCAGCAGAATCAACAGAACAATCAGCACGGCATGCGCAACCTGGTGATCGCGAATCAGCCCGTGCAGGTATCTTATGTAAAGTTACTTTAATGTTTCACTACACGAGTGTGTTTTGTGTGCGTGGAAATACAGCTACAGTAGATGGATTGGTCGTAAGATCAAAGTAAAATTTATTGGAGCTTTTTGAGTGTAGTAAAACAAACCAAGAAGACGATTGAGCAAAATAATGCTTGTTTGGGATGTTAATCCGTCGTGCTAGGTATCAGCTTGCCAGGAAGAGAGGGGCTATTTGAAATAATGATGGTTTCTTTGGTCAAATCCATCAACTATGGTTCCTGCTACTTTCGTTTGAAGAAAACTTTGATGTGACTAAATTTACGTGTCAAGTTCATCTTGATTGCGAATCGTTTTTTATATCGGTCTGGGAGGCAAATTTAAAATAATGGATCGTTAGTGACCATGTTAGCACCTCATCATAAATGCTCTGAATGTCTTGGGAAATTGATTTTGAAGATAATTTGTATGTGCTTTCACGATAGTGCCATTCAGCGAGGTTCGCCATCTATTTCATTCGTTTGTCGTTAGAAATGTGGTTGATGTGAATTCCTCCATTTTCATTGTATCTTATTTCCTTGAAAGTATCATGCATGCCTAATAAATGCAGGAATCATTTTCAATTTTTATGTGCAAACAAAACTAGAATGTTATCCTGCATGCCAAACTGTTTGGAGTGATACATCCTTCCCTTACGGTCGAGCGTTCGAGCAATTGATACCAATGTGTTTTCCTTTTTCCCTCTCTCCCTCTCTTCCCCGATTCCTCTTCGGTCAGGTGCAGGTGCTAGAGGGTAACACGACCCAGGTGATCAAGTACGAGATCATCCACGACACCTCGCGGCAGTCGAACGTCGAGTGAGAAGAGGCGATGCTCCGTATAACCAAACCGGATGGTACGGAGGAAATGAAGAAAGTCTTCATACTGAAGAACGAGATGGGATGAAACTTGCTTCACGGTGGCGGCCCCGCTGCTGCTGGTGGCGTTGGTGTGGCCGCACCCGGCGCTGTTAGCTATTCCGCCACCAACACCACCACCTCCTCCTCCTCTTCTTCCACGCCGGCCGTGCTGGACGTGGGTGCGGGAAATGGCCCTGCGAATGGAAATGGAGAAGGAGGTGCACCTCCTAACAACAACAATAACAATCTGCAGCATCATCATCATCAGCAGCAGCATCACCGCAGAGATGGTAGCAGTTCCGGCGGTAATGGAAGAGGAGGTGTTGGAGGTGGTGAAGGAGAGGGGCATTATTTGATAGCACACAGTGGGCAACAACAAGAACAACAACAACAACAGCACCATCAACAACAGCAACACCATCAAGCAGCAGCATCTGGTTCGGTTGTAGGGATAATCGCAGAGACAAGCGAGGACGATAAGAGCACCATCATAATTAACCACCACCAACAGCACCAACCTTCTCATCAAACATCTCTGCACCATCATCACCAACAGCAGCAGCACCAACAGCATCACCATAATCAGCATCATTACCAGAAGCAACATCACCATCGGCAACAGCAGCAGCAGCAGCAGGAGCAAGTTGTGGTGACAACACCGGCTAGCATGATGTCTCCGAGCGATCATCATAATTACGCTGCCACGGTCTCCGACACACGGCACGTCACGACGAGCACTAGTACGGCGTACCACAACAGCTATCACCACCATGGCGGTGCGATCGTGAGCGGCCATGGCACCGCCACCGTACAACAACAGCAGCCATCACAACATCTCCAAGGTGCATCTGGCGGTGGTGTTGTAACAACGGGAATAATTAAACATGAAAAACTGTAAAAGTGGACATACAGAAAACAAGGTTGGTGGCTTAGGTGTCTGGTGGCCAAACGAACCAGTATGTTGTGAAGCAAGCAAATAAGATTGGTGTGATTTGAATGTGGTACCGTTTAGGACACGTGACCTCAAGTATGTGGAAGGGGTACAACGTATGCAGCGTTTTATGCATATGTTATAGATGTAGATGTAATAAGAAAGCAAGTCCTGTTGGCTAGGAGCAAAGGGTAGAAAGGTGGTCAAACTAGAGCCACTATCTTTTAGAAACTTTTGAAAAAAATTTTTAACCTATGCTTTTACCAGGATAGAATTCTAACTCTTACTCTTTGGTTTATCCACAACGGTTCATATTTTTTTCCTCCCCCTCTGCCTTTTCAATCCATTTATCTTGAACGGAATTACCTTAAGCATGAAATTATTAATATGAAAATCTACCTTATCATGAACCTGCGTACACACAACACCTACAAAATAATCATAGCAAGCGTTCAATGTGGGCATTTGTTGAGGTCAAAACAAAATATCTAATAACGCGAAAGTAGCATATTTCGTTCTTCTTTCAATATGATGAGGTTTAAATGTTGGTGTTACAACATTAATTTGCTTTCCTGTTTTTTTTTAAATATCGTTTATCAGATTGACCGTATATTGGTGATTATTCTTCCTCCGTGCTTTTTCAGAAAACACTTGAGAGTTACAATTATCAGCAGTTTTGTAAATTTGAATTAACACCGGCAGCACTTGTACACTCCCACGGCATACTTTGATATACCACCTTTCGGTATGTACAAACAAAGAAAAACCTACGGAAAGATGGCACAACAGCTGCATGGTTTAAGTGGTAGGAACCGTGAACTAGTGAGGACTTTAATCCAATTAGCCAGACACATTTTATAGTAAGATGAAAAGATGTAAAAGCGCACGTGCACCCTTAATACGCAAGCCATTGCACGCATCGGATCACCACTGTATATTTTTAATCTTTTGTAAATAACAGTTGTAAATTGATTTTTGAAAAAAAAGAAACAATAGTGCAACGGCATGAAACTGAAAACAGTGAAAATACCCGAAGTGTAACGTAACAGATTTATTAAATAACGTAATCGCAGTTTAACGAATGGGTTTAATGTTGCGTGTGGCTTTGAGCGGTTGCATTTGATGTCATATTGTAAATGGTAATGACTTTGTAATTTTACTGACAATCCCCATCTTTTTTTCGATAAACTTGCAACATACTATAATTTAGATTGGAATTCTCATTTTCGGATCGTCGTCAGTTTTCAGATCCCCTTCGTTGGGAGGGCAGATAGAGATCGATGTTGTTACGTTTTATGAATCAACTGTAAACCATACTGTCCCAGACTATGAATAAATGCACAGTCAAATGTGGATAACGTTGCACTCAGGGTAGTCAGAAACTTTCAGAAAAGGAAATTATCATCTCCCAACGGTAATGTTCCATCCATCTGTTTGGGCCGATTATTCAGATTTGACTGTGCGGCTGCCTTTTGACTTTTGAACAACAGTTCTCGATGAACTCTTGCCCATAACTCAATAGGAGGAAAATTAAGAAAAAAGGTTATATTTTGGGCCATTTGTTTATGTGTTTTCATCAAGGATTTATATGCCATAAATGTTAGTCTTTCCGCGCATGCTGCGCGTTAGGCCATCGGAAAATTGCGTGCTTACGTTTGGCTACTTCGGGTAAAATGAAGAGGAAACATAGCGTTGTATTAGGATAATCGCGATTAGTTGATGTTGGTGTAATGTAAAAAACTCCTATTGCTATTGCGATTTTTTGAGAATGTTTAGAGGTTTACAAAGCTGGAATCAAGGGAGTCGTTGTACATAATATAAAGATGAAGTGAAGGGCACACCGCTAATGTGGCAACAATCACACGTACATTTGGTGGGTGTTCCAGCTAACGATACGGAATTTACGGTGTATTGCATGCGACACAATTGTACAAGGTTTACGTGTAATATTTTCTTTTCGATGTCGGTGGATTTGGAGAACATAACTGTATGTGGCTCCAAAATAGGGGGATTTGCGTGCTATACACTTAGATACTAGAGAGAAGAACACGCAGCACGATGCAAAAATTATCACGGATAGTTTTGTTTCGCATCGGGCGCAAAAATGTACATAATTTTTAATAGATATTTAAGAGGCAATCGTGAAGGGGGGAGGGTGTTACAGTTAATTGAGACACAGTCCATGCCCAGAGGCAGAATAAATGAGGCATTATTTTCATCGTACATTACAGTAAATCAACAGTAAAATTATGTTATGTACTCATAAAGACACACACACACACACACACACACACTCATATACACACGCGCATAGTCCACCTCTGCACATCAAGCACACCCTGGCGCTGTATTAGTTTGTGGCCATATCGGATGATTTACGAGAGACGGGGCTAAAGAAAAGGAATTACTGTTTATTTGATAGTGTTTTTGGTTACTCCGAAGCATCCAACAAGTTTAAAATGCACAGCCGCGTACAATATGAAATAATGCACAGTGCATCAAGTTTAGAAACTTGAACCGGAGATCGTATCGAATGGGAGGAATTAAACAGCAGGAATTAAATTCTATTTGCTTCATCTGATTGATTTGTGTCATGTATGTTATGTTCCATGCTTGTCGTATCTGCTTCCTTCGGAGTAGTTTTCAGTCACTTTTTATTTAGAAAATAGAGCAGTCAAATCACCACCCAGCATTTCAATTAAGCAACGAAAATGAGCCGTCGTTTGGTATATCTCGTGGTTCGTTAAGACATAAGAAGTTTGCCACCAACATGAATGTACAAATGTAGAGCGAAAGAACGAAACACATGTGTGTTAACACAATCGCAGTAAACTATGAACTACACAATGTATGATTTGGGGGCGAAAAAGAGTCGTAGTAGGAGTGTTTCTTTGGTTTTCTCTAGTTTAAAACAGAATCCTTGTTTGAATATTTGATTGTATGTCGCTTAAAACATCTGTAATTTAATTTCTTGGTCTATTCATAACCCAACATAAAGATTTCGTTGACGAGTTGACGGTGCTGAGTGTAAATCTATGTTGTACAGCATGTCGCCAAGAGAAAAGAACCCAAGAATATACCAACCAGAGCGGTGCGTAAAGGAGAAGCATTATGCAAGGCGCGCAAGAAAGGAGGACAAATTAATGGAAGGGCTTCTAAAGCCATTAGTGTAATAAAATCATATATGATGTGTAGGTAAAAGAAGAAGGAAGGAGTTAACGGTAGAGGAAACAGTTTATATGTAAACTATGAATTAATGGAATAGTTTATATACGATACACTACTGGCCCCAAGGCGTGCAGAGCAAAACACAAGATAGCTGCACTAAGAGAACTAGTTTCGTCCGGGTTTTTTTTGTGTGTGTGTCTGTTTGTGGACGTGTTGAAAATTAGCTACAGAGTAACAACAAATCTAAGTTAGTAAACAGCATTACATGTTGAAGCGGCAATAATTGTGCGATGCTTTCACAACCCGTACATACGCGCGCACCCTCCATCGATTGCATTAAAAATCACAGGCGTAGGATGCAGGTCTAACAATTTAGTTGGTTTGGTTTATAAACAGTGAACATTTTGGATGGAACAGTGGATAAATAAATGAAATATTTTAATTATATCACTTGGTTTGTTTGTAGTCTATTTTTTGCGATGTACCCCGAAAAATGTATATTACGATTTTATTTATTTATTTATGTAGAGCCCAATTCTCTTGTCGTACAGCATGCCAGCAACATAACGTCACCTGGTGGCTTGTGGTGGTACTACCGACAAAAGTGAGAAGCAACTAGCGCGGCGTCGTTTGCGAGTGAATGCGATAGCAACAATAACAAGTACAAATCATATGTTTTCTTGTGCATCCACCGAACGGCCGTGGGGCGATAGTTGATAAGGGCAGAAGGGTATAATTTAGATAATCAAAAGGTTTACATTCAAAGGTACATTTTGCATCTGCACAAATGCTGCCCATTGGTAATTTCTTGTGAGCGGTTGATGCCCCTGTCATGTTGTTATTGGCAGTGCCAGTTGTTTACATTCCGCATCCTTTTCGCGGCAGGTGTTTGTGTCCCCAGCGTTCTTTTTTGTACAATTTACATATTTTTTAACAACGCACCGAAACACTTTCGAGCGAGCGCAACAATCGATTGTTTCGTCGGTGTTCACTTACACTTTACTGGCGCAGATTTCGAGCGAGTGTGTGTGTGCGAGAATTCTTAGCGCGGCGTATGTAGAGAGAATGCTACTTTAGCGCTTGCTGCTCCGCATGTTTTGGTTGCTCTCAGCAGCAAACGCTCGAGCTCGAGTCGTGTGTATCCCGCAGTTTATCGTAGCGGGCGCCCCGAAAAATACCAAACACGCAATTTGTTGTGTTCGATCGAGCGAGCGTCAGAAAGTGGCATCATTTGCAACAAAAAAACGGCAAATTCACTGCTGGCAAATAGTTCCCGGACATTAGACGCCAACGCGGACGGTACACCGTGTGCTGGTGGGTTGCGATTTTCATCGACAAAGTTGATCCAATTTGGTAAAAATTACAACGCAAAATAGTAAGCGCACACGGGACGACAAAACGAGTAGGCCGTAGCGGGTTGCTAGCTGGAGTTTGCAGTTCAGTTCAGTGCTTGAGCCAGAAGACAGCAGCCGCCACTAGGCGCAGAGGCAAGGAAAAACCCCGTCTCTTTCACGAATGCAGCGTTCTAGTGATTGGGGCAAATTCTGCGAATCGTGGCCGATAAAAAGGTGACGCTTTGGACATCGCAAAATTCGTGAAAAAATCTTCCGCGCGCGTGAAAACGCTGGCTGGTGAGTGTGTGTGTTGTTATCCAAATTTTTCTGTTTCTTCTCCCCTCGCAAGAAAGGTGGAAGCTAGAAATCTCGGGCGAAGAATAGGAAATCGGAAAACGGCAAAAAAAAAAACTCGTCGAAGTGCAACCATCGTGTGGCGCTGGGCAAATCGGCGTGGTGTGTGCTGGAGGAAAAATTGTCGTCATCCCAATGTGGTCCCCTTCGTTCCGGTTGGAGCGTGCGTGGCTTGAGTGAAATTAAAGTAGAGCAGTGGAATCGAAAAGTTTCTACTTAGCTGCGTTGATGCTGCGACCAGGTAGGAAACCATCCCTATCGTAGTGATCTTTGATGTGAAGTGTTGTGCTTTTCCGCTTAAGAGAACGAATATTTGATCCTTGCATGTCCTCAGGAAACGTTAACCGTTGTCGATCAAGTTTATTCAAAGTTTGTACATTTTCTCATCGTTCGCACGGCATCAGTGTGTTAGAGTCAGTCATTTTTCCATAACTTGTTCTCGTTTGTGTCCGGGTGCGGTGCATCGAATCAGCTGTTGACGCCACATGTCGTCTCAAGTGCAATTGTGTCAATCGAACAATTTACAGCAGCTTTCAGCTCCCAAAATGAAGTGAATGCATCGTTCCGGTGGAATTTGACCGGGAAAACGTGGCTGCAGTAGAACTGTGTCAAGCGAGGTAGAGCAGGCGTTGGGTTAGTGCAGTGTACAGCGTTTGGCGGCTAGTAGTTTGCCCCCTTGCAAATTACTTGATCGTGTTGTTTTCTTTTTCGAGGTCCCACGAAGGTGCACTGCACGCGTTACGTAACAGCGTTACAACGTTGATAGATTCGTGCGTTGTTTACATTTGAATGGCGTTGCGTCCCTTGGCAGCCCTCGGCCGATCAGTTGGCGTAAAGTAACCATTGTAAGGGTATTTTTTTACATTATGTTTGAGTTTTACCACCACCGATACTGAGCGTCGATTGTTGCTTCGATTGGACTGAACCTTCGATCTATTGTGTGAAGGCGAAAAAAGGTGTTTACAAGATTTAATCAAGGATCACGTTTTATTGTTTGACTGTGTGTGTGTTGGTGTGCGTGTGCGCTGTGTTTTAGTTTGGTTTTTTGCGAAAATTTTTATAAAATCCTTTTGCGTTAATCGGAAGGTAGGCAGTTAAGGAGAATTGCACACACTTCGGTGAATGTAAGTATCAATTACTATAAGTATTTCGTATTGCTAATTTATTAGCAGAAACCTTGTGGACAATATGGAAAACATTCCGGTTGTCAATATCACGTTCTTACATTTAATTTTATTTTAATAATATCTATTGTACAATTTTCAAATTTGTACAATTTCATCCCACGCCCTGTATTATGGCATTGTCCTTCTCTTTTTTTGAAGGACTTCTATGATTGCTCAGTGCACGAATACTAAAGAGTGTGGAGATGAAATATTTATTCTTGCAGTTCCAAGAACGCACGGTATCATAAGATATGCCAGAAGCAAAACAATACACCACGTTTCTACCCTCAGCACTTCACTTGGCGCTAAATGGAAAATGTTTGAACCATTCTTTGTGCAGATGAAAACAAACCAAAAAAGAAAAATCATCTCAATATAGATATTGTTGGACCATTACAAATGCGTTCTTGAAAGAAAGGAATTCATATTGGATGGAAATCCTTGGTATAAAATCCTTGGAATGTACTTTAAGCCACGGTACATGTTGTTAAGGAATTCAAGTACAGACTTTATTTCTTTCACACGGAATGTAGAGCATCGGTATTGAAATTTAATTACTAGTGCCTATTTTTTTCAAACAGAAGTTTTGTTTGGCAACAATAATTACTTGATTCTATTGAACAAACACACGCAAATGTTGGATTCGGAGATTGAAAGAAAGTTGGTAAATAGACCTTAAATATGTTTATAAGGGACAATTTTACTCTAATACTTATTAACTTAATTTAAGCAATCCAGAATAAAGTCTGAGGTTACTTATGATTAATCTACATGGAACCCATGTTCATCAAGATTACAATCCTGGGGAAATGTCACTTAACGGTTTCCGTTTCCGTACTGATCTGTCTAAGTTTAACTCCCAACAGGAGGATTATGCATCATCTAACAAGATACTCTTGAAGGATCTGGTCCCATCTTCTGGTGGGTGAGTAATGGAAAATCGATAGGTATGTCCAGCGGTCGGTAGCTTTTCCGCATCACATACTATACTGAGGCCATTGCTTACCCTCACACACTCTTCTTCGTGCCATTTCCTACTAGAGTTTTGTTTTATTGTCTCCGTCACAGCAGAAGCCACTCGCAATTATCCGCCAATGAAAAAGAAAAAGCTTTCACAGCAGGTGGAAAGCCACGGAAAACCCGCTTCTAATCTGCCAGTACAACGGAAGGACATGTGGTGTGTTGAAAGTTCGATTTGTTCGGGAACTTTTCCGTAGGTCTCCTGCTGGGCGTAAAACTCATCGTTCGTAATCTAAATAACGTATGGCATTGAATTATTAATGACATAATCATACTGCGTCGCGCGGTTGCTGTCGTCGTCTGTGCTGTAATTGACGTTGATGAAAAGGACATTTTAAGTGAGGTTTAGATTAGGGGTTTAACAATGTAATATTGTACAAAGTTCGCATATTGCAGTACAAAAGCGTGAGCCATGATAATAAAACCTTTTGTTGATAATATAGACAATCATTTTCTGAAGATCTTTCGTTTGAAAAATGAGCCAACTAACTTCTTCGAATCTAAACCGGATCTTGAGCGTACCATTTTAACCATTATCACCCGCTTAATGGGTGAGACTAAAAAATTCGGGGGGTGCCTGCCTTCACAACTA
The DNA here is from genome assembly GCF_943734705.1 of Anopheles coustani. NCBI lineage: Eukaryota > Metazoa > Arthropoda > Insecta > Diptera > Culicidae > Anopheles > Anopheles coustani. The sequence goes on along the minus strand of NC_071288.1, from coordinate 65,805,834 downwards.
TACCATTTTCCCCGCATAATATTCCACCCAACGGGAAATGGTTTGTTTGTAAACAACGGCACCGTCGCGGGAACGGAAAATCCTCACCGTGGGATTTTTTTTTCTTAAATTTTTCTCCAACACCTTCTTGGCGATCAAAATTTTTCCCCAGAGAAAACCACATACGTTCACTTTCTCCGATGCTGCTCTCTCGCTCGCATCATAAGCTTATGCGTGTGTATTTTTGTTACCCACTCTATGCAAATGTTTATCGGAATGATAAGTAAATGTTTATGTTGCCATATTGTTTTACTTGATTTCAAGGAAAATCGATTAGTGCTGGAGTGTTTTGAGTGCGTGCTCCGTTTGTAGACCGCTCTGCTTCCCTGTACGGTTTGCCGTAACGAAGCTTCTCTTTCTAACTTCCTTTCGTTTTTTGTTGTTATTTGAGATGCTGCGCATTTTTGCGTATTTTCACGCCCATTCATGTAATATTAACGCACTGGAGTTGATTTAAGGTATAACGATATCTACGCCTTTGGAAAAGAAGTTTCTTTTTGTTCAGGTTAAGCTTATAGAAATGTTTTCATGATGTATAATTTTGTTATAACGTTAGTACAAATTAGCTTTTTTAATCTTTAAAAGCCTCGGTCAGCAAATAAACCTTAAGTGGACAAGCAAAACCAAATCGTTAGTAATTGATTAGCATTGATTGCCCAAATTTGTAGCCAGGGCTTGAAACTGCACCCTCATTCACTAGCGTCATGCTATTTTTTCTTCTTTGTCCTGCGAGCTATCCTTACTCACCCATACTGAGCTTTCCCAGCGCACCGTCCTGATTAGGGATGGCATCGGAAAAAAGAGAAAGTGAGCGGAACGTTTTGTTTTCCCCCAACGCTCGACGGTCGTATTGGTGTGCTGCCAGGGAACTATGAAAACTATGTGAATGTCAAGCATACAATGACCGGACCTGATTTCGACGTCGGCCCTTGGACGCGAGTTTGTTTTTAGAAGGTTTCCGTCCCTGTGTGTTTGTGCGGCGAGCGACGGGCATTTCGTGAGCAAGTTCCGTCTGCAAGAGAGAGGGTGAGTTTTTCCCGAGAGTGCGAATTTTCCACCCCGCCGCGGCGTTTGCGCGCGCGGGACACCCGTTTGTTATTATTATTGTTGCCGTCTCGTTTCAATCGATTTTTCCTTCCTACGTCCTGCAATGGGTTGGAAGGCGAGGAAAGGGAAGAGGCGGGGGTTGGACCCATCCCTTTGCCTTGTGTGTTTTCCCTCTGGTGGCCGGTTCGAAAAGCTGCAGGGATAAACAGAGGGTTGTTTTCCCGATCGCTTTCTCTCATCTCATCTAGGAGCATCTTCGCTCTTTTCGCTTGGTGCGAAAGTGTTAGATCGATTGCTTAATGGTATTTGTGCAAGGCAGAGGAAAATGCTACCAGCTGTTTTGTGTTTTCGATTTTTCCCTTACATTGCGGACTGTCGTAGAAAGCACCACATTTTTACGTATTCTTTTTTACGCCTATGAAAGTGGTATTGTAGTTTGCATATTTTTTGAGAAAAGAATCTATCAATATTTTCCAATAGTTGAAACTTGAAAGATGTTGAAAAATTTGTCGATTTGTTTATCTTATTTCTCAGCATTTATTTTCTTAATTCGTTCAATTGATTTCGAGAAAAATTTGCATTCAATATCCGAAGCAAAACGTAAACAGCTGTTATTTATTATACTTCTGCAGTACTATTCCCCTCCTTCGATATCAATCTGATCGGGTGGAGGAAATGGGAATGGAATGCAAATTGAATGCACTTTGCCCGGATCTGTTCGTTCGGGGCCCGTGGGTGGCTGCATCGCCTGAATCCCACAGTTTTATCGATTTCGCTGTCGGGATTTGTGCGAACCACCGTTGCATAATGCATTTTCCTCCGTTCCCGCGACGTCCAATTTGTTTACTGCACGCGTCAATCGTGAGACGTGTGTGTAACGATGCATCGGTGCATCTGTTTTTGCATATGATTGGCGTTATTACAGGCCCATTGTTAAGTGTCATTGTCGAGCGATTGTAATTTTGGATCGCACCGAGAGGGAAGTGGGATGGGTGGGAATGGGAGGTTCAATCTGGTGTGATCGGATGGCAGTTTGCCAAAAGGCTCGGGGTAAAGTCTGTTGATGACACGGAAATGCATCGATTATCCGCAAAACCACTGCCACGGACCTGCCCGCGGAAGGTTTCGAGATGCACCAAGCGTTGTTATGCAATGTGAGATGTGATTGTCGATCCGGACGGTTTATGATTGCGCTCCATTTAAATGTGACGCACCATGGATGATTTGCGTAAGCAAACCCCTGGTGTTAATATTTTCACATTTTATTTTATGTATGTTTTTACACATTAAACTGTTGTTACATAACAAACCATTTGGTTTCAAATACACTTTTTTTTAATTGGACTTTCTACTAATCGAAACATTAAGAAATTTTAGATACATAATTGTTGAAAAAGGACAAAATTTATTGTTGTGATCACTCACAACTTTCGGATATTTTGAAGGCAATCATTGTTCATATAAATGTTCAACTATCATTAGACTTGCAATCTGCTTTTTACACTTATTGAACATCTTATGAATCGTGCTATTCATAAGGTAATGTTCGATTCTACCCCAACACAGATCTTTGCAGAAATATATTAGGGTGGAATTCATGTGGATATTTTTACTTATGCGGTTTTCTGTTTAGAAAAGTTCTGAATTAAACATCTAAAATCTCCAGCACGCTTTTTATTTTATCGATGTTTGCATAACTCTTTTTCTCTTACACGCTGGAGATACGGACAGTGCAAGATATGTTACCTTTTTGATGTGTGACATTTAAATGCCATTTCGTTCATTCCCAACTGGATGTGCGGTTATTTAGGATAGGTTTTAGTAGAGTTAGGTAATGAGATTGTGGAGTTTTATGTGCCAAAGACATTCGACAACCTTTATCTGATTCCAACAATCTGCTGAATAATTTTTCTCTTTGTGTTGATTTTTCCTTCTTGTCCTTAAGAAAACCATACCCCTTAATGTCGTTTTCAAATCTGTTTCAAAGCACACTTTACCACTTTTCTTTTTTACATTTGGAAAAAAATGTGTACCACTTGATAAAGGTAGAAATGTACCGTCACTAATTGGATCGAGATTAATGTGCTCGCAATTTACTACATGGCTTGTTGTTGTGCGGTACCAAAAACAAGAGAAAAATAAAAAAATGATCGATCGCCGTGGCCTTTCAGTGTCCTTCTCTTAACTAATGCTTGAAGTTGAAACGGTCATGCACTAAGTCCTAGTCCTCTGTTTTTGTCAAAAACTCTTTTTTCTGTCTTTACAAGGGTTTTTAAGTAGAGCGTTTGGGGCCAAGGTTCGTCCTTTGTGGCCTTTTTGGAAGGGATAACACCAAGAAAAAAATAATTCTTTTTTTAGGACTCGCGGGCGTAAATGATCGTGATTTATTGGTGGCTGTTGCTCGTTGCCATGGATTATTATTTATGGTCCCGTTTCTTGTTTATAATTTTCTTTTGAAACCGCCAGCGACTTTATGAACTTTATGAACCTTTTTTTTTTGGCTATCAACAATCCCTAGGCTTGTGTCTTTTTGACCCCAATTTTTTCTATTTGATCATATCAAATAAACCTAGCAGAAATTAATTTCATCCTTTTAAGGAAGGTTAGAAAAAAGGGTTACATTTTTTGTAAGTACGGCTGTTGAAGTTATGATACAAGATGGAAAATATGTTCTTTTGTGTATTCTCGTTGTAACTACTGTAGATCAATGTTGGGCATATCGTCGATTTTGAGCTGAATTTTGATTTGCGTACAATCTAAACTTATTTATTGTATTCCTTTTGGTAATAGTACCGGCGAGCTTAAACATTAACTTGAAAATAATTGTTGATTGCGTACAATTAAACCTGAATGCATAATTCTTTTCCAAGTCCAATATGGGAAAAATCATTCACAGCAGTTAGGCAGAATGTCCAGATTTTAGTTATAAATTCTGAGCAATGTTATCCTTAGTTATAAATTCGGAAAATCAATTAGTCCCACATATCCAAATACTTACCAAAATCTAGTAGATTTAGCTGGCGTGAAACAAATGTTCCATAACTCCGCCCGATGTTATATCGTTCTTCCCGTAGGTGACGCACAGATTGTTGAGTGTACGTCTCGCCCGTCCGGTTCTCAAGTGCGAATTAACGTGAGTTATGGACCGCATAAAATTGAAGTAACTAACACCGTCCGGAACGTCAGACGGTCAATGACCAGACCGTAACGTGGAAGGACCAACCGATCGACCACAAACGGCTGACATTTGGTCTTCGGTTGGCCATTCGTGTGAAGTGTTTGTTTTCTAGCGATGAAATGTCTTTCTCCACGCCGTATCCATCATTGAGTGGCTGGACGGAAGACGGGTGTACCTTAAGTACCAATGCGGGGGGGATGGTATCATGGGGGGAGAACAATGGGTGGAGTGATCCATCTCAAAGCATTACCATCGAGCCAGATGCTCGTGCGGGTGGAAGGTTTGGAGCATACGCTGTCTTGAATGGTGTCACTGACGTTTGCGATATCTGTGGATAAGGGTTAAGAGAACTGGGATGAGAACCCCCAGTGCGGGTGATGTAGATCTCCCGTGATGGACACTTCTGTGGGGTAGATGGACGGTCATTTGGCTAGGAATTTACTCGCTCGATAAAACTTATTTTCTACACACCGTGACACCGTGAAGGACTGCGACAACCCCTAGGACTTCGGCCCTTCATTGGTCCTAATCCAATCGAGCGTTAACTTCTCACCAAACAAATGTAGAAAGGATTCGCGTGGATAGGAAATAACCCTTACTAGAAAAGGATGAGACAAAGGAACCGACCCACCATATCATCGGTCGTCCGTACGTGAACAACTTCCGCAGTCATCTCCATCGGGAGCTATGGCACGCGAAACGTCCAGACCTGCCTTTGCTCGAGTCCAGTTGGGATAGGTCACGGTGGAGCGCACACTACACTGCGAGGTGTGGCACAGAGTGGAAACCCTTAAACCAATTCCCACACGGGGAGTGTGCTGCAGGTGCTGATGACCAACCGACTAACCGATAGCGACAGGGCTGGTAGCCAATATCGTGGCCCCAAGGGTGCGCCCGGAATCGCTGACGTATCCAAACAAAATAAGTAAAAAACCGAACGCCCCAGACGGCAATAAATAAATGGATCTTTTTCCACCGTCTTCTGGTTTCCAAAGGACGATGTACGGAAGGCACCCACTGACCCAGCCTGGAGACCGTCTGGCGAGAGCGACTGAGTCGAGCAGAGCACTAGGACCTAGCAGGATCTTTCCAAATAAAATGCCAAAAGTTAGGGCATTAAAACTGGTTCCGTAATAAAGCGGAAGCGTTGTTTGAGATGAAGGTGAATGAGTGAGGTAGAAAGAAAAGCACCGAAGAAAGGAAAAAGGGATAAAAGCTACCGGAACAGAACTGCTACCAGACTGCTGACATTTTCGCTCTCGCTGTAGGTGCTTCCTTCGTTCTTCGTGCTGCAAAAATTAACTCATCTTTTTGCCACGCTGCTGTGCGAATGCTGCAGACGAATTTTTCATCGGTCGGTGGTTCTTCAGGACTTTCCGCCCCATTTTTCAATGGTTTACCCTTCCGGCGACCGTGATGGCTATTAGTTTCCTGGCCGATACAACATCCCGGGACTTGGAAGTGTGGGTGCGGCCGACGATGGAGGTTCTTTGTTTGCAGAACACGGCCACGACCCGGGACCGGGTTCGGAAAGGAGCGATCCTAGTTGTGGCTGATGATGCTGCTGCTGCTGCTGCTGCTGCTATTGCTGGTTGTCTGGAAGCTCTTGGTTGGTGGTTTTCCTTCCTGGCTCGACGATACGCCGTACGAAATCCTTAACACCGACGACGACGACGACGCCGACGCCACTGTCTGGCGTTTCTTTTCTTACCCATAGTTCCGCTTAACCTTAACCTCCTCGTAGGGCTGGTTAGTTCCACAGCCCGACGTAGTCATCCTTGTTTCCTGGCTTTTCCTTTTCGAACGGTTGCATGCAACCCACGCCTGATACCGAGAATCTCCGTGCGAAGAATCTGGAATTGTTATGCCACGGTTGTAGCTCATTTTCCAGCGGCTCCGGTTTGTTCAACTTTGTTCGACTAAAAACTGTGCTGAACTGGGGATTCCCTAGTTCTTTCCATTTCCAGAGAAACCGGGAAGGAATCGTGTTGGATGTTTAGCAATCCAATTTTTTCCAATTTTTCACAATTGGCACAGGAAAAACAAATCCTTTCCTTTTTGGGTTCCAGAACGGGGAAGCTGGTTGCGTTTCATTGCGCCAATAAATGTTGTTGTGCTCAGCAGTTGTTTACTACCAAGGGAATAATGTACCTGCACGAGGTTTCGTAAGGGACGGTTTTGCGTGTTGATGCTATTTCCGGCTCCTACTTGTATAAATGTCTACCCCCGAGAATCTATTCTGCACAGCTCATCACGCTCCGATAAAACTGCATCCCGGCTGAGGCGACAGACTACGCCGCTAGCGCTAGGAACAACAAAATGTACAAAAGTCCGTCTCCTTCTTCGACTTTCCGCAAAACATATAAGTAGTGTCTTGGAGAGGGAAACAGCTTCCTCGGTATATATTGTAGACAACTCGTTGGTAGACAGAGAAGGTTAGCTCGAACGGATGGACTATGGCTTGTTGTGGGTGTTGGAATAAAATAACTCAACCCATGTACCAGACGCTATCCGGTGCATCATCAGCTCGTAGAACTCGTGAATCATATTCTATATTCCTTCCAGACAGAAATACACATTCGCTGATGATGTATTTCTGCCTCACTCAGCTCGAGGAAGGACCAGAGTACGTCCACTGGTGCATTAAATTTCTGATTCCTGGTTCCTTCACAATGAACTCCCAATACATTCTCCGCTATATAATATTAACGATACTACTAAAGGTTTGTTAAAGTCGTAATACTGAATGTGGAATGAAATGAATAAGCATATTTGTTGAGGGTTTATTGCATTTCACTCGGCGTTAGTTTACTTTTTCGTAAGAGATTTAGCGGAACTCGCTTGCTGACTAGGTCCATAGACTTGACGACTTCACTTTGATTGAATTAAATCGTCTATGTAGCAAATATCAAGCATTCTTTTCTATTTTATCGCAGAAATTGAATAGAACAACATTGAAAAGTTCGACAGAAAATCCATCGGTACCTACCCCACTAGTTAGATAGAGAGAGAAGAAACCCCGTCTCGTGGCTGCAGAGGAAAAACTTTAGTAGTTTATTTTCCCCAACAGTTTCCTTCATCGGCGGCATACTAATGTATCGAGTTCTCGGTATTTTGACCATCGACAAAACTTTCGTTCGTTCTCGTAAGCGGCAATTCGTGAGGGAAGAATTTATAGGACTGTTTTCCCGTCTCGTCCAGGTACACAAGTTCTGGTATGCCCTCGACAATCTTCTTATGTATTAAAGATTTTGTTTGGTTCTTCTATTGCGTGCATTCCAAAGACGGAATGTTTTGCGATTCTGTGCAAGTGTCTGCTGTATCTTATTGCTTGCAAAAGACGTTGGAGTTTCTTTCGAACAAACACACACCGGACCATATAGGAAGATGGATGAATTCATTCCGAAAGGTTTCTTCCTCAACAATGGCAGTCTGGGTTCTATTGAAGATTCGGAGTCTGCTCACCCGCGCAACACTTGAGACGGCATTCGCCCACGAGACGTTTTGTTGAGCTAGGTTAGGATAAAATGTGCGAAGTAAAAGGAGCTTCTAGTGCAAGGATTCATCTTGCCAATATCTTCGTTTGACTTTGAGTGTGTCTTTTTTTGTGTTTGTCACCCTCTACCCGACATTGCTGGCATACATTCTTCCTTTTCGAGCCCGTTAGATCCTGGTACGCAAATGCTATCGAACGTCAGATGGTCCCGGACGGGTGACGTTCGCTGCAACCGACTTATGAGCTTGAGATGTCAACCTCGTCTTGCCCCCGTCGCCGTTGCACATAGTTATTAAACTCAATGTCACCCAATCAGTAATAAATAGCAAAAAAGTTCTCGTCGAGAATTCTCCTATGCGGGGCCGCCCTGTACGACAGGCGAAGAAAGTCGTCGGCAGGCTACGGTCTGCCTGGTCCTGGTCATAGGGTTCTTTTCCTACGACCATGAAGATGCTGCTCTTCTCGTAATGGTTTTAATTTTACTACTCGCCTCCGTATAACTAGACCAGAGCTTTAAATGAGTTTTTTATATTGCCTTCCATGAGATGGTATTCTTTCGAAGCCCCGGACATTTTCAACCAAGTTTGTCGCGCCCTTGGGTGTCGTTTGCGGTAAAGTTTCACGTCGGTTTTACTAGCTTGCTGTAAAAAGAAATTGAAATGTTAGCCTTCTGGTTGTGTTCGAGTAAATACATTCAAAATTGTGAGGCATGTTGATTCGTACTTTCTATGGGTGACTCTTATAAAAACCTTTTTAGTAGGTTTTGGAGTACTTATAAATTTATTTAACCATCCTTTTTCGATGTTTTATGTTCTATCGTTTGCGCAATCGCTGACGCAATATGTGGAGTATGTCTTTTTAAATTTTTTTGCTGGAAGACAATATTCGTTTGGTCACACATTCTCAACGCTAGAACTACGACAGTAAGCCAAGTCGAAGAGAATCATTACATGCATGCACTCTGCTAAAAGCCACCTGTGACCTACATGTTCCTCGGATTGGATACAATTTACGCTGGGGGGAATGGAATATTTTTGAATTCCGAGGTTTGTCGATTCCCAAAGAAACGTTCCCCAGCCGAGTACCATCTTGATTGGAAATCGTTCGTCCAAGCCCACAGTGTCATCGATTGTCTTGTGGAATTGGATTAATGCAGCTCCAGGCACGTCCGATATTAGCTCCGTCTTCCCTGTAATTTGTCTGTACTTTCCACCAGCCATGCTTTCTGCTGGCGATCTCTCGGGAACCTTTGTTAAAGCACATTGCATTGGAACGGTGGGGATTCCTTGCTGATATCGAAGCCAATCGAAAAGTAATGCTGCGACCGTGCCCTCGTCTTGGCATAACGAATGTCTGACAGCAGAATCCAGTTCACGTGCATCGTGGGTTGGTTCGGTTCTCGCTCTCGAGCCGCTAGGTCGTACATGCGAACTGTAGGAACAAATTACATACCAAAGGTAATGCTCCAGTCGAACGGTCCAGGAGTTCTCGGTTTCTCCTGCCAATTCCTTGCGCACCTTATAGTGTGCAGCCTTGCAGTTGGAGCACAGACGATACAGGAAGTAAGCAATAAAGTGTCACCGTCTTACAACCCATTTCCCACTGGACCTTTAATTCCATTCGAAATGAAAATGCAATTCGCTCGCCTGCTCGTTGGTTGGTTGGTTGGTTGTTAGAGAAATGGCTTTCGGAACTAGTTCGAGAAATGGTGGAACTTTGCCAAGGTTAGTGTGAGGCCAATCCAAAACTTTTGTTGATTAGAGAGCCCAAGGTAAAGTCAGCGGGGTTAAGTCAATGCAAAAGCTAACAGTTTCCCATTCGTGCCATTTGGGACCATGCAGGTATTTATTTCCGTTTTATGCACTTTTGCAATTGTGGCCCTTCAAAAACTCTTGGTTGTGTTTCTGCAGTCGTCCCATGCAATTGAATGATCGTGTCAGGTTCGCACCTTTGCGACGACTAGCTCAAACTCGACCAGCCCAGACAGTTGTGGCGAATGAAAATGTGAAAACCTCATTCGATTGGACGTGTCGCCCACGTTTTCTGCGACGTTCGCCGACAAAGTTTCCCCGTCATCGGTCGTTTCTCAACGCTGAACTTTAGGTTGCCGAGTACCAGCGGTAGGTTCAGTTCCTCGCGGGGATAGGTGATAAACATAATTTAAATTAGTTTGGCCATAATTTATGCTTGAAACGTGTGCTGCTGGGAGGGGTTAATCTGCACGTTCGGCGCTATTTCTTCTTTTGGGTTTTTTTGTCTTTTCGATTTTAGAAATAAAATTTTCGGTTTAGAAAACATGAAAAATAGACCAACACTACTTTTCTCTTAACCGTCAGAAAACTCACAAAATTAAAATCAGTTATACTTGAAATTAAATAGACGTATATAACTTAAAATGCAATTCATGAAGATTTGAGGAATGATCCAGATTTCTTCTTATAATACTGTAAACTATACAATAATAATGATTATATACATGATTATTTTTTATCTTTTCTTTTATTTATTTTTGAATGAAAGAATCCTTAAAAGTACGCTGTAGTTTTTCAATATAGTAAACTAATTTCAACCAACTGACTGTCACTTAAGGATGTTAAAGTTAAAGTATCATCTAGTTGGTTAATTCATCTTTAAATTGGTTATTGTTTGCGGTATTGCCGAGTTTTAATCAGAATGTATCGAACCTATCATAAATTGTGTTATTTTTAGCAATTGTATTGATTCTTTTGACTGTGAGTTATCATTTTCAAATTATCAGCACAAATTTTGGTTTTCCTGAGTTCGAATTTGGGTTGCATCTGTTAAAATGCTATTTTATATCTTTGTAGTCCATCTAATCTTTCTTTCTTGCATTGCATTACATCAGACCTATTTAATATTCAAACATGTTTGATTTGTAAAGAAAGTTATCTGAAGTAAAACGGTGTTTTTACAACTCGTAACAAGTTTCCATTACATAAATGCAAACACAATTCTGATGAAGGTTCTATAACCTCCGATTCCATCTTATGCACTTTCAAATATATTTGAGAAAGTATCCTTTGTTTCCCATTGCTATCATTAGCAGTTTAACTATTGAATTTAATATGCAAATGGTCGTTAATAACTTGACTGCATGTGCCCAGACGATACCCCACCACACACACACACACATACACACCGCTCGCTCTGACGATTTGTTGGTAATTAATTTGCACAAACGATGCTCCAACCGATGGTCGGGTGGAGCAGAATGTCCTGTCCCTCAACCTCGCGGAGCAAGGACGAACAAGTTCGTTCCTTCTCGGTCTCGGTGGTCCGTCCGATGACACTCCGCGTTCGATTCGCGAACTGGTTGGCCGAAGTTGTTTGTTTATTTGCTCATCGTCTGTACATGCGGACCCGTGTGACCTGTGGGGATGAACCTTTCCGATGCAACCGCGCCATCAGCGTCAGGCCGCCGTCTCGCTGGATCGTTTAATTGAAACCAGTAGCAAACCCATCCGACTCCGTTTGGTCTTTATGGATCCTGCCGTCATCGTCATCGTGGACGCCGTTGTTTCCGGTTGCGAACCGCGAGTTTTGTCGGAACCATGGGAACAACACATACACGACGTTGAAGGATGCTCCGGGCTGCGAGGGTGTCGGAGGAGGGAACTAACGTGGGAGACAACGGTCAGAACGGGAGTTCATGACCTCGCCGGTTTCTTTTTCCCTCTTTGTGTCCCCTGGAGTGGAAAAGTGCAATTGCTCGATTGAAATGTTGCAGTGATAATCATCGCGCTGGCGTTGAAGTGTTGGTGGGGCGTTACCATTTCTTTGTCCACTCGGAACACCACCTCCTCGCCCGCCCCTTCAATCCCGCCCGATCGATGAGTCTGCGGACGAGACGCGAATGGATAAACAAATGCCATTTCGCGGTAGCGAAGAATCCATTAAACACCACCTTCAACTGATGCACTTCCGGTTCCGCTTTGGCGTTGAAAGTGCGAGAGTGGGCAGCTGGAAAATTCTCCCTAGCCGATGCCCTTTCCCCCGGGTGGCTAAGTGGATGAATTTATTTTTTTTTTTTTCACTCAAGCTCATGTCTCGGTGGGGATTTATTTTGCAATTTCCACCAATTCTGGATCCCTTGCGCGTCCCTTGCCCTAGATCCCTCTGCCACTCGCGCTTGTTTGTTCCACTTGATCACAATGATGCACGACCATTAATCATACTTTTCATTCAATTCCTCGCTGTGGCAGCTGCGACGATGGAGCGCGAGGAGATCACCACTTGCCAAGGATGCCACTGAACTGTCCGCTTCTCTGTTCACTTCGCTTGTTCCCGTAAAGTCCCTTCAGCCAGCCGATGGGAGGATATTTTATTTTGTTTTTGATTTTTTTCCTTTAATTTAAATATATCATAGACGTTGTCGACGGTATCATGCTGCATGTGCTTTGCGCGGTGAAGGACGTGTGTTGTGTTGGGAAGACGACGGTTTCCAGACTGAACAGATATTGAGGTTGGCTGAAATTTTTAAAAGATAAAAAATCGATAAATTTTATCGCACGAGGAAAAATCTCGCCACCTCCCATTTTTGAGAAACATGGATGATCCAAAACATAAATGTTTATATATGTCAAACGTAACCAAACACTACAAATTAAATAACAACGTTTTACATATAAAGCTCCTTTTTTACTACTTTACGGTTTGTATTTCTATGTTTTAGGATGTTTTTTTACATTTTGGTACTGCTAATTCATTCATGCATTGTTTTTATACCTTGCTAATACATGTTTTTGTACAAAGAAGGAGTAAATTGATTGTGCATAGATAAATGGTAAATCTTTCAAATTGAAAGTGTATAATTGATGGAATTAGTTTATTTGTAAATTTATAAAAATTTTAGGTAAAAATGGTTGGTTGAAATTAACAAAATTCATATAGTTTCATGTAGGTATACTAACCTAGGTAGTATTTTTATTTAAATAATATGAATTATTGCTCATGTGCCTAAGCCAAACTAAAGATAAAGTTTGATAAAACAAGAAAACTAACATTGAGATGAAAATGGAACATAAACACTACAGTAATATTTAAAACTCAATCTTTGGGAAGCTTTGCTTGTCCTTCGCAAACTATCGGTTATTAGTCGGACGGTAATAAAACTTTAAAACAAATTTTATCGACAAAGCTTGGCCCTGTTTGATTGTTTATTAACTCGTTCTGCACCTGTTCGATTCAACAACAATTTAACTTCTATAACAAGTTCATTCAATCAGTTACATAAAAAACATGCAAAAACCAGTTATCTATTTAGTAACTGTTTGGTCATTTACCTATCTCAACATATCTTTTGCGTTAGCTCCAAGCTTTTACACTCCATGTTTGTTGGTGTATTTTTCTGTTGGCTACCTCGTTGAGCTCGTCTCGATTTGTTTGAGTTTTAATGCGAAAAGTTGGTAGTTATGTTTTTGTTTTGCTTGTTGTGCGCTGGTAGGTCACTTCAGATTTTGCTTAGGTACATTTTTCCGCGCTAGACTCCCGCACGCGCCCCTCCCCACCGTGCCACACAGATTGACTTAATTTTTGTTTCCAATTCCAAAACCGTACAACCTTGTCAGGGGTGGGCAGCAGAGAAGGGTTCGCCCTCTTATCGTGCTTGTAGTGAATTCGGGGCAATTATGCTGATTCTTGAGCACGTTTTCCAATGACTGCTATTTTCCGCCTATCTGAGTGGGAGATGTTTCGTAGCAGTCTGAAATCTCTGTGATTAGGTAAAGATGATGTTATTGGGGGAAATTCTCTTCATTTGCTAAGTGCTCCTATTAAGAGAGCTTAATTAGCCAACTATACTGTAGGATAGGCCTTCAATAAAGTCAATGATCCATGAAGCGGAGATTTTCCAGTGAAGCGGATTCAACGATCGTCATGATTCAAGTGATGTTTGCTTGTATCTATTTTTCGTTTGATAGTTAGATTTGTACGGTTCTTTTACATGGTAAGATTGCTCATTTTCAAGAGATATAAATAATCCTTTTTATATTTTTCGTTTCAGTTAAATAACCACACATTGGTAAAATACTCCAACCCAGATTTCAAGGTAGGTTTAAAATTAATTATTTTGGTAAAAGTGCTCAAAGCCCATTCTTAAGAGATGATAACGGCAAGTTTTGCATCGTCAAAAGTTGGGGTTATTTCTTAGGGAACAACTACATTTTGGGCGAACCATTTTATCACAATTTGTCGACCGCTTGGTTAACATTTCATATCTTAAAAAATGTGCTCATAAATCTTTTGTATTCAATCACTTACATTTTCCTGTTGGAAGTCAACACGTCGATGTTTTGTAAAACGACGTTGCATTGAACTTTAAGATGCAGTTGCATCGTTGCACATTTCGTAGCATGCAACATAGTTCGCCACTCGGCACTACTGAGCGCTCGTTCGGCATTTCCCGACCTCGGTCGTATTGTTCGTCCTGGTTTGCAGCACTTTCAGTATTTGTGTCACCCGCCGACCATGGCCGTCAGTAACCCGTCATCGGCATCGCGATCATCAGTGTCAACGGTGGATGGCCTGCGCCGCCCATAGTATTGGTGAGAGCCAGGATATCCATCGCACGCCACAAAATGGGAACAAAGAACTTCGCCACCTCGGGACGCTTTTCTCGAGGTGAGAACGTTCGCTTCACCCCGGCCCGCCCCCATCAGTCTATATACGTGTTGCCTCTCTGTGGAGTTGCCATTTTGTGACTTCAGGACTTCTTTATCCCCGTGCACGGATCTCAACGTTTCGCTCGGTGTACATAAGAAGGATGCACTATTGCACTTCCACCGTCATCGTCAGCGGGTCGGAACAGTGCATCGGGATAGTGCCCTATTTAATTCAGCCACAGCTATGTATCATTCGGTGCGCTCCCGTTTATCCTTTCTCTTGGCCCGACCGGACAACTACGCACACTCCCGGGGAGCGGGTGAGCATCATCCGTCGCTTTGCGAGCGGTTCTGTTTGTTTGCAGGGATTTGTTTTCGTTGCACTTGCCTCCGGAAGGATACGGAACCGGACTGTGCTGAAGCCGCACACTTGCACACGTCGCAGAATTGGGTCAGATTTTTCCCTGAAAAGAGGTCAACTCCATGCTGCTGGGGCACCCTGGGGATCGGGTGTGCGGAAAAGTGGGCCACTCTTCGGTGCATCCGTTTTCCCGCTTCAATGATGCACTTCTCGTACATGCAGCGTGTGCTGCTGACGCCTCGTCGCCAGCGTGAAGTTGAACAGGAAGTTCAGAGTGGCGTCCGGACGGGCAAAGTCCTTGAAAACCATCGCACGACCGAAGCTGGGAGATTCCGAGCGCTTTTCTACTTCAACACAGAACGGGTTTAACGACGGAAGCTTCTTTATCTAGTTTAGTATGTGCAGCATGATCGCAAGTTTTTCGTTTCATTATTTCCCAGCTGTAATTCAAGATCCCCTACTTACAGTTTGTGACATTTTGACACAACGAAACTAGGAGGAGGAAAAACTTTTCCGAAATTCTTTTCAATTATTCACACAATGCTAATGCAGAAGCTCACAGAAAACTAAACTTTACGTGCTTAAAACGTCCCCAACCTTCCGAAACTCCTCTCCAAAACTAGCAAACTTATTTGGATCACTCTGGATGTTTCTTATTGCTCAGGTTTTCGTGGTAGTAAAATCGTTCAGTATGTGGTTTATACCATTTTTACTACCCAACAGAGCGATGCGAGGTAAGGCTGCTAATTGGCCTCTTGGTGCAAGGAAACATTCTTCCGCAAAAACGCTGGTCCTGTCGCGATGGTACGGGTACTCTGCTTCGTCGCTATAAATTTTATTGAAAGCACACTTTTTATTTCCGCGCAGTAAAAATCGATCCACCATTTTTAGGATGACACGGAGATAGTTTACTGCTTGGCGGTGTCTTGCGTTCCCTTCGGTGGTTGTAACGAACGGACGATGTGTTTCGCTCGTTCGTCTCGACCGAAGGAAGGAAGATAGGAAAAAGGAAAACCATACGGTTTTTGAAGGTCAGGACAAAACGGAACATTCGTACCGGATGCATATTTTTTATAGTTTATGATGCCAGAAAGGAGCAAAGATTAGCTTAAACTTACACGCTAAAAGAATTTGGGTCAAGTACGAACGAGATCGTACTTGCGACGCTTGTTAGTTTAGGATGCGAAACAAGCGAAACACGCGAGAATAGAAGAAAACGGCGATTACCGCTGTTGCGCGCCCATGAGCCCACCCAAGAAAGGCAAATAACAGATTTACATGTAAACTTTCGGTAACGACCGCGATCGTGGTCCTAAATAAACATAAAAAGGAAAGGACACGACGCGTCGGTACCGAGAGTCTAAGGCAATGCGTGGGATGAATAAACATTACGCAACGACCGACGCATGTGCGCATGCGTTGCGTAATCGTAGCGCAAGGAACGCACCCCGTTAGGACCCGCGCAACGACGCGAACGCAACGAAAGCGAGGATAGGATAAGACCGTAAAATTCAGGACTCGCGAGATAACGAACTAAGCTCAAAATTCTCGCATGTTAGAACGAGATCCTCCATCTCGCTTACGATCATTAGAGGATAAGAAGCGTTTTAGTATATAAGCGCTTGAAACTTTTAATAAATCAGTTATTTTTCAACCGACACTTGAGGACGAAGGAATTTTATTTCGACGTCCCAATAATCCGAAACTAGGCTCCTTACTCCCAACCTCCTTACGCTAGATCACTTCTCCGTTAGCGGCATGTCGCGCTGCGGACCGGTATCTTCGTAAGTTTCCCAAAGACTTAGAAAATTTTCGAAGGCTTCTCTCCGACGTCGGCCAGTCACGGCTCGGACGGAACTTCAAAATTTGACAAGTCCCCTTTCCCAATCGAACTTAGAAAAATTTCAAAGGTTTCTCTCCGACGTCGGCCAGTCACGGCTCGGACGGAACTTTGAAAATTCGACAAGTTCGATCCCTTCCATCGTCCAGAAGGTTAAGGAAAATCCGTTGGAATTCCTCTCCGTCAGCGGCGTGTCGCGCTGCGGACCGGGTTCCCGATTTGCCTTAACTTGAAGGTTTCGTCATCAAGCGTGGTTTTCTCCGGCGTCGGCCAGTCACGGCCCGGACGGAACCCGTTGATTCCGAAACCATCGGACAACCAAGTGTCTCGTTGGGGAATACTCGCGTGACAGACGACGACGCACTCGGTCGGGTTCACCTTTGCGCCCGGTCGGATAACCGCCTCGTTACAGTGGTCGTATAGTGCAATTTATTTTGTCGATATAAATTATCGTCCTATGTTTTTCTCCATTGCTGCATAATGATTATGATGTTTAACTTAATTAGCTGTCAATTGAGTGGATCGATTTGGTGGCGTCAGCTAACGTGTGCCGCCTAAAGATGCTCGATTAATCTCGAGAAAGTCGACCGTTCGACCAACGGCACCCCGGGTTGGTGTTATCGTGTTTTAGACAAAATCTGGTCCACCCTTAGATTGCCTTAGTCCTGTTCGAAGTCGTAGCCAGACGCTCAATTAGCCAGCAGCGTTTGGCAGACGTCGGTTGTGGAACCCCGGGTGAAACACGGGAGTGGATCGATACGCTGACTTTCTCGCACTTTAAATACAGCGACCTCGTCAGCTCGAAGGAGCATTGGTTCTGCACACGCGAGCCATTTCACCAGAAAGCTGTCGTCGTTGTCGTGGAGACGATGTCGGTGGAGGTGAGCGTGAGTGTACGATAGGTACGATGCAAACAAATTTGCATAATTAATCATAACTTCATTTTATCGAGCACCTTGATCTTGACTTGAAGGTGTGGGTAGGAAGTTCTCGAGCTGACACAAGAGTCGTCTGGACTATCGTGATCTAACCTGGGACCGGGGTGCAGATTCCATCCATTGCGTGCACAATGTAAGGTAACCTACATCTACTTCTGCGGTGTGATGGGCGCCTGTAGGAAACTGTGGATCTCCCGAAGAGTAGCCATCGGTAGTCAATATCTTAATCACTCTGTCCAATAGCTTGAGCCATGCATTGTGGGTCAATGGCGGGAGTCCCGGCAGAAACGTGATTGGCGTGCTTGTCGTGTGAGTGAATGAACAACGGCAACAATGATCAGGTTGCAGAGAAATAAAGAAAAAGGAACGTACAAAGTCGCAACCCCAACCCGCTTCTGGAACGGGGGGGTAGATCGTTTGTCAACTGGTCGGTAATTGCTACTCAGTGCAGTTCGAACGAAGGAGAAGAGCTTCGATGCAATGTAATTGTTGGTAGCAGCCAGCATGGCCGTGCGTGCAGTGGCTAACTGTGTCAGTGGGGTAAGGCGCCCAGGGAAACTCCTACGGACTCGCCAACGATGACTTCCTGCAATTTATCGCTCGGCTGCTCGCTATGTCTTAGGGGCACTAGCTCCATAATGCCATTATAGTGCTTTTCCAAAGACTCTGAAAAGGTATATAACAGCAGAATGTTTTAAATAACGAAACAAATTGTATACTTGAAGCATTTATATTGCAGAAGTGATCCAAGTTTATGGTGATCTACTCCAATTCTTTGGGTTATTGATGGATGTATATGATGCTTAAAGTTAAAGTTCGCACCATATGGCCTATGAGTTGTTCTCTTATAGCTCGTTGAGGAAATCTTGTAATCTATGGACACTTGCCGTAGTTGTTGATGGTAGTCTGGACATGCCCACGCATACTAGGCTGCACATTAACGTCCCCTATGGCCCTGAGATACGCTCCGAACTTCTTCCCGATAAAACTACTGGCCGTTCGCAAGAGATGACTGGATGATGGATTAGACCGGCCTTTCTGGATAAGCCCGAGCAAACTCGGTAGAGCGTGTGAGGAAAATAAATAGGAGTGAAATTATGCATAGCGGATGCTTGCGTTGGTGATGCAGTATGAAAAATAGATGTTGCATAATTGATCAATACAATGAGTATACGCACAGGGTGTTCTGCATCACACATCCTGGTTTTCTAGAAGAGATGAACTACTCATTATCAAATATGCGAATAAAAAATATATTACTAAGGACACAGCTGTTTGAGAGATATCCTCAAAATATCATTTTCACTCTTTCAATTATATACGACACAGATATAGGACTCAGATTTAGAAGTGAGCCAAACTACCAATATTGTTTTTCCATCAGAAATTTCAAGAGGTATATATTCACGATGCAATTGGAAAAGCAACACACCATACACATTAATAGTTTATTTAAATTGAACCCATTTTTCTTTACATTAAATATAAACGGCAAATGGAAAGCGAGGCAATGATTTTATTACATCTTCATTACCCATTCCCTTCCAACAACTGGCCCGACTGAGTGCATGTAGAGTTGCATTTATCGGTGCAGCAAACGCGCCTCCACGCGAAGAGGTCCGCTGATTGCAGGCAATGAATGTGTTAAATTTATGTGTACCTTTCAGTTTCTCCTCGAGCTCGACCGAGAACCGGGAGGACCATTCTGCCGAATCGCACACCAACCATAGCGTACACACCATAAATTCAATCGGCAAACAACTGAGGCCGAGCGTTGAATGCACACTCGGTGGAGTTTCCCGTATGGAAATGTCGAAAAGGCGTCGCCGAAGGATGGCGACGGTGCCTGATGTGCATCGTGGGCTGTTGTTTGAGCATGGGCATGGGAAAAAAGGGCGATCGCTTTCTAATTGCGCCATCGTCCCGACTGCTAAAGGCCACCGGAGAAATAGAGCTGCCCGCGTTGGTCTAGTGAGACAAATATTTGCCAGTCTCCACTCCCTGCTGTCTGAGTAATAGAAACCGGAAAATGGACCTACCGTACTTACGGAAGTATTCTAGCCGATCGGTTGCTGTTGGTTTTCACATAAATACGTGAGTGTATTGTCAATGCGCTGGAAGCATGTTGCATTACGAACAGGCTCTTAAAGTGCATTATTCATAGTGACCCAGGAAGACATGTTTGTCTCAGTATATTTTGTATTGTCGCTCAGAATTCAAATCAGATAGGTCTTAAATACTATTAAATACTAGTAAATATATAGAGATAGGTCTTAAATACTATTAGTTCTTTTAAAAACAACATTACTTCTGTAGTCTAAGATTCTCAGAACCATAAACATGAATGCCTAAGAGATTAATCGAAACTGGAGAGATTATAAATTGTGCTTCAAAATTTCCAACGTTTTCTCTAGAAAATCTTTCTGCTACTCTAAAATGCTTTTGAAATTTAACACCAGTGGTTTATATATCCTCGAGGCATGTGTTACCTATTCTTGCACTAGTTTCGTGCCAGAAACACTAAACTAACAACCGCTTCTGGCGATGCACCGTGCCGCACTTCTGCTGGTCCAGCTCGCCGTGATCCGAGCTGGTCATATTTTTCTCGAACGTGTATGCAAACGCGCGATGCAAATGTGTTAGCTGCCAGATGATGCACCGCTTCTTAGCGTTCCCCTATGCAATTGCGATGCAAAATTTGGCCGCAATGAGTGTTTTTGTGTTTACGATCACGTCGAAAAACTTCACCGAGGGCCACGGACGACATTCATTTGGTAAACTGTTTTGAATTTTTAAGATATTTTATTTCAACCAAGATTGTGACTGGGTAAACTCTAAGGACTTTGTGTAAACGTTGTGTTGTTCGCCCCGAAATCCCCATCCCAAGAGCCCTTGGTGAGCGGAGGGCGAGCAAAACAAACGTGACCCAGATTTTCCATTGCGCTGCAACCGACCGTTAGCTCTATTCTATTCGTGTTTGAAACGTCCGTAGCAGCGGGCTACCGGCGTGCACTAACAATGATAGTGAAAACTCAGCGAGTGGCGTCTTGGTGGTTTGGCTACTTTTACGAGGGGACGCTCCAATTTTTCCCATTTGTATCCCGGTCTAGAATGCTCATGTTTTTATTGTCCGCTGGAAACTTACGTGCTTACTTTTTACTGCGGCCCGAACAATTATCGTCGTTGTTAAGCTCCGGGAATCGGACGAGACGAAGGACGACGCGGGGTCTATTTTCTATTTCTTTTTAACGTATCTTGCCATTCGGATATGGAAAAACTACATTTCCTTATCTAAAGTATGTTAAACAATTTGTTTGATTATTCATACCAAACTTTCCCAATGGATTATGGTTCTCGGCCTTGACCGTGCAAACACGATGAGTGTTGAGTGTTCCTTCCTTGTACCAGATTCTTACAGATAGTAAGGTAAAAGGTGTAATAAGATATCCTCACTAGCATACATTTGAATAAATTTCATTGTTGAATCAAAATAACAATTAAACGTGAAGGTTTTAAATAGTACATTCCATATTACATTGCTTGAGTTTATGGAAGTATTTGGAAAGTTTCATACATTAAATAGGTCACACTGTTTGTTCGTTCCTGGGGATTTTAACTACTTTCATACGCTGGTCATCCAGCAACGAGTATTGTTTTCTTCCTTTAATTCGCTTTGATTTATTCTGATTTTAAAGTCTAATGTTCTGAATTTGCGTAATTTCTGAGGTTTGTTTTTGTTAACAAATAATTTTGAAGGTAAACTAGAGTTGGGTAATTCAGATTCAGATTCGTGGAAGACTCATGAAAGATTTATAAAAATTTATTAATGTTTTGAAAGATTCATCAATGTTTTAAGATTTTAATCCCGAAAGATTCATGAATCAATCTAATCGAATCTGGGTGAAAGGTTCATATGTATGAATCTCGTCTAAAGATTCATATGATATAAATCTCGTTTATACAAATAAGTAGTTCAATGTCTTTGTTTGTAGTTTCAGGTCGTCATTGGAAGATGAATCTTTCATCTATTATCATTTACTTAATACATCTAATAACCATACTACGCATGTTTTAATAGTCATTAAACAATCCCATGTTTTTAACGTTTGTCTTTCTGTTATGTTTGTTGAATTGGAAACAGGTATTTCGTATCCGCACTATCAGTTTCATCTTGTTGCTTTTCCCGACAATGCAACAAGCTTGTCCATTGGAAAACATGTCGGCCTTGCACGTGTCTCCCAGATAGAAGAAACAAACCGTTCATGGTAAACAAATTCTACCTACATCGCCCAAAGCATAAGGACTGCTTACAACGATGTGACGTGGTCGTTCGGTTGCAAAAAGTTTATATATTTCTCCATTACACAACAATGTTGCCATCGCTTGTGTTGGGCCTGCGAGTGTCTTCCCCTGCGATGTGATTATGTGGTCCTTGGAATTCAGTTGACGACGACCACCGATGTCGGCCACCCGTGGCGAAGATTACAATCGTCCGTTTTGCATTGTGGCGCGTTGCATTGCGTATAATTTCTGCATTACAAATCCCTTCGATCGCTCCCGGGTGCTGTTTTGTTTAACAAACTCCAGTCGCCAGCTACCGACTCGTCGACCGATAGGCGTCATGCTGCGCCTTTCGGGACGTACTGGTGGACGTCCGTATCGGTGGTTAGCATGTGCGCACATGCGTCCTTGGAATTATCCGTCGGAATTGATGGCGGACCGTTTCCCTGGCAAATTGAATTGAAGGATGTGTTGATTCCGAAGCAACTGGCAAATCTACGACGCTGAAATGGAGCACTGGTTACGGGGGGGATACCAAAGGATTAGCTTGGAATGTTGCGAAACAAACGGGACACTCAAAGTGGCGCCATCAGACGATCAAAAAGTCCGGAGAAAAGAATCACCAAGCAGAAAGCTAACAGAAAAAGGTGCCCCAAGTTTGAAATTGCCTCCAATAAAATCATTTCGATCCTGCCAGGCGGACAAAAAAAAGCCGCAAAACCAAATGCATATATGTAGGATGCTGAAGGAATGTGGCAGCAGTTTTCCAAAAAAAAAACCCCACGAAACCGCTTTCGAGCGCGGGTTCCGTTGAACCCCGGTGTCCGTTACCAAGCCACTGGCCGGAAAGTCGAACTGATTATTATGGCGAACTCTGTCACGTTTCACTTTGGCTCAAGAAACGGGCCCCAGTACCGCTCTCCCTCCGCCGCTTCAAAGTACCGCAAATTGGTTTAGTTTATTTTTTGTTGATGCTGCTTCTCGCCACATCCTTCCCGTCAGCTTTTGAACCGTGGAAAGTTGCGAAAAAGATGGGCGAAACAAAAAAAAAGAAATGCCAACCCGAACTGTTATTATTGGGTGGGAGATAACAAAAAATGGAAATGGAAAAAAAATCGCACCAAATGTCCGCCGAAATCTGTAGCGAGATCTCACTCTCTCCTTGGCGGTCCAGGGTAGTTGTTTTCGGGGGCACTAGCATGAAAGCGGATGGTTCGGGACCATCAATGCCATTACGGGTCCGACGGTTCAGGGCGGTAATAAAATAAATAATCGATTTAATTACCGACGCACGGAGGCGGCCGGAAGGTGCGTGTGGTAGAACACCCATGTTCGCAACGGGCTGACAAACAAAACGGAGCCAACTTAACGTCTCATAACGGCCCGGGGAGGTTCGAGTTGAGGTTCCTAGCCAAGCGAGAGTCCAACGGAAAATGGTGCCATTTAACGGGGCACGAAGTGCGCAAAATTGGTTCTGGAGTTGGTGGGCGTCTTTCTTGTAGACGTGCAGACAAAAGCGGAGAAGTTCAGGTGGGTGGTTTGAACGGTTCACACATGTGTTAACCGGCAAGTAGCACACTTCCTCACGTTTGGTTCCAGTTCCGGAGCGTGCAGCTCAACCTGTAAACGGAGAGGGAGGAACGGAAACTGATCTGCACAGAACTCAACCGAAACGCTGGCACCGAAGAAGGTGGGATTGTTGACTTCGCGGGTTTGGCGATACAATTCGGTGGGGTAATTATTATTACCATGAAATCTGGTTAAACCGAACCAACTTCTGTCAAACGATGTCTCCTGTCGCTAATCCGCGGGAAACACTGGCGTCGTTGTGTTTGATTCGACACACATTCGGTAAAACAGTCATTCTCCTGCTGATGCTGAGCAGCGGATGTCTTAAGTGAAACGGATTGAAGTTGAATGGGAAACGATTAGGAGGAAATGAAACCCATTTCTAGTGGGTTTCGATTTTTATATAGCAGGAAGTAACATGGTCAGAATTCGTCAAATCTGTGGGAATTTAGTTCATCGGATAATTAATCATTAAAGGTTTTTGAAACCTTGTAGGGTCCGCAAATCTTTGTTTTTTTAGTAAAAATAGGTTCACATTACATGACTATTAAAACGCAATCATAGATAGCACAAATATGAAGGTAGAATAGGATTTGTAATTTAAACAACCAAGGAATATGGAGTGGAACCATTCGGTATATACAAAATTGACGATCCCGGGCTTTCGCTGTCTACTTCTGGGACTTCAGACGATGGCCTTCAATAAACAGGCAGTGTTTATGGAAAAACAGATTTAAGGATCGATCGATGCCCCATATTTTCTAGAATAGGACAACTCAACGCACCCTAGAGGTAGCTTGATAATTCTGAATTTCTAACAATAGCCACCAAACATTCCAGATATGTTCTTATGACCACTATGTGCAGTACTTTCAATTGTGCTTCCTGCGCTTTTAATTATTTGGTGACGTTAATTCATAAAACACCATCTTTAGGGGAAAATTATATGTCCGTCCTGAAGAATTTTATGTGAGTTTTAATCGAATTTTATATTAATTTTACAATATTGTTCGAAACTTATTGGGAGCTTTTTCATAAGTTGAGTTATTTAACAAACAAGCATATACAATTATTTGGAAGCCATAAGCCGTCATTTCATACTAATTTGTTGCGTATGAAATTGCGTTACACAACATGCAATATTGTCCATGGAATTTCATATTTTCCTTGGGTTGGCTGAAAGTTCATGAAGCTATTCATACGCCCCGCACTCGTTGCAATACATTCTGGTTTATTTTATGGCAGCGAGCGATCAAACAAAGTTGACTTAACCTAGCTTTCACCAAGCAAGAAGTGTGTGCCTCTCCACCGAGCCACTGATTGATCCTCCGGCCATCTTCCCGATGGACGGCAGAAGTGTGCACTTGTGCATACGTGCTGTTTATTCTAACAAAACCTTCCCCCCTCCCCAACACCGGTGTCGGTATTTGTGTGGACGCGTGTGTTCCGTAATCCCGGGGCGCCTGCAACCGGGAGTGGAGGCACGCCGCGGTGCATCGATGTTTACATTGATTGTGCTGGAAAGTGCATTCCGCGAGGGAGGTCCCGCGAGGTCATTAGTGTACATGGGGATGTATTTCTCCGTCGGCGCGGAGTTGCCAGTGCATCGGTGCACCGAGAAAACCGATGGACTGCTTGACGCATGGAAAACCAACCATGGGCGGAATTGATTTTCTCGATGGATGGATGGATGAGCTTCGCCGTGTCATTTCTAGTGCCAGCGTTGCCCGATTCGCAGATGGAGCTATGGATTTATTTGCTTCCTCAATTAGTTTACAACGCACACCATTGATGTTACGCCCGGACGTGGATGACTCTACCGGAGAGAGGATACAGGTTACGCGCTTTGCTCGTTTTAGACGTGGACTTTTCAACGCGGAGACAACGTTCGCAATTATCCAGACAAGGAAATGCATTAAGCTCATTGGAATGGGGACGGCTTAGGTGATCCGCTCGGTCGAATGCATTACGGAAGTCATTTTCCCCGCCATCGACAGATGGATGCTAAAGCAGCGAAAGTATAAAAATATGTCGTCAGAGTATACCATCTTGTGAAAGGAAGTAAAAACACACTGCGAGTATCAATTTTCAGCCGAACGGTAGTACCTGTCGGCTGATTTTCCGTAGCTCTCTTCCACTGACGCCCGGACTGGGAGGATGTTGTCATCGTAACATTTTAATCAAATGGAACACCTCCACAATGGTTGCGATAAATGTGCAATATGTACACCATATGACGAAGACAAACGAGCACAGACCGTGATAGTGAAGATAAGGTAGGTTTTTTTTTTGTCATATCCTCGGTGGTTTGTGCGGAAACAAAGAAATATAATGCACTCAGTCTAGGAGGGATGAAGGGACGGATCAGGTGCCTCTATGCCACGTGGATGCAATTGCGTTTGAAAGATCCGTTGCAGTTTTTTGTGATTCTTGGGGGTACACACAAAGCTTGGTAGGGCTTGGAGGCATTGCGTGATGGAGTATGACCTCACGTATCAGGTGATCCGATTGAGAATGCAATTTCTGCTAGCATATTCCCCGAAGCGGCAGGCATACACAATAACTGCCATTATAGTTGATTCCTCTTCAATCCAAACACGGTTTTCATCCGAATGTATTGCTTCGAAGTTAGCGAGCTGATTTTTCTAGAAGATTTTGTGTCTTTCTGTAGCCTATACAACTGGTTTATGAGGCCTTTTTCTAATGACCCCAAGTATTATGGGGTTACGCTTGTTGTATCGTCTACTTCGGCAGTACTAGAAGTTAGTAACTAGAACCAGAACTCCAGAAGTTCGTGTTTGCCAATCCTGAAATCTTCTGCATTTTGATTACGAGTAGTGAGAACAACGTGTGTGTTCTTTTTGGGATCTTTCGCAAAATGAATGATTTTGTAATGTTTCATCAAATGCAGCAAAATCCAGCATGAAGTTTGCTTATCTATCTAAAGTGTGAAGTTGGTTTAATCTATGATTTAAAATTAGATTATTATTTCAAGTTTTTGTATGTGAGTTTCTAATATATTTTAATACTGAAGATTCTCTAAATGTGATTTGAAGATACTGTGATGTGATTTGATTTTCTACCTTGATCCAAACAGTGAACTGATTACGACGCAATACTATCATGCTTCATTCTTTTATAGTTGGACACAGAAAATACTTGGTTTAAAGTTTATTTATTTTTTTCCTCAGAATCAGCTAGGGATACTCAAGAGCATATCATTGCTGATTACAAAACAGAATACAAACTAACCTTAATCCAAAACAAACGACCTATTAAAGATCTGGGCACAAACAAAGTCGTTATAAAAATCCTCAATCGTGTAGTTGCGCCTCGGCTAGAGCCACCAGGAAGCAATACGCCGCACAAACAAAACAAGTCACTTTCTACGTCGTAGTCCAACGCTAGAACTGGCCTATGGTGGCTTTTGACTAGGTATGACACAAATAATTTACGAGTTTGTTTAAGATTAATCCATACGGCTCACTGTTTGAGTTGGGATTCGTCCACCGTCGCCGTGTTCTGAGCATGCCCAACGGTGCACGGTGCAGGAGAAAGAGTGTTAAAGCTACCATAACTCACCTCGGAATTAGTGACTACGAGTGGCCAGTGGAAAGGATGTGACATAGCTCCGGGCGCAATTGCATCATCGAGTGAGAGATGCTTAAATGAAAAACAACTGAATAATTGATCAGTGGTACTTAGTTAGGGTCGTTTAGGATTTTCTCGAAAACTAAGAGCTTAGGGTAAAAACTTCTCGGTCAACATGACGAATTCTATGATAATGAGGGATAGGGTATATGATGTCACGTCTAAATTGTTTCCTAAGTGTCATCACACCTAATTGCACATGCTACACTCATTGAATTAACATCTCTGTGTGCTCTTCTGACATTAGATGGCGATGAACCGGGGATTCCAGAGAGGTTACAAAGGGCCAATGAGCCGTAATTGTCACCAGGAAGTGACACACTTCGGCTGCAAACGTTAGGTGTATTCACTAAGTCAACACATACGACTTTATTGAGTAAACAGATACCAAACGAACTGTTAAGTCTTTCGAGTTTCTGAAGTTCAGTAAGCTGTAACTTTTTCATACAGTTTATCAGAATTTGATTTCCCTGCTTGTGTTTTTCATCAACCGAAACAACGTTTTTTGAACCACTTTTTGTTTCGTTTCACTTGAGAAACTCTGCCATCCAACGACCCGCCGCTTCAGTCAGTCCGTCTGGCGAGGCGATAGCAAGGTTGTTTATTTTCTGTGTAACTTTGCCGTGTAAGATAAGAACTTTCTGGAGCAGACCTGATATAAACAAACCGCAAGAGATCAAGACACTCTTGCTCGGCCGTATCTAATCTCTGGGGCCGATCGATACGGCGCTGTTGGTCACCCCGACCCACGGCATCAGTAAATGCGTATTAAAACGGTGTGGCCCTAGAGCGGGGGCTGTTCCTAAACAGCTGATGCAACTTGCGGAGGTTTGACAAGTGCAGAACGACGGCGATAAAAAGCGAAAAGCACCCTTAAGTTAAGGGTGGAGATATCGTTTCCATATGGCCATATGGTTTCCGTTTGTTTACGGAGGGTGAAGAGGGACTAGATGTTTGTCCCAGATGAAGGACGGGGAAGTACCACTGTGTTCTAACCACCTAACGCTCTCACCTTTATCAGACGGACACAGGGTAAACAAATATGGCTTCGATAAGCGCATCGCCGGCGCTAGAACGAACCATCATCTTGGATTGTTTGTGTAGTCTGCTTTCCCTGCCGGTCGATTACATCGAATTGCGCAACGCATCACTAACCGAGTGGAGGGTGAATTCGAACACGGAAACCCCAGCTGGGTGTGCCCAGCCCCAAGCGCATGGGAACTGATAAGGAAGTAGACAATGTGCGTTCGTAAAAATCACGATATTTTGACCCACTTGTAATGTGTCATGTTTGCCATTTAATTACTTTCTTGTCTGACTCCCGTGAAATGGAGAATCGAATTGACTTTATGAAAAAGTGTGTTTATTAGTAAGCAAACCTCTTTTCTTTTCAACTCTACTTGGGCTGGTTTTGTTTCTATAGAAATGATAAGCGCTTTTGACAAGATTTTTGATTCAATCAAGCAACGAAAATGTTTGGTTTATTTAGGTTTCTTTCTTGCTGAATCCAACGCCGCAACAAACTGCTCGTTGGGTGACTAACGATATGAAAATTACTTATTGTTACGGTATCTGCAAACTTCTGGGAAAATGAGATTGGTAATGTTCTTCTATCCAGTCAATTGAAATTGATTTGGGTCCATTAAGGAAGAAGCTGTCATCGGTATAAATTCTGTTGACAAGATAAGGCAGCAACAAGATGATTGTTCTAAGAGCTGGTGAGATAAGGAACATTTTTGAAAAAAGTTGTTTTGCAGTTTTAAGAAAATCATTCGATCTCAAATGTTTAAACGGAATTTAAGAACTTCTCATCATAACTTCAAGGAAAAACAAAGTAAGTGATTTATTGAAATACTCAAAGAAAATCGTAATGTAATCCTTGCGCCATTGCTTCCATTTTCTCTTCTTTATGTGCCCCTATTCTTTCTTGTCCCGGAAAACATTTCTTTAAAAAAAGATGTTCTCCATTCGAAGCGGGCCCTGCAGAACACTTCCTTATCTCGGTTGAAAATGTTTTATTCTTGTTCAACGCTATCAACCATCTTTTGGCAAACACTTTTCGCACTCTGTCTCTCTATCTCTCTCCCTTCTTCGTCTTTGTCATTCCGATTGGAGCCATTAATTTCTCTCGCACTTTTTGCAGAACGATAAACCAACCGCGATTCACTTCGTTAATGACCTTGCAATTGCGCGGTGCAGTGGCATTTCCATTCCAAAAATGCATCGCGCCGAGATGAGAATGGATTTTATTTGGCTTCTTTTTTATTTTTGCACTGCTTTTGTATTTATATGCTTCTTCGAGAAAAGTTGGATTCTTCCGTGATCATCCTAAGATTAAGGCTGCCACCCGAATGCACTTCCTCCTTTGTCCCGTGGGTGAGTGACAGTAATAAACGGACTCACGGGATCGGACTCGGTCCCGAATAAACGATTTTATGAATCGACGCTCCGGGTGGAAAATTCGTAACGCCCTCGAGCGTGGAAAACATCGGCCCACCTATTTATAGCGGTTCGCACTAAAACGGTTCACACTTTTATTGACTCTCTCGTTACGGGTGGGCAGCTTTAATGTGAAGGTCTTATCGCTTCCCGCTTGTTCTCCTTTCCCGCGGGCACGTTGCAAATTATCCCCGAACTTAGTTTGAATGCATGATTTTCCTCAATTTCCCGATGGGTGCGGTTGGTGAAGAATCGAATGCGTTTTCGTATGCTGTATAGCTCTGTATCTGCCAGAAGCAATAAAGTAGTCGATGCGGATGGATAAATGTGAGTATACCAAATACGGTTTGAATTTATTTTTCGCAACTCTCATATACGGTTTCATGTCTTTACTGTATTTATATTTGTTGCAACTGTTGTTAATTGTTGTTAAAAACTGAAGAATGATGTAATATACTGTTTTTCAAACTAATTATCTCTATTGGATGGATACAACGTATTAACAGTTGTTTCGTGGTGGTTACGATACCATTACTGTCTTAAATGAATTGCTAGCTTGTGAGACACCATGCAGGGATGCCGTTATCATTGTTGGCAGCACTACAGCATTTTTATCCAAACACACATGTCCTTAATATGACAAGCGGTTTGTGTCCGCATATGGACAATGTTCATTGCCCCAGTTTTCTGCCTTTTCATCTCGGCATTCTGCTTCGAGATGCTTCGCTTTGTTGTTGCTTTGTCTCTGTGTGCTATCTTCCCGCCAGAAGACATTTCCCGTCCGCCGTGGCGATCAAGGTCTACAAACGTACCGCACGCTGGAGCCACTGTTCTCGTTCGCGATGGCCTCAATTCTTCTCCCAGGCCCTGGCCAGTACCTGCTCCTGTCCCGTGTGTGGACACCGTACTGATAGCTGTTCGCGTCCCCGCTGCACTTTGCCGATAATGAGTGGAATAAAGTGATGGCGCTGGACACAACAACGCAAAAAAGGGCAGCAGCAACGCCACGGGAAGAAGGAAGCATCAACGAGGGAAAATAAATGTGCGATAATACGTCCATCTTTGCATGGGCCATGGATGCATGCAACGGGAGCAGCACCTTTCGCCAATCGCATCGATGCACCTTTTTTATATACTCTTCCCATCTCCCTTCACTCGTTTGGCCCGCAAACATTCTCGCGCTCGCAAATTCTTGTGCAAATGCACTTGAACCACCGTGCACCACTTTCGTTTGGGCGTGTGTGTTGGTGTTTTATAAAATATTACACCATCGCCCTGTGGGGAGGCCGACTGGTTTGGTCGGTCGCCAGCGTCATCGGCCGTGCACTTGACTTTCTTTCGGCCCCGTTGAGAGACACCCCGGAAGATTAAGTAAGTCGCCCAACGTTCGGCGCGCAACGGACGCCACGTGATCAAGTCACAATTTACCGAGCAGCTCGGTTTGGCATAAAATACGGAACTGCTTTTAGTATTTGGCTCTGCATTCTAAGAATGACGTGCAGAAAGAAATGTTTTACGAGAAGATATAGTTTTGCAAGATTATTTAACTTATTTAAAAAGTGGCCAAGTTATGTCTATGTATGTAACCTCGGTTTATTTGTCAATTCTGGAGTGATTTATCAATCCGTAACTTTTATTTAGTTCATTACACCCACCCATTACACCTCCTAGCGCACAGATCGCAGCTCCAAATAATTACAATCAATTTGTTTTCCCCCGTGAAAGACTCACATACCCGTTTACCACCGCGGGCAGTTCTCTGCAGGGGTTAATCGGGAAAACATGCGCTTGTTCCCAGCAGCGCGCATACTACACTCTCCCATCATCGTAATCATCATCGACACTTACACTTGTGGAGCGCATACGATGGCCTCAGCATAAAAAGGGTTGCTTTGCACCACCAGAAGCACGTTGTTTTCTCCCATCGTACGTTCGAATGCACCATACACACATATACACAAAAGCCCAGCATCGTGATACCTTTCGATGATCGTTGGTTTTATTATTTTTTCCCTCTTGCAAACCACCTGTCCGTCGTTATGTTGTAGGTTATGTTACAGAAGTGTGGTAGATGGTGGAGGTGGTGGACTTGCTGCGTCGCAAACTTTAACCGTTTAGAACTTTTACGCGCACATGAGTCGCGGGCGGACTCTGCTGACCGGACAGCATGGAAACACTTAAGGTGTTTCCCAAATACACGGTACGGAACGTTGGGAAGCGTCGGGCCTTACCTCGGGTAGGGGGACTTCGACGTTCCAGGAGAAATCAATAAATAGACGCGAGGTTTAATTTATCATTATCTCCGATGAACTGGCTCTCTTGTCCAACTATCGGTTCTTTATTTATACCAACTTATTGAACGATTTTACACGGTTTTTAGGAAAGTGTTTGTGACGGTTGCCGAAATAGTTGACTCGGCTAGATGATGTCAACTTGTGTTATAATTGGTCAAAGTGGTAAAGGGTGGCTTTCCGGTGCGAGCTAGTACATAGCCTACGCTGCACTTTGAGTGCGTTTACCTCTTGTTTACCAGCTAGCTTGTTGGTAAACCCTTCGTATGCTAACCAATTGGTTTGCGCCAACCAGCGCCTGTTGTTTATGCAATAATATGTATAGTCGAGGTGATTCTATCACACCTCCCTTCCTAAAAGAATTTCGTAACGCAAAATTTTGAAGTGAAGAAATTCTAAAGTTTAATAGCTCGATTTTTGTGTACTATTTGAATCGTTCCTAAATCGTTTTCGATTACTAAATTTGTACCTTCTATTTGTTTAACTTTGTAGGGTCCTTTGTAAATAGGATCTAATTTTTTGCGATTTTCGTTGGTAATGGCTATTTCGTCGTCTATATTGAATGTTACAGGGTTTAGGTGATTCTGTTTTTCAATTCTTTTGAGTTTTTCCTTATCGATATATTTCCTTGTTCGTTCATGTGCCATGTGTAATCTGGTATTTAGCTCTTTAACGTAATTTTCGGGGTTATATAATGGTATTTTAGTATTGATTATTTCTTGATTGATTTTTTCATTTCTTCCAAAGACTAACTCAAATGGTGTATAACCGTGTTCTAAATTTGGGGTTGTGTTGTATGCGAATGCATAAAAGTTTACCCATTCGTCCCAATCATCATTATGTTCATTTGAGAAAATGCTTAGATATTCGTTTAGACATTTGTGGTTTCGTTCCAGTGCACCTATTGTCTGTGGATGATAAGGTGTGGAAAATTTGTGCTTATAGTTGAGCAATTTGGCAATATTGTCGAATAGTTCGTTTTTATATTCTGTTCCCATATCTGTTCGTACTTCTGAAATATTTGTTCCAAATATCAATGTGAATTTTTCGACGAATGCTTTAGCTACTGTTTTAGCTTCTTTGTTTGGTATCGGTATAACTGTTATATGTTTGGTTAAATTGCACTGTATTGTGACTGCATATCTGTTATTATTTATTGTTCTTTGAAATGGTCCAACTGTATCTATTGAAATAATTTGAAATGGTTTTTCGGGTGTGTCAGTTTTTTCGAATTGTTCTATAGGTTGTCTATGGTGTTTGTTTAGTTTACAAAGTCTACATTTTTCTACGAATTGCTTGATTGTATCTTTCATGTTCTTCCACGCAAATTCTTTTCTTAACTTTTTATACATTTTACATTGACCTAGATGTCCTCCAGTTGGGGTGTTGTGTGTTTTCTGCAGAATCTCGGAGATTTCTTCTGGTCTTGTTATAACTTTTTGTTGTTCGTATACTAGTATTTTCGTTTCTTTTAGCGCTTCATTGGCTGCCTTTTTCACTGCCTCAGCAGGAATTTTCTTGAATATATCTTGGCCTTTAGATATAGCTAGCATTTTTATATTTCTGTTTTTCGCGATTTCTTCTAATTGCTTGAAAAATTGCACTAATGCACAGATTTCAGCACTGAACCGGATATCTTCTACTAATAGAAGTTCCTTATTGCTTCTTTTGAGGAAGTATTCTTTTATTTTCATTATTTCTTTTGTGCGCTTTTTGTTTTTTATGCATGCTCTGATTTCATACGTATTGTCGTTCTCCTGCATCGCTAGCTCTAGTTTTGGTAAATTCATTATTTCTTCAAAGGTTAAAGCATTAAACATTTTGAGGTGATCAATCTCTAGTTTGTCTTTTACCATTGTTTTCGTTTCTTCTTTGCTTGCCATTTTTCTGGTAATTACGTTAACGTTTTTTATTTCATCTGATGTTATTTGGATTCTTGACAAAGCATCTGCGACTACATTCTGTTTTCCTTTGACATATTCGATATCGAAGTCGAATTCTTCTAAATCAAGACGCATCCTCGTCAGTTTTGATGACGGGTTCTTCATTCCGAATAGATACACTAGTGGTCTGTGATCTGTTTTTATCTTGAATCTCTTGCCGAAGAGGTATGCTTTAAAGTGAAGAATTGCCCAATGTATTGCGGCTAATTCTTTTTCGATTATCGCCTTATTCATTTCACCTTTCGTGAATGTTCTGCTTGCAAAAGCAATTGGTAAATCATTTCCGTTATGTTCTTGTGACAAGACTGCTCCACAGGCTGTAATTGAGCGTCTGTAGTCAATATAAATTCTTTAGTGAAGTCTGGATACTGTAGGATTTTAGGATTAATGAGGGCTTTCTTGAGTTTTTCGAATGCTTTTTGACATTCGTCGCTCCATATAAACACTGCTTTTTTCTTTAACAACTTATTCAAAGGTTGTGCTGTTTCTGAAAAATTTGGTATAAATTTTCTGTAGTAGTTGCAGAAAGCTACATATCGTCTGACAGCGTCTGCATCAGTTGGAACTGGATAATTTTTTATGCTGTCATATTTTGATTCATCTGGCAGTATGCCTTTATCTGTTATTTTATGTCCAAGATATGTAACGTCAGTTTTGAAAAAACTGCATTTCTCAGGATTAAGTTTGAGATTGTAATGTCTCAGCCTTTCAAATACTCGCCCTAAGTTTTTCAAATGATGATTCTCTGAGCATCCTATCACTACAATGTCGTCCACGTAAACGAATGAACATTCTGGTGATAGTCCAGCTGTAGCGATGGTCATCATCCTCTGAAAACTGTTTGGAGAAATATTTAATCCAAACGGTAATCTGTTGAAATGATAGTGTCCTTCTGGTCCAGAAAATGCTGTATATTGTTTTGAATTTTCTGCTAATGGAATTTGATGAAATCCTGACATAAGGTCCAGGGTGCTAAAGAATTTTGCCCTTCCTAACTGATCCAGTATAGAATCTATTCTCGGTAACGGAAATTTATCCGGCAATAGTTTCTTGTTTAGCTGACGAAAGTCAACTACAAGTCTCCATTTCTTTTCGTTTGATGATTTTTTTGGTACAAGCAGTATTGGAGAGTTGTAATGCGAGACAGAATTTTCAATAATTCCGTCATCGAGCATCTTATCAATTTGTTTTTTGATCTCTGCTCCTTGAGCATGGATTTGCTTGTAGTTAGGTATGTACACAGGCGTTTTGTCCTGCAGTTGAATTGTTTGCTCGTAAAAATTATTCGTCGTTAGTTTTTCTTCAGGCATGTGAAAAATGTCGTTGTACTCTGAAATGAGTTTTTCGAACGCATCTCTGCCTTTTGTTGATATATTACCCGTTTTTACTTGCTTTTTAACGGCATTGATTCTACAATCATTTTGTTTACATTCAAAATTAGCTTTGTAAATCGTGTACTCTTTTAATGGTACTGAATCTATATTTAAATCTTTTAATAATATTGCTTTTTCTAATGTATTGATAATTTTTACGTATGGATAATTTTTATTTATGATACTACCTCCAAGCAAAACTCCTTCTGTAAGTTCCTTGGGTTCTACTACTTGATCATCTGTATACTTTGTGAGCGTACTGATACGTCTTATCACCTCACATCTTGGTGGTATCAGTATGGCTCCATTTACATTATCTTCTATAGGTATACTGATTGTTTCATCTTCAAAATTAAAAAATAATATTCCTAACTCGTAGTCTAGCTTACATTGATATCTTTTAAAAAAATCTCTTCCCAATATACCATCCGTTGGTATCGGAAAATCTTTACCAACGACTTGAAAAGTGGTTGGGATATGTTTTCCTTCCGCATCTAAAGTAGTGTGAGTACTACCTATTGACTTTACAAGCCCTTCGCCTATTCCTTTGATAGAACAGTTTTCGGTTGGATAGCAAATTTGGTCCAACTTTACTTTTGAGGCTTTAATTATGGATATATCAGAACCGGTATCTACCAATAGGGTACATCTACTGTCTGAAAATTTCAATTTGATGTTTACGAAATTTGAGACAGTTACGTTTATTGTGTAAGCTGCCCCAATTCTCCTCCTAAAGGGTGGTTCTGTCCGTGATTGGTATGTTCTTGCTGTTTTTCAGTTGCTTCTGCAACGTAGGCATTATGGTTTCTTTGGTTCGCGTTGTTTTGATATCCACGACCAGAATTATTTTGCCTGTACGGAATGTTTTTTCCGCGGTTTTGATTGCTTGTTTCAGGGGGGTTGAAGGTATTGGGTAGGTTAGATGGATATTGATTATGTGCATGGTTGCAATTTTGGCAACGTGCACTTCTTCCTCTACCTCCTCTTCCGTTTCTGAAGTTTGACCTTCTGTCTTGACGGTATCTGTCCACTTGGTATCCATTGTTGTTCCTATGCTGGTTATTGGTTCTACTCGCATAAAAAACATTGGTGCGTTCTACACTAACAATGGTGTCCTCATTTTCTGTCGCAACTCGTATTGCTTTTGCTAAGTTTTCGCATTTTGAAAACTTAACGGTATTTTTGGTGTCTTCATTTTTAACACCATTAACCAAAGCTTGAATTCCCGCTTTATTTGCTAGAGTCTTTGCAACATCTTGTGGGACTTTGTTTTCCACATATGCTAGCTCGAGCTTTGCGCTTAGTTTTTCTATTTCGTCTGCAAAACTAGCGAAATCCTTTCTTTGTTTCGAAATTGAAAGCTTGGCAATAATTGTTTGAGGTTCTGTTTTAACCGAGAATTTCTGCTTAAGGCTGTCAATGATAGCGTCGATGGTTGTCGGAACCGCTGTAAATATTTGACTTGCCTTTCCTTCGAATTTGGAGAGTATCACTTGAATCAGTACATTTCGGTTTGCATCAGAGACAAGATCTTTGCATGCTGTCAATGCTCTTATCACGTTATTTAACGATTCGGCGTTACCATCGTACTTTGGTACGAGATTGGTGATAACATTTAGCGTTTCTGTAAGTGTCGCCATTCTGACTTTTTTGTGTCTTTTAAGAAGGTTTATTATGCAATGTGCTATTGTTTTAAATTGCACGTGTTGTGGCTTAGACAAATGGAGATTGATCAACTCTGTTATTTTTGTAATGAAATTCCTTGATTTGAGCATATACTCTGTAACCTCACTGTCGTTATATTTGCTCTCGTGTTTCAACAGAAAGCACTGTAAATTTTTATACGTTTCATCAGCTGTATTTTTAATTGCCTTTAAAGTAACCTTTCTATGGCGTTTGGTAATATCTTTGACTCTATCGAGTAGCCTTTCTAGTTTTCTCAGATCTTCTTGCGGTTGCGTCATATTCAGAGGGAAAAACGTACATTTTTGTTTTTTACTTATCTTTTACGCATTGTGCTGCCGGTGTTCTGCGCCGATAAACTGCTATTGCTGGTAAAGTCATCATTCGTCATTTCTGCTGACGGCTGCTACTAGTCTTCCAGGCTGCCACTGCTTCAGGTCTGCACTGCTTCGGGTCTGCACTGCTTCGATTTCTGCACTGCTTCGATTTCTGCATATCCGCTGGTTCTCCACAAGCCGCTGGTCTTCCGCTTGTCGCTGGTCCTCCGCTTGCCGCTAGTTCCTCGCTTGCCGCTGATTCTCCATAGGTGTTTTGTGCAAACGGGCACAATTTGTTTTCACTTTTAGTCTGATTTTTTTTTCACTTATAGTCTCGGTTTTTTTTTTTCACTTATAGTCTGGGTTTTTTTTTCACTTATAGTCTGGGTTTTTTTTTCACTTTATTCATCGTTTTAGCTTCCCTTTGGCGTTTTGTGTCCATTTCACTGTTTTATTTGGGAAGCGTCAAAAGTCGTACAGAGCGACTTTCCTGGGCGATTGGTACACTGTAGGTATATTTTAACAATCTATCCGTAAGAAAGATTGACTTTTCTGCACTCTCAACCATCAAGGTTCTTGTTGTTCTCTTCTTCAGTGATGGTACCCATTAGTGATCGCACTCAATAATCGTCACTTCACTCGTTCTTTCTCAATATGCACATCACGAATTCCCATCACACTGTCACGGTCGCCATGTGGTAGATGGTGGAGGTGGTGGACTTGCTGCGTCGCAAACTTTAACCGTTTAGAACTTTTACGCGCACATGAGTCGCGGGCGGACTCTGCTGACCGGACAGCATGGAAACACTTAAGGTGTTTCCCAAATACACGGTACGGAACGTTGGGAAGCGTCGGGCCTTACCTCGGGTAGGGGGACTTCGACGTTCCAGGAGAAATCAATAAATAGACGCGAGGTTTAATTTATCATTATCTCCGATGAACTGGCTCTCTTGTCCAACTATCGGTTCTTTATTTATACCAACTTATTGAACGATTTTACACGGTTTTTAGGAAAGTGTTTGTGACGGTTGCCGAAATAGTTGACTCGGCTAGATGATGTCAACTTGTGTTATAATTGGTCAAAGTGGTAAAGGGTGGCTTTCCGGTGCGAGCTAGTACATAGCCTACGCTGCACTTTGAGTGCGTTTACCTCTTGTTTACCAGCTAGCTTGTTGGTAAACCCTTCGTATGCTAACCAATTGGTTTGCGCCAACCAGCGCCTGTTGTTTATGCAATAATATGTATAGTCGAGGTGATTCTATCACAGAAGCACAGAGAAAGAGAGAGAGTAAAAGAGGGGTGAGCGGAATGTACCGTCGAATTGCCATTGGAAGATCATTCGGTTTTTCCCGAAAATAATAAAAAAAAACGGTTTATCTTCTTGTACATAAAATAATCGACGGTGCTGGAGCATTTTGGTGAGAACTGCATCCGCAGCGTGCATCGATTCCACAAAATCAGCTGTGTGGCTGATTCTCTCCCATGCAGCATCTGACGATGGCATTCTCGGATGTTTTATTTACCGAAAACAGGTGTAGCATCGCGTACATTCGCGACGTCGTGTGGCGTGGATCCGTGCACGAATAATCGTTGGATCCCTCTCTCGCGCCCTGCTAGCAGCTGGAGCAAGTTGCTGTCAGGTGTGTTTGTCGCGTCCCATCTCGGAAGAAGTGTATCATCATCATCATCATGTTGTGTTGTGCACAGGTGCATTTCTTCAACCGTATAGATGGAGTTTTTCCGTCGATGCCAGCATCAGCGTGTGCCGCACACCCACAAACACACGCGAGAGGCATTTTTTCGTTTATTTTTCCCCCGTATTCCCGCTGCACTTTGTCCAGATCGAGCTCGCGGCAATCGTTGCACGCGATTGTGTACGTGTGCGCCGTGGTGCCGCGCAACACCCGCGGAATCGTCGGATAGGCGTCGCGCGTTCGCCGAAACCAAGCAGAGTCAGTCCGTTCTGGTTCGTCAGTTGGTTCGGTAGTCGTCGCTCGAGCGTGCGGAAACGAAAGCGTGGAAAAGCGTACGAGACGCAGAAGGGGTGGGAAAACATATCCATCCGTCGGGAGAAGAAAAAAAAAAGAAAAGAAAAGTGAGCAACCACAACCGTCGTACATGTTTTTTGGGCATTGGGCCTTTGCGACTGCTACGCCGCGGTGTGATGTGGAAAGCGTTTTCCATTTTTCGACGGCATCTAAAAAGCTTATGTTTATCCCATGCGGCACTTTTGGACAATGTCGTTGAAACTTTTTTGTTTTGTTTTGTTGATAATTTCCGTCGTTTCCTACGCACACACGTAGGTGTGCTTTTTGCGGTTTGTGCCTAGTGTTGAAATATAAAGTGTCATATGCTCTGTTCTATCTTTTCACAACACATTTATTTTTTCATTAAAATTTATTTACGTCGAATGAATTTACTGTTGTTTTTTTTTCTTTGTTCGACTAAACGTATCTTTTCCAAATCCTTAAATGTCAATTCAACCACAGCCTGGATGAAGGCTTTGATCTTACGATTCATAACCAAAGAGTTTTACCAAAATTCCTCTCGCAGCGATGTTGTTTAGGGTATTCTTTCAACGTTTTGCTGCATGAAGAATTTCTTTGAAGTGGGCATAAAAGTGAAAAGCTAAAAGCCTTGTTTTCTTTGTTGTCCATCTTGGGCCAGACCCCACTGGCCGTTTGGAGTTTGGATGAAGCAGCTTCTCTGCGGTCCGCTCCCGGTTTCATTACCAAACTTGTGTAATGATCGCATTATTCATGTTTTTGTGTTACACGTTTCCGCGTGGGAATGTCGCTTTGCTGATTGGACGCTCGAGCCAACTGTCGTGTGCCTCGAGGGCAGAAACACTTGAATATGAAGCGAGGAGCCAAAGTCCGCGGCCAAACGTGAACACATTCGAAATCGAGCAACAGCGCCAACACAAGTCAGCGACTTTGCTGCCTTTCGGGAACACGTGGAAGCAAAAACCAAAGACTCCCGAAAACAGAAAGAACCTCGAAGGCTCGATTAAAAAATAAAAAAGGTTTCAAAAAGCTCTAAAACTGTCGATTCAGCAGAGCGGAAGAAACTGGCGGCGGTATGTGTATGTGTGTGTAAAGACGTCGAGGAAAGTGAAGAGACCCATCGGAACAACGGATTGTTGAAGAAACCGCGTCTGATCGCGCCAAGCAAGACGGTGCATAGGAGTGAAAGGAAAGTGGAAGAGTGAGAGAAAGAGAGATAGGGATGTGGAGCCCAATTTTTTCAAAGAATCGATCGCGGGTTGCGTTTGCGCGAGAAGTTACGCGGCGGCGTTGCGTGCGCGAGGCTTAATTCCAAGTTGAATTGTGTTTTGCTTTCCCTACTTCGTTTCTTCTCTTCTTCTTCTCTTGGCACACTCACATGTTCGCACACATACATACACATACACATGCCTGGAGCATGATGATTTGTGGTCGATGCGCGGCAGGTGTGTACGGCTGATGAGAAGTGAACGGCGCACGTGTATTTGCGCAAGCCACCGGCAATTTCAAACAGGCATGGCATGGCGTGGTAAAAGACAAACCACGAAAAAGAAGGACTGAAGAGAAGGGGGAAAAGACCTGCCGCTGATCTTAAGCCCACGAATTTTTAACATACACACATATACGATCGAGCCTCGCGCGACAGCAGGGCGAATGAACTGACGAAAAGCTTCACCTCGGGAGAAAACGACGGAGAAAAGGCAAAGATGGAATACTTAAAGTCGGTGGAGAGCCAAAAGCGAAGACGAAGATAAAATAAGTAAAAATCAAACAAATCGGGAAAAAAACGGTGCGCGAACGAATTTCAAATCGGAAGAAGTGTATCGGTATAAGAATTAATGCATGAAAATAGTGGACCCCACTTGTGTGCTGTAAATTCGTTTATCTCGTTGTGTCCGATGCTGCCACGTTCGGGTATCGATCACTTGTCGATGTCCGTTCTTTTACGATTACGTTTTTTCCCACTTGTGTTATCCAGTCTTCCTGTTTCGTTAGCAAGTTTGTTATGGTATTTTTTCTCAATTTTAGTCTGTTTTCTCTTTTCGCGATTCCCGAAATTCCGTGATCATCGTAAGAAAGATTGTGGTGGTGGTAATCGAGTGGAAACTGTGTTCAATTTAAGTTCTTCAGTTCATCGAACAGGTGCAAAAATAAACTCACACTCCCATGCCGGGAGGACCGATGCAAAGTGGTAAAATTTTCCAATCGTCAAGTGAGAGAATTTTCGTCTTCGAATGGTGCCGTGAAAACAGTAAATAAAAAGGAAAAGGATTCAAGCGAATGCCTTATCCCGTAGCCTTTACCAAAAAATAATAACTAGAAAAAAAATAACGCACACTGCCCATAAGAAGCCCAGGGAAAAATCGGCTGGATCAGTTTTCCACCGTACTCGCACGTAACGGCAAGATCAAGAAAGCGAATTCATCAGCCGTACCGTGAAAGATTTACCCGTTTGATACGTCCGCCATCGTCCTAACGGCTGTGCCTGTCCTGGAAGAGGCGCTCCAGCGAGCTGACATACCAGAGGAAATTCACCCGACCAGGTAAACACACTCTTTCCATTTCCTTTGTACAATCATTCCGCACCCTGTAAGTCCTTGACTCGATTTTCCTTTGCTGGTGGAAGGTGTTTTCCGTCTCGAGCACCACGGCTTGATTTAACTTGGGGGAAGGTTTAGCTCGACTTTTCCGCTGCTGACGATTGCGGCCGCTCCTGTTGCTTTTCCACCTTGACCTGGTGCTGGTGGGTTGTCGATTTTCAATCCCTTTTCTTTTTTCCCTGAGGGTTTGAATTTCTTGCATTCTTCTTTAATCCTTTTTTATCAAATCCAATGTAACCTTTCTTAGTAGTGGATCGTGTTTTTTCTCATCTTCGGAATGTCGGGTAACTTTTTCTTCCGTACACTGTAGGAAAATTTTGTATTGCTTTAAAACTAACAATGAAGGGCTTTTAATATTTTTTTCTCGTATTTTAGATATAGTGAAGAATAACAATATTGTAAATTAGTCTGTGAAAGTCATAGAGCATGAAAAACAGAACATCTTATAAAAAACCTAACAATGTCGTACAAAATTACACCATAAATTGAACCACATTGAAATAATTTGTCAGAAATTATGTTTCTCACATAACCATTCCACATAATAATCACTACTTGTGGCCAACGGTATAAATAGTCACATAAATTAGGATCACATGCCAAGAAAAAAGCAACCAGCGTCCGCCTTTGGCGTGAAAACAGCTGACTTTTTCACCTTTCCCACAGCTCACGCGCTAACAAACGAGGATCGCCTAGCGCGGCTTGAAGAAAATTCGTGAAAAATAAATAACCCATCTGTACTAGAGCGAACCAACGCCATCAAAAGGGGGGAGGGGGGAGGGAGGTGGGGGGGGGGGGGTTGCCAACACGAGATGAGATGTTGCCGCACCGCAGATGGCGATGTTGTTGGCAATGGCGCGAGGCAGCACTTTTTCCGGCCCGCCGTGCGGTGAAAAGAAAATCCCCACGCTTCGAGGTCGGGCACGTTTTCCGGCTTCCCATCAGCTCATCAGCTGTTTTTTGAGTTCGAGCCAGTTGTCTGCTGGTCTGTTGTTTGTGTTTCGCCCCCTCCCCAAGGTTTCCTTTCCGGGTGTGTTCACATTTGACCGCGAAATATCGAACCAGATCGAGAGGGGTTTTTTTTTTCTCAATCCTATGGAGTGAAAGAGAGCGCGCTGGGAGGGTGGAAAAATGGGAAAACACGGGGAGAAAAGTTTGACGTTTATCGCATGCTTTTCTTCATTGTTTTGTTTGGCTTGTTTTTCGTTTTCCTCGACCGTTGTTTTATATCGATCCAACGATCCGGTTTTGCTGTTGCGTGGCTTGCATGCATATAATCTGTTTGGTTTTCTTCTGCAGATCCACTTGTTTTTCGCCACCGACGTTCCGAAGTGCCGGCATGTGAATTTTCCCAGCCCTTTTTCCTCCCGTAAGCCGCCCCCCCAGGGCCTCCTCCCACGCTGTGTTGGTTCGATTGTCGAGGTTATGAAAATTTAATCAATGCATCCAAACATCCACCGACAGACACACACACACAACCACATTTTCCAGGCACCTTGCTTGGTGCTTCAGTTTTTCTTGCATTAGAGGATCATTGATTGAAAAGCGAAGAAAAAACGAACGATAGAGGCATAATTTGATTCTTTGCGGTGGGAAAACCGAAACGTTTCGGGCACCCTTGTGGCAGCTTCCGTATTTCCACCCATACTGGGCAACGTTAGGCGCTGTTCCCAGCCTAACTGTGCAATTCGGGTGCCGGGTGGAAAGTGTTTTAGGATTTTCCTACCTTTGGGGTTTTCCCTTTTTACCCTCATGTTCCTAATTTGTTGTGTTTTCCTTACCCGTGAGAGACGTTTTTATTTTCATGTCCATCGATTCGAGGTGGGTTTTCCCGCGATGGTGTGACCGCGCGCGGTGCATGAAAATCAGGTGAGCCAGGAAAATTTCCCCATTAATTTCCCCTGTGTGTGTGGTGTGTGCTGTATGGCGAAACGGGTGAAGGCCATCGGTCCGTTTTGTTTGGGATTTCCATATCGTTTGCCATAGGTGTATTTGTGAGTGTGTGTATTTTTTTTCTCTCTCCCGGTATGTTGTTTGTGCTGTGAATGCATGATTTATGTAAAAAAAGCCATCGCTTGACGGTGCCATTTATGACGCTAAACATTGTTTGGCGGAGGAAATTTTCACCCTTCACAACATTTG
This sequence comes from Anopheles coustani, assembly GCF_943734705.1. Taxonomy (NCBI): domain Eukaryota; kingdom Metazoa; phylum Arthropoda; class Insecta; order Diptera; family Culicidae; genus Anopheles; species Anopheles coustani. Next base: position 65,762,020 of record NC_071288.1, on the reverse strand, counting down.
TCAAAAATAAAAGCATTCCAAATTTATCTTATTTATGGTCAAACAAATAAAAATGTTGTATGGACTTATATTCTCAATGGTTTGCTTTTATTTTGATTCCCACCAGAGAATATTGATTTAGAATTTCATCAACGTATTCCGAAAACACCCGCTCAGAGTGGATAAAAAAAAGGCAATTCGAGAAAATACTTATGAATAAAAGTTAAATTGTGTTCACACATGAGTTGAACTACAATATCTTTAGCACAAAAAAAACAACTGCAAGTCGATTTTATGATACGAAATGTAGTTTTGTTCGCAAAATTAAATTTGCATATGCAATAAGACGTTTTTATTTTTACAAATTTCCCTTAAAAGATCAGCGAAAATGGAATAACAGTAGACAGTAGATCCGTATATTCTGATGTCAATACACAATAAATCCTTGCTCCATTTCTCTAAGCTCTCCGGTTGGTCATTATTTTCCCGCTAGAGTTTTTGGATCACCATTTATTCCACTTTATTTCTTTTTGGCTATCCATGACTTTCGGTTCAATCTCGTCTGAATGCAGCAGACGAGATTCCACCCGACTGTCTGTCTCTCATGTCATTCAAACGATCCGTGCGCTTTCTTTCGCGTTATCCTTTCTCTACGCCAAATTGCCGGGAACGTCGCGGGGGCTTGATGGTGGCCATAATTGAAAGCCCGTGAAAGCCAACTCGCGCCAATTCGTCGGTATCGATCAATCGCCAATCGATCCAAGGTCGGGGTCTGACAAAAATGAAACCAAACCAAACGCCATACGTATAAAAATGCAGATCGAAAGAGAGCTGAACGCAAATCGGCACCGAAAGAAGGTCAAGTGTATATTTTTGGCGACGGCTTCCGACGACACCATCTCCTCCTTGCACCGGCTGTTTGCCGCAGAGAGGATTTGGAACGACGACACCGGAAGGATGTTGGGCTGTGGGTAGACCATATCCATGTATATTTTTCAAAGGATCCGTCTCTCCTTAGTTTGAGAGTTTTTCTTGTTAGTTTGTTTGGTGTTTATTTTTGTCGAGATGATGATGACCGCCCGAAAATGCCAATCCGTATGGCAAGGGATAATGGGAATTAGAGTATGGTTCGGGAAAACCCGCAGGAAAGGCTGGCTGGCTGGTTGTTTGATCGATTCATTTTCGTTCAGTGTGGTATGAGTTCTTGTAAAAGAAAAACGCTAACGATGTTAATTATGGAATGCACGCGAAGGTCACGTTTTTTGTTTACATTGTATTTTTTCAACGCGAATGGGATCTATAAATTACCGTGATGGTTTCACTCAGTATCGCTCAGTGACTACAAAAATCCTGTTTGTAATTGTTGTTCTCCGTCGCAATTCAAGGTGTATTAAAAGTCAAGTATAGCAATTGCATGTGCTATGGAAGTTTGCACTATATATTTCATGTAAATTTTCATTATTCAAATAAGTTTTCGATACTATAGGTGTTATGGCTATAATTTTCGTTTTCATTTACAAACGAAATGACGCATTTCGCAATGTGGTTTCCCGGTTGATTATCAAGTTCTTGTAAGAAGTTTAATTGCAAAAACACAGTTTATAGTTCAACGATTATGGTTTGCGTAATGGAAAATGTCACGCGGATGACGTAAAACTTGTCTGTCGGTTTTCTCGGTTACGTTTCATTTCGCAAAACTTCTAAAGAGATAAAGTTGAAGGGTGTAAACCGAATCGATAAATCATCCCTATGCTATATGAGCTCGTATTTCGGTTGCAAATATTGGTTGATACACGCTAAGCGAAAACATGAAAGTCATTCTAAAAATCTGTAATATTAGTTTATTCTGTCATTTTTAAATACTTTTGTTGTTCTTTTCATGCATCGTGAAGTTGGCAGATCTGTTGCAGAAAACGTTGTGTAAATATGATACAATCAGAAGATGTTTTAATATTTGCTGATAATCATTCCGCTGCACGCTTTATGTCACCATCAATGCACCTCAACATGATGACTGCTATTAGCTGCAATGTTCAAATCCCACCTCCCATCCGCTGCTTTCATTCTTTAACGATCTCTTGAAAGGAAAACCCTAACGTACCCGGATTGACATTGCCTCCCTTTTACGGTATCAATCATGTCTTGCCGGTTATGGGCACCTTCCTTCGGATCGTCCATAGAGTCTCCGTTGGCATCCATTTGAAGTAATGTCGAACCGATGATTTCTTACCTTTGCTGAAGGATGATACCATGTATTGATGGCATCGTGCTGTGGAATACCGTTGCACCGGACGGTTTGTGTGTCAACGGGTTTTGAATCATTAAGTCATAACTACGGCGTCCTACGGTAGACCTTTCATACAGGTAATGATGCCAATTTGCTTTAACATTATTTTCCCTCAAGAATCGTTCGCTATCGGGACATACATGTGCGCTTTTTTAATGATTCGAATAACTCTAACCTTAGAATTTGCCATGTCTATTTTACATTGAAACGAGTACATCCTTGCACTTGAGAAATGGAAAGCATGGGTTTATGTTTCAATAACAAGGAATGCTATTCGCGAGGAATGTATCATTATGAGAGTATGTAACAGAATATTTAACTCATGTTCATCAATTGTGATATTCTTATTTTCATTCCTAGTTCGAAGAAAAGGTCGGTTCACGAGCTCTACCATTAGCGATCCGCGTTCGTGCTTGATAAGGAATCTAGCTCATCGTTGCATTTCAAGCAAATGAGCTGGAAGATGATCCACGTTTCTTAGTAGGTTTTCTTCATTCTTGGCATTTATATATGGGGAATGAACTGTATAATATGTTAGCTCTATAATGAAAATAGAGAAAATTTGACTTCGACTTCATTGTGGATATGGCGGTTAGTTTGTTCCTCCTCGTCCTCATAACCAAAATTAACCAGATAAAACCTCCGTCCATTGATTAAGGTGCAATTAGCTGGCTGGAATTCCATCACGAAGCTCCTTTCGCAAATTTCGCATCGCTTTTGTGTCTGGTGAATGTTTCTGGTGTAGAAAGTTGCAGTTAAAATAGTTTCAACGCCCCACCACCAAATCATCCCGCTCTAGATTAAACCGACCCGAAGGAATGCGTTATCGGTGGGAAATTGATTCATTTTCTGCCTAATGAGAGTTAGGCAAGTTAGTGTGCCTCATTAACATGTCTATGAACCTAACCAGCTAACTATACATTCCGCTCCGCGAGATGCATTAATCGGTGCCGGGTGCCTCTATCAAGCAGATCACCGTGGGTTCGCTTTCGCGCACCTAACTTCCGCGCCAAGAGCGGTTATAACCCCTAGGCGGGAATATTCTGCTTATCCGCGGAGATCGGATATGTCTGATAAACACGAGTTATGTCTGGGAGACGATCTTCGCGCTGATAACATTTAATTGTTGCACAAGTATTTCATCGAGGTCGACCGGTGGATGCGTCGTTTATTTGAGAAACTTCCAAAGTAATCCTATTCCGGACAAAAAAGCAGTAGCACAAGTGGCGTGGCGTTTTTGTGAACAAGATGATTTAGGTTCTCTGAGACTTGATTTACGTCGAATATTTCTTGCAGCTTGATCTCTGGCCAGTTGGAGCATCGTTGGACTTTCATTAGATGATCCAACAGTTGAATAACCTTTGCTTCGGATGACGCTGCGTCACAAAGCGGTCAAGACATGTCACTGTGATGTCCGAGGCCAGCACAGCCAACCCAAAAGACATCTCCGACATCTAAAAACACCGTCCCCGGAATGATTGATGAAAGTTGTCCGTAGCAAAATTGACGCTGGCGTAGATTGCTAGTCTGTATTTTTGTATCCCATTTTCCTTCCGACCTTCAGCGCCGATGAAGTGCGACTATTTTCATCAAGGTTTTCCTCCTCGTTCCTTGTCTGCATCATCGTTCAGACTTTGGAAGACTCGATGTACTCTCCACCATCCATCCGAAAGTTCGTTGTTCTTTCCCATCGGAACGGATTAATTCGCGCAATAAGCGTCGCTGTTTGCGATGATGCTCTCGGTGGGGCCTGATGATTCGTTCAGTATCACCCTGCCGAGATGTGCTACACCGCCAGCATCATTGTATCAATTTGTGCAGCTGATCGAGTGCTACTCCAAGCCACGCCGGCGCATACCGGAGCTTCCAGCGTGAGGTGTGCCGGGGCGAATTTTAAGACACTGTTGTTCGGAATCCCTGCGGGTGAGAATCGATGCTGCCTCTGATGGTTCGTCGTTCAACGGGCACGAGCATGGCGCAACATTATCGCAAGCTTTCTTCCCCAACTCATCATTATCTGCCACCCCGTCATAACCACCCCGCCCGTGGAGTTGGCCCTTCAAGTGGTTTGCCAATTATTGCAGGGAATTTAATTCCAGACGCTCAATCGCAGTAACAGTGCTGCTGCTGTGGGATACGGCATGCTGATACTGTCAGTGGTGCTGACCAATTAAGCTTAAGCCTCCTCTCGCCGGTTATCAAACTGTAACGGGAACTGCGGTACATTTAGCAGACCCGTGGACTTGCGACTTTCACCGAAAAACCGTCTTGCAACTCTGCCTGCAACTGATGTAGAAGAAGCTCATTGTGAAGCTATGGCTTCCAACACGCTCGTGTCGAAATTCCAAGAGGTTCTGTCTTGATCCAAAAAGTTTACTGAATCTTACAGTACAGTCCAAAAAGTCTTTGGTGAAGATACTTTCATATGATTTGAATATTAAACTACAATCCCTTCGCGCCTCACCACCCAAATGTTGCGGATCTACCGACGAATCTGCTTTCGATGGACCTGCCAATCTCCATCATTCAGCATTGCCTCACTCCAACGGCGCCGGGTGGAGCCTTTTCCTTTCTCTCCAACCCAGCCGCCGCCCAGGGGTTGGATTGAATTTCACAATCGAATTACTTGACAAGCGCCGACGGTTTCTCTCCCATCTCCACCAGGGCTTTCTTTGTACCAATAACACCTCGCCGCCAGAACGAACCGAGACCTTTCTGTATTCTTTCTTACAAAAAAAAAGTTTCGCTTCGGGTTTAACTGACTCTGCAGAGTAGAGCCGGTTTCATGCAGACAACAGCCAACACCCAACCATCTGGAGGTACAGAAGAGAATAGGGTGTATCTTACGAGTGCGCGTAAAATAATCGACCGCATGAAGAATAGTCGCCCTGGCGTGGTCTCCATTGCACTCGATGAAGACGGTAGAGTCGTTCCGCTTGTAAAGAACGCAACATCACTTGCCGAAACGGCGTGGATGTAAGCGTAGGGTCGCGACAGTGGAAAACCTATCCTTTCCTTCCAAGCACGTCTGATAAATCGAGTTCTACCGTGCTTTACAACACTAGGTTAATATTGTGAATGGCTGATAATTAGCATCGTTGCTTTTCGGTTTAACTTCCCTCGTGGAGTGGTATTCATCTCGTCGGAAAAAAGAAGCGAACGATGCATTTGTGCTTCAATCCCCTCATTTTTGCTAACGTTCTTTGTTAGAAATGCTTCAATGGTATGCCTCCGTGAAATTCATTATGACGCACTTCAGCCGAAAGGTCTCATACTATGAAATAGTATACCAAAACCTGTTTAATGTTATTATTTTCTAATTTGTCCAAGTATTTTTCTTAAACAAATCAAGCCACCTAGAAATAGTCTTATTTTTCTGATGATATATTTTTACGCAAGTTTTTTCTGAACTTCTTATTCAAAGTTCTAGTATTTCTTTCATTCAATGAAGTTTTAGATAAAAGCATCCCATTTTTGTTTAAAGTGAACAATTTTAGTTTACTTTAATTGTAAAATGTGTTTTGCAATTTTGTCCGGACATATCCAGGATTCATGTTCAATTGTAAGTAATTCTCTGTTGCTTCACTTTTCAAACTTGCTTATAAGATTATCCTTTGCTGAATAAAGTAGTCCATTAAAATTGAAGAATGTAAATTTATCTCAATCATGATTGCAGCTCAGCTTTTCTTGCTCATGATATTTCTGCGACGGTCGCTTCGTTAAACGTTTTCTATCTTCATCATCTATGCCGATCGGAATGCTTTTTCAACTGTGTCCTTCATTTTATCTTTATTTTAAGTTTATACTTAAAAGGGTTCGTTTATTCTGTTCGCTATGTTGTTTGCGTTATGGCTACCCCTTAGGGGAAACTTCTATACACATAGTGGAGAACAATCTTTGATCAGACTTCGAGACTTTGCGAAGGCACTCACAGATGTAAAGTCAGGTCGTCTGGTTTTTTCTTCGAAACTTTGCTTGGCTGCTTGGACTTTTCAACAACTTAGAGCGGCGCCATCGGGGCCAATTTTCAACCATTCTTCATGTCATCGGATTGGGGTTGGTCCAGTTTTACTTTACTCCTTTTTTTCTACTTATGCTGCTCTCGCGCTCACCCTGCGGTGGGATTCACCCGGGTTGGGCCCTTAACTCTTTCTAATGTCGTCTTGGAATTACGGAGCTGTCGTTGCTTCGTGTCGTTCATCATTGCATGGCGGGAAAGGGGGTACTACAGGGTGTAAAGTCAGGAAAACGGTCCAACATCCAACATCCAGCATCCATAATGCAGGCACGGTCGCCCCATCTGGAGGTAACGATCGTCATTATCATCATCATCAACTCGCCGAACACAACGGCGAATCCGCCGGGGGCCGTGCGATTTAAAGAAATTTGTAACCATAGGACAGTCAGAAAAATACGGAACTGAACGAGTTAGGCTGTAGGCGAAAAAAAAGAAGCACTAGCAAGAGAAGAAGATGTGGCCCATCATGAACAGTAGAATAGCAAAGGGACTAATAAATGTGGTTCTTTCGGTCCAAAAACACACTCACATATTTTTCGTACATTATTCCATGCACGCTTGTTTCTCACGCCAAAGAGAAGGGGATAGGTTGAAAACACATCTTTTGGGATGAGACATTCGTGATTTGTCTGTCTGTCTTGTCACTTTATCTGCGACAACACGCGGGTTGCGCGAACACGCGGTTTCCTTGAAACGTGCCATTGAACTTGAGACATCACCCCGTTCTACACCAAGAGCGACGCACGCTGCACACCGATGAAAGTAGTACCTGCTCCGGGCTGTGTCACCTATTGCGGTTGGTGGGGAAAGAACGATGACGAAGAAGTACACTCCGCGGCACGATGACACATTCTTCACGGAAAACGATGCTGGGAGGAACCGGAGAATTTAGGAAACAAACAAAACAGAAGAAAAAGAATACATCTAAATCTCAAAGACACACGGGACAAGTACGGGAAGGTAGGCACACTTTTTGCGGCCCTTTAAAATGCCGGCTTGTTTGATGAACAAACAGCGCGAAGTGATCTTTGGAGATGATCGTATAAAGTACTATTTTACATGCCTCTGCTGTGAAGCAATATGTTTTTTGTTGGAAATAAGTTTCGTTCAGTTTTCAAAAATGAAAATAGAGTGTAAAAGAAACAATATTTACATCAAAAACTAATTCTTTGGGAAACTTAGCATGGTCTTCGAAAACCGTCAAATTAAATCAAAAACAATTGGTAAAGTGTTTTAGTAAAATCGTTTTTGATCAAATTTGTTTATGAAACAAGTGCTTAGACTTGCATTTAAACCAATAACAAATAGACTAAGCTTCTCTGAAGACATTTGTTTTACAACTACTAAATCATACTACTGCATACTGGAGCAATAATGAAATTTCGCTTTTACCCATAATGAAGAGATACTGGTATTGAACAAACTCGTCTTATTATTAAAACACACAATTATAAGCATCCCCCGGGCGTTGTTTGAAGATAGTTTAATTAAGATGCTACCTACAAGCCCTGATACACCGAATGTGTGTTGATGGCGTGAATGAAATACATACTCTCGTTGTTCGCTTTCTTTTCTATCATATTTATTTTATGTTGTTACCAAGGGTTTGCGCTTTTTGTGGCAGTTTTTCCAACGACAACGACATAACTTCCAGCGAAACTCAACGGATGGGAGTATGAGTCTGCACACTCGTATTTTGGTGCAGTCTAGTTTTCCTTCCCACCTCTCTAACCCCCCCTTGCTTATTCTCCATCTATCGTCCGATGGGAAGCGGTCGTGTGATGCTAAACAATGTTGAAAACAAAATCACCCAACTTGAAGCGTCACCTACTCACGATTTTTTTGTGTCTTTCGCGTCGTCGTCACTGTTGTCGGCTTGGAGCGCAGCGTCCACCCGAATGCATCGGATGGAGGTACATTTTCTCGTTTTAATTTTCCTCTTCCGTCACTTGAAACGAACCCGCAAAATGAACGACAGCCGACGAAAAGTGAAACATTTCTCCACGACACGCGCAAAGCGACTGCTCGCGGGATGATGGATCCACGGTTGGGGATGTTGATGAGATGCTGCCAAGCCCTACCGTAGATGCTTTAGATTGCTTCACATGCATCTTGCTGGTGAGAACTTCAAACTGCCTAACGTCTCATGGATATTGGGGACGTTGGCAAAATGTCGGTGCACTCTTGGGTTCGCCGCGTGTTTCTGCCTTGGGGACTTTCTTTCTCACTCCTGTCTGCCCTAGAGTTTTGTAAAAGTTGATCCTCAACGAAACTGGTTGACAGTGTGTCATTGTACAGTTCAGTGTTTTTGGAAATGTAACCGTGACAAGGGAAAAAGTATGTGCCGCATACACAAAAAGACGCCCAAAAACTACTGAGTCTGGGACATAAAGTGCGCAAACCAATGGTTCTTGGGTTTCTTTAGTTTAGGAAATTCTAATTTCATTTGCAAAAAATAATTAAAACAATAAATTGATAATCATTTACAACCATAAGAAGACTAAGGTGTATGTCTCTATGGTGTGATGAGACTTTGGGTTTCGTAAAAATTTACCATAAGCTTTTTTTTTTGTAAAATATCTCATGAAAGGTATTACATAGAAATTACAAAAAGTGACAGCAATTTCATAAAAAAATTTCATTATTGCTTACGGTTAATGTTTGTTTAGACAGATGAGAACTAGTGTGTAGATATATAAAACCTATTTTTGCAATCAATAAAAAAGTTGGCAGTTTAAATCTAAACTAAACAATTCTAATAACAATCCAGCTACTTCTGAAACTAGTTTTACGTACAAACAGTTCTGTTGGTACATGTTTGGTAATTAGATTTAAATTTCTTTTTACTTTAAACAATTTAAAGGCCACTTCAAATTTTCTTATCACCAGACAACCTTCCTTGGGTTGTTTATACCACTTTGGGAAATACTATTCTTATGCAAACTAACTGGGAAAGAACTAAAATATTTGCTTAAATATTTATGTATTTTGCTAACGTGGTTAAGCTGCATTTAATTATATTGTAAAAAAAATAAGTGTTTTGCGTATCACAATCAAGATCTCGCATGCTCCTATGTGGTTGAAGCTCTAAGAAGTTTATATTTATTCAAAGAACTTCTCCCTTAGCGCCGCAAACAAATGCACAAGAATGCAAACGGCTGTAGTCGAGTTGCAATTTTTAGACCGCTTCTATGCAAAACTGGACGAATAATTAATTGTCCAATTTGCCATTCCACCATCGGGCGACCACCTCAGCGGGCTCTAGGATTAGCAAATCAAATTAGTACGCGCAAAATAGAAAAGCTCTCTCACCCATGCCCAGCTTCGACCCCCTTGTTGCCTATTTCGAATTATTCAAAAGTCGACCCACGACGTGTTCGTTACTGTTAGCGGTCACAAACACATTATAATGGCCCCCTTTTTTCACCCTTTGACGACCCGGGCCCGAAGGAATGGGTGAGATCGGGTGAGTCGATAGTGAATGTCCTGGCGGAAGGTGGTTGGCGCCCCTGTTGCTTCTGCTGTCGTCGTCCGTTATGGGCTTATGATTTATGTATTCCGCCAAATCGATTCTTTCAATCAATTTTCCTGTCTACTGAATTAACAAATGCGCTCGCAGCGACGGTTGGGTGGTACGGGGGCCCGAGACATCGTGGTGTTGGGTTGTTGGTGATGTGCTAGTTGAGCTACGGAAGAGACCGCGCGTCCTGTTCCGGTGCTTGCTTCTTCATTATAATTCCTGTCAAACGGTTACTTATCGTTCCGGCCGTCGAAAACAAACCACAAAATACGGCACGTCGAAACTTTTCCAGCAAAACAACCTTCCCCAGCGTTTTCCGTTGAAGGGAAGCTTTCTGGTCTTCTAATCCTTAGTAGTGTACCAAAAAAAACCGGAGCGAGCATAGCACAAGATTTCGATACAGCTGTAACAACCGGTTACTGTGGTGGGCAAAAAGACGGCAAGATCACGTCGTTACTGGATTACTCTGTTTGTATTTATTTATGTTAATCCTATTTCTCGTTTACCTCCTTGGTTGTTTTTTGTTTGCAAGCAAACCCTTTTTTGTTTGGCGTCCGTTTGGTCGAACCGTGTGTACATACGCTCCTTGCCTTAACGATGGCTACCTCGTTGTGGATGTTTTTGCCCATTTGGTTAATGTGTAAAGATTTTCTGTGATTTTGGTATCAACAGTCATGGCAATAGCGTTCCCCTGTTGGGATTAGCTTGTTTATTTTATTTTCCCCTGTACATTGTTACGTGCATCATATCTTTTTGAATTGGATTTGCTTCACTTTTTCAGTTTAACTTTAATCGGATAAGTTTGCTGTAGGTTTTCGGAGTGAGTCACAAAGGGCTTGTACAAGTTTGTTTTTAATGTTTTTTTCTGAATTTATTCGTCAATTCAATTCATAAACCATTTAACCATTTACAGCCTTAGTCGTAACAGATATTTAAGGATTGGATTAGACATTAAACCTCGCCAATCAGCTTCGAATTCATATGGCAACTATAATATCTTAGGTACTTTTAGAACCGATAAAGACCATTGCAACCCCATTGTTTCAGACCGACAGATAACGTCTGAGATTGGGCAACTTTTGAAACTATGTGTGAGAAATCAGTTTTTTTATGTATTATATTTCTTGTTATTATTCTACTGTTTGGTTTGGACTGGACTGCTCTGACTTAAATTGACTAACTATTTCTTTCTTCTTATTGAACCGTCTGATGCTGACATTTTCCACTGGTTGTAGTGTATTTTGCTTACTTTAAACGTAGAAAGTTTGTTACAACGGGACTTCTGTATAAGTGGAATTAAAATGGTTTGGCGTTTCTTGTTTTCTCACCTCCTATCAATTTTGTACGCCTCGTTTCCCGACCTGCTGATAAAGTAATACGTTTTGTGTTTGATGAAATTCCAGGTTGCCGCCCCTCATTAGATCCCGCCCATGACTTTGTAATTTCTTGTCGTGGGTCCACCGACGAACTCACGAATCGACTGTGCAACGACGACTAAGGACTGCCTTGCTGACCTGACGCACAACTACTTTCCCGCTCAAGATCCCCGAACTTATAAGCCTAGCACTTGACAGTTGTAGGAAAGGGGTGGTCTGACCAAGTTCTGCAGGGAAAGTTTTGAGTATCTTGAAGCGGAGTTTATTTATGTTGGACTATGTGTGTTGTTAGTAAATTTGTTGTATGATGGGGATAACGCTGTGCTGCAGATGTATTGAGGCACTTTTAGGTGGTTTTTGACACGCAACCCGTGAAAGACCCGAAGAAAAGAGCGCTATGTCACGCAACACCCGGACAAGGGAACAAGGAAGTAACGGGCTACGTGAGATTGGCGCTTGGACGAACAAGTCTCTCCGGAGCTAGACCGCGCGCGAAGGAACAGTCTATCCACGGGGAGTCTGCGAGACAAGCTGGTATCCAGAGTTCTACCACCTGCGGGACGTCCAAGCGACAAAGACACGCACGCACGCACCAGACGGCCGAAACACGATGCTGGAGGAGGAACTAGAGATAGCACTGAAGGTGATTGTGGTCGGCAATGGGGGCGTTGGCAAGACGTCGATGGTGCAGCGATACTGCAAGGGTATCTACACGAAGGACTACAAGAAGACGATCGGTGTGGACTTCCTCGAGCGGCAGATCGAAATCGACGGCGAGGACATCCGGATCATGCTGTGGGACACGGCCGGCCAGGAGGAGTTCGACGCCATCACCAAGGCGTACTACCGGGGCGCGCAGGCGTGCGTGCTCACGTTCAGCACCACCGATCGGGCCTCGTTCGAGGCGATCCGCGAGTGGAAGCGGAAGGTGGAGAACGAGTGCAGCGAAATACCGACCGTGCTAGTCCAGAACAAGATCGACCTGATGGAAAAGGCCGTGGTGTCGTTCGACGAGGCGGATGCGCTGGCGCACACGCTCGGCTGCCGGCTCATTCGGACCTCCGTGAAGGAGGACGTCAACGTGGCGACCGTGTTTCGCTACCTGGCTACCAAGTGCCACCAGATGATGAAGCAGCAGTACAGCCAGTCGGCCCCGATCTGCCAGCCGACGATCAGTGCCTTTAGTCCGACGTTTCAGTCGAAAGCCGCCAACAACACCATCACCCTGACGAGGCCATTGGTGAAGCGCAAGCCGCTGCAGAAGCGATGCGGCATCTTCTAGGGGTCGCCGATTTTGAGAGGTCTCGGCTGTGACCTCTGACAGTTTCTAGTGATTTCCTGGAGCAGTGGGTCCAGGGTCCAGTCCCTTTGGTGGGCTTTCGGGTGTAGATTAAGTATACGTTATTGTTTTTTTTTAGTAGTTACTACAATGCATCACCGACAAGACTGATGCTCCTCAGATAACCTCTGTATGACCTGAATACTCATTGCAATCTTTGCAAATTGTCTCTCCATGTCTCTGTCGCTCGGTTCCAGATAATGAAGGTGACTGAAAGCTAGACAAAAATTCAAGCTTCTCTATTTCTAATAATGCCCAAAAATGTTGCAGGCATGAAAAGCAGTCTGATTTATTGCCTGCTCGTGATCATCCTTCCAGCAAACAAGTAAATTCACGTACATCCAGTGGCACAAGGATAATCGAAAATCAATTACCAGACGTTTTCATTCCGTTACTCACTATCAAATACCAAACCATATCTGGTATCAAATGAAGAAATCAGAGCAATTGGTATTTCGTTTCTACAACTTCTAACTGCGCATTTCGCAAGTATTGTCCCATAATCAAAAACAATGTAATACATTCCAGAAGCCATTATCGTTAGGCAGATCATAAAAAGTGCGTCAATTAATTGAACTAGGGCAGGAACCAACCCACTACAAACCGTTCCAAAATAAGTGTGCGCATCTAACGGAACAGCAGGTTACATAAAATGAAGAAATCAGAGCAATTGGTATTTCGTTTCTACAACTTCTAACTGCGCATTTCGCAAGTATTGTCCCATAATCAAAAACAATGTAATACATTCCAGAAGCCATTATCGTTAGGCAGATCATAAAAAGTGCGTCAATTAATTGAACTAGGGCAGGAACCAACCCACTACAAACCGTTCCAAAATAAGTGTGCGCATCTAACGGAACAGCAGGTTACATAAATTAAAAACAGTGCGAATGATCGTGCTCTGATCCAGGAGTACGAAAACTAACTGGAAGACCGTTAAAGGCGAAGCGGGATGATGAATGTCGTTCGAAACATAGGAGAAATGGACATCTAACCTAACTAACCAGGTGGCCAATTATTAAAGCTAACCTGGGACGTGGAATATAAGATGGGAAAACATGGTCCGGCGGCATTCGAGCCATCGCGCGACCCGACCGGTTTGTTGCGCCGCGAAGGTGGTTAATTAGAGACTGGAGAATCGACTGCTAAACAATACTCGTGATTAATCTCCTGGTAACAGTGGTTTTTACGCCGGTCCAAACTACTGTTACTCGTCCGTAAAGTCCCGGCCGGCAAAGCGTTTGAAACAGAGCTGGATAATGTTATTTGCTTTCGGGCAAACCGCGATTAATATTAATTGCTAGATCAGGCAAAAACGAAAGAACAAAACGGAGAGACAAACCCTCAACTCTCTAGAGAACGAGGACGCAGAACTCAATCATGCTCAAATGGAACGGAATTTCTAGTAGACTAACCAATAGTTAGGGAGTTATTACTATTACGATACGATAACAAAAAAGAAGAAAAAATACAATGAACATAGACCAACAAATATCTCACACAACATTAACCTTTGTTTCTTGTCTCAGAAGATGATTTATTTTTCGGTCCATAGGTAGTACCGTTAATGTAAAACAAAATGCTGCAGGCACAAACCATGTTTGAAATGTATGGCAAAGTTGAGCCGTTTTGTGGCATAGTGAAAGAAATATGAAGCGAAGAAAGAAAGGAAGAAAAAATGTGATCGAATGAAAAGTAGAAACACATTTCAACATTAAATTGGAAGCATATCTGAAAGTGAATCAGAAACATCCATCAACTCGCAGACACAGACGAAAGCTTGCTTTTAAAATGCGAAAGAAACATTTAAAAACTGAAACTGATTGAATAATACCAATGAAAAAACAAAAAACAAAACAAGCCGAAACGGTAAGAGAAATCGAAAAGCGCATAGATAAAAAATGGTAAACAATGATACGGAGAATAATGAAGCCTAACAAATCAACAGCTTGGAAAACCAAATCGATCGAATTATTGCCGAAGCGATTATGATCTTGTTAAAGAAATCAACGATCGACGTATCGTTCGGATGAGAGAATATTTTTTCAAAATGTGCAGTATGGAATCCAAAACGGATGAAAACCAGTGATTTTTCGGTCTGTTTTCTCTTTCTTGCAATCATTTCGACGTTGATAGTTTTTGCCTGATATCAGCCTTCTTTTTTCTTTATTAATTCTTCGCTCCTAAATGATTTCTTGGCATTAAGCAAACAATAGCCTACAATACTTTTACCTGATTTTATTTTCAAAAACCAAATCTCTAAACTTTTCTTTGAAAGTACAACCCCCTTTGCAGATATGATGTAAATTCGTTTGAAGCTTCAATTTATGCGGTGAAAAGAAAAATCACTCAATCCGCCCGACGACGCCGAAAGGGGCACCGTTGGCAAATTTGCCGGGTGGGAAAATTTCCCAACGCGTCCGCAGTTTATTCATTTTCCGTACCTTTCACCGCCGACGAAACGCACTTGTTGATAACACACTCGAAACCGGAGACTGGCCCGTTCGAAACACTTTCTCCATCGGAGACTCGCTTCAATACGTGATGGGTCTCAGTGGAAAATTTCTTCTCCGATCTATCTTTTCCACCATGACCAAAGGTGAAAAATTTTCAAAACCTTTCAGTTTAGACCACACGGTTGGTGTGGATCAGATTAGAGATTATCCCTATTTTTCCTTTATTTCCCAGCTGATCCCGCGCCATGATACAACAATTGATAGGTAAACCTATATCTGCCAAGAGAAGATTGGGAACACTGGAAAATGATTGCACTGGCAGTCTCGGTTCGCAATCATATCCATAAGAGAACTATCCAGTATCGCAGATGAAAATCTTCTCGTTATCAAGAGGCCCGCGAACTGAACCAATTTTCCGACCGATATAAGAAGAAAGGTGAACTTTGGGAGTGAACAACTGAATTCGATTGCAGACTTTTCCATCTCGAAGGCAGCGTTGAAGATGTATAAGAGTGATGGGAGGAGAAAAACGTATGAGGTGGCGTGAAAAGCGAAAACATTGCGCCGATTATTAGCCAGCTGAACAAAGTGGAAACGAATCGTCATTGAGAGATGCTGAAAGTCAGATCCGGTTGAGTTTTGGAGGCAAAAAGGCAAGCAGTTTCGGCAAGCCGGAGACCGAACCGTCTCGGCCTCTCGATCGTCAGGTGGAAATGATTGTTTTTCCCTGTTCACCGCTTGCGGCACGTCACGTCGGTGCAGTTCCATCTTCACTTAGTTCAATCGATTCGATTAGATTCAACCAGAACGAGGCACAGCGACACGCCCGGGACTTGTGTATGGATGAATGGTTTTTGAGACGCAGATTCAATTCCGTCGCATTTTCTATTGTGTCTGAGCGTTTCTTTCGTGAGAATTTCCACTTGGGGGGCGCCCTGTCGGAGTGTTTCTTGCCGGCCGTTTCGATTCTCCTTTGATTACATCCTATAAGGCAAGGGAAGTGAGATTAAGAAAAAACGGTTCCCGAGCAACCAAACCCTCGCAATCGAACAGGGTGAGGTAAATTGAAATCAAAAGGAATGTACTCGCGTGGTGGAATGCTTATTGTTCTCCGATACTCCTCTCCCGAAAGGGACGGGACGGACTCATATTATGTTCGACGTCGAACGTCAATCATACTATTCTACTTTTTCCTATAAGGGAAATTATGGCAATCTGGATCCTCTTAGTGAAAATAAAACAACAATTCATGGGTATTTTACAACAACATTTGCATTATAGCGCACATTTTCACTGAATTTACATAATACATTTTGAAAAAATATTAGTTGAAAAGGATTAAAATTCTATTCACATCGATCATGTTTGCTTTACATCGAGCTAACGGAATGATGAAATGGTACATCACAAAATTAAAAACGCCAAAAGATAGTTAACAAATATACTAAAAAGTAATCGTTTACAGATTTGAGAAATCATGAAAAATAGTGAAGTTATAGCGTTTTAAAAATAGGGGTCAAAATGACCCCTAATAGTCTTCGGACAAGATTCCAAAGCAATGTATTCTAGTGTTACACAATACAATCAATCTTTCTCTCTGTTATTCCTCTTGTAATTCTGTTTGATTGCATTTAGCCTTTTTATTATCGAATTCCACTTCAAATCAACAACTTACAAAGTAATATTTATTTTATGTATGTCTTTGTCTACTATCTTGAAAGAATATTGCTTGTCCTACCTTTTTAGTCGATGTCAGAAATGTTTCTTTTACATTTGAAATGTACTATTCCTAAAGTTACCTAGAATCTTTTTAAAAAAATCTCAAGCAAGTATCATATTGCCCCACTTTTCCCTACATCACAGTGCGTTCGGTTTCATTGCAATCAATCTGGCTCTGATTGCCGTCCTTGTGGCGAGTTCGGACCATAAACTGAAATTTGTGGTGAGAACAAGGGCTCGCCCGTGGACGGCGATGAATAGACGAAATTTTATGCCAGTCAGTCTGAGCTACAGCCATGCACAGTCGGATGAGAGTGTCGCGTGCAGTTTGATTCTCACTTTTCATCTCCACCCATTCACTTTCCCCAGGCTACAAAACAAACACATGTTCTTGTGTGGATACGTCGATGGGGTTTCGAAACTGGAAAAAAGCACCACCGTTGGTTCGTTAATATTTGTCGTCCCATAAAAGAAACTACACCGGTGGTTAACATCAAGTTTTAAGCTTGGTGCTAAAAGCTTTCAGCATTGAGCATTTGGTATACGGGAGAGACGCAGAATGGAAAAATGCCACTCGATGCCGCCGAGCCGTGTGGGGCTCGTAAAACTATCCAGACGAACATAATAGGGTAATCACCGGACGGTTTTAAGGTTTTGGATTTCTATTTTTTCCTTTGATTACGAAAGCATAATTGAATGAAATGGATCGTTTTACAAAGAGCGAGAGATTATTTTGCATCCAAGAGTGGGCTAGATGTACTGGTTGGCTAACATGGAATGGAAAATCTTTCATTTTCTGTAGTCTTAGAAAAATGCCTCATAAACGGCATCTGATGGTAATGAGAGTGAAGTGTAAGTTTATTATTTTATTCTATTTTTCACTTTCAGTATTCTATGAGCAGAAGTTTTATAGATTTGAAAAAAAATATAGCAATTGCATTTCAATTTATAAATGAAAGTACAGTGTACAAACACCATTCAAAATATATTTCTCAACTTTTTTAATTGCTTTGAGATGAACTTTATCCTGGATGAAAATTAAAACGACGCCATAATTAAATTTTATTTGTATGTACTTCATTTATTTCATATTGGTAAAATTCAATTTCCCCATTCCAATTTCCCCTCCCTAGGAACAGCATATGTTCGAGCATAATGGAAAAATGTCGATGAAGAGTTTTTTTTTCCCAGCAGATGGAGCACGTCAGCGAAAAGTAAGAAGTACGGAACGTTGTCATTAAATGTTAAGCCAAAACATGGTTCCACCGCAGACATTTGGCTCAACGGACGGTTGCAACTAAAGTGGTCCACGAAAAAAGGCCTGGGAAAAGCCGAAACGAGCTTGTATGCAGCTCCAGCATGTGTTCTTTTCAAACTGTTGGTTATTTGTTTCACTTCACTGGTGGAACCGCCGTTTTATTTTTCTTTGGTGGTAATTTACCTTGGACGAGAAACGATGGCGCAGAACGTACGAGCGTGGTACGAGGGTTGCCTTTTAAGTTTCGGGATATGGAAAAACTAGTGATGCAATCTACCAACTAACAATTTTATCGTATAGTTTGACGTTTTTGAGGTTATCCGTTCTTAGAACGTTTTGACATACGAACGCTATTTGTGTTGTTAAAAAAATGTCTAAAGTTTCAATCGACACGAGCCTTTTTTGAGAGATCTTCGCTTCTTCAGGTGTTGAAAAACGTTGACCTCTAAGTTTGTTTTTTACGTAAGGGAATTAAAAGAAGTCATTTGGTGCTAGATCCAGGACTATATGGCGGATGACTCATCAAATCGATGTTTTGAGTACTCAAAACTGCAGTTGTTTGAGCCGATGTGTGAGAGCTCGCATTGTCGTGGTGACGGGTGATCCGTCGACGGCGGTTGAATTTCTTGATTTCTTGGAAGACAACTGGCAAACTAATTGTTGTGTATCACTCAGAATAGACTGTTCTGCGTTGTTCTAGAGGTTTGGTTGCGATAAATCCAGTTTTTCCGAAAAAAAACATGCGACCATTTGCTTGGAAGTGCTTCGTGCGTGAACAACTTTTGTTGGATTCGGCTCATCTTGAAACACCCATACAGCCGATTGCAGTTTAGTTTCTGGCTCATTCACGTAAATCCACGACTCATCACCTATCACGATATTAAAGACGAGTTTTGAAGCACCGCAATCGTATTTTTCGAGCATTTCTTCGGACCAATCGACACGAGTCTTTTTCTGAGAGATTGACAAATTGTGTGGAATCCAACACGAGCAAATTTTTTTGACAGATAAATGTTCATGCAATATTAAGTATATGCTGGTCCCAGTAATACCTAAGGTTGTCTCTATCTCACAAAAAGTCACATGACGATCTTGCAATATCCGTTCACGCACAGCATCAATTGTTTTCGGAACGACAACTGATTTTGGACGACCTTCACGAAATTAATCTTGGAGTGAACTCCAATCACGATTTAATTCTCCAAACCATCGATAAATACTGATCATTGATGGAGCTTCATCGCCAAAAGTTGAATTAAGTTCATTCATGCACTACTGCTGTGTCAATTCACATCGAAAGTTGCAAAAAATAATTGCACGAAAATGTCCACGACACAATTCCACAATTTGGCGGACATTGACACTTTGAACATTTTTTTAACAACACAAATAGCGCTCGTATGTCAAAACGTTCTGAGTACGTATAACCTCAAAAACGTCAAACTATACGATAAAATTGTTAACTAACAGATTGCATCACCAGTTTTTTCAAATCCCGAAACTTAAAAGGCAACCCTCGTATTGAAGGTTGGTATTCGATTGCAAAACAACTGCTCGAGTGTCCGTGGGCAGAAAGGTTCTCGATTAAATTGCTCTAAACACTTAATTTGCCACATTAAACTCACGGTCGCTGAAGAAAAACCTGTGCGGATGGAGTGTTTTTTTTCCTTTTGCATCGAACCTTCATGGAAAGACACGCAAGTTATAACATTGTAACAGTTGTGGTACGAAAAGCTGGGTGCAATATTTGTTTCGCCAAAATTCATTATTCATGGAATATCCTACAGAGATTTAGGGAAAATTCAGCGAAATTCATGAAGTTCGAGACAAGACGGGATCGTTTAGTCACTATTTGCTGCTGGCGTCTTAGATAACAGCGGCACGCATCGGCAATTTGTCGATACAGAGAAATCTGCACTTCTGTAAACAGGAGATTAGTTAAACCACTTACCAATAGACGGGTATTTCATCATTGCATGCATTTCCATCATGTTCTACGTTCCTTGGAATTATGTTAGCCTTCCGGTGGGTTCACTTCCACATCCCCCATGAGTTCGGAAACCCACGACAAGATCGTTCTGAATGGACACGTTTTCCGGCTCGGTGCACGCAAGCTGCGGTTAAATATAGAGGATAACGAACTAAGGGATTAGGAAAAGGGTAGGCGCGGATTCCTTACATGGATTGGATAAGTCGTGCCCACTGCAGCATCCCTAGTGGGCATCTTCGCGAAAGCCGATTACAGCGAGTTCTCGGGCGTAGTTTGTTTTTTTATTCGTGGATGGCGAATGGAAAATCGTGGTCAGATGGTAGAAATGGATGAAGAGGCAGTCAGTGCACTTAGTACTGCTCGTGACTGTAACCGAAACCTGCGCCCGGAAAGGCGTTATATTAACCTGCGTTACCTGTTATTATGCCGGCCTTCCTCACGCTTTTACGATGGCGAAACGCGAACTAAAGTTCAGCTATAATTTTGGACTTTAGCGAATTCGAGAATTAAGAATACTGATTCCTTCTTTATTCTTGTGTCTTCTCCCGGCCTTGCACGTGAAATTTAGCACGGCCGGTGCATTATCTCGTCACGGCCGGTTTACTTTCAGACGCTTTATTTCGGTTGCCTCAAGAACCTTCATAACGGATCTTAATTTTTACACGCCCGCCGCCTTTCGGAGCAGCCTAAACGTTCACTGCCAAACCCATCAAGAGCTCGTCATACAACGCCCACCCATTAGCAGCAGGAGATGCTTGGTGGGTGGGGTGTTACGAGGACTGCTTTAGCTTTTAGGACTGCTGAACTGAAAACTGGACGAACGACTCGACAGTAGGAGTTGTGGGTGCTTTGAAGTAATGCTGCGCAATTCATGCGACGTTTCGGAGCGTACTTCCAAACAAACAAAGTTTTAGCTCAAATCCGTAGAAACTCCGATTTTGAACTCCGAAAGTTGTACAAGCACCGAGGTGTGTGTGTTATTTTTTTCGGGTCGATGGTCTCCAAACCCGCAAACGAAGCTGTGGCGAGCTTTTGGGGCGAGAGTTCAGTGGCTTTTGTGGAACTTCTTGACGTTCGCTACCAGCAACACCCTGCGCGCTGTGGCGTCTCGAAAAAATTAACGATCGTAACGAGTCGGCGTCGACACCGTACGAAGTAAAAAAAGCTTTCGAATTAAAATCCCGATATCCGCCGCCTTTGGATTGTAAAAGTCCATTCCTCATCTTCAAACTGGAGTACCAGAGATAGAGCCAACGGGGCACGAAGGCATTGTTAAACTGAGGACTGAGAAATGCTTTTGAGATATGAATTTTGATAAGATTAGAATATTTTGATGACGACTCCTCAGACGTTTGAATGACCTTAAAATATAATTTACTCTTGATTCTCAATTAACGCATGATTTCGTTAAACTTCAAGTATGTGTCTATGTGTGTCTTTAGGTTTTTTTAAGAAACACAACTTCTTTCAAACCAAACTGTAACTTTAATTTAAGCAATTTTACGAATTTTCGTCCCTTTGTTATCTTTCTCTCCACAGGTACGTTGCATTTGGTTGCATTCTATCTCGACAAAAGCTTCTAATCTTTATCAAATAAGTCTGATCGAGAATGGGTAAGTTGAAAAAAGAAACAATAGAAGCATGCCCTACCGATACCGCCTTCAGAATGGTGTGACTTCCCAAACCGAACATGTTTCATCCATCGTTTAGGTTAATTAGCTCAACTTCATGGACCTCTTTCCGAACCGAAATCAAGTTTCTAGATTTTATTGGCGGTTTCTTCATCCCCTCTCGCTATTTTCTTTTTCGCTTAACACCATTTGATGAGAGCATTCCTTACGTATTGGGGGAAACTTTCTTTTGCTGTCGCGAGAAGCGTTTTTGCGAGGAACAAAAAGTTGACATCATAAAATCGTTTTTATAATGCAAATTTGACTTTGAATACACACGCTGCGGTGTCGTTCACATTCGACTGTGTGTTTGCATGGTCCTCTATTTCGAGTGGTTCGGTTATTGTATTCCCGTTACAATGATTTCACCGCTTCTCAAGTTAAGTAGAGCTAATATTGAACCCTCAAGTGACGTCTCTAAAACCTAAATAAAAAAAATAACTTTCCCGGTCGACCAAACACGCAATCGAGCGGTTACACACTGCTTTCCCTACCTGGGAAGGATGGTGAGGGGGGAGGGAGGTCAAGAAATGACTCTTTTGCGGTTGAAAATGGTGTCCATTTCGGGCTGTAGTGAAGTGGAAACGATGGCTGATTGAGTGTGGTCCATAAAATATGCATCCCCAAATCGAACGGCCTGAACGGAGGAGAAGTTTATTTTCGTCTTCTGGTGCGCAATTATCGTTACCGTTCCGTTACTTCCCGGACCGGCACGAGAACGCTGGACAGCGAGCTGGTTCGCTCTGGATAAACCGTCACGCCGGGGACATATGATGGAAACGAACAAGGAAAACAGCTGGTGACATAACCGGTCATTGGCATTATTTGGGTATTTACAGCCGAATATTGGATGTGTTGTTGGAGACCGTAAATTAAGATCCGCTATCGCCTGGTGGCGTGTCCGCGAGAGCCTTTGCGTGTCCGGCGATATGTTAGCAAGAAACGATTCCGTCTTCGTTGTGGTTAGATCCCAATTTTTTTTTTTATTAATAGTGGCGTCTGAAGAAACAAAAAACTGGATTAAAGAATAGCTGTGTCATAGGAATTTACAACTCTCTCCTGCAATCAAATACATTAACATGTATCACATGTCGTTGTTTTAACCAATTAAGATAAGGCCCTAAGTTTCAACAGATTTTATATTGTTTTTCGTGCTCTATAAATCTTAATGTTTTTTGGGTTTAGCAAATAGCTTCAAGGGGGTGCCCATGGCGCAGTGGTAGCGCGAGGAAACACCACACCACAGGGGTGGGATCGAATCTCGAGTCTGGCTCCCTCCGGTATTACGAACGACTGACCACCGATCTATAATATACCGTCTTTCGGTCACACAAACTCTCTTCGGAGAGAGGCATTGTCCCACTAGGGGATATCGTGCCACATATAATAAATAGCTTCAAGTTTATATCCTCTAGCTGACATCTGACTATCGTTTTATAGCGGACAAAATACCAAGAATCCGTCGGATCTCTCCGGAATCTTCGGCAATCCTATCAATAAACGGATGCTATGATTTTGCTTCCATAGCATGCACAGGCTTTATGGCCGTATGTGAATAACTAATGTTACGCCAGCTGTACGAAAAATGGCACGTTTTGAAGGAGTACTAGTTTTGCATGTATAATTAAGTTATAACCGAAAACCGTCGACACTCGCACGCTTGATTTACGCTCACTCTCAGCCATACGTTTCCAGTTGATGAACGATGGCGCGGCATGCTAATTAAGTTGCGGGATAAAAATATCAATCGCCATCCGGTTTTAGTCAGAGGTGGTACAATGTTTGGAGCGATGGGAAACTACGTCAATGTATTCGATCAATAGGAATGACACTGATTTAACATGAAATTACCTTTAAGAGCACGTTTGCTTTCAAAAGTCATTCGGACACATCTCACAGTAATTAAAATTATAATACTAAACACGTGGAGTGTCTAAATTGTTGATGGAATTGTAAAAATTATCAATAGAACAGTTCAGAATTTACCATCACTATGGCATGTACTATTAGGAATTGAAATACTGACAAAAAGATGCGCCATTTGTCGTGGGAGACCATTCTTCTACTGACGCTTCAGCTTAGCTGCTTTTCGTCGACAGCACAATCTGCAGCCCATAGAGATTACTTTGGCGAGAACGAACACCGCACCTCCCAGGAAAGCGAACACATCCATCGAATGGCGCTTCCAGAATGGCATATCCACCCCCACATAGCGCAGATGGTGCGCTCCCTTATGTCGAATGACGTACTCCGTCCAGTAGACGGCAGTCTCCATGGCACTCTGGGGACGATCGCGATATAGCTGCGACAACCGCTGTACGTTCTCCCGGTAGCGTGGATTGTCCAACACCTCCTCGATCGCTTTGGTCAGCGTTTGCTCGTTGAGATCCTTGTACTCCAGCACGTACACCCAACCCTCCTCTTCTACCTTGGCCAAATTGAGTGGCTGATCGCCGAACATCGGAATGCCCACCAGCGGGACACCGTGGTAGAGCGCCTCCGCGATTCCACCCAGCCCACCGTGCATGATGAAGAGCCGCACGTTGGGATGCGCCAGAATGTCGTCTTGCGGAAGCCACTCCTTCAGCATCACGTTGGCCGGCTTGTTCGGCATATCCTGCGTATCCCACTTCCAGATGACGCGTTGCTTTAGCTTGCGGAATGTTTCCAGAACTGCGTCCAGCTTTTCCGGCGGCATGGACGAGCTAAGCAGATTCGTGCCCAAGCTGAAGAAGATGACCCCGTGTTCGGCTCCGTCGATCCATCGTTGGATGTCCGCAGGAAGTGGCAAGGGTTTCTCTTTGATCTGTAGCCCACCAACTTCCACCATCGTCGGTAGGTACGGACGGGGTGATCCTTTGCTGACGTGATGGTTCAGCAACACCAGTGAAACGTTCTTTTTCACATCGTCGTACGATGGATGGGTGACCGAAGGAAACAGTTCACTAGAAGGTTAAAACCGACGACAATGTCTATCAATATCTCCGAATAGAACTGTGCTTAAGTGCTATACTCACTTGTAAATGTTGCGTTGGTAGTAGACCCATAGATAGCCGAACACTTCATCAAACAACGCACCGGCTACGTTGGCCAAACGAGCGCCGAACGACATCGGATTCGACAGACCCAACATCATGCTCGGAATGGTCGCCAGTGGCGTTGGATTACCGACCATCGAGTTGACGATTTGCATTGCTGCGTTCGGGCAGACGATCACCGCCGGAACCTGGAGGACGTGCGTGAGTCCTAACACCGCATCACCCAGGATGCCGGTAATCAGCAGATCGTATCCTTCCTTGTCCTGCAGCACGGCCTGTACCTCCGGCGAGCGTAGGGTTCTGTTGACACCGGCCGCACTAAGCTCGAGCATCTGTGGCATCATTTTCATCATTGCCACCCGGTTGTTGCTGTTGCTCAGAATGTTTTTGGTGAGATCTACATATACAAAAACGGTAAAACACAACACGTCACGCTGTAACTTATCTGCAGCCATAGCCATCGTAACAACATACCTTTGCCCCAAGAATCCATTTCGATTGTGATTTTGCGATAGTTGGGCACCTGCTCCGACTCACTGTACGGGCTAACCATGGTCACGTGGTGTCCGCGCCGTGCGAGCTCTTTCATCAGAGCATCCTGTACGATCACATGGGACCGGCTGGGGCTGGTGTTGATTCCCAGTATCCGATAGGCTGCCGACAGCTGGAGAAGCGTGCACCCTACGATCCACAGTAAACCGTACCCGATGGGCACTTGGTTCCAATTCCTCATCTTAAAACTCCCGAACTTCGTTCTAATCCACAATCCAATCCAGTACACAGCACAATCCACTCTGCCAGCGATGGACAACCGCACTGCACCTGCCGGGAGTTAAAGGCACTATATTTTATAGCGCTTAGAACGAACGAATCCGGACTGCGTTTGGTTTTATCGCCCAGGAGATTGATAACGACGCCAGCAACTGCTGTGTATAATCGCGTTGCTGAGTGTATTTGTTTCGACGGTGATTTATTTTGCTGAGTGATGCCGTGTCTGACGATTCTTGGGGAATGCAAGTAATGGTCCCGGCCAATGAGAGTCTTACGTTCGATGGGAACCGACAATGACTTGCGTGTGGTGGATGATTTGTTTGCCAGCAGCGTTCGATTGCATTTGATACCAGGCGCTGGTTTTAGTCATTTATCTGTTGTTTAAAGTATCTCATTGCCCAGGACTACATAATCGAGTGTTCGCTAAATGCTCTGTCTTATCAAAAACCACAGTAGTTAGAGAAGGCCAGACTATCAGCTGAATTTGATACCGGTATTACACGGCATGATGTTGTAGTTTTTTGATGTTGTAATATTGCCCTATTGCCTGGTTGTTTTTGAATCACCACTCGGTTTCCTTTCTAATTTCTTTGGAACACTTTCCAAATTATGGATATCCCCTTCAGTGACTTCCGGACCTCCATAATGGACATTTCGTTCGCAATTTGGACTCCTTCAGTAGCAAGTAGGTCGACAATGCGTAACTGAACATTACCAGGATGTTTCGATACAGGAGTATATACAAGTAAAAGAGTATGGAAAAACACTACAAACGTAAATACTAGTTCAAGAAAGCTATTAAAGAGATTGCAAACTCTTGCCTTGTAGCTTTTTATGTATACAAGATTTCTTTTTGTGTGATAAAATTTATCAAACTAGGTTGCCAAGGTACTTTATAGCATGTAACAGAAAAGTTTTGCACAGCTTTAAGATCTTAACATTAAAAAAGTTCCGATTTCGCTCGATAGATTGGAGTAATTTTACCCACAATCCATCTTGTAAAAAACTTTTTTGCGATCGGATACTTTATCCTGCTGTGGCCGGCATGCAAAAAATCGTACGTGCAATATCGATTTCACTTTCATGTGCATGTTTGTCGCCCGTATTCCTTCACATCCTTCCAGGCGGCACCATGGTAGACGAACGATAGGGTTTCGCATTTCGCCCGCCCGGAGCCCCAGATATTGGTTGAAATTTACATCTTTAGTGTGCTCAAAGAAGAAAGTGAAAAAAAGAACACTGATGCAAAGGGAACCTGATGCAGGATGGATTCGTGTGTATGGTCGCCAAAGGCGCATCCCGGGTGCAATCGTGCCGGGTTTGGTTTGACGAGCATGTGCCAAAAACCACTAGCACTTTCATGGTTCGCCTGGTTGATCCTTCCATTTGCATTTATTAAAGAAGACCGTATTAAATCCGGTGTTCGGGACCGGAGCAGGCCAGAGCACACATACACACACACACACCATCGCCACCGTTTGACGAACCGATCGATCCCGTGTATCGTGCGGATGAAGAACTACGTGACACGTTTACCGATCCATATCATGGTCACAGTTGTCACGTTTGTAGTGGACGAATTCTCGAACGCATTTGCCAGCAAACTCCAGAACAAGGATTTGTTCATTTCGGCAAGCAGTCTTGCGCCAATCCAGTCACCGATTCTAGGCCACGACGAAGTGTTTTCCTCGCGCTCTCTACTCGCGGCTCCAGATTTGGGGAATTTGGGGTTACGTATAGAAACTAAATGCGTGCGCTTGAACGATGTTGATTATAATAAAACTGAGCAGCAGTTAAAGTGAATTCTGACAGTTGCTGTCAATGTAGTTTAAAAATAAATCGAATTCGGGGGTGCTTGCTATAATTTGTGGGGATGTCGCTTCGCGGTTCGGATAGAGTTTCGGATGTTTTCTATGAACTTACTCCTTTGCTGGTTCGAGTGGAAGAGAGCGACTTTATTGCCTGGCACTTACACCCCCTTTCTTTTAATACCTGGATGGTATTGTTGTGACTCTACCAAATCTCGTTTGTCCTCGATTTTTCAACCGATAACAGAAACCGCTTACAGTTTGACACCTGGACACGCTCCTCCATAGCTCTAGTTCTTTATTTCTGTGTTTACTTTCTTGAACGGAACAGGCTTGAATTCAATTGCGCCTAGGTGAGCTTAAACGAGGTTTAACGGTGGAAAAATTGAGTGTGAATGATGAACAAACAATGTCTATGCATTTCACACACAAATTAACGATCTAGCTTTTGCGTGCTACCAACGTCATCCCTTTTAAAACGAAAACCAAACTTTACGCAACGATGAAATGATACTGTTTTTCTGATAAGGTCACAGTCCATGCAGAATGCAACATGCAAGTTTTCCCTGGCACCTTTTCACCACGCCATCTTCATGTTAGCAAATGTCATTACTCCACCCGCTGTATCCGGCGCACCTTTCGTCCTCCGTCGCCGGACGCCGTTAATTGGATTATGTGTTGCACTTTTTAGGAGTCTCTTTCGGTACGGTTCCTCCACCAGCTGGGTAAGGGCTAACAGGCGAACCCCGGGCGTTAGAATGGGGGAAAATAATAGTTCGTCCTCCCCTCCCAGTGGACTCACCTAGCCTGAGTGGGTGGGTGTAATTTTCCCCATTTCCCAGAACGTTCTGCTTTCTTCACCTGGTTGTGGAGGTTGTGCGATAAAATTAGATAACTATTGGTAGCCTTTTTGCGCGTTGTATTGCCACGCAAAAGCGGACTACCTACCTCCGAACGGTACCGGGTGGTAAACGGCTTCCCGACACGGCATAAGCGACTAGGAATCAGGTTATTTAAATTTTTATTATCCCTTTCTATCAATAGCCTTTTTCGGCTCGTACGATGAACGGTTCGGTTGTTCAAATGTTGATTTCTTCGCTGTCACCAGCTGCATATTCAAATGTGGTGAAAAATAGTATAATTAAGGGTTTATGGTCTACCTCTTAGCGCTTTCCGCAGGGCTGTGGTGTAAAGATACTAAAATGGAAATTTGGAAAAAGATGAAGTGTGTGGTCCCGTTTACAATTGTCTACATATGCTCTGTCGAGATTTGCACCGACATAAAAGCATATGATTCTTTATGTTTTTTTTCTTTGAATGATCTCTTGATTTTAACAAATTTCTGGGGAGGTTTTCGGTACGTTACATCTCACCTTAAAAACGGTTCCATACGCAGCGGAGAAATATAAAAAATCTCTGTAAAATTGAAACCCTTCAATTAACAACATAAAAAGAAAACATGGCGATCGTGGCTAGAATCTGCTCTCCGTTCCGTTACTTCCGCCACTTCCGATGCAGTGAAGCTGGGCGCGCCCGATGGCAGGAAACGGGGCGGCTTTTGGTGTAAAATTAAAAATTCCAATCAATTTCCGAACAATAAACAGTGCCCGCGCAACTACTTCCTCTCCGGCTGCGGTTAAACGAAAATGTAATACTTTCTTCGAACCGGGGGGGTGGCCAACCACAAGCCCCACCAATGTCCCGTTAATGAGCTGCATTCTGAGCCGTCGGTTCGTCGGTTCGAGCGGTCGTCGATCTCGCCGCGGCAGGAAAGCAGGCGAAAGCAGGAACACAGATTAACACACGGTCGGGCGGAAAATTTGCAGTTTTTCGCTTGGAAATGACACGACACGGGGCACGTTCGTGGAGCTTCTCCAACAGGGGTGGCGAAACGGGGAGCGCCAACCGGGGTGGGGAGAGAGACCGACATAATAATGGCACTCCGGTCGCCGTGTCATCCTGTCATCTTTTTGTCGCTACGCCGGAAGGCCCCGACAGTCCAAAGACGGCACTATTTTTAGCACCTACGAGCGGCGCCCGCCCGTTCGTTGTCCTTTCTTGTGTCCGTGTGATGTTTCGCTTCGGCTTGGTCCACTCGACATGGTTGGCCTTCTTTCGGCCCAGGGTGTCGAAAGTCGGTTGAATGACACCTTTTGAGTCGAAGGGCCCGCCAGGGAGGCAACACCAAAAACGAACGAAGCACAAGAGGGTGCAACCCACCTGGAAAAAAAGTAGAGCAGGAAGCTCCTACAATGACTTGGTCGACTTGGAAAATCCTTATGCGGGAAGGGCAATTGAGTGTTATCTTTCGAGTCGAAACGTCACTGTCACTTGACGACAAGCGGAACTCGTTCAAATGCATTCATTTCAATGACCTCGCCGACCAAGTGGAGTGCAACATTTTCTTTGTTTTGGAAGCATTCGTGTTTTTTTGCCTAGCACAACCAATTAACACATGAGTTAAAGCTGTCCGTACAACGTTAATAAAGATGTTAGAACTCTCCAACGCCAATTGGGGTTTTCGACTGTACAACAAACTATGATGCTTTTCAAAGTACGTTCAAGTGAATTTGCGTTTGTTGGTGTCAGTTATTGTTATTTAAAGGTTTTATAGTGTCTGTAATCAATCATCGAAGAGGTTCTTTTACGAAAAACCTTTACTTATTTTTCTTAACCCTTAAAGGCATTGTACATTGAATGATGCTGCCTCATAAAAATGCTGAAAATAAAATCACTTCAGCTTTATTACGAAACTATTACCTTCTTTGCTGCAATTGTATCGATTTTTCAAGTTAAAGTTACGGTAGACGGGAAATTGCAATAAATAGCACCGATCGATACGAAAGTCGTTATCATATCTTTAATTTACACAAGAGCATGCATATTAGTGTAAATTGGAAACATCATGTGATGATTTGTATTTTACTCTTACTGATCATTTAAAAGCATCATTGATGTAGGGTCGATCATATTATTATTTTTCTATTCTTTTGTGTGTGTCAAAATACATAAACTAGACTTTAAAAGATGATGATCTAAATAATTTTTTAAAAAGAGCAATAAAAGCGCACTGATTGTGGTGTTAAGGGTGGATGCTCTCACATACTTCCATCAATCAAACACCATCAATCAATCGTCGCGAGAGAAAGCGGAAAGATTCAGTATCACTTCCTCACTCACTTTCCTCCACAATTTAATCTATTCATGTAGGGATGACTAGGGTAATATGCACCCCCGAGGCAAAACGCAGCTTTTACGATCTCCTATAAAAAACGTGTTTTGGTTGAGAAAAAGTTGTCACCTTGCAAGAGTGAGTTAAAACATGGGCATCCTCTACATCAACATAAATTATGTATTTTTTCTAAGGAATAAAACAGCAAGAGTTATTCTTTTTAAACATGGCATGTAGGGTTCTGTTTATTAAAATCAATTTAATTTCATAAAAAAATCTCCTTAAGTGTGCGTATTTAGTTGTATTTAAATTAAAAATGTGTTGAACTATGAACGGGGGCATAATGGACCTTGCGGGTCGAGGCAAACTTTGTTAACAGGCTAAAAAAAATACAATCATTCAAAATAAAGATTTTGATTAATAAAAGATTAATAATGTTTCCTTGAACTTAATTTACCCTCGGTGAAGTCACATGAAATATTTGTACTTTTTAATTGATCCAAATTTGGCGATTTGAGGAGGGGTGCATTTTACCTCACTGTTTTGGGTGTTAAGCAGCCCGTAGACGTCACATATTAATCTGTGCAGATCTTTGACGTCTACAGATTTGCTTTGTTCTCTCGTACCCATCGTCTGTCAAACATCCCTCCAGATATCCCGAATATCTCGAGGGATGTTGGAAAGAGCTAAGGAAAGGCTGTAGACGTCAAACATCTGTGCAGATTAATATGTAACGTCTACGGCTTGCTTTATGGTACATTTTAACCCAGCACAGGTGCATTTTGCCTCAACCAGATATCAAAAATTGAGCTTTTTAGAAATTTGTGAAAATTAATACATTTTTTAACAAAATAGGAAGGAATTGCTCTTCAGGTAGGTTAGTTTGAACCAAATGAATTGATAAAATCGACAATGGAATCGGCAAAGTTTTCCTTAAGGAGTGCGTATCACCCCAGAAACCCCTATAGTAAATCCTGGATGAATATGTATGTGGCAGCATACACAAGATAGCTCACTTACAAAAAAAAGCTGTAGGCTTCTCCGGAGCGCTTGTTGATGCGCAATTACGCTCACGTCCTGCTCCGGAACATTAATTTTATGGCTTCCACTCCGACGCACTGCCCACGTGGGACGCACCGTATGCCACGAGTCGAGTCGAAGTTGGATCTTTCTTCTCAGTATTGCGTAGTGGAGTTCCCGTTTTGGTCGGTGCAAAGCTTTGCCAAAGCGTATTCCAACGCGTGCCGGGACGTGCCTATTGCGTGCGTGCTACGGTACTGTAAATTGAATGTTTGAACTTGGCGTTTGTGTTGCGCGCTCTTTTGGAGACCAACGTGGCGCACCTCCTAGAGAACTTACATTTTGCCCAAGCACGCGCGTTCGATGTTTTCAGCGACTGCACGCATTTACACCTTTGCCTACGTTCTTCTCTAACGCCGAGGAATAGCGTATGAGGCGCCCGCGAAATGTTCAACTGTCCGTCGATCGGAATGGATGGTCGATTGTAATTATGATAGTTTGATAGACTGTTGAGATTGAGGCTCAATTCATTGTTTCTCAAGGGCCATTAGTCGATTCGCAAGTGAAAAACTCCACAGCAGTCGATGGGGTTGGGTCGAAACCCAAGCAATGTCAAGTTCTTTCCGATAATCGGCTTACGCCATTGAAGGAATAAGTGCTTCAGCAAATCTTAAGCACTGTGGTGTCAGCACCTATAAAATAAAAATTGAAATATTAGCTGAATTCTAATGAAATTGAACTATAAATACCCTTGTTGAAAGATTATCTTAGAGAAAGAGAATGTGTTTGATCATGAGACGACTCGTACATAGTCTTAGTTAGATTCGAGGAATATAGTTGTGCTAATAATTTTATCTAAACCGGTCATGAGATATACGATACCTAGCCAACATAACTACGACTTTGCTCATGCAGGTGGGGTCAATTGGAAGATTTATCGCCGGACACTTGGGCGAGGCTGCAGAGTATAACAGTGGGACGTTTTGCTACCCCGTCTAGTCTTTCACAAAATAATTGCAAACCGGTTCCAAAATGCCATAAATCGAGCATGCCTAACTAAGCAGCCAAGATCCGCGATATATTTAATTTATGTACTTTTTAGTTTCTAAAAGAAGCGAAAGGGTTTGTTCCAATCTCCTCTCTTCGGTGGTTCGTTGGTATCAAGGTTGGTGTGTAACACGTTTAGTTTTGCTCCTAATATATCCTAATTGGATGCATAAGTAGGTGGTTTCTTGAAGGCTTTTTGCAGCAGTTTTGACTCAAACTTGAAAAGCCGTTGCATTATTTAAATAATGGATCAGCGGTGCATTCGAGTCAAGTGATTTGCATTTCGAGTTGCTACGTACTGCTCGATCAAGAACCTTAGAAGAAAAAAATATAAGAAAATCTCTGTTTTCTGCACGAAGGCTGGCGTTTGGGGCTCAATGATCGAGTACGTTGCCTCATACGGAATGGCGACATGCAACTGGCAGTTCAATGGGTCGGATTAGTTGCCAGCTCTTCGCAAGCGGGTTTCGTTAGCATAAATTGTTTCGAAAACGTTGTACCAACCATTGGATCTACCACAAACTCTCCTCAAAATCTATAAATCACTCTTTAGAATAATTAAATGAAGGACGTCTCGTCAAAGTGTTAATACTTCTCCACTTTCGTTTCTGCATGAATGCTTTGAACTATATGTCGACACTCAAGAATTTAATTTTGTAGTTTTATTTTGCTTTTCATAAATTCAACAAAAGTTTTTAAGCACTCTGGTGAACTTTTTCCATGTTGCATTTACAATAAATTTTCTAGAACCTGACTTTGGTTGCGCAACTGAGCACCGTATCTCAACGCCGTATCAATGTTCACGCACGGCAGAACTGTGTCAGTTTTCCTCCTACGGGCCCAGCGTTGCCCTTCACATATGGCCTAGTTTTTCCATTTCCGCCAGCGGATCGAATCGATTGCACGGTTGGACCGACCGCACCCTATACTCCCGCTCCATACTCCAGCTCCGTATGGGGGCGTTCTTGTTTCTTGCATCATAAAATAAACTACTCCCGGCCCAATCAATCGGCCCTCTTAACGACGGACTGGCCCATGGTCTGCCCGAGTATGTTTAATGTTGCGCAAAACCGTTCCCGGTTTTCTGTGCCACACGTGTGCCCTTCCCGGTTGCCACACATACGCTGGTTGGCTTTCCCAATGCTGCGCCGCGTGCTGTGGCGGTTTTACGTTGGGAACCTTTCCTAAGGTTTTTCCGCGACGGCCAGGGTTGGGGTTTATGTTGTTCCCGGGGCTAAAAAAATATAGCCGATTACAGCATAGCTTCCTAAAATTAGAGCATGTTTATGTTACCTCATTTTGCTTGGGGCTTGTCTGTGGCAATGTTTTTGGGCGAAGAGTTGTAAAGTGTCCCGTGCAGTATATCGTTTTTCATGGATTAGATGGAATAAATATATCTTATGGTACATTCTTGACTTTTTTACGTTATTTGTTTTATTTTTGTGAGAAGGAGTACAGTACTCTATCATTTTCCAATTGTCGTTTTTGGAAGAGCAATTTCATATAAATCAAATGAGGCTAGTCAGGTCAGCTTAATTCAGTATTATCGACTTTAGTCTTTCCTTACTTTAAAGAACTTTAAAATCATAGTTTTAATTTGATTTACGTTTTGGATATACATTTTCCAAATTGTAATAATAATTCAGACCAGGCTGTTGTGTGATCATGGGTGATCATCGTTATATCTACACATTCCTCTCATGTAGCATTTTTTTGCACTTTTCCATTTAAGTGTTTATTCAATAAGAACTGTTCATGAACACTTTAAACATTTAAATTAATATTGCTAACAAACGGTCCATCAACATCGCGTTTTCGGCATTACATTGCCCATTGAAATCAAAGGGGCAAGAAAATAGTAAAAATTCCTTTTAGCCCAGTAATCAGAGTACTGGGCAGCGAAAGAATGTTTGGACGATCGATACCGTTTAAAGCTGGAAATAATCACAACGCTCCGGTAGCTTCCTGCCGGGAAACGGTCGGGCAGTCTGGCGAGTTAAAGTAGATCTAAAAATTGCCTGCAATGCATGTGATGCTGCTTATTACATTTTCCCATACACGCCAAAGAAAACTAAGAAACGTGGTACGGTTTTAAACAATGCTTCAACCATCTGCTCGAGTTTAAAATTAATCGACTCATCGTTTTTTTTTACACTCAAATTGGCAGTATTCTATGGCTGACGCTTACAAAACCATCGTTTGACACCTTCTCCAGAACGCCTTCATCACACGCCCGGACGTGAGCGAAACGGTGTCGAAGTTTTGTTTTACCCTTTTTTTTATGTTCGTGCTTGATGGACTCTCCGAAATTGATGGTTTAAGTTTTTGTCGCATCGTGAACAAATCTCAGACTAAAGTAGTCCATCCAAATTGAGGTCACTACGGTCGGCGAGGACGGTTTAGTCACAGAATGCCACCACTGCGGATGCTAAGCTGACGGTGATGAACTCTCTGACACGAAAAACAAATCTCCAGTCCTTCCCCCTAATTTCCCCACCGGTGAAAAGTCGCGGATTTACGATGCAATGCGCGAGGTGTTGAGTTTTCCTTTCGTGTGAATGACGGTCGTACTGGTAGAAAAGTACCCGTGGGAGTCGCGTGAAGTGTTCAGCTTAATTGCCACGTTTAACCGTGGACGCGAATGGTAAACGCGTGAATTGTAGTGATACCCTCCGTGCAACCGTTTTGAATAGCTGGTCGGAAGTTTAAATCATCCCTTTCTGCAGGAAAAAAACACAATTGTTTCGGTTTCAAAGGAGTGGATACTAGTGGGCGTCGGTATAATTATTGGATTGTATTCTTTATATCTCTCGGCATCTTCAGGATTGCCTTGTAAACGGGCACCTACTAAGTAATCTAACCGCATGTTTACAGTAGTTTCTCCAAAATTCATTCCATCGTCTAATTTTGCCTTAAAATACTGTCAGAATCATGCCACCTAAAATCATAAAAATAAAGAAGTTGTCTTTTCCACATAGAATCTCCAAGTGGTCAGGAAATTCCTAATTACCCCCCAATTTCTCTGCGGCGGAATTGAAAAGGGCATTTTCGTCCGTAAAGACAAGTGGCATGCCTGTTGCATAACGCCATAACTAACGGCCACCGCCGTGTCGACGAGTATTTATAACCCGTTCCGCAAGAACCGTGCGGTCATCGTTGGCGGTAAGATTTCGATTTCCGCATGTGGCCATCCGATTTGGTGAGCAGCGCCGCAGACATCCCTAATATGTGACCGAAAATAGATTAAATCCTCTAAACCGTGCTCTGCTGAATGGCGTCCGAACTGATGACTGCGATTTACTTTCTGCCCATTACCAACCAACCGACCAAGGGTTCTCCCACCTAGGCACAGGTTGAGCGTAGCACTGCTTCTTGTGGTTTAACGAGCGGAAGCCAAGCTTAATTAGCACATAAAATTTGGATTCAAATGACACAGACGTAAGTACGGCTGATGGAGACGAAGGGAATGAAAAATCGAGTTCACCTTTTACACTTATACAGAGGCAAGATCTTTAGTAGCAGTATAAATGTTGCTGTAGAAAACTAGAACGCCAACGATCAAACTCGATAATCGAGTAATTCAGAACTTATAACAAACGTTCGAAACGAAACAAAGGAATAGAGAAACGTCACCGAAGAGTAAAAAATATAAGAAAAGATCCGAAACAACATATGTTTCGCGCAACACTGAGATCGTTTGGGTTGGTGTGTTTTCCCTTCGGGTAAGCGCACAAACACAAGAAAAGCGGGGCGGATAAACATCGCCCCAACCAATGTCCCCGTAAACCCCCCTTGTACACCGAACCAAAATAACACAAATCGCGAAAACGTACAACATTTGTTTTGTAAACAAATGGGACAAAAATACCTTCTTCATCGCGATCAGCTGCGAAAAACGTGGCCCGTCCCTCAAGTAGTGTTGGAGGGGGTGGGGTCGGTTGGAGAATTGGTAATGGAAAAGCACGAAGTTGGCTTCTCTTCGCTTGTATGGGACAATCGATTTGCACCTCTGTCGCGAGAAGCTGCAGCTGTTGGTTGTGTTGTCACAATTTTTAACCGCTCTGCGTTCGTTAACCCTTGGTTAGTATTGCTGTAGTATTGAACATAAATGCAGTATAAAACAACTTAAACAATGTGTATGATGAATATGTCTTGCTAAAGTTTTTTTTAACTCTTATTTTCATTATCATTTCATCTGGAAACACTTATTTCTTTTATTTGTTCAAGTTTCGGAGAGAATCATTTCCTTTGATATAAGAGGAAAACACATGCTAGCATTTCTTAATTAGCTCTAGCTAATGAGCTATTATTTCTAGCTATTCTTAAAATATTTCTAAGAGCCCAAATTAAAACAAATTAGCTTTATTTTATGTTTTCTAAACTTTGCGTCTAAGATAAACAACATCGGGTGAAATGTTTATTTCTACAGAACTTTTTGGAAAAAAATTTAAAACCATTACATCAAAAGAAAAATAACATAAACAAATAATAGCACGCTAGAGTATAATAGTAGTTTTAGGTTTTTGTATTATTAATTTGACATCGCAGATAAAGCTTTAGTTCGCCAAACCATGCAACGTAAATATCTGTGGTTTTGGCCTGACACAATTAGTTTATGACCATCATTAACCACAAACACATCTCTACCCCCAAAGGGATGGACCAGAAGCGACGGGACCCCGTTGGGGCGGTAGGTGTGTTCCGCATGCCAAGGTGTGATTGTTTATAGGATGCAATTACGTGCTACCTTCTGTGAATGGGTTGCCGCGCCATTCGCGGGGACGCCCTGAAGTGTGTTTTGCTCCTCCGATTTGGGTTAGCGTGTCACCAAACAGGAAGAGGTGTGAAATTATCGCCCGCCTAGGGAATGCACTCATGCAGCGTGTCCTCGTGGAGATTGGAATTCATTAAAATAACTCTGGGGGTTATCTTTTTAATTTATTCCTCCCCGACCTCGTCAAATCGGATGAATACACAGTTTATACCACTTTGTTTTATTGACGTTTGGATTTAACCAGTGTAGCGCAACCTCTTCACTTGAAGATCAAACTATCTTGCGAAACCGAAATACGAGAAATAAATATTGCACATCGCCAACAAACCCAATACCCCGCTTTTTTGACGTTCCTCCTGCCGAGAGGTGTTGCGTGTTCAACACTTTATTGCATTTGTTTGCTTGCGGCCCGCTTGCGCTGCATTGCGTTCCGCTCTATTGGGAATCATATTGACTCGAAAGCGTGGTGCTTTGGGTTTTTTTTTCATTTTGTTTTACCCGTAACGTAGATGATTTTAATAATGAAAACAAACAAACCCGTACCGGCTTGTCAAGCGGACGCGAGTTGAGCTGTCGTTGTGGCTGATTATGGATCGATGGTTGCTTATTTCCGTTGGTCACGCCACGCCAAGGTCAAGGGAATTGGTGTTTGGTTGGAGAAAAAAAAACGATGATGCTACAAAGTTTTCTTCCAGACCAGGGTTCGCCAAAGTGTTTCAGAAAAGTGACAGCAGATTACTGACAATCTGTGAGTTTGAGAATATACCGCTTGCTTGCACAGTATACCGTATTTTTATGTAAATAATTGCTTTTAACTAATTACGTAGCTTAAAAAAAACAAATATTTGTTATAAATATAAAAGAAGAGTTGCAAAAATTGTAGAAACATTTCATGCTACATTTCACACAATCTCGTCAGAATTCATGAAGGTATTCAAGAAACGTTGGGTGATAATATCAGTCTTTGGTAGTTATTTATTTATTTAAAAAAAATATCCAAATGATTTAAAATAAAATGAATATAAATAAGAGTCGTTTGCCAACCCCTGTGCCATATTATTTTCGGATATGGCAGAAGAACTAAAGTTCAAATAAAAAGTGTTGTGTATTCGATTAAGAACTTTTATATATGCCTAGCTCCTTAATGATAATCACTTTCTTACGCAGCATCTCCATTTGTCGAAGATAATACGTTCAAGGATGGTCGGTCGGATCCAAGCCTCTTTCTACCAACGGGTGTTGGGCTCGTTCCACCATACGTAGGTTTCGATTCCATTCCACCAAAGCGTGAACCAGACGGACCTATCTACAGCCTCGCTCCACCGTGCCATCGAGTCAAGGCCAACGCGTCTTCAAGACATTTATATCTGTCGACACAACCGACACTACCAGTGGGAGTTGAGGGGTGTGTATGTCAGAGAGAAAGAGAGATAGAGAGTGGAAAAGGTAATGGGAAATAAGGAAAGGGCACATATACAACGCATGGCACGCGAACATATGTTTGGCTGGCCGCAAAAGGCCATCAGCCGGCGAGGGCAAGCAGCTGAGAGCAACATGTTTGGGCGGTTCGGGGGGTTCGGCTTGCCGGAAAGGGAGGGATGGGTGGCCCGTCTACTAGTCACTGCACATGGCAGCTCACGTTGGTGACGGCCCAGCAGCCAGCGCAGCTCCCCAGCAGAGTACGCAGTCGTCATTGACCTGGCTACAAGCTGTCTTCAACGACGCACACATGCTGCTTAACGGGTTGTTGGCGATCCCACCTCCTTTCTCCGCACACCTTCATCCTCTTTTTTGTATTTGTATGTATTTCTCTAGTATCTCCCACTCTTTGTCCGCTCTTATCGCCAACCGCCACGCATGCGGTCGACATTTGCTCGCGGTTCATCGCGAAATAATCGATTGTGTGCGGATGTAAACAAACCAGTTGTCGTGCTTGTTTAAAAGAGCGTACCAGAAAGAAGAAGAAAAAAACTACGCACCGTCATGATGACCCTAAATACACGAGCCTCCGCGGCGCAAAAAAAAGGGCGGAAGCGACGAAAGGAGGAAAACCGAACAAAACAAACAATGTCCCCACTAAGCCACTTGCACTGCGCAAAGAAATCCCGCTAAATCATCAACACCGCGCGAAACAGATGATAACGGCCCCGTTTGGGGATGTTAAAAAATTAAGATCATACGCTCCCGGTACCACCTTGGGGTGGCGAGGCGCGGGAAGTAGGAGGGAGTATCGAGTGTTACGCAGCTGCTTTTTCCTGTGTACAAATCAATGTTTGCGTCGTAGCTGGTGGAGAAACAAAACAAGAGCAATCGCTGACAGGCAAAATGTAAATATAATCCAACCAGCGCCGGCGGTGGAGGAAGAGGAATGAGCGGGCCAGAGGGTAGATTATATGTCAATCCTCC
This sequence comes from Anopheles coustani, assembly GCF_943734705.1. Classification (NCBI taxonomy): domain Eukaryota; kingdom Metazoa; phylum Arthropoda; class Insecta; order Diptera; family Culicidae; genus Anopheles; species Anopheles coustani. The sequence goes on along the minus strand of NC_071288.1, from coordinate 65,722,372 downwards.
TCGGACGGCTGATAGTGGGATTTTCGTTGAACTTGCTTCGCCTCGGGAGCGGGCTGGAACTAGATTCTGTTGTTTGCGCCTCCTAATCGGGGTGCGCACGTGTTCGGCGATGTATGCGTGACCTCTGACTTGCATCGATGCATCCGCGATTGCACACAAGTGCATTTTTGCATTTCCAATGGTGCTTGATGCATTTTAGTCAACAAATGATCCACAAAATTGACATTAAACTAAGCAACCAGTGTTGTGGTCCTTGGATCAGTTTGTATGGTGATTGCACTGTCAACCCAAACGTCGTGGGTTCTAATCCGCATCCAGAGCGAGTTGAGGAATCTTTTGACATCAGCGCTCCATTTGCCTCCAGACGGACTTTTTTACTAAACTGAAACGAGCCCAAAGGAACATTATATGAAAACTACACTGCTAGTTGGATGGAGAACCTCCATATACTTGGATCCTGTTCCAATATCTTGGTTCTAAAAAGAGTTTCTTCTCTTCTTGTGGAAAATTATATCCTAAACTTGCCTCGCGGAACCATCTGTGATTGGCATCAGGCAAGAAGGGGGAAGCTAAGACTCACTCACACCAGTAGACTCTCCACAGTCTAACCGTCTAACCAGCCCCAGAGAATGCATTATTCACTGGTTGGATCCGATAGGCGAATGTCTGGCCTTTGCTTTGGTGTGGTTCTTGCTCCGCGGATGTTGGAGTTCCCTTTGTGTTGTGTGTGGCGCCCCGCGCGACTCTGTGATGTTGATGAGATACGCAGACAAAGAAGCACTCGTCGATGGTGGGATCATTTAGTAGGCCGCGCCAACGGATGGTGCCGCCAAAGACGCCGCGCAAATCCGCTCAAACAACGTGTTGGCCTAAAACACACAACCCAAACAACAACCCCACGCGAAGGCGGGTGTCCCGCGCCCCCTCAGACGAGCCCCACAGGAGAGCGCTCGCCGGAAAGGTGAGGGTTTCTAGCTGGTTTGCTTGTGGTAGTGATGCTGTTGTGTGGATAATGGGTAGCTACGGACGGAAACGCCGATTGCACTATGGGATGTGCAAGGTTTGTAAATGCATTCTATGTTTTAGATGATTTATTAGTTTTCTATTCAGCAGAACCTTGTCATACTGGTTTGTGTAAGACCGGAGCTTTAACAGCACATTTTTACGCCTTATCCTAAAACAAATAGCAATAAGGGTTTCTTTTTCAACACGTTGACTGCCGTGGATAAAACACACGGTTTTCTAAGGCAAAGCAAAGACTTAGAACTTCCCAAAGAATTAGTTTTTAGTATTACTATAATTTTTATGTTCCATTTTCATTCACTTATGGAGCAAACACTTTTAAGAACTAATGACAACTGGCTATCTAAAATGATAGCCATGGCAGTCAACCTATTAACTATAGTTTTTTTTGTGTTAATACTACGTGGTTCGTTTACATATCACAATTTGTCTATAGATACAATATCTTGTGCCACACTTCGTATCTGCGAAAACTTCTCCTAAATTCTCCTAAAACATGGGATCATATTGCCACTTGTGTCTCTTCAATTAGGGTTTTTAAAGGAACCGTAAGGATTATAAAATGTCTTGAAGTCTTCATCAATTCAGATGATGTTTGCACGAGACCATTGCAGTATGAATATTTGGGCTATAGGATTAAATGATTAGGTACAATATTTTCATCTTTAATTTCTACTCGATCTTGCGATGTTTGATCTCCGGTGCCCACTGTCCATTCTGGCTGTCCGTCTCCGACGTAGTTTACAGCTTCACACACAACATCACAGGCACAAGCTTGTGCAATGGGCACAGGCAAAAAAAGCCAAGCCATGATGTGTTCGCTGTCCGTGGGGTACTTCATTGTTGATCGTGGTCGTGGTCGCCATCAGCATCACGGCCACCATCGTCCACCAGCTGCCCCGGTCTCCTCGTCCCCATCAGCGCCGTCACTGTGTTGGTGATGTTTTTGTTTGCTACGGCAACAGATCAACCCCCACTTGGCCGCTGACTTCGCTCCTCGGTACACCGCGACTCCTAGGCAGACACACAGCAGCGGTTGTGTGTTGAGCGAACGCGAGTCGCGAGTACACGGCGGTTCCGCTCGTTGCAGCGTACGGTCGAGCTTCCATATCAGTTACAACCGTCGCCGTATGAGGTACGGAAAGTACGGCCAGGCATCCGCGAGTTTACCTTTCGCCCTTTCGAGTGATCAAGCCAGCAGCGCAAGGGAGTTTCTTCTCGCTTCTGCAGACACGCACTTTGCATGCGAGCCAGAGCCACACGCAAACTTTTGGTTGGTGTTCCTCGGTTTGGTTTCGAACGACGGACGACAGCTGTTCTGGCGGCTTATTGCGTTGCGGTCGAGTGCACTTCCGTTTTCGGATGGACTACCACCAAACCGCAGCTGATCGACATCGGCAGCAGCGCCCCTAGAGATAGATCGTACAGTGAGTGAATGTGGAGAGCGAACGGGCTCCAAAGCGTATAGTCCCTGAAGTTCGTTGCCTCTTCCTGCGAATATAGACAGCTAACAGCGTAGGCATTCTGAGGTTCTGTGCTGAAAAAGATTCCCGCCCGCGTGGAAGAGAACATAGTCAAGTCGTCAGCGGACGATGATCTTAAAGCTCTTCCGATTTCCCATCTCCGCAGTCGTGAGCTTTCTCGGTGGTGTTCTTCAGTGGAACCTAACAGCAACAGTAGTGCTCAAACGAAGCAGTTTTGAAAGCGGAAAGATCGCACAGCCTCTGCTCGGCAGTGAACAACGTTACAACGCCGTTCGGTAGTGCCAGCCGAGGGGTGAAAGAGGAAGTTCTGCTTTGAACAAATTAAAAACCACCCTGAAGGGAGGGAGTGTTCTCGGTGCGCGGTGAAGTTGAGTGCCCTCGTTTTTTTTTTCCTGTACCGTCCGCGGGGTCAATATCCGTCACGCCGGGAGTCGGGAGTTAATCTCTTGAGGCCGTGGCAGTAGTGTACGGCACCGAGGTGTTCCGGCTCTCCTGCAAAACCTACATATCCAGTGCGCGCCCTGACTCTTGCGAAAAGAGAGCAGCAGCATATAAAGTTAGACCGGAGAGACTTCACAGACGTAAGTTCTTTACCTTAACCCGGGGTGTGGATGCATACGATTCTTCCATCTCTCGTCCTGTTTGGACCGTGCGACTTAGAGAGAAACGGGACCGCTTATGCTAAGGAAGAAGGTGGGGATCACCTCCCAGCAGTTGGGGTGTACCATTACGAAAAGAAGGTGGTTTTTCCCCACATGGCCTTAATCCTGCCTCTGTTTCTCCCTATCTATCCGCCTTTCTGTGCTTCTTTTGCCAATTCTGACCGCTGGCTTGCTGTGGAACGTGGGTAGGAATGCCAGCTAGTAGTATCCCACACTATTCCTTCGGTTCCATTCGTACTGATGACTTCGAGGTGGAGACACCTTAGTTTGGTGAGATCTGGGCGAGTTTTCTGTGTAGTGCTACACCGGACCAGCCAGTTTTAGGTGGCTCCAAATGGCGGGGAGTAGAAGGTCCCCTAGAAGTTGCGCAAAAGGGTCTCGCGAGTTCGGTTCAACTTGATCCTGCTTATGTCTTCAGCCTTTTTATTTTTTCCTCTACGGAGGCAAACCAGTTCCAGTCCGTCCGGTCCGGTGGAAGAAACCAACACTACGTCTAACACCACGTTTGGTGCGGTGCTACTGCCAGCTCGTTGGAGCCAGTATTTCGTTTTTTCAGTCTCTCATGTCCAGCACACATTAGATTGGGAGCTGGTACAGCGGCCTCATGCCCTGCGGGGGCCTGCTCTCGGCTAACTCGTTCGCGTTCGTCGCTTGGATCGAGAAAATTGTGTCAGCGACTTCTCGTTGCTTCCATCCTGCTCTAGCGGCGCCGTTGTACGGGTTTTCTACTACGTAATTTCGTGGCTTTTCAGGGGTTTCCTGACGCGCGGAACCCCTACGGCTCAGGTCCGTGTGGCCTCTGCCGCCAAGCATCCCCCTGGTGCCTCGCTTGCCACAACCGACCGTCGCAGCTGATTCCGAGCGTTCCGGTTTTTTGCCCCGTCGCTGTTATTGTTTGTTGTGATGGCGATTTTCGTTTCGTCCAACGTTTTCTCGGTCGCGTATATTTCGCTGTTGACAATGACGCCGTTCGTGTGTTTCTCGTCCTGTCTCGACCGCACGACGGTTTTGTGGAGAAAGTTCCGAGCGGGTGGTGGCGTGTTGATTATCACAGTTAGTGTTGTGTTGCGTTGTTAACCAGATCAACACCTTAAGTTGAATCAACCGTTGGGCTACGTCAATATTGCGTCGCAATTTCGTTCAAACAACCTCATCTCATCCTTTGACCGATAAGCTAGAAACCATGCTCCCCTACTCCAGTGACGTTTGTAACAATGTTGTGCAATGTTTTTGATCGCAAAAACCCGTTCGCAGATTCACACGATCGGTGTGCAATTGTGCCACGAACCACGGCCAAAGCGGATGGTTAGACTGGCGTAGAACAGTTATTTAGTACCCATCTACTGGCCGAAAGTTTGATGAACCCGACGTCGACGTCTTCGTCGTTCGAGGTGGGACAAGGAAAGAAGGGAAACGGAAAACGCCAGAGAAGAATTAGAAATTAATTCCACCCCTTGCTGCCGCACCCACACTGGGGTAAACCTGTATGGTTTCCGCGATTGGCAGGAGTTTTCGTAGTTTCTGTTTCTACTCCACACATATCTCTTTTCTCTTTGTTGTTTTGTATGACTCCGATCCGTTCTAATGTGTGATTCATGTATAAAACAAGGCAGGTTTCAAACGAGCAGACATTACAAACATTGCAAGTGGGTAATACAACAATTCAAAAGTAATTGACATTGAAAAATATATTACTAGAATCATACACAAACTTGAGTCAAATATTGTTTTTGTTGATTGTAAAAAAATATGTTGATTTCGCACACTAAAACATTTCATTCCAAACGGGGGAACATTTTGGATTTGATAAAAAAAGAGTTGTGGAGTTGAAATTTAGTACAATAAGTAGAATTTCCTGAAACTAAAAGTTAATTAAATTATAAAATAATGTAATATCTTCTACTTGGAATACATTTAATCTAACAAACAGAGGCAAGAGAATTATGCTTCGCCCACACTCTAGAAGGTAAACTTTAGCCATCGCGTTAAGCACATTTAATTCTGCTGTAAATGCGACGGAAAGTGCTTCACCGTGAAAGATAGCGCGAATTCCACCACCACTCCTTGACATTCACCACCCGCTGATGGTCATTATGTAATGTGATTTATCAGGAGTCAGTAAAACCTTGACACCAACTCCGATCCCACCTACCCCGCGGGACGTACGTCTACCCCGGCAATTGATTTATTGTACTGACCGGGCCGGCGATGAGATTCCGTGGCCTACTTTCGTCCCGGTACGGTTATTTGTGCAATTGTGCCTTAAAACTTTCCCCCGCAGCTTTCGCACAAAAGTCACCCCTTTTTTTTTGTGCGGTTCGGGTGAAATATTGTACAAAAACAACAACAACAAAAAAATCGGCTTGAAAATGTCCTATTCGCAACGCTGACGTCCTTGAGCCCCATCGACCGGTGATTACTGGGGTGTTATTGATATGACTGTTTTTTTTTTTAAATTTTTCTGTAAGCTATGTTCAACGTAGATTGCAGCTGGGATGTTTATAAATGCGAGAGGTTACTTCGCTTATCACCCAACCGGTGGAGCTTGTTGATAACTTTACTAATCTACAACTATCAATTGCGCATCCGTATGCTGTCATTGGACTGATAGTATGCAACTAGGAAAACAATTCATATTTCCTATTCCACACTACAAACAAACAATATAAACCACTTTTAAGAAAAAAACCGTGCACAAGCGCGTTGTACTAATGTGATTTGTAACGTTTTCGTCAATCCAACTACAACTTTCGATTTTATTTGTTCATTTTTTTACAGATTTCCAACAGTAAACATTGTGAGCGGCAGGAACAGAGGTAAACTTATCAACGACAGCAGAAGGCGACCGAAGCAGCAGCCATACAACAGTCGCGAGAAGAAGAAAGACTAAGCCGAAGGAAGTAAAACCGAGGATTTTACTTGCCACTTAATCTACTACTACGCACTGTTAACGCTTTTGGGGTTGCCTTCACCTTCACCGCAGTGGAAAACAAATGCACAGAGAAAAGGAGAATTTTAAAACCGCTTCGAAAACTCGAAGAACGAACCAGCTCCTTCGTTAATCGGTCCAGAACCAGTGTCCTAAGACGTCGACATCGTAGGCGACTTTGCTCGTTGGATGTAATTAGGAACGAGCGCCGGTTTCTCCAATCGCTAGCTCCGCTGTATGTCGATCGTAGTGCACCGTGGTAGAAGAGCAGGACTGTTGCTTGGATACGGTACAGTTCAGTTAGCAAAGTGACGTGTAAGCAAGCGAGTTTGGTGGAAAGTCCAGGAATCTGCTTCGAGTTCTGCGAAATACCGGCCAGCTCACCACGCGTACCACACGAATCGCTGGCCAAGGAGGAAAGCATTCCTGCAAAGTAACACCGGACACTGCTAGAAGTGGTGGCGGTCTAGTTTTACAAAACAAAAAAAGACGCCAACAGGAAACCCGTTCGAGAGTTGCCTCGAGATCTCCGGGTGACTTTAAGGCCTCTCGTTCCTACTCAATCCTGCCAGCGGTTACAGGCAGGACACGGATGCGAATAACGTTCCTGTACGATCTACTATTCCAGGTAAAAAGCATTTCCTTTTCAAAACATACTGAGACGCAACAAATACTCCGATATCTACTACATTCTAACCTATTTCACGCATAATTCTAACCTCCCATTCCCAATCATGCGTTCTGTGTGGGGGGTTCGCGCAATCGTGGCGTCTTCCCGCAATCATTTGGACCGTGTTGCTTCGACAATAAACTGCCTTTCGCATCCCATCGCACGCGTATTCCCCAACCGACTCTCGCTGGCTCTTGTTTTCCCCACCGACGAATCGGGTTGGCTTTACAAAAGGAGGTGCAGCTCGGGGACGACCGTTGGTGGTTGGGCAAAACGCTGACAAACACGCCCGAGCACGTCGGAAGTGGCCGGTGCGACGAGCGACCATTGCAGTTCCGTCCCAATTTCGCGCCGGCACCGCTTACCACAACCGCTTCCGGCCTGGAATCCAATCAAGAAAACGATCCTACCCAGGTACAAGGCCGCGGCATCGGCGGGTTATTCGTAGTTATCGTAGCATGCGTATCTCTCTCTCTCTTCGATTAGGTGTCTTAAGTTTTGCTTTTCATTTTCCTACCATCTGTTAAACTATTCGTACTTACGCTTATACAAAACTGCCTGATTGCTCGTGGTGTAGTAGCTGCATGTGGACACTTTTCCGACCCGACGACTTGTTATACGCCACGGTGTGTAATACGGTTTCTTCCTTTCGTCCCTTGACTTTCTCTTCCGAAGGAGGCGGCCAACGGAGGGCACGCGAACGGGCAATCATCTTCGTCGGCGTCCTCGTCGTCATCCGGGAGCGGCACCATGGTGAAAACGTTCCAAGCTTACCTCCCGCCGACGAATCGAACGTACTCCTGTGTCCACTGCCGGGCACACCTAGCTAGTCACGATGAGCTTATATCGAAATCGTTCCAGGGCAGCCAGGGACGGGCCTATCTGTTCAACTCGGTGTAAGTGCCCTTGTGCGGGAGGGATTCCACTCTCGTTTGCTTTACGACGAATTAATCTTCCTGTTTTTCGCTTTCCCGCGTAGGGTCAACGTCGCTTGTGGCCAGGCCGAGGAACGGGTCCTACTAACAGGGCTACACGCCGTGGCCGACATCTACTGTGAATGCTGCAAAACGCCACTCGGATGGAAATATGTAAGTCGTGAGGCCATAGTGAATTAGCTTTAGCACTCACTTATTCTTGTTTTTGTTACTGTCAGATAAATTATGGCTAAAAGTGTCAGAAAGTTACCGAGCAGTAAAATCACTTTACTTTTGCTCATTGACGAGATTTCGAAGTCTCTGGGAAAGGTGAAAATTTTAAACAAAAAAAAACTACCAGCGATTTCATCTTTAGAGATGAAGTTTTTTGGCGATCTTCTGGAAGTTTATTCAGACTGACTTTATTGAGAACATTTAACTAATTAAAAAGGATATTTACATTCATCAAGCTCTAAAACCTATTATACCTATTAATTAGTTTCAATTAGTGCCTTTAATAAACCCTATTATATTTGACGGTCTTATATGAATGCATTAATGAAAGCGAGCTTATTTTCCAATATTTTCATTTAAAATCCCAAACCAAGGTTACAGCAATTGGATAGAGTGTATAAAGAACATTCATAGTATCAACATTGTAGCATATGTTTTTTACATGTCACATCCAGAGGTGTGTAATTCAGATTCAGATTCATGAATCTGAATGATTCTTTGCGTTTAAGAAATTTATGCATCTTTCGATGAGAGATTCGATGAGAGATAATATTGTTTGTTGTTGTATATTGTATTGAATTGATTTTATTTATTGGATGAATGGCTTGCGTTGGTTTGAAACCCGCACATTTTGATTACTTTCAAGCATATTCCATCACTTACGGTTTGCTTCTTCAACAGGAACATGCCTTCGAGTCGAGCCAGAAGTATAAAGAGGGCAAGTACATCATCGAGCTGGCGCACATGATTAAGGAGAATGGCTGGGATTGATTCGCGTCGCCAACGCGGCGCACGCGAACTAGCAGCAACAGCAGCAGTAGCGGTGGCAGCTCATCGGCAATAAATTAGCCAAACTCAAACCCGCCACCGTGTGTCGTGCGTCGTGTTTCGCGCTTTCCATTTCCTGCCAGCCCTAAACGTCAACGAGACCAGCTAACGATTTAATTTTTCACTCGATCGCGCGCCTACCCCTAAGGGTCAAACTTATCTTCTGCCATCTCTGAATCCTTCCATTGGCGGGCTGGCTGGTACCGGCTTCCGCCTTAGCGGAAGGAAGGACACGAACAAGATGTTCATTTTACTTTTATCATGTTTGGTTTCCGTAAGCTTTATTAAACTCTGTTGTTAACGTTTATTTTACAATTTCGTAAAGCCCGTTCGCTGCGGGAAGATACAACGTATGTCCTACCGCCAACAGGACATCATCTCACACATCTTGTCCACTGCCCTTGTGCTTTTGTGGAAGGCTTTCGTTATAGTTTAGCACGTACAAAATATCGTATATTTTGTATTTTCATTACGTGCTGTAACTCTTTTTTTATGTCCAAATGGCTTAGTAATTTTTTAAACGAAATTGGCGTTTTTTGGCAGGTGATGGTCTTAGAATCGTGCAGCATTAATTTGTCATAAAATCTTCTACAACCCTTAACGTAATGAGAAATAATGCGACCGTCGAGGAATGGAGCGGTTTCCGGGTGGAATTCAGAAAAAACCGGAACTAAATTAATCTATGTGTGATGTGGTATGTCTGAGATAGCATGCAGAAATGAGCGAGAGTGATATTAGTGATAAGTGTACGTGAGAAAAATCATTCGTGAACGTTAGCACGTAAATAAGTAAACTCATAAAAACGGAAAAAATCAATCCCGAAATCATAACTAAACTACACTTGCGAAGGATGTCCGAAACGTGATAGAAAAAGCATCGTATTTTAGTCGAAATATACACACGAATTAAGGTTAGCTTTAGTTTTTACAATAAAAAAACGAATAAAAACATACGCTAACGAGCGATGTTCTGTGAGCAACAGGTGGAAAGGAAGGGGGGAATCATTGAAAAAAGTTGAATGACCGAGGAGATGGATACGTGCGTGAATGTGCAAACTATGTAGGAGTCAAACTGTGAATCGAAGAATCAAAAATTTACTAGAAACAGCGAGAAGGAACAGGAACAATTTAAACAAAATCCAGCGCCTAACCCAAACCCGAATAAGAGAAGACACACAAATTTACCAAAAAGGACATAGGTTAACACAATTAGGTTATTTTTCCCTATTGCCGTATTTTTATGTTGGGCGGTTTCAAACTCCTTTGATTAAGCGTACAGAAATTAAATAATGTTGGCTAAACCTTTCAAAATATATAGTAGCACTTACTTTGCTACATCCACACTTACTATATCCTGGATTAGGTAATGGATATGAAGTGTTAACGAACAAATAAGCGAACAAAACTAGCAAAGTGAACCATTCTCATTCTGTCCAGAGGCTAAAACATAAAGTAGAACCTTTACGATGATAAACAACTGCCCATACACGAATCAAAGAAAAACTTCTCTGATCCGATTCAACTCAGTAAATGTGAGCAGAAAATGTCCTCAGACGAACAATAAATAGCATGGTACATCATCAGACACTGAAGCGGGACGAGACCCAAAACATAATACCTACTACTGCCAACTATTCGGAATGTAGCAGATTAACACTAAGATGCCGTTTTGTGATCGTTCAAGCGAAAAAGGAACTGTAAACAAGAGACGCGATCCTCGGGATGATCGTTGTCTGTCCTAGAAACAAATGTACTGGTATCTTTCTACCAGTTCCACACCTTAATAAGACTTAAGGAGTAGAGGAGATTATGGAAAACCCAAGAAAACTGTTCGCTAGTGTACATGGGGCGGTGACACAACAACAACAATCTATCTTTCCATGGACATTTGCAGTCCGGTCTGCCGTGGGCACGGCTGCGCAACGAGATGAATATCAACCATCAAAAAGCAAAAAGTAAATATTTTTCCTTTTCATAAAGGTTCCAAGATGATGTTTTTAAATTATCTTAAAAAGATTACGTTTGTCAAGCGAATGCAAAATTATCTATTGATTTACAAAATTTGCTTCAAAGGCATAGGAAGATAGAGCGTCAAACCGAGAGAACAAGGTGATAGAAAAGTAGAAGCAGCACGTGTTCTACGAAAAGAGTTATAGTTCATTGTATTGGAATTGGTGCTGCACGTGAGTAAAACATGACGGTTTGGAGTGGTTGAGGTAGATGATTCCCCACTTCCTTGCATTCGTTTTCTTCCTGACTATATAAAAGGAAGTCGTAATGAATGAAAAGTGCAGCAAACTCAATGCAATTCCCAAAGTTTTCGTTCGTTTTAATTCCGTGTAATTCAAAACGAACAAATGGAGGAAATTTAAAAAAAAACACATGATGAAAACTGATTATAGCGAAACAAACTCTGCAACCATATGATGTAATTATTAAAATAAGGCTAAGAAACTTTCGCAAGATTTTTAGTTTTTGCACTTGAAAACGATTTTCGCCAAGAGAAAAACAATGAGCACCGTGAGCAAGAGTGCATGTCATACTCGACGTACTCGGACGGTGTGTTTCTTTCACGACGGCATTGTCCCCTTTTTGCAAAAGGCATCGCGAAGATTGTCTGTTGTTCCCTTTCCCCTTCCCCACCCCAACTACCCCACCCAACCCACGAGGGTCGTTTGTTGTAGGTAGGTTAAGTGGTCGCTAATTAGAAAAAGGCATCCGCCAAGTGGCAATGTTGATCGGTTAGTCGCTGGCTGGTCGTAATTAATGCAACTTTCCTGATCGGTTTCATGTGTTGTTTCGCCCCTCTATTTGATGTGTGTGTGTGAGTGTGAAGATTTTCATTGCACGGAAACAGAAAAGGAAAAAATAGGATTGAGCAAACATGTAGAAGAAAGATAACATATTTTGTTTGAAAAGATAAAAAGAAACTGAAGTGATTGAAAACTATACGCTAAAGAAAGTTATAACGGTAAAGTAAGCATAACGAAAAACGAAAAAATGAAAAAAGAAGAAAAACATAAGAAAAAGCTAAAAAATAATTACTTTATACACTTTGTAGGCCGTAAGAGATATATACAAATGAGGTAATTACTAGATAATATGTTGATATGCTGCGATGCAAAACGATAAGTAGAAAACTTTGAAAAGCACTAAAAAAAACTAAAAAATACATTCAAATAAAATCTTAACTGTTTCAATAATCATGGTTTACATTTGTTTTGTTACTTATTACACAGACTTGGTATACTTATTTCTAGTCAACGTGGATCATTTTGTATATGATTTTATTATTTTCACGTCTTTTCTTTTCAGATTCATCCCTTATTACTCATTTCTTGTTTTTTTTCTGTTTAGTGTGTCTTTTTTCTGTTTAGTTTATTTAACCGGCAAGCTACTAAAGTACTCTTTTTTTTTCTTTTTTTACCTAGCAAGGGGAGTTTTTGTAATTTATGGTATCTTTTATAGATTAATGTTTTTGAAACAGAAAAGAACTAAAAAAAATATATCATCCATTATGCGTAATGTTTAACGCGATCGTACGTTCACGTTATCGTATTGCCTAAATTTCAACATCACACATATTATTTTGCCCAAATTTCAATGCAAAGTAGCTAAGCACACGAAGGTAGCGTACGTATTTGGAAGGCTTGCGTGAACCCTTCAAGGAGTTCTACTGACCCGTTGCCTGAATAAATCTCCTATTGCTATCGAAACCACTTTGGAAATGCATAGAAAACACATGACATTCGATTTAGTCATTTTTTGTTTCTTTTCTAATCCATTCGTCCATCATAACGTTATCGTCGTCCTTGTCGTTGTCTTCATCGTCGTTATAGTTGTGCGTCTCATCGTATCGTATCGAACCATATTCATATTACAGAGAAACTAGCTTAATCGAGAGGGGTAGCAATGAAACAAGAAATACAACTAAAAGAAAGTAACGTCGATTCTTGCAAACTTGCCTAAGTTTGTGCAGTATTGGTAAAAACGAAATAGAAACAATAACTGCAAACGACACGAATAAATTGCTTCGTCGATCTAGGCTAGGAAAAACACTTCATGACTATAAAACAGACATTTGAAGCTAAAGTAGATTAAAAAATTCGAGCTATTGAACTAAGTAAAACATATTCCAGCAGGAGTAGAAACTTATTTGTTTACAGAACTTTTTCAAGAATTGTTGAAGCTGATTTGTTTAGTTCTTAATTTCTGTTTCTGTTAAGAAAACAAACCGCTAGCGAATTAAAACCATCGAACAGAAATATAAAAAAAGAAAACCAGTTGCCTCTGTGTCAGCAACAAAGAAAGCATGAAATAGCAGAATGAAGAAAATGTGATATTTGCAAAACGTATAAGCCCAATTATCCCGTATTTCTTAACAGTGGAAGATAAACTTCAAAATGAACAGTTGGTGCTGATAGAAACGACATAGAGAAACAAAACAAAAATATTTGCAATGGCGAAAGGATTATTGAAAAGCTGTCCACTTTGCAACACACATAATAAAGATAAATAAAGAATTCAGACAGACTTATTGCTCGGTAGCACGTGATTTTTGAGTAGAATGTTGCATTTAATTTTTAGAACAGAATACCGGTTTTTTCATCTGAAAATTGTAAAAGGTTTTGAAAATATTGTGGTTGTTTACGAGTAATTACGACAGTCTTACTACAATTGAAAGTCTTCTCCATTTCAGTGGGTCTTAGACATGTGTGAATATGTTTTTTTTTACAAAATTTTTCTTTTTATTTGTTGTCGTGTGCAAGTAGTTGTAATGGAAGAAATAATGGGATTACGATAGAGAAAGGATGTCAATGGATTCGATGACATTTGGAGTATCGCGTTGGTAATTTTGAAACAGTTTGTTGTGAAAAATGGAGTGATAGAATGAAGTTTTATGTTGAGTTAAGTCGTTAGCAAGCACCATTATCATCATCAAAGTCAATTTGGGCAACACACTAATCAAACATATTTATTACACCCGTTTATACCAAAACTCCAATGACACTTGCTGCTTGTTGTGAACGCTCTGAATCAAGCGAACAAAACGAAATTTTCTCTTAGTTCTCCGATCTCAAACCGCTTTGCGACTCAACTTATTCCTTTATTTCTATAATTATTTGAACTTGAACATTAATGGTATGGTGGATGATCACGAAAAAAAAACTAGTGTATGTGTACATGAGGACTGTAAGGTTTTAGATATTACTGACCAAAATGATTCGAGGTGCAAACAAAAAAAGAGAGCATGGAGAATACGGTGAAGGTAACGGTAAGGAGACTGGAACCATTGCGGAAGGAAAAAGGTACCACGGAGGTATGATTGCTCATGGAGAGAGGTGAAACTAGAGAAACTACGGCAGGATCTTTTCGATTACATTTGGCTTACAGACAAACAGAACGATTCATATTTACACTTACTGACTACAGCAGCAACTTTAATAAAATACTGAATCATAATAATGAGTGAGCACATAACAGTGCGAAGATAATCCACGACAGAACCTTATGGCAGAAAATTAAAAAACATGAACCAAAACAGGCATTCAATATTACAAAAGCTCCTTATTTTTCTACAACAGTTTAATTAAACCCCCACATAACAAAACCAACTGTAAACCAAATAAGAAATGGCAATAGAAAAGAACTAATGAAAAATAAATACAAAAAACAAACGCAGTTCATAGGAATGGATAGGTATAAGTACAGATGAAACGGTAAAAGAGCGGTACATGGAACTAGTTTTGTATGTGATTTTTGCATGGATAAGGATAAGATAAAAACCAATGATTGTGCAGTAGCGACGGATGTCTACTAGAATCGAGGGATAGCCTCGAGTGCTAGACAAATCAGGAACATAGCTGGAGGCAGCATGAGAACAGCATCGTTCGCCGGCATCTCATTCAACCGAAGATAGAAAAAAAACTAAAATCTAAACTCTATTATATTAGCCGGTAAAGTATTATGTGAATTTTCGACGATAAAAAAAACGGAAATTTTTGTAGAATCATATTCCTCAGGCCATTCGAGCACATTCTTTCTCAGCCTGGGCAGAGGGAAACTAAGGAAAGTGAGTTCAATGCTAATAATCATTTTGCCTACATCTTCGAAAAAAAGAGTAAATTAAACGAGTACTCATTTAACTAGATCTGCAAATTGATTTTCCAATGCTTACCCAATCCGAAAAGCTAGAAAGCACGTGGAGCAACATTTCATACTAGTTCTTATTAAAGATCAAAGATCAAACACCCAGCACGAAAAAGGGTATTACAAGCGCGAAAAGATTAACACGAAACCATCGATATAAAATCTATTGTCTATGCATACCAATCACGAGGCATAACTTAACCATAGTACCATTAACATTCGCCATGGTGAACCCGGCACCGTAGTTAGAAAAAACATGCCGCCATGTGGTGAACTGAGGCTCGACTGCAGAAACGAAAGAGCAACTAAAACCAAAAATGTAGCGGATCGCATAGTAAACGAGACCATTTTAGCCACCGAAGACAAGAAAGTTGTGCTCCCTTAAAAATATCTTTGAATCGGAGGAAGTGTTAAAAAAATGTCGAGAAAATTACGAGAGCGCTGAGGAAAGAAACCAAGTAGACTTCAGCAACATTACGTTTACCACATTAACCTAATCGATTCAATGGCAACGTACGATAATAATAAGTAAGTAAAATAAAGTAAAAAAGTAATTTACAAAAAGTGTGATACCGTACAGCAATGTTTGAATTTTGAAATTGCCTGCAGTGAAACATTTCCGAAAGCAAACACGATGAAATATTTCATCTATTCCTGACGATGATCGAGTGTAGGTCCGCGATCGATTGGATGTCGGAGTTAATTCCACTATTTTGTTGGAGTCGGACCTGATTCAAACTTCCACCTCTATAGTGATGAGATTTTTTGGAATGTCTTGGAACGGAGTGGAACTGGGTTCCACAGCCTTAGGAGCAAGTCCGCGGAACTGGGTGCAAAGAACCTGATGACTGCTTGTATGAAAAACAGACTGGTGCGGACGGTGCACCTACCCGTCGCTGGTACACACAAGGAACTGGCTGGTCGGTCCGGCCCAGTTCACTACGTGTATAAAAAACAGACTGGTGCGGACGGTGCACCTACCCGTCGCTGGTACACACAAGGAACTGGCTGATCGGTCCGGCCCAGTTCACTACGTGTATAAAAAACAGACTGGTGCGGACGGTGCACCTACCCGTCGCTGGTACACACAAAGAACTGGCTGGTCGGTCCAGCCCAGTTCACTACGTGTATAAAAAACAGACTGGTGCGGACGGTGCACCTACCCGTCGCTGGTACATACAAAGAACTGGCTGGACGGTCCAGCCCAGTTCACTACGTGTATAAAAAACAGACTGGTGCGGACGGTGCACCTACCCGTCGCTGGTACACACAAAGAACTGGCTGGTCGGTCCGGCCCAGTTCACTACGTGTATAAAAAACAGACTGGTGCGGACGGTGCACCTACCCGTCGCTGGTACACACAAGGAACTGGCTGATCGGTCCGGCCCAGTTCACTACGTGTATAAAAAACAGACTGGTGCGGACGGTGCACCTATCCGTCGCTGGTACACACAAAGAACTGGCTGGTCGGTCCGGCCCAGTTCACTACGTGTATAAAAAACAGATTGGTCTGGATGGTGTCCCTACCCGTTGCTTGTACACGTAAAGAACGGGCCGAACGGCTTCGACCCAGTTTTTTGTGTGTATAAAAAACAAGAACAGTTAGACTAGGGTCTCTAGTTGCGAGCTGTGAAATAGAAACTTTCTCTCGCTCTCTTCGACGGATCTGGGAGGCGGTAGTTTTAAGATACCTTTCATATTCGTTCCAAAGAACCTGTAGTCCGCTTTTGAGTGGACCTGGGTGCATCACCTCTCTCCTAGGAACGGATCGTTCCAGATAGGTGCTTCACGGACCTCGCAACACTACACCTCTAGTCACTGTTTCTATAGCAACCTGATTGGTACACAAAGTGCATCGGACGTTCGCAAAACAGCTTTCCGCTGATTCTGATGTCAATTGAGCTTGTTTTTGTGAAAAGAACATTTAATAACAATGTTGATAACAGTAGTTCGCGTTTTCTGATACTTTAACTCAAGCATATTAGAACGTTTTACATCTCCGCTGGCGAATTGTTGTCTAACGGCACCGCGCTACAAACATGTTTATCTACTTAAGCAAGAAGGTAAAGTACGGTTCCAAGTGCTCCACTCCGAGTACCGTTATAACGGTTTCGTCATCCGGAGCGGAAACTTCATCTAATTTGATCGTCTTCACCATGTACGCTGTAGATAGCCATCCCAAACAACACGCGTCTGAACTGTATCGCATGGAACAAGGATCAGGGGTACGTAGCGGTGGGCGGAGAGGATGGACTGCTGAAGGTGCTCAAGCTAGAGCAAGCAAGCAGCTCGGCCGTGTCGGCCCAGCCCGGAAAGGCGCTGCAGGCAAGCAACCTGTCGATGAACCAAACGCTCGAGGGTCATAAATCGTCCATCCAGGTGGTGACCTGGAACGAATCGCAGCAGAAGTTGACCTCGTCCGACAAGGATGGCGTTATTATGGTGTGGATGTTGTACAAGGTTGGTTGGTGGGATTTATATGCCATCAGGGTGTTCAATATTTTTGATATACCATCCATTCCAGGGTTCCTGGTACGAGGAGATGACGAATGATCGTAAAAAGTCGACGGTAAAGGGAATGGCTTGGACGAGCGATGGGCAGAAGATATGCATCGTGTACGAAGATGGCACTGTCATTGTTGGCTCGGTCGATGGAAACCGGATCTGGGGCAAGGAACTGAAGAACGTGTCGCTGACCGGCGTACAATGGAGCCCGGACGGGAGGCTGCTCCTATTCAGCATTAAAAATGGTGAGGTTCACCTGTACGACAACCAGGGCATCTTCGTGATGAAGCTGCACGTCCAGTGTGTGTACCTTACGCCGTCGAAGAGCATTACGGTGGTGGGCCTTTGTTGGTTCCATAAGGGCACCTCGCCGAGTCGCCCGGTTCTGGCAATTTGCTACGAAAACGGTCGAATGCAGTTGATGCGGCACGAAAACGACGACACCCCAGTTGTGGTGGATACGGGAGTGCAGGCCATTTCGTGTATGTGGAACCATGACGGGACGATCCTGGCGGTTTGCGGAATCAAGTCGAACCTTAGCAGCGATAAGGATAGCAGCCAAGTGTTGTTCTACACTCCGTATGGTGTGGTAAGTGGTCTGTTAAATATTCTTTCATCAAGGATGTTTGATTTAAAACAATATCGCATTAATTAAAACAAAATGCGGTAAATAGCGCTGCTTTCGCAAAGTTTGGGATCAGCTGTTACCCACAATAATAATTAGCTCGAACGAATCAACCGATTTCACTTTTAAACTGCTTGAATCCTTTTACAGCCTTTTACTCAGTACCAGACAATTGCAGCAGTATACTTGGATCGCCAAATCTCGCAAGCCTACTAAAACCACTGACCGCTGAAGGATCGCTTTTTGCTGCGAAATTTAGTGTGATGAGCGGTCATTTCCGTGAAACGTGAAAAAGTCGTGTCTACAACAATCATTGTCGCATAAATGTACCTATCATTGTGGTAGATCCTAGAAAGCTTTGAGTTTTGCGACTCACCATGAAGTGCTTAACAGGAGGTTTCAATCGTTCGACGATCCAAGTGCGCTGCTGGATTTTCATGCTGGGAAGTAAAAGGCCGTATTGTTAAAACAAATGTTTCGCAATACCAAAAGATCAATTTCGATCCGCATCCACATCCTTCAATCGTAACATGTTTGATAGTAAATCATTTCTTTAATAGACCAGACGCACAGCTAACCAATGCTTTCGTTTCCCGTTCTCCCTTCCACCAGCACATCCGTACGCTGAAGATTCCCGGCAAAGAAATAACGTCCCTCTCATGGGAAGGCAAATCGCTCCGAATCGCCTTGTCGGTGGATTCGTTCATTTACTTCGCAAACATCCGACCAGACTACAGTTGGTGCTACTTCAACCGCACCGTCTGCTACCTGGAGGCAAGCGGTGGTGCCGGGGGCGACGACACGGATACGGTAACGTTCTGGGACACCAACTCGAATCAGTGCTACGCGAAGCAGATCGAACCGATGATGTCGATGGCCTCCTCGGCTGACCACTGCGTGATCGCCGTTGAGACACGCATGACCGGCAAGGAGTTCAGCGTCGTGAGCGAGGGCAAGGGGAAGGATCTGATGTACCAGCTGCTGATATGCAACTCGATCAGCACGACGGTGGATTGTAGGTTCATTTATTTACAGACGAAGACTAGGTGGCAATTAGTTAATAATCTTTACCACATGGTTCTCTTCACCATCAGCCAAATACATCGATATTAGACCGGAGTTTATAACAATGAACTCAACGCACGTGATCGTGGCGTCGAAAGATCACTTTCTGCTCTGGCATTATCATACACCGAAGGTAAGTCCGCTCCGCCACGAGTACTGGAAGTAATTTGATCGCCAACACAAGCTCTTTCTCTTCATGTCCAGGGGGCCTCCACGTTGCACGCGAACCTGAAGACGAAACGCGATCGCAGGTACCACATCGACGACACGCCCGCCCTGGAAGTGCTAAACGATCTCGACTCGAAGACGGCCCACGAAATCCCGCCCAAAGTGGACCCGAGCCAGGATCCCATCTGTTGCCTGGCATCCTCGGAGAGTTTGCTATTGATCGGCCGGGAGAGTGGCCTCATCCACGAGTACACGCTGCCTCATCTGGTGCTGCGCAACCGACACTATCTGCAGACGCGCAGTTATAAGCTGGCGATCAACTGTAACTCGAACCGAGCGGCCATGATCGACTGCAACGGCGTGCTGACGACGCTGACTCTCCGTGACGACACAACGAGCAACGAACTGGAGCAATCGAGCGGCCACATCGAACGGAAGGACGTGTGGGCCATCTGCTGGGCGAAGGACAACCCGCAGCTGCTGGCCATCATGGAGAAGACGCGCATGTACATCCTGCGCGGGGCCGACCCGGAGGAACCGATCACCTGCTCCGGCTACATCTGCCACTTTGAGGAGCTGGAAATCACGGGCGTCCTGCTGGACGACATCATCAAGGGTGGTGCGACGCCGAACGTGAAGGAGCATCTCGTGCAGTTGCGCGTCAAATCGCTGCGCGACACGGAGGATCTGCTGGCGCACGTCGGGATAGCCGAGGCGAAGCAGTTCATCGAGGATAACCCACACCCGCGGCTGTGGAGACTGCTGGCGGAGGCATCGCTGAAGAAGCTGGACCTCGAGACGGCCGAAGCGGCGTTCGTGCGATGCAGCAACTATCCGGGCATTCAGCTGATCAAGCGCCTCAGGACAATCCAGCTGGAAGCGCTGCAGCGGGCCGAGATCGGCGCGTTCTTCGGCGAGTTCGATGAGGCGGAAAAGCTGTACATGGACGTGGATCGACGGGATTGCGCGGTTCGGTTGCGCCAGACGCTGTGCGATTGGTTTCGCACGGTGCAGCTGTATCGGCTCGGGCCGGGCACGTCCGACCAGCAGATGGAGAATGCGTGGCGCGAGATCGGCCACCACTACATGAACATGCGCGCCTGGGACAGCGCCAAGGAGTACTACGAGAAGGCGCACCACATCGAGGGCCTGATGGACGCGCTGTACGGTTTGGAGCAGTACGACGAGCTGGTCGGCTGCATGCACAAGCTCCCCGAGAAGAGCCCGCAGCTGGCGAAGCTGGGCCAGATGCTGGCCACGGTGGGGATGTGCGAGCAGGCGGTCGCCGCCTACCTCAAGCTGGGCGACGTCAAGTCGGCCGTCTCCAGCTGCATCGGCCTGCGGCAGTGGGGACTGGCGGTGGAGCTGGCGCAAAAGTACAAGATGCCCCAGATCAACACGCTGCTGAGCAAGCACGCGGCCCAGCTGCTGCAGGAGGGCAAGCTGCCGGAAGCGATCGAGCTGCAGCGGAAGGCGGGCCGCTATCTGGACTCCGCCCGGCTGCTGCTGAAGATGGCCGAGGCGGAGGTGGAGAAGAAGTCCGACTACGTGCGTATCAAGCAGCTGTACGTGCTGTCGGGGCTGCTCGCGGAGGAGTACATCGAAAAGCAGATGGCGCTGCAGGCGGGCGGCCCAAGCCGAGCGGCGGTCCTGGCCCAGCTCAATCCGGACGATGCGGTGCTGATCGAGCAGATATGGCACCACGCGGAGGCGTACCACTATATGCTGCTGGCACAGCGACAACTGCGCTCCGGGTTGCTGCATAGCGCCGTCATTAGCGCGCTCCGGCTGCGCGAGTACGAGGACGTGCTGGACGTGGAGGTGCTGTACGCGCTGCTCGCCCTGGCCAGCTGTGCCGATCGCTCGTTCGGCACCTGCTCGAAGGCGTTCATCAAGCTGGAGGCGATCGAGACGATCTCCGAGGGTCGTCGGCTGCAGTACGAGGAGCTGGCCATCAGCATCTTCTCGCGCTACGACCCGAAGGACAACAAGGTGAAGCACGTCAGCTGTTACACCTGCGAGACGCCGGTGGCCGACTGCAGCACGCTCTGTCCCAGCTGCGGCAATCGCTTTCCGCCGTGCATCGCGTCCGGACAGCCGCTGACCAATCCGACCGGCGCCTGGCAGTGTTCCGGTTGCTACCACGTCGCGCACCCGCTGGAAATGACGTCACGCAAGACGTGCCCCCTCTGCCATCGGCTGATCGCGCCGGCGAAGGGAGCGGTGGAGATTTAATGTTTTATTGCACACCAACACATACACAGACACACATTTATTACGTACCTGCGTTCAAGTTTATCGAACACTCCGTTTATTACGATCTTTTCTTAAGGTTAGTGTGGCATCCTGGGTTTAGAGTTACACGGATAGAGGGTAGTCAGTATAGATCGGACTCTGAATAGAGAGGGTCGTGTGTGGCGACCGCTGCCCGTTGACTCACAGCGTATGCGTTGATACAGCAATATACTAGCATGGCGGATATCACATTGGCGATCCTGCCATGATAACGAAGTGGAAAATTGATAACCGGTAGTGATGAAGAAAGGAGGACGCGTATGTGAGTTTTTGGGAAGACAGTTGAGTCGGGTTTGGCCCATGACCAACAAAGGGGCATTTGATAACATTTTCGCAGACACCACTGAGTCAGGTTCGGCCCACGGCCAGTGAGAGAGAGTGCGACAGTTGAGTCGGGTTCGGCCCATGACCAACAGAGAGGCAATATCGGAGACACCACTGAGTCGGGTTCGGCCCATGGCCAGTGAGAGAGAGTACGAAAGTTGAGTCGGGTTCGGCCCATGACAAACAGAGAGGCAATATCGGAGACACCACTGAGTCGGGTTCGGCCCATGGCCAGTGAGAGAGAGTGCGACAGTTGAGTCGGGTTCGGCCCATGACCAACAGAGAGGCAATATCGGAGACACCACTGAGTCGGGTGTGGCCCATGGCCAGTGAGAGAGAGTACGAAAGTTGAGTCGGGTTCGGCCCATGACAAACAGAGAGGCAATATCGGAGACACCACTGAGTCGGGTTCGGCCCATGGCCAGTGAGAGAGAGTGCGACAGTTGAGTCGGGTTCGGCCCATGACCAACAGAGAGGCAATATCGGAGACACCACTGAGTCGGGTTCGGCCCATGGCCAGTGAGAGAGAGTACGAAAGTTGAGTCGGGTTCGGCCCATGACAAACAGAAAGGCAATATCGGAGACACCACTGAGTCGGGTTCGGCCCATGGCCAGTGAGAGAGAGTGCGACAGTTGAGTCGGGTTCGGCCCATGACCAACAGAGAGGCAATATCGGAGACACCACTGAGTCGGGTGTGGCCCATGGCCAGTGAGAGAGAGTACGAAAGTTGAGTCGGGTTCGGCCCATGACCAACAGAGAGGCAATATCGGAGACACCACTGAGTCGGGTTCGGCCCATGGCCAGTGAGAGAGAGTACGAAAGTTGAGTCGGGTTCGGCCCATGACCAACAGAGCGGTGCGGTGATCGCGAACGTCACTGAGTCGGGTTTGGCCCATGACCAGTGCAGAAAAGCGTTGAGTTTTGTTTTGTTTTGTTTGTTTTTATTTTAGACTGCTTGAAGGGCAAACGGTAGCCCATACCGGGGGTGCAGACGACGTGTGCGCGTTCTTCGGGGCCGAAGAACGCGCAGACGACGTGCGCGTGTTAGCAAAACTCCTCCCCGAAAGAAACTCCTACAGCGAGAGTGAGCGGCACTATACTACTTTCCTTTGCAATCGTACAGGAAGCAACGTAAAATCTGAGCTGCACTCCGGATTTCAGGATGCTTACGCACACAATCTTAAAAACGCCTTACATCCCTAGATGCGCAGCTTTGGGTTTTCTTTAGTGGGTTGGACATGAAGGAATTTTACTTATTTTGGTAGCTATTATCTCTTGTAGAGCCAACAGACCAATGAAAAACATTTTATGAAAAGGGCATTTGAAAGCGTTATCGAAAAATATAAGCGCTGTCATGAGTTCATTGCAATAAAATAAAAATCATTGGGCTTATGACATTATGGTTGCAGGACAATAGATCATGTGGTAACCGAGAGGTTGAGCCCTTCAGACAATCGTGTAACCAATCTTATCAAATGCCCTGTTTTCATATCACTTTCAGAGGACTTTTTATGAGCCCGGAACGGCTGACCTACATTACTGGAACTACAGGTTGGATCGCCACAGCTTTTCATGTATATTACGTAGGTGGTAGGGAGTACCAAAATGAATAAATTTTGAAGTTGATATAGATACACAGATAAAAGTTTTCCTTAAAATTCCAATCAAACAGGTTTTCTGATACAGGAATCGTATGATAGGTAACTGTTGATCAATATAAATGTGTTTCTCTGTTTCTATTGTTTTTTCGTTAAAGAACGGAATTTAAACGTTTATAAGGAATGTTTGTTTTGGTTATCCTAAATTGCAAGATAGCGCTATTTTTACCAGTTATATGGTTCTGTATGACCTTGCGGCTGATACAAAGTTCAGGCATTTTACTCTAGCGTTGGTCTAGTTTGGTGTGACCCATTTCGTACATATACGAAAAGTCCTCTGAAGGTCATATCAAAGTAGGGCAGACTTGCAACTTGAGACCCACAGGAGTACGAGAGGCCATTCAAAAGTTTGCATACACCGTCAGATTAGAACAGCAATCAGAAAGCTTAGCGCCCAACTAGGGGCTCTAGTATTTGGTGACAAATTAAAAGAAACAATTGTAATACTCATTCCTTTCCGGGTTCTCCAACAGTAACAGAAAATCCTGCCTGCAGCGGAAGTGAGAGTTCAGAAAACCCGAACATTTTCTTATCCTGTCGCTCTTCTGGTAGGCAATGGATAACACGAAGGTTGCCGAAACCGGCCCGAAAGGTTCCGAGCAATTCTTTTCACTACCACTGCTTTGATTTGTGTACGTACACGAAACGCCGAACTCGTTGCGTCTCCCTTTTTCATATAATCATTTTTGTTCTTCCTTCTCTCTCGAAACTGTTTCATCGGCATTTTTCTCAGTACTTCGTGTTTTTTGCATGTGCCGAACATACATCGGAGGAAGATGGAAGAACAAAAATTATCATAGGATAAAGAGAGAAGTAACGATTTCGGCATTTCGTGTACGTACACAAATCAATGCAGTGGTAGTGAAAAAAATTGCTCGGAACCTTTCGGGCCGGTTTCGGCAACCTTCGTGTTATCCATTGCCTACCAGAAGAGCGACAGGATAAGAAAATGTTCGGGTTTTCGGAGCTCCCATTCCTGCTGCAGGCAGTTTTTTCTGTTACTGTTGGGGGAGCCGGATAGGAAAGAGTATTACAATTGTTTCTTATGATATGTCGCTAAATTATGGGTCTCCTAGTGTATCCCTTCCTTAGAAAGTTCCTTAGAAGGATACTGTAGTCGGCCTTTCGTACACCAAGGGGTCTTAATTCGAAGTCCGACCTGGCAGTTGGTACGCGGTGTGTTGGAATCGCTGTGTTATAGCACCGCGGCTATTTTTTCTATATTTTGCTGCTATGAGTTTATACGAGCGCCTGTTTTCGTTAGCTCTTTAAAATGTCCTATCTACAAAACGTCTGTTCTAAGGTCTGAAACAGTTTTGGACAAACATAATAAAATGACATAAAATTTACATTTCTTGAACCCCTACGCAGTGTTGCTTATAATACTCAGAAGGCAGCATTGATCATAGAACCTCGGCTGCGCGAGTCATAATGGAACTGCAGTTGTCCGTCACTGAGAACATCGGTCAGAGGTTACCGGATCAAGCAGCTTCCTTCTAACAACAGTCGAAGCTCAGCGTGCAGCATTGCCAGGCTCGGCTTGAATTTGCTCACTTATGTGTAGCCCATTGGCGAAATGTACTGTTCAGTGATGAACTCAAGGTATGACATATGTGAGGAAGCTCCGGAATAAGCTATATGACCCAAGATTCGAGCTACCCATCCTTCGGCACAGTTTGTATATCCTGATCTGGGACTGCTTCACGGGTTAGGGTGTAGGACCTTTACCTTTAGCTAAGCGGTTTTGACGAAATTTGATGAGATATGCACGATGCAGCCGTGCAAAGGGATATTCAGATGCTCAAAAATGAGCAATGGATGTCGTGTACAACTTGTGTCCGACATTGTAGTTCTTCATGAGAAAACAGCAACCAAAATGATTAAATTTCCTTCATGGTAAAACAATTAAAGAAAAACCAAAGATGCGCATCTAGGGATGTACGTTACTTGTAAGGTAGTATGCGTAAACATACCAAATTTACCTTGCTTCCTGTACGGTTGCAAAGGAAAGCAGTATATTGCTGCTCGTTCTCGCTGCAGGAGTTTTTTTCGGATTTTGCCGAAGCTAATCCGCACACTTCGTCTGCGCGTTAGCCGCGCCCGAAGAACGCGCAGACGACGTGTGCACACCCCTATACACGAATAAAGGATGAAACATGAATATTAGGCCGGTGGCACGGAACAGCGGTTTGGTATTGGTGAGTAAGGTGAAAATCAAGCTGGTGCTGATTGCCGGTGAAATCAACCAGATGATCACCGGGTGCCCTATGCCTCCGCAGTTCGATTCCAATAGCGAAGGGGATCCCCGATTGGTACATTGCGTGTTTGGTTCCGAGAGGTTCACATTTCTAATCGACTCCGGGGCCACGGTAAATACCATCACGACCCAGGGGTGGCAAATAATAAGACAAAAGTTCCACACTATTGGCCAGGATTTGACGGTGCATCCGGAAGAGGTATTAAAAGGGTATGCGAATCAAACGGTAACCGTAGCTAGGCTGAAAAAAAACAGAATTGGAAGGATGTTTTGGCAGACTATGTGGTTGCATGCAACTCATGGCCGCATCACGTGACGAAAATTCCTCCAGCACAATTCATTGTTTGGTAGAGCAGTGAGGAATCTGCTCCCCAATATGAATGTTGATTCAGCACGTCCTCAAAACGAGGAGTTGAGGGATCGGGACCAAGTTGCCAAATTTGACCGTAATGCGAGGGAAGATAGGAAGAGTCATTCAAAGAGAATCCGAGGTCTGAAGGGCGTAGCGGTAGGAAAATAAGACCACCGAAGCGGTATTTGAACATGTGTGTAGAGAGTAGAGAATTGTAGGAATAGGTAACGCTTTATTTTTGCCAAAGGGAGGATGTGGCATCCTGGGTTTCGGGTTACACGGATAGAGGGTAGTCAGTATAGATCGGACTCTGAATAGAGAGGGTCGTGTGTGGCGACCGCTGCCCGTTGACTCACAGCGTATGCGTTGATACAGCAATATACTAGCATGGCGGATATCACAGTTAGTACACATTATTCAAATCTATTGTTTCTCAACAGGTGAAACAGTTAACTGATAGTTACAGTAACTGCGATGTTCCCATTGTATTATTTTCATTTATCATATTACTTTTAACATCAACATTTTCACCTTTTCGGGAAGCTACATCAGAAAAACTTTTAAAAAATATGAATATTAAGTATGACAGTTTTCAAATTATTATGAATATGAAAAGACGATGTTTTAGAGGTAGTTGGGAAACAAATCATCGGGCAATATGAAACGGCGATAACGCTTTCAATTGAAATAAATGTAACACACCAAAATAAACTCGGAAGGACTTCGTGGAAAAATGGTTCAAATGATTGGTAACGAATTACTGGATGATTAACGTGATTAAGTTGACAACCTGTGCTGAAATTACTCCTAGTAGAAAGAAAATTAAACGTAATAAAGCTAAATAGGTAAATAAGACACTAGACAACTACTTTAAACTTACTCTGCCTACCTTCTTACTTAAAAATACTTACTCTGCCTATTTACAGCGTAGGAACCGATAGAAAGATGATTGACAAACTAGAACCATAGTTGATGTCCTTAGCGAGGATAAGAAAACTTTACATTTTGATTTATAAATTTTGAACAATGGAGGGAAGTTAAACAAAAGCCCTATGAACGAAAAAACTCACCACAAACCCAGAAACACACCTTTCGGATATTTTGATTAAATACTATCAAGCATGTTGTTTATTTGAGGTAGAACTTAAATGCGAGTTTATTGCTCAATAAGTTTCTTGTCCTTACATTAACATAGTTTCTAATACAAGTTTGGTAATAATTAGTCCTATTTTGACATGGTTGTATTATTTAATATGTTATCAAATTTACAAGATCTCTTTTAAAACTAACAAATCGATCAAGTCGAAAACATCTGCCTTTGCGGCCGCATCTATTTATCTCGACTGATAACCGATTTCGCTAAGATAATTCACAATTTTTGGGCTTGTTGTTAATTCTTCGTCGATGCATCCTTTCCAAATTTGTTTTAATTTCGACGTAAATTTCATGTTTTGCGTCCAAAGTAGAAAGTTGCTTCCAATCTGTTAAAAATCTATCAATATCCGTCCTCGTTAGTTTTGAATCACTCAAGCGTTTTGAAAACATCGAAGCCCATACTTCAACCGAGACAGAATTATTTGCAGGCAACTCATTTCGTACAATATAGTCTGCAATGAGAACATTATTCAATAACGCATTATAAAATACATTATGATTTTCGTAATCCAGTTGACCGAAGCAGTCTAAAGGATCTTTCTCCATCAAATAAGTGAATATTTCCAGTTTGTTTGAAGCATTTTTACTGTTGTCAACGCAGTAAAAGAAAGCGTTCCAGTTGTTTTCTTTTTTATTGATTTCCTTCGCATCAAAACCATAATGTTCAATGAGACATTTCGCCGAAGTTAACCAACCCTCCCTGCAAGCGATATGCAGAAGATTCCTATCCGTTTCATTGCTTCTGAAGTTCAGTTCTCCAGTTATTTTCAAGCAATCGCAAATGATCTTTACCGACTTTTCATCAACTAAATTATTTCGCTCAAAGTAATCAATTTTGCCGTAGCTATTGAGGATACCATTTTTTAACTTGTCCATCAACACAGGGATTCGCTCTTCGATAGGAAGATGTTCCTGCAATTTACACTCTCGTTTTAAAATATCCTTACCAATTTCTTCATTATAAGCCGTCGCATACCAAAAGACGCTCTTTCCTTTCGAATCAAGTTGACCGAAGCAGTCGAAAGGATCTTCCTCCATCAAATAAGTGAATATTTCCAGTTTGTTTGAAGCATTTTCACTGTTGCTCACGCAGTAGAAGAAAGCGTTCCAGTTCCATGCTATTTCATTGGTTTTCTTTGCATCAAAACCATAATGATCAATGAGACATTTCGCCAAAGTTAACCAACCCTCCCTGCAAGCGATATGCAGAAGGTTCCTACCCGTTTCTTCTCCTCTGTCGTTCAGTTCTCCAGTTGTTTTCAAGTAATCGCAAATGATCTTAACCGACTTTTCCTCAAACAAATAATTTTGCTCAAATTTAAGATTCTTGTCGGGGGTATTGAGGCGAGAATTTGTTAACTTGCCCATCAACAAATGAATTCGCTGTTCGATAGGAAGATGATCCTGCAAATTACACTCTCGTTTGGAAATATCCTCACCAATTTCATAATTATTAACCGTCGCATACCCAAAGACACTCCTTCCATTCAAAGTCATTTGACAGAAGCAGTCGAAAGGATCTTTCTCCATCAAATAAGTGAATATTTCCAGTTTGTTTGAAGCAGTTTCACTGTTGCACACGCAGTAGAAGAAAGCGTTCCAGTTGTTTTCTTTTTCATTGATTTTCTTCGCATTAAAACCATAATGTTCAATAAGACATTTCGCCAAAGTTAACCAACCCTCTATGCAAGCGATATGCAGAAGATACCGACCCGTTTTGATACACCTGAAGTCCAGTTCTCCAGTTGTGTTCAAGTAATCACAAATGATCTTTACCGACTTTTTATCAACCAAATGATTTTGCTCTAAGTAAAGAATCTTGCCGTAGCAATTGAGGTTACCACTTTTTAACTTTTCCATCAACACAGGGATTCGCTCTTCGATAGGAAGATGTTCCTGCAATTGACACTCTCGTTTAAAAATATCCTTACCAATTTCTTCATTATAAGCCTTCGCATACCAAAAGACGCTCTTTCCTTTCGAATCCAGTTGACCGAAGCAGTCGAAAGGATCTTTCTCCATCAAATAAGCGAATATTTCTGGTTTGTTTGCAACATTTTCACTTTTGCTCACACAATAGAAGAAAGCGTTCCAGCTATTTTCTTTTTCATTGGTTTCCTTTGCATTAAAACCATAATGATCAATGAGACATTTCGCCAAAGTTAACCAACCCTCCATGCAAGCGATATGCAGAAGGTTCCTACCCGTTTTTTCTCCTCTGTCGTTCAGTTCTCCAGTTTTTTTCAAGTAATCGCAAATGATCTTAACTGGCTTTTCTTCAAACAAATAATTTTGCTCAAATTTAAGATTCTTGTCGGGGCTATTGAGGCGAGAATTTGTTAACTTGCCCATCAACAAATGAATTCGCTCTTCGGTAGGAAGATGTTCCTGTAATTTATACTCTCGTTTGAAAATATCCTCACCAATTTCTACATTATTAATCCTCGCATACCAAAAGACGCTCTTTCTCTCCAAATCCAGTTGACCGAAGCAGTCGAAAGGATCTTTCTCCATCAAATAAGTGAATATTTCCAGTTTGTTTGAAGCATTTTCACTGTTGCACACGCAGTAGAAGAAAGCGTTCCAGTTGTTTTCTTTTTCATTGATTTCCGTAACACCAAAACCAAAATCTACAATGAGACATTTCCCCAAAACATACCAATCTTCCAGAATGGCGATGTGTAAAAGATTCCTACCCTTTTCATCGTGGTATCGAAGTTCCTCGATCGATTCCAGAGTGTTACAAATTAATTTACATTTCGTTTCATTTTTCAAATGTGGTTTTTGAAGATATTCTAACATGTCCTTTGCATCAAAACCGGATGTTTTGAGGTCCTTCATCAAACCAATAATCTGATCGAAACTAAAATCTTGCAACTTCATCTCAAATTTCCTCTGGAGGATGTAATCAGAAATGTGACATTTATGCTTGGCTGCATAATAAAAAATACTTTTTCCATTCAAATCCAGATGTTCGAAAAAATCGATAGGGTCCTTTTCCATCATATACAAAAAACTACATGTTTTGCTTTCATTATTACGTTTGTCTTCTGACACACAATAGAAAAATGCGTTCCAATTGTTTTCTTTTTCATTGATTTCCTTAACACCAAAACCAAAATATACAA
Source organism: Anopheles coustani (assembly GCF_943734705.1). Taxonomy (NCBI): domain Eukaryota; kingdom Metazoa; phylum Arthropoda; class Insecta; order Diptera; family Culicidae; genus Anopheles; species Anopheles coustani. The sequence continues at coordinate 65,691,946 of NC_071288.1, read as the reverse complement.
TTAGACATTTTCCTAAAACATCCCAATCTTCCAGAATGGCGATGTGTAAAAGATTCCTACCCTTTTCATCGTGGTATAGAAGTTCATCGATTGATTTCAGAGTGTCACAAATCAATTTACATTTCATTTCATCATTCAAATGTGGTTTTTGAAGATATGTTAATATGTCCTTTGCATTCAAGCTTGATGCTTTGAATAATTTTATCAAATCAACGATCTGATCTGAGTTCAAATCCTCCAACTGCTTCTCAAATCTTCTTTGAATGATGTAATGAGAAATCTTCCTGGTATTTTTAGCTGCATAATAAAAAACACTCTTTTCTTTCGTATCCAATTGACTAAAACAATCCACAGGATCTTTCTCTAGCATGTGAACGAAGATATGTTTGTTATTATCATCCCTTCCGCAACTTGATACGCAGTAAAAGAAAGCGTTCCAATTGTTTTCTCTTGTATTTATTTCCTTCGGTTGGAAACCGTAACGTTCCATGAGACACTTTACCAAATTTGAGTCGCCGTAACATACCGCAAATTGTAACAAATTTCTACCATTTTCATCAGTGCCAGTAAGATCTATATTCTTATCGAGAAGAAAATGATATGAGCTTAAACATAACCACTTTATTTCACAGTTCAGGAAAATTTGCCTGATAAAACGATTGTCTAAATTTGTTTTTGTTTTGTGCAATAAATATTCGACTGCGGATGCATTATCAAGATGCAATGCTCGTGCAATCAAAAACTCTGTCCCACTATCAATACCGGTAGCGTTTCTTATTTCAAACTTTGTAGGAAAATTTACCATAAGATTGTGTTGCGATGAAAATCCTCTTTTCCATTCCTTAGATTGACGTGGAGTGTCTTTGGCGCATTTGATGTTATGCTTCTTGCAATATTTGTGGAAAAGACATTTGAACTCCAGTTCATCATTTTGCAAGTATGCAAGCAATTCCCACAGCTCTCGCTCAAAATTGTCTTTTATCACTTTCAAATACTGTCGATGATCGGTGATAAAATACTGAAGAACATTAACCGAACGACATTTTAATGCTAACTTGAAATGGTATTCATTAGGTCGTTTGAGTATAATTTCATTAAAATTTTCAATGATAATTTTCGACATTACAGAATCCATAAAGATGTAATACTCTAAAATTGGTATACTACTGGAGAAGTCTTCCATCATTTTTTTTATGCGTTGATTTAGTTTTGGATATGGTTTAAAATAAATTTCCATTTCTTGATACGGCTCATGAATCGGTATCTTTAAATTAAGTACCTTGTCCGATCCTAAATTCTTTACTAATTTCGTGAAAATCGTTTCAAAGTTCGGTTTGTAGTTTCTTTCTACGAAGAGTTCAATTATCAACACGAATACGATGATCATTAAATATTCTTTTGTAGAAAATCTAGATAACATTTCAGGAGTATCGATAGAAGCTCCTTTGTGTAATAAATCCACTACGTAGTCTGGACCGTCATAGTTATACAAGGATTCCCTGTTGGAACGTGGAAATAAGAAGTTAACGCAATATGCATAATCCAATGGAAACCATTCGAAATATGTGTCTTGTATATTCGCGCTGTTCTCATCAACCCGATGTAACAAGAATTCAACAATTTTTTTATGGCCTTCAGATGGAGGAAGTGAAACTGACAAATGCAACGGAGTTCTTCCCCAATCGTCCTTTACAGTAATGGAATTTGATTCTTTAGTTAGAATTCTCTCCATTTTGACTTTTGAACCATCAAGAACTGCCATATGAAGTTCACTTTTCCTACAAATCATTCTATCTAAAAATTGTCTTATTTCTATTCTGTCCCTCGTCTCATAAATGTTACGTTTCAGGAAGGCTTTAACACCGATAGTATTTTGATTCTTATAAAACCAAAGAGCTGCAAAGAACTCTGCAAACAACCTGTGATTGAAGATCGGTGTGTTATTTACAACTCCATCGATAAGAACAAATTTTTCTGAACCGTTTTTAACATTATCCATGTAACGGCGTGCAGTGTTTTGCGTTTCAATCGTCAATAATTTCTCTATATCATTTTCGTGCATAATTGTGTACAAAGCCAACAGTGAGTGTGTTTCTTTGACATTTTCTAGTTTTTGTTTTCCATTGTTCATTCCCTCAACCGTTTTAATAATAGCAATAGTTAAACCAGTTTTCTCAATGTTCAAGATGTCAAGCTTCTTTTCAACAAAACTTTCCACCATGCCAAGAAGTTCAAAACTATTCTCACAATCTTCAATAATTTGTTTGGAAATTGTTTCTTCTTCTACACTTATATACATTTTCACCATAGGCATCAACAGCTCTATTCCCATCGATATAAACAGAGGGATTTCCATAAGGTCTCCCAGGATCTCTCTTAAAATTGCAAAAACAACACAACATGTTCTTTTTTGTTTTGCGCCGTCTGATGATTTGTATTCGTCAAAGTGCTTTGAAAGATATCGATCAATAAAAGAATATTGATCTTGTTGGTCGAATTCCACTAAACGGTAGCATGCGCAATCTTTTAATGCGTTTTCTACTTCGTTTCTCAAACCATACGGACGACTAGATAGGTACACCTTACGAATTCCATCAAAGGTTTTAAGGGTGGATAAAAGGTTTAGGACCACCGTCTTGTAATATGGCGCGATTTCGTCAAACCCATCCATCAAAATAACAATTTGTTTGCTGTTGAATTTATGTTCAAATATTCTAAGCAGTATTAATTCCTCAGAAGATAAGGATTTCGTTTTGTTTTCATCCAACTTCAAAGAACCGTTTGAAAAATCAAGTGCTTCTGCAATTGCCCGAGCATAATTGGATTTCTCATTTGAATCCATTTGAAACATGTTATCGACAAACCAAGCCAAGTAGACAAGCTGAAAAAGAAATCTTATCGTGATCAGTTCATCCATAATTTCAAATTTATCAGTTTTTTGCAATTGATCGAATACCATGGAATATTGGTTTAGATTGAACTTAATAATCCACCAAGACGGAATCCCATCCTGCAAATACGTAGCTAACCAAGTAAGATAGAATGATTTCCCCGATCCGGCTTCGTTGAAAGTTACATGCACTTTAGGATCGGTTTTATCGAAATCACATGGATTGGACTGTACTTGATCCTCGGTGTTTCCGACAATGCCAGGTGGATCTGTGAATTCACTGTTTCCATGCAATAGAATCCTGTTAAACTTTTCGTTGTTATAATCCAAAAATGTTTTGTAACTGATTTTATTATTATTTTCACTACCAGGAAATAGTTTGGTAAGAGTCGTACCTTCTTTTCTAGCTGACCAAAAGTTCCAACTCGAAGTTTGCCGTAATTCGTTTTTATCACAGCGCTGGCACCTTCTTTTAATGAACACGTCTTCAATTTTTCCAAAGCTATCCTTCAATTTGTTACATTTTATTCGTGCTTCACTGGAAAGCTGTAAAATATCTAAAACAAAATCAAGTTTATCTTCACCGAGGATAAGCTCACTGTTTGATGTTTCGGTTCCAAAGAAATGTATGCTCTTGATTTGATTGATTAGTTGTTCTCTGCTTTCGTCTGTCAGATCTCGGAAAAAAAGATCCCTTTCAACCTCTAAAGCATTATAAGTTTGGTCGATAAGTATAATCTTTTTGATGGTTTTTGTTGACATGCCTTCAACCCGACCTTCTATATACATTTTAATATTCGACAATCTTTTGCATTCAACTACCAAAATGAGCGGACTTTCCATTGCACCAAAGGCATCCATTATCTGTTTTCTCCGTGGTTCAAACTCTGTGTCTTCTAAAAATAGAAAATCCAGTTTGGAATCGATAGTCTGTATAATTTGAGGTACAACCCACGCGGGGTAGTTGTACTCATCAATATCCACGTTGAATTCCTCATTTCGATTAGTTTCTACTTTAACAAGTAACGAATGGAGGTTTTTGTATAATTTAAATTCTTCCAAGACTTCCCGTTTGCATTGAAATCCCAAATTAACCACTTTGATACAGTTAGAGTTTGATGAGGCTTTTAATTGCGAGAAGTTTAACGATGACTCAATGTTCATAAACATCTCATCCACATCCCGTCTTTGAATAGGTGTTCTATTTTTGTCTATCATCCTCTTCAAAACCCACATTCCAACTTTGTTGAAAGTAGACGCGGCAGCGGATTGTTCTCTTATATTTTCGGGCAATACTTCGCCCTCGAGAATGCTGGCAATGACTTGATCTTCCTCGTGTTTTGTGTTGCAAACTATTACAAATGATTCGAAAAACTTCTTGATTTGATCATCTTCTATTGGTTTTGGTAATTCCTTCTTGCCGCTGTTGTCTGGTTGCTTTATTTTCTTGAGACGTATGCCTTTCTTTTGTACATCTTCCCAAATGTGTAGAGGCTCTGGTTTGAGCAGGTTTTGATACTCCATGTCAAACAACCTTTTGAAATCCTTACAACCCACTTTATTGAAATTGTTTTCATCGACTACGTAACAACTTTTGCGATTTTTGTTGTTTGTGGCAATAAATTTTTCTATGACAAATCGGTATTTTTTTAATACAGTAATATGAAAATCAATATCTTTCTCGTGGTAAATATGTTTGGCTAACTGTGTCGCAAGATCAGCTACATCCGAATTGCATATTCGTTTTGGATTGTTCTTGTCCTCCAACTCTGTTGGCTTTGCTTTTTCAAGTTTAATGCCTTTCTCTTTTATATCATCGCGAATTAATTGTTCTCTTTGTTGAAGTTTGTAATCGTGTTCAAAGAGATTTCTAAATTCCACATGTTCATTGAAAAACCAGGGATTTACTTCGTAACATTCGTGGCCTTTACTTTCCTTAGCGGCAATCTCATTTTCTATGATAGATCGGTATTTTGTTTGAACCGAATTATTACGAAAATCGACATTTTTTTCCCGGAAAATATGCTGTGCAATCAACTTTGCGAGAGTACCTAATTCGGAGTCTTCTTTTAAGTAGTCAAATAATCTGTTTTTGATTTCGTCTTTCAAGATGTTCAAATCAATGTAATAGGCATCATCAGTGATGGACTTGAGAAGAGAATCGACGATATTTGTGCCAAAATGGTATTTTTTAACGGACGTTTTGACATCTGCATTTAGTCCAATGTTAGTACAAAGTACTAATACGGGCGGCTTTTCTCTGTCAACCCACTCTTTTCCTAAAAAACATTTCAAGTACTTACTAATCGTAAACGGCGCACTTTTATCCGTCGATGTAAGGTCGTCCCATGTGATGGTGTTGCTCTTATCCTCCTTGTGTTTAGCTTGGATGAAAAGGTCTCCAACGTTGGATTTAAATACGATGTCGTCAAACAATCCACCTTCTTCATCGTCGTTGGTTATTGTGAAGTTTAACTGCTTATCTTTTCGAATTAGCGTAGCAACTCGACATATGACTGGTATGGACAGCTTTTGCTGATAGTTTGCTCCAACAAGAGAGTCTATCATTCCTAGATTTCTTTGTTTTGCAGTAGAGCTATCATTGGACTGTGTTGATGCTTTCTCCTTTCCTCCACGTTTTTTGCTAGATTCGCTCTTACCAAGCGTTCCAGAATTGCTGGCACCATCGTTTGTTGGCGAAATGTGGGCTACGGTGTTTGACTTGATGTGAGGATGTTTTACTTCACTCGATTTGAACCCTTCTTGCAGATTTGAACTGCCGAGTATGTTTCTTCTCCGAACAGCGTCAAGTAATTCTTGCCAAGTCGGTATGCGAATAGTCGGAAAGATTTGCTTCCAAAAGCCAACGACAAACCGAAGCAAAACAGACAAAATTGAGAAAAAGGATACCCTTGTTGGGGCCCTCTCTCTCTCTCTCTCTCCGTTTCTTTCTGCACTCTCATATGTAGAGCTGCCATTGCGAGCCTCTGCTAACCCACGTCTATGCATGCTAACCGCTAGACCGTCGCTCTTGGTTGAGTATGATAGGCTAAACGTTCAATATATGTATATCTAGCCAGTTGAAACGACAGAATCCACGCGGCGCGCTCTCCGTAGCGAGCCGCTATTACGCTCAGAGTATTGTGAGTTGCTTCAGAGCGCGTGCTCAACCAGAGGGGTCATTTAATCCTTTCACGGGATCCTCGCGGTATACTCTTTGCGCTGCTTTACGTTGGGCGTATGGGCAGCAGATGCGCACGGTAGGGAGACATTTTTGGCAGTGGTGAGATTGGGGAATTTATGCTTTGATGTAAAAATACAAGACTATCACCATCTCGCTCTTTCCCACTGAAATCCAGTCTCAACCCGAAGCAAGTCTCGCTTGGGAATTGTTAACTAAGATGTTTATAGTTCAGAGACTGATTTATGGTCATATTTGTAACGATTATTTTTTTCGTATCTTTCCATTTCCATTTCCTCAATCGTTACTTTAAAAAACTTCAGCTCCTCGTGTTTGAAGTCTGTAAAGAGATGTTTAAGAAACTTAGTTTATTGTTTACAGCAATCAATGTAATAACTCACACACTGTGCCCTAAAATGATAGCCTCCCCCACATTTTGGTCAAAAATTTAAAAAATGGAGTGTCCCATAATGATAGCCTCACTTCAAAAATCATTCAAATTCACAAAGCAACCCAGTTCCTAGCCACGTAATCAGTTGCCAAAAGTAATTTTTAAGTTCTCTTACTTTAATTTGTAATTTAATTTGAACATTGGAAGCGGAAAACAACTCTAGGAATGCGAAAAAAGTCAAATTGATGCGTATCGCTTTAATGGCAAGTCAAATCATGAGATTGGTATGCTAATAAATAGATCCACAAGCGTCATTAACGATTATGTAAAAGATTCCAGTTAATATGGGCTTCAGAAGTCTCCTGGTCGTCTTCAAAATCTTTCCTCGCGTGATAATCGGAGGATTTGTTAAGTTGCTTTCAATTCAACCAAACGTTGCCGTAGGACAAAAAACGATTTCTGGTTGAATGTGCACAAAAATGCTGTGTTGCGAGCTTTGAATTCATGTTCTGATATTGTAAGAGAGCCCATGAAGAAAGTTTCTGCCCTCAAACTTCACCAAAAAGTCTCTAGATTGGAGTTTGCTACAGAACATATGACATGGAAGAATGAGTGAAGAAACGTAAGTTGTCACTTTGTAGTCTTGTTCAAATTTTAAATTGATAATTCATGTTAGGTGGGTTATATTGATGAAAAAAAGTTAAATATTGATGGATCGGATGGTTACATCCATTACCGGCGAGATTTGAGACGAAAGCACGATTTTTCTACCGTCGCAATTTTGAAGGTGAATCAGTCATGATTTGGGCTGCGTTAAGTGGTCTTAGTAGAAGCGAATTGGCGAATATTCCATCACGTATGAAATGCGATATGTTTATTGACATCCTGGACAATCATTTAAAGCCTTGTCTGGAAACTCATAACACTCAACAACTCATTTTTTAAGCAAGACAATCCCCACCAACATTTCGCTATGGAAAATGACCGCTGCTTTTCTGTGAAGTGTTCGGCTACTTTTCCTATTAAAGCAGCTCCGTTCATTTCTGATGCAGCACCGGAGTTCATGAAATAATTGAAGCGTATGAAATAATTAATGAAATAATTCAACAAATTTAAGCTTTGTTTTGAACCTTTGCAAAAAAATGTGAAAAAATTCAAAAAACATTTCACAACTCTTGTTCCGTTTGTTTCTCTTTCTTCTGTTCTGTTCTGCCTTTCTCGTTCTGCTGCCTCGCTCCCCTCTGCGGTCCTCTTGTAACCTCCTGATGTGTTCTGCTCGCCTGGTAGCAGGTGTTCGCCGTTGCTTCGGTTTTGGGAGTTGGTATGTTGCCTGAGGGTGAAAGATGTATATATTTGTCTTTGTTATTAAAGTTTTTACTTACCATTTGATTCTGCCAGTCCGAAGCGTGTGGGGTGTTAATCTCGAATTGTTCCAGTAGTCCACCGAGATTCTTGTACACCCTCGGGTTTAACTAGAGTTTTCTTTGACCGCTTTGGTGTTTGCGTGACAGTACACGCACGCGTCGCTTGATACACACATGTGTATAACGCACGCGCGTTGACCTTGTAAATAGAACCGCTAACAAGAACCAGCTGATTCTTGTTTTGCCACACTGGTGTGGCGACAACCGATCGCACCGTATGATTATCTTTGCTATATTTTCGCGCAGCATTAAATATACATATGCGCATGGAATTTATTTGTGTTACCATTACAGTTGTTCGTCACATTTTTAACATGTAATAAAAGGTACTAAAATATGACCGCAAAATGTTTGATTTAAATTTAAATACAAACTGGCGCATGGCCCAGTGTACTGCCGGCGTCATTAAAAGTGACCAAGCGACTAAGTTGCATGTTTTTTATGTAACATGTGCTTTATACGTTAAGAACATGCAAAACAAAAGTGGATGCGGAGCAAAGAACAGTACGAATGAAGAAAGATGTACTTTTTCCTCTACGAGGAACTTTGCTTCATACCTAGCTTGAAATATATTACAGATAAGAAATTACTTTTACAAAGATAGGCCATGCCAAAATCTGGTTAAAAACTAATTGCACAGCTTACCCACATCCACTACATCCAACTGCAAGTTGCAATGATTTTTTTTTTCAAATTTCGATGTCGCATCGCATTTTTCATTGCTTAGCATTTGATTGTTTCATGAGATTACGTCTTTTGGAAACTAGTAAAGATCTACACACAGATCTATAAACCAATTGGAGACAGCATTCGGAAGTAACGGATAAAAATCTAGCTCTTATCAAAAGCTACTTTTGTGTGCAAAATACGTTCCAACATCTTCTTCCGCCGGAAACATAATCGTTTCCCAGCATAAGGTGAAATCATGTATTGACAGTTTAAAAGAGAGCAGGTCCTTGGTCAAAAAGCTGTCGTTTTTTTAATGCTGGTTACCCTAATATAAATACATAAACTCGTGTAGCAACTGCTCAAGCGGATAGAAAATTAACCACTACCGGACAAAGATTACCGTTACTTTGTAATTAACCTTTGAACTGAGAAACACGGCCACGACGTTTGCATTAAAAAATAGACAAATTTTCGTTGACGACAAGAAACAAGTCAACCAAGTATATTGAATCAAGTAAATTTTATTGAACATTACATATTTTTAGTACTTTCAAAATAACTTCCGACGGCCAGTTGGCCTTGGCCGAAACTTTTGCCATAGCCAACCAAACCAACCATTTGGGAATGTTTTCAGTTGTTGTAAATGTTTTTTTTCGATTGGTTGTAGTTGATAGCCATGAGCAAGGTGAGCAGTGTGGGATATTTCATTTATATTTGATCCATTCAACTCCTCCGATCCTCTTTACGCATGATTTACTGTGGCTATGTATGTCCAAACCACTGAATCGTACTCTTTATCGTGTTTTTTGATAAAGTTGATTTATTCCGGAAGACACTGCACACTATACACTTCTCCATACGCCGGAAGTCTTGACAGGAAGAACAGCGACTTTGGGCAAATCGTTCTCGCTGATTTTCAGCCACGATATGCCGTTCTATGGGAGTTTAGCGACCACAAAACACTTTAAATATACTGTAACAAGCTTCAAAAGTAATATAAATTACTAGTCTTTTTTACCACTTGTCGCCGTCTGGTTTTAAATAATCGTTGGTCACATGGTCCGCTATTAAGCTGGATGTTTAACACACAATCAAACGTAGATGGTTGTTGTCAAACTTGTTTTAAATTTAAACGAAATGCTACTCTTTAACTTGCTTTTAGTTGCTGCTAACAGAAAGTTGCTAACGTATTCCGTTTTCCCATGAAAATTCTTTAAAATTTGCCTCATTTTTTAAATGCCAACGTTATTGTAATATTCCCGAAATGCAAACGTTCGTCGCTAATCAAGATTTGATCGGTATAAGGACAGTCTATGTCGATTATTTAAAAAATAAAACGCCCTACTGTTGGACATGTTTCTGCCCGAAGATAAAACTCGAAAAAGAATTCTATATTTCAAATATCAAATGGCGAACATGAATCCTTAACATCAAACACTTCGCAATAATTGGCGTTCGAGATCATTGATTCAAATGATCAATGTATCGTTGGGATATATTTTTGATGTTTAGAATATAATGGACACACTTTGTGAATAGCCGAACATATGTTAGTTTGATATGCATTCGTTAATTCACAGGTGTAAAACGTACAGCGGTAGCAATGGTAGCAACTACGGGAGAAGAGTAAAAATTGAATTTGGGAGAAAAAAATATCGCATCCACCCTCCTTAGAACATAACTTAAGCCAGCAACTAGCAAACTCGTAATATGTTTTTGTAGCGCAGGAATTGCTGATATGCATGTGCATGTGCATGCGCAAACAGATCGTTCCGAGCTAACAGATTAATATCATCAATAAATTGAATAATATTAGTCTATTTTCTCGTTATCATTATAAGTATGTAACACTTATACGATTTTGTAATAACGTAAATGAAAGCATACCCACATATAGAAATTCTGTCGAAGGATTCTTTATTCTATCGAGTGTTGCTTTGAAGTGACCGCACGAGAATGCTTCGAATGCTTTTGAAATCATACATCTTTGATCATATAAAACACAATCATTTCTGAGGCAATTGAGATGATTTAAATATTATTGCATAGGTATTTAGTGCGACTATCTTTTGTCTGTATGATGCACTTGGCTAGGAATAACCATTGAGGAGCTATGTTTGTTTTATTTCTTCTCTTTATTGTGCATCGATAATAGATTTGAAAGCGTCAATATTGTTTACAATGGAAAATGTTCTACCGTTGGTGGCAGCACCGGTGCCATCCAAAGTTCAAAAATAAACTTTCCGTTCAAACTGTAACGGTTTATGCTTTCCATCCGTCGCTTTATTTCATTTTTCATGCAAAGTTTCACTCAAGAGCGGGTTGAAAAATTTCGGCGCTGCAGTGCGAATGCGACGGAGCATAAGTCAGTCGCTGCGTCTCGCTCCGATCCACGGGGATAGGCCTGAGTTCATTCAAAATTGGTAGTAGGGATAATGTTGCCGTGCACGCAAGCAAGCCCTACTACCAATTTTGAATGAACTCAGGCCTATCCCCGTGGATCGGAGCGAGACGAAGCGACTGACTTATGCTCCGTCGCATTCGCGCTGCAGCGCCGAAATTTTTCAACCCGCTCTTGAGTGAAACTTTGCATGAAAAATGAAATAAAGCGACGGATGCAAAGCATAAACCGTTACAGTTTGAACGGAAAGTTTATTTAGCGGCACCAGCGCTGCCACCAACGCACTATGGAGCAAAAAGAGCAAATTGCCGGGATAAAATTCGGAATCAAATGTTTTGCAATTTTTTCATTGTAATATCGTGTAATACTATTATATTACATGAAATTATGATGTTTCAGGACAATCCCGTCAGGTGGCGCTGCAAAAACCACAAATTTTTGGATATTTCTATGGGTGCATTTTTTTTTTAATTTTCTTTTTTATATTAACTTAAAGATTTTTTTAAGTTTGATACAAAACAAACTAAGTTTACTACAAACTTTCATTCAAAATATTGTCATTTGGAATATAATTGATATTCAAAGCATCTAACGTGGACATAACGTCTCCTAACGAAGAGCTACTATTTGAATATTCTGAACTTGTACCATTATCTTCTTGGTTTTGAATTGGCAAGGGACTATTACTATTTGAGGAGCTGTAATCTACGAAAAAGGGTTTTACTGCGTCTGGGTATGGGATTTATTTTTAATTTTTTAACGATTTAGCCAGAGATATTGTTGAAATGTATGGATCGGATGATTGTTATGCTCTTATAAAAATGTCTTTAATATTGAATTCTCGTTACATTTTACGGGCGTGTTCTCTTCTATACCTTCTTCATTATTTATTTCTACCTTCTGCTGCTTCCTCTCCTAAGGATCTCAATTTTGCTGGGACATTTACATGCGCAAGAACTTTGTGGACAGTAGAAGGCATTTTGTACCAACTGTAATGATGTATGTAAAACATGTATGTGTCTTTGCAATATATACTAATAGTTTTTGGATCAATGTGCCTTCACAGCCTTCAATGTGAACAGTTGATGGCTATTAAAATATTTAGAAACCTTTCTATATGTTCTGTTTCTATTTGCAAAATATCGCTCAATTTTTCTATGTTTGAAAAAGCCCGACGACAAATATTTCCCGTCGTACTATTTCCACCCATTTACCTTGGTTCATCTACTTTAACACCAAATTCCTTGTACATCTTTTCCAATACAATTTTTTTCGATGATTGTGCATGTTTTTATAATTTTTAAGTTACCTTCCGTTTTTTAAATTCAATGCTGTACGAAGTATGAGGCAAGCATTCTAACTATAAGCAATACGGCCAGGCCGTTCCTTCTGAAAAATAAATAAATAAATAAATGAGGCAAGCATTCGAAAAATCTCATCCAACAGTGCAGTGTAGTAGAATATAAGTCATAAGATAAATTCTCAGGATTTTGATTAAATCCATTTTATAAGTGCTTTACACTGTTCATTTCTGTTGGTTTTGCACCATATGTTTGCGTATACATAGTGTCGGTTAAATATGCCAAAATTTTTCCTTCAATTCAACCCATGTAAAATGAATAATTTACCGTCACATAACTTGTTTCATTCAGCTGAATTGTATAAGGAACTAACCTGGTTATTTGGCGTTTGATTTCATCTACTGTTTGTATAACTTTTTCTTTTGAATCTTTCGCAAACTTGATCACAATTAGCCTGCAAAACCTAACACTTTGGGGCATCAAGTTTATCCAGATGATATCTGAATTGTCACTAATAAATGAAAGACGGATAGGAGTTACTAGTACTAGAAATACTAGTAAATCACTGTCTGATGCAGTATTTTCTCCGGAACCATGAATCAGTTGATTGTAAATGCTGTGTCCACTAGATCCGTCAATGCCCCACGAGCGCAATAATACGACGCTTAGTGAATCACACAAAGAAGATGAAAAGTGCCGCAATATTTCTACTTTTTGCTTTTCAATTATTCTACACGCAGTGTGATTCACCAACTCTTGAAAATTAACTTCAACTTTTACAGGTAAGGGTACAAACAGAACAAAATGTTAGTGTAGGGTACATTATTAATAGGAATTGTGGGTATAAAAAGATGGGTTTGTGAGCTGTAGAACAAGAAAAAGCGACCTAATACATTCAAAGCAAACCAAACCAAATGTCATTCTTTGCCATTGACTTGGCTTGTCTTTTCCCTTTCACGTGATGTTCAACCACTACCCTGCTTCACATTTTTACGATACGATCATCGACCTATATTTGATTGAATGAGAATTTCATATATTTCTTACCACACATGATGTTGCATATGTCATGATGGAGACGCCTAGTAGGTGATAAACTATAAGCTTCACATATAAAGTACAGAATGACGTAAAGATGCGCGCGTATGCGCAAAAAAAACTATCATTTATTGTTACAAAACATTCTAGACTATAAGTGGGTATGCATCATATTACAATCTTTCACAATCCTTAGCGATGGCGTAAGGTTAAAGACAGAAAATTGAAAAAAATTCCAGGAGTTTTGCGAAACAATGCTTAATATTTTGTGACTTTCAATTTCAATTTACTTAAACTGTCAACAATTATAAGGAATGATAATATAGCTTTCCAAAACTGTACTTGAAATTCGATTCCGACCATTATTATAGGAGTTACAAACCTTCAAAGTTGATGGATTTTTTTCAATTTTTCACGCAATATTTTCACAAATCTTGACTTTGACGGGCTGTTTCTCAGAACCTGGAAGAACAGGGGCTCTAGTTTTTGGGTCATTTCGTAGTTTCATCTTGTAGTTTAAGAAAACATATGTCATTTTTCTGAAATCCAAAAATGAATTTTTGATTTTTATCCCGGCTTCGCTCCATCGTGCAACGGTAGAACATTTTCCAATGTAAACAACATTGACGCTTTCAAATCTATTATCGATGCACAATAAAGAGAAGAAATAAAACAAAATTGCTCCTTTATGGTTATTCCTAGCCAAGTGCATTGTAGTATCGTGAGATAGCTCTCACGAGAACTCGTGGCCGGTACTAAGTGAATTAAGAGAATAAACGGCAGTAGCACTGTGGATAGCGAGCAGAACAGACGTGGGTTTACTTATCTCCCTCCGTGGATACTACAATTGGCGACGAGGATAGAAGAAGCAAGAAGGAAATGGAGAATTCAATGGGTACGGAAAAGGTGGTGGAATGGTGTTTAAATGCAGATAGTGTAAAGCGTGTGAGAATTAAGAAAGTCTGATCCAACGGTGGATCTGTCGCTTAAATGCGGATGAAAAAAGGGAAAGCCTGGTCCAAGGGATCTGTCGCTTAAATGCGGATGTAACGAATCTGAAGTCTGATCCAATAGTGGATCTGTCGCTTAAATGCGGATGAAAAGAATAAGAAAGTCAGATCCCGGGGATCTGTCGCTTAAATGCGGATGAAAAGAATAAGAAAGTCAGATCCAGGGGATCTGTCGCTTAAATGCGGATGAAAAGAATAAGAAAGTCTGATCCAAGGGATCTGTCGCTTGAATGCGGATGAAAAGAAAGAAAAGTCCGATCCAACGGATCTGTTGCTTAAAATGCAGGTGATGGAAGAAAAATTTTTTTTATCAATCTGAGTATCAGTCGATTAAACGTGGTTTCGAGAAGGCAGGTGTTGGAAGGCAAATTTGGCAACGTGGCTAAACTACCGTGCAAATAGAAAAGAGAGGGAGTGCACAGCATCACAGCAGTGATGATTAACGACCGATTCGTCGTGACTGCGGTACCTTCTGTTAGTTAAAAGAGGACGGGAAGAAGAAAGTGTGATAGTTGGTTGTGGCTCACAAAGGCGATGTGTGATAGAACTTTGTGGTGAATGTGATGTGGCGGAGTGGTGGTGGATGAAAGTATTGGTCTTAGGCAGCGAAACATTGCGTTCTGAGCCTTTTGAATAAAGCAGTGCGATCTTAAAAAAAAAAAGGTATATATATATACACACATATCTTTCTCCCTTTCAGATATGGTTCGCACCCTCGGATTGCAGTTGCAACCATTTAACTACTACACGAGTAATGGGAATGTAGGAGACGAGTGGCGCAAATGGCTCAAGGCCTTCGAGACGATGGTGCGAGCAGCCCGCGTCACTGACGAGGAGTGGAAGAAGGATTTGCTACTCCATTATGCTGGCTCAAATGTTCAGCAACTATTCGAGTCGTTGCCAGATCTGCCGGGCACTGACATGCGTAGGCCAATGGCTAACGTGGAGACATATACACCATGCATGACCCCGTACGAAGAGGCCATGAGCAAATTGAATGCATTTTTCCTTCCAAAAGGAAATGCCACTTACGAGCGGCATTTGCTTCGTCAGATGAAGCAAGGGGCAGGCGAAACAGTAGGCGCGTTTACGGTGCGTCTGCGAATCCAAGCAGAGCGGTGCGGATTCGGTGACAAGATGGAGGAAAACGTCAAGGATCAAGTCATAGGAAATTGCCAATCGCCAGCCCTACGTAGGGAACTTTTGAAGCGGGGTGACGCGGACCTCACCGAAATATTACGAGTGGCACAAATTTTCGAAACTGTAGCGGTACAAGAGAAATCCTTCTCAAATGAAATCCCCAAACCTCAAGTTAGCGAGGTAAACAAAATAGACATGAGACCGTCCCATGGAGGCCAGAGAGAAGCGCGGAATATTGAATGCCATCGCTGCGGGTTTTTTGGTCATATCCCAAGCACTTGGTGAGACGCTTATCCGACTCGAGCAATTCTTCTCACTATAGAGAATGTGAATGTGTTCGTGTTTGAACCGTTCGCACGCCCGCCGTTGCCTACCCGCGCGTCGTGGATACCCATCGTTGAGCAATCGACGACTCTCGCTAAACTAAACTTTTTACAACGAAATGCACTTTTTTGATCGCAGCAAACTACACAATGGTTATGGGGTGCTAATAATTGAATTATTGGTATGAACCGGGAAAACATGCACATTTAAAAAAATTAATTGTTTGGTTGTTATAAGTTAGACTGGTGAAACTAACAATTAAATCATAATTGGTGCAATCAGCATGTAGTAAACGTTTTACACACCGTTGTATAAATATTGAGGCATCTTGATGTCGAGATGCTTGCATTTATATTTCTGCAATAGACAGGTCAATCAAGGCACCCGCCGTGGCCTATATGGTTGACCGGTCTTCTGCAGCTGTCACGTAAGTACCCCATAACCTCGGTAGTTCGAAACCACGACATAACTGATTCAATAAATTTTCACATACTCCATAACACAGACACAGAAACATCACGAAAGCACAACACATCATAAACATTGGGACAATAGAGAGGGGCACCAAAAATACATAAGTCCGAAATGATATGGTTATGAACGAACCAACATTGCAGCCAAAATGAACCCACATGATAGTGTCAAAAACCCACTTGGTCTGGGTTCAGATCCGTACCGATGCGAGTCCGAACCTAGGTGCGCGTATG